>NC_088800.1:80507230-81713480 GCF_011386835.1 Chrysemys picta bellii
ATATTGCACAGCATGAAATTTGGGATTACAAGCTGCAAATTGAGTAAAAACCAAAAATACGTTGCTGCAAGGCCTTCTGCCTCTACTAAAACTCCTGAAGGCTCTGTGTGAGGCTGAACTTCATGAAATGATCTATATGTGAAATAACCAGATGAATGAAATTGAGGTTGAGTTATTCTGTTATCCTCTATTGGGAAACAGTCATGCATATTTGCATAGAAAACATTTTAATTTTATAACCTGTGGTGGTTACTAGCTCGCCCTCCCTCATCTCAAATCCCTATGTATGTTATAAAGGATATAATTTGGAAGACTGCCTTCTCCAACATGTACAGCAGTAGACTAGTAGTCCAGGACTCTGGCTTAACTCCAAATTTATCATCTGAGTTCCTAGCTATGTATTATTGGGGATCCGATCTATGATTATTACCTAAAGTAGAAGGCCAAGTTGGGGCTGATCAGTGTGGCGTTGGACATTCTTTCCAAAGTAATACTGTAATAGCATTTCCCTTGGGAATGCTGAGGTTCTACTTTCTGATGACTGCTAGCCCCTGATTTCTGGAGGTTATTGGAAGCCTTTTATAGGATTCTGCTGACATATTGCAAAAGCATCATTCTTATAGTTCATGGATGCTGTCACAGCTACAGGGAAGGCTGCACTTTATAATCCTTTTAGTCTGTCTAGACAGGGATGGCCAACCTGAGTCTGAGAAGGAGCCAGAATTTACCAATGTACATTGCCAAAGAGCCACAGTAATACGTCAACAGCCCCCATCAGCTCCCCCACCCCACTCCCAGGGCCTCCCACCCACTGGCAGCTCCGCAGATCAGCGCCTCCCTCTCCCTCCCCACACCTCCCAATCAGGTATTTCATGATGTGCAGGAGGCTCGGGGTGAGGGGGGAGCGAGGGCACTGCAGGCTTGGGGGGGGCAGGAAGAAGTGAAGTGGGGGCAGGGCCTGTGGTAGACCCAGGGGTTGAGCAGTGAGCAATTTCCCCCCCCCCCCCGGGCATCTGAAGAAGTGAGGTTCTTCCCCACGAAAGCTTATGCTCCCAATACTTCTGTTAGTCTTAAAGGTGCCACAGGACCCTCTGTTGCTTTTTACATATATAAAGTATTATTGACTGGACCTCGTAAGCTTTAAAATAACAGAGTTATTACAAATAGTGAACGTTAAGCATGCAGACGTCCCCACATTCATTGTTGTTGCCTTTGGTAGAAAAAGCCTGTGTTCATCGGGTGTACCAGAGTAAATAAACAACTATCTTTTCTTTAAACATACTTACGCTGCCGTCTGCTCTCATCACATTCAGACTGTTGTAAATTCCAGTAATCCTCTTAAAAACCACCTTTCCCGATACTGAATCTAGCATAAATTTGTCACTACCTCCCAATCATGGCCAGACCATGAAGAATGTCCATAATGAGAGTCAGTAGTTTCCTAGATTTTTTTTTTAAATGGAACAAACATTAGACCATTTAATTTTAACCTAGTTAGTTCCTAGTCATTAGATATAGAGCAGAGCTTCCCGTTAGACCAGTAGCTCTTGCGAGAACAAAATTAAGATGGAGAGTGGTCTTGGATTTTATTTACCATGACCTGCTGTTCCATTCCTTGAAATCTGCAGTTAGCATTTGTCCTCTCATGGATAGAAGGTAAACATGCCATATACTGGAACTAGGAAAATGTATAAACAGCATGTGGAATGGCGTATGTGTTGTGGATTATTGGTTGGTTGCTCTGTGCCAAATCACTGGCAATAATTTGTGCATATTAATTCATTTGGATGCATATAGTTTCTGTTGTACAGAAGCCATTGGCAGTTAGCCTACATCTTAAGTTATTAAAACGTGAAATCTGTTTTGAGTGGGGGTAGAAACTTGTATGCAGCATATGGTGTGATATTGGGGAGAAAAAAGAAGGCTGTGGATGAGAATTTTATTTTGTCAGGTTAGTGGGAGTAACTCTTGTTCTTTAAAGATACCATCTGCGCAGGATTTTCATTCTTGCCTCCAGTGTAGATCATGCAGGAACTCTCCATGCTTTTAAATTTGGTTATTGGAGTTTTATTTTTTACCCTCTGAGTTACCTACAGACTTGTTTAAGGGCTATTTCCTTGCTAAGCACTTTCCGTCTAAGTACCCCAGAGGCCCCAGAACATGCCAGCCCTTATAAATGTGACTGGCAAAACAGCTAGACATGAATTGTTCACTGGCTTCTAACAATCACAGCTCCACCTCCCTTGGCCCCATGCCTCTCTTCTCTGAAGTTGGATATCTTTTATCCCTTTTCCCCGAATCCCTGTCATTACCAAATTACTTGTTTTTATATGCTGCAGTTCCTGGGATTTTGATGTATTCAACATTGGGCTACATTGTGGTTGAGACATGATAGCTCCTATTTCAGTAATTTTTGCTGCTTTAAGAGTTTCTTCAGACTCTTATTCAACTCCCCCATTTTTGTAATCCACTCTTGTGTATTTCCATCCTTAGATTGAATGGAGAGGCACCATTGCCTTAAGGCTTCTGCCCCATTCTGCATCATATCTCTGTGCTTCATGCAATATAAATGTTTACATATGATTCTTTCAATGCACTCCTTTGTGGTACACTGAAAGATGTTTATTGTTGTTACTCTGGTGCCGGATGCAGCACGGAATGTAGCAATGCTTCGTATTTGTTCTGTCTCTCTTCCAGTGGACTCCATCTCTTGATGCTCTAGGGATTAGACAAGCAGATCCATTATGCATCACTATAGAACATTGAGTCCCAGTGACATAAGCAGATGGAATATTCTTCCACCACAAGATTTTGAGTTCTCAGAGTTCCAGATATGTACATACCCACTTCCCCTGCCTGTTTCAGTAATGGGAGACCCTGAATCAAGTTGGTATAGATTGGTGTCCAGCTGAAGCATGTAGGAAAAGACTGGTTCTCTTTTAGATCTTTGTGCATTCATATGGCTTTGGTGCTGAGTGCTTCCAGAGGAGTTCATTACAACTCCCACTATGGAACTTAGTGTCTTATAGCTCCCAGCTTTACTCTAATTGGCCCTTTCAGTAGGACAGGATCCCTTCTGTGGGGCTTGGCACTGCATCAACTTCCTCTCTTGAGACTGCTGTGCATTGGTGCCTCCTGTGAACCTGGCCTCCTGCTGCTGCTGTGAGATTTGACACATCTGCTCCTGCTCTGCATGTTGGCACATTAGTGCATCCTCTAGTCTAGAGCGTGGAATTGTTGCACTCTCAGTAAAGCTTGGCACACCAGTATCTCCCCTTTAATCTCTGTGCTGTGCTTATCTTCCAGCACCTTGTGTTCACTGATGACTCAGGCAGGAGCCTCTGAGAACTTGGGAGCTCTCTGAGATTTTGACAGATTCTCAGGATGTCTAAACATTTAGACAGGCAGAATATGGATATATATTTTCTTACTAATGCAAGCTTCTCTCTGGTGCAGTGAGGGGGGATACTCTTTGGGACATCAGCCTTCTCTGTGTTTTCAGTCATGCGTGTTCTAAAGCATGGCCATTTAAACTGAAGCAAGAGGATTCTCTACTGGGGTTGTCAGTGCAGTCAGGTCTCTGTAGGTTGGGTTGTTTGACTCCACTATCCTTTTTTGTTAAGTGTGAAATCTCTATTCTAAATTGAGATGCAAGAGGTGCAAAGTCATGACTCCTGTCATAAGAAGCTTTGTCCTCACTGCGTTTTTGCTTGCCACTTAAGGGAGCAATAATGTGGAGCACAAAATAATAATCATCATACCTAGTTCTTCTATAGCGCTTGTCCTCAATCAGTCTCAAAACACTTTACAAAAGAGAGATGTTTCATTATTCCCCATTTTACAGAAAAGGAAACTGAGGCAGAGAGGTGAAATGACTTGCTTAATAACTAAAGAAGTGTCCAAATTGCCCCTTGTCAAGAAAGACGAGGATTGATTAGTTTACCAGCTCTCTACTGATCCTGACACATGCTTGTTTACCCAGCTGCAGATGGCAGTGGCTGGCCTGATCGAGTGGGAAGCCTGGCCACAGATCACTTGGCACAAAGACCCCTTGCTCCCCTTAACCCAGAATGTGTCTGCCTGGCAACCTGGTTCCTTTCAGGGCAGGGCTCTAGAGGCATAATGTTTGAGTAGGTGTATTGTGAAGGTCAGCCTTTTTCAAGAAGAGCTTATTACTTAAGTAGGAGTTTATGCTGTGATGTCCCTTCTCAGGGCCAGCTCCAGGCACCAGCTTAACAAGCAGGTGCTTGGGGCGGCAAGGGAGAGGGGGCTGGCAGGTTCCCTCACTCCCTCTAGGAGCGAAGGACCTGCCGCTAAACTGCCGCCGCCGATCGCGGCTTTTTTTTTTTTTTTGCCGCCGACGATTGTGACTTTTTTTTTTTGCTTGGGGTGGCAGAAATGCTGGAGCCGGCCCTGTCCCTTCTGGTTCCCTTTTGAATGTCCCCCAGAAAAACTGTTCAACCCTTTTTATTAGTCAGGTGTGTTTAAACATAGACTGATTAGCACTGGATATTTGCTAGATAGATACATTTAATTTCCCTCCCCGCCTCCATTTATTTTTAAAAATCCCTTAATCATCGGACATTAATAAGAGAGCCTGCCAAAAGTGATGACAGTTTCTTTTCAGCGACTCTATCCATCTGAACTCAGGTTTCTTACTTGGAAGATCATTTCCAAGTGACAGCATAAAGTGAATGAGCCAAAGTATAGGTACATCAAAACATCAGACACATACGAGCTAGGTGAGTTCCCGACAATTTGATGCTCGCTGAATCACAAGATCTGACTATGAAAATCTTCCATAACGTCTTAAAAGGAGTAGAGTCCCAGGTAACTAGCTTTCCCTATGGTACATGTAGATAAGAAAATAATTTTATGTCTGAAATATAGGCAGGCAAAATGCACTAAACAGCAAGTGACAGTAGGAAACTTGATTTTTATTTGTATTAAATAAAATGTGGTCTTTAAATTGCCCGGAGTCTTCACCATTCTCTTTGCCACTCTTCTGCCAGATGATATACACAGCTAAAAGGTTCAAAACAAATTTTGCCTGAAGTGTAAATCCTTAGCTTGAGCTCTTTTTTGTTAACTCTAATTGATTAGACTAGAGTTTGGGAGACTGCACAGTAAATCAATATCGGTTTATTACAGTCATAAATATTTAACAGCTTTTTCAGCTGCAGAATTAACTGAATGTGTGACCTTAGCTTGGGCTTTATATAATTAGTAATAAACACTGTGAGCTTTAGAAATAACTATGTTTGTTGTGCCAGTCCCCTTCCCTTGCAACTGGGCATAGATGTTCTCTCCTTGCCTGGCCTAACTGAAACCAGCGTAGACTGGTAGTTTACCTGATCTCATTGGTTTATACCCAGATCACCATTTTCCCCCTTTACACTATGGGAAATCCTCCTTTGCAGAAGACAAAGGAGGCAGTTATGATATCATCAGAGCTACAGGAATGCCGCATCAGAACTTGTCAGCAAAAGTTGCTCATGGAGCATTTTTCGTCCTTTGATTGAACCCCTGTAGTTGTTACACCTGTAATGTTCCTTTTCTTCTGTCCTGGAAATGTGGTGGTTACTCCCAAATCACAGTGCTACTAGCAGCTGGTTAGGCTGCAAAAGGTGCATTGCAGAGGAAGATTTTATTTTTACTTGTGGTCTTAACTGTATCTTTATGCTATATAAAGATGTCTTTGAAGTTTTTCCCCCCAGAATTATATTGTTTTCGTTTAAAAAGAAGAAAGTGTTGCAGTACCAATAGGTTTTAACAAAATCTGAGTTTTAGGCGGTCTAAATAAATATCACCTCACTGCTTTAACTGAGTGCTCAGAGGGCTGACGCGTCTGTTTCCTTTTATTGTTACTTTCTTATTTTACTAGTTCGCTTGTCCTCCAGAGCCAAGACCCACTATTTCTAATGGGGAAAAAAAAGGGGGGGGCAGGAAAAAAGCCGCTTTTGGGGAAGGGAAAAGTGAAGCTGATATGGAGAGATAGCAGATAACATGGTCCTGGCTCCCTCTTCTGCTTCCAGTGGCTTTTATAGTTGTCCAGGTTCTTCCTGGTGAAAAAGTGTCTAGATGCCTTTCCTGAAACTGAGAAAGAGCCACTGTAGATGCCTTCTCTAGGGGCCCCTGCTCCAGAAAGAGGAAAGGAAATAGGACCTGCCATGAGGAGAAGAACGAGGAAAGGAAATAGGACCTGCCATGAGGAGAAGAACCAGCCCATAGGTGAGAAGCATCCAAGGAAAGCTGCAATCTGGGCAGCATTTACAGGGAAGGAGATGCCCAGGTAGCATGGAAGTGTGTACAAGGAGAGAAGAAAAGAATGAGTGACCAAATGAATTGCAAAAGTACCAATGTAATTAATTTTCTTCCCTCCCCTCCCCCCAAGGGACAAAATGCATATGACATTAAAGATAGGTTTTAAAAAGTAAAATACCTCAATACTTCCTTCTTACTACTTAAACAAGTAAGTAATTGCTGTATTTCCCAAAGGGATGTTTCATAATTGCATATAAGAAAGTAGGTTGATTGTGCAGTCAAGAATGGAAGAGAAGTTGCTCTGTTAGACTGTCTTTCTATTAAAGTGTTGGAAGGCCCCTGTCTTAGTGAATCAATAAACAGCAAGAGTGTTTTAGAGACTTTTTTTTTTTTGTTCTGTGTAGAATATTCTCCCAGGAATGTTTGGTGAGGACGTTGGCATTGAAATATGGACTTACCTCAGTTTCCATTTTTGCTGAGGATGTCAGTGACATCCTGGCTTGAATCGTGCATTCAGATTGGGTATTTTTCTCTCTTGTAAAATAAAGAATGGAAAGTCCTTATATATGAATGTCACAGGTGTACAAACCTTCTAATATGGGGAAACAGTAATGCCTTGAACAATATATTTGCCACTTCAAATTCTCCAGGGAGTTGTATTGATTAATATTCTCTGGATAACCAGGATTTAAAAAGAATCCGGTCCTGAAGAATAACTCCGTGTAAATCTAAAGTTTGTCTCTCTCACCAACAGAAATTGGACCAATAAAAGCTATTACGTCACTCACCTTGTCTCTCTAATATCCTGGGACCGACACAGCTACAGCTGCATTGCATAACTGCAAAGGAACATTGGCATCTGTTCTTGTGTTATATAGTTTAGATACATTTGCATTATCTGCTTCCTTTGTATTTTTGGTACATAAATTTGTGAACAGGTCTAGTATTTGTGCTTGTGTTCAGAGTTCCATGTTGTAGCAGCCACTTGGAGCGTTTTCAGAAAAACACTGGTTCACTGTGTTGAGAAGAAATCTTAACCCATCCCCAGTAAATAATGAGTACTAAGAATTTAAGCTAGGATTTTTTTTTTTAAATCTTGTGGGTTATCTTTGAGGTATTCTGTACTGTTTAACTTCTTAGATCTGATTGGTTATTGCGTGTGGTGTCCATTGTGGCCATCTTTGTGGTATTGCTCAAGTTGTATTTTCAGCAAAGCTTACCACTAACTGATGAGCTGTTCCCCTGGCACACCAGCCTTAAGAAAAAACACTCATAATAAAGCATCCATTCTACTGTATTCCATGGTTGCTCCCTGAAACAGCCTAGCTCATGGGAAGGGTTGCTCAGCATTTCTTTGATTTGCTCCATAGTGACCTCTACAGTAAGTCAGCTGCTGTTTAAATTAAGGAGTAGATTCACTTATCCTTTAAAATCTGTCTTGCACCAATCCACTGGATTTTTTATATATATAATATATATGAAATGAGTCTAAACTTCTGCAGCATACAGACGATGAATTCCTAGTTGCTTAGCACTGCACACTTCTTTCCATTTCTTTATTGAATAAAAACATTTCTAACCACTTTTCTTTTGGTTGACAACTCTCCAATGAGTTTAAAACATTTCAGTTACCAGCCTATGGGTTCTGTCATTAATATACAACAGAGTACCCCATGTGGAAATCCCAGCTCCTGACTGAGACGCATTAATTCTGGGGTAAGGCCTTCTTTGATGATAATAGTTAGAGACATGCATTTTTCCTACATAGCTCTGGTTACATCTGCCCTGGGAGCTAGGGGTGTGATTCCCAGTTCCCCTAGACATAGTTGTGCTATCTCTTATCTGAGCTAGCAAACTAAAAATTGTAGTATAGGTGGGGTAGCATGGGCAGCGATGGCATGGACTGGCTGCCCTGAATACATACATACAGGGTACAGGAGAGTTTGTACTCAGGGTAGCTAGCCAGTGCCGCTGCTGGTATTCATGCTATGTCAGCTATGCCACTATTTTTAGCACGATAGCTCAGATGAGAGCTAGTATGAGTATGTCTACAGGAGCTGAGAATCACACCCTCAACTCATAGTGTAGGCATAACCTATGACTGAGAATAACTCAGTTTCTGTATCTAACTGGCTATATTAAGGGTACTCTTTGAATCTCAGCTCTCTTGTTAAGGTTTTTTTTTTGTAATCATTATTAGAAATTGTGGTTCTCTAGCTAGGCTACCATTGCAGGTTTGCCTGCTGGGTCTGTAGTTCAGTGCTGTGAAACTACCTTGGCATTGATATTAATTGATGATACAGATTGATGCAAGGTCACTGCAGAGCTCCTCCAGCATTGATTTGCAACACTGCTGAAGGCTGTGGACTTAAGTTTCTTCCCCAAGTTCTAGTAGGTAGGTGTCAGAAGGCGACTGTATTGGAGTGCAATAGCCAGTTAAAATTTATGCCTACTGCATCTCTTCGTCATCCACTGACTTTTTTTTTTTTTTAATGAGTGGATGCTTCACTGGGACATAACCAGTTATGTTTTCTAAAGTAACTACAACATTGCCGTAAGGCACATATATATGCCACAAAGTACTATATGTGTACAAGGGGCTTAAGCTATGGTTGCTATAGGAACCTTAACTGAAGTACCTGAATGTTTAGCTTTTAAACTGCCATTTTAACATGGGCTTTTTCAGATTAAACACCTAGAAATGTGAGCTGACATGCATATAACATTTTTGTGTGGTATTTTGATAATCTAAAAAGTGGGGAATTACTTTCTTTAAAAAATCATGGGGGCAAGAATGACTCTAAGAAAAATAAGTACATTGTGAAGCATCTGGAAGCTTGCCTCCTTGGCAGCTTTGCAATTGCCATGGAAGATACATATCCAAGTTTGTATGTGCCATCAGAACAAGTTGCATTTGGTAAATTCCATGAAATTGACTGACTGAGGTCAACTGCAGCTGGCACAGGAGGAGAAAAATGTATTGTGTTAATTAGGTAAACAAATTGGTAATGAGGATGAAACCCAATTGTTTTTGGTTGGTTTTCTGTGACATTTTTAAAACAACTGAGAGCTTTCTATTCTGTTCACAAGTCCATCCATGTGGAAAATCTTCCTTCTAGAATCTAATGATATATGTATTTTCCAGGTTAAGCAGCATATCTGAGTCACTTGTATTTTTTCAGGAGGGGAGAGTTCTTTATATTTTATTACTATCCAGATGCAATGGATTGCCAGGAGTGTGTGTAGGTGGTACATATCAATTCATGGTGTATATTTATAAATATGTGGTTTTTTTTTCTTGCTGGATTTTGATTTAAGATCCTCCATAGCTACCATCTTAATATATTCACTGCGGAATCCTTCCCTCCCTCCCCCCCCATACTAGCAAAAGATTTCTATTATGCAATCAGTTATTTCAACCATAATTCAAATAATGAAAAAAAGTTACAGAAAACTTTTTGCATGGTGTTTAAAAATTCAGATAGATGGGTTTCATTTTAAAATCCAAATGTTGAGTTTTGCCACTGAAATTTGTACTCTTGCCTATGTGCTATGTGTCTTTTCTAATATAGTTGCTTTGCAGCTATTCAATGTGGAGCAAGCGTTTAATGGCTCTAAAATAGTCCTTTAGTTTAGTTTATCTGTTACTGGCTCTGGTTCTTGATAGTGTTTCCTGTTAACTTGTTCTTCCTTTAAATTCTTCTAGCTCTTGCATTCGTTGTCTTCCTCAATAAAGCCCTTATACTTATATTCAAGAGGGAAAATGGACCCATTCCAAATTTAGGAACAGGTCAATGGTTTTGGTTTTTTTACAGGTAATGGCCAACCAGCTTATTTCTACTCTGTAACTCATCTAATTAAAGTACAGGGACACTACCTGTTCGGTTCCCACTGTGCTCTAGAAGAGCTCTTTTGTGAGCTGAGCTTCAGAAGCCAGCTAAGAGCAGAAGCATTAGTGACGCTCTCAGAACCTCCTTGTTGGTTTAACAGTTTTGTTTGTTGAGTTAAAAAATGGAAGTGGTGATAAAAGTATATTCGGATGGGTTTGCACTTAAATGCTGTGCAGAAGAAGTGGGTTACAGGAGGGATTTGAATCGGTCGGAGCCTAGGGCAGGGAGGTGATTTCAGGGATAAGGAGTGATGACAACATCCACAGGTGAGTGAATCAAGGGAGCGGAATGGGGAGAATAAACATATTGTCACCCTTAAACTTGACCTTCCCCCCCAAAGTCACTAACAGCCTCTTGCTTGTCATTTCAGTGGAGGGGAGAAGGCAGAAGCCCCATTGGAGAGATTGGATGAAAGTCAAAGGGGAAGGAAGGGCAGGGCTGCCCAGAGGATTCAGGGGGCCTGGGGCAAAGCAATTTCAGGGCCCCCTTCCATAAAAAAAAGTTGCAATACTATAGAATACTATATTCTCATGGGAGGCCCCCGCGGGACCTGAAGCAAATTGCCCCACTTGCCCTCCCCCTCTGGGCGGCCCTGAGGAAGGGATGTGGGCTCGAGAGGCCATAGCTAGAAAGAGGTAGTGTGACTGAGTGAAAGCTCCCTATGGATAGGGGAAAGAGTGCAATTGAATGTAGAGGAAAAGGAGCCAGAAGGGAAGGAAAAGTGGTTGAACATCAGGCAAGGAAGGAATATGGGAAGGCAAAAATCTCATCTGTATTATCTCTTCCCTAAAACTTCGTTATAAAGCTGTCCAAGCTCAACTGCCAGCCAAGGTAAGATCCATTCTGAATGCCTCTTCATCAAATGTTTGAGTACAACACTTGAACTTTCTTATGCAGATAACCCTTTAAGGAAGTTATTCTTGAGGAGCAGTGAAAGAAATGTGTTGTCTGGCTATGAAAAAATGTATGTGTTAAAGGTGCTCTGACTAGAGATGACTTCATAAAAACGAATCTGTATTTGGTGGTCTCGGTTCATTTTACTAGTTGGCAAATGTCAAAATGATGAAAACTTTCACCATAGTTGACCATTTTGGCCATTCCAGCAAAATGCAAATATTTCCAAGGGATATTTAAATCCAAACTATTTCATTGCTCCATTTAAAAACGTTGAGTTACTAAGTTTTGGGCCTAAACCGCCTAACTGTGTCCCTTAACCAGCAATGAGGATCATTATACATTTCATCACCTCGTTCCCATTAGATATAGATATAGCAACAGTCTACAAAAAGCCTACGACTTGTGTATACCTTACTGTGATATATTGAGCAGATAACTCAATGTATCAAACTCAGTCCCTGTTGCAAGGAAGTAGCAACAGTCTAAGCAAGTTACTGAAACTCGTCAGTTGCATTGCACAACACAGCATCATAATAGATTTGGGTGATGGAAAACACTAACAATCAAACAACTTGGTAGATGCTGCCTCTAACGTGATGACACGTAACAAGAATGAAGAGACATTTAGTTGTGTTAATCGGAGCACACACACAATCCAAAGGACACAGCTGCTGCTCTTGCTAAAATAGAAAGCATAGGATCCTAAGAGCTGAAGTCTGTTAAATTTTAATTTGGCTTCCTATCTTAGATATGTGCACTGTTTTTCAGTGGCACTGTAAGAATGGGAGATGAGTGTACTTAGATTAAGTTTAATCAAGTAGCAATAATGAGAGATGGATGTTTTGTTGCAACCCGGAGCACATTAGGAATTAGAAACACAGGTAGTGCCATATCATTTCAGGCCAAAGGTCCAGTTACTGGTATCCAGTCTCTCAGTAGCCCATACCAAGCACTTCCGAGAAGAATGTAAGATTCCCCATAGCAGCTGATTAGGCAATAGTATGCTTTTGGGAAAGATTATTCGTGACTTCAAGCAGTTAGCACTTGTTTTATATCCTGAAGCATGAAGATTGATATCCCATATAAACTTTTATTCTAGATAGTCTAGACATTTTATAGAGAGTTCTTATGTGAAGCCTAGTAAGGTCTGTCCTCCATCATAATCTTGTGGCTGTGAGTTATTTGCAGTTTAATTACTCATTGTGTAAAGTATGTTATAAATTAGTTGCCTTTTAATGTAGTTGAGTATTCCCTTGTTTTTTGTATTACAGCACAAGATATAATAGGAGCTCCTGATTGACTTTTTCTAGACTGTTCATTATATTTAGATAGATAGATATCTATCTTGCCATTGCTTACTTTTCTTCCCAACTAAATTATCTTAATCTTTTTAATCTCTCATATGGAAATATTTCTAAGCCTCAAATCCATTGCCCTTCTTGCTTCCTTTTCTATCTAGTGCTGTATCCTTTTAAAGATGAGATGACCAAAACTGAACAGAGTACAAGGTTTTTTTATAATATTTTTAGTTTTAGTTTCTTGCTTCAGCCTTAATTTCTTGTTTGTATTTGTGACTGCCATTGCACATAGATCTAATGTCTTCAGAGAGCAGTCCTCAAAGATGCTTAGGTCATCTTTTCCTGAACTTTCACAGTTAGTTTATAACTCATATGCATATCTGCATAGTTCATATTGTTCCTTCCGGCATGAACTTCCTTGTACTTGTCCATGTTGAATTTCATCTGCCATTCAGATCACCTATCTTTGTTGGATCCTTTTGGAGTTCCCTAGAGACACGTTTAGGCCTGACTAATCTAAACAGTTTGGACATCTATAAACTTTTCCATCTCATTGTTCATTGCCACTCTTCTTCAAGTTAACTAATATGCTAACTAACACCAGTCGTCGTATAAATGTTTTGGGCAACCCGGTTAACTTTCTTTCATGTTGAAAATTGACCATTTATACCTGAACTTCGTTTTCTGCATTGTAACCAGTTTCTGATCTGACAGAATTTATTAATTTCTTCACTTACCTTTTATGAGCCATCATTTGGGCATTGGGTTACTGCCCTTTCTCTGTCTTCTCTGTGACACCACCAGCTAGCTCAACACGTAACCTGTGGGTGCAGGAGAGATCAGCTGGTAGATGACTGGCCCAGCAAGATAGCAAGGGTCAGGCAACAACCATGCTGCTGCTCCTGGCTACCTGTTCTGCAGACTAGGTGATGAGTACACCCCTTTGACTGACAAATGGGCCCAGGTCTGCAGAAGAATGGATCTGGCTTTAAGCTGCATCTGGGCCACAGCAAATTCACTTTATTTTTAGGTGTCTTTAACCTTACCCTGAATAGGAAATAACTGCCCTCCTGCTATGGCTTACCTGCTATCTGCAAGGCATTTTTGCATGGTTGCAGGTCACTGTACAGATAAACTGGCTCACAGTTAATAACAGCCTGATATTTACAGATGTTCCAGGTTTTGTGTGTAGATCTTTGTGGACTCGGAATTTGAAACTTAATTCTTTTGTACATTTGCCAGTAAGAGGAAATTACCTACCCCTGTATTATACAGACATCATTTTGTCTTGTGTTTTATTCCTTACAACTACAAAATCCAAAAGTTAAATTATCCAGATGTTAAATACAATTTAGATAACTTGCATGTCCAACAGGTCAGTTTTGCTTGTTAAGGTGGCACTTGTTTGAGGTGTGTTGTTTTTTCCCCTGCTCTGGCAGGCTACAGAACAACACAATATTTGGGGGGGGGGGGGTTCCCCTGAATTTCTTAAGCGTATGTGAAAGGAAAACATTCTCCCAGACTTCCATTCCACCTCTGTTCCTCTTATGGGCATCCTGGGACCGAAACCACCACCTGGTTGCTGCACGGTTCCTCCTAGTAAAGTACCACAATACAGTTCATTGGCTGGTGTTTCAGTTCAGCAACATACTAGGTCACACAAATGTCTTCTATCTCCACCATCAAAGCTTTGTGGATTTTTTTGTTATTAATGAAGCTCAGCTCTTACCTGGTTCTTCTGGAAGAGTGCCCTCATTTAACTATGCAATTCCTGACCTGACCAGGAACAATGACAGTTACTCCTACCATCTGGGCAAGCATGAAGAAGTTAAACTTCCTGTTAACTTACAACAAGCACAGGTCCAATATGTTTCACTCTAACTACCTACCTTCATACATAGGGGAAGGAGAGAATTGGTTTCTCAAAGCAGTCAGAATGTTTTTAAGATTTGAAATATATATTGTATGTCAATTTGCAGTTTTACTGGCACTGCTGATTTTTGTGATGTAAAAAAATACAGCATCCATCTTGATGATAATACATTTTGAAATGTAAAGAGGACATGAAATCTAATAATAATTCCTGCTGGTTATTGTTTCCCTGAAACAATAAAGTACTCTTCCTCCCTCATCTCTCCAAAAGCAGGTGACTTATGATGTTGACAGAACTCAGTAGAATCTCAGAATTAATTGTGGGGAATTTCCACATCAAAATATGGGCTGCTGTCTGCAGAAGCCTCCTGTTAGTAGTAATATAAATAGTGGTGATAAATAAATTCAGCATCCTAACTCTACCTGCATAAGAGAGATTTGTATTGGCGTTTAAAGAAGGTAACTAGTGCACCTTCCCAGACACCAAGCATCTGCAGAAACCCTTTTTCCTTACAGCAGACTATTAAGGTGTTTGTTCTCTTAAAGTAATTAGAAGGAGAAGGTGAGTCGCTGATTTAGTCTAGAGGCTTGTGGTTGGATTTTTTTTAAGCTTGGCTGTGATGAAATTTTTACTGTAGCTCTGTGTTAAACTGTTGACAAACTAAATGAATTCCCGGCTGTCATCTTCTAGTTCGCGCATGAACCATGCTACAAGAAATCTTAGATACAAATCTACTCTAACTTGATTCTCAACTGCTTTTACTAAGCATCTCTTTTCCTAGCCACAGAATTCCTTCTGCCCACAGCAACCTTGTTAAGTGACCATTAAACACAAAGAGGGAGAAATGACTTCTCTTATGGCTAAGACACTGAACTGGAGATTAGGAGAGTGTGTTCCGTTTCCAGCTTTGCCACAGACTTCTTGTGTGATTTGGACCTGTATGCCATTTTGCACAAGGGGATAATAACCCTCCCTACCTCACAGGGGTCTTGAGAGGGTACAGTAAATTTAAAAAAAAAAAAAAAAACTTGGGAGGTGCTCAGGTACTACTGTTCTGATTGGTGTATTGTAAGTACTTACAACCACAGTCAGCCCTCTCAAAAGGAACACACCACCCTAAACAATGAAGAAGTGGAAGCCTCCAGACAACATTTTAGAAGCATCAGAATTAATCAAAAATGCATGTTGGTGGTTAGGTTTTGACAGCCAAAGTGACCACTAATTTCACAAAAGGTCATGCTCTTTCCTGTGTAGGCTTACATGCCAGTCATTCAGTGTTTTCTCTGTGAATTTCTAGTTTCTGTAGCATGCCCCAACAGAGAGCACTGGTGTACTGACTCCCTCTTCAGAATCTATGAAAATGATTTTATCTCATTAATCACATCAACCACAATTAGCACAAATAACATGTCTGCTGGCATGGTGGGACATAGTAACAAGTGTGTCAGCCTCCACTTCCATTCAAGCCTGGTTGAGGTCCATTATCACTTATCTGGTCTGGTAATGTATTGTCTGCACCTGAAACAAACAGTGTGGGGAAGAGGTGGGAGTGGCAGAGGAAAGCCTGTGAGTTCTTTGCTACTAAGTAGTAGGGCCGTGTGTCTCTGAAACGGAGCTTCAGGAAGATGTACAGTAATGATATTGCACTTTTCATTGCATGGATGTAGTCTGGAAGGCCCATCTTGGGTGGCCAATTGTGTTTTCTGGAAACCTTCATTGCCAAGTCCTCCTGTTTATTTTCAGGGATGACCTTTTGGATCACTTTCTCGAGCATTTCTGCAGGAACTTTCTCTACTTGTATTGGCTTCCAGAGTTGTTTGAAAGAGCTTCAAGAAGCCACTGATGCCAGGCAGAGAACTAAGTTATTCATGCTAGTGTAACCGCACAAGGACCTGTACTTAAACGTCATACTTTCAGACTCTCCAATTTGAGCTGCTTCTGGGTTTCAACATGGTACCTCTTTGTCAGGATGGCCTGTCCTCTGGCCTTAACATATCTGCCCAGAAACTGGTATCAACAGTGATGGTCACAATTTATGCCTTAACCAGAAAGCATGTTAAAGGCTTGACTGGATGCGCGCAATGCTTGTGGATTCATAGCGTTGCTTTGGCTGTGGTCCTCCTTTCAAATGCTATCAATCCAATGCTGGTCTGCACAGTTGCTGATCTCCCAGTAGTGAAACCCTTGCTGTTTTAGGTTACCTGTATGTGTGGGCATGAACAACCAGTGTTCTGATTCTCCACGCATTCTTGCTAAGTATACAGTAACACAATATTGTAGGTCTCTCTATAACAAGCAATTTTAAAAAAATATGTTGATGGAAGAAGAGTGAAGAACTACAGATTACTAAGGTAAAGCAAGTGGTTAGCACCCAATTTTGAGAACTTTGGAAAAAGGGATATCTACATTTCTCAGATGCACAATCCATGCTCAAGGTGTTGAAGATCTAGCATCATTCATATCCTGCCTGTCCATTATGTAATGAACCACTAAAAAGAGACACATGATGTAGGGTGCTGAAGAGTGGCCACACAGTTTTTTTTCCTTTGTTTGCATTTGTACCATGCATTACGGTATGCCTTTTTCACAGTGATGGTATTCATTTATTTCCAATTCTTCCTTTCTCCGACAGTAATATTAAAAAAGAAATCAATACCATTATACAGAATGAGCTCACAACCCAGAAACACACAGGTCTGTGCCTATAATATGTATTGTACATCTTCAATGTCTGCATTTCTCAAGTCCACTCCAGAGACAGTGCACTGCAAGCATGAATGGAAACATAGAAAACTAAGGTACTGTAAAATACAGCAAAGAGTCTGCACAACACAGCAGCCAGTTATGTTAGCTCAAAGTTGAATGCCATTGGCAGTCTTAACAAATGTATCCGCTCCTCCCCACAGGCACTGTCCTATGGTCAGATACTGATGAAGAATGGTTGCCCCAAGCAAGAAGGGACGATGCAGTAGAGGTTTCTGGATTTCTTCTTCTTCTAATGATATGAAGCATGCTAAACATATTGCCATGTATTTTAGTCAGCTTAGACATCACAAAACAAGTCACTAAGCTTCTTGGGTTAGATTATAAGGAGAGGCAGAGGCCCCTCTATGATTTTTATGGCCCAGGTACAGCATAAGGCATCTCTGCCCTAAGACAGTCTTTCATTTTACACTACCTGTTATGTCTTCAACATCATTTTTTCTTTTTCAGGAATTACAAACAGGAGTATTTTGAACCAAGTCTCAGCCACAGTTGACCTGATGTACATAAAATGTGACCGTGTTTTTCCAAGGTAAGGATGCTGTAATCATTACAGGAGAACATTGAGCTGTGGTGCAGTATCTTACCTCTCATTCAATGTACTGTACTATTTCTTTTCAGAAAACAACTCAAATCATATTGTGGCTGCTGCATTCATTGCTGCCTGAGGGCTACACTGAGTGTGCACCCCAGCCAAGTAAGTCCACATCTTTTTCTACAAAGCTCCATTTGCAGAGTGGTCATTAGGGTCAGGGGTATCTAAATTTCAGCACTATCTCTGTGTGTTCCAGGTCGTCATATCTCAACTCAGTCAAGCTATTATGGCTCCATATGAAGCACTACATTTGGACGCATGCAAAACTGACATCAGAAGAATTTGTGCAACCACGTAGAGAGTAACCAAGCCAGCCTTCTGAATAGGGAAATCTGCGGCTTGTCTTCTGGTGACCATCTTGAAGAAGGTGCTGCCTGTGATCATAGCAAAGCAAGGTTCAGCCAGAGGCATGTAATATACAGTGCTCAATAAATGAATTAAAAAAAGCTGTCTATACTGTTTATCTTTATTTGGAAGCACTAAATCAGACACCAAAAACAAAAGTAATAGGATATAAATACCTATGTGCAATACTATTTTTTCTACTAAATAGAGAGAGCCTCCGGGGATCCCGTCACAGGCTTCTGTACAGCACAGACTTAGTTTCAATTCTGTCACTAATTATAGGGGCTAATGTTTGCAAGGGAAAATGGAAAGCGACTTTCTCATGCTTAGACAAGCACTGCTGCTCAGACAGACAAGTGCTAAATATCCCCAGCCAGGGATTTCCCAAGGCCTCAGTCATTGCACAGCAAATATAGTTAGTTCTAATCTAGTGATAACAGGAGGGGCTAAGAAAGCACTGTTGATCAAAGACAATGACTTTTACCCCAGCATGAATATCTCTGTATCTCGACATGATGCACAGAGACGCGTGAGCTAGTCAGAGGATTGTTAAGCTGTCTGCAGCATCATACTATACTTCAGTGTGCTACGACAAATTAACTATTTAACAAGTTGCTAATGTGGCTCATTCAGCTGCTCTGCCTCCCAGCGTGATAATAAAACAAATGATTACAGTGTGCTTCCTGCCCAACAGAAATTACTGTAATGTAAATGGAAAACTTTATGCGCTGCACTACAGAATAAACAGAAGCAACAAGATGTTGGAGGGGCAGGGCAGTGTCATATTGCATGCTGGAGGGATGATTTAGGAGAGCTGTGTATCCATCACCTAAATTCAATATGCAGTTCAACACAGTAATGTCTACAGTAACCTAGCAACGGGACCACACGCCCCTCCTGGTGAAGGAAGCTTTTTGAGCACTATCTGGTGTATTGCAAGAGAACTGCAGCATTTTTAATCACCTCCGCATTGCCATCTGGTGTCTTTTCATGGAATGGCAGGAAAATTCTCCAGTTCTGGCAGATCGTTTCTTCTCGGGTTTGCAGTGCCTCCAACAGCTCCATTTGTATTGCACAAGAGGAAAGGCGTTCATTTTACCTGTCACTAATATCAGAAGTGTGGAGGAATCTACCAGTGCATTTTCTCTTGTTTTGTGGGAGGGTCTTTGAGGATCGTTGTATATTTAAAATAATCATGTTCGTCCTCATGATGCTTTTCTTTCTGGCTCACAGCTACTTCATAGAGGTGGTTGTGTCAGAATCTTGGAGCGTTCCCCATTTGTGGCCTCTTCGTGGTGTGCAACAAAGGGGGTTTTCTTTAAGCATCTTGGCTTAAAGATATTATCTCTGGGCATTATAGGGCATACCTGCATTTGGCTTCTGTGGGGTTGAACCCAGATCTCTGTGCTGTTAATTAATGTTCGCTTGTTTTTTATTTGAGCTGAGCTAGGTAGCAACATCCTTAGAATCTTTTACTTAATTTAAAGGTGCTGTGTTCAGACAGCCAGCCTCTGTAAAATCAGCACTGTTATAAACTGGCCTCATGGCCTGGGTACAGTCTGCCACCATCAGCACCATCTCCTCATCTGCACAGCAGAGTAGGAAAAACAACCCCCTTCTCGTGATCTACGATGTGTTTCAGACAAGAAAATTGTTATTGCAAGATAAAATGGTACATAATAAAATTACAGAAGCATCTTTTGGCCTAGTGCCCTACATTAAGAAAATCTTTTGTGATAAGCTGTGAATATTTTTATTTGCTTCAGTTGATCAACATTGTGGCATGTTGACAAAATGTGTCTTTCTAGGTGTCTGGAGCATGCCTGTTACCATACTCTTTAACCATTAGCTTCTTTGATCAGTAACAAGTGGCAATTGAGTTTTTTGTTTGGGGGGGGTTGTTTTTGGGGTTCCTCCCTAGCCCCACAAAACCCGCATTGCAAAAAAATGTAGCACTTGTAGCACTTTCTACTTTACTGGTGGCTGAATTGGTCATAAATTCTTACAGGATATAAAATCTTCTAAGACGTTGGGGGGCAGCATTTTGAATATCAAAAGATGCAAATGACTGAAATGCTCAGTTCAGTTTTGTTTTTAACTCAGCAGTACTTGTACTTCCCCTTCCCTTTCTCTCTTTATAGGTCTACGAGGGCTAATCAATCTTGGGAACACATGTTTTATGAACTGTATTGTCCAGGCACTTACCCACACTCCACTACTGCGAGATTTCTTCCTCTCCGACAGGCACAAATGTGAAATGCAAAGCCCCAGCTCATGTCTGGTCTGTGAAATGTCTACACTTTTTCAGGAGGTGAGTGCCGTTCCCCACTACAGCATCACCCTGTAACTTTCCACAACTCTTCTGATGCAGAGAGGCATCATAAATAAATTTCATTTACATTATCAGATGGCAAAATACAGTGATAAAAAGGGAATGTGAATTTGTCGTCAAAGAATAGTTGAATCCAATCCTGTGGTCCTTATTCAGGCAAAGCAGCCACTGAAGTCATTGGGAGTTGTCTGAGTAAGGACCGAGTCTGAAACCTTGTAAGGGCACTGTTAAAGCTAAGTGAGTGCATCTTATAAATAAGGTCCAAGGTCTAACTGAGGAATCTGTAACAGGCTCTGGTGGTGGAGAGAAGAGTGAGCGAAACTAGAGTATGTACCATTGTAGCTTAAGGCACTGAGTTACTTTAGTTAGTGTAAATACTGTAAGGATCTTAATTCTCTGTATTCTTTCCTTTAAAAACATTTGCTAGCCTCTTCTATACCAAAACACACTAATTGCAGGAGGATAATTGGAAGCAACCATGTTGGTACAGTATGTACACTGTGTACATAAATAGGTGCCAACTCCATGGGTGCTCCAGGGTTCAAGCACCCACCGAAAAAAAAAAATAGGGAGTGTTCAGCACCCACAGGGCCGGATTAATCTGTTGTGGGCCCCACCCCTGCTCAGCCTCCTCCCCCAGAGGCCCCGCCCCATCCAGCCTCTTCCCCCTGAGACCCCTCCCACTGCTTGCACATGGGCAGGGGGAAAGGGGGCGAAGAGGAACACCCACCACCAAAAACAAAGGCCAGTGCCTGTTTGTACATATACTCTTTCCATTTGTTCAATAAAATGCCTGGCTTTGCAGTATACCGGGGTAGGCAACCTATGACACGCGTGCCGAAGGCGACACGCGAGCTGATTTTCAGTGGCACTCACACTGCCCGGGACCTGGCCACCAGTCCGGGGGGGCTCTGCATTTTAATTTAATTTTAAGTGAAGCTTCTTAAACATTTTAAAAACCTTATTTACTTTACATGCAACAATAGTTTAGTTATATATTATAGACTTATAGAAAGAGACCTTCTAAAAACATTAAAATGTATGACTGGCACGCGAAACCTTACATTAGAGTGAATAAATGAAGACTCGGCACACCACTTCTGAAAGGCTGCCGACCCCTGCAATATACCTTTCTGAAGTTTCCACCTCCTCTCAGTAGGCTTTTGCTGCATGATAGGCATTGAAAGATATTTACTTTTGTGAGTCACTGTGTTGAAGGTACTTTTGCAGTCTTATTTCTGACTCAGAAATATAAGGCCACATGACAGGATTGTAGGCGACTTTGATTTTAGGTTTTAAGATGAACTTTCTTCATCTGCCCTGTGCCTTTTCCCCCTTCGTGAGAGACCTGCCTTCATGGTAAGCAAAAGAAATGCTCAGAACTTTTCTTTCCTTGGTTTAAACCGTAGTTTATGCTGTTACAAGGTAGGTGAATGTTGCTTCGAAATAATATCTGTATTCAGAGTGTATTTTAGTATACAGGCGAGTCTCATCTTACGCGGATTTAACATGCGCAAATTCAGCTTTGCGCGGTCAGCAAAAACAAAAAACAAACAAACAAAAACCAAGAAAAATAACAATTTAAATACTGTACCTGTAGTGCGGGCGATTCCGCCCGCCATTACACTCAATGTAATTTTGACTATACGCAACTTTCGCTTTATGCACTGACAGCGGAACGTAACCCTAGCGTAAGATGAGACTCGCCTGTATGTTTATATTTCATGGCATAGAAGTCCAGGCACACCTAAAATCTATTTACTGCTATTCAGTAGGTTTCAGTTCGCCAAAGATAACTCTCCTGTTTATTGTAGATCAGTCAATCTTGAGTGGGGAAGTGAAGTCCTTTTTTAAGTGTTCTACTAGGGAGTTGTTGGTTTCTGAGATAGTGCTTAACACTTATATATAGCAATTTACGCTTTCAAAGTGCGTTACAAACATTACCTAATTACATATTAAACTTCCTGTATGTGGGCTCATTTCCTATTTACCACTGAGGATGTTGGACTAGAGGTGGGAGGGAAGGAAGGGAAGGAAAATGTGCTACTGTAGGTAGCAGCTAGAGGATAATTCATACTAGATGTGGTAAATCAGAATAGCAAGGGTAGGGGGATACCACTCTGCATAGGTAGGTATTCCAGGCACTGAGTGTAAATACCCATTTCTGTTGGCTATCAATTTGCAAATCTGATTTGATTTGTAAAAAGCCAAGTATATAGGTACTAATACCATCTACCGTCATCTTGATGTGCCTTCATCAGATTGATATAAACATTGTCATCCCATTGGCTTGTAATAATTTTGGTGGTCTGTTAGCACTACCGTCCTTTTAAAAAGGGGTGGATGGGAGAGGGGGACATGACTACCATGTCATGAATTGGGGGTGAGATTGGAAAAGCTGCCTGGGGAGCTGGGGATGGTGATTTATTCTTTGGTTTGGTGTCGTGTATAGGAGCTCCATTCATGGAGCTGGACCCCATTGTGCTAGGCATCGTACAAACCCGGAACCAAAAAACTGTCCCAGTCCCGAAGAGGATTTAAATGCACAACTTGCATCAATTTCCGTGTGGATTACGCTTCTAAATTCCACAGGCAGTTTTGAAAATCTCCGCCTACATTTTCCTCCAATCAAAATCCATACCTATATTTTCACAGATTCTTGTGTAATTCATATTGTGAGGCTTCTGATACCATGAATGAGTATAGAATTGCAGCTGTTTAAAATACCAGATTGTAGAGACAGGACTGCAGTGATCTGTGTCCATCTTCGTACCTCATATTGAGGTATTTAGATTATTGTAAGAGTCTAATGTTGGGGAGGGATACTGTAGGTGATATGGGAGAGAGAATTACCACACAAGCCTGTAGAAGTAAAAATTTAACACCCAGTCCCTCAGAAGCAAAACTGTGCTATTGATTACCCAACTCCAGAATATTTTCTCCTGTCTGTGAATAGTAAATATTATATTATTGGCTATATTTGATAAATCTCTCAGCATTTTTATTAGAAGCCCCTTTTTCCCTGTGGGAGCATTTTGAATTTCTGCACACCCACATTTCCATCTAATGTCTTATAATTAAGCACTGAACGGCTTCTCTCCAGTCCCCTCACTAAAAACACACATGCATTTATACAGAAAGGAGCCCTCTTGTTGCATTTCCAGTGATCAGGGAGGGCTAACCAATAGAGATTCAGCGGTGTGACTCTTATGAAGGAATCTTTTGTAATTTAATTACCAGGGCAACTGCAGTTCAAATTCTATCTCTGGTTTTCAGTGTGATCTGGTTTTTACCTGGCTTTCCCTCAGGGGTTAATTGATGTTGTTGTCTCAAGCCATCTTATTAAATGTCAGATAATGGGTTAATTTTATCGCTCCTCCACCCCCCTTTTCCTGAAGGCGTGATCTTATCCAAATGGAATGCTGGAGACTCCAGTGAGAGCATGCAAATAAATTCAGCTTAGAAAACTCAAAAAAGTGAGATCTGCCATCTGAAAATCAGAGTGAATTTTGCCCATTGTGATCCCTAAAGAAATAATGTTGTCCTGCTCTCCAGTTTAGGATCAGTTGTGTAGGTTGTACCAGTGGTTTTTCCATTATATATGTCCACTGCATTTGCATGTTTGGAAGTGACAAGTTCCTTCTGGTTGAAATAGATTGATGGTGAGCAATGAAGGTGTCAGCTGTTTGTCACTGCTTACATCAAGGGAATAGTTATTTCCCTATAAATTCACTAGGCGCAGCTTTGCAAATATTTCCGCATCAAATTTCTGGTGTTTGTTTTTAAAATGTATAATTGCATCTATTAACATTTTAGCTCATGCAGTTTACCTCTCAGTGAAATAATAATGTAATGAAACCAGTTGTACTGCATAGCAGGGAGAATAAAAAGGATTTGGGAATGGCCAATATAGTTGAAACTGGATTTAAAAAAAAATCAAAAATCAAAACCTATAGAATCTGTTCATTGAGCTAGTTGGCTTAATGAATTCATGTACTAGCTTTTCACTTGTGTTTACTTTTGGTTTACCAATGAAAATGAGTTCAGTGATGGTCTAGTCCCTAGAGGATATTTATTCACTTTACAGAATGACCTTGCAATATGGCATGATTAGCAGGGTGTCTCTCTCCATCTATTATGTGACTAGAATAGCGGGAACACCTGGGGATATTGCAGGTTGTGGTGCATGCACTCACACAATGTAAAGAACAAAGCCTTCTCTTTTCCTGTCATTACCCACCCCTGCGAGTCTGCAAAAGAATACAGTACAACTAGGCAGAGAGAGTTTAGAACTAGAAACACACAGGAAAAAGAGGAGAATGAGAAGATTTATTACTTTAATGTCTAAGATGTTAGGCTGTGTTGAAATGGTTTGTGTAGAAAATAAAACTAAATAAATTCTGGCTGAAACCTTCACAAAGGGAAGAAAAAGTATCTTAAGGCCTTTATGCCAAACATCACAGACTGGGGCTTTACTGGGCACATACAGTATTGTCCTCTATTTGAGAGTCTAGGCAATGTTTTTATAAAGTCAAGAGTTAAAGAAAAGTAGAAAGAAGACATTATGGGAATTAATGCCATATGCTCAGCAAAGCATCTGTGTAGATTTATACAGTAGAAACGCCTCACGATCCTATGGTATCCTTAAAGTTCCATACACAGTAAAGTTCCACGGAACTTGTGCCCATGCAGTAAACCATAATAAATTATTGCTTCTAAAACAGGTATAGAATTTATATCCATGCTTGTGAAATTGAGATCTTCCAAGTTGCATGAAACATTCCTGAGTGTTGAGGGACCTAGGATAGATATTGGCATTAGACCCCAAAACATATTCTTCCCCCATCCTCCACTGTAGATTTCCTATCTATTTAGGATTATTAAGTTGAAAAATAATTCATAAATGAAGCTTTTAATTTTTCCAGTTGGAATGGAGTCCAAAACAGGAGTTAGGCCTATAAGAACTCTTAGGGTACGTCCAGACTACCCGCCGGATCGGTGGGTAGCGATCAGTCTATCGGGGATCGATTCATCGTGTCTCGTCTAGATGCGATATATCCATCTCCGAACGCACTCCCGTCGACTCCGGAACTCCACCAGGGCGAGCGGCAGTAGTGGAGTCGACGGGGGAGTTGCGGCCGTCGATCCCGTGCCGTGAGGTAAGTCGAAATAAGATACGTCGACTTCAGCTACGCTATTCCCGTAGCTGAAGTTGCGTATCTTACATTGGCACCCCTCCACCCTCCCAGTGTAGACCAGGCCTTACTTGCAGAGAGAATGTTAATTTGGTATGTATGCAAGATTGCCCAAGTACTTTTGTTTATTCCCATAGCTGGAACACCTCCACACACCCATTTTTGGTGGGAGAAGAGCATCCCTGCAGTGGTATAGCCTGTGGGGTCTACCTGTTCTAGCTCTGTCCAATGAGTCGAGGTTGCTGTATATTACTGCTGAGTGCTAATTGTGTAAAATGTCTGATGAAATCTAAAAATCCGATATACATTACTGCTAGAGATAACCATGAGTGTAAACCATCAGATCAGGATTAAACAAAGACTGTGAATGGCTATCCAACTACAGAAACAGTTTCTCCTCCCTTGGTGTTCACACCTCAACTGCTAGCAGAGCACCTCACCCTCCCTGATTGAACTAACCTCGTTATCTCCACACTGATATATACCTGCCTCTGGAGATTTCCATTACTTGCATCTGAAGAAGTGAGGTTCTTACCCACGAAAGCTTATGCTCCCAGTACTTCTGTTAGTCTCAAAGGTGCCACAGGACCTTCTGTTGCTTTTTTCATGAGTGTAAAAATACTAGGGCAGGGCATATCTAAAAATGGAGACCTCAGCCCGCAAACAGTTGGAAGAAATAGATGTCTCTGTTAAGGATTTTGCACTACTACCCCTTGAGTTGAGGTCGGTGGAAGGCCCACAATACACATCTCTGAGAGCCCCAAAGAGTTCGCCAATAAAACTAAGGAAGACCAGACTTGACATTCTTGATATTTCAAAGAGAATAAATGGCAGATTTTTGAAGGTTTTTGGAAAAAAACTTACCATCTTTATGGCCATTTTATACATCACAAAGAGGCAAAAAAGACATAACCTCACATTTTTGTTAGCCACCTTCAAAAGCGCAGAAGAGATCAGGGTGTGCTTATAAGCATGCCTTGTACCTGGTATGCTCTGTTAACTCTTTGTAGTGTCTGAGCTCTAGAACTAAATGACTGCATATGTTTGTATGCAGCAAAGTCCCTTTTCCATGTTCTGCTTTGCAGTAGAGTCTCCTGAAATACTTAAAGCACTAGAGAACCTTACAGTAGTTATAATTAAAAATCAGTAATGACAAAACTTTAAAATACCAAGGATTAAATATACAATAATGCTAACACTTAAATATTTACTGATGAAAGATTTTTTTAGTAGTTTTCCCTTAGTGAGATTCTTTTAGTCTTTAGATATAAGCACACAAATTATATTCCAATGAGCTCAAGGTTTAGAAGCACAACTATGTTTCCATTTCTCAACATGGAGCGGGACACAGTGGTCTTTGTAGGTTGGAGAACGATTCAGTTAACATGGGGACAACATTTTGTCACATACGTCTACATTTTTTTGGTAAGCGCACTCTAAAATTAGAAAAATAAATATTTACCACAGTAGAAGATGCAATTAGTCAGATCCTTCTAGGGTCTATATTGGCATTGATTGATCTGTTTCTATTTCACGAAGGTAATGTGCCTATAGAATTGCACTTACGTTGGTACTCTGTAAGCATACGTGCTGGAACTAGGTGTGCGAGGGGTGCTGCCGCACTCCCTGGCTTGAAGTAGGGTGACCCATATTCGGCACAGGGAAATATGGACACCTGGTAAAAATTACTCATATTCAGGCGAGTTCAACGGCAATCAATCAGCACTATGCAGTACAAACATTCAAATTAGTATTAAGTTGACTGAGTCCCTGTTAAAAAGAGATACTGCATAGTTGGAGTCTTTTTATTTATCTTCTTATCTTTACCTTCTTGACACACACACCCCTACCCCCACAAACACACTCCCATACACTTCTCTTTGACCTACCCAGCCCTCCCTGCCTGGCTGGGCCCCCGTGATTGACTTGCCTCTCCTGGTACCTGGCGCTGCATCTTCCCCAGGTCGCATCGGGGGGAGGGAGGGGATGCAGGATCGCATGCCCCCCTCCCCAGATTTCTGCCAGGATTCACACCAGAATGTGGCCAGCAGCAGCCTTTTGGCACTGTGCTGGAGGGAAGGGACAGGAGCTGCTTCCAGGCACAGGGGAGGAGGAGGAGGTGGGCAGGGGATGACCTGACCTATGTTTTTTCAGAGCTCTTCTCTTCTTCCCTCCTCTCCCCCCGGCATGTGGCTAGAAGCAGCCTGTCCTTTCCTGCCCGCACAGTGCCGAAAGGCAGCTAACACCTCTAGGCTGCTGTTGGCCACCTACATAACCCAGCTGCCCCCCGGCTATAGTGCAGGCAGGAAGGGGTTAAGCCCTAAGGTTGCGTTGTGCACCAGGGCCCAGGGAACCTGACTGCAGGGGCTTCAGCGAACTCGGCCAGAGAGGTGGCTTAGTAGAGGAGGGTGCCTAGGGGATGGAGCAGCACTGTGCTTCCTCGAGGCAGGACCCTGGAGGCGGGGGGGGGGGGTGAAGAGGGTGCTAAGCCCCTTCCCTAGGGGCTGCTGTGGAGCCTGCAGATTCGGGGCAGGAACAGTCTGGAAATCACTCACCGACCACCACTCCAGAGCTTAGCTGAGGGGCGGAGAGGCTTCCCCATGCCAGCGCTGTGTGGGGCTTTGGCACCTGCGCCCGGGCTGGAGGGTTTGGGGCTTTCCTGGGGTGCCAGCCCAGCCATAGGGGAAGGAAGGAGCCTGCCCGCCAGGTTGTTGATGAGCTGAGTGCTTTAACCAGGGGCTGGTTCTCTGCACAGCGCTGGGGCAGGACATGCCCCACCGGGTGGGATATGGAGGAGCAGCGGGACTAAGGGGGTGAAGGGGCAAAGCAGGGAGAGGAAAGCGAGAGGGGGGGCACGTAAAGGGCCGACGGGTGGGCAGCAGAGGCGACACGTAACTGGCCACCATCTGGTGCCTGCTCGCATTCACCAGCCACCGCAGCGCACAGCCAGTGTCAGCCGGAAATGGGACTTGGGGCAGGGCCCTGCTGGCCGAGAGCCAGCACGCAGCGGACCAGCAGGGGCAGCGGACCAGCAGGGGCAGCGGCCAACCCCATGCGCTGCATCTTTGCCCTGGCACCAGCCTTGCACGCCCACCCCCATTGTCAGCCACTGGAGCCCCCCTCCCCCCTCGCTGCTAGTGGGTGGGCGGCTGGTGAGCAGGGATCCAGCCAGCAGCGGGACCCACCAATATTGTTGGGGGCGGGACAACAGAAAATTTGCCCATTTTTAAGAAAAAGTCAGGACATCTGTAGGAGGGCTTAAAGTACACGACTGTCCCTTTAAAAACGGGACATCTGGTCACCCTGGCTTGAAGTGGTTTCCATTATATACAGGATTTACAGTTTTGGTTCAATAGCTTTCAGCACCTCCACTATACAAATTGTTCCAGCATCCTTGTCTGTAAGTAGTAAAAATTTGCTAAGTAAAAGGCATAGGGAGTATTACTAAATATAGTATGAGAGACGCTTTTGTACTGTATATTTAACAGTACTATGATGGGGTGTGTTTCCAGTTTCCATATGGTAATAGCCAATAATTTGATAGTTTCTTTTAGATTCCTTTCATCCTAATGAAGCACTAAAGAATGTAAAGTCTGCTGGCAGGTCGAGTGTCTGCAGTGGAGTAATTATGGAGAGTGCTCTTGGTTAAAATGACCAGAGAGCTCTGAGACTAATTGCAGGAGTGACAGAACAGAGAAGTTTTATTGCTGCAGTTTCCTGAATAATGTTGAACAGTAGCTGCATCGGCAGATTTCAATTACCGCTCCAGTCTCCTGGTGTCATTCTGGTTGGCATCAGAGTTACCTATTGATCCTTTTATTTATAGAAGGCTGTTTTGCATTGTTGGGCTGCAGTGATATTGAGAAGATAGGGGCTTATAGAAGAAGAGAACTTTATTTGCAGAGAAATTTGACAAGACAGCAGAGCTTTATACAGAAATGAGGACTAGTGACAAAATAATCTAGACTGTTTCAACTACAGCTAACCCCAAAAGAGACACTACAATTCCTCTAGCCAGCTTTGCAGCACAGTTTTTGCAATTTTACTGGTGTGAAAAAGCTCACAGGAAAAGAGCAAAGAGAAACCCAGAAATAATAATAATAAAAAAAAAAATTCTCCCCACAGTAGTGAGATAACCCATGTTGCTTTTTTTTTTTAAATCCTCTGCATATTCTTTTTTATGTGATGGAAGAGTTTTGTTGGAAAATATACCTCAAACATAAACAGTAGTGTCACTTATTGAGGTCTTGTCAACAGTTAGCATGGCCTTGCAGGGCACGTTTCTTCAAAGGTCAGGGGAGGTCAAATGATACATGTTTCACTTGTTTGAAATGAAATGTCACTTCTGTTAGTAAATTTGGAATTGAACTTTTATATTTACAGGAGGAACTCTCTACACAGAGATTATCTGTGTAGGGAAATTTACCAGCAAATCTATGCTACTATAACTATAGCAGTATAGTTATACTGGTGTAACTTCCCATGTGGACACACTTACTCAGGAATAAAAATGCCCTTTTCTGGTTTAGCTTATGTTGCTTTGACAGCAGTACATGACATACTGGTATGTATATTCCAGTAAATTTCCCCTTATATACAGACCTTAGTGTGTAGTGGCCACTACTCGCCAGCAATTACCATACATTGGTATTTAGGGGTAGTTAATAGTAAACATTGATTTATTTTTTTCCAGTGGCCTCTACTGTTGTTGTTTTTCCTAATTCTGCATAAGTTTAGAAGGTACAGATATGCTTGTTGACTCCTTACATGTGTGGGTATGTCTTCAATCTAGAGCAAATACGTTTTTAGAGATTCCAGCGTGCTCTCCAGAGTAAGCAGATTTGAGTACTGCTCATTTCTGTCCTCAGTATGACATTACTCATAATGCAGGCTAATGACCACAAAAACAGGAAGCTGCAAGAATGAAAACTATAAAAGGTGCCTATAACTTAAATAATGTGTCCAGTGTATTCTGTTCTCAAACCACTTACTTGGAGGATCTGTTTATATCTTTAAAAAAAAAAAAAACTGTTCAGCCCTGAACATTTCAGTGTGAGATTGTCAAAACTAAAGTTTCATTCAACTTCAGTTGCCTAATTCCAGTCACTAACTTCTTTTATGGCTAAGTGCACAGAGACTGTGTATCATGTTAACAATCATGTCCTTTTCTTTGCTTTGAGCAGTTTTACTCTGGGCACCGATCTCCTCACATTCCATATAGGTTATTGCACCTGGTATGGACGCATGCACGGCATTTAGCAGGGTACGAGCAACAGGATGCACACGAGTTCCTCATTGCTGCATTAGATGTGCTACACAGACACTGCAAAGGTAAGGCTTGTACTGGCATGTCAATGAACAAGGAATAGTGAATCAAAAAAAGTTAGAGATCTCTTCTTAAGTGGGGTAAACGATCTTCCAGCACAGTATTCTCCCTATTTAGCAAGTCTTTTTTAAATGTGTTTTTGCGTTTCTCATATACATCTATCAAACAGACTTTTCCTCCTGCCAAAATACCCACATTTAGAGAGAGAGCGAGCACATATTGGTTTGAGTCACGAGCTTGCCCTTTTCTTATTGGTTATGTGAGTCAGTATCTTGTAATTTAAATTGCCATCCAAATTCTATTTATACTTGAGGTATTTTAAACTCTTATTCAATGCATCAATAAGGTACTGACTAAACACACAAAAGGAGGCAAAGTAAGTGTCCAAGACTGTTTTGCTTAAATATTATAGTACTGTATTCGTGATACACAACATTTTAACAGACTATGAATGGAAGAGCGAATGGAACCCTTACCTCAAAATCCATTCAGTGCTGAAGTGTTCATTAGCGCATTTTTAAAGATGAACTAACAAGATTTTAAGAAAGGTTTAAGATACAAAATCTATGAACTGAAGAGAATATACTGTATATGTTTGTCTGACCCACAGTTAGCTAAACTAGTTATTTGATGTGCATAAAGGGAATTGATACTCCATAAGTCTAAATTTATTGTCTTGTCACTCATTTGATTTAGATACGAGGTGTTATTGCACTTAAAACAATCTGCTGCTTTAAATGTTAGATGCTGTTGTTTTTGAAGTTGTAGAGCACTGTAGGCGTACACAGTACTTTTACAAAACGCCTCAAATGAGTTTTGAGGTTTACAAGAGGAGGACTATCAGAGGGAAGAATACCACTGCTTCTCTGAGATGTCTTGATGTCTGGCTTTTATCTTTGAAATACCCTTGTACATTATGGAATGCAAGTTTGAATATACTGGGTAATTACAATGAATGTATTTGTTCAGATTAATAATAGACAAGGTATCTTCCCAAAGAGAGGGAATGGGTGTCTGTGTATGTAAGTAATAGATTCTATCTGGACTTTGGCCTCATTTTCTGTTGATCCTGAAGAAGCAGTCTGGAAACATGAACACTTTTCTTTGGGACTTTTTAAAGTCTCGGAATCATTGATCTTACAAATTTTGACGCTTCTTCATCTGTTAGCTACGAGCCACTTCATATTTCTTGGGCTTTTATTGACAAGTCTAAGTGCGAATGGCAACTTTCTCCCTGAAACTGTAATGAGAAAGCTTGCAGCTGCCAGCAAAGGTCCCTATAATCTTTTTAATATTAAACTTCAAGTATCTGAAAATATTTTGTCAACTGAGTCAAGTAGTAACTTTAGGTAACGTACCTATGTGATAAACCTTACGGAACTAACTCTAGAATGAGCCTTCCCCAAGATTCCCCCACCACTGCTAAAACCTCTGGATCAATTCAGCCCATCACAGAAGCTTTCTACTCTTCTCCACCCACCCACTCTGCCAGAAATTTATTCAAGCCAAGGGTGTTTTACACCACAGGCCTAGGAGAAAGTTTTCCCTTTCCAACCAAGCAGTGAAGTACAGTGGCTGCATAGCTCTGTTAAAATACTCAGTGGCAATAGAGGACATTCAAATTGTCATTAGGCTTCAGAGCTGTTTCATTCAGATGAATGTGGGAGCATTTCACATCTCTCTTGAGCTTTTTCAAGCTGTCAGTAAGGTTCCAGCTATACTATATAGTTTACCATGTTGTCCAATGCTAGCTTTAGATCAGTGCTGTGCAACAGTTACACCAAGGTTTGGTTACATCCATGCAGGTAAATCAAACTGTATTATAATACTGTAAATGGTGAAGTGTAGATGCCAGGACCATGACATCTATGTTTCTAAAGCTCAATTTCTGAAGAAACGGAGGCATCCTTAGGGGATGATGTAGGTTTGCAGACTGCGTCGTTGCGAGGTAAATGGTACAGTCAGATAGTTATTGAACTGTTTGATTCCTGCACAAACCAGGAGGCTAGTATGGACACCCTTTAAACTGTTTCAGGAGGAAATGGGTTGTTTGGCTATATAATGTGAAAACCGTCCTGTTACATATATTTATGTACTCATAAGATACTGCTGCTAGTGAGATTATGCATACTAATGCTGCACTAATCAGATATTCCTCCTGTGCCAGTAGTGTAAATTCAGATTGGATAGACAGAGCTTTTGAGGCTTGCAGTTCCGTAGCAATCTACCTCAAATATTACCATCAAAATATTTTGAGTGTAGAGTCACAAACACTACTTCTTTGTTCAGGGCCCCTGCTGCTGGGCAGCGCTCTGTCACTACTGACCATCAATTTGGAATCCCCCAAATTTCATGGTGCCTTGATGCCGAAAACTGCATAATTGCTCAACTACTATAGTGAGGGGTAGTGGAGCTATTTGGTGTAGATTAATCTTTTATCTCTTCCCCATACTCTCTCCACAGCTTCTTAGAGCACTGTCCACTTCACCCTGAGAACAGAGGGAGGTTTGGAGTATCTTATGTGCACACTCCATTTCGCGCTTGAATAGTAAAACGTAGGCCACCAATATTTAGAGGAAGTAAAAATTAAACGTTACAGCACTGTTTCAGACCCAGTATACACCTAAGAAGCTAAAGGTCCATATCTAGGCCGGCCTGACGGTCTTCAGGAAAATAGTATGTTGAGTGGTGTGGATTTGTTTGGGCCCCAAGCTGGAGAGAGAGGCACTGATTTTGAGTTACCCTTTTCTTCATTTCAAGTGGAAAGGGGGATCATGGAAGTGTGTAATTAAGGTGGCTAAAAGCTATGTATTCTCAGGCCATGCAGGAGCCTGCCTGACCCCTGACGTAAGTCAGAGAAACTCTGAAGCTGGTTTAATTTATGCTCTGTTTCCCATTGTCCCCTAATGCCCTGGGAAACACGGAATAATCGTACACCAGTGCACTCCAGCCATGCTCCTGATTCACCGTCCATGCCAGGGAGCAGGGCTGGTAGAGAGCCTTTATGCCAGCTCTACATTGGTCAGGAAAGGCCTCTAAGCATGGGTATTCTCAGGGGTCTGTTTTTTCCCCCGCTTTAAAGCCCCTTTCTGCTGCTAGGATAGCATAAAAGTAACTTAGAGTAACTGAGAATCAGGCCTGCTTGTGTAGCACCTGTGCCTTGTACACCATTCCTTTCCAATGGGCCAATCCAAAAAGCAGCATTGACATGTTGGAAAGGGAGCTAGATTGAGCTCTCACCAGCCGAAAGGATGGATTAGCAAAAGAGAGAGTCTTTGGGGAGACAAAACTGGTGAATTGTTGATTACTACTCTTCCTTTCCTCTTCTCAAAACGCATACTGCTCTGTCCTTGAAAATAGGTAATCCAGTAGCTTCATGGTGGCACCTGACCCTTACCTGAAGTCTGAATGGTGCATTGCTGTCTTCTGCCTCTAGCTTTAAAAAACCCTTATTTGGGCTCTTAAGCATTTTCAGCCAGATATCATGCAGGTTAATAAATGGCAATGTTCTTTGTATCTGCGTCACTAGCCAGGGTAATTTTAATGGTTACGTTATTATGGCGGCATCGTATCTGGGCACTTGCAGATGCTGTAGCTGAGGGCCACTTCCACCACCTTGCTCACTGTTGAGATTCAGGCTTTGTTCTTTATTGGATCTTATCCTCTCAACAAGACAAAGTGGGTTTAAAGCTCAGACTGCCTTGGGCAGGCAGTGAGATCTTGCTCTGTTTTCCCATCTTGCACTTTGCCTGAGGAGTAAACTGGACACGAGGCAGTCCATTGGCATGTATCTTAAGATCATAAATTTCAGACTTAGACCTCTAAATAACCATGTATGACAAATTAATCTGCAGACTTTAAAGTCTTGACCTGAGCTGAAGAAGGTACAGAAAATGTGTAGAACAGTTCCCTGACCTCTATTGCATACGTTTTTATACAGTTATGCAGTAGCTCAGATGTAAAGGCATTGTTCACAGCTTAACCCAGTATTTGATGTGGGATTCTCTGGGATTTGCAAATCTCTAAACTTCTATTAGAGAAAAGTACAAATGTATAATGCTGCCCTGCCTGAAAATTTGTAAAATTAGCTTTAAGGTGACATCAGTCTAATCTCAATGACCCCTTCTTTGAAAGAAATCCACCTAAGAGCTCCCATCCTACAAGCTCCCCTGAAAAATGCAGCTGATAACATCTGAACATTTTTTGTTTCCACCTAGTATGTATCCCAGAAATGGTATAGCAGAACTTAGGATAATTTGTACCTAGTTAGTTTCTCTTTCTTCTTTAGGTCTTGGCTGCACTTGAAAGTTCCTTCAGATTAAGGTAGGGTGTGAATTTAAAGCACAGTAGTTAGTCTGGAATAACTCCATGTGTGGATTTGCTAAACCTAGGATAAGAGTCCACATGTGGGGTTATGCTGGAACAGTAGAACAGTTATACTGGAATAGCTCCATATGTAGGCCAGCCCTTACGTGCAAGACCACAGTTAAAGGTTGAAATTCAGGCCTCTGGAGGTCCCCGTTAAAGATGAAAGCCCCCACTGACTGACATTTCTTGTTGCAAGGACACCCCCAACCAAGCAGCAAAGAGTAGCACAGGCACAAATTGGTAGCAGCAGATGCATGCCTGAGTCACTAAAAAGGAAAACATACTGAGCTGTAGTATGGCATATAACAAACTGAGCAGATTGAACTATGAACAAAAGCTGGTCCATTACAGTAGTTGCATTTTCAAAATGCAGTAGAATACTGCATACAAAAATTAAATTCAAATCACATTACTGTTTAGACGCTAGCTTTTACAGCCCAGTAATTTTAAAGGGTCATTGTCAAAATTGACAGGTCTGATGTTGAGCCTAACGTTATACATATTTTCTCCTGATTCTGAAGAACCTGTCAGCCCCTACCCCCCTGACAACGTTTGCCACGTAGCTGAGAAGTTTGGATTCTAAGTGACATCCCCAAACCCAGAATTCTGGGTTTGGGGATCAGGGGTGTGCACATTGCACTGTACTGTCACGCATTCTGCCTGACTCTGCCCAGTTCTTGTGAGCAGGTAAGGGAGAGAAATCTGCAAAACTTCTAGTCTTCTAAGTTTCTTATAAATTTCAGTAAGTACTGCCTGCTTGTGAGAATGGAACTTTTCAACAGAGGTATGGAACAAGCATGTGTTCATAGCACCTCTCCAAAGTTAAGATGGTGGAATTAATTTCTGATGTGTCCCCTTTTTAGTTAAAAATAAAAAACTACAGTTGTAAGACAAAGCAATGTGATACCTTTAAAGAAGTGTCAGACTCTGGAGAAATGAACATGCAAATACTACTATAATGTTTGCTGATGATTATTTTATGGCCTTTCTATAAAAGTATCTAGTATGCATATGAAGGAACATCTAATATACTTAAAGGAACTACTACTTGTGAACTGTAGCCACTCTTTCAGTTTTCCAAATTAAGGAAATGATTACACTATTAGACTGATTATAGAATGTTTACATTTAATCTAAATCCAAGCTGTTTAACAGTGGGAGGGGGGGAGGGGACACACCTTTATGATTTAATCAGAGCAATTTGTATATGCATATATTCAAGCAATTGTGGGGTGTGGTGGTTTTTTTTTTTTTTTTTTTTTTTTTTAAATAAAAAAAAACTCTTACCTATTTTGGCTGATTTCTTTTATAAGAAATTACTGTTGTACATGGTGTGATTTGTTATGGCTATTGTATAAGCCTGTGAATGTAGAATTAACCCCATGATATGATAAATATGCTGAATACAACCTTAAATACAACAGCACAATCAGTTGCAGCTGCTAGTATTCAGATGCATAATATGTTTCCTCTCCCTGCCTTTTCTCAGTTCCTTTATTATATATAGATAGATATAGATATATATTGACAAGTGCAAGGAGGTGGCAGTATTATTTTTTTCCTTCTTTCCAACCAGATGTCATGGGAAATGATGTGAGTGGTAATGCCCCTTCTGTTTAGCTGTGAACAAGCTTGCAAGATACTCTTTTGAGACCCCCTCATCACTGAGCCTAATTGACTTGTGTAATTGAAAAGGGAGTATTCTTATTCTCCTGTGGGCAGCAATGGCTGTCTATTAAAGTATGCAGCAGGGACATTACCTGAGGGCCAATGAAAATCTGTAGAGCCTGTTTCTCTGCTTCTGCCCACTCCAAAACAAGAAAAGGGGGGGAAATCAATTTCAGATGGTGGGATTATAGTGACGTAACTATCTCTACAGTGTCTTTAAAGGGGAATTGAAATGCAGATTTAAAAACGAAGATAAAATACCTTAAATCATTATTAAAATCCATGTGTAGTGTTACAAATTATAAATGGTCTTTTATAAAGGTGAACAGCAAGGTTTTATATTCTTTAAGAATTCATTAGGTTGATTTGACCTTTGAGCATAACTTAAACCTTTTAAAAATCCTGAAGGTTCTAGGTTCAGGATACGTTAACTGAAACCTATATTTTGGAAATCCACATGTTGAAACTCTAATCATAAAATTCCCAAGGTAGGGGCTGAAGCAACTTTCAGCCAAGAGCACTTTGTTCTAAAACTAGACTGTAAATCTACTTGAAATGTATATACAGTATTCTAACTTTTTTTTTAAATGTTATTTACTTAAGCCATTTGTTTCTCTTTCTTGCAAATGATTCCTGAGTGTTTTAGTGACCAGAAGTACCTGTAAGGCAAGAAGCTGCAGAATCGCTGAGAACTTCTCTGAGCCATGTAGAATATAAATGACCTAAAAGACCCAGTGTGGCTAAGTAATTCTCATCTATTAACCAGGATGGGCAGGGATGGATCACTTGATGATTACCTGTTCTGTTCATTCCCTCTGGGACACCTGACATTGGCCACTGTCGGAAGACAGGATACTGGGCTAGACGGACCTTTGGTCTGACCCCAGTATGGCCATTCTTATGGTCTTATCTCATTTATTCCACATTAGCACAGGTTGGAACTTTTGTCAGTCAATCAATTCATATTTTCAACAATTTTCCATAATTTCAGTTTTAAAATCTGTTGCTGTTAGATTATTGTAAACAATCAAAGCCAAATTAAAATACCTGAAATGTAACTCTAATTTTTTCTGCTTTTGTGTGCTTTTAGTTTGCTCTTTTGTCCTGGTGATTGAAAATCCGCCCCCCCCCCCTTTTTTTTTTTTTTTTTTTTAAGGAGCTCTGTTGATTGAGTGCTAGGCCTCCTTAGTACACCTCTACCCCAATATAACGCTGTCCTCGGGAGCCAAAAAATCTTACCGCGTTATAGGTGAAACCACGTTATGTCAAACTTGCTTTGATCCACTGGAGTGCACAGCCCCGCCTCCCTGGAGCGCTGCTTTACCGCGTTGTATCTGAATTCGTGTTATATCGGGTCGCGTTATATCGGGGTAGAGGTGTATTTCATTTCCGAAACTAAAATATAGTTTAAACCAATTTTTAGTGTTTGCACTTCTTTTTTTAACTGGATAGATACTAGGAAACCTGACAAAAACCTAATTCTAGTTGTGCTAGCAGCCTCTGTTATAATAGGATTTTGGAAAAATTTTCCATACTTTACGAAATAGTTACCAGCTGTTGTGAACTAGTTCCACCCATGTGTATGTGTTGTTTCAACCACAAAAACCCTACTGTAGATACAGGAGTAAGCACTTCGCAGACTTTGATTCATCCTCACAACAACCTTGTAAGGTTGAAAAGTAAATGTATTATCCTCATTTTAGTAATGAGGAAACTGAGGCACAGAGGCTAAGAATTGCCCAAAGCTGCAAAAAGAATGTGTATCAGAGCAGAGATTTGTATTTTAGAGTTCTTGGTAATCAGACCTGCATTGTGATTGCTAGACCAAACCTTTATGAATGCTGCATTCAGTTAATGCCATTAGGATCCCAGTCACAAAGCCGATTGCTATGCCTCCGATGCATACGTTATTGGCAGCAATGCTTAGAAGGTGGGTATGCACTTTCACCTACTGGAAAGCAGAGAAGCTTTAGTCTCTCCATGAATAAGCTTGAAGTAGACATGACTTTACCTTATAGTAAATGCTCTCTGGGAGGCTAGACTATCTTTCATTTTCTTACTGATGAAAACTTCAGAACACAAGGACAGTGTTTATGATGAAAGGATAGGGGTATAGGCATCAGACTGAAGGTTAATGGAGCCTTAACACAACTTTAGTCTTTTGCTCTGGCAAGCTGATTAAGGAAGCACGGTTAAAAATAGCCATTATCTTCATCTCTGCATAACCTGTCGTCTGAATTAATGTAAGAAAATATCAGAGGGGTAGCCATGTTAGTCTGGATCTGTAAAAAGCAACAAAGAGTCCTGTGGCACCTTATAGACTAACAGATGTATTGGAGCATAAGCTTTCGTGGGTGCATCTGACGAAGTGGGTATTCACCCATGAAAGCTTATGCTCCAATCCATCTGTTAGTCTGTAAGGTGCCACAGGACTTTTTGTAAGAAAATAGCGCACTTGTGTGCTATACCTGTGTGGAAATCACTGCTGCTACAGCATAGGCTGTCTGTTTATTCAACTACATATGCCACTCAATGGCCCTGTTAGTGGTTTTCATTAGCCACTTTGGCAGCACCTTTTAGCTTTGGAACCAACCCTCATACCTGACAGAGCGAAGCGAATCTCTCTACAAAGCAAGAGTGGGCTTATCTCCGAGTAGAACTGAGATTGGCTGGATGTCCACATTACCTTAAAGCCTCATCTCTGCTGAAACACAAAATTGCATTTAAACTTCTTTCCACCGTATTTTGTACTCTACCAGAGACACATTCTTGATCCCTTTTCTTAAATATACAATGAATATGAGATTCCAGACTGCCCATATGAACTGATGGGGCACATGTGAGAATGTATTACAAAGATTTCATTTGCTTTCCTGCAGGTGACGATAATGGGAAGAAGGCCAACAACCCCAACCACTGTAACTGCATCATAGACCAAATCTTCACAGGTGGACTGCAGTCTGATGTCACTTGTCAAGTCTGCCAGTAAGTGTAATTTGATTAATTCTGCACTCAGACGAGATGGGGCTGATCCAACAGTGCAGTGTCATACTGGGTCTTTTTTCTTGCTCCATATTGTTTAACTGCAGCATCGCCTAAACTCAAGCAATTGGAAGGCAAGTGTCGTAGATCAAGATGTACTGAAAAATCTGCCTGGAAAAAAATCACAAGTTTATGGGATTTTGCATTTTAGGTTAGAGTTTGATTAGCCTACCAAAAATTGGTTAATTTCAACATTCATAATCAGAAGACTTCCAAGGCAAATTTTCTTTTGATAGGGAATATGCAGGTGTACCAGTCTTGAAGTAAGAGAACTCTTGCATGCAGCCACATTATCATTTTTCTTCAATTCTGAGCCTTAGGTTTTGGAGGGAAAGGTTTCTAGAGGTCTGGCTTTAGGTAAACTTAAATAAGAGAAAATAAAGGTTTACTAGAGTCAGGGGAAGAATTCTTTCTGTTCTATGTTATCGGGCAAGGTGGCTTACTTTAAGCCATTTGACATCACTCCGGGAGTTGGAGCTCCACTACGTATTTTTTGGTCTTATCTTGCATTCCCCAAACTATCTACACTATCTTGCAGATGGACTGTTTGTACTCTGCTCATTTTAATCAGTTGTTGTACTCAGTTTTCAGAACTGACCTACAGAGTTCTCACTGTAGGAATGATTGAGCATCATGGGAAAAAAGTGTGAAATGGTAGTCTTTGTCTTTTGGACCCACAGAGTCCGTATCTGACAATGGTAGCCTAGATGTGGTATCATCACAGCTGATCGCTACTAAGAATAATATTTGATGTCAGAATTTGTAAGAAAATTAACAAGGAAAGATGGGAGTTAAAGAAAAAGTCAGGCGGCTCAATGCATAAAAATAAGTTTGGCAGCTTGAAATTAGTGTCCGTAAATGTTGCATATTTCTTCTTTTGACCATTTCAAATATTTTGCACTAGTGAAGCTGAATGAAAGTGGGAAGTTGTAAACTAGATTTTTAGTCCAAGAGAGGTGGTATTTAGAGGAAGGAGGAGGCCAGAAGAGCAGATAAAGAGCACAGGCGGAACATTCTTTCATAAACAAAAAAAAAGTTAGCATTTGGAAGCAAGAATCACACACAAATCTGAATGGTAGAAGGAAAGGTTCAAGGGAATGGAGGTTAAAGCTTTCTGAGCAATGTCGCCAATCACCTCTAGCCACTGGGTCTGTCTTCAGATGTCTTGTAGAGAAACATGAGTAGGAATATAATGTACTTTCTGATTCTGGTATGCTCTAAGATCTCAATTTCCAAGTGCCATGGCAGATTGTAGAGTGAACTCTGAAGTTCCAACTAGCACACCATTGAATATCAAGAGTATTTCTGTTCTCTTTTTTTGTCTGAACACAGATAGTGCAACAGTCTAAATAAAAACACCTTAGCATTTTCATCCCAGGATGCAGGCCAGATTCTGCATCTCAGAGGAACCCAACAATTTGGCTCTAAATCACTGAACTCCATTAAGCTGTAGACTGTAGCAAATGTATATCCTGCATTCAAAACATGCAATAAATTTCCTAAAATCTGTGGTTTTCCTTTGTGCTTTTTAAATAAATCTCCAGGAAAGGAATTGGCTGTGTAAATATAGTACTGAGCACAGCTGTTTTGTCAGACATGCTTTATGTAGTCTGAGCACCCTGTAGGGATGAAGTAGAACTGGTTGCCTTTTCCAGTAAATATCCAGTTTATACCATATAGAATCATAGACTATCAGGGTTGGAAGGGACCTCAGGAGGTCATCTAGTCCAACCCCCTGCTCAAAGCAGGACCAATCCCCAGACAGATTTTTACCCCAGTTCCCTAAATGGCCCCCTCAAGGATTGAACTCACAACCCTGGGTTTAGCAGGCCAATGCTCAAACCACTGAGCTATCCCTCCCCCCCCCCAAGTAAATCATACATTTTGGACTGTTACTTTTAACTCCTTGGGTCAAATGCTAAACTCCATTCTTTTTCCTAGTGGTGTTTCTACAACGATAGACCCGTTCTGGGACATCAGTTTGGATTTGCCAGGCTCTTCTACACCGTTCTGGCCACTGAGCCCGGGGAGTGACGGCAGTGTGGTGAATGGGGAAAGCCATGTATCGGGCACCACCACACTCACAGACTGCTTGCGAAGGTACAACATATGGCAAACAGAATGTAGATAGGGGAAATAATCTTGCTCCCTTCTGCTGTCCACAAATAAGAAATAATGGTAACTAGCAAAGCAAACTAACAACATGCTACCACAGCAATATTCCTCAGCCATCTTGTAGTACATATCATGCACTTAAATTTGTTGTGGCTGGTTTGTTTTTTGTTTTATTTTAATCTTTAACAAAGTGTGACCAAAATCAGTTGCCATGTGATTATCAATTGGTTGTATTCTATGAGAAACGAGTTTGGCTCTCAATCCAGCACCCAGGGCTATGTATGCATATCACAAAAACCTCCGACACAATTGGTACTAAATATCCCCCTTCTTGGTGCTGTCTCCAGAGAAGCCATGGGTTGAATGGGCCATGGAGAGTTATCTGCCCACTCACCTTTAGAGATGTGCTTTCCAGGCCTGGCTGAGGCGCAATGAGAGAGAGCCTACATTACTCATGCTTGTTATGTGGATAGAGGACTTCAGTCTCCAGGGCTGTCAGTGCAGCACTTCTTGCCGGTACTAACCTCACTCATAATAAGTGAAAAGAAATTAAATAAGAAAATGTAAAGTTGAGACTGTCCTTCAGACAGACTGTTCTGATGGGCATTGCAGGGTGTTGGAATAGATACTAATCTTGCCTGCTCTGAGCTGTAATACCATGATATGGTTGAGTGAAGGTTAAGGAAGACACCTTAACTCAGAATCTCTTGACTTTGTTGGCTCAAGTTATAAAAAACTGCTACTATTGAGGGTGGGCTACTGTTTTAACATGCAGTAGAAATATATTTTTGAAAATGTCCCGTTGGCCTGACAAGACCAGCATACTCTTTCATTCACAACTATTATGACAGTTGTTTAAAAACAAAACAAACCTACTGACTTACACCATTTTGTACAGGGGAAATGATACATCTGGGATAGAACTACATTTGTGCTCTGGTTCAGCCTCCTGAGGCTTAAAACAGCTGGACAAGCACCTGAAAAAAAGCTTCACAGCACAGTTAGTTACACATTTAATTTTCATATCGAGCATATGTGCATTGTCAAGTGTGATACTTACTCTGCTGTAAGGTAGAGACCTGTAAGTGGACGCACCACACACACACGCCATGAGGGGAAAGAGAGAAGCGAATTCATGGAGTTTTCAAAACCGGGGGCGATTTTGAATTGGACATACAGATGGATAGGGAGCCAGCAAAAGTGACTGAAGATTCATAGATTCTAGGACTGGAAGGGACCTCAAGAGGTCATCGAGTCCAGTCCCCTGCCGGCATGGCAGGACCAAATTCAGATGCATCTGTTCCGGCTCCCTGGACTAAGAGAGTACTGTTATAGTGCTCCAGAATTCTAAACTCCTGAAGTTTTAAAAATTGTGGATTCAGTAAAACCAGGGTATTTATTAGTACAACTGTGAGGAGAAGTGATTAATGTTTGAATAAAGATTTCTGCAAAGGCAAAATCCAGGCAAAGGTGGGTAAATTCTGGTGATGTTCTGGGAATGATGATGAGTAGAATTACCCACCCACCCAAAAAAAAGGCCACTTGGAAGGAAAAATCTTCAGGCTCAAAGATACCACTAAGATTCCTGGTTTTGGTATCAAAGTTGAAGTCACATGGTAAAAGAGGGCTTTTTTGTGCCAAGAGGAGGATTTCATTGAATCATTGAGTAGATAGGTTCTGATCCAGCCAAGAGCTGATAGGCAGATTGAACATCAAAGAATGAGACCAGGAAGATGTACAACTGAGTGGTATCTATATAGAAGTGATGGTACAGGTTGCAGCTGGCTGTAAGGAAGAAAATGGGCTGAGCAGAAAAGTGGCAAAGACCAGAAACATGGAGGCACTTCATGGCAGGAGATTATGTGAAGTTTCTGACAGAAACAGAGGAACAGCTGGAGGTAGTATTCAAATGGGAAAAGGAAATACCAGTTTCTCGATCAAGACAATCAGGAAGGCTACGGTTAGTTTTGGAAGCCGCAGTGGCCTCAAGCAGAATGAGAACGGAGTTGGATCGCTGATCAGAAACAATACCAATAGGCACTTGAATGTGTCAGGTCTGTAGTAGTCTAAAATGCCCAATTTATAGTTTAATATGTATTATTACAAGAAGCTTCAATAACTTTAAACCCAACATTAGTAGGGAGACTGGAACATGCATACAGCTTGTAAATTTAAATTTAGAAGAAAAACTAGAAGTCAGAAGATTTAATATTAGGATTCCCAGAGCTTGAACATTTTTTGTTTTAGTGTGTTTCTATGAGTGTCTACGCAGTGGCTGAGTGCTTACTTCAAGAACCGTCCCATCCTCTAACAGTTTCCTGCACCCCCTTAAGCGGTTACAAAGCACTCCTTTCCACCTGACTTTAGTAACAGGCTGGAAGTTCTTAAAACTTACATTTTGAAAGCAAATCTTTAGTTGTCAGTAATTTGACCTTGAACTGAACTCTGCATCCAAACCTTTCTCTCTCCCTCTAGAGCTCTAACCCCAGCCTGAGAGCTGGAAGGGCATCCTGGGGACTGGCATGTAACTGAGCACAGAACACATCTGGCTTTGCTTCAGAATTCCCATGTCCACGGTTTTGGTTTTGAAAACAAAAAGTCTGCACAAGCAATCTCAAAATGAGCGATTCTGTTGTGGTGGATGAGCTAATATTCAGTCTCCTTTCTCCGCCACTGATGCATTTCCAGGCAGCTTGCCCAAGTGGAAGCAAATGTAAATGTCCGAGTTGGAAATCTGAAACAGGGCTCTCCTATGTTGGTAGCTTTTTAAATTCTGATTTATCTTGCAAAAAGAAAAAAAAGTATATTTCCTTAGCATCTGCTCTCTGGGTATAATTATCTCAGCACAGGGCTTGTACTTACCTTGTATCATAGAGCTATAACTAATGACTCTGCTCTGTGCCCAATTTCCTAATCTTTCTATAACACATTATAAATATGCACTGTGCAAAATGGTGCATGGTTTCCAGTGGGTCTTCCACTTAAGAAATATGTGGAGAAAGGGGCAGCAGGTCACTTCTGGCTTTCCTGAGAGAAGATGTAAGCTTATCTCGCATGCTACTAAGTGGCTACAAGTGGAAATGCAAACTGTTTTCAAGATGCATTGAAAATAATTTGCCTGTATTATGCATCCTTCCACTTCTTAATATTTTTCAGGTTTACAAGGCCAGAACATCTAGGAAGCAGTGCCAAAATCAAATGTAGTGGTTGCCATAGCTACCAGGAATCTACCAAACAACTCACTATGAAGAAATTACCCATTGTGGCCTGTTTTCATCTCAAAGTAAGTTCACAAAGGACAGGTGGATAAAAGAACATAGACTCTGCTCTAGGGGGATGAGTTGGTTTCTGTAGATCTCTCTGCTATCTCTCACTTCACTCTAATTTATTTATTGTAACATAAACTGACTTAAAGGACAGCAGCTGGCTTGTCCAGTTAGATTTTAGTTTAAGGATAGTATCATTGTTTGTATAATGCAGCCTTGCCCATATGTCTCTGGGTGCCTGTCAAAATAGACCTTTTTAAAAAAATACTAAAACAAAACAAAACCTGAACCAAACAAACACAAATCCCTCGTGGCACTTATCCCTCCTGTACAATAGAGCTACTACCCACAAGCCACAGAGAATGAGAGAGAAAATAAAAATACTGTGCACTTCAACTGGAAGGATGCCACAGATGTACTCTGTATTTTGAAGGGAAAACATTCAAAAGTTACAGGGCCACAATGGAGAATCTTCCTGTAACACCCCAATGATCTGTCTCAAGATCATACTGTGGTGGCAGTTAGCACTTCCAACTCACCATTGAGGTCAGATGCTGTGATGGGAGACGGTGTAATAGGTGGTCACTCAGCCCAGCTCTGTACTGTTTATGGCTTTAACTGCAAGTAATATGACCATGCCGTACTGGAAAGCAGGCAGCCAGTGCAGAGCATGGGTGTCTTTCTTCTTTGTTTTCCTTAGCAAAGTGGAAAGAGTGCCCAGAAGGTGAGACTGCTTCAGGGGCAAGGCAGTGTGGGTGACAATATAGGAAAGAGGTTTTAGTACAATTTAGCATTTATGTAACCGTGGTGATTGAAGGTTTTGGAAAATAAGTGATCTTGGGAAGTCATCTTGTCCTCTCTGGTAAAATTTAAGATGTAACATTTCATGCATCAAAGCACTATACCAATATCTCTCCATTCCAAAAGTTGTTGTAATGATAAATTGTAAGGTATTTAATATGGCTTAACTAATATCAGATTCATCATAAAGGACCTATGTTCTGACAGCGTTAATAATGCAATTAGAAAGATGAACAGAGAATCAAAAGGATATAAGTAGGAGTTTTTGACATCCTGTTCTGTTGCTAGGGAATTGTTATGGCATCGCAAAGGGAGAATGATTAGCTAGGAGTGTAAATAGGACAGGAGTACTGAGAAATGGGAAAAGGGGCCTTCTTTAAATAGAAACTCATTCATCTCATTCTGCTATTTTTTCCTTTCTCCACTTTTATAGAAAGGATGAGGAAAGTATGACGCGTCTCACAAATTCATCTCTCCCTTTAGGAGAAAGGAGACCGATTATTTTCTTTAATTTTACCTTCCATTTGTTCCTTATTTTGATTTAGGATTTGTGTGCACAGACAACTGGCATAACGATGGCAGTCACTTGGGATGATTTCTTGCCTTGTTGATGTTGGTAGATTAAATACACCAGTCAGGTGGCAGAATCCTTAAAGGCATATCTGTCCCCAGTAGCATTTGTCTATCACCAGTTTTGCTGCAAATATAAGCTCTTTGGAACAGGGACTGTCATTTGCTGTATGTTTGTATCGTGCCTATCATGCTGGACCTTACTGTTTGAGGCCACAGTATCAATGTTTATCCTAAACTTATTCTCAATTTATATTCTCTCCCTAGATATTCAGTCACCATTCTAAGCAGTATGCTTTGATTTCCCTCTACCTCCGCCCCCCCTAGTGAATTAGGATTTCCTAGGGAAAATTTGTTAGCACTTGTATATACTGACCTAACTGGTACCTGAAAGCTACCAGAAAAATACCTAATTTATTCACATCCTCTTGTGGCTGTGTGACAATCTCCCTACTTTCCTTTCATCTCACTTTGCCCAATGTGTAAGACATGTACAAGGAAAGGAAATCAGAATCTCTTCTCTAAAAGAAACTTCCACTTTCTGTCTTCAGCGGTTTGAACACTCAGCCAAACTGAGGCGAAAGATCACTACGTATGTCTCCTTTCCGCTGGAGTTGGACATGACGCCATTTATGGCTTCCAGGTATGTACAGCATTAAAAATCCCCCAGAGGCTAGGTTAGTCTGGATACCAATCTTGCACATGCATGTTGTGAAGATGGAATATCCTTTGAGTCAGGGCTGTGACACAGTGTATATATATTGCTATATATACAGATATATACCCATGTAAATATGTCCATGAAAGGGTGTGCACTGGTTTAACTAAATCCATTTCAAAACCCATTTTAGTAAAACCAATTCAGGTCTTGTGTTTTAAACATGGTCCTATAAAAACTTAGTTTTCTGTTAACACCTGTTTAACTTCAAAGGTAGATAATTAACAAAGACGTCCTTTCTTCAAAATGCTAGAGATCCCACATCCTGTCCTTTCAGCTAAGTACATTCTTCAGCGCAATCAGAGAGGATCCGATTTAACATTCCTAATATTTTTAATGTTACAAAAACGTGCAAAAATCTCCCTTCCTCTTTTCATGTAAAGCCCTCTTCGGCCACTCCTGAGATTAGAGAGTCAAAAAAGTTCAAGCCCAATTAAAATACTTTTAACTAGGGTTGTGTCCACTTTTAGCGATTTTAGTTAGTAAGCTTCTTCAGACATAGCAAGACTAATTTTTTTATTCAAATCTCAGTCACAAAAACAAAACCCTTGTGTACAAATCCTTCCATAAAAGTTCAGTTAGTGACCTGAGATAATAAATTGTTATCAAGTATCATTTCTAATTAAATTATTACTACATAAATCACATCTTAACCAATACCAAAAGCACAAAAATAACACATCTCTTAAATTCAGGATCCGTATTGATACAGTTTTAATAACAATTTCAAAATTATTTACTACAGACAAACGTAGTTATTTCTGCCAAGAAAGAGGGACAGTTCCAAGCCTCCACTAAATTGCCTGTGTGATATCAGAGAAGGTTAGTTTATATCAATACATTCCAGAGTATTTGAGGCTTTCCTGCTATTCTCTGGTGAGTCCTCTGTGGATAAAATAGCTGGGTGCTGATGAAAGGTTTCAGGTATGAAGGAATATAGCCACTATGACATCAGGAAAATTATTTTTCTGCAGCAGGGGGCTCTGTAATCAGAATTTTATCAACCTATGAAACCAGGAAGGTAATCCTATTGCTGTAATCAAAAACGCAAAGTAAACTCACAAGTCAAAAGAAGGGCGATTGATCCATAGGAGTTTAAAAGGTTAATGTAATTATATTTTGTTCAGGGTTAAGAGCCAAATTAATCTCTCCTTAATCTGTTTTTAAGATTTGGGGATGGGAAATTGTGATTTAAGCATGTGCGTGTTTGCAGGATTGGGGCCTTAGTTAGGAGGAGAAATCGACTTCCTAGACAGCATCACCGTGAGCACAAATATAGTATTTGTAACACCTTAGTCAGCAATCCTCTTCTGCCACTAAGCACCATTGCACTTGCCCCTGGAGGTAGCATGCAGGCTCTCTGTGCCGTGTGTGACCCACTGCCTCCCTTTGAGAAACCACTGCTTTTAAATGACTGGATTCTTGTGTGTTTTTGTTGCAGCAAAGAGAGCAGAATGAATGGGCAGTACCAGCAGCCAACGGATAGTCTAAACAATGATAATAAGTAAGTGGTGCCTTCCAGTACTCTCCTATTGTGCAAGGTGGATGACTTTTGCAAGGTGAAGTAGAATCTGTTCTATGTCCTGCAGTGATAAAGCATTGCTATGTTTTACAGAACAGCAAGTCTGCTCTTTGGCAAAATAAAGATCATATTGCGTGTTTACTTAGCTTAGTTGCTAAAAGCTATGAATGACTGTTGCCTTGCTAGTGTTAATACCAGCAATAGTATAGGGGAGGAATTTAAAAGTCATTGGTATAGGATGAAAGGGAAGGCTTTTTCTTTAAACACTCCTACGTTTATTGCAACTGAGTGTTGAAACACTCATTACTGGGGAAGTTGCAGAGGACAGGAAATAAGCAAATGTTGTGCTAATATTAAAAAGGATAAACGGGACAACCCGAGTGTGATGGGTTGGAGCACAGAAACCCCCTTGGGAGCTGCCACCAGATGTGAAAAGACTACCTCTGCTCCAGTTTTCCCTGCCAGCTCAGGACTCCAGCACCCTGTCTTGCTGAGCCAGACTCTCCCATCTGCTCCAACACGGACCCAGGGTCTGAATCACTTGCCCCAAAGCTGCAAGTTTACCTGAAAACAGCTCACAGAAGTGTGCTTGTCTTTAGCACTCAGATGCCCAACTCCCAATGGGGTCTAAACCCAGATAAATCCGTTTTACCCTGCATAAAGCTTATGCAGGGCAAACTCATAAATTGTTCACCCTCTGTAACACAGATAGAGAGATATGCACAGTTGTTTGCTCCCCCAGGTATTAATACATACTCTGAGTAAATTACTAAATAAAAAGTGATTTTATTAAATACAGAAAATAGGATTTAAGTGGTTCCAAGTAGTAACAGACAGAACAAAGTAAGTCACCAAGCAAAAGAAAATAAAATGCGCAAATCTATGCCTAATCAAACTGAATACAGATAATCTCACCCTCAGAGATGCTTCAGTAAGCTTTTTCTCAGACTGGACACCTTCCAGGCCTGGGCACAATTCTTTCCCCTGGTACAGCTCTTGTTGCAGCTCAGGTGATAGCTAGGGAATTCTTCATGATGGCTCCTCTCTCTCCTTTGTTCTCTTCCACCCCTTTATATATATCTTTTGTATAAGGCGGGAACCCTTTTGCCCTCTGGGTTTCAACCCCCCCTCACTGGAAAAGCACCAGGTTAAAGATGGATTCCAGTTCAGGTGACATGATCACATGTCACTGCAAGACTTCATTACTCACTTGCCAGCACACACACATACAGGAAGACTCACAGGTAAACACGGCCATCTGCAGACAATAGGAGTCATCAAGATTCCAAACCATCATTAATGGCCCACAATTTACATAATTTCAATAGGCCCTCAGAGTTATATTTTATATTTCTAGTTTTAGATACAAGAGTGGTACATTTATACAAATCGGATGATCACACTCAGTAGATTATAAGCTTTGTAATGATACCTTACAAGAGACCTTTTGCATGAAGCACATCCCAGTTACGTTATATTCACTTTTTACCATATTTTTCTAAAACTATCCCAGTTACATTATATTCACTTATTATCATGTTTTTATAAAACCATATAGACTGCACAACGTCACACCGAGTAGTTATAGTTCTGTCAACCCAACATCAATCCCAGGCAAAAAAATGGAATGGCTGATACAGGACTAGGTTAATAATGTAATTAATGCCAATCAGCATAGTTTGATAATATCTATTTTCTATAAACCTAACTTGTTGATTTTTATTGATGATGAGATTAAAAGTTTGGTTGGTAAAAATAATAGTGGTGAGCTAATATACTTAGACTTCTGTAAGTCATTTGACTTGGTACCACGTGCATTTTGATTAAGAAACTAGAACAATACATAGTCAACATGGCACACATTCAATGGATCATCATTGAGCTGATGTGTTTCTAGTGGGGTCCTGCAGGGATTAATTCCTGGCAGTGCATTATTTAGCATTTTTTATCAGCGACCTGGAAGGAATCATAAAGTCCTCACTGATAAAGTTTGCAGATGACACAAAGATGGGGAAAGTGGTAAATAATAAAGAGGACAGGTCATTAATACAGTGGCATGGATTGTTTGGTAAGCTGGGTGCAAACAAACTATATTTTTAATATGGCTAAATGTAAACTGTATATTTAGGAACAGAGAATATAAACCATACTTACACAATGGAGGACTCTATCCCTGGAAGCAATGACTTTGCTAAAAGACTTTGAAAAAGACTTGGGGAGTCTTGGTGGGTAAACAGCTGAACATGAGCACCCAGTGCAATGTTGTGGCCAAAAGGGCTAATACGATCCTTGGATTTATAACTGGGAAATATTGAGTGGGACTAAGGTGATTATATAACCTCTCTATTTGGCACTAGTGCCGATCGCTGCTGGAATGCTGTCCAGCTCTGGTGTCCACAATTCAAGAAAGAGAAGAGCCACAAGAGTGATTTAAAGGATTAGAAAACCTGCCTTATTGTGATAGACTCAAGGAGCTCTGTCTGTTAAGTTTAACAAAGCGAAGGTTAAGCAATGGCTTGATCATAGTCTGTAAATACCTTCATGGGGAACAGAAATTTGATAATGGAGAACTCTTCAATCTAGCAGACAAAGATATAACAAGATCCTGTGGCTAGAAGTTGAAGCTAGACAAATTCAGATCAGAAATAAGGCGCACCTTTTGAACAGCGAGGGTAACTAATTATTGGAACAATTTACCAAGGACTGTACTGGATTCTCCATCACTGGACATTTTTAATTCAAGATTGAATATTTTTCAAAAAAATCTGCTAAGAGCAAACTGGAATTAATCCAGGAAAGTCCTATGGCCTGTGTTATACAGGTCACACTAGGTAGGTGATGACAGTGATCCTTTCTGGCTTTATAATCCATGTATCTGTGAATTAATAATAATCATCTACTTGCCCCATCCCCAACCAGTGTTGAGTACTGGTGTTTTAATTAGAGAGGTTACATATGGCATCCATTCTTTATGCACATGTATAGACAGTCACAAGCTTCTACTCCTTTTTCTTTTGATCCAAGCGTTCTTTAACTGTTTTTCCTCCACCAGGTATTCCTTGTTTGCAGTAGTTAATCACCAAGGAACCTTGGAGAGTGGGCACTATACCAGCTTCATCCGGCAACACAAGGACCAGTGGTTCAAATGTGATGATGCCATCATCACCAAGGCTAGCATTAAGGATGTACTAGACAGTGAAGGGTAGGTTGTGAACAAAAAGGGTATGGGGAGGAAAGAATGGGGGCAGGTTTATCATTAATAAAGGGTCCCCTCTGGGTGGGTGAACCTTTATTGCTTCAGTTATCAGATTTTCACCATATAGAACAATTTCTCTCCAGAGTGATCATTTATCAGTGCTTCAGAAAGCTGGTCTAACCTACTGGGTTTTTTTAGACTGGAGAAAAGGGAAGGACAAGGTAGCAGTGCATTGTGCCGCTGTGCAAGATAACTAGTTTCTTGTATGTCCACCCACCTTCTGGCTAATCCAGTAGGCTGCAGTAATATCTGCCCCATCACAGCCTTGCTAGCCACAGGGGTGAGTGTGTGATAGGTTATTACACATGTGGCTTTCATTGTTAAATACATGTATTATGAATTCACATTGTAATAGGGATTGGCGTAATCCCACTGGCCAACCATAACCATATGGACCACCCATTTAAGCTTCATAAGGCACAATTCCATATTATACTAGACTTTCTCCTCTGCGGGCAGTTTATTCAACAGGCTGTATAACACAGTGGTTAGATACATAGCCAAAAGTACTACAGATATCCACTTCTGAGGGTTTGTTTCTGTTTCATTGATTTCCTTTGGGAAATGGAATTGTATGCATGTGCACAGCTAGATGCATCTAGACAGGCTTGCTGTGCATTGTGTAAAAAAGTATTGCCTCTTGTGTTTATTAAGCCTGTTGCCTGTTAATTTCATCGGATGACCCCTGGCTTTTGTGTTGTGGGAAAGGGGCAATAACACTTCTCTATTCACTTTTTCCACACCATTCAAGATTGTATAGACCTCTATCATATCCCCCTTAATAATGATTTCAAACTGACAATATCACTTCGATCACTTCCCTCAAACATGCACTGTGGATGCTACATAGCGCAGTATTTTTGCGAGGTTAACATGTTTATTGTTTGAGAAGCATCAGGAATTGGGTTCTTTTTCAAGAAAAAATAATTTAAAATCTGTAATCGCTTCCATTCTGGCATATCAACCATGGGTTTGGTGCTGGAAAGATCAAATCTGTTCTGTTCTAGTTTTTAATTATACCCGACATTTCCTCTGATTGCTACAAGCGCAGGCAGTTCGTTTGGAATTTTTAATAAGTTTTCATATTTTCCTTTTCTGCTTTTCAGCCTGGCAATGTGCATCTCTTCTATAGTATTTGACTTTTTAGTGTAAATTATTTTAATTAATTCATTTAACAAAAAGGTCAGTAGACCAGATTGGTTTGTTTTCCTTCAGTAAGAAACAGGTAGCATTGCTTCCGGGGCTGGGCGATTTGTGGAGGCAATTACCCAGTCCAAGGAAAGAGAAGGTGGCTTGTATCATTCCAGTGGCATCTCCAGCTGATTAAGAAACAGCGTTGACTGACTGTGAAGGGAGTCCTGCCCATTTTTTCCTTGTTCAGATAAATGATGGCTCTGATTGGACTTCCACCTGTGGAAGAAGAGGAAAGATTCAGGAAACCCTGTGGAGTGGGGAAATGGAAGATGATAATCATTCTGTAGCACCTCTTAATGTGGAGATATCAAAAGTGCTTTAGAAGTATTGTAATTGGCCTTGCAGCCAGTATGAAGTGGGTAAGGGATGCACAGGGATCACTTTGCTCCCCACTGAAATGCAGCTGCCTCAAGGATAAAGCTCAGCATCTGTGCTGTAGTGCACAGTAGTTTAGGACAAGAGAAGAATTTTACCCAGTTGAACCTGCCAAGAGGAGTCTAGGTAGACATGTCAGATTTGGCTGGGACACAAAGGTTTCCACCCATGCTCTTGTTTAAAAAAATAAAAAAGTGGCATAAGATCTTTAATAACTGTAAGTGGTCGAGACCTTGCTTGTACATCTCATCCAAAAGGTGGCATCCTCAACCCAACAGCGCCCCCTATGCTGCGGGGACAGTGGCTCCCGCTACCAACTCAAAGGGAGGCGCGCATCTACAGAATCACCATCACCACTTTTTCCAGCATCTCGGTGTTACGTGGAGGTCTCCCATCCAAATACTAACCTGGTCCAATCCTGTTTAGCTTTCAAGACGTGACACTAGGTTACAGAACAGGGTGGTCAGGCTCCAGGACAGACAGGTAGCGAGCATATTGAGCTACTGATCAAATTCGGTATGCTGATTTTTTACTTTTTTTTTTTCGTGGTCATCCTATGAAACTAACACACTTCCCTGGAATTGTTCAAGAAAAATAGCACTAATAGTCCTTGTTTTTATCATGGCTGCATTGGTAATTGGGATTTAAAATCTGTAATGTACAGCATAAGGTTAAAGTTGTGTTGTGTCTTCCTTTTTGCAGATATTTGCTGTTCTATCACAAACAGTTCCTGGAATATGAGTAGCCTTATCCAGCAGCTTGTCAGATAAATGAAAGGAAGAAAATAAGCAAGCCTTCTAAAATGACACACAAACCTACCTGAAATGAAAAGACCCATTAAACAACAACTAGCACTGAGCTGTAACAGGACCTACTTGACACTGGCTCACAGCCTGGCGGAGTAAGAAATGAACAATGTCCAACGTGTATGCAGTCCCGCAAGGACAGAAAGGGGGGAAAAAAAGAGGCTACAGTCAGTCACTTAAGAGCGGAAATATAAAATGAGAGGAATGCTCTGGGTGGGGGAAATGGGAGCAGAGGAGTCCGGGCACTGGTACATCTCCTATGTTCCTCCGAAAAGTGTGTGGGAAGGCAAGGGGGTGTGCCATCATCTCCATAAAGCATCTTCTCCATTGGTGCTTCAGCTCCAACTGACCAATCATATAACAGTTATTATTAAAAATCCAAGCCCATTTTTGATGCATATGGGTCTGAAAGCAGTAAAGTGGAGGAGGATGGGATGACACAACTAAAGGACTTTGCAAGTATCTTTTTATTTGTGAATTTTAGTTATTAAATAAATACAGTATGAAACTATTAGGCTCTTTTTTTCGACAAAAGTAAAAGAAATCCTGGATTGTGGAACTGAAGCTACAGTCCTGAGACAGGTTTTCAAGCATGCCTGCTGCACAGGTGGTAATCTGCCATCAGACTGCTCATCAAAGCATCTGCACAGATTCATTTCTGTTTGAGCCCTTTGTTTTGTTTTGTTTTTCTATAAATAGCTATTTTCTTAATTTGTTTTCCTTTTATTCCCTTTTTTCACGAGAATGAAATTCATAAATGGAACCATCAGTAAAATGAATGAATTGGCGTGTTTATACTGTAAAAGTGGTCTTGGTTCTTTTTTAAACGGTGTCAATAAGTTTGATTTCTTAAAATCACCGGTTTTGTGGTTTGCTGGTGGGTTTGTTCCCTCCCCCAGTTCTGCCAAGTCCCCTCAAAGAGAGGTGGCATTTGGCAGAACGTTCGTATTGCAGATCTGCCATCTGCGAGCCATGGCTGCTGCTGGGTGCAGTATGGAGGCCTAGATTTGCAGCTATTGAGAGCACTTCTGCAGTACACTAGGCTTTAAAGTAAACAAAGCGTTTTCCTGGTATGTGCTCTGTTTTTATTGGTTCCTTCTCTCCTCCCACATTTATTAACTCCTTAAAGACTCCTCTCCCCTTTATGGAATCCCATCCTTACCTACGTCCTTAACGCTTAGCAGCTGGTCTGCAGGCTCGCTTCTGTTTTGTCACAAATATGTTTGTTCCTTCCCCACTCTTTCACCCTTCTCCCCCCACCCCCTTTAGAGCAGCCCATTTGCCTGTCTAGACACTGGGGCGGTAACTCTGTATGTTTTACTCCAGGAAGCAGGGCTGTAGATAGAATTGCAGTCCACGAGAAAAGGGTTTATTTACCTCTTAACCCCTCAGAATACAGAGCTAAAAAGGGGGGGGGGGAATTGGTTTTTCGACTGCTGCCGCTGCTTCCTCATGGAAAATTTGCAAATGTTAGTCTGAAGGATTTAGCCGTTGTATTCCTTTGTGTAAGGGTCACACTGAAAAGGTCTTTTTTTTTTTTTTTTCTGCATACATACTTAAGCAATCCTGCTTTGATTGTAGTAGCAAATATTCTCCTTTCCAAGGGCTAGGTCAGGACTGGAGGGCGAGGCAGAGACACCTTGGCCGCAAAGCTAAACATAGAATTTGAAAAGGTTAGACCAGTCCCTATACCCTAGAGAAAACTTGCAGGAGTCTGCCTGCTTAAGACAGACTTGGAGCGTGTTGATCTGCTTCATGGAAGACTTGGGGGTGGAGAACATGTAAAGCTGTTTCTGGAATGAGCACCTTGCTAGGCTATGCACAGAGAGAGAATAAGGTCATGTTAAAGGGTTGGGGCAGCTAGGCAGTACGGTTCCTGCACAGTAAGTATTTTTCTAGAGTTTCTTAACCTGTCTCCTCCACTGCACAAACTCAGAATACTTCTGGCTTGATTTGGTAAAGATCATAATTGGCTACTGCAGGGTTTAAATTCGTGGTGGTGGTGTTGTTGCAAGTGAGAGCCTGCTAGAGCAATACTGGTGGATGGCACGCTGATTCTAAAGGAAGATCCCTCCCTGCCAAGGCTGTGTGTTATTGTGTAGGCACTCGACAACGGCTTCCTGCTACCTTTTAATAATGCAGTAAGCTTGCAGTGCAAGACAAGAATCAGCCTTTCACTATTCCCCAGCCTGTGTTTACTGATGCAGTTCAAGCCTCCACCTTGCTATGTTACTGAAGTAGGGGCACCACCGTGTGGCGTATAAGCATTATTGTACAGTGAGTCAATTGGCTTTGTGATAGTGAGAGCTGTTAGAAGTCAACAAATTAATTCTATTTTGACTAGCCCACTGGAGCTTATTGTTTGCAGCCGAAGCGTTTGGGTGACAAGGCCAACCCTGCAAACCACGTTGCTGCCCTTTTTCTCTCCTGCACTGTGAAAGGACCATCCTTTGCATTAATGGATCTTCACTGACTTTTTCACTGCTCTGTTTCTGCTTTTGAGCCTAGAATTTGAGGCATATTGAAAGCAGGTTTTTGCTGTAACATTGACCTCTATATCCTGTACTGAAAGGCTTGTTGGTACTTCAGCAATGGTAAATCACAGTACTGAATCCTGGTTATTGAGGGAAGAGGGGATCATCTTTCTTCCTTTAGAAGTGGAAGGCCTGCCACTGTTCTAAAAACCATTGCTACATCAGTTGAATGCCCTTTTCTACATACACACCAATAGGCCCTACCCTTGCTCATCTCCTCCTTATAAATGACATGCAGATCACACTCTGTAGTTACATACATTGTAGAACTGGGAGATTACCTGCCCGAGTTTCACCCCCACCACTTCTAATCCAGATGTCTCATAGAGGGGGCCACATCACCTTCAACAGAGCTCCTGCTACATAAGAAAGTCTTACCGTGCAATAAGATGTTTACTGCTGATTTATAAATTTACTGATCAAGTTATATCTACCTAATTTGTTGACAGACAGTAGCTAAAACCTGCCTGCTTCAACAACTAGTTATCCTGTTGTTTCAACCCCTGACCTTAAACACTTTTTTAAAGCAGATATTTTTTTCCTTTGCATTGCTTGTTCTGCTCTGATGAAGGATCAGAAGTTATCAATGACTGAGACTGCTATTGGAGAGCCAGGTTCATAATTAAGTGTGTAAGTTGTGTGTGTATAGGGGCCCGCAGTGTGCTTGGTTCTGCACATGACAGAAAAATGAAGCCCAGAGAATCTTACAACGTAGCATGTTGGCCCTACCCCCTCCCCCTGCCTCTAGACCAGGAGTTACTGGAGACAACTGCTTTATTGTGGTGCCCAGTAGAGGCTTGTACTAGGGCCGACGCTTCCACTAGGCGACCCTAGGCGGTTGCCTAGGGCAGCAGGATTTGGGGGGCGGCATTTTGCCGCCCTTGGCGGCGGGGGGTCCTTCCGCTCCGGGTCTTTGGCAGAAATTCGGCGGCGGGTCCTTCACTCGCTCCGGGACCCGCCGCCGAAGTGCCCCAAAGACGCAGAGCAGAAGGCCCCCCGCCGCCAAATGCTCAGAGGAGGCGTGCTGCCGCCTACGGTGGCAAAAACCCTGGCGCCGCTCCTGGCTTGTACTATAAATTGTGAGTGTGAGAGGAACTGTTTGCACCCACTACCTCAATTCCTAGTAATAGAGGGAAACGTAACCAGTGTCTCAAAAGAGGAAGTACCTTCTGTCATGTGTGGTCAGAGCTCTGGGACCTGTCATTAGACAGCAGCAACAGCAGCAACCTTGATGCAAAGTATATCGATTCCCTTGCCTCTGTTGCTTTAACATCTCTAATCGTTGTACTTTGGAGTTCGTGTAAATAATTCGTCCTCTTGTTTATTTAACCGGCATATCCCAGGCTACTTTTTTTTTTAGTATAGCCATACAAAGATTGTTTGTTAAACCCTATCAGAGGAGGAAGGCGTGTGTGTGGTTACGTGGGGTGTTCCCCTCCCATTTGTCGTGGTCGTGTTGGAAGGACTAGCAGGCTGCATGCTATTGTGGGCTACAGCTGCTCTTCCCTCCTCTGTTACAGTCAGTGCCAGAGAATGGGCAGTGCTTAGTGGACATCACTGCCATTCTGGTTGCCTGGTAACCAGAGAGGAGGCCTGCCAGAGGGCAAGTGGACTATGAATGAATGAATGTGAACGGTGTCCTAGCCTCTTCGTGAACAGGAGCCTGTTGGTGCCCCAACTGAAAACGTGTTGGTCGTGGCGGAGTGAGCTCTTTGATATTTATCCCTTTCCACGGGACTCTTCTGCTCTTTTTAAACAATGAGGATATTTTCCTGGGAGTCGGGGGAGCCAGGTGTCTGAGCTGTTTCTCTTGGGGTTGTCAACGCTTCAGGATTGTCCTGGAGTTTCCAGGCATTAAAGATTGTCGTGTGATGAAACCTCCAGGAATATCTCCAACCAAAATTGGCAACCCTAGTTTGCCCCAAATTAGTAGGATGCTTACCCATGCTCTGCACTCGAGAACCCAGAGCATTTGAGCTAAACTGGCATGTGTCAGATCTTTACAACTTCATGTGCCACATCTTGGGAGTAATGGGAGATTGAACCTTTCATCAGAAGGTGGCCAGTTCAGCCCAGCCCAGGGTGGTGGTGGCTGAAAGTTACCATCAAAGGCTGTGAAGCTTATGTAAAACCAAGTTTCTGTAGTCTCAACCCAGTTTCCAATGAACAAGTACCCACCTCCTGACAACCATCATCGTTGGTGCTGACGGTGGGGAGATCAAGGAATAAGGATTATGGAGCCTGAGGCCTCCTCTCACTCCTAAGTGCAGTCTGTCCATTGCATGCTTTCAGCCACACTGACACAGCTGTCTTGTACCTGTACAACGTTCTGTTGCTGAACACTGGGCTTCATTTTCCAGGGCTGTCAATGGAGCACTTTCACCAGCACCAAATTCATCCACAAACAAAATATTGGTGCCGCATCACTGCAAATGATACTCGTGTCACTTCTGTTAGTTCAAATAGGACATTTAAAATTCATGGTCCTGCTTTCCCAGTGCTGCCAGCAAAAGCCCCATCCTGTAAAGAAACTGGATCAAACTGCAGTTTTATCTTCCTGGTTTATAAAACATCACATGGTTTAGAAAGAGCAATAATGATCTTCGGGTCAGGCTTTTCCTGGCATCCACTGACTGGCTGATTTTTGTATCAATTCCCTCCACTTCCCCAGCTGGTCATCAACTGTCAGGAAACCACAGTTGCTTGGTTTAAAACCGCTTGGACCTTTAAATGGTGTTAGTGCTGGCTGTGATACTTTCACCCCCTCCCTATACAGTGGGCTTGTGCTAGTAGTGTTCAAGGAACTCTATCAAGAAAAAAATACTCTCCTTTCTAAAAGGACCTTGAGTTCAGAGCTGAGTGCGGGGAAACAAACTGTCCTGGCACTAAAATTCAGAGTGTATTAAGCATGGGACACTGGAAATTACTTAATAAGATAGGAAATATTCTCCAGTTATCTATTCTAAACCTCAGTGACAAAAGATCTCATGCACTGTATTGCACCTAGCACATACTTCATGCCTGGAACAAGTGACTTTACATATATATTTTAACAGGTTATAAAATATTGCTAATTTGTTTCAACGTCCAGGTAAGCAGACTTTATGTCTAGGCTGGCAACATTTCAACGTCTGCTCGTGTTTGAGAAAGCAGGCAGGATAAAATGAGATTTTAAGTGAAAGTTTAGAAAGGTTTCTTTTTCTAAATGTAAATGCCATGCAACATAAAAGATGTCCCAGTCACTACACTCTAAAGAGAACATCCCTAACCAATACCAGGGCCAAAAATACAACACACAAGAATAATGAGAGAGAAAATTGCTGCCTGGAATCTCACAAAGAAGAGCTCCGTATAGCTCGAAAGCTTGTCTCTGTCACCCAAAAGTTGGGCCACCATGTCTCTTGAATCTCATAAAGCAGATTAAGACCATGGAAATTCAGGACCGAATAGAAACAGTTAATTCAACCCAAAATGTGTGTAGTTACAGTACTCGCCTTAAAACAATTTTTGAAGTGCTCCACTTTGAATTGGTTTCTGTTGGGTCCTGAAATTTCTCCTGGTATCGGACATGTCTATTCACTGCTGGGTCCTTGAAAGGGTAGCCTCCACAGAGACAAGAGTCCCATTCAGTAATGGAGCCACTCAACTGGGGAAGGTTTTCAAAATAATTTTTAGAAACACGTTGTATGTAAAAAGTGATTCTAACCAATCGCTACTATGGCTCTCGTGTCTGTCCTACCTGCCACCTATGTAGTGTCATGCATCAGTCGGAGCCAGTCACCTCCCCGCCCACCCAGGAGGCCCATTTTTAGCATCTCAGAAATGCAAGTGGCAATCTGGCTCACCCCACACTCCTTGCAGAACTTTCTCTGCTTCAAGGAATCTTTTGCAGAAGCTGAAAAACATGCTCCTATCGTCACCATAACACGTAGCCATCGATGACTTCTCAAGGCAGCACGGTCCTGCCAGGCAGCACAGCGAATCCATCGCAGGGCTAGTATAGTTTAGCTTTCCTCAGCCCAGCAGTGGCTGCTATTAAAGCTTGGATCTGAGCTCATGGTGCCATAATGGTAGGCGTCAGGAGGAGCGTCAAGGCCAAATGTTATCGGTAACTAGAAGACAATGGTCCGAGACATTTAAAACAATTTTTTAAATAGCTCTTTAAAATCCCTGCTCATTTTAATCATTAAGAAAAGAATTTTGGGAGAAGGGGGGTTTCCTGGCTGAAACCCAGAAGGATGATTGAAAGAACTGGGCATGTTTAGAGAAGAGAAGGCGGGGAGGGGGCATGGTAACATCTTCAAATATGTAAAAGGTTGTTTATGAAGAGGACAGTGATCAATTATTCTCCACGTCCACTGAGGGCAGGACAAGAAGCAATCGGCTTAGTTTGCACTCAGGAAGATTTAGGTTCAATATTAGGAAAAGCTTTCTAACTCGAAGGCTAGTTAAGCTCTGGAATAGGTTACCAAGGGAGGTTGTGGGATCCCTGCCATTGGAGGCTTTTAAGAACAGTTTAGACAAATTCCTGCCAGGAATGGTGTATATCTACTTGGTTCCTGCTTCAATGGGGAGATGGAGCAGAGAGGGCCTCTTGAGGTCCCTTCCAGTCCTACATTTCTGTGAGTCTATGGGTGAAGTGTCAAGATTCACAATGTCTCTGGGGTTTATGAAATATGGGGATGACAAACTTGCTATTTTCAGAGTAGCAGCCGTGTTAGTCTGTATCCGCAAAAAGAAGAACAGGAGTACTTGTGGCACCTTAGAGACTAACAAATTTATTAGAGCATAAGCTTTCGTGGACTACAGCCCACTTCTTCGGATGCTGTAGTCCACGAAAGCTTATGCTCTAATAAATTTGTTAGTCTCTAAGGTGCCACAAGTACTCTTGTTCTTCTTTAAACTTGCTATTAGTGCTCTGGTGGACTAGGGCTAGCACTGACTAGCTGCAGTGGATTCAGTTTCTCTGCATCTGTCACCTCTATAAAATACGTCACTCACTGTTGCTTGAGAATTGCTTTGTTTACAGGCAGAGTCCTCCAAAGAGGAGACTTGCACTCTGCAGTGCCGTGTCCCAGGTTGTGCATCAAACCCATTTACAAAGCCAGGAACAGCGATGCAGGTGCCAGCATGAAAAGCCTGGTTTAATTTTTGGTTCCACTGACGCTAGAGTCTTAGAAGCACCTGAAGAGGTCAGGTTTAGAGGACATGTGTGATGCTACATTGGAAAGGATGCAAGAGACTTTATGGTGAGTGCATAACAATCATGAGAATTTTATTTCCATAGTAGAAGAAAATAGTGACTGTCCACAGTCTGTTTCCATGGTGTGAAGGTAGCTTCTATTGTGATTGGCAGGCAAGGTATTGTTGTGTGTTACTGAAGATGGAGAGCAAGGATCAAATGCAAGCAGCTTTATTCTGAGTGCAGGGAGTGTTACTTCTCTCCCTGATCACCGCATTGCTCAAGGAGTTCATGTCATCGGTGTCTTCTCTTGTGATGGGGAGCATATGATTTTGAAATGGCCATCCTCAGGGGTGGGGATAGCCCCAGCACTTCCTGTGCAGGATATCCCAGCCTGCGAGGCAGTAGCCCTTGCTCCAGGATGATAGAAGGAGCTGTGACATGTTTTAGTCTCCTGCATGGCAGGCCCTTGTTCAGGGAAGCAGAAGCCACAGGTTTCCACAGGCTCTGGTAGTCTGCTCCCAATGGAGCCACCTCCAACGCTCCCCGCTTCCACTAAGTGATCTGTAAAGACACAACCTGTATTAGAGCGAAGGCTCCCACGGGGCAGGTGCCACATCTTTGTAGGAGGCTGGCTCGTGTCTTCCTCCCCTTCCACGTGTGATCCTGGATGGAGAGCCACCTCCTTCGTGACCACACAGCAGCCCTGTGACTACAGATACTGCTGACCGGGAGGGGCAGCATTAGGAAGAGGCCATGTACTATTGACTTCTTTAAATGAGATTTAACAGCTCGGAGCAAGGAGAACCAGTGCTGTGTGATGCTCTGTCAAACACCAATGGATGGGAGAATGTACAGGGCAAGTCCTAGGACTAGATAGGACATCCATTTCCTGCCCTGCCTGAACCAAAGCCTGTTGCATGGTATGTGTCCTGTTGCCTTTGAACAAACTGAGGGCTGTGTAGCTGCCTAGGTCTAACCCCAGCACCTTGACTTTGTGTAGAGATGTAGAACTCAAGGAAAGCCAGATCTCTGCTGAGGGGGCTGAATCAAGTAATATAGTCCCAGATACAGGTGGGTGGCAGTGGTGATGGGGGTTATTACAACACTGCTAGCAATAGAAATAACTTTGATACTTTTTAAAAAAAAAAATAGTTGTACTGCCCTTTGATTGGCCATTCCCGTTGCTGAGTGCGCAGCTTGAAAACTGCAGCATTGTGAGAAACCCGACTAGGTCCTGAAAGTGCAAGCGACTGGCCTCTAGGTCCATTGTCCAAATGGAGGGAAATGCAAGAAACCTGCCCTACAGCTGAAAGAATTCTAAAAATGAGACGGGTAGAGCATTCCGTTTTCGTCACCTAGGGTGGTCTTAGTATTCTTAATATTTGTTATTCTGAAAATACAATAAATCATTTCCAACCTGAGGGAGGCCCTTTAAAATCAATCCCCGGTGCCACAGTGTCCTCAGACAAATGCTGATAGGAACAGTTTTAAGTTACGTTTCTGCACTGAAAAGTGTGACCCATTAGGTTGCATGTTTGATTTTCCATGTCAACGAGATGAAAGGGAGAGACCATCAATCTTAGGTTCTTATCTGGCCCCCATCACTGGTGCATCTGAGGACCTCATGGTCTTTTTAATTAATGTATCCTCACATCACCGCTGTGAGGCAGGGCAGAGCTGTTATCCCCATTGTACAGATGGGGAACTGAGGCACAGAGAACCAGGCCCAGATCATCTTAAGGCAGTGGTTTTCAAACTGTGGGTTGGGACCCCAAAGTGGATCACAAACCCATTTTAATGGGGTTGCCAGGGCTGGCCTAGACTTGCTGGGGCCCGGGCCGAAGCCCAAGCCCCACCTCCTGGGGCCGAAGCCCGAGGGCTTCAACTTTGGCCTCCTGACCTGGGGAAGTGGACTCAGGCTTTGCCCCACCCCCGAGCAGTGGGACTTGGGCTTTGGCCCCCTTGCCTGGAGCATTAGGGCTCAAGTGGGCTCAGGCTTTGGTCCCCGCTCCTGAGGTCGTGTAGTAATATGTCAGAAGGGGGCCGCGGTGCAGTGACGTTTGAGAACTCCTGCAATCAGTCGGAGTTAGGACTCAGATATGAAGAGGTCAGCGCTCACCCTCGCAACACCTGGCTGATTTAAGAGCCTAGATCTCATTTTGAAAAGGAATTTAGGCACTGAGAGGTTTAAATCCCATTGGCTGTTGCTGAGCGCAACACCTAAATATCTTTAACAATCTGGGCCTAAGTGACTGGCCCAGGGTCACACAAGAAGTCTGTGGCACAGCAGGGAATGGAACTGGGTCTCCTGGGATCCTAAATTACCATCAGTCTGGTCCCTGAGGAGAACTGTTTTCAATTCTCTTTTCCTTTCCCTGCCCTCGGGCGGCTCTCCCTAGTCTGTTTTCTCTCTCTCTCGTTCAGGGACCCGCCCGTCCTGTGCGTCTCCAGGCCATCGGGAACCAAAATGGCGCTATTTATACAGAGTATTTTTCAAAGCAAACAGGCTGGCTCACTACTCAGCCAAAGCCACACGCAAGTCTTTAGGGCCTGGGCCTGGATCTGCCGGTGAAGCCCCTGATATTCAGCCTGTGGAGTGGCTGGCCCAGCCAGCCCTTAATGAGCAAGTGGGAAGCCACTGTTAAATGAGCCCCTGTGCAGCCAAATCACTGCCCTGACCAAACGAACACAGACCTGCGATCATTATCAGAGGACGGTCAGCCCCGTTTCTTGATTGGCTGGCTGATTAATTAGAGACACTTCTTCTTTACTACCCCTCATCCCTGGGATTTCACCAGCTGCCTCTTAGTCCAAGCCAGCCTGAGGAGGGAGAGACCAGGACTAATAGTCAGTGGCTACACAGCTCTGCTCCTTTGAACAGCAATGCACAGTCCAGCCTGGCAGTTGAGGTTCTAGTCCCACCTCTGCCATGGACTTAAGAGCTCTCTGGATTTTGTTTCTCCAGCTGTAAAATGAACCTCACATAAATGATGTTTAATGTTCCTGAAGTGCTTTGAGATCATCGGATGCCTGGTGCTTTAGAAGAGCAAAGCACTGTATTAGCTTGATTATTCCTAGACAGCAGGCTAAGCTTTAAGTGCCAATTCTTGCTTTCATGCCTACTCTTGTACAATTTAAAATATAGCTACAAGCAGCGAGCGGCCGTGGAACGGGAGGATTGCATCGGGATTGTACGGCAGCTGCAGGCCTGGGGAGCCTGAAACAGTGATGGCTTGGCTTGTACAGTTCAGCTGACAAGCATTTCTGTGGCAGCTGTCCCAGGTGCCACAAACCACCTTGTGCCCATTCTGAAGAGTCTTCTCTTTACCTGTGGTTGCACTTTGGTAACTGAACGCTGGTGACTGGATCATGTTCTATGCTAATGGCCTCTTTAATCATAGATTATAGGACTGGAAGGGACCTCGAGAGGTCATCGAGTCCAGTCCCCTGCCCGCATGGCAGGACCAAATACTGTCTAGACCATCCCTGATAGACATTTATCTAACCTACTCTTAAATATCTCCAGAGACGGAGATTCCACAACCTCCCTAGGCAATTTGTTCCAGTGTTTAACCACCCTGACAGTTAGGAACTTTTTCCTAATGTCCAACCTAGACCTCCCTTGCTGCAGTTTAAACCCATTGTTTCTGGTTCTATCCTTATAGGCTAAGGTGAACAAGTTCTCTCCCTCCTCCTCATGAAACCCTTTTAGATACCTGAAAACTGCTATCATGTCCCCTCTCAGTCTTCTCTTCTCCAAACTAAACAAACCCAGTTCTTTCAGCCTTCCTTCATAGGTCATGTTCTCAAGACCTTTAATCATTCTTGTTGCTCTTCTTTGGACCCTTTCCAATTTCTCCACATCTTTTTTAAAATGCGGCGCCCAGAACTGGACACAATACTCCAGCTGAGGCCTAACCAGAGCAGAGTAGAGCGGAAGAATGACTTCTCGTGTCTTGCTCACAACACACCTGTTAATGCATCCCAGAATCATGTTTGCTTTTTTTGCAACAGCATCACACTGTTGACTCATATTTAGCTTGTGGTCCACTATAACCCCTAGATCCCTTTCTGCCGTACTCCTTCCTAGACAGTCTTTTCCCATTCTGTATGTGTGAAATTGATTTTTCCTTCCTAAGTGGAGAACTTTGCATTTGTCTTTGTTAAACTTCATCCTGTTTAACTCAGACCATTTCTCCAATTTGTCCAGATCATTTTGAATTATGACCCTGTCCTCCAAAGTAGTTGCAATCCCTCCCAGTTTGGTGTCATCCGCAAGTTGCAATAGGCATTAGCAGTTCAAAGGGCTCCAGATAGTAGCTTGCATTAAACACCCAAGATCTCAAAGCCTTTACCAAGGTGGGTACAGCAATAACGGAGGTACAGAGAGTCTGCATCTTGGCTAAGATCATGCACCAAGCCAACGTCAGAAGCAGGATTAGGCCTAGATCTGTATACAGACGTGGCCCGCAGAGGGTAGTGTCTGAGCACCTCACAGCCATTAATAAATGCATCTGTATAACAACCAGTCTGAGGTGAGGAAGTTTACAGGTGGGGCTCTAGGGCCCTGAGATTGGGACTTGCCCAAATTCACACAGGAACTCTGTGGCAGAGTCGTGAATTGAGAGACAGGTGCTGGTCTCAGTCCATTACTTTAACCACACGACCATCTTCCCTGGTCTCTAGACTCTTGGGTTCACGACTAATCCATTGGCCTGTTCTGCTAGGGAACATTCTTGAACGTAGTTCTGGGTTCAATTCTCTGGCCTGTGCTTGGCCTTCCCCTCTGTGAGCAAGAACTTTTCAGAGGCTCACGAAGAGATGCACTTAGGGGACGGGTGAGGCTCCCAGGACTGACCCGTGCCCAGAAACATTCTCTGCTCCTGAGAAGCAGCGCACACCCTTCAGTGGCCTGCCTGGTTTGCAGCTGTGTGACGTACTGAGATAGGCACAAGAACTCAGGCCTGTGCCCTAGGAAGGACAGTGCTCTGCCCTTGGTACCCTCCTCCTCCTTTCCGCTAAGGTACGTGACTAAGAGCTTAGTCACTTCTTTCCTCCCTTTGGGGCAGGGGGTAGCAGCCCGAGAGCACCAGTTCATCCTATAACCATTCCACTGGCCGGTAGCAGGTGTGGAACACTGTCCTCTTCCCAGCCAGAGAGACTGCGACGGCACATTCTTTGGTGTCTGAATCTATCTCCCAGCTCAGGTGTGTTAGTAGGTTCTTCTAGCCATTCACAATCACCCCCTTTGACTCTGTCCCATAACCTCTCTCTTTTCTCCAGCAGCTGGTACTTACCTTTTGAGGAGTCCTCCCTCTTGTGGCAGGTCCCAGGGGTGGGCTGGCAGGAGACCTCCGCTCCCCTCCTTTTGAAGTGGGTCCAGCCCACCAGCAAAGAGCAGATCATGGTGCAAAGGCAGAGCGCCAGCAGCAGGTAGACAACCAGCCATTGGTCCTGATCACTACCTAGCTTCTGCTCCAGAGCAGCCATTCTGGATGAGGTAGTTACCAGTTTATCTGAAAGTCAAACATAGTCACATCCATGTTGTCCAGTGCAGGGCGGGAAGGGGTTCGTTGCCCTGGGGATACAGCAGTCAGATGAAGACTCTGAACCTGCCTTGGAAACATTCCCTTGGCTGCAGGGGTGTCCCCTCCCATGTGGCAAGTGGAGCAGCCCTTCTGCTGTTCAGCTTCGTCCCCTCTCTATGTAAGCACCTTGGCAAGGCTCTTCCTCCCCCCACAGGGTGCAATTCTTGAGGATATGGAGAAGTTCCCCACCCCCACCCCAAGGCAGCACAGCGAGGTGAGAAGCACCACAGCATGATAGATCCAGCAAACAATAGTGCAAAACAAAGAAACCATACAAAGGCGGAGAGGGAAACACAGTTCATGGCAGGAGAGGTGAGAGGCAAGGGCAGCTAGCATAGGCTAGGGGAAGAGCATGTCCTGGTATTTCCTTCCCCACGTTCCTAGAGAAGCTAATACAGTCTAATCAAAGGCTCCTGAGAGGACTTGGGGTCAGCTGACATCTCCCCAGAGCAAGGGACAGAAGTTGCACCTACACGTCCTCCTACTTTGGCCCTCAGGTTTGAATGTCCCCAAAGCAAAGCTTGCATGAGCACGGAGCTTGCATCCCACCCTCCCCGAGCGCGCGTGCCAGGGCGCTTTGCCGGGTGCATCCTGCAGCCTTACTCTCACAGAACTGGAGACACTGGCTTGGGTGCTGCCCACAGACGCCCGAGCAGCTGATGCATCTTCTCAAGAGCTCGTCGTAGTAGAAGCCGGGCCGCTTGCTGCATTCCATTGACACTGGAGAGTGGAGGGGAGAGAGAAACGCATCCTGCTCAATACGTCACGAGAGGAACCGCTGCTGTGGGAGAGTCTAGAGCTACGCGCTGGGGCCTGCTTACAGGGGCTGGGGTAGCCTTGGTATCAGAGCAGGACCAGTGCTGCCAGTTTTGTCAGGAGTGTTTTTTCCTAAAGCCCGAGCCTGGGAAGACAGGAACATCTAATAAAGTAAAGGCCTAGGCCTCGTGGGGCAGAGAACAGCCTGAAACTCTGAGCCCAGGATGACCTCAGAGATTAAAAACCTGAAGATACAAGAAAAATCTTCCAAAGGTTTTGTTTTTAGAGTCCTAGAGTTTAAGGCCAGAAGGGTCTACCACATCATGCTGTATATCACTGGCCGAAGCCCCCCCCCCCCCCCGCATCTACGCTCTAAACCCCAAACCAGAATTAGACCTAAGTAGTGCAGTCCTCAGCAGCATAAACTCTTCTGTGCCACAGGCAGAGAATGGGAGGGGCTGAGGAGAGCCCCCTGGTCTGAGACGTCACTGTTTAGTTAATAACCAGGTGCTATCACCTGGTGCAGGATGGGAAATCTGCCCTGGGGGTGGGCCATCCAGACGCAGGTGATGGTGAGCTCAGGGCCCCCTGCCCCCTCACTGGAACCTGTGGGCTGCTGATTATCATTCTAGTTTTAAGATGCAGATCTCACAGAGCGAGCCTCTTCCCTGCACAGAGGAGGGGGGAGCAGATGCGGGGGTCTGCAATGAACTGGCCCTGAGAAGGGGGATCAGCTGGAGCTGTGGGAGAAGGAGCAGAGCTCCTACAAACTGGTTCCTGGGGCATGCTGGGACTGGCCACAAGGAAGAGTGGCTGGGCCAGCCATGCAGGGAGCGGGGGTGGCTGTCGCATTTCCCCAACCATTCTGGCTTCAGATACTTGTCTGACAAAACTACTCAGTTGAAGCCAATGCAGAGCTTTGACTGAGATTTTTCCAAGTGCCAGTTAGAAGCTGGACTTCACTGGTGCCCCCGTTGCTAGCTGCTCCTTCAGAACTGCCCTGCTTTCTACCAGTGTATTGGCCCCCAGCCTCCCTGTTTCCCTCAGCGGGAAGGCACTGGCGCCCAGGGGTGGGGGCTGAGTTCCTGTGTGTTATCCAAGAGCCTCTACACCCAGCCCCTTGCAGTGTCACGCTGGTAAAGTCCTTCAGCCAAGTCACCTCCCTGTTGCAGTCCAGTGGGATAATACAAACATCTGACGACAAATGCACCCACATGCCAAACATGGTGCAGCGCTCAGTATCCGCGCGTGGCTGGCCGGCCAGCTCCCTAGGCACTCACCGCAGAAGGTAGTGCATCTCTCCACACTGGGCGAATTACATGCAAGTCTGCAGGAGATGCATTGGCACAGGAGATTGTCCCAGTACTGCTGCTCTGTGCAATTGGTCATGGCCTTCCACCTTGGGCACATCAAAAGCATGTCTGCAAAACAGAAGGGAAAGGGGGGGAGATCTGAAGACACCCCAAACGTGGCAGCCTTGAGTGATGGAGAGGAGCTACCTGGTTAAGTAGCACAGAGCGTGTTTGAGCAGTGGACATATTCTCCTGCATGGGCCTTAGGGATGAACATGTGCCCGTCCCTTGCGTGCCCTAAGCCGTCAGCTGGGCGTTTGCCAAGGCTGTAAGACTGGACAAAGGGAGTGTTCTTGGGGAGTTGTTCAAGAGTCTCAGATCAACTGAGGGCCTGGAGCTGCAACCACCCATCCCCAACCTTTGCTTATTCTTGCAAGGACAGTCCAGGCTGTGACACTGGGGAGAACGTCCTGATTCCCATGGCAAACCCTTCCTATTCCCATCCACCTCGGGATTTAGATGAGAAGGGCCCAGAATCACACAAGTAGTTAGGCACCTACTTTCCATTGATTTCAGTGGCATGGTGCCATGCCTCCCTTGCTCCAGTGTGTGTGTGTGTGTTTGGGGGGGGGCTTTTCGTGTGTGTGTGTGAGAGAATGGCTTTTTGTCAGATATGATTGAACAAGTGCAGAAAGGGCTAAGCTGCCAGAAGAAAAGGTCAGGCAGGATGAAGATGTGAAATTTACAAATAGGAAGGGCTTGGCAGACAACCGTGTTCAAGTGAGACACAACCAGACATGCACTTTTGTATCACTGGGCCCCCATCAAGCTGCTCTAATGCAGGAGGCCTTGGTCTGTGCTGCAAATGCAGCTGGTTCCAGGGGACCCAACCAAGGGCTGTGGATCTGACTAACGAACTCCCAGCAGCGCTGCCAAACAGACCTGGGTTTTGATCACATCCAGGGTCAGCTAGCTGAGAAGTGGGGTCCTGGACCCAGCTGCATTTGCGGTATCGAGGAGGCCTAGATCAACGCGTCTGCTTACCTGTAAAGGTAACAGACCCAAGGCTGAGGGCAACGAGCTCGCTGGCGTGCCCTGTGACTTCCAGGAGCTTCCCCTTCTAAGGTGCTTGAGGCCTGATTCTCCGCACCATGTGCCTTGGGGTGCCCATTACATCAGAGACAAGTGGATGTAAAATGCTCCCATTCTGACAGGGTGGAGTATGACCCCTGCTTTGCACAACTATAAATAACTGCACAAGGTGAAAGGCAGCGGAGAATCTGACCGGATCGTCGTCAATGGCAAATACAGTTGTTCACATTCATACTGGAAATTGTTTCCGCTTAAATAGAGAATGGCCAAGGAGCTGCTCTCCAGAGCGGGCTTGGGCTCAGGGGGCCTCTGATCTCATCAGCTCTTCTGGCAAGAAGCTGCCACCAAAGAGTAGCCGCTGGGGGTTTGAGGAGAATTCTGCCATCCTGAATGGGACGAGGGCTGGACGGTGCCACATGGGCCTGAGATTGCCCATGTGCTTGTGAGATCATGGCGGGGTCCAAACCGGAACCTAGGCCCCAGCCGGAACACGAAGCCAAAACCGCATGGGTGATTCCGGATGCCGCAAGCTGATCCCAAGCCCCCTGGATCTTTGGAAAGGGTTTGGCTCTGAGGTTGTGGGTTTGGCCCAGAGTTGCTGTTCTCGTGCCTGTCTTTGATCTTTTCTCACCCAGGTAGGTCCTCGGCAATAACAAAAGCACGGCTTCTGGTCTGACCTGCCTGGCAGCACAGCTGGGGTTTTCAGTGGTGCAGCCACCCAGCAGAGCTCAGCACCTCCTTCCTGGCCTGGGACTGTGGCTTCCAGCATTCACAACACCCAGAGTGCAAACAGCTGCTTGTAACACACAACTCGAGAAACCTGCTGAGTTCTTGTGGCCTGAGGGGGGCCTTTGACAGGATCTGCACCATGGTAACTACCACCCTGTCTCTGGGGCCCTAGTGCTCTGCCTTTCTCCAGGACACCTGACTCCTCATCTCCTGCTCTATCAGCCAGTCGCCAAGGGTCCAAATCTTTCCACGCTCACTGGGTGCCAGGTACTCGATGGTTTGAAAGAGGCACTCGCAGCACATGGGCCTTAGCCCTGTGTTAACAACCCCTCGGCGCAGGCACTGAGCCCGATCCAACCTGGCCACGTGCAGCAGGGTGGCACCGTCCTGCCCTCTCTTGAGGACAAGATGTTAAAGGGCAGAGCTGTGGACGAGCAGGGGCTACTTTCCCCTCCCATCTCTTGTAGAGAAGCTCAGCCTGAATGCATTCTCCCCCAGCCTCCCGAGGGAGCAGTAGGTGGGTTTTCAAAATGGCAGTGGCGTAGGCACGCAGTTAAATTAAAGGCTACCAAGCAAATGAGGCTGCCTTCCACTCCGTGCAGGAGATCGTACCAGCCACATACCTCCCCGGCCGCCCCATGGCAGCAAACTCTGCTGTCCTCTGCCCACTCCAATCCCGGCCCACTCCCCTCACCCGTCCTTGCTGCCTAATAAAAGAGTGGGCAGGTACTCACCCTCAGTCTCGTCTCAGGCCAAGTCTAGTCTCCCCCCGCTCCTGCCATCTCACTGTGAGCTCCGGCCCCTGAGTCTGCTCATTACTCATGAGGTTTATTATTAGAGTTAGATTTGATTAGAGGCTGGGCTGTGTGTTTCCTGGGGTTTCCCCCTGCATTCTTTCTACGCAAATTAACCTGACATGCGAATGATTGAGTTGACTCTGGTGGGGCATCCCTGGGCCAGATGTGCAGCGGCCACAGAACCCCGGCAGGTCTTGGTTTGGCGCCGTGTTGCGGTGGGTGTGAAAACGCCAGGAAGAGAGCAGATGCAGCAGCCACAACTTCATCAATGGAATTCTGCCGCAAGGCGCCTCCGGCACACGGGCGTGGTGGTACCCCAGAGTCGCTAATTCATGGAAAACAGCTCAGCTGAACCAGCAGGGGCCTCCTGTGGGAGGCACATCAACTACCCTAGCATCTCCGTGGGTGTCTGTCCATGCTCTGCTCCCCCTGGGTCAGGAACCGAACATGCAAAGAAGAGAAAACAGCAGGGTTTTTTCCTTTAGGAGATTTCTTCCCCCACCTTACAAGAAAAAATGTCTCCGACTAAAATTACCGCAGAATAGTGCATCTTTAAAAGAGAGCAAAAGGGGGAAGGTCTTGCTAGGTGAAGCACACTGTGCAGCAGGTCTATGTAGTTGGTGCTGATCGGGTTGTATTCCAGTGCAGAAAATTGGTACGCTGAGGCCTTGAGTGCTGGGAATGTTTCTCTACACTCTCCTATGTTTGCTACCTCTGGTCCAGCTCCACCTGCGGGCATCAGCTTTTCCAGTGCTCCGTGCCCCCGGTTGCAGCCAGATTTTCAGCAGAGCTCAGCATCCACCAGGCCACTGACTTGGGAGCCTAAATGGGAGCTGAGCTCTTTTGACAATGCAGCCTATGAAGCAGGCTGGAAAGAGCGGCCCGAGGAAGCCATTTGCAATGCACAGGAAGTTTTACTGGTCCTACAGAATGCACGAATGATGCTACGTGCACCTGAGCACCAATTCCTGGCATGTTCTAACTCACGCTTTCCCTAGGTGCAGACGCAAGGCACTCCCCTAACAAGCCCCGATTGTGGATGCTGAGTTCTGGGGAAAATCTGGTCCATAACGTAGACAAGGTGCCAGCCACCACCACCATGATAGGAGTTATGGAGTGTAAGGCCAGAAATAGAACATAGGCCACCGCCACCACCTGCCCACTAAACCCAGCAGCTGAAATCAGACCAAAGTATTTCAGCTTGCAGGGGACTAGATTATTATATGTCACCAGCAGAGAACAGGAGGGACCGAGTCCCCCACAATTTCAGGGAAATGATTGAGATATATCCAGCTAATCCCGGCAAGTGACCCCCACACACACAAAAACCCCCAAGTTCAAGGCCAATATGAGCTGGGGGAAATTCCTGCCTGACTCCACGTAGGGCAAACAGTTAGACCCTGAGCGTGGTTGCAAGAACCAGCCAGCCAAGCAACTGAGACAGAGAGTCCTTGAGGGCACCTCAGAGCCCTGGCCCTCTCCCCCCAAAGACCCAGCTCCAGCTGTGGCCAGCCCTGATGCTGCAGAGGAAGAAGGTCAAACAAAACCAAATAGGTTGGGAAGAATCCCTCCCTGGCCCTTAAGCACTGTACTGTGAAAACGGTGTAATCTAGTGTTGGTCAGGGAAGGGCTACGTAAAGTGGTATTTATGCCCTGTGTTACCCGCTCAATTTAGGGCACCCCACCTACACCCTACTGAAGGCTCAAGGCGTGACCCAATCAATTTAGGCACCACCACCCTTTCCCTTCTGAGGGCTCAGGGGGTCAGGCACCTATCCTTACCCACAGGGCTCAGGAAGAAACCTGGTCAATGTAAGTACCCGCCCTTCCCCTTTGGCTCAGGGCTCTACGGGTCAGCGGAACCTTTTCCCAGTGAAAGACCCTTACACATTAGCAACACATTAGCAACACACACAATACGCATACCAAGCAAATCTCTTCTGCTCACCGCTCCCAGTATACAGACAAATTTCACCCGATGGCCAGTCAGGGATTCATTCATCGGGGGGCTGCCGGCGATGCCTCTGGACGTCACGGTTGTGCAGAAGGGTCCGAGTTCCAGCAGCTTGATGTTGTCCTGCAGGGCGGAAAATGGTTCCCAGAGAGCATTGGGTTTTCATTTACATTCTATAGGAAAAACGAGCTCCCTCCTTCAAATGTACTAACCCAATCACATTATCCCACACACCTAAATAACAAACATTTCACCAGTTACGCGCTGGCCCCTCTGTGTCCTCCTTCCGGCCCACGTTTTTTACATTTTATCTTTCATGCCCAAATTGTAACTTAGTTGTGACCTTCTCTGCTCAAGCAGATGGTCAGCATTAAAATGCTGGTCAGAGTTTAGCTTACCGTTTATTTAGTCTCTTTCTGAGTCCTCCTAATTTCCCAGTGCCTGGGTGTCTCTACAACCTTGGTGGTATAACTCTTTAGGGACGTTCCTGAGGTGGGGGTGCTTTAGCAGCAGCAGAACAATCTTTTTTTCAGTTTTCATGGTGAACTCTGAGTTTCACCCAAAGCTGGTTTAATATTGGGGGGGGGGCAGGTTTTGATCAGGTCTCAGGCCTATACCTGCACCTTGTCTGTTGTGCTTCCACTGCTGGTACACTAGCTGCTTTGCCCTGGTGGTAGCAATCGTGGACAACTTTTGGCAGGAAAGAAAAAGCCCTTGTGTACACATATAAACCCCCCCTAAGGCTCAGTATTAAGACCTCACCGGGTTACAGCCTCTATCCAGCGTGCTGTGCATTCACCTGACGTGACTGACAGCATGCTCTTGTGTTGAACATGGGCTGAATTTGGGGGCTAAGCAGGACTCCAGTTCCATAGGCAGGCGAGGACCCTGCCGATGATCAGCCCAGGACATCGCGTTCCCTTCTGAATTCCTGACTGGACGGAAAGAAGGTGAGAAAAGGATGAGATCATGTACCATTAGATAGACACAAACATCCTTCTCCACAGTCCACCCGCTGAGCTCCAGGTGCTTTACAAACACTGAGCCACACAGCACCTCTTGGCAGTAGGGAAGTTTAGTCCCATTTTACAGCTGGGGAAGCTGAGGTACATGGAATGCTTTTGTTTCTCTGCATCGGTAGAACCTGTCAACACTCTTTCCTCCCCAGGGAGTTTAGGTAAAAAGGAATAGAAGCCAGGAAAGGGTTAATGAAATGGCGAGGGGCTTAATTGGGACAGCCTAGGTACACTTGGGGAAGGAGTGTGTCTGTGAGGGCAGGCCCAGACAGAAGGAAGCCCTCAGAGTAGTGTTGGGGTGAGGAAGCCTGGCACAGCACAGCATGGCCTGGCCAGAGGTCGAGGCCCCAGAGTCAGCAGGAAGCCTGAAGGAGGCTGAAAACCTGCAAAGCCTGAGCGAGGTCAGGAGGAAAACCTGCGGCTGAGCCCAAGAGAGCCAGCAAGGAACCAAGAGGCTCTTGCTTGGGGGAGCCTGCAACAGGGCTTTGGTGGGATGTCAACCCGAGTGGGACATGTTGGGATGAGTTTGTTGTCCTAGGGGAAGTCCTGAGGGCCTGAAGGTAGTGTGAATGCCAATGCTGATGCATCTATTTTGGACATGGGACTTTACTACCCGGGAAGTGGGGGGATCTATATGTGACCTGGCCGGAGAGCTGAATCACGAGAAGTCGACCGTCCGCAGGGCCAGCGCAGCTGTTGCCAGAGGGCGCCAGATGAGGAGAACCTGCTATGCCACGCCTGGCCACAAGGAGGCACGCCGGCCAGTGAGTCACTTCTGAATCTGCCAGTGTTAGAGACTCCCAATGATACTGCCGCACAGAAAGGGGCTGACTTGCCCAAGCCACACAGCCATCTCCCTTGGTGCCAAGCCTCGGGCTTTAACCAGGAGACAGCGCTTCTTGTCCCCTTCATTGTCATCGACAGGTCTGCAGAGCCACACCAGCTGCAGGAAGACAAGCTGGGGTCTGCTTTGCTTTGTTGTCTCAGCAAAATTAGCTGCCCGGCCCGGTTTCCAGGGTTGCCGATGGCTGGTGATGTACGAAGCACAAAGAACACAGCTTGATTTTTTCAGAGCAAGTCCCACTGGCACTGCTGGCAGCCTGAAAAATCTTACTTGGCCTTGTAAATGGAGCGAGTTTGATCAGCAAATCGCTGAAGGAGCATAAATGTGGAACCCCATGAGGCCATTTTCACAGAGGGGTTTTTCAGGCCGTGACGATGTTTAAAACGCCTTCCTTAATATGGCCTGTGCAAGCGAGCCGAGCCGGGCAGCTTCTGCATTAGAAGTGCTAATGCAATGTGTAAATACGGCGTTCGATGCAGAGGCGTTTTTCACTCACTAAGCAGCTGACTGCTTCACCCCCTGAAATCACCCCACATAGGACTTGTGTCGTGTTAATGACAAGCGATTGTGACAAGTCTACAAACCATCTAGCTTTGGGCTGGTGGTGGTGTTCCCTGAATAATTCAGGCCCTCCAGCCCAGCTAATCAACTGGGGAAAGGTGCAGTGATGCGACAGGTTTCTTTGGTGAGGCAGCAGGGGGCTCTTAGAAACCAGTGAGCTGGGAGTTGACTCAGCCGGGCGGCGGCAGTTCAGCGAGTGGTGTGTGTGGGACAGTTTCTGCGGGGTGTGAAGCAGCATCTCTAGGGGGAGTGAAGGTATTTTCCCTACTCGCTTCAAAACTCCTACTCTGCATATAACCTTTGTGACGTGTGTTTAACGTCAGCTAAGCTGGCATTCCTGGCAGTAGCGTATTTGAGGGGAAACGGGTAAGCGGAGTTTACCCACTTCTCATTTGGGGAATACACCACGGATCCTGAGTTTCACTTCTGAGCCGTTAGTATGTCAGTGCCTGTTTCTCTCCCTCCCCAGAGTCTGACCTGTTGAATCTTGCACTGCACAGCTAGTGCCGGACAAGTCACCTTTTGCACCAGCCCTTGATTCTGGGGGCAGGACTTGGGTTTGCAGCATAGGGTTGCCTTCACGTCACTGCTGCATCCCACCTGTCCTTATGCTGGGGAGTTAATTCTTTCAGCAGGTCAGGGCCATGAATAGGGCAGGCAGTGGTGGCAGGAGCTCCCCCAAAATGGCCTTACCAAAATGCCTCTCCCTTGGGCAGGCACCACTGGTGGGGTTAAAATGGAGCCGTTGCAGCCCGGAGAGTCTGCTTCCAGCCAGAGGTTAGTGTACTGGGCAGAACTGAGTAGAGAGAGGTTTTCATTTCGCTAGGTTCCCAGCTATAGGTATAGTTCTCATGCGTTTGTCTACCAGTGATACCCTGGGGTTGGTGGTGACCTGGGTTTGCAATGAGCCACATGAAATGTTTGGCTACCATCGCCAAGAGGTTGCAGGGAATACGTGAGGGGAGTTAGTGAGACATGCTGGAATGTAGCCTCGTATATATGGCTGCAATACTTCCCCGCTTAGAAAGAACATGAGGTTTCAGCAGCTGCAGTGACTGATCTCATGTGGCTCCTCACCCCACAGCTATGTGCTGGCCGGCTGTTCATTTCCAGGTGTAGTTCAAGGCACTGGTGGTGAGCTATCCAGCCACGTGGGGTGGACTCTAAGAGGTATCTGCCACCAGGGCTCTTGTTCCCTTCATGGCGGTTGCTCTGTTGCTGGGGTGGAACGAGGCACCATTCAGTCACTGATTTGTACGGAGCAAAGAGTCACTGAGTCCCTTATTGAGACCCAGGCACACTGCCAAGGTTAGTTGTCCAGGGTGGAGTCAGGCAGCCAGGTTCCATGGCAACCAGTGGAGGCCATCACAGGCCTGGGGTTGAGAGGCAACACTCTGACCCTGTCTGTTCCCTTGCAAATCCTGGTGTGGGGGGATATGGGGAGGTGGGGGAGTCAGGTGTTGGCGAATGCTGGCTTCGCTGTGAGAGGGGCTGCTCTGTGGTGGCTCTTTGTGAACTTGGGGCGTGATCCGACTCCCCGTGAGGTTCATGGGAGACCCCCTGGAGCACGTGGGGGGTCTGCAGGGCGAAGCAGTTCTAGCCGCTGGGTAGCACAAGCTGAGGCCACTTGCGGTCCCCACTTGCTATGGGGCAGGAGCTTCAAGAGGGAGCTTTGTCCGTCCAGCCCATTCCCCAGGCCCTGTGCTGGGGGCAGGGGACTTTCAAAGGACGAGCTACGTGACCCCACTGGAGAGCTGCACTCTTCTCCCCAGGGGCCTGCGAGCTCCTTGGCGGAAGATTTACATTTTCTGACTCAACTGAAAAGAGAAATCTTTTATTTTTTCCTCAGTTGCAGGGAGGTCTGAAGCTAAACCTGCTCAACGGAAACAAAGCCACAAAGCGTAGAACCCTGCTCCTGGCTGCACAGCAGAGTCCAGAGTCTGCCTCCACCAGCTCCACAGGGGTAAAAGACCCGGCAAATATTGCTCAGGCTCCTGCAATGACTGATGGGAAGGAGCGTCGGCTCCAACCCGAGGCCACTCAGCCATAGAGGGTTTGGTATTTGGGGACTTGGAGGGGAGCCTCTGGAACATTCTCTGTGGCAGGTTTCCCCCTCATCCCTTCTTCACAACCTCCATCTTGCCTGCCCACGATCCCTTGGCGCCACTTCTTACACAGCCGCTGCTCTGGGGAGCAAGGGGTTTGGGCCTTGGCCTCCTGCATTGTCCAAGCTGGGGGGCTGAATTGTCAATGCTCCAGGAGCTTGGAGGGTGGCACCTCATGTGGGGAAAACTAGGCCATATTAAGACAATGGCCCACGTGAGGCCCCAACCCCATGTCAGTGTCCAACCCCTCCTTGGAGCGGCAGTGGGTTTCATAGTTCAGATGAATGGAGCAGTTCATTCCTCTCCGAGCTACAGTTTTAGGCTCCCTGCAGACTCAGGCAGCATCAGTTACTCCTATCACATTTCCAAGCTTGTCGGTGCACCCATGAGGGCAAGTAACAATTTATTTTGAATGAAAGTGGAGATCCTGATCTGTGGCTTCATGAGCTGGGCCCTGGGCAGGGCCTACCTATGGCCTATAGCTTATGCCTTCATCTAGCCAGGGATAAACTAGAGCAAGTGCCTCTGGGAACACGCAAGGTCCCAATGTGCACTGGAGTCACGTGGAATTGGGTCCACAGGCCTGCAACGAAGAGCAGGGTTGCCATGGCGCTCACGCTGGAGCTCTCTTAGATGTGCTTGGCCTGTCCTTGACGTAGACTATGAACCTGCCGCTGCTGGTTTGGTTGGGTGTTTGTGGGGGCTGTGGGGAAGTCCAGTTCAAGTGGCTTTGTAAAGCCAGTATTTCCCCTACAGCAGCACATGAGATTTCTTCACCTCCCGCCTCTGTTCTGCTTCACTGCCAGCGCTGGGGATGGTGAGAGATCCCTGCCTGAGGGGCTCGCGGGCTAGAAGAGACCCCCCCTACACTTCTCCCATCCGAGACAAGCTCAGGCAAGTATCTCTGCATGGCCCTTCCAGGGCATCTCCTGCCAGAGCCGGAAGGGACAAGGGTCAGGCGAGAGCAGAGCTCAGTCCTGAAGCCCCCTCAGGCTGTCTGCTGAGAAGGGCACCAGGGCTGCCATGCAGGAGGCTGGTTTCTGTACCACAGCTACAGGGAGGATCACATCGAAGGGACCCAGCTCAGCTTCCCTCGCCCAGCATCCCAGTGGGTGGCAGATCTCCCCAGTTCAGAGATCCCAGATACATTCAATAGTGGAGGGGGAGCGGTGGGGGTGGGCGGTGGGGAGTGCACTGTATGTATGGGGGGTTGGACAGTGCATAGGGCGGGGGGCCCGGATGCATTGTTGGAATGTTGTGAGAGATTCAGAGTCCCCGTCCCACGCCTCTGGAAGAGCTGGCTATGGGCTCAGGCTGTCAGCCAGGGGTTAACGCTGGCCTGGCACCAGCTGTGAGGTGCTGCCACCTCTCGAGATTTCAGCACAGTTCTGGCAATCTTTGGGGAGTTTCCTCAATCCCTGCCTCCTGGAGGCAGGGGATTACGGGGGACTCTCGGCTTTCCTTACCAATAAAAGGGAGCTGCCAGCCCTCCCTGGTGCAGAGAGAGGTTTGCAAACGTGACCCATGGCGGCGCAGAGAGCAGGAAGCGAATACACAGAACCCAGCTGCTGGGTTTTCAGGTCTCATGATTTGTCAGCCAGTCTCAGGAAGGTTGGGGCCTGACTCCAGCATTTGCAGTGAGGCTGGTGAGCTGCTGGGGCATCGGCACTGCTGGATGAACCGGGGGCGGGCGTGTGGCCAGGAGCACATGGTCTGTCCCACCCACCCCCTTACTCGGGGCTTGGCAGGGGAAACCTCCCTCTGTAAATAGCAGCTGGTGATTTGTGGATCCTGCCTTCTTGTGCCCTTAACAAGGAAGTGAGAAGCACTTTGGGCAGGTTTGTTCCTCCTGGCTGAGCTGAGACCTGGTGATTTGACTTTAGCTTCAACTACCTGTATGTCAACTCTCAGCCAGCACAGCAAGCCGCCCCCAGCCTAGCACGCACCCAGCACGGCCCCCGACGCCCCCCCCTCAGCCTAGCACGCACCCAGCACGGCCTCCGACGCTCCCCCAGCCAAGCACTCACCCAGCACGGCCCCTGACACACACACCCAGCCACGCACGCACCCAGCACGGCCCCCGACGCCCTCCCCCCAGCCTAGCACGCACCCAGCACGGCCCCCGACGCCCTCCCCCCAGCCTAGCACGCACCCAGCACGGCCCCCGACGCCCTCCCCCCAGCCTAGCACGCACCCAGCACGGCCTCCGACGCCCCCCCCAGCCAAGCATTCACCCAGCACGGCCCCCAACGCCCCCCAGCCAAGCACTCACCCAGCATGGCCCCTGACACACACACCCAGCCATGCACACACCCAGCACGCACTCACCCAGCACGGCCCCCCCGACACCCCGCCAGCCACGTACTCACCCAGCACGGCCCCCGACACCCCCCCGAGCCTAGCACGCACCCAGCATGGCCCCCAACACCCCCCCAGCCAAGCACGCACCCAGCACGGCCCCCGACGCCCCCCAGCCAAGCACTCACCCAGCACGGCCCCTGACACACACACCCAGCCACGCAGGCACCCAGCATAGCAGCCCTGCCCCCAGCTACATGTGTGCATCTAATTGAAACCCCACCTTCCCAGCAGCACTCCAGCCCTGCCAAGCTGGTGTCCTCCCCCTCCCCCGAGCGGTAGCAATCTGTGCCAGCCCCCAGTGCCTCCCCACCATCTGCCTCTTGGCCTGGTGCTGCAGAGCTGGAGCGAGGAGGCCCGTGGCTCCAGGAGCGTGGTCACCCCAGCTCCCCAGAACCATCGGCTCCCACCATTGCGCGCTTGCCAGACTCCTCTGGCAACTCCTTGTGCCTGCAGGTTCGGCCTCTGGGGTCACGGAATCTGCTTTCCCATCAAACCACGGACTGGACGCCTGCATTTCTCCGGGTACCCTGGGGATTCTGGGGTACGGCAGAGGGGTGATGGGATGGGTGTTGCACCCTTGGATGGCAGCAGGCATCCCGCAATGACCTGTGAACACTACCCAGAATGCCGCTGGGCCAGAGGCAGGACAAGGAGCTCTGGGATAGCGTGCCATGCTGTACCATGCTTACGCTGTGGGGATACAGGCGATGTCGTTTGGGCCAGTGCAAGAGTGTGACACACGGAGCCAAAGGGGTCGTGTCAACGTCACTGATCACCTAGATCTTTTATGGGCGTGACTTCGGTGTGTAGGCGAGTCGGGCAGGCTGGGCCGGGGAGAACCGGGAGCACGAAAAGCCAGGGCAGGCCAAACACAGGTTTTACAGTCTGTGAGGCTGGCAGCTCTGACTGATGGACTTGGGGTTCTGGGGCTCAGCTTCCACCCCGTCTGAGATGTGTTGTGGACACATGCTGTCTCCATGCAGACCCAGGATGCTTTCCTCTGGGCATCTCGCAGCCTTCTTCGAAATCCCCAGCTCTCCAGTGCTATGTTTCTTCTAGCCTCAGCTCCAGACCCTCCGGTTGCGATCTGGGGCCAGCCTGGGGACGCTGCGCTCACTTGGCAATGTAAACAGGCACTGGGAGAGGGAGGAGGGTTGTGCTTTTGGTTGAAACTAGCAACTGTAAGGTGGGGGCGACGGCCCAGCTGGCTCCAAACCACCACGGCTGAGGAGAGTCATTTTTTTTACCACGCTAACTACTCCCAGCACGCGCACACGTAAACACACACACGCACATGTAGGGTGGCCGGGTGCTCAGAAGATGATGCAGCAGCGGAACTGTCATGTTCAAACAGGAAATACTGGCTCCCAACAGGAAACAGCAACATTCTCTGCTTTGCTGCCGACGAGAAGGGGGACAGGAACCGGTTTGCTATTTCCAATGTCCTGCCCTCCGCGTCCTGGGGACACACGTTGTCGCCACACGCTAGCAGGAATTTGCGCAGCATAAAAACTCTGGGTGGGCACGAGCAGTTGACGATGTCAGCTTGATTTTTCCAGACGTGGGCACGGGGCTAATCTCAGACTGGAACGGAGGCTCAGTGAGGGTGATTAACAACTTACCCAGGGTCGTGGGGGCTGCTCCCCCACTGGCGATTTTGAAATCAAGCCCGGATGTTTTCTCAAAGATCTGTTCTCGATCAAACAGGAAGTAGTTCAAGGAAGTCGCAAGGCCTGTGTTCTACAGCAGGGCAGACTAGATGTTCACAGGGGTCCCTCGGGGCTTGGAATCTGAGAATGTGTGTGTGGACTAGGCCCACAACCGCAAACATGTCCACAGATCAGAGCCATTGTGTCTACTCCATGAATAGGAACCACCACATATCCTCTTTTACTGAGGTCCTCTAGGGCTCGGGAACTGAGGAGGGGCTGGCAAACCTGCAATGGAAATATTGGGGGTGTCTGTTTCTGTCGTCCCTCCCTCCCCAGTGTTTTCTGCCCCACCGCTCTCATGGACGCAAGAGCAGGACCCAGAGGAAGGGCTGGAGCAGCCCCCGACCTGCAGTGCATGAGATTGGGCTGGTTGCCAGCAAGCAGGTAGGACTCCCTGGCCCAGCCAGGTCCAGTCTTCCAGCCACCGTGGGTCCCAGTGGAGACAGCTGGCCTGGGGGAGGGGCAGGAGCACATGCACCAGCTGCCAGGGTGGGTGGGGGACAGGACAAGGGCACTGGCACCTGGGCAAGGGGTGTTGGTGCACAGAGCCACTGAGGGCTGGGGGGAAGCACAGCACCATTTGCTCAAGAGCTGCCCTAGGAACTACCAGGATGCCTCTTCCCATCCTGGAGCCGGCTGCCTCCCCGCATGTCTCACCAGCTCCCTTCACTCCCCCTCCTACCTCTCCACCCCTGCATTCACAGGGGACTTCTGCCTCCCTTCCCTCCCTCCTCACTGGGCAACCCCACAAGTGCACTGAGTGGCGTGACAAGCAGCTGTCACGTGGGGCTTCTTCATTCCTTCTTTCCTCTCCCCAGGGGGAACTGTCGGGTGTGGATTTTCAGCTGTAGTCAGTACGGGAGGTGGCAGGCTGGACAAGCACATGCCTTGGACTTGACCAGGAAGTGGTGGCATTTGGGGTGATTTTTAGCTCCTGCAGGAGGTTGTGCCACAGCCTGGCTCTCCTGCATGAACAGGTTGTACCTGTGGAGTGGACTAGGAGCAGAGCTGGTGCCTGAACCCCTCAACCCAGAGCTTCAGCCCAGCCACTGAGAGCAGTTTGCAGAATGCATGGCCAAGAGTTCACATAAGCCTAATATTAACAGTAGTTTACGCCGCTCTTCTCACTGAGTAACAAGGCTGTGTAGAGGTCACAGGCTTGAGTGATTTGGGAAATGTTACATGGTAAAGTGTGTGTGTGAGAGAGAGAGAGAACTGGAGAACTGCTCCCACTATCCTGCCCACGCTGCTCTGGTTGAAACAGGATGCAGTCAGGGAATTCCTAGGGTCTGTGTTATCCTGGAGGTCAGACAAGGTGATCACAATGGGGACCTATGAATTTTCATTCAATTCCCTCTTTAATTCACGCTACTGCAGCCAGCCCTGCCCCTGCTGACCAACCCAACTTAGACAGGCTAGTGCGCATCCGAGAAAGAAATCGCTTGCAGTGCTCTGACCATCTCTCTCCGCCCCCAGTGCCCTTCCAGGTCTCCATTCATTACATCTGCAAGCGCTGTGGGCCAGGACAGTGTCTCCTTCTGTGCTCTCTTTGGTTCCTCCCAGCTCTCTGCATGGGAGGACATCCTGGAGTGCGTGGCTGAGAGTGCCACTCTGTGCGCATGCCCTCTGAGCACCTGGCCCTATGCTGAGGCTGTATGGGAGAGCTACCCAGTTTCTTCCCAGAAGGTACCATGCCAAGGGGGGATGGTGTTGTGGAAAAGCTGCTGGAGGGACGCGACTCAGCATGTTTGGGCCACACGGAGAGTCCCAGACTAGTTACAAAAGCAGGGTTGTGCTGAGAGGCCAGGCTGGCCCTGGGAGATGCTGCTGTCTGCTGCATTCAGGTGCTAGTGGCCTCCTGGCCTAACGCCCTGGGGACTGGTTGTTCTTCAGTCTCACCAGCAGGTGGCACCATTGACCAAGGCAGCCTCTGGTTACAACCCTGGCCTGGCTGCAAGGGAATAGGCAGACCTGGCCCTGAGGGCTGGCAGTCTCTTTAATTAGGTATCAGGGCTTAGAGCCACGGGAGCCCAGGGCTGCAGCTCTTCCAATGCACCGATCTTCCCAGCTCTGCCAGAAGCTTGCTGTGCCCCAGCCTGCAGGCCGGAGCGCCAAGCCGGGCCTAGCCCGTGCAAACACACGGCAATGGAAAAGATTCTGCTTCCTTGGCCTTTCAATGGAAAACAACACAATCCAAAGCAGCGAGGCCAAATTCAGGCTCCTGGGGAGACTCTTCGGAGTCATTCTCCCCATTCGGCAGGGAGCCTGCAGGGGGAAGGCTCAGGTGCTTTGAGCCTGAACATCTAGATTCCCCGAGCAGCAGCGGGCTCCTTGCATGCCGGCCTCTCGGCTTTCCAGAACCGCCCACGCCCCTTGGGTCAACGGGAAGGGAAGGTTCCTGGGGTGGCGAGGCGTGAGCAGCAGCAGCTGGCAGGTGACCTGGGTAGATGAGGGGTGGGCGCTATCCACTACTCCACCTGCGCCTCCTGCTCCTAGTCTGGCCAGCTGGGAGCCAGCGGATGGAGCTGGGGCTCCACAGACTTCTGCACGGGCAGAGAATAGATCCCCCTTCACTCACCCTTCCCGTTAAACCCTGATCTTCTCACTGGTTTGTCGTGGGCTTTGGCCAGGGCTCCCCTCTCAGCACAGAGACAGAAGGAAGATGCCTTCTCCTATTTTCTTCAGGGCCTGGCCGTGAAGCTTACAAAATCAGCTGTTGCCATGCCCATTTGCAGCTACGGACCCACCAGGCAAGTGCCCACCTCTAAGTCCCTGTGGCCTGCAATGAACACGTCTATGAGACTCCCTTGTCCTATTAGAGCCGCTCTTCTACCTGCTGGGTAGAGAGCTATGACTGGGTCTGCGTAGGTTGGCCCCCGAGTGCCTTGTGCCACCAGAGAGCCTCTGCCCAAGAAGCCAGAGGCAGACTGCAGCTAGACAAGCTAACACTCCTCCTGCAGATCCTTGCCCTTGCTCCACCCCACGACACTCCTGCTAACAGCAGCGGGCGCTCCTTGGGCCCTGCACGGCACAGAGTGTCAGGCAGCTTCTCTCTCTCACCCGGTCCCAGGCCCAGTCCATTCTGTACCAGGGGTTCAGCAAAGCACTGCTTTGCCTGCCAGTTTGCAGCCACACCACCGCAGGCTGTCGTCATGTTGCTCTCACAAGCATCCAAGCCTCCTTTACACTGGGATCGGAGACGTCCAAGAAATCCAGGGGTTAAGAAGTAATACTGGTGATCCAGGAGGTGTTACTGAGTCCTGCCCCAGCGTGGTGCTAGGGCGTGCCATGCTGCAGGAGGCTCCCTCGTTCAGAGGAGCGGTGGCCATTCAAGGGCCAGCATGCTATTTGGAAGTGTAGCTGTGTGACAGCCCTACTGGAGCTAACTAGAGGAGCGATCGCCACCAGAAACGGGGCTGATTTATTGTAAATCAAACTAAGAACAGGGAGAAGTTCTAGCTTAGTGTTACAGCTGCCTGTAACTTGGTAAAGTCTCAATATTTTAACTAATCCATGGCCAGCCATGGTATGCCACTGTAGTCACTATGCTGTGCACGGGCCACCTGGAATTCCTGGTGGGAGAGAGAACGCGGAATCTCTTGCCCCCAAAAGGACAGGAGAACAACGGTGGAATCCTGGGCAGTGGGTAGCAGTACCAGGCCTATGACACAAAGATGAGCAGTTCTGATTCCAGCCAGGAGAGGGCAGCAGACATGCACCCACGTGCGCGCCAGTTCATGATTAGCCTCTCCCAGGGTCTGCGAGGGTCCATTTCCAGCGCACGCAAAGAGCTCCGGGGGAATGTAACGCGGACCACAGGCCCTTGGTGTGTGTTTGAATCACCGGCTGATCCGGGCACAACCCACGTGGAGAGTCAGGGAACAGCGGGGCAGGCAGAGCAGCAAACGCCTTATGGAAATGGGCCTGTCGTATGCTTACTGCAGGAGCTAGGAGCTAGCCGGGTTAATGATCAGCCACCTGGCCAGCTGGTCTCGAGGGAGCTGGTATGAACAGCAGGATCCAAGTGGAGCTGCAGCCGCAGTCCCTTGGGTGGAGGTGATGATTTACTCGGGGTGCTCTAAAGCTCAGAGGAGTAAGGTCTCCCAGCAACACCACTCTGTGTCTGACCTGCCTGCCCCCTGGCTGGCACTAAGCCAGCCCCACACCCCTGCTGAGGAAGCCACATCCCATCCACCTGGGGGAGTGAATTCCCACGCCCCAGGAGTCTGAGCAGAGGTGAAAGTAAGCCGGTATGCCCCGGTATGGCGTACCGGCAAGAGCTGGTGCGCCGTACTGGCATGGCCCGGCTTCCCCAGGGGGCAATTTAAAGGGCCTGGGGCTCCCAGCAGGGGGTGGAGCCCCAGGCCCTTTAAATTGCCACCAGAGCCCCACTGCTGGAGCCCGGGGGTAGGGCTGCGGGGCTCTGGGGGCTATTTAAAAAGTCCGGGGCTCCCGCTGCTTCTACCGCCCCGGCCCTTTAAATAGCTGCCGGAGTCCCACCGCTTCCCCAGGGCTCCCGCGGCTATTTAAAGGGCCGGGGCAGTAGAAGCAGGGGAGCCCCGGGCCCTTTAAATAGCCCCCGGAGCCCTGGGTTGCTGCTGCAACCACGGTGGGGGGGTGGGGAAGGGGGAGGAGGAGGAGGAGGCACTTATCTTACAGGGTGGGCTGGGGCCGGCTCTGACCCCCTGAATCCCGCCCCTTCCACCCTAGGCCCCCCCTTCTGGGGGCCAGAGCTGGCCCCAGTGTACCGGTAAGTCACTGGACTTACTTTCACTCCTGAGTCTGAGAGAACCATGGATGGGCCCCCTCCAGATGCAGCCCGGGCAGTCCCCACCGGCAGGGATGGGAGCTAGGAAGCCAGGCTGAGCAGGGATTCTGACAGCCACCTGGTTGTGTTTGCCAGACCAAGTGGCCAACCCCAACACACAGCAGTTCTCTCTGTAGGCGAATTCAGAGGGCTGCTGGCCCTGATCCCGATGCTTCTGCATCACCCCAACCCCTCTCGGTAGGATAAGAGCAGCCTCTATTGTACAGCTGCGTGAGGCTGTGGGTGGGCGGCTGGGATCTTTCCAGCTGCAAAATCAACCATAGCCCCCCCAGTGCCCAGGTCTGTGGATTCAATGCTCTGTGCGACTAGAAAAACAAGAACCGTCACCCTAAGGCTAAATCGAGACAGGTTTTTAAATACGACCTGACCCCTCAATCTAGACATGGCCTGGGGAAAGAAAGACATCCCCCAGGTGATGGTTAATGACTTAGTGGCCTTGTTACTCTGCACTTCCCAAAAGCCACCACTACATTTCTGCTCTCCTGCTCTCCCTCTGACTCCCAGCGCGGCCTGGGCCATACTGTCTAAGCCCAGTAGGAACTACATGGAGCCTGCGTTGGTCACCTCAGCAGAGAGGCCAAGTGGCCCAGAGACCCATCTTACACCTCTTGGACGTGGTCACTCCGGGGTGGTCAGGAGAGAGGCAGCCCAGCAGGGCAGTGTTGGGAAACCAACCTTACGGCAGCTTGTACTTAGTCTGGACATAAGCTGAGGACTTTCGTCTTTGAGGCCATTGGTCCAGAACCTTTTCCCAGGGCTGCCGTTCAGTCCCCAGCAAGGGGAGGGCTCTGGAGATCCCAGCATGCTCTGTGCCATTGTCAGCACCTGCCTGCCAGCCAATAACCGGTGCCCGGAGACCCCAGGGGCAGGAGGAGGGATTAAAAATCAGATGCTTTATTTTTAAATATCGGGCAGCAGGGGGCAAACGCTGAGTCCTGCCGCTGGGCTGGACAGCTGCTGGGACACACAGACCTGGACGTGCAGGCTTTTTGCACCAGCAAAGTGATTTGTACCGGCTCATCCAACGGCTGGGAGCCCACCTATGCAGTGTACAAGATGGGGGTGCACCCACTCCTGGGTGTGCTCCAAATTGCACGTTAGGAGGCAGACGCAGACTCGAAGCTGGCTGCAGGACTGGCCCTGTGTATCCCTTTCAGGGTATTCCCAGCGGGGGTCACATAGGAGAAGCGGACAGAGGAGGCTGTTTGAGGGTGCAGGTGTTGTTCGGTGCTGAGCTGGGGGTATCATCCTGCCACTGCGAGCTCTTTGGATCCAACACAAGGGCTGTAAATGTGAAGCACAGTAATGCAGTCGTGTGAGATAAAGCCCACGTATCAGATATGGGCCAACCCGGCAGTCCTGGCGAGGGATGGGCTGATTGGTGCCAGTGGAGACGCAACTTGGCCCTGTATTCGCTCCTCGAGCCTCTCCTGGCTCCCGCACAATGGACTTCGGGGCCAGCCTTAGTGTGTTATCTCCCTGTCGGCCGGACACTCCAATGGCAGATGTTTCCTCGAATGACGCTCAGGTGCACAGCAGAGAGTAACGCTTCCACCACACCCTGCAGGTGACAGGCGGGGAAGGAGCGGAGAGGGGCAGGAAGGGGTTGCAATGCGACCGGACCCAGACGACTGAAATCTCTATGGGTTAAGTGGGGCCATTGAAAGCAGTTTTGTCTGCTGCTAGCTAGGGGAGAGCCATTGGAAATAACACACTGCTAGCTAGGGGAGAGCCATTGGAAATAACACATTGCTAGCTAGGGGAGAGCCATTGGAAATAACACATTGCTAGCTAGGCCTGCAAGGGGCTGGGCGGGGGGGTCTTACAGCCGGTAATTAATGAGCATCCCAAACAGCACCGTGCCACCTCCGGATGCAACTGCCGCCTCCTCTCTGCTGGCAACAGCTTGTGATCCTAGCTGAACTGGCACCCTCCCCGCCCCCAGACAAACACCCAGGCCTGCTCTGTGCTCTGATCAGCTCCCCCGCCAGGGCATTTCAGGCTGGTGACCCGAACGCTGGCGTCAGCCAGGGCGCCATGGAGGGCTGAGAACCCTCTCCCAAAGGGCCATGCTGTCTACCGACATTGGGCTCACAGCGATGTGTTCTCATGGACTTGGATGATGACGCCCCCGTTTGGCTTCTGCTCTCCCTCTTTGCCATGTCCTCCGAGGGTACGTCTACACTGCAAAAAACAACCTGCAACAGCAAGTCGGAGTCCGGGGCATAGGGGCTCGCGCTCGAGTGCTGAACAGAGCAGTGTAGACGTTCCCGCTCAGGCTCTGAGCCCTGCCCCCTCGCTGGGTTTCAGAGCCCGGGCTCCAGCCCAAGGGGCTACACTGCTCTTTTCAGCACCACAGCGCGAGCCCGAGTCTGTCGTCCGGGGCTCTGAGAATTGCTGCCGCAGGGTTTTTTTTTTGCAGTGTAGACAAACTCTTTGAGGCTTTGGAGCAAAACCCTCCCTTTGGATTGCATGTTGCCCCATCAGGCTGGACGCTGATAGGCCATTGTGGGGAGGTGTAAGTGACTCCAGCCTGGGCCAGCTAAGGCTCTAGCACCGTGAGGATGGGGTTCCCACCAGGGCACCCCTTGGACTTCTGACAGGGGCCTCCTCATCAGGAGATGATAAATCAGGGTGCTCCCCCGGCACCCTAGCTCCGCCTCCTCCCCAGTCAGCTCCTCCCACTTCTTAGGCAGCATTGGCTCCTTGGGGCCCCTGGTATAAGGGAGCAGAAAGCCCCCACATCCCATTGCAGTGCAGACTTCCCCTCGGGGGCTTCTGCCGTGCTCTAGGCCAACCTGGACTCCTGTGTCCACCCAGCCCCTTGTCTTTTTGTGTTAGTGCCAAGGCAAACTCAGAACCCTTTAACGGAGCCCCCTCCCCAAACCTTTGGGGGGTTCACGTAAAATAGCGCTTGGACTCGGACAGGCCAGCACCCAGCTGGTCTGGGCCGTCCGACACATGGACCTATCTCTATCCGATGTCTGAACGGATGGAGAGGAGTAATACCAAAGGCACCCCAGTCCTGGCTGATCTCTCACTGTATCCACTCATGTGCCCCGGGCTCAGACCTCGGGCCCTGTCTATTTATGTCACAGCCCTGCCTTGGTCTTGCTTACCCGTCACGTCTCCTGCCTGCTTTGGACCTGCCTTTCAAAGCCTGTGTCTGAGGCACTAGCAACGACCCGGGAGAGTCCCTGCTTCTCTGTTCCCTCTTGATTTTTGCACTTTTGAGCCTCTTCCCCGGCCAGTGAATGTAGCTGGGGTGGGGGCTCCCTGATTTCATCCCCTGGCTCGGCAGAGCATTCCCTGACACTGGAGCCCCGGTGCCTAACGCTCTGGAACTGGAGGTTGTTTACCTGGCGTTTTGGCTTTGGGTGGTTTGCTGAGTCATCTTGCCCGTCATCATCAAATACCTGCTGTTCTTCCATTACTGTAATTGCCCTAATTCCGGAAAACTGCGCAGAACTAGGTATGGGCTGAAGAGACTCATCGGATTCCAGCTTGCTCTGTATGAGTGTCTCTCTAAAACCGCCACCCCCTGCCCCGGCAAGTACATCAAACCAGGGAAAGGCTCCCCAGGGGGTGACCAAACTGTCCTGAGCTTCTACCTATGTCTCGAAGCAAAGCGGGAGTGGAACATGACGGAGGCTTCACACCACACAGCAGGGCAGGGAATGGAGCCAACCGCTGGGTCCTTCTTTAGCTCCAGAGGGAAGGTGGGGGCGGCAGGATCTAACTGACCTGGCAGAGATTTGCCCAGGGTTAGTGCCACAGGGGTTCCAGACCTTGGCTCTGTGCCTTAGCCAAAGGCCAGAGAATCTGCCGTCCTCGGCTGACGGCCGTGCAGCTCCAGTGACAAGGACCAGAAGCTCAGTGGGCATCCCCCTTGTTTGCAAAAGAAAATTCAGCAGCCCCCTTGCATGTGGGCGCTATGGTAACTAAACAATTCTAGGGCCATGGATCTTTCCTGATTATCTAGGGCCAAATCCCAGGCTCCATGCTCAGCCCTTCCCTGGGTGAAACGATTGATTTCCCTTGAGTCCAGGCTGAGTAAGTGTCCTGGGATCTGCCCTGCCTCATGCCTGTGGAGTGACTCCAGCGGCAGACCCACGGTGTAGAGGGTCCTGTTGCCTGCTAGAAGGAAGGTCAGCCTGGGCTGGAGCTAGCACTGCCAATGACCAGCAGCTGCAGCAGGGCATCTCCCTGGGGCCCGGGGTGCTGCTCAACCCCGTTCAGGACGTTGGGTCTCCTGTGGCTGGCAAAAGGCCCAGGCAGCCCTGCAGCTGATTTCCTGCTCCACCCACTGCTGCCCCCTTCCCCGGGGAGCCAGAAGTCTGACGTGTGACTGCCAATGCCAGCCTCTCCCAGGATGAGTCATCCAGGCTGGATCAGAGCTCCATCCGCAGCCCCGGCTTCTCCCCAGCTGGAGTCACCCACTCCCAGCCCAGCCTCTGCACTGCAGCCAGCATCCCCCACCTAGGGCTTAGGTCGGGCGCCTACAAGACCTGGGTGTCAGGTGTGTCCCCCCAACGGGGCTTGCCATGGAAACCCTGTGTGTGAACGCCCTGCTCGGCCCCTAGTCCCCTGTAGGAGTGAGGCAGGGAGACTGGATGCCACTGGAAGCGTCCGGTTCCCATACAGTGGAGGTGACCATGCCTAGAGGAGTTACAGTCAGGCGGACCAGGGATTCCTGTTCCGTTCCCAGATGTCACACTTCTCCGGAGGACGCTGTTACATCGATGAGCAGGAGCATCCGGGGGCTGGTGGGGGAGCGATTAGTAAAAAAAACTCCAGTGACTCCAATCTCTTGGCTGCTGACTCACCCCCCAGCTGCCCCTTGGTAACTCTCCATGCAGCTGTGAGCTGTCAATGCATTACAAGGAGAGTACCTGAGGGCAGCGTGAAATTAACTGAGTTTGCCCTCCAGATCATTAACCGGGAGACTGCCACACTGATTGCATACAGCACCCTGGCTTTAATCTGCTTAAAAGACTCGGGTTTGGAACGTGCTTGGAGCTGAGCGCGGGATATGCCTGCTTGCCCCAGCGCCCTTGGCCCGAGGCCAGTGGGGCAGTGCGAGTGCACATAACATCATTGTGTGTCTCCCGCTCCGCCGGCTGTTCCTACCCTGGTGCTTTCAGCAGCGAGACAGTGACACAGCCGTTGTTTCAGGGTGAGATTCTGCACCGGCCTACGCCCTGGCCGGAGCCAGCGGTCTCTCCCGGGGTGTGGATCGATGCAGAATTCAGCCCGTGCACTCTCGGCAATCCAGCTGAACAAGAAGGGCCTCTCTGCAAACCTGTCGGGCTGCATTCAACAGTGCCACTGAAACTGCCAGGGCGGTCAGCTGTGCCCTGCCTCGGGCCCAGGCGGGGAGGAATGGGCTAAAGCGGGAGCTCTCCCTCCTGACTGTGTCTCCTGGGGATGAGAGGGAGACAGGAGAGGTTACTGCCCAGACCCGCATCTGAGCAAGGGCCCGGGACCTGCCATCTGGAGGGACCCAGTCTTCTCTCATTCAGAGCTGCACAGCTGACTTAGAGGTCAGGGATCGCACCTCAGTCCCGGCCTGAAGCCCTCCCTCCCCCCCTCCAGATGCCCGTGCAAGACCTGTGCGCTCTGGACAAGGCTATAGCAAATCATGGTCATCGGAATAATTCCCCCTCCCCAATAAATGTTTATGATCTAAACCAGCTCTTCCCTTGTGCCATGGAAACCCAATCAAACCCCAGCCCTTTGCCACCCAGACACCTTGATTCTAATGCCTAATAGAAAGAGGGACTACTTTGCTCGGTGGAGGGTTATTTCAGAGGTGACCACATAATAAGTGCAGTGTCTCGTAGGGAAAAGGCGGGATGTGCTGTGCAGGGTTGCACCGTGGTTGGCCGTTCTCATTAGTCCTGCAGCCACTGGGAGGGTTCAGCCGAGGATGCCCGGCCCCAGAGCCCGTTAGCTGGCAAGTTCTCAATTTAAACTCCCTCTGCAGCTGAGGGTGAGGGAGCAGGCTTGGTGCGCCCAGGCCTCTGGGTGTATTCCTCTTCCCTCCGGCCTTATCTCCAGCGAGTTATGCTGGATAAATACGTGTCCGTAATTACGTGCAGAAAGCCATGCTGCTGCAACATTCAGGTTGTGCCGTTCTGAGATGCGATGGCAAACACAAAGGCTCCTAGGGCAGCACTGCCCAATCTTATGGCATTTGGTGATTTTTCTTAAAGCGCCAGCTCCTGGACTCCTGTGATTATGAGAGAATCTCAACTGTCAATTTAAAAATAATTATGTTTCTAGCCCTCATGGTTGTGGAGAAAAACTTGAAAATAATAGTAATACCGCCTGGCAGCTACTACTTAGCATCAGTAGAGCTCAAAGCGCTATACAAAAGGGGGTTGTCAGTATCATTATCCCCATTTTACAGATAGGGAAACTGAGGCACAGCACAGTGAAGTGACTTGCCCACAGTCACCCAGCAAGCCAGTGGGAGAGCCAGGAATAGAACCCTGATCTCCTAAATCCTTCTGAAGTACTCTAACGATAAGGGAATGTTGCCTCTCATGTGACCGCCCCTCAAAAAAGGTGGAAACACAAGGAAACAAATACAAAGAACCCCACATTCGTTTTTTTAAAAAGCCAATCACAATTGGCAGGGGGAGCCTGCCCCGTTGCACTTATGCTTTTCCTGTTTCTCTTAGGGCCAGACTCCCGCACTCTTCCTTGGTCTGAACAGTGTCCCACGCAGTCGTTTTCATTCCAGTGGCACAACGTACAGCATAAATACTATTCAGAGACAGGGCTTGTCTACACATGAAAATTAATCCAGACTAAGGGAGGGCAGAATCAGGCCCTAAACATAAAACCTAACCTCTGGCCTTTTGTCTCCTAGCCTGAGCCCTAAGGTTTGTAACTTTGATCACTTACGTAGGGAGCTTCCACCCGGCCTTTATAAGGCTGTGTTAACTTTAAGTTAATTGGCAATCAAGGTAAAACAGTCTAGTGTAGACAGGTCCTTTAGGTTTTAAAGTACAGACCCCACAATCCCCAGGATGTGCAGCGCAATGGAGTTACGCTTCCTGTAGGGACTCTTGTGTTTTATGCGTTTTTTGACAGCTGTGCCACCTTCCTGTTGAAACAGCTGTTCCGGCATTTAATGCCTTTGTTTGGTTTTTGTAACTGACTGGTTCTTGCTTTCACCTCCAGCACATTTCAATGGCTCAATTAGGCTCCAAAGGCCAAATGAATGAAGGGGGGGGGGGAATGAGCCAGGGCTCCTCAACACAATGCCAGGCGTGTGGGCAGGGAAATGAGCTGGATTCCCCCCCATGTTGCCAGGCGTGTGTGTGTGTGGGGGAAACGAGCCGGGCTCCCCTGCGCGGTGCCAGGCGTGAGGGGTGAGAATGAGCCGGGTTCCCCTGCGCAGTGCCAGGCGCGTGGGATGGGAATGTGCTGGATTCCCCCCATGTTGCCAGGCGTGAGGGGTGGGAATGAGCCGGGTTCCCCTGCGCGGTGCCAGGCCCGTGTGTGTGTGGGGGAAACGAGCTGGGCTCCCCTGTGCGGTGCCAGGCATGAGGGGTGGGAGTGAGCCGGGCTCCCCTGCGCGGTGCCAGGCGCGTGGGATGGGAGTGAGTCGGGTTCCCCTGCGCGGTGCCAGGCGCGTGGGATGGGAATGTGCTGGATTCCCCCCATGTTGCCAGGCGTGAGGGGTGGGAGTGAGCCGGGCTCCCCTGCCCCTTGGTATCTGGGCTCTGGCTCCCGATGGACTCACCCCGTGGAACAGTCCTTACTTCCTGCACCCAGGTAGCAGCAGCAGAAACTTTGCCTTTTTTCCTGACCAACTCCTGACTTTGGCTTCTGGCTCCAGGGGCTGCAGCTCGGTGCATCCAACGCTGGCCGACCTGCCCTGCCCGTCTGCTCACCCAGACAGGGATCTGCTCGAGGGCCAACATCCCCCATATTATCCATAATTACAGCCCAGACCATTAAGGGAATAAAAGGCAGGAGGCTTGCGAAACCCTGTGACTTGGTAATAGCCTCGTCAAAACGCAAGGACAGCATCTATGCACGGCCCTGCTCAGCCAGCCGATCGTCAGAACGCCTTTCAAGAGATGTGACCACACACCTGTGAGTCAGGATGCCTGGCTTCTAGCCCGAGCTCTGTGGAGAAGCGGGGTGCACAGTGGTTGTAGCAGTGTGAGTGGGTGCCAGGATTCCAGTTCTCCCGCTGGCTGTGCCAATGACTTGCTGTGGGATCTTGGGCAAGTCCCTTCACCTCTCCCTGTCTCAGTTTCCCCTGTAACATGGTGCAATGTGTGTTGTGGAGGCTGTGTTGATCCACAGGGCAGTCTCTCCCAGGGAGGAGGAGTTGGCTATCTACAGAGCCCTCAGGCTGCGGTAATGGCACCAGGGCAGCTCTGGTGCCTGTGTGGGAAGATTCCTTTCTGCTCCAGCATTCAGAGAGACACCTGCACCCAGCTGGGAGTCTTAGGCTGTGCCAGGGGGCCCCAGTGTCTCTGAGGCTCTTTGAGATCCTGGGATGAAAGCTGCCAATTATCATGGAACCTGGGACATCCCAACAGGCTGCTTCCCCTAATGCCCCAGTCAGTGCATTTCCCAGCATGCTGTTCTTTCTGGGCCTGTCTCTCGCATTCACCTCTCAGCTCCAGTGGGAGTCTGGCTCAGGTAAGACAGACTCAGGAGGGGCTGCAGCATATGCCCTTTTGCAGGCCTATTTTTCTTTGAATAAAGAGATTCACTTTGAATCTACGAGCCTGATGTTGATTTTTCAAGCGGCCGCAGCATCCGTGAGGTGCTCACAAAGGCTTTGCTGGGGTAAAACTCCTCTCCCGGGAACAAACAGCCATCATAGCACTATTTATTGATTAGCAGGAGGACAATTTGGAGATGGATTGGCGGGTCTGGCAAGATCTGGGGCCTACATCAAACGGGACAGCAAGGTTGGATGACTGGAAGCCAAGTGAGAGGAGAGGAAGCTGTGGCTGAGATCCTCCCAGGCAGTTAGGGGCTATAGACCTTGGAGGATGTGGGCCTAGCTGTCCAGTTTGTTCTTTCCTCTAGCAGTTGCTGGGCAGGCGAGGTGGTCCCTTCCCAGGTGCTGCCCATCAGCTTGTGAGCTTTTGTTATGAATACAACAAGGAGTCTGGTGGCACCTTAAAGACTAACAGATTTATTTGGGCATGAGCTTTCGTGAGTTAAAACCTCACTTCTTCGGATGCATAGAGTGAATCCGAAGAAGTGAGGTTTTAACTCACGAAAGCTTATGCCCAAATAAATCTGTTAGTCTTTAAGGTGCCACCAGACTCCTTGTTGTTTTTGTAGATACAGACTAACACGGCTACCCCCTGATACTTTGTTATGAATGAAACAAAACAGATCCAGGAGCCTGCACCGCTTGGCTACTCCTGCTGGTTCCGATTCATTTCCTTTTCTAACCCGACTCAACTTCTTTGCGCTATTTTGAATTCAAGGAAACCAATTATTTACCAGGCAGAATAAATCAATGAAGGAACAGGTAGATTCTCCTATGGGATAGACAGCTGGCTGCTGAGAGAGAGGGTGTGTTTACTCTCTTTGGACACGCGGCAGGACTCTCAACACCTGGGAAGAGTTTCTGTTTACCGTTCAAGGTAAGTCCAATCTATAAGGTCAGAGGTCAAATCTGAGCTTTGCCAGTATTTTACAGGATCAACTGAATGGCTAGACTAAGCTTCTCTGAGCTGCCTAAGGGTTGTAAGCATCCAGCTCGCTTTAAAATGAATGGCATCCAAATCCCCTAGCTCTGCTCCAGGAAAGCAGGAAGCGTTTGTGTGTGGCTGTTCAAAGGAGCAAGGGATATTTCTGGGTCCTGTCATTTCCTATTGTGTTAGTGGTGCCACAGCCACATTGGTGCCGCTAAAATTCTCCAAGTAAACAGCAATAGCCCAACGAAACGCCAACAATCGTATGTTGAATTTGTCCATTGCCGACAACAGACTAGTGCATCCTGCACCATTCCTTCAGGGCAACAGTGGGCCAAGGAAGGCTCCCTCATCATCACAGCTCTGATTTCCAAGTAGGACCTTCTGGAGATGATACCATTGCTTCTCGTGGGGGGTGAGTGTTGACCGACACGCCAATCCCTAACCTGGATGAACTTGTCCATAGTTTAGTCGGTCGGATCCTGTGCTTAGCCAGTCGTCTAATGTGCCTTTCCCTTTTGCTGAACTAATCAGTCAACGAGCATTCATTGATCTGGGCGGGGCTGAGGTGGGCACACCACAGAACTTGTGTGAACGAGAAGATGAATGTTTGGGCTTGGAAAAATCACCTCTTTAAAAGCATTATCCCACTGAGGGGGGCACATGTCCCAGTTGCCTGGGCATCAGGGCACCATGGCTTTGCTACCAACCCTGTTGTGGGACCCTGGGCAAGTCCCTTCACCTTTCTGTTTAGATTGACAGCTCTTCAGGGTAGGGACTGTTTCTCCCACTGTGTTTGTATAGCGCCTAACACAATGGTGCCCTGATCTCAGGTTAGGCTTTTAACTGCTAATGTACTATAAATAATAAGACCCCTGTGGTTTTTCGGGGGGGGGAAAACACTCAATAACGCAATCTTTATATTCATTATTACACGTACTGTAGATTTATGGTACCCCCTGTAGATTATATTTACTCTGTAGATACAGTTGGTCCTTTCCACAGGGTAAAAATGTGCTGAACAAACAAAAAGATTTTCTCCCCCAAGGAGTTTATAGTCTAAGTCCAGAGGGGTTATAATACAGTATGGAACAAACACAGGGCGGGTGTGGTCTTTAAAGCTGGAAGGTTTCTGTGTTTTTCTGATCGTTTCCTTCTTGGACTCTGCAATGCAGACTGTGGGCCATGGCACCTAAATCTCTCTTCTAATTAATAAGCCAAATGTGTGTGCACATTGGTGTACTGCAAACAGTCAGAGCGCTATCAAGTTGGTAGAAACAACCTCACCTTTGTAAAGAACAGAATTCAAGATAGACTAAATAGCAGTGTAACAAAGCATAGATTGAGGGAATGATTGGGGCGCATGAACATTATATGAATGTTTAGTAATGCAAAGTACAAGATAACATCTTGTGGATGAATTTGTTGCGTTTGCAAACATCTTCCTAATAATTATACCTAGCTGTTATGTGGCACTTTTCATCAGGAGTGTGCAAAACACTTCACAAAGGAGGGCAATAGCATTAGCCCCATTTTACAAATGGGCAAACTGAGGTGCAGAGAGAACGGCTCAGATCCTCAAAGGTATCAGGACTCCTAACTTCTACTGATTTCAATGGTTTACTTGACAATGTGGGCCAAAGTGACTTGCTCAAGGTCACCTAGCAAGCCCGTAGCAGAACTGGGAACAGAATTGAGCTCTCCTAAGGGCCAGTCTATCCATTAGACTACACTGCCTTCCTACTAGGTGATTTTGTTATTTTGTACTGTGGTTCTCTCTGTATATCTGCAAACACAAACTTTTGGCTCCAGTGGGCAGGAACAGGGTGACCAGATGTCCCGATTTTATAGGGACAGTCCTGATTTTTTTTGTCTTTTTCTTTTATAGGCTCCTATTACCCCTCATCCCCGTCCCGATTTTTCACACTTGCTGTCTGGTCACCCGAGGCAGGAACCCGTAGATTTCATCTCTGTTTTTAAAAGCAGGGTCTTCTGTCTCTGTCAGGCATGCCGGGGGTTTCTCTGTCTCAAGAGCAGCTCCTGGCTGTCAGATTCACAGAACAATTTTATTTCTACATTATTATTGCTTAACCCTGCGTATTTTTTCTCTAACCAAAGCACGTTTTGACCTGTACCGTATGATGCCATCTTGTAACCGTTCTGCCGTGATCCAGTGCAGGTCATGTTGGACTCTGGAGTTTGTGCAGGGACGTACCAAAAAGAACACAAGGCCCTTTCCTGCATTCATTGCGCAACCTCATCTCCCCCTAAAACCAGGGCTGGATCTGGCTGTAATTTTCTATGATGAAACCTGGATCCATTTCCTATTTTTGAAGTGTGGTAACTATTAAAAAATGCATCCCACCTGTGAGGTTATAGAGTGGACAATAAAAACAGCCCAAACAGTAGTAAATGATGGTACTTGAAATGCGAATACCACATTTAATTCCTAAGGCCAGGTCTACACTACCCCCCTAATTCGAACTAAGGTACGGAACTTCAGCTACGTGAATAACGTAGCTGAAGTTCGAAATACCTTAGTTCGAACTTACCTTGGTCCACACTCGGCAGGCAGGCTCCCCCGTCGACTCCGCGGTACTCCTCTCGCCGAGCTGGAGTACCGCAGTCGACGGCGAGCACTTCCGGGTTCGACTTACCGCGTCCAGACTAGACGCGATAAGTCGAACCCAGAAGTTCGATTGCCAGCCGCCGAACTAGCGGATAAGTGTAGCCAAGGCCTAAGTGCTTTACAAACAATAGGCCTGACCCTGCAACCCCCAGCCTTTCCTCCCATGATTATGCTCATTGACTGCAACAAGAATTAGGGGTGTAGGATTGGGCCCCAAAGACCACTGTCATGCAGCTACCTCTGGGGTGGAGGGCAGGGCAGCAGCTAAGTAACAAGTTTCACAAAACTCAGTGTGTGGGGAGGAGGGGTAATTTTGGCCCAGGACGGTGGGGCAAACCCATCATGTCATTATATAATGATGCCCTGCAGCTGCTGGGGGTTTAAGCAGGTTGCAGCCAGGAATTAATGGTCATTATCCAGACAGCCCATTAGGATGGGGACCAGGGGAGCTGTAACCGGCTGCAACTTCAACCTTTGCAACTAACTACAAATAAATCCCGCCTCTCTGCGAACGCACTTTTGCCAGGAGGTGAGCGGCCTGCACCAGGGGGGAGGTGGGAACACAACCCAGAGCATGCACCTCCTGCAAACCAATCCCAACCTAGCCAGCTCAGGCGAACCTCTCCAGCTCCTTCCAGGAAGGGGATGTGCCCACATGGAAACAGTTGCAATCAGACCCGCTGGAGGATGCAAGTAGAGGCATTTTCCCCCAGCAGAGTCCCGCAGCGCCAGCTGTCAGGGATCCCAGTTGCCTGCACGCGTCCACCAAGCCTGGCTGTCCTGCTCCCCACCCCTTTCCGGCCCCCCCCCACAAGTGCCCGCCCTCTTTTTCCCTGCCTCTGATTGGCCAGAGGTTTCTTTTGTTAGCAGCTAAGAGAGCCTACCATTGGCTAGGGAGCGACGTCCATCAGATCCTGGAGCAGCCCCCTCCCCTTTCCCCTCTTCCCAGCCCCCTCTCTTGGCCCGGACCCTGGGAGCGCGAGAGGGTTTGGGGTGGGTTGTTTTTTTTTTTTTTTTTTGCAACCATTTGCCTCTTGCACTGGGCCTAGGGAAGCGGCGGTGGGTGCGTGCAGGGGGGGCCCGGCTGCCTGGCCCCCCAGTGAATACAATAAACAATAATCATCCTTCCAGGGGGCGAGAGAGGCGTTTCCCTCGGAGCATGGGCGGACTGAGGCCGGGAGGCGGCGGCGGCGGGGTCGGTGTTGCAAGAAGACCCCTTGGCAGCAGATGGGATTGGTGCCTTATTTGAGGGTCTCCTGGGCAGTCCCGCTCCCCAGTTGTGCTGCTGTTGTCGGGGGGAGGAGGGGGGAGGAAGTTGCATTGATTATTTTTGCCGCTGCTTTGCTCTCCCGGATTCCCACACACCGAGGCGGTTTTTAAATCTGGAGGATTATGCATGGAAAATCGCCCCCTCCCTCTAAGGAACCAACCCGTGCCGACAGCTAGCTCCCCCGGGGCTGGCCTGCAATTGTGCCTTAACTTGTGCGTGTGTGTGGGGAGGGGAGCGGAGCTGTTTTTCTTGCGTTTGATTCCCCCCCCCCCTCTTTGGAGGGGAATCAGTGATCATCTGGGATTTCCACCTCCAGCAAGTCAATCCTGCCCCGACGGCTGGATTTCCTCCCGCTGCATGGGGAGAAGCGGCGAGCTGGTGAAGAACTCTCGGGCTTGGTTTTTATTATTATTTGGGGGGCAGTTGCTTTGAGCCCCAGCCCGGCTTGTGTGTGCCTTCTACGCTGCCCCTCCCCCGCTCCCTGCCTTTGGAAATTGGGATGCTACCAAGTGAGTTTCAGGCGACGCTGACACTTCGCTCCGTGGGCTCGTGATCCTGGAAGTGGGTTGAAAATATTGCTGCACAACTCACCTTGGAGGAATTGTCAATCTCTTCCCCCCCCCCCTTCAAAGAACAGAAGCCTGGGATCTAGTGTTGTTTCGTTACTAAACAAAAGTGGGGACAACTGCCTGGTATTTGCAGGGCCACAAAACCATGTCTGCTAAAGAGAACCCCTGCAGGAAATTTCAAGCCAACATTTTTAATAAAAGCAAATGTCAAAATTGCTTTAAGCCTCGGGAATCCCATTTGCTCAATGATGAAGATTTAAACCAGGTGAGTCTCCTTCCGGTTTTATCCCCCCCTCCCTCCCTAAATTCACCTTGGGGTTTCAAGTGAACTGTTTTCATAACTGTACTTGGGTCAACACTATATCTTTAACTGGGCCAAACCGGCTTTCACGTGGACTTAATCGGTGTCGCTTGAAGTTAGAGGAAATGGAATTTTTAAAAATATTCCCCCGTTTTCATGGCTACATTAGATCCCTTTGCACACGCGAGTATTTGGTTTGTGCGTGTTTTACACCGCTCTCGTTTTATATAAACCCGAGTGGGGAATATCGACAGGCGAGAACTTGGGATGGTGTGGGTGGTGGGAGAGGAGGATCTGAAGTTTTAAAAGGAAAAATTGAGATCGCAGGGGAAATAATTTGGATTGTAAAGCCCTTCTGGTAAAGTAGGGCATGGCTTTCTCTTTGCATAGCTACAGGGGTTCCCTGAAGGGAAGGAATCTTAACATGTAAAATACGGAGATTTCAAAGGCAAGTTCTACCAAATCAAAGCGGCGTTTCTTCTGTAAACCCTTTGCAAACCGATTGCCGGGGGTCCATACTGCACTTCTGGCTGTTCTGGAAGTTTTACATTTAAGTTTTCTAGGTAGTAGGTGTCTTTCCTTGCATGCCTTTCATCTGCATATTCCCGCACGATCGCTTGGAGTTCGTAGAAACACGTCTTAAAAATAATAGGCACCCAGAGCAGTTGATCAGCCCTGAATGGGGTGTGTGTTTTCGCGGGGCTGGGGGGTGGGGAGGACTAGGAGCCGTGATAATCTAGCAACATTCTCTCCTTTTCCTCCTCCCACTGCACTCGTGCTGACATCTAGGCTTGCAATCCTATTATGGAAACGAGATCAGACATATTGCTGGCCGAGATAATGAAATCTGAAGGCCAATATGGAAAAAATGCAACTAGGAAAACGCGCGCGCGCGTGTGTGTGGGGTGTGTGTGTGTGTGTGTGTGTGTGTGATTGATAGACAGTGCTCGGACAAAGGGAAACATCCTAAAGTTTGCCCCCCCCCCAAGCCCTTCTCTGTTTCCATAGCTTAGCAATGTGATTCATGAGGTTTTGTGACTCAAAAATGCCGGATGGCTTTGTTACTTTCGAGAAAACTGTGTGTGTGTTTGGAGTCCAGCCAGTCCACTATCTACGTGGAGAGCTTGAGTTTAACCCGCCTCAAACAAGCCCTCCTTTGCTTTGTTGCTATTCCGTCTCCTCCACTCCCTCCCTCGCCTTGGGTGAATTTCAATGTCAGTTTCACGGCTGCGGGGTGGAAGGTTATCCCCGCGCCCTGGATTTGCCTTGGATGGGGGTTTCCTGCCTTTTGTGTTCGGGGTGGGGCATGGGATTTGCGGGCTCCTTCTGGAAAAGTGGGTACAGTACGGATTGCCTAAGTACGTACAGGGGGGTTGGGAGGGGAGGGGATGAGTTCCCTCCCCCCCCTTCTGAAGGAAATTAGTTTATAGACTGTATGGCTATGAAATTTCATTCTCAGCAAGGGAGAAATAATTCCACTTTAAAGATAAGGGAAGGGAGTGTGTGTGTGTACGCGATGCACCCTTCTATAAAGTATTTTACTTAATGATGGCCTCAGTTTCTGTGCTCTTACATCTTTCCCCCCCACCCCACCCCAAACTGAAGAATTCCATTCAATGGATACATTAGCGCAGACAGCTTGGTGTAGTGAAGGAAGTTCTGTGCCCAGGCATTCTGGTCATATGTTAGCTAGTAGTTAGAAACTCTTCTGACCAGGAGGTTTTCTCTTGAAAAAGCAGCTCGGGGCGTGTGTTTGGGTAACACCAAGATGTAAACATGAATAGCTTTTCATCTGGCATCTGTGGTTAGTATTTTTTTGCAGCACTGTTGGATGGTTGTTTGGGGCATCCCTGAATCCCAAACAGCGGTTTGAATGAGACTTAATCACGCTTATGGTTTTGTTGCCTTGGCAGGTCCCATTTACAGAATGGAACCCGTGCTTTCCCCACATTGTATGGGGACAAAGCTGTTACCATCATGCCGATGGGCCTAGAGATAGCCAGGCTAGAAAAGTCCTTTTGAGTCATCCAATCTGACCTTTTGCTGCTTGGCTTGAGGGGAAGATGAGGATACTTGGCACTGACACACTCACGTTTCTTTCTGATTTTATATAAAACTGTATGCACTCAACTGCATCCATCTCCTCCCCACTCTGGGTGTCATCTGAGATTGTAAGCTCTTTGGGACAGGGCCTGTCTCTTCCTATGGATTTGGCCAGGACTTGGCACGGTGGGGCCCATATCCTGCTCCGTGCTGCAACAGGAGTTGATACTTCAGTATCCTAGTTAAATCAAACAAACATCCAAACTAACACACTCATCATCGTATTTAGCACTTCTAGGTTCAAAGCCTGGCGCAAACGCTAAACCGTTAATCCTTGGAGTACTACGCTCGGCTTCACGAGTTGTTTTTCTGTGCGACTGTGTGTGTGTGTTGAGGGTGAGCCGTTACAATTGACGGTGGCTTTACTTCTTGTGCTCACTGAACGCACAGGAGCTCCACACAACCTCGCCTAGACCTGCATGTGTATCTCTGTCGACGTACGCAATGGACTCTTCCTTGTTCGTTTGCAGTCGTTGTGGGTGAGGCGGCTTTCCTATCTCGAGGGCTCTTTTAGACACTAGTGCAGCAAAGCACTTAAGCAGGTGCCTAACTTTTAAGCCTGTGAGCAGCCAGGCTGACTTCATTGGCTGCTCCCTCCTCCAATAAAACCTGGTAGTTTGAGTCTGTAAAGTGTCAAAGCTCCCACACCAGGTCATGTCAAAGGGCTTAGATACAAGCTGTTCCCTCACTTTCCCTGCCATGTGTGGTGTAGTTGGGGGGGGGGGGGGGGAAGCAAGAGGCGGGTGGATTTAGCAAGGTCACTGTTTGGGCTGTAGTCTCTCTAGACATTGATGGTTCCTTTTGCGTCATTGTCCGTCCATGGTGTGTCTCAGAATGGAGGAAAGCCGAGTTCTGCTTCTTCTCCTCGTGTGCTGCTAACGGCGCTTGTGTCTTCTCGGGTATGATGGTGTGACTAGGGGGTGATGCCAGTGGTGTTACTCCATATTTCCACCAGTGTAACTGAGCAGAATCTGACCCTTTTGATTTATAGATATAAGTGAGTAGTTGCCCCTGACAGAGGTGTCACGTGGCAACTGCTGTCCATCCAGAACAGATCATCTCCAGTATTTTAGGACCAGAAGAAGTCCACAGAGGGCTGGCCCACAAAGCTACTTAAATAGTCCATTGTGCCAACTTCCTTTGCAGTTGGCAGTAGCTGCCCCATTTCAGGCAGCAGAGAGGCCAAGGGTTGAATGGGATGGGAAGTCCCTCACTCTGGGTGCAAAGGCCTTTTCAGGACAGGATGTTGCTAGTGTTCTGTGTTTATAGAGAGGACATCAGCTTTTCAGAGCTGCCATTCTTTCTGCCAGATGCAGTTAGACCCATCCTTATCACTTAAAATATTAATGGGACGGTGTCAGGACAGATTTACCCTTAAGATCAGGTTTTGTAGAAATAAACTTTTTAAATCCCTAAGCCAGGAAAGATGAATGTTCCCATGATAATTAAATTAATTCTAATAACTCTTTGCAAGGAGAAAACATTCCTCTGCACTAGTAGAAATCCAGATTTTGCAGCATGGCATGAGAAATGATCCGTTTACTGGCCCATCCTGCAAAGCTTTATTCACATTGCCCTTAGTTGCATGAAGAGATCTGTTGCAGTCTAGGACTGGGCTGTATCTTAAGTGCATATCGGTTTGGTCTCTAGGAAGAAGGAAACCTGCTCCTGAAAATGGAATTAACTAGAAACTGACTCTAAGCGCAAGTGAAACTGACTCGCATACAAGCTGGGAGAAGCGCAAAATGTAAACATACAGTATGAAATAAGGGTAGAAAATTACGTCTGATCTCGGGGGTGGGGGGAGGAATTATTCTCTCAGTGTTAAGTAACACAGCTAAGGAATTTTTGAAGATGTGTATATATTTTAATCTAGCATTGTCCCTTTAAGATCATGGCATTGATTTCTAAGAATACCCAATTTAAAAATAAGTCTTTCCCAGCCACTTTCCTGCCTCCTCTGTGACTTCCCATCCTGCTCATGAAGAATAAGTTTTATTTTAATCTCTGTGTTCCTCTAGGCAGTGTTGCCTTCATCTTAATGTTTTGGATGATGTATGGGTTTGCCATCTGTGGGCCCCTCTGCCCATTTACTCTGCACAAACAGCCTCCGCTCAGATGATTTCTGGAGTGTTGGGAAGGGGTGCAAATCTCACTCCGGCGCCGTCTTTCATTGTGCTTTTGCCCAGGTTGTTTCTATCTGTTAACCCTGTGAGTCCTTAGGCTGTTGGTAACTTTCTTACCTCCCTCACACTTGCAAAGAAGAATGTTCAACGTGGTGGGTACCTTAATCTTTTGGCTTTAATAATAATAAAAAATGACATCAGTAAATGGTTGTGGTCTGGCATGTTTATAAGGGTAGCCGGTGTTGGGGCAGGAGAATGGAGAAACCGAGATCTTGAGGTAGTGCTGGTGACTTTGGGCGCACAGTGGGTGGGGAGATACAAGGGAAATTTAGGGTGGGATTTGGCTTAACTTTGCTCCCATTGAAGTCACTGGGAGTTTTACCACTAGTTTCAGTGGGAGCAGAATCAGACCATCGCTGAGCATGACTGACAAGTGTAGGGATCTGTTCCTATTTGAAGACCTTTTCACACTATAAAGGGCTCAGTTTTGCTTTAGTGAAAGAGCAGCTTAAGGAACTTGTCACGGATCTCCGAGGAGAGTTACGTGCCGAGCTCCACTCAAAGGTAAAAACGCTTGCAGTCTAGTTTGGTGGAAAATAGCCCTGTGTGCTCATTCTCAGGGAGGACGGGTGAATAAACCCAATGTGGACTTCTGCATGCACTGGGCATTGCAGTAATGCACAACAGCAGGGGCTGTAACTCGGATGAGACCCTAGACTTGTTGCTCCGTGCTGGCTTGGCCAATCTCCCTCGAAGACCAGAGCTTTTTGTCTCTAACAGTCACTTGTGCAGGAAGTTGTTTTCGCTGCTGGGCTCTGGGACGTTTTCCCCTGGCCACCAGCAGCTGTTTGGAGGGAATCCTCCCAAGTCCTGGCCATGATTTGCCATGCAGGACACAGACTAGTGGAGAAACGAGATTGTGCACAAAAGTAATGAGAACAGAAAGGAGCGCCTTCCATGCTGTTTATACTGCACTGATCTAATCATCTGGCCTTGGATCAAGGCAGCCTTCATGCTCACTGGATACTAGGTAGTGTGTTGTGTCCTCCTTCCTTTACCCCGTGTTTCCAGGTGCTGGATCCCAGAGGAGCAGTGGGGCTGTCTGATAGGTGCACTATTATCTAGTTTCCTCCCTGTTTGCCTTTGTTTTCTTCTTGGGAAGCTCTAATCTTTCCTGAAAAGCTGTAGCCCTGGAAAACAGCCCCGGCTCACTCGCTCGCATTCCTGACTTCCCTGACTAGCTGCATCATGCTGCAAAAATCCAGCTGTAATTGACTAATTATTAGGACCAAACAGGGGAAGAGTCTCTGAAAATGTCAAACCCGCCTCCGTCAGCTGCTACAGTGGGAAGGGACTGAGGTCTGTAGGATTGTGTTTTGGGGGCTAGAGGGAGGGGTACAATGGAGCTAGCTGTGCCTGGTTGGGGCGGGGGGGAGGAGTTTAGGGAAAAAGACGTCATTTCTTTCCTTTTAACTTTTTAAAGACTGTTTCCTTCTACCCTCCTTGCCCCACAGACAAAAAGCAAAATGTCCCAGAAATGCACGATCCACCTCAACACACCAAACAAAATCATACACGATCATAAGCGAGTTGCTGAGCAAGGAAGGACGGAGGGCTCTGTGGGCATTCCTGGGAGCGTGGGGAAGGCCTGTTGCAGAAATACAAATGACTGGATGGCCCTTGGCAGAGTCAAAGTTAGGAATAAAATGCTTTGTTGGTTGCAGTCTGCATTTCCCCTGCTGTTGTGTCCAAGGACAAGGTCAGGATTCATTCTTCAGTTGTTCTTCTGCCTGAAGCATGTCCTACCTTCTTGTCCCACTTGAGGTCCCTGGAGAGTGAAATTCTCTTTGCACCCCATGACCAAATGTAGTATGGGCTGCAGCCCTGCACACTTCCCCTGCATCCTGCAGTGTTTCACCCCCTTAGCTGCGACGAAAAGGTCAACGTGTTTTGTCTGTCCTGTGAGACTGCTTAGATGCAGAACCGTCCATTTGCATGCACAGTTGGCAGACGTGTATGTGCAAAGTAACTGAATGGTTTCTTTGTACGAACCCCTGCTTTTGGAAAATCGGCCTCCTCGCATTCACAAACCAGTTAGCTGCCTTCATTGGAGCCGTGCATGCCTGTTCTCGGGGGTAGCTGTTGTCTGACCTCCAGAGAGGTGATCCTCCCCTCTCAGCAGGACCCTGGTGAGATCTGTGGGACTCTCAGGGGAGTTTGTGGACACTCCATCCCTTGGGACATTTGAAACGAGATTGGCCAAAGCCCTGCAGTGCGCTGGTGGGCACAGCCTGGACTTGGTGCGGACTAGATGATCTAACAAACCTTTTCTGCCCAGTTCCTCTGGAATGACAGGCCACGTGCACTGAGGGAGGTGAGTAGAAGGGGCTGTTAAAGGCTGCTGGTGCCCTCTCCTCTGTCACTGTTGCCAACCAGGTAAAACAAGCCTTTAGATGGAAGCAGTGAGGGGCTGTTTGAGCTCTCATTGCTGTTGGGTGGGGTGGAGGGGGAGTGGTTCATTCCCAAAGGCTCCCGAAGTTGGGTACAAGCTGGAATCGGGGGCAGGTGCTCAGTGGTGGAGTATTGGGGCTGTGTCAGGGAAGCTTTGGGCTGAGGACAGATTTAATCTAGCCCCTTCTTGCTCCTGGGGGCGCTGAACCTCTCCTGTCTCCCTGGGTGACTGCACAGAAAGAAACCAGGTTTGGAGAGGCAGCACTTTTGTTCAGGGTTCGCAGTAGCGGTGGGTCAGTGCCACCGATAGCATCTCTCTGCCGTGCGTATGAGAACCTTGTGTAGGCTCCATGTGAATCCCGGTCTCCGCAGGAAGGCAAAGCTGGGGTGTGGGCAAGAGGCGGGCAGCCGCCGTGGCGAGTTACTTCGAATGGGGGGAAGAAGATACAAGCTAATCGATGCTAGGAGAGGGCCGGCGCATAACTTTGCTTTGGGCTGTTCCTGGCCTTGAGGAAGGCTGTGCTGATGCCAGGCAGGCCAGGTTCATGGCATTTACAGCACAAAGCATCTGAAATGCTGCTGGATGTCAGGACGATGCATATTTGGGGTGGAAACTAAGTCTGACTGGATCCTATTAGACCCCAAAGCAGGGGCTGCATTAGGGCTCTATGTGGGGTGGCTTATGGCTCAGCCTTTATTCATAGTGTCCGTTATTGGCAGCAGGCAGTGCCTCTCCCAGCAACATTTCCAAGGCCTGTGATGGGTGATGTATAAGGATCACTTCCTGCTAGGGTTGATAGTGATGCTCCATATTGGCGCTTCCTAGGCAGAGCGGCTGCATGCTGGGGAATCTGATGGCACCCTTCAGACTTGGCTCTGCGCTTCCCTTAGGGGTTCTTTCCTCATCTCCATCCCTCTCTGCCACAGCATTTGGTGGGTATCCAATTAGCCCCGACAAAGGCAGCTGTTGCCAGGCAAAAGGAGCAAGATGTAGGGGCGGGTTTGCCTGAAACCCTGAGTCCTGAATGTGGAAATACAGGCCTGTCTCTTTCCCAAACTCTCCTGATCCTGCTGTCTGCCAGAGGGAAATACTCCCAAGTCCCTGTCCCCCTTCAGTATCGTCCTGGGTTCCATCTTATGTGAGCTTCTTGGCTACTTCCAGCCTCGAAGTGGAGTCAAGGCTCCCATCCCCTGGGAGCGGGAGAGACCGGCCTTTGGGACCTTGAGCTTGTGCTGCGAGGTCGAATCTAACGGCCTGTCTCCCACGGAAAGGTGCAGGGCGGGGTAAGAAGCTATTGGTGTGTTACTTGGCTCCTCTTGCAGCCCGTTGAGCCGGCATCCAGAGGGCAGCCCAGGACGCATCTGTTCCAGTCCGTGCTCCCGGGGGCGGGAGAGGGGGGGAGCTGGGTACCTGCTGAGTGACTCTGGGGCTCCCTGGCTCAAAGACAGGCAGGAGCATGTCACACAGAGAGCAGGTGACTGGTGCCGAAACTGCTGGGGTGGAGGGATTAGCGCATAGGACCCTACTCAGTCCTGAGGGGCTTTGACCCATTTGGGCTGGCCAGAGCCTTAAAGAGCTGGGGAAGCTTGGGGTTTAGGAGGAACCTGTCCTGCCTCTCCCCTGGCCCCCAGTGAGGGGAAGTGGTAGGGGGCAGGGTAGCCCCCAGTAATGGACATCCCAGAGCTGAGGCCAGCCTGGAGAGCCTTCTCTCATCCCTAAACGACCTGCTGATGTCTGGGTTCGCCCCTCTCGCTCTGTGGGGAGATTTCCCCTCTGGTGTCGAAGCAGCAGGATGGAAGCGCTGGTCCCGTTCCGCCCTGCAGTGAAAATACTGTGCGGGAGGGGTGGGGTGCATGTGTCACCCTGAATGGGGAGCCTGAGTACTGAAACCATCCCTAAGGAGCCCACCTCCAGGAGGTAACGTGCTGCTTCAAAGGATCCCCAGGTGGTTTCTCTTACAATCTTGTTCAGCCCTCCCCCGTTTACAAGTCCCTTGGGAGGGTGACTTAAGGCAGCATTCGGTGCATGTGCACATAGGGGTGTGTGTACGTAGGCAGCACAGAACGTGCAGCAATAATATTTGGCAAGCCAAGGATGGGAAGGGCCAAATACCAGATAAAGGGGGTCAGTGTAGTTACCTGCATTTGATGGCGAGGGCTCTCGAGACACAAGGAGCTGAAGTGGCTTGGGCTGGGGATAGAACCTCTGCCTCTGGGATCCTAGCTGGTACTGGACACTGGGCAGCAGGAGCCGGAGAATTTCTCCTACCTGGGACATGCGTCATGCTCTCTCGCTGGATTCTGCAGGACCTTCCAGAGAGATGGGCTTTAAGCCAGCGGAGATGTCCGAGTGGCTGATTCAGGGCCCTTGTTTCTAGGAGGATGTATGACATGGAGAACATTAAGTAACAACCAGCGTGTTCTTGTTAAGAGTTTGCAGAGAACCCGCTATGCGCGGAAGGCCTGGGAGTGAAGAACAGCGTGTCCCTGCTCCCTTGTCCCTCTGAGTGAGGGCTGCCCCAATCCTGACTGTCCAGCATCGAACCCTCTGTCTGTTGGGCTCGTGTGCATCCAAGAGCTGAAAATGTTGGCTCAGATTTGCCTTGTTTTGGGGTCACAACAACCCAAACCGCCTGGCAGGAGCGGATGGGACTTTCCCTTCCCCTGCAAGGAGGGACTGGGGCTGTGTCAGGTCCACCCCCAGAAACCTCCCCCAGCTGCAGGAAACTCAACATCCTCCCCTGCTTCCTGGGGCAGTTTCAGATCTGCCTCTCTTGTGGTGGCTCGGGGCACCTGGGCAGTTTTTGGTTCCAAAGAGTACAGTGTGGACGGTGGCTCGGGCCCTGACAACCTGATGCCATTCCTGGCTCTGTCATGGCCCAACCAGGTGACTGTGGGTAACCGCTTTAACTCTGTGTGCCTCCATTTCTCCAGCTAAAATGGGGTAACGGTTCTCACGGATCCACGGGGAAGTGCTGGAGACGTGAGTGAAGAGCGCTAGGTTCCACTATCATTGTATTGTCTTAAAGGCCCCTGGGCCTTGATGATCCTGCCCTGTACATTGGGTCTATTCTGCCACCTGGTGAGTTATTTTTAGCTTTGGGTTCGGTGACAAGGGGTCCGCCTGCCTGTAGGGACCCCCTGTGCATGCTCAGACCTGAGAGGCAGCGCCTGAGCCTTCCCCGTGCTTCTCTCTCCTGTGGCTTTTTTTTTTTCTTTTCTTTTCTCCCTTTTATTTCAATTGCCAAGACTAACTTAGAGTGAAAAACTCCTGCCTCAGCCCGAGACAGGCTGATTGCGTCTGCCGGCAGCCTAAACAGATGACCCCACCCCAGCGCGCGCATGGAGCCAGGAATCTTTCCTGGTGACTAATTTGAACCCCCCCATCCCGTGTGCGCCGGGATGGGTCAGAAACGCAGCTCCCGGGGAGTTCTTCATCATTGTTTTTGCAAACGTTTAATCCGCCCCCACTCCCCCCGATCCCTTTGTTGTCGCAGTCGGTGGGGTTTTCTGTGGCGGGTCTGTTTGGGTAGGTGGCAAACCTGGTTTGGAAATAAGGCTTGGTCAAAAGATCTCAGTTCATCTGGAGTCCCAGAGTTTTCTGTTCCAGGCCTGGGAGAGGCCGTGTAGATAGGCCCTGTTGTCAGACCTACCCCGGGAGATACGGCCCTAGGAGAGTGTTCCTCCCCACAGCACCAGGATGGGAATGCTTCGGTCAGAAGGGTTCGATGTGGCACATCCTGGCATACAATCTTCACCTCACAGAGCCCAAATTCACTGTAACTGGGCACAGAGTAAGTGTTCAGCTGGTGCCGCTGAAAGTTACCTCAGTGTGGTTAGGAATCGCCACAAGAGTGGAAGTCTAAGCCCGGTGGGTGGACAACGTGGATGCCCCCGTGGTGGGTGCAGGTGGTCCGAAACCAGGCTGTTCAGCTCGTATGTCCTGATGGCGACTCTTCTTACCCCAGCTGACAAGTTCTGTTTGCTCTTAATTGGATCTTCTATTAACATGCCATTAGACGACTCTGCAGTCATCCCTGGAGCATGGGTGACCAGATTGGCCTGTGCGCACCCCTGCTCCTGGCCTGTCCTTCCCCCCCACGCTCTAGGGAGAACTGGAAGGCTCTGGGGACTCTTGGCAACCTTTCACTTCGAAGTCACCGGTTCAGATCCAGCACAGGTCCGTCGTTCCTCGGAGTTACAAAACGCCTTCCCGCTGCGGGTGGCCCTGCCTGTAACGGGTGGGTGGGTCTTGGTCCATTTCCTAACGGACTGGCAGCCGCAGCCCAAACACCACTGACACCCTTAGGAGTCTGAGCAGGGAGGCCAAGCACAGCCGTGGACACCAAGTTCCCCTCTCGGACCGGCTGGTCCGTCTCAGGGCTGATGCCTGGAGGTAGAACTGTATAGGGGATGCTTGTGCTGGAGTCAGGCTGGTCCAGCAGCGCTGTCCATCCAGTGCCTCTGGCCAGCACGGTACCCACAGCAACACCTTTTCAAAGCCAGTATCTGGTAGTTTCTGCCCCTCAGAAACTTCCTGTGTGGTGGATGAGGAGTCCCCCGCAGTGCCAGCTCCGCTCCCCACCCCTCCATCCCAGCTGCATGGGAGCCCCAGGCCTCTATTCTTAGGAGCTAGTGGGGGCTGGCTGGATTCTGTCCTGGGAGCTAGTGATTCCTGGGTAGTGTCAGCGTGGCAGCTTGACAGCCTTGTGTAAACCTCGCTGGGGCCATTTCCTCCTCCTTCCTTCCTTCCAGCCCCTTCCCCACCCCCCTTGCTAACTGGCCCGGTTGGCTGGGCTGGAGGCAGCATGTTCCTCTGATGCAACCCAGATCTGAACAGCCAAGAAAACAAAACCCAGGAGTAGGACTAGCAGGATCAGCTTGGGAGCTGGGCTCTCTGACGCTGAATTACAGGGGAAAGGGAAGCGAGCTGCAAATCCCAGCACGGGGGAATAAATGCTCTAGGTGAAGCACAGCTATTGACCTGTGTTGTGCAGGTCAAATTAGATGATCACGATGGTCCCTTCTGATTTTAAAATCTATGAAGTCATAGTGCAGGTATCCGACCGGGAAGCACTGCAAAAACAGCCCCAGTTGAGGCTTACTTATTAAAGGCCATCTTGGGGCAGGGGCGGGGAGCAAGGAGGATCTTTCTGTAAAATAAGTTCTTTGACTAAATCTGGGGTGAGCCCAGATTGGCTGAGGGAGATGCCTCTGTCTAACCGTTGAGCCCATGGCAGAGGGCTGTATTCCCTGCCTTTTGTCCATTGGGATTGGCCCGAATTCTCAACGCCGAATGTTTGGGAAGTTCAGCTCCCAAGCTGAACAACAGGGCTCAGGCCTAGCTCTCGTTTGGCCTGGGTTTCGCCTCCCTGGCTTGCTGAATTCTGGCCCAATTGATTGCCATTAGCAGATGGTTTAGTTTGAATTAATATTTTAATCCACTTGCCTGAAAGGCGCATGTCCTGCATCGCCTCTTATTGAGGCTCTTGTCCAGTCACTGAAGCTAAGCCGGGTCAGGCTGAGTCAGCGTCTGGATGGGAGACCTCTGGGGAATACCAAGGGATTGCAGGAAGTGAAGTATTCTTCCTTCTGGGTCAGTCTGCACCAGTGTCCCAGCATGTTGTTTTGAGGGTGCTGGGCTGCTGGAGACATCTTTCAAATGCATATAAAACCAAAGCCCCATTCACTTGTGACCACCTTTTTTTTCGGAGGAATGGGGTGTGTTTGGAACCAGTTGAAAAGTAATGGAGGTAATAATCTTTTTTCTGACTTAGTTCATCGCAGTTTCCGTTAGATACAGCGTTCTTCACTTCCTGCCCTGTAGTGGGTGCTATTCCACCCCAGAGATGGCCGCTTGTGTATCCCTCCCTGAGTGTTGTATGGTTTGTTTAATGTTTGTAAAGTGCTTTGAGATTCGTGGGTGAAAGGTGCTAGAAGACTGCTAAATACTATTTATAGTCCCACCGTACAGTGAAAGCTGCAAAGGACAACTCAGGGGACCACCAAAAATAGTTCACCTCAGATCAGCTGGCCTCTGCTTGGCCAAACAAACCTATCCTGGGAACCTCAGCGTTGCTGTTGAGTGGCCTCTAACACAAGGGGTTGTATAAATCCCATAACAGAACAAGAGTATTGTCAAGCTGCCGTTTGGCACTCGTGGGTTTCTTGTTAATCCCTAAGTGCGAACTGTGTTCAGAGAAAACAAACTACATGTGCTGGTCTCTGCTTCCTTCCAGTGTGTTTTCTGTCCCCTCCAGAAACCCTCCTCTTGTATGGGAGAGTCAGGTGTCATTTATTTTAAAGCTTGTTGCAGTGAGGGGATTAAAACGTCGGAGCTGGTTTTAACTCTGAGGCCTTGTCTACACACAAACTTGCGCCAGCCTAGTTAAACTGGTACAGATCCCTGTGTGGACATTTATTTGCTTTTAAGAGTGGCTTGGTTTGGTTTGGCTTAAATATAGACCTAAGGGCTTGCAATCACCGAGAGTTCTTGTAATTCCTGCTCCTCGGTTTGGTTTAAGTCTGTGTGGGGAGAACGATTTCAGGGTTTGAATGTCTTTGATTCAGTTTAGCTAATAAGGAATTGATTTAAAATTATATTGAAAGAGGGCACTCAAAAACCAAAACCGGTGTTCCAACTCACAGATTTCACAGGCATGAATTATAGCTGACGCAGTCATTATGCTTCCACTTACTGTGTAGACAAGTCCTAACTGATTTAAGCTAAATCAACATAAGCTTGGTTTAAACAGATCTTGGCTTCCACACAGCATCTTGTGCCAATTTAACTAAACCGGTTTTAAAATCATACCATAGGTTAAACCAGCACAAGCCCCTGTGTGAGCCCTCTGAGAGATTCCGCCATGAAACCTTTCTTTACGGCCGAGGGTGAAGGGTTTCTGAAACATCTTCCAGTTGGAACATGAGGGCCCTTGTACAGGGGAGGCAGTTTGTTTGTTTTATAGGGTGTCCCATGTTGGCTAATTAAAATTTCTCCCTGCAATTGCAGTTAAATGTGGTATTCTTCACTTCCTGTCCTAAACTGTTGTGTTGTGATTACTCCTGGAGGAATTCTGTGCCAAAAAATTCTGCGCACAATATTTTAAAATTCTGCAAATTTTATTTGTCAAAATAACACTACGTAATCACGCCAGTTTCAATTATTTTGGTAATTTATTTCAAAATACCCGTCAGTAACAATACAGACACATACAAAAATTCCCCCAGGAGTGGAGAGTTAAAGAAATCCCTACAACAACCCAGTTCCTGCATCTCTGCCCCCTTCCCCCCCAGAGCCCAGCTGGGGGGCAGACGTCACCCCCCCCCCTTCCCCTAGGGCCCCCCTTGCCCAGATATCTGCCCCACCTCTGCCTCTCCAGAGCCCAGCTGTAGGGTTACCAACTTTCTAATCGCACAAAACTGAACATCCTTGCCCCACCCCTGGCCCCTTTTCCGAGGCCCCGTCCCCACTCACTCCACCCCCCCCCCCGCTTGCTCTCCCCCACTCTTATTCACTTTCACTGGGCTGGGGCAGGGAGTTGGGGTGAGGGCTCTGGGGTGGGGCCAGAAATTAGGGTTTCAGGGTGCAGGAGCAGGCTCCAGGCTGGGGCAGGGGGGTGGGGTGCAGGCTCTGGGAGGGGTCTCAGGGCTGGTGCAGGAGGGGGTTCTGACCTGAGGCAGGGGGTTGGGGTGCGGGAGGGGGTTTGGGGTGCAGGCTCCAGCCGGGCGGGTGCTTAACGCAGGCAGCTCCCGGTCAGCAGCGCAGCAGGGCTAAGGTGGGCTCCCTGGCTACGTGCGGCTCCTGGAACCTGCTGGTATGTCCAGCGGCCCAGTCAGTGGTGCTGACCAGAGTTGCCAGGGTCCCTTCTCAACCAGGTGTTTCGGTCGAAATCTGGATGCCTGGTAACCCTACCCAGCTACGGGGGCCCCTTGCCCAGATACCTTCCCCCCCCCCCCGAGCCCAGCCATGTCCCCCCAGCCCAGACCTCCCCCCCCCCCCCCCTTAGAGCCCAGGGATCCAGAGGGAGAAACAGCCCTATACTCGGTCCCAGACTTGCACAGAGTTTCCTGTGCGCCGCCCTCTCCTTCTCTCAGGGCGTGCGGGGAACGGCAACTGCCAGGAACCCTCTAGTTCTCTCCCCCTTCCCCCGGCAGTGTCCTCCTAGTGGTGGTCAGCAGCACTGCATCCCATTTCTGTGGGGGGGAAAGGAAATTCTGTGCAAAAAACATTAATTTCTGCAAAATTATGCATTGGCCAGTGGTGCAGAATTCCCCCAGGGGGAGTTGTGATCTACTAAGCAGCTGCGGCGTTCCACCTCCGTGGTGACTGCATTTCAGTGGTGAGCAGAGAGCACCTTCCCAGAAGGGTTGAACTTTGGAGCCTACAAGTTCACTCAGTCCTACTTCTTGTTCAGCCAGTCACTCAGACAAACAAGTTGGTTTACATTTGCAGGAGATAATGCTGCCCACTTCTTGTTTAAAATGTCACCTGAAAGGGAGAACAGACGTTCTCATGGCATTGTTGTAGCCGGTGTAGCAAGATATTTACGTGCCAGATGCGCTAAAGATTCATATGTCCCTTCATGCTTCAGCCACCATTCCAGAGGACATGCGTCCATGCTAATGAGGGGGTCTACTCAATAACGATCCAAAGCGAAGCGGATGGATGCATGTTCATTTTCATCATCTGAGTCAGATGCCACCAGCAGAAGGTTGATTTTCTTTTTGGTGGTTCTGGTTCTGTAGTTTTCACATCGGAGTGTTGCTCTTTTAAGACTTCTGAAAGCATGCTCCGCCCCTTGTCCCTCTCAGATTTTGGAAGGCATTTCAGATTCTTAAACCTTGGGTCGAGTGCTGTAGCTATCTTTAGAAACCTCACATTGGTACCTTCTTTGCGTTTTGTCAAATCCGCAGTGAAAGTGTTGTTCTTAAAATGAACAACATGTGCTGGGTCATCATCCGAGACTGCTATAACATGAAATATATGCAGAATGCAGGTGAAACAGAGCAGGAGACATACAATTCTCCCCCCAGCAGTTCAGTCATAAATTTAATTAACACATTATTCCTTTAACGAGCGTCATCAGCATGGAAATGTCCTCTGGAATGGTGGTCGAAACATGAAGGGGTATACAAATGTTTAGCATATCTGGCGCGTAAATATCTTTCAATGCCAGCTACAATATTGCCATGTGAACATCTGTTCTCACTTTCTGGAAACATTGTAAGTAAGAAGAGGGCACCATTATCTCCTGTAAATGTAAACAAACTTGTTTGTTTTAGCGATTGGCTGAACAAGAAGTAGGACTGAGTGTACTTGTAGGCTCTAATGTCTTACTTGTTTTGTTTTTGAGTGCAGTTACGTAACCAAAAAAAAAATCTACATTTATAAGTTGTACTTTCACGATAAAGAGATTTCACCTGTACTGTAGTTCATTGAAAAAGAAATAGTATTTTATCATTTTTACAGTGCAAATATTTGTAATCAAAATAATATAAAGTAAGCACTGTACACTTCGAATTCTGTGTTGTAATTGAAATCGATATATTTGAAAATGTAGAAAAGCATCCAAAATATTTAATAGATTTCAATTGGTATTTTGTTGTTTAACAGTGTGATTAATCGTGATTAATTTTTTTGAGTTAATTGCGTGAGTTAACTGCGATTAATCGACAGCCCTATTGCAAATTCATTTAATTTCTGCCGGTGAAAGCCACGTATTGGATTGCAAAGCATAATTAGCATGCAGAGCTGCTGGGCCCTGTGAAATGTTCCTCTGGGTATTGAAGGGCCCTGGTAGGGTGCAAGGTGAATCGACATTGGCAGTGTCTCTGGTAGTGGCTGGCAGATGAACACTACTGTAGCTTTTTCTGAGCAGTCAGGCTGAGATCTCCCTAGAGCTAAGCTCCCCATTCCACAGTACAGATCCAGGTGTCCTTTCTTCCAAGCGGGCTGCTGTTAATTTGCCTGGCTGATTGCTTTCAGTCGCCTCTGCTGCTACCCAAAGGCATTTGTATTTGGCTGACAGCTCTTTACCTGCCTGCTCCAACTCCTGGTTCTTCGTAATTGGTTCGGTGGTTAGATCTAATGCAGTCCGGTTGCCACATAAGTGGGTGTGATGCCCTGAACTCACCGTCAGGCCATCCCTGGGGAATGCCTGGCAAGGGAGAGAAATGGACTAGGACCGCAAGGGGTGGTTTTGCTAAGTAAGCCGTTCGCCTGCCAGCCTTTGTTCCTCTCTTCCCTGCTGTGTTGGTTGAAGTGAAGAACCAGATCTAGGTGATTGCTGTGCAACCAGGAGCTTCTGTCTGCACCAATGTCTCTGTCAAATGTCAGGCTGAGAGATTCCAAGGCCAGAGGGGACCATTGTGATCATCTAGTCCAGGGGTGGGCAAACTACGGCCCGCGGGCCAGATCCGGCCCCTCAGGGCTTTGGATCCGGCCTGCGGTGCCGCCGGCACCATGTCCCTGCGGCCCCCGGGCTGGGGGACAGAGGGCTCCATGCGTTGTCCTTGCCTTCAGGCACCGCTCCCTGCAGCTCCCATTGGCTGGGAATGGGGAACTGCGGCCAATGGGAGCTTCGGGGGAGGTACCTGGAGGCGCTTCCTGGAGCGGCATGGGACAGGGCAGGTGTGCAAGGAGCCTGCCTTGGCCCCAGTGCGTGCCGCTGCCACCCCGGAGCCCGAACCCCTCCTGCACCCCGCCCCCCAACTCCCTGCCCTAAGCCCCCTGCCTGCATCCCTCCTGCACCCCAACCCCCTGCCCTGAGCTCCGTGCTGTGCCCTGAGCCCCCGCCGCACCCCTCCTGGACCCCAACCCCCTGCACTGAGCCCCTGCCGCACCCTTCCTGCACCCCAACCCCCTGCCCTGAGCCCCCTCCTGCACCCCAATCCCCTGCCCTGAGCCCCCTCAGACATCCCACACCCCTCCTCTGCCCCAATCCCTTGCCCTGAGCCCTTTCCTGCACCCCGCACCCCCCCCCCCCCGCACTCCAGCCCCCTGCCCCGGCCCTGCATACAATTTCCCCACCCAGATGTGGCCCTCGGCCCAAAAAGTTTGCCCACCTCTGATCTAGTCTGATCTCCTGTACAGCACAGGCCAGAGAAGGTCCCCAATATAATTCCTAGAGCTTTTTAGAAAAACATCCAATCTGGATTTAAACATTGTCGGTGATGGAGAATCCACCACGACCCTTGGTAAGTTGTTCCGATGATTAACTAGCCTCCCTGTTAAAGATGTACAGCTTGTTTCCGGCCTGAATTTGTCTAGCTTCAACTTCCAGTGATTGGATCGTGTTACAGGTGAGATGAGAATGAAGGCATGGCAGGTGGTTGGGTTAAAAAAAAATCACCCTTTTCAAATCCTTTTTTTAATGGAAGAAACAGGGAGAGACACTTGCGGAGTATGGAGGCACTTACAACTCATGTACGCCTAGCTCAGCAGTTACTGCTCTCTGTATAGAGAAGGTCTGAAAAGGACCAGTGTCACACCCCCTAATGCGGCTGAATGGGCTGATGCTACAATTGCTGTTCTGGGAGAGGAGAGTTGTTTGACGTGGGGTACGATTCTTGCCAAATATCCACATTCTGCTGTGATAAGAGGAAGATTTTCCTTCTCTGTCTTTACTGTCCATCTATCTTGGGTGCTTGACATGGCCCCGTTACTGCAGCGTCTGAGCACTTCACAACCTTCAGTGTATTTACTCACCCAACACCGCTATGAGTCAGGGCAGTGCTGATATCCCCATTTCTCAGGTGGGCAGCTGATGCACAGAATAAGTGACTTGCTCGAGATCACACAGGAAATCTGTGGCAGAGCAAGGAATCAAACCTGGGTGTTTCAAGAGCCACGCTAGTGTCTGACCACTGGATAATCCTTCCTCTCTGCTACTAATGCACACTTCCAATGGGTGGAAGATGGAATTTAAAACTCTAGCTTCCATTCTGCCACTTTATTCTTCCTGTCCGAGCTGGGAGAAATTCAGAAAGTGAAATTGAGCGGCCCACTTTCCACCTTTGCCTGCAGTATTGGACTGCTACAGCACAATGTTTGGGTTGCAGAGACTTTTCCCTATTGATAACGTGCTCTGTGTGGTCACAGTGCTGGTCCGGAGGCAACAGATGTAGAACAAATCAGAATCTCTGCCCCAAAGAGCATGCAGGTGGAAGAAGGCAACAGAATGGGGGATGGGGGGAGGACATGCAGTTCATAGGTTGGCTGCGGCCTAGAATAAGAACAGGTGGATCATCCGGAGATATCTCTGGGGGAGGCTGCCTGGCAGACAGAACCACCTCCCAGTTATTACTAAGTGGAAGGAGTGGCAAGAAAGAGAATTACGAGAGTCGAGGGCGTGGGAGGAGATTGGGAAAGAAGTGTAGGCTGGGGGTGTGGCGGTGCAGAGTTCTGGAAGTGAGGGTGCACGTTTCGTACCTGCTGTGGAAGGAGAGTGAGCACTGCAGCAACAGGACCTAAGAAGCCAGGAGACATGTTCGGAAGGAGAGGTGGTCTTGGTGCCAGAGCTTTGAAGGGGCTGCAGGAAGGGGCTGCAGGAATCCAGGTATGGCCCAGGCTTCTGCTGAGGGGAGGGATGGGTTGTGAAGGAAGGAGCGCTGGGATTTGGTCAAAGCTTGGCTGGGGTGGGGGGGGGGAGAAAGTCTAGCACTTCGGTCGAGGTTTCCAAAGCGCTTTCCAGAGCTGGGTACATGCCCCACTTCATGAATAGGGAAAGTGACGCGCAGAGGAGAAATGATTTAGGAAAGGTCTCATCCTGGGGCGAGGGTGTCGTCTTATTGGCACGGCACTAGTGCCCCACTGTGCCAGGTGCTGTACAAACAAATGCAGAAGAAAACGATGTCCTTTTCCCTACTGCTGCAGTGCACTGCCTCTGTAAGGGGCGGTGGTCCTTGTAAGCTGGAGTCACAGGTAAAATCATCATCTGTGACTAGGAAAGTGGGGAGGAAATTCAGGAGCTGTCTCGGATGATTAATTTAAGGCTGCACCTCAGTAGGAGAGTTCGGGAAGGCAGCGGGATGCTGCAGAGGAATTAAATTCAGCCCTAAATTTTTTTTAATTTAACGTTGTATTTTGTTTTATTTAAAAACAAAAAAAACAAAAAAAAAACCCCAACCTCTTAAAGGGACCGTCACCTTATTTTTAGACAATCATGAGATCTTGTTTTCCCTGTTGTTACAAGCAACGCCTGATATTTAACGTGCTACTGAAGGAGATTGGAGAAGAGATTTTTATCTTTTTCAGTTCATAAGCAATTAAGAGGCGTCTTCGTTTTGTCTCCAGTTTGCAAACTTTATGGACTTCATGCCTTTGGCAGCTGTAGGTGCACAGGCAATTTTTCCTGTCGTTTGTTTGGATTTTTCCAGAGGGGAATTTTTTTTTTTTTAAGTGTTGCAAAACCACAGAAACTGACAGGAATGGCCCATGGGAGTGTTAGGTCTGAAACAGTTTAGTCTAGATTTCACGTTGATGTCACTTGAAAAGGGTTTGAACTGATTCTTATATATATTTTGGGCCTAAGCTCCCCTCTGAAGGCCAGGAACTGTTAGTGCACGTCAGCAGGGTCCCCCCGGACAGTTAGTACGCGCCAGCAGGCTAGTGCGGGGTAGATTTACATCCCATCTTGCTGTGAAGTAAATATTTGTGTAAACAAGATCACGTTTTCTGTATGGTGACAGTGCCCTGGCACGTTGCTCGCCATGGTTCTGATGTCCACCATCTTCGTGTCCAGTAAGTAACTCGTGGTCTGGGAGTAGCATATTCAGCTGGTAGGAGAGAAAGTGGCAGAAGGAGGATTTGGGGAGAATGTGTTTTGCAGCCTGACCATTTTGGCCATTCACTAGTGGGTGACTCGCCTTGTATGCTGGGGTTGCCTATGATATAAGAGGCCTGGACTTTGATCCGGGAGGACCTTTCCAGTCCTATGGTCCTAAAGGCAGTGAAACAAGGACTTCCCTTTGGCAGCGTTTAGTTCCACCATTAAAGAAGAAAATTCTGGGAGGGGAGCTGAGATTTTCTTCTGCTGATTTCTGTGATGATGCAGGTAGTTTTTCCAGTTATTCTTTCTCCTCCTTTTGCTGTTATCAGCTAAATGAGCAGCTTCCCGGTGTGAAATGACTAGGAGTGGCCTAGTCTGTGCCAGGTTGCTGGATGCTGGAACTGACTGTGGAGAAGAGCGAGTTTGGGAACACTGTTCAGTATAGGACCCGGCCACACTGGTAAAGCTGCTGATGTTCTCTTCAGTAGAGCTGAAGAGATGGGCTTCCTTGACGAGTGTCTTGCATAAGAACTATGTCAGGAGAGGGACTTTATGTAGATTTCCTCTTTGTCCCGTTGATTAGCCGACTCAGGACCAAGGAGTGTGAATCGCAAAGCTGTTTCTGCCCTGGGCCTCCAGACAGCTGGGTTGAGGACGCAAAACTTTAACGGACGTGTCCAGTGTTCCTGACGTCCTGAGGACACGCTGGGTCCCACCCAGAATTCTCTAGTAACCATGGACTTGCCATATTGGAGGGAGTGGGTCTGTCTCCTTAAGACTCCAGCTGACTGGTTCTCTTCTGTTCCTTCGTAGGCAAAGCCCATCTATGGCGGTTGGCTGCTACTGGCACCAGAAGGGACGGACTTTGACAACCCTGTGCACCGTTCCCGGGTAAGGAAAGCAAAATCTTTCTCCTTCTACTCTAGCTGTTGTGGCAGATGAAGCATGGGAGGGGGTGGAGGAGGGCGCATGGACTGGAAGTGCAGGGAGGCGTTCTGGGAGGTTTGTTGCTCCTTCATCGTCCCAAGCTCATCTCTCCCACATGTTCAGCAGTAATCCAGTCCCACTGCACGTGCCCCGGTTTGCTATGAGACGCGTTGGCTGATGCTTGGCGTCCCAGGAAATCAGGCAGAAGGGCAGCACCCCCTGTGCATGCTGTAGGTGGTAATGGAATAGTCTCCTGTAGGTGGGAGAGATCCAGCAGCGAATGGGTTAAGAGATACCTTTCCAATGGGAAGGTAAAGGCAGTTCTGCTGGTGGCCAGCAGAATGTGTGTAGCGGATGCTGGCTTTCCGTCCTCCTAGCTGCAGAGTTGTACCGAGAGCTCTAGGTACGGTCCTGAGATTGCTTCTCTAGGTAGGCGGTTGCCTTAGTTGCCAGTACGATGCTAGGGTCTTGTGCCTGAGAAGGGAAGTGCTGGGAGTGGGATGGTGTCCAAGGCCGTGTTTGTAACCTGAGCCATAATGATAAATTATTACTGAGTTGGGCTCAAGCCACAGAATCTGGATCCCAAGTTTGAAACCTCCCCCTGCAGCTTTGAGGGAGTTGGAGGGTTGCTAAGGACCCATCTCTAATGATCACGTATCCCTTATTCAGCGCTGTAAATCGTACAGGGCAGCGCAGTGCCAAGCAAGTAACTGGCAGCGAGGGGCTTACAGTCTACAGGCAAATGGCATAGATGTGGTGGCAAATGGCAGTGCAGAGCCCTTCGATCGCCTAGGCTGCCTGCAAACACGTAGGGTCTTGGCAGGTGTTTGATGGAGTAGGTGGCTCATGCCTGTGTCTGCCTCACCGGCCTGGAGCAGTCTAGTGATGCCATTCAGAGGGTGGCAGGGGCAGGCTAATTGGGGTTGGTTAGGCACCCCACACGATGGTAAGAAAGAACCATCTTTGTGTTAACGAGACACAGCCCAAGTGAGATTCTCCAGCTCCTAGCTGTGTGAAGGCTGGGCATCTGGGGCGGGGACAGCCCCATGCCTCATCCCTGCTGGAGCGCAGGAGGTGTGAGTCTATAATTCTCCCCGGGAGGGTGAGGCTGCCTGAGATCTGCATGCTGAGAATAAGGGTGGGGTGGGGGAATCTTCCAGTTTCTATGGAGCTTCTCTGGGCGCTAGGCACACTGGATTTTCCCCTCATGCTGCAGGCATAGGACATGCTTGAATAAATGCAGGGGAGGGGGCTGAAAGTCAGGTAGGCTGGGATAATGCACCCTCGACAGAGCGGAGGCTGGTGGTGGGTTTCGGGGGGGAAGAGGAGCTCTGCTGGGGGGAGAGAATTTGCACCAGGCTCTTGCTTCTCAGCCCAGTGACGGGATGTTCCAGCCGCTGCACTCCCCCTCTCTCTGTACGTCCGCCTGGCACCAGCACGTGCTCCTCTAATCTATGCCACCTCGCCTTGGAGCAAATCCTTCTGAGCCACTTCCTGTGTTATCTGAGATGCAGCTGACATAACGCAGGATCTGGCTGCAAATAACCCAGCACTTCTTTGGATGCCCATGTAAGGAAGTCAGACAGTAAATCAGCTTTAGAAAACTCAGACTGGTGTGAGCGAGGGCCTCCCGCGGAGCCCTGGCAGGGTCACCCGAGGGGGAACATGCTTTCTAGAGCTGCCGCTATCCACCCCCCACCCATTAATGATACAGTGCCATCCCTGACCATGCCGAATGGTAACGCATGCCAAGGTGTGCTGGGCGGTGTTTGCATGGGCAAACGGCTCCCATGGCCTGGTGCGTATGCCACACAGAGTGCATCTGTTATAACATGGCCAGGTTTGGGCAGGCTGCTGCTCGAGCAGGGTTGGTTTCAGGGGAACCCGGCTCCAGGTGGCCAGCTAGATTGCCTTTGAAAACCAGGGTGGTGCTAGAGTCGTCCAAGTGCTCGGCCGGAGTACAGCGTTCCCTGGCATGCACGCTTCCCACGGGGCCACCTTCCACTCCCTGGGAACCCCGTGCCGGTTGTGGTTCTGCAGCCCACCCACCACCGCGCTGGGTCCCTTCTGCTGCTGATTCGTATACAGCCGGCAGCAGAGCATTCTGGGGGTGATGTGGACGCTGGCTTGTGTCATGTGGCTGAGCTCTCCTTTTGCGGAAGGATCCAGCTCCTTTCTCGCCATGGCCAGACCTAGGAGAGGAAGCTGACTCGATCCACCGCAGCGCTCTGGCCAGCGTGAGAGGGAAAGGAGCTCTGTTTACCAACCGCGGTGTCTTCTCTTCCAGAAATGGCAGCGCCGGTTCTTCATCCTCTACGAACATGGCCTGCTGCGCTACGCCCTGGACGAGATGGTAAGTGGCGCCTCCTGGAGGTGGACATTCCCCTGCTCCCTGTGTATTTCCCTGGTGTGCTGGCTGCCTTCTCGGTGCTGCTATGGGCCTAGCCGCTGAGATGGAGGGCTGGAGACGGGCCACAGCCTGCCCTGGGGCGGCTGTGCGAAGCCCGTGGCGGCTGGCGCATTGAGGACTGCGATCGCCGGGAGCAGCGTTGGATGCGGTTGGCATGAGGCCGGGCTTTGCCAGAACATTGCGGAGCTTGGCAAGCAGCCCTGTGCCACGCAGCCCGGGGGCCTGAGGAGCAGAGTGGCTGTGCTGGGCTTCGGTGGGGGTCTCTAGCGGCCTGTTCCCCGGGGCTCTGTGCTGGGAGACCCTGTCCCAGTGTGGATGGGGCTGGCCTTGGCGGAAACGGGGCAGGGCCTGAAGCGCCGAGTCTAGCTTGGTCAGGGTGCGTCACAGGCAGTGTCTGGGCTGGCCCTAGAGAAGCCATTGCTACCGACCCACAGGTCCCTTACTGGGTAGGAGTAGGGGCTGGCTCAAATGGGAGCTCTGTGTGTGGAGGGAAAGCGTGGGAGGAGGCGGGGTGTGTACCTCAGGCTCTCAAGAGGCAGTGGGAAATGGATGGTGTGCCCAGCCCCTGCCATGATCCCAAGTGCCTGCTCTCCGGCTGGAGGGAGGGGAATGGGAGCGCCCCAGGAGGCCTGGACTGAGGCAGTGTGGCCCTGTTCCAGGGATCCTTCCTGTTCCTAGAGTCTCTTGGTTTCCTTGCTGGGTGTTTTTGGTTGTTGGAGGATTGTGGCTGCGTAGGCTCAGACCCTTCTGTAATAGTGCCCAGAAAAAGTAGGTCAGCTGGGATGTTTGCCTGCTTCTCTCTCCTTCTCGGGGACCTGGATTCCTGTGATCTGGGCGGCAGGGCTCTGTTCTATGCGAAAACCCTCTCCCCTCTCTCCTGTGCGAGCGGAGCTGCGGATCTGGGTCGTTTGGCCAGCTCCAGCGTGATTGGCTGGGGCTGCGGCTTTTATCCTCCAGAGTTCAACAAGCCCGTGGGTTGTATGTCTCCCTGTGCTGGGCTTAGCGCTTTCCTGTTCCAAGGGGGAGGTGTGCTGGGGTGTGTTTGCGCATGTGATGGGCTGCGCAAAGACATGCATGTTGGGGCGGTGTGTGCAAGTACATGCATGTCGTGGGGCAGGGGCCGGATCTGGGGGAGTGTGTGAGAGGCTCAGTCACACTGTAGGTGTCTGGGGCGGAGGGCACCTTTTAGCTTCCCAGCTCTCCCCTGCCCCGGGGCAGAGTGGGCTGGGTGACGTGCTGTTACACAATGGCTGGTACCCAGAGGGAGCCAGAGGTGGTGGATCCATGCTCTGAGCCTGACTGTGCCCCACTTACTGCAAACTGGGCTCTCTCCTGAGCCTGAATTGCTGTTCAGTGGCAGCTTCCAGCCGGTGCAATAGCTCACAACCCTGCCTTTCTGGGGAACGGTCCTTGCATTCCACACTCCCTGCAGACACTTCACCTCCACCCCATGGGGCGCTTCCCTGCCAACCCCCCTCATTCCATGTAGGGACATCCTGGGGGCAATTATTTGCAAGAATTTGGGCCTGCATGTGAAAACTAAGGACACAATTTCCAAAGTGTGTGTGTCTCTCTCTCTTTCTTTTCTCTTCTGGGGGTTGATCCAAGTCCCCTAAATAATTTACACTGCTCAGGCAGGAGCAGTAGAGCCTTACAATACACTTGTAGTATCTCAGCAACCTGGCTCCTCGCTGTGGTAATATGTCAGGGGGGATACAAAAGGAAGGCTGTGCTCTGCTGGCTTATAGAGAAGAGACCCAAATCCTAGGAAGACCCAGGGCCAAGGAGGGAGGAGTAGTGGGATGCTGGGAAACTCTCTGCTTGCTTAGTGGCTCCGCTGGCCTATTCAGAAGGCCTTTAAAAGCTGTATCAAAGCCGGTTTATTTTCATAGGCCCTGTATAGTTGTGATCCCAGTGGTCAATGGGCCGGCGATGCTGGGTCGCAGCATGACCCAGTGGCTATGGCACAAGGTGTATAGTCTCTCAATTTCTTGGTGTTGCTGGTGTCTCGAGAGCTTGTGTAGGGCTGAGGGTGGCACGTGCTGGTTTCCTGGGAGCAAGATGCAGCTCCACGCTCTCTGGGATGCGTAGGACAAGTCCACGTAACCGAGGCTTTGTCGTTATTCGGGCTTCAGCCCCCAGTGTTAGCTGTGCTGGTGCAAACACTGTTTACACGGTAACTTGCACAAGTGCAGCCTACTCCAATTTGTACCAGTGCATGTCCTGGTTTACACGGTGCAGCGCATGTTCGCTCTGTTGCAGCTAGCTTAAGTCCCGAGTAGCTGAGGCCTGAACGAGGCTCCTGAGCTGTGTGGAAGGGACTAGCCACTCTAGCCTCCCCCGTGAGGTTTAACATGCTTGGCCTGAGATGACTGGGGTTCCCATCACATTGCTCTGTTAGTGGCTGTAGCCAAAGAGGAACCTGCTTAGTCATGGGAGTTGGTTGCAACCTCAGGCTGCACAAGCAGCCCTCTTTGCCAAGAGCGTGGGAAACTGAGGCACAGAGGGGTGGCGTGACCAGCTCAGAGGTCACCCAGCCAGTCAGGAACAGAACTGCTGACTCCCAGCTCTGTGCCCTGTCCTGGCCCACGCTGCCAGGAGGATGTTAGGCCTGAACTCCTCCATTCAGGTGCCGAAGGGAATTGGGTGTGCAATTGCTGGCTGGAAGTGCAAATGGCCCAGGACGCTCTGTGCTGCAGGGGAACGGTGCTTGATAAAATATGAAGGGCAAAGAGGTCAAACCACAATTCCCCAGGCACCTCCTGGGCTGGCAGGGCTTAAAGGGAAAAGACGGAAAAACAAACAACTAGAAAGCGAGGGAAATGCATGTGAATGTGTGTAATAAAAGTCTGGGTCTATGCGTAAGCTGGATCCCTCTGCGCAGACCCAAGACCGCTTCCCACATGTAAGTGTCTTTATTCCTCCAGGCTCTCAGCTGCCACGCAGTGGGGAGAAGGGGAGCCCTACGGTGGGGGGGTCCTTGATGGGAGACCTTGACTCTGGGTGAAGAGCGTGTCTTGCCCCACATCTGGGGTGTGATGTTCCAAACCCGCTGAGGTCAGCAGATGGAGGCAGTCGTCTCTCTTCCCCCTTGCCCAGGCTGGTTCAAAGCCCACCTTCCTGCTTGCTCTGACACGTTCTGCAAAAATACCCCCCAGCCTTTCCCGAAGAGTAATCCCTCTGCACCCTGGCTGGCATTCAGACCGATTTAAAGGTATCGCTGCTCCAATGCAAGAGTCTGTGGGTGGCTGCCCGGTGATTGCCAGCCCGCCTGGTCTGAGTGTGACCGCTGGACACAGCTATGGGACAACTGCTGCTCTGCTGGGATCTCCTGCCCTGGGTGAACAAACGTGGGCAGACCTCTTGGCCTGCTGCACAGCGCCCCCTCCAGTTAATTGGAGTCCCTGCATGCACTGGCCAGGTGGGAGTTCCGGGGAGTGAGAAGGTGGTTTGGGGCTTGACTCGCAGCCTGGCTGGTGGTTATTTTGCAGGGATTGCAGAGCAGAGGGACGTTCTGTCTCAGGACAAAGCCATGGCCAAGAGGAGACAAAGGGGTTATTTATCTGGTACGTCAAGGACTAAAGGCAGGGAGGAGATGTGGAAGAGGAGGATGTTCTTTCTCCCTGTGCAGAGTATGGGAAAACCTCATGCCGAGTATCCTCTGCTTGACCCTGGGGGAGTTGTTTGCAGAACGACCAGTCCCTGAACCTTTGGGATCCAATGCCAGATCTGTTAGCGCATGGACTCCGAGGAACAAGGGGACCTTGCCTCCCCTCCCCTCCCTTCTCACTCCAGTCGCACCAGCGCCAAAGTGAGCGTGTTCTGAGCTGGCCCGTCCTGGAAGCTACGGGGGTTCATGTAACCCTGGAGCCCTTGTTCCAGAGGCGGATTTATCCTCGGTGGAGCAGAGCTGGGTTATCTAGGAGTCAGAATGTGCCGAGCTGCTCTTGGTCTGGTTTTGTCTTTCTTGCGGGCTGGGAGGCGTGCTTACAGTGGGCTCAGATCATTCCGGCAAGGATTTTCTGTGGGTCGCTCTGGGTAATTCCCGTGCATCGCAGTGGAAGTTCCCATGGAGTCCCCTGCCCTGTGTAACTCCTTCTTGCAGGATATTGCCAGAAAAGGCCCTTTGCTTGGTTGTTAGGACAGTAGCTTTATAGGGGGTGCACCGAACCCCCTGGGGTCAGACACATGGGACTGTGCCTGAAGCATTATTCCTTGGAGACCTCTGGCTAAGCCACAGGCCGGAGCTTCCAGCTCCTTGCACTCAAGAGAGACAGATTGCACACGGGTTCCTTATTTTATTCCTTGCTGCTTTTGACAGTCACTTGTTTGGCTGGGTCTCGTATGCTGGGCTGTTTCCCCTTCCTTTATACCATAAGGCCACCAGCTCACACCTATCAGTAAAAACCGTGGCGAGGAAAATAATCTCTCCTGGCCTATGCAAGCTCTCTTGGTGTTTGAGCCAGGATCCCAGGCTCACCTGGGTGGATTCTGTCTTCCAAGGAACAAGGAAAATCTGATGTGAGCTGAAGAGCGACTCTGCAAATGGGAAATGAAGTACCAGGGCTTAAGGCCCCGATTCAGCAAAGTACATAAGCAGGTGCTTTACTGTAAGTGCTCTGCTGAATCAGGACCTGAACTGGTACGTCTAACGTACCTCTGGCTTTACTGATGCTCTGTGAGGGTTGGCTGGAGTTGCGGGGGAGGGCAAAGGGGAGAAGGCAAACAGAGAGTGGGGTCCCCAAGGAGTGCGGGTCTATCGGCTTGCGGAGGTTCTTTGGTAAGTTTAGTGTAGTCTTGGGTGATTCCCAGACTACATCACCAGCTGGGTCCTGGAGTTCCTCTGCCCGGGGAGCTGCGAACGTCGCTTGGATTTTGGATCCCAGCCCCCCACCCGTGTGCAGTGAGACTGGCACGAGTGTGAGGAGGGGGCAGAATGAGCTTCCTTCATTAGTCAGGAGGGTTTTTTCTTCCTTGTTCCCCAAGGCTCGGCCAAGGCCCATCTTCTCCCTGGCTGCAGGGGAGAGGAAGGAGGAACCTTGGTCGGCAACCGTGGTTAGAGCTTCCAAGCTTCTGTCTCCAGCAGCCGGGCTTGGAACGGGCCCAAGCGGGAAACAAGGGCAACACAGAGGTGCTGTCTTTCATCTAGCAGAACTTGGCACAGCTCAGGGGAGCATAGGGGTTGGAAGCAGGGCCAGAATCTTAAAGGATCAGGAGTTGCTTATAAAAAACACAAACAAACAAACAAACAAAAAAACAAACAAACCAAGCCCACCAAAAGATGAGGTCCCTGCTCACCACCCCCCTCAAACAGAGTAAATGATCGAAGCTGCATCGAGGTTTCCAGATGTAGCTTGTTTATAGCAGGATTGCAGTTGTGCTGAGCCAGACCTGCTTGTTGCAGGGCTGAGGCAGGGAGGATGGGGGGAGGGGTTGTTCTCTTTAGGTGCTTGAGAAAGCAGAGGTTGTGCTGCTCTTAGTCTCGAGGCAGATGCTCCAGGGGCAGTTGAGACTCCTGTTCTCCGCCTGGCGCCATCCCCCCCATTGCAGAAGTCGTTTAGATTCATTGATTTAGATTCATACATGGCCTGTGCAGATCCCCTCCTCTGAAGCCTTTCCACGGGCCGAGTGCATGTGTGTGGGGGGGGGTTGGGTCCTTCCAACACCCCTCGTTTCCCCTTCCTCCCCACAAAGTGCACCCTGTAGTTAACACACCGGTGACCTGTGTACACAGGACTGGTCTGCAGCACCTCAGGCTGTTGGCTGGGGTGATACCCTGGCGACGGTTTGCATCATCTTGGCTGCAGGCGCCCCTGTGCATGGAGGTGGGCTAGCGTTATCAGACCTGCTCCCACTTGCTGTTAAGCAGGACCCTTTGACTAGCCCCAGGCACCGGATTCCCTGGATTATGGAGGGATCTAGTGTGAGCCTGGGAACCCAGAGGTGCTAGCCCAGCCATGGGAGCGACCTGCTTTGGGAGGAAGCTGGTGCAATGTGGCCTCCAACCTCGCCATTAAAGTATTCAGCAAATTAAGGAGCTGCCGGCTAGTGAGCCGGTAACTGAGTCCAGATGAGGCTCCCAGAGGAAGGGAAAAGAACCCGAAAAGTGGGCGGCTCATTGGCAAAGGGAAGCAGATGCTTGTGGGTGATGCTGTGGCATTGCTGCCCTGGATTGTGACGTGTTCTGAGGTGCTTTCTCTCCTCTGCGGTGGCGACCTGGGACGGGGCTCTGTGGAGGGGGTCAGCTTTGCACACAGGCTCTGTAGAGAGAAAGATGGCCCTCCCTGTGCCTCCACCTGGCCCCCTCCTTTGTCTGTGAGGCCAGTGCTGCTGTTTGTTTGTATTCCCACAGCCCCTGGGAGCCCTAATCGTGGCCCTGGGCCCTGTTACGCTAGGCGCTGTACAAACCCTGAACAAAAAGATGGTCTCTGCCCCTAAGGGGCTTACAATCGAAGTATGAGATAAGAGACAACAGATGGATACAGACAGGCGCAAGGAAACAACGAGACTGTTGGTTAGTGCGATAGTCTCTCCTCTCAGCACACCAGCTGCCTCGCCATTGTCAAGTTTTTGTAGGCCTCCTGGCAAAGGGGAGTTTTCAGGAGGGATTTGTACGTGGATAATGGAGGTAGCTTGCTCATGCCACTATGTGTCTGACACCGCCAGGCCCTCCGCGAAGGGCCTAATCTGCCCCACTTTGCCCCTTCTATGTTTTTATTGTCCCTTGGGGGCTTCCTTAGCTGGACTGGCAGTGAGGGGCTCCCAAGGAACGCAGCAGCTGTGGTATGAGTGGAGCCCACTAGCAGCTGGACTGAGACCTCCCAAGCAGTTGCAGGAATGTATTGAGTTGTGCTAACTTGAACCTGCTAGACATTAATTTTGTGGCTTTGGCAATTTCTGCTCTTATTAGAAGTGTGGTGGGGCGTGTGTGTGTGTGTGTGTGTGTGGCTGGCAGTGCGAGAGAAGCTGTTACTTACAGAAGGTGATGGCTGACCTAACGCTTGGTTTGGGGGAAAGAAGTCTGGATGGCTTTGTTTTGGATCACTTGCTTTTTGTTCTTAGGGAGCTGGGTTATTTATCCAACCTCTTGACAGAGGAGCTTTTTGCAAAGTACATGTCCTAGTGACCTTCCTGCAGCAAAGGGCACATCTGTTTCGGAGCTAGGGTCAGCACTTCGTGAGACATCAGCCTGTATTCGGAATGGGATGCGGGGCTGTGGCTGACTATGATCTTTGTGTTGGGGGATGGCGGTGCGAAGGGTATGGGGGGTGGAGAGCAGGTAATGTACATGCCAGGATGTCCGCTATGGTTCTCCCACAGTTCTCATGATTCATTGGACTGGGCTGCTTGTTGAAAATGGTGGTGGTTCAACTGGCAACTACCTTAGGAATCTTCTCTTTTTAATCCACTGTGTAGAGACCGAAATACCATATGACTGCTGTCTGCAGGACAGGGTGTGTGTGTTGGGATGGGAAAGCACTGCTTTTAGAAATGGCGTTGTCTCGAGAGTACGCTCTTTGGCGCTGAAGCTCTGACAACTGGTCTAGCTAGGAGGCAAAACAAGTGCAAATTCTCTGCCTTGCAGCAGCAGCTGAATGTGGACAAGTTGTAATTGGAGTTGACTGAAGAGAAGAATGTCTGATCCTCCTGGGGGTGGCTGGCTGGCCCCCAATTCTTTCTCTTGTGAGCTCCCAACAGGGAATGGCGTTGCAGTGGGACAGTGTGTGCTTGGCCTCTGCTCTCCTGCAGAACTGGGTTCTGAGCTGGAATCACAAAACGAAAATTGAGCCTTAGTGGCCGTCTGGCCTCCTCATAACACTCACCACTGATTGCAGCATTGGTCGGCAGTGTCTGCTCAGGACGAGAATAGCACAGGGCTTACAGGTCAGGGTTGAAAGGGCATTGACTTGGTTGCATGAGGGAAGCCTGACCTTGCTGAGTCCCACTTTGGCTGGTACTGTTGCCTGTTCTTCACATCCATCCTGGGCACAACCAAAAATGAAGGCATGGCTGTTCCCTTGTTTAATGAGTGGGATTGGAGATGGGGTGACCTGGGCTAGTGTAAGTTGGTTCTGTCCCAGAAACATAGTCGTGCTCCGTTTTGCATTGGTTTTGTAACACAGTCCGGTGACCACCCAGTGGCTGATCTGTGGCCATCAAAATCCTTCCTTCTGGTGACCCAGGTGCCCAGAAACAAAAGGTGTGTTTTGAGACTAGACCAGTTTGGTGCTTCACCTTTATCAAAGGGAGAATATAACTGTCTGGGTTGTAGCAAGGCTTATAGATTCCAAGGCTAGAAGAGACGATTGTGATCATCTAGTCTGACCTCCGGCATAACGCAGGTCATGGAACTTCCTCAAAATAATTTCTAGAGCAGATCTTCCAGGAAAATATCCCACTTTGATTTGAAAATTGTCAGTGATGGAGACTCCACCACGATGCTTGGTAAATGGTTGTTCACTCATGTGACGTGTCAACCATTTCACTGCAAGGGTCTAAAACTCCCATGGCTGCTGGCTCCGAGTGACTCGAGGAACTTCTCTGATGAACGACTGCTCTCTCTGGAAGATCTGTTGGTCTGACAGATATAACGCACGCTCCATAAGGCCCCTTCTGAGATCCGGACGTGTTTCGTTTTATAGGATGAGTTTTATAGTGGATTTCAATAGAGCAAGAAGCCAGCGTGCTGGCTGATGTAGGGTGGGATGGCAAGGGGAGACCCGAGATTGTGTGTTATCTGGATGATTCATCGCAAATGCTCTCTCTGGCCCAGTGGACTGTCCTGTTACCAGCTGTAGCTTAGTTAGTCGGGGAAGACTTTGGAACACAGCTAAGCAATTCTGGAATCAATCCCTTGAAGCATCTCTAGCCATGTGTCATACAAACTAGAGTAACCTTCTACTTGGGATGGCTGTATGGAATCGGAATGTTTTGGGTGCTCCGATTCCTCTGACTCATTCCCTGGCCTCCCTGCTCCAATTCAGTTACCTATTTTTTTTTTTAAGTGCTCTCCTGAATATTGACCAAGTATAAATTGCAACTTGTTCCTCTCGAAGTCCAGTGAGTTCAGCTGGGAAGTACGTCGAAGGAGCTGATTCGCTGTGGGATTGGAGTGGCTTTGTGGGTTTGCACGCAGGCACGGCATGTGGATTTTAAAAATTCTGCCTGTCTCTCTGGTGGTTCAAGGCCGTTCTGTCGCTGCACTAAAAGGCCAACAGTTATGTAATGGTTTAATGGTTTCATTGTTGGTGATGGGGCCACAACACGTCTTTTGAAGCATCCTCCATCTGACCCTGGGGCTGCTGGATCTCTTGTGGCCCTGTCTCAGAATGGGCTCTTTTTTTTTTTTTTTTTTTTTGAAAGCCTAATTCTGGATGGCGTGATCTACAGGTTACAAAGAGAATGCACATGCAGATTCATGGCTGCAGGCTTTAAATAAAATCTGCATCACCACTTGATGTGGAGTGTGCCACCAGCTTTGACCCAGCGCACCAACCAATTCATCTCCCAGGCTTTAGCGCGGTGAACTTGAGAGGCTGCCATCATGTAATAACAGTGCCAGCGTGCCAGCTGTAACCGCAGGGTAGGACTGCTCGCTGCACTGAGGTTTAAAGGGAAGAGGCTGCACACAGAAGGACGCTCTTGCCTCTGGGATCGGTGTTGGTGGCACTTCTCTCTTTGTGAGGCCCAAGTAATAGTCCTCAGGACTTGCCTTGAAGACTACCTTCCAAATGCAGGCCTGGGCCTGGGAGGAAATGGCACCCTGCCTCCCCCGCCCCAGGCCCGGCCCTACTGTTTGTTCCAAGCACTTCTCCTGGGCCAGACTCCAGCTATGCTCTGGTTAGCTCCTGCTTGGGACTTCTTGCTGCATGGCTGTCCACATAGGCCATGCGTAGGCCGCTCTGATGACCCGTCCTGGAGCAGCCCTGAGACAGCAGCTCCAGCCTGTGGTTTGCAAACTGGCTAACAAGTCCCGTGTGGATTGTCCGGGCCAGAAATGGCGTTGCTGGTGCAGGGAGGACACCGATGGGGTTGAGTGACGTGTGGGAGGATATCTGGCTGCTGCTGTGGAACCGCTTTGCGGCCCGTTTGGGAAACAAGCCTTTGTGAGGAAGCCAAAATGTTCCGAGCGGGAGACGTTCGTAGCTGGGCCTGGCTGCCACTGTCAGCGGAGAGGCCAAGGATGGCATATGCCTGTCTGGGCGCGTAGGGCGAATTCCTCCCGCCCCGATGAGGAATCCGTGCAAGGCAGGATAAAGGAGAGCAAGCAAGGTGTGGTGTTGGGAAAGGCGCACCACCGTGCTGCGGGCAAATAGCTGGTGCTGGTCTCCAGGGCTGTCGGCCCGGCCCTGCTCCAGCACCAAATACACGTGATGTTGTAGAGCCCTGGAACGATGCTCTGTTGCAATCTCTCTATTTTTGGGGTGCCAAGTGACTGGTGTAGATCTAACGCTTTTGTCAGGCGACTGCTGGTGCAGCGGGGAGGCGGAGAGCATATGCCCCGCTGTGCTCTCACTGCCTTGCCATGGAGCAACTCCTGCAGGCTACCTTGGTCAGGAAGGCGCTGGCTGGCTGTGTCTGTGAATGCCGTTGTTAGATTAACAGCTCTGAAGACTGTTGCCCACAGAACGGAGTGTGGCACATGCCTCCCCCACTGCCCTGTCCTGGATGAATGAGAGCGCAGCTTGGTCTCCATGTCCCAGTCAATCCTGGGACAGTATGTGCTCACTCTTCATGAGGATGACTTTCTATTGATCTTTTGGGGACACAGACATCTGTCCCGGGGGACCTGGGCTGAGACCACTGCACTTACTGCACAGGGGTCTGTGGCTTTTCGTTTAAAGCCGAATGTGGCTCTTGCAAATCACTCCAGCCATGTTGAGTGATCAGTACAAATAAAGCTTGTGCAGGTTGTGGGAAATAAAACTCAGACAGTCCCCTCCCCTTTTATCTCAAACGAAATATATTCGGGGAGCTTGCCAGCATGGTGCTCCCAACTCTGTAGCCCTGGGTATACAGAGCTTGTTCAGACATGCAGAAATTCCTTGGTTGAAAACTTGGGCATATGCAGAGGTTGTGCTGACTTAACCACCCACCCCCACGCTGCCTTCTCTTCTTCCCCCCCCCCCTTTCTGCAGTGGGAGGGGGGGGTTGTCCTTGAACAATTGCTCATAGTCGTGTTCCCATGCTAAAGCAACCACAGTGATTATCCTTCCGTGTTAGCTTGCTCATGCCATTTATAAGCCTACACGCTGGGCCAGATGATGTAAAGGATGGAAACCACTAAAGATTAATCACTGAGGGGGGAATGGAAGGGGGAAGATGGATGACTTATTGCTTGCGAATCAGGCCTCTTGGAATGACGGGGGAGATTCTGCAGGGGAAAGGAACTTCTGCAGCATCAGAAGTCTGTGTGGGTGAATCTCTCTCCCCGATCCCTTAGACTGGCACTAGCATCTGGCCAAGTGGCAGCAGTTGATCATTTCTTCTGCTTTCCTTCCTAGATTAATGGTTCACTAGCACCCGTGTTCACCCCGACTCCCAAACGTTCTTATGCAGGGCTTGTGTTTGTAGGACCACAGTCCAGCAAAAATGGCTATAGATCAGTTCCTTGCAAACGGAGGCCTGGCTTTTGAGTGGCACGTGTGAAGGCAGTTGTCTTTCTAGGGGCCTGGTAAGACTGCAGCTGGAATATATACGGTTTGGGGCACCATCAGCTAGAGGGGCTGCAAATGTGATTAATAATCTGCAAGGATTGATTGACAGGGAAACTCCGGGGTGGCGGGGTTTGGTTAAGTGACCATTAAGTGTGGAGCAGATAACTGGCTCCAAGTACATGTAAGGTCTAAATAGCAGGGGAAGGAGAAGAATTGTTCAGAGTGGTCCATGACGGTGTAATTAGGAATAATGGGATGCAATTGAGCAAAGGGAAATTTAGGCTGGATATCGAATTCCCCTAAGAGAAAAGTCTGCTAGGCTGTGACTAGCCGCCCAAGAAGAGTGCCAGAGGTCCCGTTGCTTACGACATGTAAAACTAGCGAGGGCAGAGCGTGGGCCTAGAGCAGTGGTTCCCAAACTTTAACAGGCCGCGAATTCCTTTCACTAAATTGTGAAATCTCATGAACCCCCTCCTAAAAATGAATGTTTCCAGGGATTTAAGTTTAAATTTCCTCAGTGTGATGGATGCACTTGCTTTGCTCTGCATAGCTCTTGGAAGTCCGGAACCACTGGAGAAAGATAAAGTCTGAGGTCTGGTTTAGGCATCAAGTCTGTTTCTGTATTTGGTTTTCAGATGTGCATACGAGGAAAACGCTTTCTCGCCTAAGTATGTTGTTGAAAATGGTAACAAAACTGCAGCAGCTTTTTCTGCCAGAAGGGGGTACTCGTTTCTTAAACTCAGCCAAAAGTTGATCAGAGTGCCGGGGTTCGGGCTGCCGGCTCCCCCGCTGACGGGGGCAGGGCTCGGACTGCCAGCCCAAACTGCCCGGCCCCGCTCTCCCTGGGGCTCAGGCTGCCAGCCCTGTGCGGACAGCTGGGGTTCAGGCTGCTGGCTCCCCCGCTGACGGGGGCAGGGCTCGGGCTGCCAGCCTAAACTCCCCTGCCTTGCTCTCCTTGGGGCTCAGGCTGTCTGTCCTGCAACCGGATCCCACCTGCTGCCTCCAATGCCCGGGGTCCTCTGGCCGCCATTAGTGAAATTTTTCTGGCAAACCCTCTGTAACGTTCTGTGAACCCCAGTTTGGGAACCACTGGCCTAGAGAACAGACTGTATGGTATATTCCTGCCCTGTCTGGGAGAAGACAGATGAGATGATCTGAGAAGGCAGAAAAAGGGACCAACCCCAATCCTTTTTGCAAAGGCTGTCCCAGATGCAGTACTATAAGCTGTTTCCTATAGGTTTTTCGACTCTCTCTCTCTCTCTCTCTCTCTCTCTCTCTCTCATACTGTGGACTGGCCTCAGGTACGGTGACTTGCCCAAAGTCTTACTGGAATCTGACACCTGTCCAGTGCTGTGTAAACACTAAACTTCCTTGTGAAATCCTCTGCACGCCCCAGATTAAACCCCACTGCCATCTGCAGTGCATAGAGCACTCCTGGGGGCAGTGGGTTTAGGAGCCGCGTGTACGATCCTGTGGATGAGGTGCTGGGTTCGCCAGGCCATCAGTGGAAATTGCACCGGAGAAGGCTAGAAAACAGTGCCAAGAAGATGGACCATGCCAGGGCTACATAAGTAACGAGTGCAGCAACATGGTAAATAGTTACACCAGCTCTGTGTGGTTGCTGCCTATAATTAGGTGTCTAGAGCTCTTTATAAATAGCTCTCTGCTGAATGGGAATATCATTGTAATCCCTACTGGCTTGCAAAGAGAGGAGACATGTGGTGCATGGTTCATTCCTCTTCCTCCTTCACCTGCACGGAGATGGTGGCTAATTTCCTTACCCCTCTCTGAGAAGGTGTCTGATCTGGCTGTTAAAGCAGGAGACGGGGAGGTGGGGCTTCTGGGTCCTGACTCTTAGTGACTTGCTACATCTTCTTGGGCAAATTGTAACCTCAGTGCAGTAGCTGACTCCTCGGTCTGGTAGAAATAACAATCCCCTTTTTTCACAAGGGGGTTGGAGTTTATAAAACACTGTGTGTGTGTGTGTGTGTAGTGGCTTGCAAAGGTGTATCCTCAGTTTTTTATTCAGCCCTCTGAAGTGATGGTGACACTATCACGCTAATTGTGGTTGTAGGGGGCAGGTGACATGTTTCCCTGGGGTTTCCTCCTGCCATATAAGTGTGCTTTTTGTGTAGCTGCCTGGGAAGCTGCTGTAGGAGAGGATTTGATTGGCACCTTTGTCAAGTTGAGTCACCATTGTTTTGGTGGTGGATGCATCCTCCAGGAGCAACGGGGGATGGGGGATGCCCTAAACTGTAAGCAGGTGTCTGATACCCACTCTTGGAAGGCTCTGGTGTGAATAGCCCGTTAAGGAATGAACTGTCCATGTTTGGAATTGTCCATGCTGATGTAGATGGAGCAGGAGAGTGGACCATGCTGCTCTGGGGTGGAATGGAACTAACATCTGGGTGTGAATCTAATGTGGCCTGTTTGTCTCCTGTGCAATATAATTTTCTAGTTGTCCTTTAACACTTTGGCAGGGGAGGCAGTGGCCTAGTGCACCGAGCATGAGCAGGGAGTTGGGGGACCTTGGTTGTGTTCGTAGCTGTCTCCATTACTTGCTGTGTGACATCACATCACCACTCCTCCTGAAAATGGATGTGTGTGTGTGTGTGAAAGTAACACCTTCATTTGGAGACTTCCAAGATCTTAACAGAATGGGATGTTATACCCATTTTACAGAAGGGTTCAGGAGATTGGAGTCAGACACCCAGTAACACTCAGCTGCCTCTTTGGAGCATTGTGTGGGTTAGTGATGTGCTCTGTAGATCAACCTAGCTATCGACATGCCAGGGAGGACAATTTTGAGCATGCTAACAATTGTAGCCTCTCTTGCTTCCTTTGGCAGTGAGTTTCCCATGTTATGAGTCCGCTGCACCAACAGAACAGGCTCTGCATGGTCCGTCCTTAGCTTTGGTTTTTGTCCTCTTGGTTTCCAAATCTTCCAACTTGGTAGATGCTTCTAGGGAATGTTTCACTTTCTTGCTATGCCGTTTATCTTGAGGGCTGCTTCTAGAGCATGGTCATGTTTCAAGCCAACTGTGCCCCTACTGAAGTCTCATGCAGGAAAGACTCCCACAGGAGTCCCATCTCTAGCCATTCATGCCCATTGAATGTGTATCCCACACTTAAAGCACAGTAGCTCAGCTTGTAAATCAGGCTGTTTTCAATACTGCTAATATAAGTACAATCAAACCAACCTCTCTACCCATGTTTGCCGATGACCTGAAAGTGGGAGGGCAGGTTGGATACTGGGTTGGAAGAGCCCAGAGGGGAAAAACCAGGCCAGTTCAGCATCTGGCAGCAGTTAGGAAAGTAAATGGATCACTGAGATGGATGTATAAATAGAAGAACAGAGGCCAGCTTGGAAGAGGGAGCTCTGGCAATGATCAAAGGGCTAGCGGGGTCACATCTGAAGTCCAGCACACTGTTTGGGGCATCATGTCACCGGAAAGAATACTGAAGAATTGGAGAAGATAAAGAGGTTAACAATGACGCTCAAGGGTTAAATACACCCCGAGAGAGACTGTAACCTATAGAGATAAATAATTAATGAAAAAATAACCCTTTTTATTTAGAAGAGCAGAGCAGATTTAAAAATGTCACTGTAAGCCGAGCTGCACTGTTAATTCTCATTATCATTCCTGTATGCATCATGGTGCCTCGTCCACATTTTTTCTTTTAAGAACTCAAGAATTTGAGTTTGAGTTTTTAGATCAAAGCAATTTACTTCAGTCCTGGCACAGAAAGGAAACTCTTTGGAGGGGATTAAAAACGAACCGTAAAGGTTTTAGCCTGTCCATCCTTATTTTTTCCAGACATTTCACCATCTAAACATTTCCAAGCGCCCTCCTCCCAGTCTTTTGAGGAAATACAAAGCTTGAAAGCTTTGTCCAAAAATTGCTCCGCTGAGTTTCCCTTGTAAGTTGCTTTTGCCACTGCAGCTTGGTTTCCCTGCTGCCTATAGTTGCCAGATCTCAATACTTTCAGTTTCTGTTTAGCATAAAAGCTTTTGGCTTGACTCAAAGCATGTTTCACATTTAAAACAACCTGAAACAAAAGGGCTTGACTGTAGTGGCTGTGAGAAAGGGTCAGATCTTTGTACGGTAATTCACTGGGCCCTCCAGGATCCCTACAACATGGGGGGGCTTTTATCCACTGCCTTCTTGTTTCATGGCTTGCGTCAGATAGACTCGTTTTCTGGACTCCTAGGCTTCTCCAGTTTAATTCCACCCTGTCCAAAGAACGGAGAAAATATTCTCTCGCTGTGTGCAGAGGAGGCTGCTACTGTCCAGTGGTGATTTGTCACTTCAACAAACTCTGCCTGTATTGAGCTGACTCTACAACTTCCAGCCAACCAGCCTCCATTCAAATACAGAGTAATGCACAATAACTTGAACTATTCCAATACGTTACTGGGTTCTACGTTAATAGTATCCGCTCAGGAAAAAAAATCCTGGTCATCATTATGGAGAGCTCATTGAAGACCTTTGCTCAAGGGATGGTTCTTAAATCCTGCCTCAGCGTGGCAGGGATGGTCTAGATGACCTGTTGAGGTCCCTTTCCGCCCAACGCTTTTGATTCTATGTGCAGCAGCACTCAAAATGATCAGATACGTAAGGAATGAGATGGAAAATATTATGCTATTGTACAAATCCATGTTAAAGCCTCACATGGAATAATACGACGTGCTGGCTGTTGTAGTCACCTCATCTCCAATAATATAGCAGAAATTGACAGGTGCTGAGAATGATTAGGGGTAGTAAGAGGGGACATAAAAATATAAAAATGAAGAGAAAAAGCAAATGGGGAGGATCTGTTCTCCTTGTCTCCTAACACAAGGACAAAGGGATGTTCAATGGTATTAAAAGGTGACGCATTCAAAACAGGCAGAAGGAAATATTTTTCATACAGTGCTTAGGTAGCCTCTGGAACTCACTGCCACAAGATGTAATTGAAGCCAAGAGTTTAGCAGGAAAAGATTAGCCATTAATATGGCTAATGAGCATATCCAGAGTGGTTGATGGTAAATATTTTTTAAAAACACCTTTGGAAGGTTATAAGCCTTCATGCTTCAGAGTGGAAGCCGATCTTTAACTATTGGGAGTTAACAGGAGACTACCCTGGAGTAGGTATCCGATAACTGCTGATTGCAGGGTTCCTGGCACTTTCCTCTAAAGCATCTGGTGCTGACCACTGTTGGAGACAGATGCTGGAATAAATGGATCACTAACCTCCTCCATTTCTGGTGATTCCTTTACCAATCAGTGGGTAAAACTTCAGCAGCAAACAGCTATTTCAGGAAGATAGAGCTCTAGCCCTGAAACCCAACATGACTGGATTTACTAGATGCCCATGATACTCCGTCTATATCATGAGATTTAATTCTAGGCCCTGAGTTTTCTGTAGTCCCTTAAAGATCCCTTGGAATGTAGTAAGTGTAGGAGAATTTGGCCAAAACATTAAGATTAATTCATTCTCGACAGTTATATTTTTACTTTCTCAAATTTTCCATTTCTGGCTTCAGTTGGAGAAGTTACTCTTCACTTCCCTGCCTAACAAAAGAATTGTATAGCATTTGAAGAACTATCAGGTATTTTACAAGTTAATCTATAGGAGGAGATTTCAGTGGTTTAACAGAAGATTACAGGAAAACTCCGGAATTGGGAGAAAGCAGTTTATCTACCCACCTCCTAATTAATGGGATGATTTGGCCCAGTCTTACTTCCTGAAAACAATTCAGCCTTTTGTTGTCTTCTGTAGGGCAAGTTTCAAAGCAGAGACTACTGTTAGTGGTGAGAGGAATAGCAACAGGTTAAAATAGCCCTGTTCTTATTTCCTCTTCTCTTTTTCTTAGTAGGGAAAGTGTGTGAGCTACAGTGGATATATTTTGTTTCCATCACAAGCCTCTTCAGGGGGACTGAATATTGATTTTGATTGGAAAAGTGGGTCTTTGATGCACTGAATAAAGTCTTAGGGATTTTGAAAACCTGAACTTTCTAATCAGACTCCATGGACATCAGGATAATTAAGCAGCCATTTGTTTAAAAAATTGTATATATTCTTTAAGTGGAAGAAATGAAACCACTTATAAGGCATTTATTGCCAGTGGAGATTTCAGAGCTGGTGATAGTTGCTCAGGTAATTGGTGTGTGTGCAGCTATCCTCGGGTAGCTCTTGGGGCAAAGACTGTTGTTTACTATCAGTCTGTACAGCACTGAACACAACAGGGCACAGGCCCGGTTTTCCTCTAGGCACTATTGCAATGTAAGTGGATGAAAGGCAGAATAAAACAAATGAGAAAACTCTGCTCTACTCCCATGCCCTCCAGCCTCTACAACCAGACACAACTGACAAGGGGTCAAACTGGTTTCCATGAGAGAACCTGAAGTCTCCATTCCCCACCCCCAGCTGAGGAAGCAGGATAGTGAAGATACTAGAGTAGGCTAATGCTCCACTAGCAGATATCACTCGGGCAGGGCCCAGCTGTTGGTTGGTGTCCATATCCATCTAATAGATATGAACAATAAGTGACCATAAAAAAAAAAAAGGGGATCATTAGCCTGATCATGACCGAACTAGTCATCGAATCTCCCTTCTTTCCATGCCTTACGCTCACTCCCATGGTAGCTAGAGCAGCAAACAACCCTTAATGGTAGAACAAGGGTGTTGCCCCCAGGCCATAGCCGAGGAGAGGCTGTTTTACTGGAGTACGCTTAAGGAGGGAGAAGCAACAAAATGAATACAACAGGCACCATTCATTGCTTGTCCATTCATCAGCGATCTGCTCGCCGTATGAAACTGTGGGGAAACCCAGCGCTGGAGTGACTTAACCCAGCCCCGATGCTCTCCCATCCATGCTGCAGAAAAGTTGTCGAAATAACTTTGAAAACCTCAAGGTCAGACCCTTGGGTGAAGGGCCAGATGCGTGAGTGGGGAAATTGAGATTCTAAGAGGGCATTTGGGAACTTCCCCTCTCCATCGCCCCCTACTGCTCCCAGCAAGCTAAGCTCGTCTTGCAGAAACTGCCTTCTTCATTGCCTTCCAGCTCTGCTGAACCTCCGGCTACCTCTGATTTGGAGGCTTGTAGCTGTTTATAGCCTCTGCTTCCCATTTGAAAATGGAAGCGTATAAGAAACCATTATTCCCTTGGCTGGCATGGTCCTGTCTCCTTTAGCATTTTGGGCACTGGGGATTTGTAAGCCCATGATAGATATCTTTGGCTGGGATAATGGAAATTGCTGTGGCAAAATGCAGTGGTCTTCAGCGATTATTCCTGAGGACACTTAGTGCCAAATTTTTTTAAAATTCTGCGCACAATATTTTAAAATTCTGCAAGTTTTATTTGTCAATAAATGAATGTGGAGGCTCCAGCATGGCAGTGGGAAGCACAGGCCACTGGCTGCACAAAGGTGGGAGATCACCCTGCAGCGCCCTCCCCCCACCCAGGACACAGACTCAGCGCTGAGGCTACACCCGACCCTGACACAGCACAAGGCTTGGGCCTGCCATAGAAACACTCTGGGGCCCTGCCCCTCTGCGCTAGGTGCAGCAGGTGTGGGGCAGGCAGGCTTAACCAGGCTGGATCCAAGTATGAAGGGGCTCAGTGTGGAGGGATCCAGGTGTGGGGTGAGAGGGTTCTGTGTGGGACAATCTGGGTGCAGGCAGCTCAGTGAGGGGTCTAGGTGTGGGGGGATCTAGATGCACAGAGGCTCATTGGGGAGGTTCCAGGTGCAGGGGCAATGGGACTCTGCAGGGGCTTCCAGGGGAAGGTGGTTGAGGCTCAGTGGAGGGGTCTGGGTGCCAGGGTCTCAGCGGGAGTGGCGGTGTCTGGGTGCTGGGGCAGTGGGGCTTGATGGGGTGGGGATCTGGGTGCAGCTAGTTGGGGCTCAGTGGCATGGGGGTCTGGATGTGGGGGCTCATTGTTGGGGGTTTGAGTGCAGGGAGCTCGGTGGGGGGTGGTCTGGGTGCAGGGGTGGAGGTCTGGAGGCAGAGGGTCTGGGTTCAGGGGGGCTCCAGATGCAGGGGTTGAGGTTCAGTGGGGTCAGTTTGGGTATGGAGTGATGGGGGTTTTCTGGGTGTATTGGGTGAGGCTTCGCGAGGATGTCTGAGTATGGGAGGTCTGGCTGCAGGGTGGCTGGGCAGATGGGGGGAGCAGCTCCCCGTATAGTGACCCCTGCCCCTGCAGCTGAGGGGGCATGAAGCAGGGGAGGATGCTGAGCTTCCTGCAGGTGGGGGAGGCTTCTGGGGGTGGGTCTGACACCTGTCAAGGGAAGAGGAAGTCCCGTCCTCTCCCGCCTCCAGCCCAGCCGGAACTAGCAGCTCATCCCAGTTCCAGGTAGGAACCACTGACGGGAATGTTCCCAGCCCCGGGGTGATTTACCTTTCCGCCAGCTGCTCCGGCTGCCTGAAGTGATGTACCTGCGCTGCTAGGGAGGGGTGCGTGACCACTCTTGCAGCTCCCCTGTCAGCAAGTCATTTTTCTGCAGGGAAGCAAAGAAATCTGTGGGGGACATGAATTCTACGCATGTGCAGTGGTGCAGAATTTCCCCAGGAGTAAGTGATGGAGCCAACACGAGGAGGAGGAGGAGGGAGTGGGCTAATTGGGAGGCAAACTTTATTTAAATTTAAAAGTGCCTTTCAGAGGCCATGTTTGCTCATCATTGACACTTAATGTACATGAATTCGATACATGTGACTATCTTTTGGGACGAGAAGAAAGGGAGAAGGGGGAGCATGCGTGTGTGTGTGTGTGTGGGAATATCGACTAGACAAACCGCTGACTATCAGGGGTAGCGGATAGATTGCAGCTGGCTCCTCTCAAAGCCCCATTTGTGGTGCTTACAACTGCTCGTTTGACACAGCTATTTTTAATTTCCCTAGCGGACTGTTCACAAGCCCTTCGCATCTCCCTTTCCTGTCACCCCTATGCTGCTCCTCCCCCCAGCCACACATTTTCCAACATCCTCTCCATTTCCCCTGGGTCTAGAAGGGGGGCAGCCCCTTTAGTGTTTTGGGAGGTTCTGGGAGTATGTGTAGGCCTTGACCACTCTGGGCCTGTGTGTGTACAGAGCTGGGAAAATGGAGAGATAAATAAATACTCAATTAGGCAGGCATCCAAGATTCGGGGAGGGAGGAGGACACGAGAGAGGGGATGTCCAAATTTTGGAATGCCTGAGAAAACTGCAGGAGCCTAAGGCAAGCTCTGAGGTTGTGGGCTTCCCACAGACTCTAAGGCCTACACTGAGCGGGGAGGGGCAGAGGCCTGGGAGCTGAACTACATTCCCACATTAAATGTTAATAATGTGAAGCTAAAACTCTGACAGCAGGAACATGTGACAAAGGAATAGCTTCCCCCTCCGAGCCTTTGTCCTCATCCCTGAAGGAAGGGGAAAGATCCTGTCAGCTTGGACAAAGAAAAGATCCCCTGTCACATTTATTTCTCTTTGAGGGGAGAGAGCAGCAATTATTGTGTTAAATATTGTACTGTGGGGGGAGGAAGAGGGAGGATGGCAGATCTCCAGGCTGAACAAAGGCAGGGTTTTGGGGGTTTTTTTCCTCCCCTTTTTCCCTTTGGAAATGCTCTCTCTCTCTCTCTCTCTCTCTCTCTGCTTCATTCTGAGCCTTTTAGAAATGAGATCCCTTTTTTCTGCCCGATGCCCAGAGAGAGAGCACAGTGATTCTGTATCATTTTATTTCCTATTTAAAGGGAGATATGAATCGGTAGCATTTCAGTTTCTGAACTGATTCGATAGTTCACGTGCAGTGGCTGCTGTCAGAGGAGCAGAAGTGGGGGAGGCACAGAAGGCTCTTCGTGTTTGACGTTGGCGGGAGGTTGGATGCTTGGAGGAGGTAGGAAACAGAAGGCGGGATTGCAAAATGACTGCCCAGATCACACCACTTCCTCTGTCCCGTGTCTTTGTGATAAGTCGACTTGGTTTAAGTCACTGTGATTTTTTTTTTTTTTTTAAATCACCAATTCCTTATGGTTCCTTTTGTAGTTTACTAATGAAAAACTTCATTCTTGCTTTTGGATATGAAAGCCAAAGTGCGTACTCTGTTCAAGCTACAGCATGGCTTGGGTTTAATAAATCACTTATTCAGATTCTTCATTTCTGTGTTATGGTAACCATTAGTGAATGTTATATTTCTGGTTTACCAGACATCAATTATTCATCAGATTATGTGGAAGGTAGAAGTTTCTGTTAGAGTTAAAGGGATACTGTCAGGTTTAAAAACCCTAGTTTTAACTCTCAGATGTTTTCGCCACCCCTATATTTTATGAATATTTTATATTTGGAAGGATTAGTTTTTTATCGGTAAATGTCAGTAACCATCTGCACACAAACAGTTGTCATCACTAGATCTCTACGTACTTAACAAAGGAGTTCAATATCATTATTCCCATTTTACAGATGGTGAAACTGAGGCACAGAGGTGAAGTGACTTGCTCAAGGTCACCCAGCAGGCCAGTGGCAGAGCTGTGACTAGAACTCAAGTCTCCTGAGTCCCAGACTAGTGTGTCCTACCCACTGGGTCACACTGTCTCCCTGGTTAGATTGGAGCTGTAAGTGGCCCGTGCTCTGTTATGGTCCGAAAATGGATCCTTGTGTGCATATAAACCTGGCCACTCTTTGTCTCTTGTCTCTGGGGGGGCCAAGTCTCTTTATAAAACTCTCTTCTCCCTTTAAAGGGTTACACACTGATGGCTTGTTCTGAATAAGGCTAGTTGAGCTAGTGTGGGGCGAGGAGAGGGGCATATGGCACCTGGGTGTCTCTACTCTACAGTCTTTGGGTGGGTGTGTCACATGTGGCGTTAGCGAGTCATATCCTCTCCAGTATCGGCGAGAATGCGTTGTCTTTATTGGCACACGTCTCTGTGTTGCCCTGTACATCTGCCGCCTTTGAAAAGGGCTCCTGGCTTTCGGTTTTGACGCTCTGTTGCTACAGGTGTGCCAGCATTTGTTCCCCTGAAGTTCTTGGCATTCCCTCACCACCCTTTAGGCTACCTGAGGGGTGTCCTAACCTGTCAGGGAGAGCATGCTCCTCCCAGCCTTCTAGCCATGCCACCCAGAAAAGAAGTGATTTGTGCATAGTATCTGAACACTCATGTCGATGTTTCCTAAGGAAGATAGAAGCTAGTATGCAGTGATCTGGCCTGATTGTGTGTCTCAGTGAGTGTGCCTAAACTGACTACATTTTGTGGTGGTGGTGGGACCATTAAAGTATCATTAAAGTAATTCAGCACCCTGGGTACACCATGCCCCAGGGGCATCCCTTGTCTCAGCCCCAACCCTTTACTCAGTGTAGTGGCAGGGGCAGTAGCATGAGGCAGGGGGCCTTTCTATTCCCAGAAGTGGCAGCAGGTGGTCTCTGCTCCCCCAGGAGAGGTGGCAGCAGACGCTCCATCAATCAGTATCTACCTGTCGGCTGTGGTATCTGGTTGGGTTTGGGGGCTGGTCTTTTTTTTCCCCTGCCCTGCATGGAATCCACTGCTGGTGGGGGCCCTGGAGGGTCGTGGGTTTTGGGGTTGAGAACATTGGTCTGACCCAATATGGCCATTCCTATGGTCTATCTAGCCCTCCATCTTGTTTTCCACCAGTGACCAGTGCCAGATGCTTCAGAGGGAATGAACAGAACAGGGCAATTATCGACTGATTCATCTCCAGTCATCCATTCCTAGCTTCTGGCAGTCAAAGGTTTAGGGACACCAGGAGCATGGAGTTGTCCCTGACTATCTTGGCTAATAGCCATTGATGGACTTATCCTCCATGAATGTATCTAATTCTTTTTTTTTTTTTTTTTTTTAAGCCCATTTATCCTTTTGGCCTTCGCAACATCTCCTGATGAGTGAGTTCCACAGGTTGACTGTGCGTTGTGTGAAACACTTCCTTTTGTTTCTTTTAAACCTGCTGCCTATTAATTCCATTGGGTGACCCCTGGTTCTTGCGTTACGTGAAGGGGTGAATAACACTTTTTCTTCACACTTTTCATGATTTGATAGACTTCTATTATATCCACCCTTAGTCGTCTCTTTTCTAAATGAATAACCCCACTCTTTTTAATTTTTCCTCATATGGAAGCTGTTCCATACCTGTAATCATTTTTGTTGTCCTATACTTTTTCTAGTTCTAATATATCTTTTTTGAGCTGGGTTGACCAGAACTGCATGCAGTATTCAAGGTGTGCGTGTACCATGGATTTATATAGTGGCATTATATTTTCTTTCTTATAATCTATCTCTTTCACAATGATTCCTAACATTAGCTTTTTTTAATTGCTGCTGTAGGTTGAACGAATGTTTTCAGAGAACTATCCACGATGACTCCAAGATTTGATTCTTGAGTGGTAACAGCTAATACAGGTCCCATCATTTTATATGTATAGCTGGGATTGTTTTCCAGTGTGCATTACTTTGCATTTATCAGCATTGAATTTCATCTGACATTTTGTTGCCCAGTCACTCAGTTTTGTAAGATCCCATTGAAGCTCTTTGCAGTCTGCTGTGGAATTAACTATTTTGAGTAATTTTGTATCATCTGCCAACTTTGCCACCTCGCTGTTTACCCCTTTTTCCAGATGACTTATGAATAAGTTGAACAGTACTGGTCCCAATACAGAGCTCTGGGGAACACTGCTATTCATCTCTCTCCATTCTGAAAACTGACCATTTAGGACATAAAGGGTAGCAATATCTTTTAACCAGTTACTGATTCATGAGAGGACCATGTCTTTTTATCCCATAGCCCCTTATTTTGCTGAAGAGTCTTTGGTGAGGGACCTTGTCAAAAGCTTTCTGAAAATCTACTACATTGACTGCATCACCCTTGTCCTCATTCTTGCTGCACCTTCAAAGTAGTCTAATACAGCGGAACCTCAGAGTTATGAATACCAGAGTTATGAACTGACTGGTCAACCATACACCTCATTTGGAACCAGAAGTATGCAATCAGGCAGCAGAGACCCCAAAAGAAAAAACAATTACTGTACAGGACAGTGTTAAATGTAAATTACTTTAAAAAAAAAAAAAAAAAAAAGGGAGGGGGGGAGTTTGACAAGGTAAGGAAACGGTTTCTATGCTTGTTTCATTTAAATTAAGATGGTTAGAAGCAACATTTTTCTTCTGCATAGTAAAGTTTCAAAACTGTATTAAGTCAATGTTCAGTTGTAAACTTTTGAAAGAACAACCATACATTTTTTTTTCAGAGCTAGGACCATTTCAGACTCAGGAGCAACCTCACTTCTCAAGGTTTTTGTATCTCTGAAGTACTACTGTAGATTGGTGAGGCATGATTTCCCTTTACAAAAGCAGTGTTGACTCTCCCCCAACATATTGTGTTCGTCTATGTGTTCATCTATGTGTCTGATAAATCTATTCTTTACTAAGGCCCATTTGAGATGTATGGGGCAGTTTGCCCCTCTCGGAGCTATTGTTTCAGGCTCTCTGCATACTCAGGCAGAGGCTACTGTATCAGTTACACTCAAGGTATGCCTTCAAATTAACCTTTGCAACCATGAGGGCTTAAAATTTTATTCTGGAGTGAAAGCTGAGATAGTGATGTAATCGTGTGACTCTGGGAGCTCGAACCCTAGATCTATGCCTTAATCCAGCCCTCAATATTTATAGTGTGTGCTCCTCTGGAAGTAAAGCTAATGATGTCCACTGTGAAGTGCTTTTCACCCGTAGAGCTCATTAATATGTCCCATACCCAGGCCTGCTCCTCCCGCTGCTTTAAAAAACAGGGGATCGCATGGGACCAGATAGAAGACACTTAGCACCATCTAGCTTCTGGCTGTCTCCATACTGGCGCAGTGCCGGCTTGTTGTGTGTTTAGCAGGTGCTCTGGATCTGCAGGGCCAATGCCTGCACTGCTCGCCTGTCTCAGGGAGCCGCCTCCCAGAGCAGCATTACCAGGTGTCACCTTATGGAATAAGTACCACGTGACCTGCCTTGGAGACCAAAGCTGTTGCCCTTGAGTAGTGTTAAGGCAAGTGTGTATCTGCGGGACGTGAGACAAAGAGCGAGCGGCTGCTGGCAGCTCCTTGGGCTCCCCGGCCCCAGGTTAGACTCTCCCTCCTGGAGCTTCCGGTGGTCTGACGCTTCCAGCAGTTTTTATAGCGTTTGCTTGCCGTGGGGAGCTCTGTGGATCAAGGCGTCGCGGGGGCAGGCAGAACAGGAAGGGACAGGCACACAGATTGATCTCAGATGTCCCCTCAGCATCCTGCCAAGGACAGCAGCAGCTTACATAAGATTTCCACCAGTTGTGTGGCTGCAGCTGACGAGAAAGGGGATGTTGTGTGTGGGGATGGGGGTTGGGAGAGGTGGCAGCGGGAGCAAGTACAGTCTCTTTTTGCTAATCCTAGTGCAACTTACCACCAGTAACAATGTCATTGCAGAGCCCCGGGGTGGCAGGGAGCTGAGAGATCTAGTTAGAGTTTCAAACACAGGCGGCAGAAAGGCCCTGTTGGGTCACTTCTAGTCCATTCCGCCTGCCAACTCAGGATTGTTCCCCCTGGCTGTGTCCAGCCTAGTTTTAAGTGTCTCTCTCTTCATTTCGCAAAAAGAAGAACAGGAGTACTTGTGGCACCTTAGAGACTAACAAATTTATTAGAGCATAAGCTTTCGTGGACTACAGCCCACTTCTTCGGATGCATATAGAATGGAACATATATTGAGGAGATATATATACACACATACAGAGAGCATAAACAGGTGGGAGTTGTCTTACCAAGATAATCAAGCCCAGTAGCTTGATTATCACTTCAAAAGTTTTTTTTTCTCTTAATTAATTGGCCTCTCAGAGTTGGTAAGACAACTCCCACCTGTTTATGCTCTCTGTATGTGTGTATATATATCTCCTCAATATATGTTCCATTCTATATGCATCCGAAGAAGTGGGCTGTAGTCCACGAAAGCTTATGCTCTAATAAATTTGTTAGTCTCTAAGGTGCCACAAGTACTCCTGTTCTTCTTTTTGCGGATTCAGACTAACACGGCTGCTACTCTGAAATCTCTTCATTTCAACTTCCAAAGTCTCAGGAAGTCCCTTTACTAAAGGGCCGTTCCACAAATGCAATGCTAAGTGATGCAAGTTGCCAGGTGAGAGATCACGGGGCATTATTTTACAGTAAGGCCTGGAACTCTGTCCCCCTCAGTGCAGTTATCTGTGAACTGTCTTGGCCTCTTGGGGATGCAAGCTGCAAATACTGGTTGGCTTCTTGGGTAACAGCAGGAAAATTCCGCTCCGGGGTACGGAGGATAGTTCCTGAAATTGGGATGTTACTCTTGGCCTTCGGGTAATAGACCATAATGAAGGCAACTGTTTTCCTTGGGGCCAGTTCTCTATTGTGTTGACTCCCCATCAGCCAGTACTTGTTTCCATGTGGCTTGATTTGTATCTCTTCTCCTCCCCCTCCGCCTTCCCAGCAATCTTTGTCTCACTTCCAGTCCTGCTTCGTTAGCCACATGTCTCTTCCATCACCTTCCTGGCTACTCTTTATGGCCACCTTTTTCAGCCTCCACTGTCTAAGCAGCAGATGTCCACCGTGTGCCGCTCCCCTGACAATTAGGGTGGTGCTGGGAAAAGCGCTCAAGTGCCTTTGAGCTGGTACCAGCCCAACACTCTCTCGCTGCCAGGGCCTCTGCCCCTGCTCTGGGGTTGGTTCCTTGGGCACTAACTAAAGATGTTTCAAACAACTGGTACAGAAACCAGCTCCTCACTTTTCCTTCCTTCCTGCATCTGTAGACTTTCCTTGTATGTCCTGTCAGCTGGGACTGGCAACTCCGAATGCGTGGCAGTAAAACAGAGCGCTGATTGTTTCAGCTCGGTTTCCATGTTGTCTCACACCCCGACAATAGCCTTGTGTGCTGGTTGGTTGTCAGCCAATTAGCTTGCTCCTGGGAGCTGCCCTGTGTATTCGGATTGGCCAAAAGCATCCCATAATTATTACTTTTATCCTGCCGCATCGTGCTGATGGGCCGAAGTTAGAAAATTCCTTCTAGACAACGTTCTTGTGTAATCGTTTGTCCTGGGTCCCCCAGAAAGGGCATAGGTTGCTACATGGAAAGACATAGGCAAGAGCAATTGTCTAGATGCTGGTTTGATTTATGCTCAGAATAATATAAGAGTTGGAGTGGGAGTAAATACAGGACATTGTCTACCAGTTTCTCTAGACGGTGCCAGGGAGTTACTTTGCTTGTAGCTGAGTTCTTACCTCTTCTCATAATCTCCACTGTCTTGTGTTTTTCCACTTAAGCATTATGTAAGCCTAGCACAAAAGCCCAGAAACGAACTTTTGTCGTATGCTCTAATCCTGTTTAAAGTAATCGCCTGAGATGTATCCCTCCCAATCATTCCACTGATGAGAGGAGTTGCCTTTTGTCCTGTGGAGCATCCAGCATTTAATCCTACGTGTTGGGTACTGGCACCTTCTGCTTGATGCAGTCCTACAAGTGCGGTCCTTTTAAATCAGCACGTCCGCCATTGTGTTACTTTAGGACATGAGAGAATGAAGATGCCTTGGAGAAAATAGGACCTAAACGTCTGCCCCGGACTCAGACTAGAACCTGAAAAAGTGTGTGTCAGGATAAACATTTTCCCCTTTGGAAGTGCCTCTTCCCTTCCCAGCTTCAGCTGGAGACCCTGATTCTGAGAGACTGGCCACAGGGTATTCCCAGACCGACAGGAAGCACTGGAAATTTTGTAAGGTGAGTGTTGGGATTACTGAGATTTCCAGCCCAGTTTAGAAGAGGCAAGAGCTTTCACTTTAAGCATCTAAGCTTCTGGGACAGTCTCCGAACCTCCAACCCGTTGCTAATGGGCACAGATGTCGATTTTAGATGGTTGCTTTTCTTATTTTTATTTTAAAGTTAAAGTAGTAGTTGTGAAAGATGATGCACGGACAATGCTGGAAACAAGACCTGATGTCCTTCAGCAAGAGGGTGCTTAGGGAATATTACTCCTGGGGGAATTCTGCACTACTGCACGTGCTCAGAATTCATGTCCCCCACAGGTTTCTTTGCTTCCTCGCAGAAAAATGACTTTTTTACAGGGAAGCTGCAAGAGCAATCACACACCACTCCCTAGCAGCGCAGGTACATCACTTCAGGCACCCAGAGCAGCCGGCAGAGCGGGAAATCACCGCGGGGCTCGGGACACCCTAGCCAGTGGCTCCTACCCAGAGCCGGGATCAGCTGCTAGTTCTGGCTGGGCTGGAGGCAGGAGAGGATGAGATTTCCTCTTCCCCTGCAAGGAGGGTGTGGGGCTGTGTCAGACTCACCCCCAGAAACCTCCCCCAGCTGCTGGAAGCTCAGCATCCTCACCGCATAGCTCCTCAGCTGTGGTGGGAGGGGTCACTGTACGGGGAGCTGCTGCCCCATCCGCCAAACCCCTGTGCATCTGGACCTGCCATACCCAGACATCCCCACCAAGCCTCACCCCGTACACCCAGAACCCCCAGCCCTCCATACCCGAACCCCACCCCACTGAACCTCTACCCTTGCATCTGGAGCCCCCTGCACCCAGACCTCCTGCCTCCGGACCTGCACCCCTGCACCCAGACCACCCCCACTAAGCTCCCTGCACTCAAACTCTGATGCCCCCACCCCCTGCACCATCCTGAGCCCCCACATCCAGACCCCCATGCCACAGACCTCCAACTAGCTGCACTCAGACCCCGACCCCACCAAGCCCCACTGCCCCAGCACCCAGACCCCTCCGCTGAGCCCCAACCACCTTCACCTGGAAGCTCCTCCAGAGTCCCATTACTCCTGCACCTGGAAACTGCCCCTCCCCAACCCCCCACTGAGCTGCCTGCACCCAGATTGTCCCACACAGAACCCTCTCACCCCACACCTGGATTCCTCCACACTGTGCCCCTTCACACTTGGATCCTGCCTGGTTGAGCCTGCCTGCCCCACACCTGCTGCAGAGGGGCAGGGCCCCAAGGTATTTTTGGGGCAGGCCCAGGCCCTGTGCTGTGACAGGGTCGGGTGCAGCCTCACCGCTAAGTCCAAGTCACAGGGGTAGGGGAGCTGCAGGATCATCTCTCACCTTTGTGCAGCCAGTGGTCTGTGCTCCCCACTGCCATACTGGAGCCTCTGCATTTATTTGACAAATAAAACTTGCAGAATTTTAAAATATTATGTGCAGAATTTTACATTTTTTTTGGTGCAGAATTCCCTCAGGAGTAGAATATGCAGCAGTCTGGAAGATGAGGTCAGCCCAGGGTCTCCGCTAAACCGTGTGTAGTTGGTAAGGCCAACCATGGAGTGGCTGCCCCATGATAAAGTTCCTTTTTAGATGCAGCTTTCGGAACGACGCTGAAAGCGGTTTCCTTGAGAATGGGTGGTCTGCTGAGGTTGCTTCACTTCTGTACCATGTGGACCCACTCTGACTTTTCCACCTCTGCTGGTGGGAATACTTGGCACTTCCATAGCACCTCTTGACCGCACTTGGATGCCTCACACCATCGCTGTGAGGTTCAGAGAGGTGTGACCTGAAGCCGATCACCACAGTGAATTGAGGGCAAAGCCAGAAGTAAAACCCCAAACTTCTGACTCGCAGCCCTCTGCTCTAAACAGGAGGTGATGCTTTGTGCTCTTGAGGGAACAGATGTGATGCATTGAAGTTTGGCCACAGGGCAGCCAGTGACTCTGTGCAGGCTGTCTAATTCGTCTCTTCATTCCCTCTCCTCTTAGTGCGCATTCCCTGCATGCTCTGCTGATGGTAAGCTGCAGCTGCTTTCCTAAGCATGTCATGGTGCAGTAGGGGGATGATGTGGTACTAAAATGCTTGCACATTGCATCAGACTTAGGGCTGTCGATTAATCACAGTTAACTCATGCGATTAACTCAAAAAAATTAATCACAATTAATCACCGTTTTAATCACACTGTTAAACAATAGAATACCAATTGAAATTTATTTAAAAATTGTGGATGTTTTTCTACATTTTCATATATATTCTGTTCTGTGTTGTAATTGAAATCAAAGTATATATTATTTTTTTATTACAAATATTTGCACTATAAAAATGATAAACAAAAGAAATAGTATTTCAATTCACCTCATACAAATACTGTAGTGCAATCGCTGTCATGAAAGTGCAACTTACAAATGTAGATTTTTGTTGTTGTTCCATAACCACTCAAAACAAAACAATTTAAAACTTCAGAGTCTACAAGTCCACTCAGTCCTACTTCTTGTTCAGCCAATCGCTTAGACAAACAAGTTTGTTACAGTTACAGGAGATTATAGTGCCCTGTTCTGATTTACAATATTTCCAGAAAGTGAAAACAGGTATTCACATGGCAATTTTGTAGCCAGCATTGCAAGGTCATGCCAGGTATACTAAACATTTGTATGTCCCTTTATGCTTCAACCACCATTCCGGAGGTCATGCTTCCATGCTGATGACGGTCATTAAAAGAATAATGTGTTAATTAGATTAGTGACTAAATTCCTTGGGGGAGAATTTTATGTCCCCTGCTCTGTTTTACCAGCATTCTGCCATATATTTCATATTATAGTAGTCTCAGATGATGACTCGGCACATACTGTTCATTTTAAGAACACTTTCACTGCAGATCTGATAAAACGCAAAGAAAGTACCAATGTGAGATTTCTAAAGATAGCTACAGCACTTGACCCAAGGTTTAAGAATCTGAAGTGACTTCCAAAAATCTGAGAGGGACTTTCAGAAGTCTTAAAAGAGCAACACTGTGATGTGGAAAATACAGAACCCGAACCACCAAAAAAGAAAATCTGCCTTCTGCTGGTGGCATCTGACTCAGATAATGAAAATGAACATGCATCGGATCGTTATCGAGCAGAACCCGTCATCAGCATGGACGCGTGTCCCCTGGAATGGTGGTTGAAGCATGAAGGGACATACACTAAAGATTCATATCTGGCACATAAATATCTTGCAACACCGGCTACAACAGTGACATGAGAACGCCTGTTCTCACTTTCAGGTGACATTGTAAACAAGAAGCGGGCAGCATTATCTCCTGCAAATGTAAACAAACTTGTTTGCCTGAGCGACTGGCTGGACAAGAAGTAGGACTGAGTGAACTTGTAGGCTCTAAAGTTTTCCATTGTTTTATTTTTTAATTTAGTTTTTTTAACATAATTCTACATTTGTAAGTTCAACTTTCATGATAGAGAGATTGCACTGCAGTACTTATATTAGGTGAATTGAAAAATACTATTTTGTTTTTTTACAGTGCAAATACTTGTAATCAAAAATGAATATAAAGTGAGCACTGTACATTTTGTATTCTGTTTTGTAATTGAAATAAATATATTTTGGGATGCAGAAAACATCCTAAATATTTAAATAAATGGTATTCTATTGTTTGTTTAACAGTGCGATTAATCACGATTAATTTTTTTAGTCGCTTGACAGCCCTAATCAGAATATCATCATTGTGCTGAGATTCAGCATCCCACTGGAAAAATTCCTGGGCACAGGAAACTATTTGGGATTCCCATGAGCATCCCTGAAAACGCAGCCTGACCAATCCCTTATGAGGCCGTCCTGACTATTCCCCCCAACCAGTAGGAGGAGTGGCAACCCTGCCTCTACCAGATCCATCCTCCTCCTACTTCATGATGTGCAGAAGCTAGTGTTGAGTGTCGTAAACCAAGAGCTGGGATTACTGCACTATATTCCAGAATTAGACCCTTCCATCGCTTTCTGCAGAAGTCTAAACAGAGCCCCCGTATCATCCCCATCAGAATGTTTAATTCAGTCCCATTCCCTCTTCTGCTAGTAGAATTTTCAGTTAAACGTGGATGCAAGGAAAACCTTGGCTGGAAGGAAACCACAGTATCCGCTCTATGGCCCCTTCTGCTGGGGCTCAAACTGCATGTGCTCCAGACTAACTTTGTTCAAAGGTGGCTTGGCTGGCTGGTTGCAGATAGAGCCAAACCATGAATGAACCCACTAAGAGGCAGTTTCTACTTTTTGTTTTCAGCAGAATTTGGCCCAGCCTCTGCTAGCTGGTCCAACAGAGTTATCCAGAATTGGTTGAAACTGTGTCTTTCAACTGGTTAAGAGAAGCTGGTCAGAATTTCCCATCAGATTTTTCTGGATCAAAACTGGTGCTTTTTATTTATTCTCCATGGAAATTTTAATTTGGGAAAAACCTTTGTTCCATTAGAAAACATCTGGCTTTTCAGTGAAAAAGTGGAAACTTCTTAGTGTGTGAAATGTGAAAACTCTGGCTTTTGTGGACGAACCAGAAAACCTCACCGATTACAGAACCAGCCAAACGAGCAGGAACCCTATATTTTTCTTTTTCTCCCCTCCCTCCCCCCCCCAAAATCAAGCTAGCTCTGCTGGTCAGTAATCATGGTGCCTGGCCTAGTGTATCTGGAGGCCCAACTGTGAGCAACACAATTGATGTCCCATTGCAAGTGGCTCCAATCAACTAGAACTGTATTGGCGATACTGTTAGCTGTAAGGTAGCTTATACTTGGTTTGGAGGAGTGTGTTAGCTTTTACCTCTTCCCTCCCCCTTTAATCTAGAACGGGGTGGGAGGGGGATTTCTCTCCTTCCCCTCTGGGGTTCTGATGAGTGGGAGACAGACTCACGTATTGAAGTACTGCCTTCCCCACTTGGTGTAACTCAACCCGGACCCTTGGTAACCGGAATACTTGCCAGGGTGTGAGCCCTGCACAGCCCCATCGGGGAGCGGATACAGAAAGTGGCTTATGCCACCCCCAGCCTTACTGTACAGCTCTCTGCTGACATAAGGCTGCTTGACTCTGGCTCCTAGACACACAAAGCTCCATTGTAATTGTAGCTCCAAAGTTTGTGGCTCTTCACTGGGAATAAGCCTGCTGGGAGATGGAGGGGGTGGGTGGGAGAGAGGGAAGAGCAGATTGACTGGCTGACAAATATGAGCTTCAAACCAAAACCTTTGGGAAGGAGTTTCCTGCTGCTCTAGTCTGCACCCCCGTCCTTCGTGCTGAAGGACAGCGCGTTGGAGAGGGAAGGAGGCATTGTGAATCCACACCCGGCTCCCGAGTTCCTGGCCTTGATCTCTCTGCCATGGAACCCTCAGCCGTGATGGTACTTGTGGTCCCATTGCAACTGGGCTGCTTGCACCCACACACAGCGTGTGGCTCACGTGGACTTGGCTCTCACTGTGCGAGGTCCATGGAGCCTCACAGTTGAGACATCACTCTGGGACACGTGGGGCGTGGTGGGGGAGACGAGCCACTGAAGGCGGTTGGCTCCCATCTGCTACGCTTAAAATGGCTTATTGCTACTTCAGCCTCAAGTTCTCTCCGTCCAGCCACACTCTACAGCCCGGCTGGGCTCCCTGGCCCCCTTTGAGTGTTGCAGTGCTGCCCGTGCCCTGTAATGCTGCAGGCAGTGATTTGGTTCTGCAGTGCCCCTCCTCCTGGGGGACTTGCGTCAGGTCGGTGTGGTGCTGAACGAAAGTCTGTCAGATGTTTCACGAGTGAGCTTGCCTCTGCGTCTGGGTTTTATTTCCTAAGCTGATTCTTGGAATTAAACACTCTCTCATTAAAGTATCAGAGGGGTAGCTGTGTTAGTCTGGATCTGTAAAAGCAGCAAAGAGTCCTGTGGCCCCATAGAGATGGGTAACTCCACATACCAGGTTTGTTACCCAAATCTGGGCCAAAAAGCCAAGCTCCCACTGGACTCTAAAGGCAGCCTGACCTGTGGTCAGGGGAGCTAGAACAATCTGTGTAGTGGAGGTGCTGAGAGCCATTGAACCAAACCGTAAACCCTGTATAAGATGGAAACCACTTCAAGCCAGTGGGAGCGGCAGCCCCCCTAATTCCAGCACCTCCGTCTCTGGTGAGAGCTCATGCTGGTGACAGCTGCCTCTGTGGGCACACAGTGCAGCCTTATCCACCAGGCTGCAAGTAGAGGGTTGCCTCTAGAGCAGTGGCGGCCAAAATGCAGCCATCCTAATGCACCTCTGGCATGGAGTTCTGTGCTGTGGAGAGATGTTTCCATGGAGTCTTCTGCGCAGCAGCTGTTCGACAGGGTAACAGCTGCTAGCGTGTGCTCCTGGCAGGGCTGAGATTACCCTGCTGAATCAGTTCCGTGGTCTATCTAGTCTGGCTTCCCTTTGCCAGAAGCAGCCAATTGTTCTTTCAGAGGAAGGTGAGAACCCTGCCTCTGTGATTCCCTTCGTTTGTGATGTACCAGTCTGCAATGGGAAGGCCGGACACACTGGCAGCTGAAACGTTGGAGCATGAGGTGGATCCTATGGATTCTCTTGTTGTTTCCATGGTGTTGATAGGGGCAGGAGATGGGCCCTGGGACACGACTGGGTGAACAGAGTTGATAACCTGAGGCAGTGAGATGTCAGTGAGAGAGCAGCGGCCCTGGGAAAACGGTGTCCCAGATCTTCTCTGTAACCAACGCGTAGCTCCCCCAGTAACGATGCTGTCCTCCCCACCAGGTGCAACACAGAGACGATCACAACATGCTTTGTCAGTGTTAAACCTCAATAAATCTTACCCACGGGTGAAAGGGAGGCACAAAGAGGCAAAGTGGCTGATTTGCCCATGGTCACAGCGAGCTAGTGGCAGAATAGATCCCAGGTCTCTCATACTCTAACCACTTGGCAGCTCAAGCCCATCTCTAGTCGGTGGGCAGGAGACAATCGTGTTGTACTCATGGGGCACAGCCGGATTGGTGATCAGTGTGGTTCGTTGTGTCCTCGGGCTGACACTGGGCGGTGGTCATGGAGCAGGAAAGAGGGAACCCTCCCCAAGGGCATTCCATAGCCCCTCTGAGCCGATCGCTCTGTTCAGAACTTGTGCGGCTCTCAGGAATGCTGGTGCCGAGTCCAGGGATGCTGTGCTCGTTGCTCTGGGCTGACTCCAATTATGGGTGTTAATCAGGGGCTGAATACTTCAGATTCCCTTCTCCCATCCGCTCCGTTGTGTGTGGGGATGAATATACCAGGGACAAGTCCTGACTTAGGCTCATCCAGCCCCCTAACGTGCACAGCTGTCCCTAGACATATCTGGAGAGGTTGCACCCCGCCTCACTCATTTTCTTTCCCAGTCCACCTGTGACATTATCGGATTAATATATAACCATAGAGATCATTGTTGCAACCACTCTTCTATATTTGCGGCAAATCTTGTACGAAGGTTGTCAAGTGAGGTGTCTATGAAAAGATTATGATTTGCTGGTTATGATTATGCCATCTGTATGCATGTATCATTTTTGTATTTGAAGTTATGAATATTGGCTCTATACCTGGATTTCAAATGTTTGCTCTTGGGGTAACGCCCTGGAAGTAGTTAGCCAGCACATCTCGGAGGGATTATTCAAATTGAGTGGCCCATCAAAAGGACACTTAACTGACAGTGGACCATGGGAGATGTCCATCTAAACTGAGTGAACTGTTCTACCTGCTGTCTGGAATATAGGTAATGGTTTCTTGCAATGACTGAGCGAAATTGGGCATGAACATGTGACTTGCCCATGTGACTTCAAACATCTGGTCACCTGCGATTCTCCACTACCTGTGCTGAGGTTTTTGTTTGAAACAATGGGTTTCCCTCCACATGGCAGAGGGTATAAATGGCCCTGGAAACCCCTCCATTTTGCCTCTATCCTGCTTCAGCCTCTTTCCTGCCCAAGCCTCTGGGCTATGAACTTATACTAATGGGAGCATTCTAACCAAGGAATTGAGAACCTGCCAATGATTTGGAAGCAGCCAGAGACTTATCAAGCCAGCAGTTTATTCCATCACTGTTAGAAACCTGAACCAAGAACTTTGCCATTACTGTGTGTATTTGATTCCTTTAACCAATTTTGACTCTCTCTCTCTCTCTCTCTCCTTCCTTTTTATGACTAACCCTTTAGATTTTAGATACTAAAGGATTGGCATCAGCGTGATTTTTGGGTAAGATCTAAGTTCTATATTGACCTGGGTGTGTGGCTGGTCCTTTGGGATCAGAAGAACCTATTATTTGATGAGACTGGTTGTAAAGAACCACTCATCTCTGAATCCACTGTTTTTGGTGGTGGTATAAGAACTGGAATGCCTGAGGAAACTGCCTTTATGTTTTCTTGTTAGCCAGTGTGGTGAAACAAGAGTTTACTTTTGTTGCTGGTTTGGTATATCCTATGGGGGATTAGCCACCAGTCTTGGGGTATATCTGCCCCATTTCTCAGCAGTTCGTCCTGAATTGGGCATCCTCAGTTGTGACCCTCTGAGGCACGGTTACACCACCTCTTTTTGGAAGGAGCAGGTGAATCGTTTTTGCCATGAGGTTCCCAAGCAGTAGGTTGTGGGCGGGAAAAGGGGAGTGTTGGACAGTGCTGGTATTTCCCGGGGCCTTGTATGGACCAGACGGGCAGCCCATGGTCAGCTTCTGGCTGGAGTTTTCGAGAGCCACAGCTATAGGACTTCAGGAGAGTTCTAGGTTTCTCAAGGAGGGAGTTTAGAGGGCAGGCCGAGAAGATGCTCTCCAATGGGGATGGACTGTGGGGTTGCCAATGGGCCCTGTCAATTTGGCACACTTTCTCTGTGGGTCTTGACTGGAAATTGCCCTAGGACTCAGGAGCTTAGCCTGCATTGGTCCGTAATGAGAATTCATGGTTGCTCCTGGTGACCTACATTCCATCCAGAGAGGAGACTGGAGCCGGCAGCTTCATTGACTCCCTCACTGTGCCCATTGGGTTGATGGGCTTGCAGGGAGTTTAGTTCCTCGTGGGCCTTTCTGAGCAGATGGGCCATTGCAGCGAGCTCAGTGTGAAGAGTGCGGTTGCTGTTTGCCAAAAACTTGTGCAGGTACATTTTGGGCATGCTCCCTTAACAGAGATTGGAGACTCGTTTATGTGGCCGAAAGCTCAGAGACTGATCCTCCTCCAGCGCAGGCCTCCTAGTACTGCCACTGCTGACCTTGGACCAGGTCAGAGCGCCGTTCTGGAGTGACCATGGGAAGGCGCTCTCAGTTGGCAGACTGCTCCCATTTTTCTCCTCTCCTACCTCCTCCATGCCACCAGGCTCCCCAGCAATCGGATGATGGGAACAAATGGGTGGAGGAGCCTCAACCTTCTGGGCTTCCCGAAATGTACAGCCTTGGTACCGAGGCGACCGAAATGCAGCCTGTAAGGGACTGTAGTAGCACTCGTGGTCGTTCCTTTCTTAGTTGTTGATGCAGCACTTCATGTCTTCAAATTCCTTTGCAAAGACTTACTGAGAGTGAAATTGCCTGTGCTGAAGCATGATCTGCAGGGGGGATAGGGGAGCGGGGAGGGTGTGTGCATGCTGGGGGAGCGAGGGTAGCTAGGGAAGTAGCCACCCAGAAGCTGCTCTTGTTAAGGCCGGTAGAGCAGCTGTGGTGCCTGGCTTGAGGGCAGAAGCGGTGTGCGTGCGGGGGGGGGGGGAGGGGGGAGAGAGATGCAGGGTCACGTCTTCCCCCCTCCCACCCAAAATTTCTGCCAGATTTTATATTTTTATTTATTTCTTTGCAATCCTCCAGCCAGGCCAATGGGACCGAGCATGGGGGGCAAATTCCACGCCTGCCCGAGACTTTCAGGGCAGGGCCCACCGTGAGGTCCCCGCTGGCCTGTGGGGCCGGGCGCCTGCCCTGGTGTTTGTTCAGGTCTCTCACAAGGACCCAGGGGATTTAACCAGGGCCACGGGGTGACTAATGTGCAGGAGCCCCCAGTTGGGAGGGTCTTGGATGCCCCGGTTGGAAACCACCCAGCCTCCAGGGGCTCGGGTCAGCGTCAGGGCTCCCCAATCCCACAGTTGTTGACTCAGAGCCAGCCCTGCTCAGTCACGTGGTGCCCCCCGGGTCCCCTCCCTGCACAGCAGCTGGCAAAGCTGAACCAGTCAAGTGACCTCAGAGGCTGGGCGAGCTGCGCCCCACAGGGAGAGGCTGGAGCAACAGCTGGGTGCTGCAGGGAGGGGCTGCTGCTTTCTGGGAGGGGAGACTGTGAGGGTAAGGGGGGGGGGGGGGACAGGGACTCTGTGACTCAAACTGTTCGGAGGGGCAGCTGAACCTTTAAATTGTGCCCCCCCCCCGCCCCATCAACAGTTATGGGTACCATAGGCCAAGGGAGGCTAAGCCTCCCCAACCCAGGCCGTGGCCCTGCCCATGCTCTCCCGGGAGGCCCCACCCTCGCTCCCCCTCTCCCCTGAAGCTGATGGGGGCTCAGCTCCAGCCAGTGGCCAGGGACTGGGGTGGCTCAGGTCAGCCTTGGGGTCGGGCCAGCTGCCTGGTGCTGGAGCCGGCGCTTGGGCCCATCGGCATCAGGCTGGTGCTGTGGCCATCCAGCGGCCAAGGAGTCCTCCGGCCGCAAGGGAGTGGGGGCTGCTCAGGCAGAAGGGGTGGGGCCGGCAGGCTAGCCTCCCTGAAGTGGGGGTTCACCTGCCGCCCACAAGCCCCATGTCTCTCTCAGGACTCGGTGGCAGGATCTGGTGGTGCTTACTAGCCAGTGCAAAGTCGACTCTCCTTTTTGGTTACAAAATCCTTTTTGCTGTTTTCTCGCATGGTTTGGGTTGTGCCCAAAACGGTGACCCCCTAAGCCTGCAGTGGGCACTGTGTGCCAGCAACCATGGGGCCCTCTGACACAGGGAGCCCTTTGTTCATTTTCAGTGATTTCTCAATCCCTTCTCCCTCCCTGGTAAGGTGAAGCCGGAAGGGTGCCTCCTAGTGGTGCAAGAGAACCAGACCTGGGTTATTCAGATCACCTCCTGCATTGGCTGGGGCATGGGGGAGTTCACCAGGTCAATTTTTGTTTGAACCAGGCAATATGAATTTAAATATCCAAACCAAATCATTCGGATTTCCCCCTTCACTCCCCCCCCCCCCCCCCCCGAGCTAAAGTCTCTGTCTGGGTTCAGTAAAGGAGTCGTGAGCTCCCTGGGCTCTCGATAGCTCGCTCATTACCATGGCAACCCACTTGCATGCTACAGATATTTTCTTCCCTTTTGACTCTGTGACGGTTGTGCCTAGATCTCCTGTGCTTCTGGAGATGCCATACTGGCAGCTGTGCACAGATGGGGCTGGAATTTTTTTTTTTTCCTCAGCTGTTTCTGGGAGTGGAGAACATTTTGAATGTTTTTGGGTGTGTTTGATTGGCACGTCTCGGCAATGACGGAGGCGTGGCTTGTGTAACACTGGAGTGGGCCCGGGTCAGCTTCTCCTGTACAATTCAGGGGAAGCCTCTGCTTCCCGCGAGCCTGTGCCTTTGGTTTAGTCCCGGTTCTCTGCTAAACTGAAAGTGCATGTTGTGCCGTATTGGAGCAGGTTGAATGGGAACTCTGTGAGGAGGTCAGTGTGGTCCAGTAGATGGGGGTACTGGACTGGGAATCGGGACATCTGCCTTCTATTCCTACCTCTGCCACTGACCTTCTGTGTGCCCTAGGGCAAGTCACTTCACCTTTTTGTGGCTCTTTTTCCCCGTCCCACCTTTTTTCTCTTGAGACTGTAGGCAACGTGAAGTATAGGTTGTGTGTGTGCAAAGTGCCTAGCGCAATGGGGCCGTGATCTCAGCTGGAGCATGTAGGCCCCTGTAATACCAATACTGTCAGTGACAGACTAGACTGAGACCCACTATGCCCACTTAATTTGGGACATAAGCCAGGATTGAAACCTAGCTGTCTGGAGGCAAAAGGCCAGGGACTGTGAGCTCCCTAAGCCACCCAGTTGCCTCACTGGGGAAATGTCAAATTGTGCTTTCCTTGGTGTTTCTTTCTGAGCAGCCCATCTGTAGGAACCCTCCTTGCCCTGGCTAATGCAGAGACCTCTTGGGTCTGCTGGGAATGTGTTGAGGGGGCGAGGTGGAATCCTGCTTGGGCAGATACCTGCTTGCCCCATCCGCTTCCCTCAGCGTGTGTGTCCCCGGCAGCCATTTCAAACAGGGCGGCCATTTATGGGAATGCTAGGAAGTCTCCAGGTAGGCTGGTGACTTGGGACGTGCATGCGCATACTTCGCTGCTGTATCTTGTAGACCATTCAGCAGGAAAGAGGTTAACCGGAGAGCAGCAGGCAAAGTGCGTGAGTCCGATGCCAGACTCCACTTTGAGGTGGATAACAGCTGAAAGCTGTGTGCTTGACGTGAGGATCTCCATATAAGGCCAAGACAGCTGCAGATACAGCCTGTTCTAACACCCGTGGCTGAGCCCTCCTGAGAAGAATGCTCCCATCCCGGCAGACTTCGTCTGTAGCCTAGCGCTGTACAGCTGGGGACCTGGCTGATGCTGAACCCAGGCTGGCATCCAGGGAGTTGGGTCATCGTGACAGATCTGACCGATCCTGAGAGGATTGGGGTGAAGGGGGTGTAGTGTTTGTGACCTACATTCTCCCATTTCAGAGCACTGTCCCTGTTGTACAGATGGGGGATCTGAGGCGCAGAGGTTGTGTCTTGCCCCAGGCCGTCGAGTTGGCACAAGACTTGGGAAGGGAGCCTGGCTCCCAGTCCTGTGCTCAGGTCACCTTTCTGCCTGCTGGTGTGGGTCTCGCTGGAAAGGGGTTTAGCCCCGCTCTGCGTTTGGACTTGCTGTGTTGGGAAAGTGAACGTGGGCTCTCCTTAAAGATGACCCCTGGCTGGACTGGGTGCTCCCAGGTTCTATTCTCCCCTTTCACAGCCGCACCCCCAAATTTTAGTATACTAAACATTAAAAATATCCATTTTCTTCTGGAGAGAGCGAGCCTGGAATTATTCTTACTTTTGCTTTTACCTCCTGGCTGAGGCCCTCCGAAATCTGCTGCTGGGGCCCAGGATGCGGAGACCAGCGTGCACATAGCCAGCGCTTGCCTCTGTTTTTTAGCCCCACTCATCTGCTCCCTTGGAAGCCATCACCGTCCCACTGTTAACGTAGGCCATGATCCTGGCATGGGCCCACACAGAGGTACCTTGCGTCCATGGAGAGCAACTTGCAGGATCAGGGCTAAAATTGAACATGGGCATGTTGTTCTGTGTTGGACAAGCAGCTCGGAGGTCAGGATGGAGGACAGGCAGGCAGGGCTCTGGGCACTAGTACAGATTTCCTGAGCCTGGAAGGTGGGGCCTGATCTCCTATTGAACTGGGACACCATTTTTGCAGGCACAACTTTGCACCGGAGTGACTTTTCCCCGGGGTTTTGTATTGGCAGTGAACTGCTGTGGGAATCGTCAATGAACGGTGAGTGTAATTCACTGCGGGTGCACAACTGTAACTGCAAAAGCAAAGGCTGGGTTTGCAATTCAGAGCCTTAGTGTCCCGTGCCTCAGTTTCCCCCTCTAAAATGAGGATAATGCCACCTCACAGAGGGCGTGAACATTCTGAATGTCTGGAGGGCGCCTGGAGCTAGTGGGATGAAGGGCGAGCGCTGTTGGTAAAGGCTATATCAAAACAGGCCCCAATCCGTAGTACTTCTGGATCTCCACTTTTTGATGCGCAAGTCAAGGCTCTTTGCTTCCTCCCTTGCCATCCCAGGCGGGCATGGAATAGTGATACACAGGGCTGCAGGGAATCACACCACAGCGGGGCTGATGGGGATTTGCTCAGGGCCTCCAGAGAGGACAGGGCACTTCCTCGCTCCCAGTAATAACTTTTTGATAGCCTCATGTGAAGCCCAAGCAAGTTGTAGGCTGCCCATTGACCTGTGGTCAGACCCATGGTGACTGGCTCGTTGCTGAAAATGCTGGGTTCCTCACTAAAGATGTGGGATAAATTTCAGAGTATTATGCCAAATGTGCTGTGCTTGCTTCCCTGCTAAAGGGGAGGGGGCCGTGATCAGGGCGCTGGCCTCGCACTTGGGAAACCTAGGCTCCCTGTGTGATCCTAGGCAAGTCAATTTCTCTGTGCCTCGGTTTCCCCATCTGTACAATGGGGATAATAGCCCTGGTTCTTCCTCACAGGGGTGTCATGAGGATAAATACAGTAAAGATTGCGAGGCGCTCAGATTCTGCAGTAGTGCATGCCCTTAGAATGGATCTAGATTGAACCCTACAGAAGGATTTAAATTCCGGGAAACACTAGCTTAGGAGCCGATGGGGGAGAGGATGTCTTAGGATGGTGCTGCTGAAAGGAGAGGATGAGAGAGCAGGGAGCAGTGACCATATTTCATAGGCCAAATCACTTGGTTGTGGTATGGGAGAGCAGCTTCCTGTGCTCATTGCAGGTGGGGAATGAGATCTGGGAGGGGCAGGGTGGCTAGCTTTAATTATGTGGGAAGGAGTGGGGAGAGGGTGGTTTCCCTTCCCACTTGATGAGTCTATGGGTGACTGCTACAGTCCATTCTTTTATGGAGCCAGCTAAGGTCACTTTCAAGAGGCTTTTGTCTAATGAATAAATCCAGGATGCTAAGGCTGTTAGATGATCTATAAGAATGTAATAAAATCTGCCCAATAGAGAGCACCGGTTCCATTGTAGCCATATTGATAGCATTGTGTCTAGTGGCAGGCAGCATGAAGTGCTCATTGAGCTGTGCCATTGTCCTGCTGCTGATCACATGACATCGTGGAGGATTTCATTGCAAGGGCAACACAAAGCCCCTTGAGGTTTCCGCAAGGGCGGCAAAATGACCAATTCCTTCAACACAGTTAGGTTGCAGCTATGCTATACAGAGTACAGTGCTTAGATCTTACGTGCTGGATTGAAATCCCTGGATTTAATCTTGGTTTTGCATTTGTACTTTTTTTTAAAATAACTAAAAAAGAGGTGGAAGGTGGCTCTCATAACTTGGTACTGCATTTTTACTAACTACTAGGGTACACACTATCTATACACTCTATTTAAGCAATTATATAGCTTAACATACATGTAAACAGTAAGAATCTGAATAAATACATTTTTGTTAGAAAATGGTGAATGATGCATTTCTTATGTACTTGATTGACTTTTTTAGTTGTGATTTGTGTCCAGCTGTATTTGGATGGAAACTGCTGTTTTTGTGCACTTTAATTGAATTCCATTTTATTTTATTTTTTTTTAATAAAAAAATACCTTAAATGTGCTGGATACACAAGGTTTTTTTGTTTTAAATAAGTTTATTAAACATACAAGTAAGTTTTTAAATGCAAAACATGTTTTGCATTTAAAACTCATCTATTAAACAAAGGAAGCTTCTTTAGTTAGTGAATTGGACTTATTGTTCACCATGTCCTTCAGGATTTTAGAACTAGTAGATCTCATGCTCTCTCACCTTGTTTTTATTCAAAGGTTGGAAGAGGAAAGCAAACTTTCCAGCTTTTTCAGTTCCCCATTGGTTTCTCAAATTTGAATGACCTAATCACTGAACTGAACTAGTTGAACAAACTGAAATGAAGGAAGTATTCTCTCTGCATTTGCGGAAGAGACTACTGCTGTCAAAAGTTAGTTTAGCACATCAACAAACCCAGATTCCATGTGCTGAGCTAGTGACTTTCACCAGTTCAGTGGTTTGGCTTTCTTTAAAATTCTAGCAACAAACATGTAGGGCTTGAATGTCGTTTTGGTATTTACTTGGTTATTTTAATAGATTAGTAAATTTAGGCCTTAAAATAGGTTGTTATAATCTCAAATTTAATTGTAAATCGGTTTGTTTTTTTTACAAAGAAAATGTATATAATTTAAATGAAAAAATAAGTTTTAAAACAAAATTGATTTTTATCCACCCTGCCTTCCTACCATCAAGGTTTATGGAAGACATCCTAAAAGCCACTGCAAGGACTTTCTGTTACTGGTATTCTTCCACTAGAGAATTCTTTTTTTCTATTATCCTGGTGCCAGATTTATTTCTTGGTTTTATTTCTCCTCCCCAGGCTTCGTCTGTTTCTAGTAGTGAGTTTCTCTTGGATCTATGTTTTTTTTTGCATAGGAGGCTGGGTTATACTTTGTTAGAAGCTCTTTAATTCAGTTTAATAACAATATCCCCTTTTGGATAAAAGCATAGGACTTGGAGCTAAGAGATCTAGTTTCTATTTACCACTGGTTTTCTGGATTTGGGAAAGTCACTTAACCTCTCCAGGTATGTCTATGCTGAACAATAAGCAGACATGTGAATTCAGTGGGCTTGTTTACACTATAGCATAAGACAAGGATTAGTGGAACTTGAGTTAGCAGACACTGGGTTTGTTAACCTAGGGCATGAGCATCTACACTCATTTGTAACCCCAGGTTAGGAATTGTTGAACTCCCTGCGCCAAACTGGGTCTCCAGCGTCTACACTTCATTATGTAGGCCAGAGTCTAACCACCCATATCCCAGACTTCCTAGCAGCCTCCCAGAATGTGGCTGCTCTAGCCCTTTGTTCATGGTACAGAGTGGGAAAACTTGATTGCCAGCAAACTTGGCTTTCCAGGGGACAAAGAAAGTCAGCCCATGGAATTGAGATACTTTTGGAGGACTCCCAGAGCTCAAGTCTAGTGGGGCTGCATCTACACTGCAAAGCAATAGGGCTTGAACCCTGGATCCTGGATTGACTCAGGCTGAATCCTGGCACCCTGGGTCCGAGTCCTGGGTTAGCACGATTTGTGTATAGATGGAAAGGGGGTTAGGCTTGAGCCTGAGTTCAAACCCTGGGCTCACATTGCAGTGTAGATGTACTGTGCCTTTCTAAGGCCATGCTTGAGCATCCACATTGCATTGTAAACCTGGACCCTGGTCTCCCAGTTGTGCTGAGTAGGGTGACCAGATAGCAAGTTGAAAAATCGGGACAGGAGGTGGGGGGTAATAAGGGCCCATGTAAGAGAGAGCCCCAAGTATTGGGACTGTCCCTATAAAATCGGGACATCTGGCCATCCTACTGCTGATGCATCCATACTGCACTGCACGGACCTCCAGACTCGGGTCTGCGGCTTGACCTGCATCCACACTGCAGAATGACAGGGCTTGGATCTGAGTCACAGAGGGACTCTCTCCTCTCCCTCCCCGCTGCAGGGTTCTGAGTGCTTGGTGATCCGACTCAGACTGATTTGTGTGTGGACAGAAGTGGGGCTAGGGCTCAAAACTGAGTCCGAGTCCAGGGTTAATGTGCAGTGTAGACGTATCCTCTGTGCCTTGTTTTTCCCCACTGGTAAGGTGGGGATGATACTGTCCCATAGGAATGCTGTGAGGCTTAATTAATGTGCGTAAAGGACAATGAGCTCCTCAGTTGGAAGCTGCTATAGAAAGGCAAATTAATATTCCTTTCCCTTCCTGAACGAATAGAGTCAGAGTTTCAGGCTAGAAGGGACCACCAGATCATCTCCTCTGACCTCCTGCATAGCAGAGGCCACCAACAATACCTCTGCATGGAACTGCCGTGCTGCTGGAGATGCCGGTTTCTGGTTGTCATGGAAAACAGAAATCCTGATTGTTTGTGGCCCTTAACAATCTTGTAGCCTTCTAATTAAGGGCTCCTAGGAGCTGGCTCCAGTGCTGTGTCCTAGCTGCAGTATCAATGCCATGGTCACCAGCACACTGAAGTTCTGCAGTGGGACCTATCTGGAGTTCTCTTGAACGCCACGTGGGAAGTTTGGCTAGCGTAGAATATAGTGGCTCAGTTATAGTGGTGTTGCAATGGCTGCCAGTTTTGTTTTCAGTGCAGTTCAGGGTGTTGAGTTTACTTTATAAAGCCCTGCTTGGTTTGGGTCCTGGGTAACATCAGAGATGGCCTCTGGTCCCGCTCACCCTCCCGGTGGGCAAGGTCAGCCGGTGCACTGTAGCTACTAGTCTCCAGGTTTGAATTCTGGAGGCAGAGTGTTAGCTGGGAGACCTCTGCCCTGGGATTCGCTTTGCCTCTTGGTCTGGAAAAGCTGGTGGGGCTGATCTATGAGATCTGTCTGCTCGTTTAGGCTGGTGCTGAATTTTGTTCCTGGGCTGGAGAGTTTGGACTGACACTAACTTTTGTCAGGTTTTGTATCTCTTACTGACTTGAACCCATAGTGCTTTGATGGGCACGTGCTGTGTAGAGAACCATAGTCTTGTTACCGCCATTCCTCCTGCTTTGGGTTCGCTTCCTGTCCAAAATGGCAGCGTAGCACTGGTGCTAAACAGCCAATGCTTTGTATTCCCGAGGTGGCTGCGTTTCAGCAATGGCTGAACAGATGGGGCCCTTGGTATAATTTGTGGATCATTTTGCAGCATATTGGAGATCCTTCAGGATGAGAATCGCTCTGCAACTTTATTTTTAATGAATATTTTATATTTGAAAATTTTAACATTCATCGTAAAATATTTGAATACTAAAATGATGTGAATTTTTCTTCCGTTTGCTCCCTCGGCTGTTTCAGAAACGTAGAGCAGAGTAAGAAACCCTCCAACCATGCTCGTTTTTAAGGAAAGCCTGTACCAGAGACTCTATCCCAGCAAAGTCGTGCAGCATTAAGGCCATCCCTCTGGTGTGAGATTGCAGTGGGCAACAAGCCTCAAGCCTTCCGAGCAGCGTGGCTGGGCACTAAGGGAACCAGTGTGGCATGGGAGGTGCAGAAATGAATTTTCTGATTCTTGGCAGAAAATAAAAAGCCCCTTTTGTTTGTCTTCAGCTCCCTCCCCTCGTCGCTCTTTTTAAATGTTGTGTTCCAGATTTAATCATCCCAGTTATGTAAGAGAGCTTGGCTGCTGCAGAGGGCTGGAACGTGTCGGAACGAACACACGCAGTGCCGTGGCACCTACTCAGAGCAGATCTAGAGAACATGGGCTCAGACAAGCCCCCGGTGTGCTCTGTGCTAGAGCTCCTGCTATTGCTACCATGGTCAGAGCTGTGCTGCTGTTGGCAATAGTGGCAGAAGTTCAAGGAGAAAGACCAGTGTGGGCCAGGACAAGAGCTTGAGACAGCCTCTGATGGCTGCTAGACAAGTGTTTTAAGCCTCAGAAGTCCCCAAAGCATTCATAACCCCATGTCCTCCCTGGCCCCTATCTCAAAAATGTACAGAATTCAGGGTCTGACAGATTAATCCTGTTTATTTATTAGACCAGCCCTCTGCATCCTAAAGATGAACTTCTCCTTGCAGGATCCCACAGATTAAACACAAAACAGTCAATGTCTCTTCCTCTTTCAGTGCGTGTCTCTCCCTTTAATACCTTGCTGGCTGGCTGTGACTTCTCTTCCACTATGTATCTCAAAAGGATTCCTTTCTTTCCCTTGTTTCCCCCCCCTCCCCCCCCCCCCATGGCTTTATTTACTCACACACTGTGAGGAAGCAAGGATTGGAAATGGGACATGGAGCATTTGGAATCCAGCCCAGTGGCCATAAGTAATTCAAAGGCCTAATTGAAATGAATTGGTGGGTCTCAGTCCAGTTCCCATGGGACAGGTGCCCATGTCAACTGATGCCTATTCTGGGAGTGGTTTTTTTAACACCCTTGGCAGTTTCCCTAGGGAGGCAAAGGAGAGGATAAGTTGCAGAGGCTGAACTTGGCCCCCAAGGTGCTTGCTCCAGGTCAGGGCTGAGGCAGCGTAGAAGAAGCGTGTGTTGGTGTTCCCCGTGGTACCTGCTGTATGGCTAAGATTGGGCTGTAGCCCCCAGGGCCGTCTGGCCAGTGCCCTTCACCAGTGCTGAGTTCTTGGGGAAGCATCAAGCTCTGGAGAGCTGTACGTTTGAAGGGTGGCCTAGAGCAAAACTTGGCTTGAGCCCCCTTGCCACAGCGCTCCTTGCCCTACCCTTGCTCAGCCTCCCACCCTGCTGTCTCCTTGTCAGTCCCTGGACAGGCGGAATTGTGGTCACTGAAACACAGCCACCTCGGGAGTACAAAGCATTGGCTGTTTAGCACCAGTGCTACGCTGCCATTTTGGACAGGAAGCGAACCCAAAGCAGGAGGAATGGCGGTAACAAGACTCCTTCCCACCGCCCCAAACTCAGACTTGATTCGTTGAGGGCTGAAGAAGTTCAGGTGTGCCTCCACCCCACCCAGCGTGTTGCTGGAGAGGCTGTTCTCTCAATTGACAGACCTGTGAGGTCAGGCTGATCCTTGAGACTGAAGCTGCAGATCTGTGGGCGTTCCATCCATCGCAAAGTGTTACTTGGTCCTCTTCCTTCAAGCGTGCATTAACTTGCAGTGGTGACTGCAAAGGCTCCCTGATCGTGCGCTCCTTGGCAGCAAAACCAGACAAGAAGGCAGCTTTCCACCTTCATCTCAGACTGCAGCTTGGGAACCCAGCAGTCCCTAAGGGGGTTGCTGCCACTGAGGGATGGACTGTTCTATCTGAAGGCAGCGGGGTATCCAGGAGCAGTGCCCCCAGGGTGATGGTTGTACTGTGCCAGGCCTGAACTTGGGCTGCTTTACACAGTGTCTCTGCTTAAGGCTCAGCTCTGTACAGTGTCAAATGGTTTGGCTCTGCTCCCGTTGACTACAGTGGTGCAGGGCTGAGCCCGGAGTACTGTTGCAAGTCTTACGGGATCTGGACGGTGGATTAGGCTCGCTGTCTTGTTGTCCAGCTGGCTTGTAGAGAATCCTCTGTAGGGTGACGGGGTATTAGTTTTGTGTGTGTGGGCAGATAGCGAAGCTGCTTTGTTTAATTTCCTGTAGAGCACAGAAATCAGAACACTTTATTCCTTTCCCGTTGGCTCTGACGTTGAACTCTTCTCTGCGTTGTAGAAGATGGAACCTCATCAGGAAATGATTCAGAGCTTGCACAAGAGAGGCGGGAGGTGGGGGGGAGAGACAGACGTCTTCTCTCCAGTGCTGCTGGTGTGCCTTTCTCTGTGAAAGGTCTCTGGGGTCTAATCCAAGTCTGCTTGGAAGACTTGATGAGTTTCTAGAAGTGGAAAGTCCAGCACAGTGTGTCTTGCATGTCTGGTAACCCTGGCTGGGGAGTGTATTCCATGGGCTTCGTGTTGGAATCAGGATGCACGCTGTGGGCGTGTGTGTATAAATACTGATCTGTCGTACCTAAGGGAAACACTAATGCAATTCCTCCTTGGCTCTTACTCCAATGATGCTACTAGCATCTAGAGCTGCAATTGCTCATTCTGTGCGCTTGCTCTCCTGCGCCCTCCCCGGCTACAGCATGTTAGAAACTGACGGAATGGAGGGCAGCATTTTGTGCTTGCCGTTTTCACTGGATGGGGGTGGCCCTGCAGAGTGACTGTGGCTTTGCTCCCTGCCTCAGCAGAGAGGACATAGCTAAGCCCTGTCTCTCCGTCTCCCACTTCTTCAAGCTTCCTTGAGGCATGGTGCAGTCGCTCCATGCATAGACTCCTGTTCAGATCGGGGCAGGGAAAGTTGCACGTGTGGAGCCGGGATTGAATCAGGCCAGGACCATACAGGGTAGGAGCTGATACTCCACCTTTCTTGTCCATCATGGGGGTGGAATGAGGAGGATCACAGGCATTGAAGAGCGAGTTGAGATTGGAGCATCAGCCTTGGCTCATGCCTGCTAGTCAGGGGCTGGACCCATAGTCTTCCACGGACTGCAGCAGGCTTGGGATCCAGCTCCCAGGGAATATTTGCATGTGTAGCTTTATATAACATGTCTGAAGGGTTAACTGACATTGCTGCCTTGTGACTTTCTCTGGCATCCCTGTGTTAACTCCTCCTCCCCGTATTGGTATTTATTTTCCTTTTAAAAAAAAATGAAATGCAACTTTAGCACCGGTCCAAAGGAATGTTTTTAGTATAACTGGAGGACTCGTGCTGGGTTCCAGCCGCTAGGACCCAATTTTTCCTCCACTCCTTTGCTGATACTGGAGCCCAGTTAGTGCCAGTTGTGATGGCGCAGACACCCGCCTGGTAGGAAGTGAAGGGAGACCCTCCCACAGCCCTGGGAAAAACCACCAGAGAGCAATACCTTCCAGTCACTACCGGCCAAGCCCGCATCCGGCAAGTGAAATGCATGATCCCAGGGGGCTTCAAACTCTTCCAGAATGGGCCCCACATTTTAATAGAGAGGGTTTAGCAGCTACCTACCTTCCCATTCACAATCATGGCCCTGCCACCCCTCCCTGGCATCCTGGTGGTAACTGCAGCATTGGCATGGACGTCTAATGTATCTGCAGCTTCCTTAAGTGCAGTTTAGGAGATGGAGATAAGGAAGAGGGGGCCAGCACTGTGTGACTGGCCAGCACTCTGCAGACAACCAGCACGTGCTCTGTAGTCCACAGTTCAGGAACCTCTGCGCTATCTAGAAGCTTTTCTTTCTGTACCCTACAGTACAGTTGCTAGCAATGACCAAACCGCCCTGGCCCGCTCTGTGGAAAGTCAGGTTCCCCTGTAGAAGGTGCTTTTCTGCTTGTACTGTGTGTGTGTTTTCCATTTTGTGGTATGTGCACTTACCTAGCTTCAGAGTGTCTACTCTGACTCGTGGGCTAGGATAAGTAACTCCTGGGTTAGGCCCTTGGTGTGCCACCCTTCATCTGCTCCCAGGAGGAGGGTAAAACTCTGGGGGAGGGTTATTGACAATTGGGAAAAACCTGTGAGGGCTGGGTATTTTCTGGTAAGTTGTCACATGTCTTGTGTCCCTGTTTATCCTATGTGGTTTTCCCTTTCCTCTCTCACCGTCGTGCGTGGGTCTGCTCTGCCAGTTGTGTGGCACAGGCATGTCCATGTTCAGCTGGATTGGCACCGGGTTAAAGCCCATTCCAGGGTTCTCCTCCCTCCTAGGTCTGTTGGACGTGCCACTGGTTTGGTTTGGAGAGTCTGCGTTTCACGCCAAGGAAACTGCTTGTTCCTGCCCTGGGCTGGCACGGGTTGTCCCATCAGATGTTTACCTTTGCCACCTTTTGCTAGAGAGAGTCCATTTGCCTGGCTCATTTCCCCCACGGCTTTCTCTTGGCGGTGTCCTGTGCCGGGACCCTGTGGATCAGATTATACAGCGGCAGTGGAAGGGCGGTGCCCACACTCACTCAAGGTGTGTGCTTGTTTGCACTTCGGGTGTAAGACCGAGTGATTTTTTCCCCCTCACCTTTGCCCTGTACCTTTCGGCTTCAGCTCCTTCCAACTGGCTGCTGATGCTTGGGGCTGGGTTGAGGGGCCAGCTGGCTCTGTGAAGTCCTGCCTGCATCTGCAGAGGGCTCACTTGGTGCTGCAAGTGCCATGTTTAGCAGAGGCACCTTCCAAGTCCACGTCCTCACTCTGGCCTCATCCATTGTAACAATCCTGTCCTTTGAGTAAACGCGCCAGGGCTCTATTACCTGAAACTCCTCCCAGGAAACTGCCGGGTGTGTCTGCACTGCAACGGAAGCCCGGGGTGGTGGAACTTGAGTCACTGCACCCTGGGTTGGAGAACCCAGGCCTAGGGCAGCTCCACTGATTACTGACCCTAGGTTGAGAATTTTTGAACCCTGGCCCCAATCCAGGGTTCCAGCATCCACACCGCAATACGCAGGCCTGAGTCCAACCAACCGTATCTCAGGCTTCCTGGTGCCCTCCTGTAATGTGGCCGTTTTAGCCCTTTGTGGGAACACGTGACTGGTCACTCCAAGATTGAGCAGCCTGCCCAGACATCCTGCTGAGCTGTCACTTGGGCCCATGTGCTCCCAGCAACCTGGAGGAGTCGCCATTTGAAGGCCTCTCGCTTGTGCTTTCACTGGGGGGGGGGGGGGATAGCTCAGAGGTTCGAGCATTGGTCTGCTAAACCCAGGGTTGTGAGTTCAATCCTTGAGGGGGTCACTTAGGGAATCTGGGGCAAAAATCTGTCTGGGGATTGGTCCCCCTTTGAGTAGGGGGTTGGACTAGATGACCTCCTGAGGTCCCTTCCAACTCTGATATTCTATGATTAAGGTGTCCTTTGTGTTGGTAAATAGCCAGATTCTTCGGGAACAAGTCTGAGCCCCTCTTTCAGTTGGCCTGGCTTTGGTCCCTGGCATGATCGGGGCAGGGAGCAGGACTGAATTTACACAACAGTCCAGAGGAGTGAAAGCTCAGGCTTTGCCACAGAAAAGTGAAGCGATGGTGTTTCTAGGACTCTGGTTGGAGTTAGTGAAAGTTTCACCTCCCCAGTGACCGGAAAACTGGGTTTTATTTTGGGCTTTATTTTTGTATAAGACGAAAAAGTCCTTTTAGGGGTCGACTTCCTTGCTGCATCAAATGGCAATGCCAGCCGGTGCTTTCTGAAACGTGATGTAATGTGTACTTGCTCCAGCCATTCCCCACTCCTCCCCCCTTCCCCGCAGATCTCAGTGATTCACAAACACCCGGCCCAAGGATTTCAAAAGGGACTCGTGATTTTTTTTTAGGCATTTCTGATTTTTTGGCTGCCTAACTTGAGATGCCCTCGGGGGGCCTGATTCTCAGAAAGTGGTGATCACCTGATTTTTGGAAATCAAGACCCTTTAATGTGTCCGAGGCTGAGCCCCTCCGTATTGATGCACCCAGAATCACTGGTCACTTAATAATCTTGCCTGGAGTCCGGTATGTTCTGTCCTTTCCCCCCCTCCCTTTTGTCTGGTTTATTATTATTTGTATTGCTGTAGTGCCTAGCATGGGGCTGGGCTCCATTGTACTAGCTGCTGTATAAACACAGAACAAGGCGGGCAGGGACCATCTCTTGTCCCGTGTTTGTACCCTACCTAGCACAGTGGTTCTTGGTCGGCCCTTAGGCTCTATCATAATAAATATTGTTAAGTCTCTCAGCGTTTTTGTGAGGTAGGGAAACATATTCCACATTTTACAGCTGCATAAACTTGGGGACAGTGGGGGTAAGTAACTTGCCCAAGGTCACGGTTAGTCTATGGCAGAGTTGGGACCAGATCCCAGGAATCCTGATTTCCCACCCCCCTTGCGCTAACCACTAGTCCATGATTCCTCACTTATTATCTTTTTAACTGCATAAGCAGCTCTTGAAGATGCTTCAGTGGCATCTGTGTTCGTTTCCATGGCAAAGCACTCTACAATGGTTGCCAAAAATAATTCTCCTTGCCAGCCTCGCCATCTGCAGGAGGAAGTGTCAGAGAAGCTGGCTTGGATGCTTCCTCTGTGTCCTCTTTCTCTTCATAGTATTCGAAACGTGTAGGCTTCTGTTCCGCTCGCCTTGCTATTTTCACGGCGAGGGTTTAAGCAGTGCCAGGGAGAGGGGGATACGGGGCGCAAGGGAGGGGTTGAAGGCTGGCCCAAATGGAGGCTGGTGCTGAGATCAGTCCATTGTAGAGCTGTTTTGGGGACTCCTTGTTGCAATGTGCCGGCGGTCCCGGTGTCTGGCGGGGGGAGGACTCCGTGGGTCACGGCAGGCTTTTCATGGGCAGCCGAGTCAGGTTAGCTGATCCGAGACTATTAGGCCTCCAGCCTCTGCCGCTTTGGGTCCTGGAGGAAGTGGGGTTTCGAAGGGCTCTGTGTGGGAGGGCTGCTGCCAGTTGAAGCAGCTGGAGGCGGTGACGGATGGGAGAGACGGGGCCCGCGCTCGAGGTGACACTCTAATCGGATGAGAAGGAATGACTGCTCCAGATGGACCTGTCAGCTTCAATGAGCGCCAACACCTTTCCCACTCCCTGTCTCACTTTCTCTCGGCTTCTTTTCCTCTCCCGCTTGTCTGATCCCCTTCCATGTTCTTTTGCTTCCCCCTTCCCGGCTAGGATCCTCTCTGGCTTTTTCAAGTAACCCCAGCGCCCTAGGCTGGGTGCTGCCTTAAAGGATCAGTTGCCCACTTCCTTATGCCCTTGTTTTGAGGCCAGCGTTTGCCGATTCGAGGGGGAGGTGCTAGGTCTTTTGCAGCCCACATGAAAGGGAGAAGGCAGAGCTGGACTCTTAAGCTATGTTTATACTTGTGGCGGTGTGTAGAGTTCAGGCACTATACGTGTGGCTACATGCAGCAGGAAAAGGCTCTGTCTGGGATGCTACGCTGCAAAAATAGCTGTGTAGACATGGGCGACGTGGCTTGGGCATGTAGAGAGCCGTGTAGGGGATGTACCCTGGGGGTTCAGGCATGTAGGCCGCTTTGCTCATCCAAGTCAAGTACACTGCTATTTATACCCAGGCTGGCTGGGCGTGCCGCGTCCGCACGCTACATGCTGCCGCAAGTGTACCCTGAGGCTTGAACTGTCCTGCAGCAAGGGGCGTCACGGGGCAGCAGTGCGCCACGCTGTGGATTACGATGCCCTCCAGGTAGCGCATATTTTATGTCTCAAACCCAACCCTCTCTCCGTGGATTGAGGCTGAATTGACTTCACTCCCGTCACTGGATCAGGGCTGTTACAAAACATGCATGCAAAAAATCCTCCCCTGCCCCTAAGGACATGCAGGATCCCGCTGTCTCTGGGGAGCGTAACTAAGGGGTGCTGACGCTACAGACTTTTTCCCTGGGCTCTGGCCCTGGAGGGGGCGGCTGCCGCTGCTGTGCGGGAGAATATGCTCCGGGAATTGAAAAAGGGGAACAGAGTAGCACCTTCTCCTGTGCCCTGCAGCACGTTGGCAAAGAAGACGCCAGCTGTGATGTAACAGGGCCAGATCCTCCGCGTTTCTCTGCTGAAGTCAGGAGGGGAATTCAGATGTGCACCACCTGTCCCGTAGGCTGCGTCGTCTGCACTGTGGTCTGGTGTAGCTGCAGTAGCACGGGCAGTGGCAGCGGAGGCATGGCTTAACTGCGCTGAGTAGAAACCTGCTTGAAACGGGTGGGTATGTACTTGACACAGTTAAGCTATCCCTGCGCTGCTGCTACCATGGCTACGCTGCTGTTTGTGCTCTCACTAGCTTGATGAGAGGTAGCAGGAATATGTGCTGGGAATCACACCCCTAGCTCGTAGTGTAGACTGAGCCTGAGTCATCGCTGGGCACTGCTAGCACCTGGATCTCAAAGCACTTCCCAAAGATTGAAATGCATTATTCCTGTTTCACACTTAGGGGAAACTGAGGCCCAAGCGGATGCCCATGGCCGCACAGTATGTCAGTGGCAGAGGTGGACGTAGACTCTTGGTCTGCTGAACTCCCAGCCTCCCACTCTGGTGACTGAGTCGTGTTCTCTCCCACCCCTTGTAGAAATCATTTCCCCAGGAGGGGTTTCTCTGCGGCCTGAGGAGAAGGCCTGCGTGTTCCACAGCGCCTGAATGCTCCCACATCTGCCTGGCGTCCCCATGGCAGGGTCTTGCAGGTGTTGGAAAGCCCAGGGCAGTGGAAATTCCCCTCTCTCCCCACCCCGCAACACAGGCCGCTGTCTCTTTAATAATCTTCCTAGGTGACGACTGCATCTTCAGTGTCTCTCAGACAGCAGGGAACTGAATTCCTTCGATCCCCCTGCTTCTCCCCACACGCGGTAAGAGCGGCTCAGGCACCTGCTTAGACAGCCGTGGCAGATTAATGTGGGGCCTCGAGGCTGGCAGGCGCAGATGCCGGCAAACTCGATGTTTCATTAACTTTAATGGGAAAGTCCTACGGAGTGTGTGCTCAGGCTTGGCTGGCTGCCCGCCCAGCCAAATGAAAAAGCAAATTCCCCCTTCTCCACCCTCCCCTCCCCCCCAGACAAGGGTCAGGTCCGGAGCGGCGTGACGTTAGCCTGTCTGTCTGTGTAAGAAAAACAACACAAAATGGAGCAAGACCAGGAGCGCAATCATGGCCATGTAGGTGGGGCATGACATGAGATCGCCCTTCCTGGTGGGGGAGAGATCCCTTCACTTCTCTCGCCCAAGCACTGACACTGAAATTAAACAGCCCCTTAGCCCATGCCCGGTGGGCCTGAGTCAGCTGGCACGGGTCAGGCGCAGGTTTTTAATTGCAGCGTAGACCTATCCCATGTGCCTTGAGCATCAGCTGGGGGGCATTGTGGATAGCTGGAGCCTAGCTTGGCTTGCTGACAGCCATGCTACAGCGCTATCTGCACTGTACAGTATTAACTACCCCGTGGAGGGATTTGCTCACACATGACAGCACCCAGCAGTTAGAGCGTGGCTACCCTGTGGTGTAGTCCGTGTGTTAACTGTGTGCTTGAGCCCTGTTAAAGCTTTGGGCCAAGATTTTTCAGTGGTGATTTTTAGTGCCTTGGTTTTTGGGTGCCTAGCTCGAGAAGAGCGTGCTGAGCGCCCACCCTCTGAAAAGGACGTCCCTTCTTAAGGGGATTTAAGTTGAGCGCCCAAAATCTTTCATCCCTTCTGACAATTCTTGGCCTCGGATTCTAGCAGGCCTGACTCCCAGTTCAGGAGCAAGGTTGAAACACCCAAGTGGTGCTGTCTGTACCCTGCAAGGCCACACTGTGTGTTAAAGGCCAGGAACCAGATCTCTTGACTCTACAGCGCCTACAGTGTAGACCATAGACTAGTCCTCTCCCCGCTCATCCCTAGCCTCCACTTCGAGTAGTTAATGCTCGGCGTGTTGTGGCCCTCAGTTAAAATAACACTGTTTTACAGGGTAGCCTTCAGACCATGGTCCACAAGGTCCCATCTGGGCGGGTCCGGGAATCGTGCTAGCGACAGCTGCCTGAAATCACCGCTGTTGTTGGCTGGATTCTGATCCCAGAGCCGGCCTGGCCGAGCTGCGGGAAGTCAGAAGCAGAAGCATCTGCTCAGAGCCGGGACTCTGCTCTGTCTGCGCTTGTGTGTGAGATGGTTATTTTGCCGGCCATTTGTTTTCTATTTTTGTAGCGTGGGGGCACGTCAGCCCCTGCAGCTGTGGTTTCCTCCTGCAGTTTATGTTCGGAGTTGGTATCATTAGGCTGTTTTTACTGGGGTGTGTGGTATGTAATGTTTGTCCTACCAGCTGGTCCGGCTGCGCTGCAGGGAAGGCCTTCTGTAACCCCCAGTGAATGGGTATCTACACAGCAATCAGTCTGCGAAGTATCCAGGGGAGCAAGGACCTGATGTCTCTTACGAATGATACAGTCATGCAGGAATACCTTGATACCAAGGCTCGTGACGCTTCTTGCCCTTGAGAGCAAGTCACCAATTTCCTGCTTGGCTTGTCCCCCAGCAGGACAGGCGTGCATGGAGACGGGCGCCTGTCCCTCCACCAAAGAAAATGGTGGTGGAGGATTGGAGGCAGCCAGAATGGGAGAGGTGTTGGGATGAGGTAGTGGGGGCAGGGTGTGGGGGTATGTGGAGTTATTGGGGGAGGGGGAGGGAGGAGCTGTGGCAGGTCAGATATCATGGTGCGGGTCGTGTGAGCAATAAATGGAACGGTATTTGGGACAACCAATGGAACTCGGTGTGAGTGCCTCTTGGATCTTTGGGGCGGTGAGCATTGATGTAAACACCAGGTGAAGGAGAGAGTTGGGTCTTCTAGCAGGTTCACCCACCACCAGGCCTGTGTGGTTGTCGAATCTGCCTTGCTGGAGGTAGCACTTCCTGTGGGGTGCGGAGGGGAAGGGCTGCCTGTCCAGAGTGGGAGCTAGGATTGTACGTGACGTGACCTGCTCTGCGAACTGGCAGAGACCAAGGGGTGGCTTAAGTGAAGCTTTGCCTTGGGCGAAGGGCGGTGGGATAGGGAAGCCTGGAGAAGAGTTACGGATGGCACAGTCAGCTGGACTCCTGAGCTTGTGAATGAATAGATGTGTGGAGAGTGCCAGGTTCTGTGCTGCTGGGTAGGGGTGGGATGTCTACCAGGCAGCGTTCGGCTCCTCTGCTCCTCCTTTTAAAACCTGCCTCCTTCTGTTCCAGCCCACGACCCTCCCCCAGGGCACCATCAACATGAACCAGTGCACGGATGTTGTGGATGGGGAGAGCCGGACGGGGCAGAAATTCTCCCTGTGCATCCTGACTCCTGAGAAAGAGCACTTCATCCGAGCTGAGAACAAGGAGATCATCAGCGGGTGAGTCGAGGCCCTGGGGTCTATCTCCCGGAGGTCATGTGGGGCTCTCTGCTTAGGTTTGCAGCACAGGGGTGGCACTGGAGAACGAGAGGGCTGGATGGCTCAAGTGACTTGCGATGGGATATGGAGCCTCTTGCTTTGTCCGAATCCTGCTCAATCAGGTAGTGTCTTTTGTCCTCCCACGGCTATTTCTGTGGTGGGTCTCCACCCAGTTCCTCCTTGTTAGGTGCTCACAAAACCCAAGCGACTGCTGTGTTTGTTCCCCTTCCATTGGAGTTCAACAGAGATGCCAAGGTGTGGAAAGCTGTGAAAACTATGCCAGCCCAAGCCTCACCCTACCAGGTGCTCCTGCCAGGGTGGAGGCAAATGGATGGGGGTGATGAAGGAAAGCTCTCGTTACTGACACATGGAGCATGGTGGGAAAGTCTTTCAAAGCTTTCCCTCAGTGTCAGTTGTTCCCCCACTTCCGCCATGGGGTGATACCACCCTGTGATGTCGCCCTTGGCTTGTCTTCTGTTCCTCTTTGCTGGATGGGCTGGTGATTTTTCCATTCTTTGAGGCCCATGCTTTGGAGAGACGGGTCCCCAATGCATTCCTGGTGCTTTGTGTCTCCCGGGCATCTGGCTGTTGAAGGTACTACTGCCACCAGTTCCAGCAGTTGAGTCTCCTAAGGATTAAACTAACCCAGGTTTAGTCTAAAGTCACTGGGCTCAGAGCAGGGGTAACGAGGTGAAATTTAATGGCCTGAGAGATACAGGAGGTCAGAGCAGATGTTCTAATGGGCCCTGCTGGCCATAAACGCTATGAAACTTGTGATGGGTGCATGTCACTCACTGTACAGCCCAGTGCCCACGGGACGATTTGCAAGAGGGGTCGGTCATGCGACATCAGAACACAGATCAGTCCGTGATAGTGATAGATCCCATCTCTGCGTCCAAGCTGTAGTATGGCACTATATAGGCCTCGTAAACTAACCACAGCTATATGTTTCTTTCTTGTTCTTGTAAAAGCAGTGGGTCAGATTCTGCCCTCAGTTGCCTCGCTAAACCCGAGGGTTGTAACCGAGGGCAGAATATGGCCCCAGTGTGTCCTGGTTTGAGCATCATATGCAGTTGTGTGTAGCTGCAGGTCTACACAGTTGCTCTGTTCTAGAATTCTGCCTTGCTCTGCACAGTACCTGCCTTTTGTCTCTGATCAGTGGCTGATACAGGATTGGGGGAGAGAAGTGAGGCCGGATCCTGCTTTGGGAAGGGGATGGATTCTGTGGTCTGAGCTCCAATTCTGCATTTTCCAGGAAGCCTGAGTGACGACTAGGAGTGTGTGTGCAGCCCGTACCTGGGCCATCTCCCAGCATCAGTGTCAACGTACTGGACCATTTGGCACTTGCTTGGTTGACAGGGCAGCTCTGCGATGTGCATGGTTTTAATGACGGGTATTATGAGGGCGATAAACCTCTAATATTCGAGAGGCTCTAATTGCATTGGTGCCTCCTGAATCCAGCTGGCAGCCGAGCCCTGCCGCTGTCCAGTGTGATGCTTTGCGAGAGGCTGTGTGGCAAGCAAAATACACCTTTATCACTAGTGTGCTCATTGGCATTGGAAGCCAAAACAGCCCAGCTTGCCAAGTTCAACAGTGAGCGCAGGGGATGTGCTGGCAGATTGTGTGTTGCACATCTGGACCCAATGGGCATAAACACACACTCTGGGGAAGAAGCTGGAAGGAATACACTGGCAACTGCTTGCTAATGGCTGGATTTGATGATACCATGGGCTGCTTGTAATTCCCCCTTAACAGCAGACATTTATCTTCCACTGACTTTTGCCCTTTCCCACTTGGCTAGTTTTCCTCCTCTCCTGTCCCCAGATCCCCACAGGCCTCTGGCACTTGTAATAGAGCAGCGTGACTGCCTGTAGGGGACTGACTTATTGCATGAGAATCATGCATGACTTCAGCAGGGATATGATCAGTGATGGAGCATTTAAGTCCTGAAGTTGGGAGTGCCTCCTTCTGGGCTTTTGTCCAACATATTCTGAAACTCAGACACCTGCCTTTGGAAAATCAGGTCTGTTTAAGGTGTCTCCAGTGGTACCCCAGAATTGAGACACCTAGAGTCTCTAGTTACTTTTGAAAATCTTGGTCAGACAGTTGATTTTTGTGTTGTTTCCCATTGATGTATGTCTTACCTAGTGACGTACTGCAGCAAGGACGCTTATGGAAGGGGAGAATTTTTAAACACACTGTAGCATTTGCGAAGTGTTTTGAAAATGGAACTGGCTCAGAGTGCTTGGGAAGCGATGTCCCTGGTCGGTCCCGTCAGTGGATTGTATCATTATGGTAACAAATACTGGCCATTTACAAGACCAGTCAAGAAGCTGGTAGGGATGAAGTTGGGGGAGGGGAGGAAAAGGAGCCTGGAAAGGGGTAGGTTAGGGGACGATTGGCACTAAGGAGGAGGCATGTTGCTGTGGTCTGTGCTTATACCGCAGTAACCTGATCTTTGACCTAGCTGGCTAGTCCCCCTCATGAGCATGTCATTAATAACTGCAGGATCTTGAAGTTGGCGTCATTGTCAGCACCGTGGCAGATCCCCAAGAGACATCTCTATCGATGTCCTTAAGAGGTGTGGCTAAATATTCAGTTGATGTCCATCACTGGCGATCTTACCGTACCATTGAAGCTTTTGGTGACCACATGATTGTCAGGTGTGTAGCAGCAGCCCTGGCTTTGGAATCCGTTGGTCTTCCATCCTAAAAATGTGCGCAAGCCACCAAAACCAAACTAGGGCTGATGGAGGCAGTTGAAGATAGTCATAACCAAACCCAGCATCACGGCTCTTGTCCTGATTACTTAATATACCTTCTATTCCTCTGTTATACCTGACAAGAATCAAAAACATCAGTCTCACTCTTCAGTCTTCTTCAGTGCCCAGGTTCCACTGCTGAACAACTGAGAGAGGTGGTTTAACCACGGTTTTATAGATCGGCAGCTTTGTAGCAAACCTGATGTCATGATGTCCCCACAGATGCTATTGAAGGGCCCGAAATCTGGCAACAGCTGCTGGTATACGAGTGTCCACCTCTTTCGAGCGGCCTCCAACACTTCCCAAGTATCTGAGCAAGTGGCAATGTCCTGTTCAGGCAGGTTAATACTGAGCTGGTTGTAATCTGGAGCTGTAGGCTGGCTGGGGACCAGGCACTCACTGCTTTTCATCTTCAGAGCACTTCAGCATCCATTTAATATGCCCAGGGCCGGCGCTTCTATTTAGGTGACCTAGGTGGTCGCCTAGGGTGCCAGGATTTGGGGGGGGGGGTGGCATTCGGCAGCGGGGGGGTCCTTCCGCGCTCCGGGTCTTGGGCGGCAATTCTGCGGCGGGTCCTTCACTCGCTCCAGGACCCACCGCCGAAGTGCCCCGAAGACCGGGAGCGCGGAAGGACCCCCTCCCCACTGCAGAATTGCCGCCGCTGATCGGGAGCGTGGAAGGACCCCTGCCTAGGGTGCCAAAAACCCTGGCGCCGTTCCTGAATATGCCCCCTGGCTTTCCTCATTTCTTCTCTTGCTTCTTAATTGCTGGATGGCTTTTCTCTCCTATCTATGCAGGGGTTGAGAGAAGAAGGCACCTCCCATCAGAAAACCAGCGTCACTGTGCATTCAAATCCAAGAGTCCCTTCTCTGTGTTCCCCTCTCAGACCGTGCGGCTCTCTTGGAAAATGTTGGTTTGAAAACCTTCATGGCACAAAATGCAATAATCCTATCCAGTGGAACGCACCTTCAGTCAGATGGCGCTTGTGAGCCATGCAGTGGCTTTCCACGGAGCCTCCTGTTACAACGTTAAAGGAAGCCCATGCGGATGGCAGCGTTCTCCTGACCTGTGGGTCTAACACAGAGCTAACGGAACGTGCCCTATCAGCCTTGCCACCGTTTGTGCGGCTTGTTCGCTGTTTGCTCTTTGCTCAGATCTGACAGTAGAACTAAATTGGTCAGTTTCTTTTTCTTGGTAGCCTGTTTGTTTCTCATATTCTAGCACGCAGCTACAGGGACTGAACCTGCCAGGAAATGTTTGAAGGGACCCATCCCTTAAATCAGACTTCTGTCTGATAATGTTCTACCTTCCGCTGTTACAGGTGACAGCCCAAGGAAAGTCCCTGTGACTGAAAGGGATTAGAGAAATCAGGTGGGCTTTGTGCATTTGACAGCCCATGGCAGTGTCTGTTTCGCCCTAACCCCTCCCACCCCGCTCTGTTTAGTTCCCTCTGTTGCTTCTGTGTGGTGTCTTACTCCTTCATGCTTTTTCACAGGTTGCCCACAAAGTTGTGATTAATACAATTTGTGGCAATCTCATGGAGTCCTGCCTGCTAGGAGATGGTGTGAGACCCGCTAAATGTTCACGTTAGGCCACTGAATACCCAACGGTTGGGAGCAGTTCCTAGTCACTGGGTTGCAGGGGATTTGAGCAGGGGGTTGGATTTATTGTTAGATTTCACGGTGTTTCTATTAATTATGTTGGTTTTTAAACACCCTCTCCACCCCCTGAATGTTGGGTCTAATGATTTTGAACAGTGCTTCCCTCTAGCAGTCTCACAGCTGGGCACAGTCTCGTCTCCAGGGAGCTGTTGCCTGGCACATCCCCCCCGCCAACCTTCGCATCCTCTCATGTTTTACTCTCCTGTGGTGGTGGTGTCATCCCAGCTGGGTAGCTCTCTGCTCGTCCTTTGTGGGAAGGAACGTGGAAAGGGTTTGGTTGATCACTTTCTCCTGTAATTGGATCACTCGCTGCCAGGCTCCCAACAGAGCAACTGGCCTTAAGAGGAAAACTAAAATGAAATAACTCTTCTCTCCTATGCCCGCTGCTGGTGCTCAGTTGCTTAGCAACACCAAAGGTTGGGCTGCTAAATAGAGAGAATTCCTTGTATGTTTCTCCATCTTCAGGCCTGGGATGAATGCTCCCGCTCCCCTGGTGGGGTGAGACAAGAAGGGAAGCTCAGGTTTATTCTGACTGATGAGGGAGGGTGAGCCTGTGGTGCTGAGCTGCTGAGCAAGGCAACGGAGAGCCGAGGGTCAGCTGTCGTCTCATGGTGAGACTCAGGCATGGAAGAACCATGGCAGTACGGTGCTGCACCTGGAGATCTTTCCTTGTCCCTGTTGCTGTCCCCTCTCCTGGGCTGCTTCCCTTTACCTGTGCAGAGGCGGTGCTCTGTACTGTCTTCATATAGTGCTCCACCACTAATCGCTGCTCTGCTCCTCCCCGTGGCCAAAAGTATCCCCTCCCTCACACCCAATCCAAACCAAGCTCACGGGACTGCCAAGCCCATGCTAGAGTCACCATCCGGTCCATAGTTCTAACTTCCCCGGCCCCTCTGTGCATTGTCTCCTTAGAATGTAAGCTCCCTGGGACAGGCCCCTCAACCAGCTCTTTCAGCAAACTCCAGAGTCCAGGTTGTCTCCCCGCTTCTCTTCCGTTCCTCCCCTCCCACGGTTTGCTCTCTACACTTGCATTATATCTGGGTAGGACAAAGACCTTGTACCTTGGCAGCTTGCAAGCCTCAGTTGCTACCGTAGCACTGGGGGCGTGCACTCTGCATGCCACACGGAATAACTGGATGTCAGACTGGGCTTGGGATCTCTTGTTTATCTTGCGCTACGGACTCTTACCTTTCTTTCAACGCTGAGTCCTCCCTGCCCTTCCCAAACCAGAAAACTCTGCAGGCTGCAGTCAGCCGGGAGCTGTGCTGGCAGCTTGTTTTTAGGGGGGGCCCCCCTCCAGCTGTGGACATCCAGAGGCTAGGGACACCATTCCTTACCCATCCTGGCTAATAGCCATTAATGGACTTAACCTCCATGAATTTATCTAGTTCTCTTTTAAACCCTGTTATAGTCCTAGCCTTCACAACCTCCTCAGGCAAGGAGTTCCACAGGTTGACTGTGCGCTGTGTGAAGAAGAACTTCCTTTTATTTGTTTTAAACCTGCTGCCCATTAATTTCATTTGGTGGCCCCTAGTTCTTATATTATGGGAACAAGTAAATAACTTTTCCTTATTCATTTTCTCCACACCATTCATGATTTAATATACCTCTATCATATCCCCCCTTAGTCTCCTCTTTTTCAAGTTGAAAAGTCCTAACCTCTTTAATCTCTCCTCATATGGGACCTGTTCCAAACCCCTAATCATTTTAGCTGCCCTTCTCTGAACTTTTTCTAATGCCAGTATATCTTTTTTGAGATGAGGAGACCACATCTGTACGCAGTATTCAAGATGTGGGCGTACCATGGATTTATATAAGGGCAATAAGATATTCTCTGTCTTATTCTCTATACCTTTTTAAATGATTCCTTACATCCTGTTTGCTTTTTTGACTGCCGCTGCACACTGCGTGGACGTCTTCAGAGAACTATCCACGATGACTCCAAGATCTCTTTCCTGATTAGTTGTAGCTAAATTAGCCCCCATCATATTGTATGTATAGTTGGGGTTATTTTTTCCAATTTGCATTACTTTACATTTATCCACATTACATTTCATTTGCCATTTTGTTGCCCAGTCACTTAATTTTGTGAGATCTTTTTGAAGTTCTTCACAGTCTGCTTTGGTCTTAACTATCTTAATCAGTTTAGTTTCATCTGCAAACTTTGCCACCTCACTGTTTACCCCTTTCTCCAGATCATTTATGAATAAGTTGAATAGGATTGGTCCTAGGACTGACCCTTGGGGAACACCACTAGTTACCCCTCTCCATTCTGAAAATTTACCATTTATTCCTACTCTTTGTTCCCTGTCTTTTAACCAGTTCTCAATCCATGAAAGGATCTTCCCTTTTATCTCATGACAACTTAATTTACATAAGAGCCTTTGGTGAGGGACCTTGTCAAAGGCTTTCTGGAAATCTAAGTACACTAGGTCCACTAGATCCCCCTTGTCCACATGTTTATTGACCCCTTCAAAGAACTCAAATAGATTAGTAAGACATGATTTCCCTTTACAGAAACCATGTTGACTTTTGCCCAACAATTTGTTCTTCTACGTGTCTGACAATTTTATTCTTTACTATTGTTTCAACTAATTTGCCTGGTACTGACGTTAGACTTACCGGTCTGTAATTGCCGGGATCCCCACTTCACTGGTGCCAGGCCTTGCTCTCAAACCTTCCTCCAAAGAAACTCTGGCTTCCCTGCCTCAGTGCTTTTCTTCCTGCCATAGGGAGCAGCCAATGGGGCTTCTGTTCCCAGCAGCAAATGGGGCTCCTAGTAGAGAGGGGCTGATGCTTTGATTTTTAAATAAGATTGGGACTCGCTTGCTGAGGCTGGGGAGTGACAGGAATTTGAGAGGTTGGGATCTCTTCTTGCAGGAGGGGGTGCTGATGGGTGCCAGCAACGCCCTGGGATGAGCCAGTCGGGTCCTGTGTTTGGTGGGTGGGAGGCTAATCAGCAGCCTTGTCTGCACTAAAACCTTGTAGCCATAATCCAGGTGGCTCCGTAGTTAGATGTCTGTGCTTTGTCTGCACTTGTGCTCCTGGGCTGGCTGGCAGGTCGTTCTTCCCCGTTGTGGGGGAGGCGGTGGAGTTCTCACTTTGATAAACCTTTGTAAATTGTGTAATCAGTTCGGAAGCTGAAGGAAACCAAAAGTGAGGGGAAGAGGGGAGTGAGCAGTGTGTCCCTGGGCCCGTTGTACAGGGCTCGCTCCTGCTTCACCCGCTCTGGGTCTCCGGCTAACACCTGCTCCACCGGAGGTTCCTTCTCTGCCCTGTGTGGTGATATTGACCGGATACAGGTGGAGATCTCCCCCTAGCTCTGCTCTCCGACTCTTCCCCTGCCCTACAGCATCACGGGACACCAACTCCCCCTTCCTCCCAACTCCCCTTGGCATCTGTTTCTCCCACTTAGCTATGCCCTACAATGTTACAGCAACTCCAAGACTCTCCTGCTGTGCTTGGTCATGCCCTGAAGCATTGGCAAAAATGCCCGTTTTCCCCTCCCTTCTCTCCCTGATCCCTGTGCTGTGCCCAGTCACACAGTTGTTACTGGTATCTCCTGTTTTCCTCTTTCTCCCATGCTCCAGTATCCGGCTCAGTCTTCCATTACTCTACCCCACTCTACTCGCTGTGGGTAATGCTAAGAGACACGCATGCTGCAAAGAAAGTGGGGCTGATTTCTTGTGCATTGGCCCTGCATCTTATTTTGAAACTCTGCGTTTTGCCTCCAACCGTGGCATTAATCCTCCCACTTGGTTTCAAGCCATGGTAGTTTTATTTTGCAGCTGCAGCATGCTGCTAAGATTCCCGTATTCGGAGAGCTGTCTTGCGTCCGTTGCGTGCTTTTTGATATTTATTGCCTAACCAAAACCCACTTGATGTGGTCATCCCAAAACTCATGCGACAGCAGCGCACACACACACTCAACGGGAGTGTGTGTGTGGGGGGGAAATTAGGTGAAGCGAAGCATGAAACATCTGGAGCAGCCTGATTGCAACCAGGTTGATTGAGATGTATGGGCTGCTTATCTGGACATGACAAGAGCCGGTAAAGGAATCCACAGCACAGCTGACTCATGGCAAGGACTGGCCTTTTTAATGCTGAATTTCCTTTCTGTTTGTTTTGTGGATTACTCTACAATAAAATGCAGTGGGAGCGTGGCTTTAACAATTGCATTTCTGAAAGCAGAAGACAGACAGCCCTGTCTAGCAGATACATTCCAGTAGGTTGGTCTGTGAGGTTTCCCTGATGCACCTCGGTCCTGTCCTAGTCTCTTCTTTTCCTTCCCTCCTCCTGCTCCCCCGACATCATTCCTGTCTTTGGCCTCTCTTGAGAAGGGACTGTGCCAAATTGTTTGTGGTTTATTGCGATGAGGCCAAATCTTCACTTGAAAAGCTAGGATGAGACCCAGCAAACTCATTTTGCCTGTGACCTCAACCCTGGTTCCTTTTAGGGTTGGCCCCACAGCTGTATTGGAGGGGCTGTAGCTCAGAACTAAGAGGCAAGGGTGGCAGATGGGGTTATGGGTGGTCCTGGAGTTCTGTGGTGCACTTCATGTCTTTTGAGTTGCTATGTAGCTTTGTGTGGCTGGGTCTCTTCCCGCCCCCTCCGCCCCACACCCCACCCGAGCTCCAACCCTTGCAAAAAGAGTTCTTCCTCTTCAGGCTGTGGTTACTGTCTACTGGGTATTGTTTGCGATGTTGTCCCTAACCAGCTCCGAGAAGCTGAGACTCTGTGCGTGCCAAGTTCCTGCTTGGAGGGAGCTTTTATGGTCAAGTTATAAACCCCTGAAAATATGGGTTAGTAATGGAAATGCTGACGCCACCCAAGCTCTGATGACATGCACTGCATTGCTGGAAGGCAGTGGAGAGGTTGCTTGCAGAGCAATATGGCTTCAGGGGAGGTATCAGAATACAGCATCCAACTGGTAATGTGGTCAAACCCCACCGATGAGTTGGACATGCTCTGCCCTTCATGGAGGGAAGAGTGGGTGAGGGAAGAATGGGTGTTCTGTGGGTCCAGGAAGGGGACACTTGAATCAGTTTAGATGGACTATATGGGCCCAAAGAGGCAAAGGTGTTAACATGACCAGGTCACTGTCCAACATTAAACAGTGTTTGGTTGCAAGGTTCAGTATACAAGACCTCAGCCTGCTTAATACTGTGGCAAACACATCATTGAAAATCTTTTTGAAGATACACGAAAGAAGGAGAAACAGTTAAAGCCTTTGAAATTTGGACTATTAAGGTTTCGTTTGAGCAATGTCCCTTGTTCCCTTCCCTGTTAGCTGGGGAAAGCCTGTGGAAGGAATTGTTTTGACAGTCTCTTAGATGGTAAAAACTGCCCTTTTGGGGAAAGGAAGAAAGGGAGTTGAGCTGGGCTGGAGCTGTTGGTCTGATCCCATTTCCTAAAAGACACAACAAGACAAACACGCACGAGGGGGAGAGAAGAACAGCAAGGAGCAAAAATGCAGCTTCCGTCTCTGGTGTTGACTTTCGCTTGCAATCACACAGCACGCAGTCGTCTTAGCCACACTGAGACCTGGCAAACTGGGACCAGCATTGGGCTGTTTAGGGCATTGCTTTTAGCTGCCTCTTTGGTCACAGGCTGATAGAAGTATTGTGATATCCAGTTGTGGCTGACTAAGCCCGACTCTTATTAGACAGAAGGCAAAAGGAGAGGGATAGGAAAAAGAAGAAATAAGATTGGTGAGGAAAGGACCCACAAGAGGACAGGGGCAGGAAGAACCAAATCTCACATCTTGGATGGTGTTTGGGATTTAACCAGAGCCAGTGAAGATGGCAATGTCATCTGGGTCCCTCTCTTGGTCTGGTGTGGTCAGAACATCTTTCAGGATGATGAAAATCCAGCAACGGTGGATCCCAGGGCAGCAGGAGATGGTGGGAGTGGCAGCCATGAACGATGGTGAAGCTCACTCCTTCCTGTTCTCCTGTCTTTGTCAGCTGGCATCTGTGTCTTCTAATGTTTCTTCCCAAAAGCTTTTCTGTTAAGGCCCCCACTGATGGGTGGAACATCCCATTCCCTCGTTATCTTGTTCACTAATTAGGCCTAGTTTCCAATGCACCAATTTTGGATGCCATGACACCTTGATTTCCAGTCCCGCACTTTTTTCCTGTTTACCAGGCATGACCTTAACACAGTCTTTGAGTTATATCAGTGGGTCTCTCAGTTTGGATTCATTCAGTCTTTGTCTCCCTGTTCTACCTTTTCCCATTTGTTTTAGAGGCTTATGAACTTTCACTCACTCCTTACAGTTGAGCTCGCAATCAGAATGAATTTGTAGGCTCAGCTATTACAACATAGTCATTGATTGTACAGCCAGAAGGGATCACTGTGGTCACCTGGTCTGCTCTCCTGTATAACACGGGCCAGAAAACTTCCCAGAGTTAATTCCTGTTTGAACTAGAGTCTAGATTGTCTAACTGGAGGGCGTGCCCCTTGCTTATCAGGAGGGTGCGGGTAAAATAGAACAATCCCACGTCCTTCCTACTTTCCAGGAAGAAGCAGTTGGTTGAGACAGCGCCTCTCTGGAGGCAGGTGCAGCGGCAGCAGCTGGCACACCAGGGAAGCGATTACTGGTGTGGGAGTGGGGTGTGAGTTGGGGGGCAGGATTTGGATTTGGAGAGCGAGCCTGCTTCTGCAGTGCCTGTTGCTGCCCCCGCACTGCATCACACCCTACATGTGCTCTGAATGCTGGGCTGGTGGCAGTGGTGCAGGGATCGGAGTCCAAGCGACCGTGGCAGCAGCAGCATGGAGGAAGCAGCTGATGCCAGTGAGTGGAGTCAGTAGGGATCGCAGCCCAGCTGTGGGGGGAGAGGGGCTTGCTGGGGCTGCAGGCTGGAGGAGTGGGGAGGGGGAGAGTAAAGCAAGTGGCTTGGGGAGGGAGGATAAATTGGGGGGCACACACTGGGACACGAATCTCTGAAGGGGAGTGCAGCAAAAAAAGTTTGGGAACCTGCACCTGATTTCCGGTCTGAATTTGTCTAGCGTTAGCTTCCAGCCATTGGATCACGTTCTACCTTGTCTGCTAGCTTGAAGAACTCTCAGTCAAATTCTTAGAGACTGTGATCAAGTCACTCCTTAACCAAGGACCTCCAGGAGTCCACATGTATTGGCATATATCCATGGTACCCAAATGGATTGCACTCTGGACTCTAAGCCGAGTTGAGGTGAAGTTGGGCATGTTCTGTGCTATCATTTTCTGGGCTCCCCCACATCCTTTTACAGTAGCAGCTAAGCATAAAGCGTTATTACACTAGGAGCTGAGAGTTCAGACAGCATCTTCCATGGTCCTGTGTCCAGCCAAGAGGGGCAAACTGAAGCAATGGAGATCTAAAAGCCAGGCGCCTCCCAGCCAGCCCAATGACTGGGAATCCTGAATCCAGAGGACACTGAGTTCTGCTGGGAGTGAGCTCTTCCCCGGGCTGCCCGTCTTGCTCCTTAGGGAGGACCTTACCGTAGTTCTCTGTTTGTTTGCAGGTGGCTGGAGATGTTGATCGTCTACCCGAGGACAAACAAGCAGAATCAGAAGAAGAAGAGGAAGGTAGAGCCCCCAACCCCGCAGGTAACACCAGGCAGTGACCCCCTGTCATTCACTGTGACCCAGAGTTCTCTCCAGGGGCTGGATCCCTTGGGACTAGAGCAGCGGTCGGCAACGTTCGGCACGCAGCTCGCCAGGGTAAGCACCCTGGCGGGCCGGGCCAGTTTTATTTACCTGCTGACGTGGCAGGTTCGGCCAATCGCGGCCCCCACTGGCCACGGTTCGCCGTCCCGGGCCAATGGGGGCGGCGAGAAGCGGCGCGGGCGAGCGATGTGCTGGAGCCAGGAATGGTCTCCTCACATTGGCTCTCTCCCAGGGCCATTGCTGGTCTCCAAGGAAGGGTGGGAACATCTGCCTTGCTAGCCCAGTTGAGATGAGAAATGGGCTTCTGGTCCTTTAGAACACTCTTGTTCCTGGGTGCGCAGAGCGGTCAAGTGGCACCAGGGCAGCTACCAGGGTGTAAATTAATTTCTGGATGTCACTTTCCGAGCTCACTGCTCCTCCCCCCAGCTTCGAAGATGAAAGTGCTGTGGTAGTGCTCATTAGCCTGCCTCTAAAACGCCCCATAGCAGCCAGTGCTGCAGCAGCTGCATTAAACCCTTGGCTCCCCCCCCACCCCCAATCTGGTTTCTCAGATCTGGCTGAGTTACTTTCCCAGAAGGCAAGATGGATGCGTCTTCCCCGCTTTTCCCCTTTCCTCCCAGGCCTGGTTCCTTTTGTGTGTGCTGGCTGAACCGCAAGGGGATGTGCGGGGTTGTATATCTGGGAAGGGTCTGCAGCCAGGAGTAGGGCTGCAAGTGCTTGGGTTTAGGTAGGTGCATAAGGAAGAGGGTGTGGCGTGGTGGGAAGCTCGCCACTTCTCCAGCTACCTTCGCTAACACACAGGCCGGCTCCACAGCCAATTGCAAAGCTTTGAACAGTGTCCTTTGGGCTCAGGGGCACGTGTGCAGAGGGGGAGGGAGGATGGGAAGAGGAGGAAGCGATCCTGGCCGCTCATAGCCCTGGTAGGGTCCGGGAAGAAATTCCACAGGGCTCCAGTTTCCCTGCATGAGATGACCCTGGAGATAACTAGAATGAAAGGAAAATAATGAAGGCCAGGGCTGAGCTGGGAGTTTCGGGGGCTGGAGCTGTGCTCTCCAGGGACCCAGCGACAGCTCTGCGCTCGCTTTGACTATAAATGGTAAAAGCCGGGGCTGCCCATGACCCACGCGTTCCTGCCCGTGTCTCCCACATGGACGGAGTGGGGGAGAAACCCACAGGTTCGGAATCCCACCCCTAGGCTGGAATAATCTCTCCTCTCAAGGGCTGCAAACAGCCTTGACCCATGTGAGTGTGTCCTGGAGCTGCTGGCCAGCAGGGTGGAGGTGGTTGGACTGGAGGAATTCACCCAGCAGGCCTGGACACTCACAGATGGTTACCTGGTTACTTGGGAGCTGGGCAGGGTGTCAGTTGGAAAATAAGCCCAGCCCTTCCCCCTCTTTCCTCCTCCCTCCTCCCTCCCCCGGTGTGAGCCATTTGTTTTCTCCTGCGATTCCCATATAAGGGTCAGGTCTGGGCACCTGAGGAGAGCTGGGTGTGGCTCCACATGGAACACCTGTGGATTGTCCCCAGCAGCCCAGGAGTGAGAGGGAGCAGTGCTGTGGCTTCCTCAGCTCCCACCCGAGGTCCTCTGAGGGGTACGGGGTGGGAGGAAGAAGGGAATCAACTCTTTACATAGATTATCTGTGGCCAGTTCTCCCCCTCTGCCTCCCTTCCGGAAGTCGCTCCTGCGCCTGATGCTGGGTCGTCTGGGCCACCCCCCTGGAGCGTGGGGAGGGCTTGGAACTGGCCACAGGAAAACTGTGCGGAAATGTTGGCTCCTGAGTGCCATGGATGTGGTGATGTTGTGCCGACACCCGTTCTGTCCTGGGGTCTCTCCCCTCATCAGTGAGAATCAGCAGAGATGCTGACCCCTAACCCCCCCCAGTCGTGAACCCAACCCCAGGCCCCTTTGTGGGGACTCGAACTGGAAGCATGACGCCTCAGTGTGTCGCTTTCAGGGCATTCTGGGAAATTACGTCTGGCTGTGCGGGGGCTGCGGCCCAGAAGCTCCCTGCACGTGGGAGCAGGGGGGAAGGAAGGGAATGGTGCTGACTGAGGAAACATTACCCAGCATAAACCCAGCTCCCAGAGCTGCCTGCTTTTGAGGGGGAAAAATGCAGCCAGAATAACATCATTTTGGGTTACGTTTCATCACCATGGCAACCGCTTGGAAACTGTACAGCATCTGCGCTCCTGAGCACCAAATAAGGCAAGTGGCTCTGGAGAGGATGCACCCTGCCCTCGTGGAGGCGGTGAAGAAGCCCCAGCTCCCTGGAGGACTGAGCCAGGCTGCCCAGGTGTCCCCAAGGATGGGGTGTGTGGGGGCCCAGTGGGGTGCAATCCCTGTGTCTCGCTGCCTTAGGCACAAGCTCAGGGGCTTAGTGTGGGAATAGAGAACGCCACCATCACCCACAGTAAAATGCCAGAGCACAGACCCCCCTGCCCGGATGCCAGCACTGGGTGTGTAGCCCAGGCCAGCTCCCCCGAAGGAGCCAGGTTCGTACTTCAGCTGCCGCTGTACAGAGAGCTCACGGTGGATGAGCTCATGTTTTCTATTTATTTCTCTGCTTCAGCTCCCTGGCCCTTGGCTGCTCTCTGAGGTCTTCCCCCAGGCCTCCGTGGAATCCCAATTCTGTCACAGTTGTCCTCTATTAGCTGGTCTCTTCCTCTCCTCTTACGTTTCATGGAGGAAGGCTGTGTCATGCCTCTTCAGCACTCCACTTATCCCTTTGCAGGAGCTCTCAGTGCCCTGAGAATGATCCTCTTGTCTCTCTAACTCTGCTCCATCAGAGCTGGTGGTTAATGCTTCCCTCTGCTTCTCCCCCACCCCCCTCGCTGCTCTCCACAACAGCCTTTCTCTCTTGAAGGCATTGAGGTATTGAGCTTGTGTATTTCTGTCCACTCTTATGCCACGTCTAGTGTGTGAAGGTCACTGCCCAGAAAACACTGCCGCATGCCACTCAGGGGGACGGGCTAGGAGGATGGCACAGAGGTTAATACCCATAATTCAACAGCATCGCTCGTACTCCATTCAGGCCAGGCCCCAGCAGTAAGATCTCTTGGGGCACTTTGCTCTTAGATCCCCTAAATAAGGGCTTCATCCTGCGTGGTGCTGAGTACCTCCCCATCACAAAGAATGGGAGTCCAGGGCACAGTCCAGATTGGCCCTTGCAGGGTTTAAGAGAAATAAATAGACACAGCGGGACCAATTAATAAACCTCTCCCGCCCTTCATCTTGCAAATCTCTCCACGTTCCTTAAGCAGCCCTGGTGCTGCCCCCGCCCTTGTCTCTGCTTGAGTTGAGCACAGGGGCGGTCTTGGGTTTCCACTCCATGGCGTGTCTTAACTGGAAGGTAGCATTATAACAAAAGACCAGCACCCATGGGGCTGAGGCTAGCAACTGATCAAACAAGAATCTTCTCCTTCCTCACCCCAAACCTTGAACCAAACCTTTAGGAAGGAGCATGGAATCTATTTTTATGGTGTAACTTCCACTTTCCAGAGAGCCCTTTGCCTTGCTGGGTCCTAGACCGAAGCAGCTGCCACCCCGGACCTTAGACTTCCAGCTCCTGCTCTTTGAGGCTGGAGGCTCAGCTGGGTTGGACAGCTCAGAGGAGCATCTGAATTCCTGAGCGCTTCTTTGCAGTCAGCATCTGCGTCGGCACTATCCTAGAGTTGAGTGCACTTGGCCTAGGCCTGCGTCTGTCCCAAACCTTTGAGGCATGTCTGTAAGAATTCAATTACTGTTTGAGACTGTCCCATACCTCTGTCTGCTCCTTAAATGTACTGTCTGGCTAACAGAGGGACAGTGCTCAGCTTGAAGGCCAGATGTGGCTAGTACTCAATGTAGGAAATGTAGGAATGTAGGAAAGTGGATCAGATGAGTGCCCTCTAGTCCAGTGTGTCTAACAGTGGCCAGCTTCAGAGGGAAGGTGTAAAAACCCCGCATAGCAGCACGAGAACAATGTTGCTTAACTGCAGGCTCCTACCATGGGCAAACTCAGACCACGTGTGGCTTCTCTGAACCTTTCCCTGAGGGGATGAGCACAGGGCCTGTATTTGGGTTGGGGCTCCTCTTAACATTTTTATTCTAAAAAATGTATGGAAATGGGCTCAGGCCGGCTGCCTGCATGGTCTCTTTGAACTGGAACATTTGTGGTCCCTGTGTCGTGGATCCACAGGACTGGTGCTATGACCCCAGCTTTGGAACAGTCTCTGGGACGACCCCTTCAGTGAGCCAGACCCCCTAGGGGTCTCAAGCTTCCTCCAGGGCAAGCCACATGGCTTCACCGTCTCCGAAGGCCAGGCCTCTGGTCCTTCAGCCCTTCTGCTTCACACCGTGAGCTCTGTTCCTCAATTCCAACTGAGGCAGACCCCTGAGGGAGACTTGTACTATCTTAGGAGCAATGCACCTCCGCTGTCAGCATCTACAGTAGCACTCAGCCGGCGTTGTCAGACAGTTTATTAGTCACCTGGAACACAGCATAGGAAGACCTTGGTTAGCACAGAGAAAAGAAGGTTACAGCATAGTCCATCCTGGTCAGCATGCAGCCCAAAGCCTCGTCCCTCTGACCTCCCTTTGCCTCAGTCCAGGTGTGTCCCCAGCCGACTGCTTCCTGCAGCCAACTTAACTTCCACCTCATACCCCTCCCCCCTGTTGTTCCCTAGCTGGGGAGATGTGGGAGCGGGGCTGTGGAGAGGCAGGGAAGTCCATATCTCTTGTGAGTTGTTGGTTGTTAGGTGTCCGTGTCCAGGCAATTGGATTTGCCATTGTCTTTTCAAGAGCTCCATTAATATGGGGCCCAAGCCCCAGACAGCTAGGTATCATTCACACCTGTGCTTTAGGCTGGCCAGAGAGCAAACAGACCTCCCCTCCCCCCAAATTAGGTAACTCTGCAGCACATAGGGGAAACCGAGGCACACGTAGGCTTCATACAAATATTACAAAAGATTCCCACTTAGTCACATCCTGTATAGTGTTCTACTCTACAAAAGAGCAAACCAGTTGCTGTGCAGCAGATGCTTAAAGCTGGGTCACTGGGTGATGCAGGCGAAACCTCAAAGCCAGGAAGCTGAATGAGGAAACTGGGAGCTTTCCATCATAATCAAGAGCTGGAATGGAAGGCAGGAAACTCCATGTGTATCTGTTGCTACAGAGATTTCGTTTGCCAGAACAGCTCCGGCAGGATAGCATTAAGCACCAGCCAGAGCGGGACTTTTTATCTTTACCTTCACGCATTCCTCACTAACTCTACCCGCTTCCCCATCTGCTTTCCTCCTTGTGTCAAATGGAAAGCAGCCACAACTTCCCATTCTCTTTCTCCTTCTCCCCAAAGCAGCCTGGAAATGATCTGATCCCAGCCTCACGCTCTGGCCACGCAGCACCGGAGCGGTTAGAGTGGTTCAGGCCACCGCGCCAGAAGCCTGTCACCACAAACTCGGTGCGGCTTGTCAAAGGGGGTGGAGAGATCGTTACCAGAAAAGAAATCCCTTTGAAGGGGCTTCTATTGAACTTGGCTGCCTGTCAGGCCTCTCTCCTTCTGCAGGAAAAGAGCCTTTTGAAAATAAAAAATACCCCTAATCCAGCAGCAAATATTGTCTGCAGCAGCACTGGCCGCTCTGGTCACTTTCGTGATCTGTTTTCCTTTTACCTGCAAACACTTCTAGGTGGCTGGAAAACGTCATTGATTTTTAAGCCGGAAGGGACCACTTCCATGGAAAACTGTCTTCTGTTTTCAGCTCTTGTTCTCATGGCTTCATCTCATTGTAAAAATCTGAAAATTGTTGTTATCTCCGCTCTTCCCCAGACAGAAACCATATCAAGGCAGGGGTCAGTGGATGGCGCTGTTAAATGTAGTGTTTTTTCTTTGCATATGAGCATCTTTTTAATCTCAGAAGGAAATGCAGGCAGGTGGCTAGTTTTCTGATGTTTTTCCGAGGGGGGGCGTGACAAGCAGCAAGGGACCTTGCTCTCTGCCTTAATCTCTCTAACTGGAGTTAGTTCTTTGGTGCAGAATTGCTCTCTGGAAACGAGGATATTGGTATTTGGGCGGAGATCCCTGAAAGAAGGGATTGGGCTCCGTGCAATTTGTCGCCACCACTGTTCCAGGACTTCTGTTTGTGTGCTGCACTGATTTCAGCTCCCACTGAAAGCTGGTCTCCAAGGCCCAGGCTTCTGCTACAACTCGGTAAAGGGGTGACAATATAATACAAAATTTGAACAGCTAAAGAAACGGAAAGAAGTAGTCTTGCCTACTTGCCTAGGCAGTGCTGCTTTGCTCAACTGTGTCCTTCTCAATCTTTCTCTCTCTGGATATATGTGCGTACGTATTCATTAATACATATAGATGGAGTAAAGTTTCAAAGGAGATTAGTAACTTTGAGTGCCCAGTTGGAGACATCTTAAAGGACCTTCAGAAGATGGGTTGAGTTTTCACTCTCTGAAAATAACCCATTAAAATATCTCAGGTGTCTAAAAATTGAGGCAATTCCTAATCGTCCTCGAAAATGTAGGCATATGCGTGTATTGGTGTATTTATAATATATTCATGTGAGAGCAGGAGACCAGATTCTTTTCTATATATAAAATCACCAGAGCATCTAAGGGCCTGAGCCTACAAACACTTATTTCTTCTTCATAACACACACAGTCCTGGTGACTGCAGTGGGATAACTCTCAGCAGCAAGCACTGTGCTTGGGTAGCCAGTAAGTTTATAGGTTTACAGGCCTGTTGTGCCTAATACAGTAGTTAAGGTTCACCTTGATTTGCCCATCGTGTCTCAAGTGGTTGAGAGACATTGGGAAGGGCTGTCACAATTTCCTTAAATATTTATTTCTGGCTGTGGTTAATTGATCACTGGTTTGTTCTGACAAGTACCCAGTGGCTTTAAGAAAAATTCTAAAAAATTCCCTAATTAATAGAACTGAACTTTACGCCAGTTGTGAAAGTCCCCATCCTGTCTCATGCGTTAACCTGCTAAACTGTCCTTCCTCCATCACAAACTAAGTCAGTGGATTGGGCTTCTTGTTGCAAGGATACTGAGTAAAATGGCAGCTGTCGCTGATTTATGTTAGGGCCAGTCGTACTTAGAGATGCATTTAAAATAACTAGTATTTCCTTAATTGCATTTTAAATTGTGTTAAATAGCTCTTCTGTTTTTAAAGTAAATCTCCATTTAGGCATCTCAGGTGTTAAAGCATTGCATTTTTTCTTTATTTGTGGCTCGTTGCAAACCAGACCAGACAAACGATGACTGCAGCTGTTGGACAGTAGGGAATGAATTTCTAGTTTTAATTCTTTTTTGAAGCCATTGCACAAAAAATGTTTTCTGATGTGAGCAAATTCAGTTTATTGGCTGGCAGAGGAGAGAGGCCTAGGGGGGTCATGGGACGTATGTTAAGGGCAGCCGGGTTTAAGAGGGAGACTGAGGGAAATAAGTGTATGTACGTGTACACAGAGGGAAGGGGATTTGGTTGTGTGTACACACACAGGGAAAGAGATTTGGTTTATTTGCGTCATGGAGCATCACCTGTCAGGTGTGCTCTGTAGAGGTTGCACTGTTGGTGCCACACCTGGGGGTGTGTAAGGCAGTGAGAAGACTCCCATTGCATGAGCATGAAATCTAGCAGCTGAACTGATTTACTGTCTGTTTCTTGGCTGGAGGTAGAAGGCTAGGGTAGAGAACGTGGGGGATATCAGATTGATAGATATAGGTGGGCAGAAGGCCTTGAAGTCAAAAACAAAATGGAAGATCTCTTGGCTCTATGTAGGATTGCTGTGACGGGGGCTTGTCAATCCAGCAGTCAAAGCCACACACCTACTATGCTGCAGCGACAGCATGCAGGTGAGGAGAAGGGCTCAGATGTTCCCCGCTGCTGACAGTCGGAAGCCCTTCCGGATACTGACTTAACCCATATGGCACCTGCCGGGGGTTCTGTGGCTTGTTGGTAGAAATGGACAGCACCTTGCAAAAGTGAAGGTGAGGAGCTGCTGTTTAAAAATGGGTGTAAACCAGAGGAAAAAGGCATGTGACATTTCCGCCTGTAGCCCCGTCTCTGGGCTCCCAGGCAGTAATGCTGTGAAGCCGCTAATCTCTCTCTCAGCAGGAAGTGCAGCTTGGGGCTGGTACCTGGGCAGGAAATAGCTGGAAAACCAGGCTAGAGGGGGGGACTTGCATTATCTGAAAAATAACCCCTGTTCTAACTGTATACTCGTGGGGGGGGGGTGCAACTCAGGTGTTCCTCTAACCCCTCCCCTCCCTTAAAGTATAATCTGCTTTCTAGTCACATAAAGCCCTTCTTTGTCTAAACCAGCGGAGGAGCCCTGGGAGGTAGGCTGTGCTCATTGTTTCTAGCCAGGAGAATTTGTCAGGTAATTGTTGTCTTCTTGCAAATGGAACCTTGTTGAAATGTGACTCGATGGGCTCCAGAAGTCCTGTCTCTAAGAAGGTCTTCTGGGCAGGAGTTCAACACACACGGAGCCTTTGGCTCAAGGACATCCTCCACATCCCCTGTTGATGGACCGGGCGAGGGCAGCTTCGCCAATGGGTGGGCACGTTTGTCAGCCGAGAGCTCTCACTCTTGGCCGTGCTTCCGAAGATCCAGGGCCTGGCTGGGCTTCAAAGCTTCCCCTCTTGGCGAGGTTCGCTGCTCTCTCGGGTGCTGACAGTTTGTGAAACGTTGCTTTGAGGGGAAAGTCACGCTCCAGGCCGAAGAATGCAGAGCCCGGTGCGGCCTTCCACTTGAAGTGGTGTCCAGGGCCAGCTGTTCCTTGCCATCCTGATGGAAATGATTCGCAGCTGAAGTTGATCTTTCCAGTCCTCAGAAGATATGAGAGAGAGGGGAGGGGGTGGAGGTGTACCTTTCGTGGATGTGAGGATGCTTCAGAGTAAACGTTTGTGGAGGGGTCAAAGCAGGTAGCCCATATGTTAAATGTCACAGAATACAATAAAAATCCATCAAGGGTTTTTAGAATGCATGTTCAATGCCCTGGTTGGCCAAAATATCCCATCTCCCACCGTCTGCCCCAGGGGTGGTTGCATTGCTGGATTTCTGTGTGTAGTTGTGATCCTTGGGGAAGAAAGTGTTATAATAATAATCTCGTAAGATCCTCCACCAACGAGACATCTTAGACATATACTGCCGTGTAAGTGTTTATAACTCCTATTGGTCTGTACTGAGGTGGTTCTGTGGCAAGTGATAGTACCGGCCTTTCACAAGCATTCTTGTCCTTGGTTGGGTCAAAATGAAGTGAGTTTGCTAGGTCTCAGTAGCCCCTCAAGGAAGCTGATCCCCATAGATTAGAATCTATTTCAACGGGATCTTTCTCTATCTCAAATGTGTGTACTGTGCTCATTGGTCTGGTGACAGCATGCCTCAGACGCACCAGACCTACAGCACGCCTACTTGGGAAAGGGCCAGCAGCAGGCATCACAGTCAGGGCTGGCGTTGATTGGCTGAGCTGTAAGGCGTGGTTAATCCATGGTTTCGTGAGCGGGAACTTTACACAAGTGAATAGTTAAAAGCGCTGGTATTGTGCTGCGTCCTGTCTGCCGAACTGGGAGGGGCAGTTCCTACTGGAAAACAAAGCACAGCAAAGCAAAGAGGCCCCTACCATGTATATCTGCTGCTTCTCAGGGTCAGTAGGTTTCCTTCATTTGTGAGCTTACGTTTGCTCTGGTTTCTTTCTCCAGCTGGACAGAGAGGGAGATGTGGGCCATTTTTGGATCCCTCCCTCAGGAGAGCATATTAAAGACGTTTCCTTTTTCTTTGTAAGAGCGGTGCTTAACCGCCTTGCTTAAGGAAGTCTTGAATTAGCCTGTCCCACTTGGGAGAAACGCTTAGACCTGCCAGCATTTGAAATGTATAAATCAGATCATTCAGGGAAGGGAAATACACACACCCCTTTGTAAGGGCGTCGAAATGCCATGTGGCCTAAGAGCTTGGGGTAAAGTGGTCCATGTATCTCCAGATAAGGACCTACCTGCTATGGTAAGTCGGGATGACTGGCGCTAGGACTTAGAGAATGTGCAGTGATACCCAGTGTCTTTTTCCTGTTCTCTTTAGGAACCTGGCCCCGCTAAGATGGCTGTGACCAGTAGCAACATTCCTAATGCAGAGAAGGTCCCCACTACCAAGTCCACCCTCTGGCAAGAAGAAATGAGGGGCAAAGATCAACCAGATGGGAACAGTAGCATCAGCCCAGCCCAGAGCCCCATGCAGAGCCAGGCCATGCCTGCCAGCTCCTTGAAGGAACCTGTGTTGGAAAGCAAAGAAGGTAAGGACCAGAGGGACGCTGGCACTGGTTCCTGTTCTCCTCTATCCTGGCAGCATTCGATACTTGATTGGCGGGGAGCTTTCTTTTTCACCCTGAGGTTGTGCTGTGTAGTGACTGGAGCAGGGCCTGGAAGATGAGACTCTTACGGCTTGATGCTCAGAAACTGCTGAGCACCTGCAACTTCAGGAAGTCCATGGGAGCAGTGAGCAATGTCACTTCCTGGCTCTGCCACTGCCCCAATAGGTTATGTTGATCAAATCCCCCCGAACACTTCTGTGCGTCAACTTACCCCTCTGAAAGGTGGATCTAATACCTTACCTACCTCACAGGGATGTTGTGAAGCCTCCTGTGTGTAAAGTGCTTTGATATCCTCTGATGGAAGGTGCTTTCAAAGTGCAAAATGCTATTATTAATGGCTGATTAACCCCAAGTTGTTACTAGGGTTGGAAGGTTTTCCTGCAGCAGTTTGGTTTGATTACGTAGCTGTCTTGACTGGAGTAGTGTGGCTTTCTTAATGGGACCTAGTCAAAAAGTTTGGTCTAAACTTGCTTTTATTTAAAAACATGAATAGAAATGGTTTCTTGTCTGTGTAGTATTATTATTATTATTTACTATTTTAAACAAATGTAACGGTTCCCCTACTGGTTTGGAAACCCAACTACCTGTTAGTACCCAAGATCCCACAACTGCCATAGAGAAACAGAAGGAAACTGCCCTGTTGATGAAGGTGATATTATTTACATTGAGGCGGTGCCTGGGTAGGCACTGTCATGGACTAGGGCTGATTTCATTGTCCTGAACTGAGTGAAGTGCAAATTAAGAAGAAACTGACATTAGTTTTCTTTTCACCACTGGATTCCCCTCCTATCCTGTTCTCCCTCCTCCTCCCCCCCCTCCCACTTTCAATATTTTAATCCGGTGAGAATGGCTCAGCCCAGTGTCAGTCTACAAAGATCTGAACACTTACACTTGCGGCATTCCATAGGATGGTACCCGGGGGGGGAGGGAGGAGAGGGGAATAACTGTGAATAATGGGATGAAATTAAGAAAGGGGAAAATTTGGATAAAGTACTGGAAGGCAGAGGCAAGGAGCAGAACGGGATGACTTCACAGGTCTTTTCCACCTCTAACGGGTGCGATTCCAAGGCAAGGAAATTTCCTTTGGAATAAATGAGCTTTTGAATATTGATCGTCCCCCTTTATACTAGCCACTGAGTGATTCCCAAACTTTTCACAAAGGCAACCCACCAACTGCATTTTGTCTTAATCTTTGCAACCCACCCGGGGTCCTGATGCATGGGGAGCAAGGAGACAAAATCAGAGGCTAGCTTCCTTTGCTGCCGGCTCCGCCTCGCCCCACGAATGGGGCACCGACCACCCACAGCAACCCTCTCAGCCCAGTTCCATGGGACAGGAGCACTCGCTGCAGGATGAGTGTGGGGTGGGCTCGCTATCCAACACCCCCCCCCCCCCCCCCCAATGGTCTCCCCTCTGGACTGGGCCCGTGACCTATCCCAGCTTTCCGGTTGGTTGCAGCCTACCCTTTGGGAAATAGTGCCCTAATGGATACAGAGAGACACCTGCCTACAGTTGGTCCTGTTTTATTGCCAAGCACTGAGGCACTGTTTCCTCCTCCCAACCCTATATCAGGGCAGCTGTTTACATTTTGTCTCCTCTGATTAGTCCCTGGAAGCCTCCGGAATCTGCTGTATTGTTCTAAATGAAACAATAGAGGCCCGGGCTTTCTTCCTGCTTTGTGTTCCCCTTGGATAAATTGGGGGCGGCGGGGAAAGCTGAGTTTGTTGTATGTTCTGAGCGGCTAGCTAAAACGATTGCTTTCCTCCTTGCTCTCTTGGGATTAGCTAATGGAAGAAGACTGCTCCCTTTGCGTCTCTCTGATTTAGCTGGTGTCAGCAAAGCCCTGGTTTTGATGAATCAATAGGCTTTTGCCCTTGACACCTTGGGATGTGGCCATGGGCAGGAGGGTGTGTGTGTGTGTGTGTGTGTGTGTGTGTGTGTGTGTGTGTGTGTTGTACCTCCACAGATGCTGCTTTTCGGTCACTTGTTTTTTGGCTGGAGAAAACAAAATAACTTACCATCCAGCTTATGATCTTCAGAATGGATGGGAAAGTTGCTGCTGGATGTAGACCTCTCTGCTGCCTCCCCTTCTTCCCTGCATGCGTGCGTGTATACATTCACATGTACCTACCTACCAACCAATCAACCAGCAGGTCAAGTCTGCCTGGAACAGAACGATTTTCTCCACATTCCAAACTTACATATGGAGAATCTTCTAGAGGCCAACAATTCAGGAAGTGCAGTGGTGATTAGATGCAGGTTATTTTGGCCCTTGAAAACAAATGCTCGTGCACAATTTTGTGGTGGTGTGAATGCAAAACGGGAATTGTTCCTTGTGCCCTCGGTAGCAAGAGCAGTGTGAAGGGATTCCCCTTTCCTTAATGCCTTTGTCTGTGCTGGCATGGAGGCTGGTGGTCACTAACTCACTCTGGCAAAAGAATGCATACAGCTGTTTTTCATCTTGCAATGAGGCCTCAATGCTCTCCTAGCTCCCCATTTTTTCTGTGGAGGAAGAAATAGAGCTGCCGATGGAGCCATGCTTCCTCCAGCTATTAACACACCTTCCACTCTCTTGTTCCCCTCTCCTGACCTTTTTTTCTTTTTTTTTTTTAAATGAAGATATACCTATCTCATAGAACTGGAAGGGACCCCGAAAGGTCATTGAGTCCAGCCCCCTGCCTTCACTAGCGGGACCAAGTACTGATTTTGCCCCAGATCCCTAAGTGGCCCCCTCAAGGATTGAACTCACAACCTTGGGTTTAGCAGGCCAATGCTCAAACCACTGAGCACTCGCTTGCTCTCTCTCTCTCTCGCTCTCTCTCTTTTTTTTTTTTTTTTAAACTGGAATCAGACACCATCAAAGTTGATTTTACTTGTGATTAGGCAATGCATTGGTGTTTGCTGGCTGAACCGCTGAGCTTCCTTCTAATATATGCAGTTACAACTTGTTGAGAAGAAGCCTCCTCTTTGTGTCTTAACAAAGCACCCGCTCTTCCCTGTTGTGTCCCTCCTCCCTGACTCTGTGGAGACGGAGTGGGTCAGATCATTGCGTGCTTGGACTCAAAGAAATAAGGGGAGACTTTATTGGCCCTTCTGCAGTATGGCTGCTCCTGACCAGATGTGAGAAGCTGGCTGGGCACCTGATGGTATTCTGCTATCTACATTCCCACCTGTTATGGAAGCCCCTGTTGTCATTGTCCAGTTTTTCCCTCTGTAAATAAGTCTCAAGCACCCATCCCACCCTATGTCTATTGGAGCTTTGCATGTGGCACCTATAGCAGGCTGCTCAGTAATCCAAGTGTGAAATGCTAATGATTGGTGGGTCCTAGTCCACCTCCTAGCAGGTCAGTCTCCACATCACAAGAAACCTGTTCTTATCATCACCCTTTCTGGTAGTTCTGGGCACAAAAGCCAAAGATGCAATGGATCCTGAAACTGAACTTCCGGTTTCCCTCCAGAGGTGGGTCTTCCAGGTCAGGTTTGGGTTTGGGTCCATAGGCACTGTAATGCTGGAAATCGTATGCAGATGTTTCCCTTTCTGTGGAGGCAAGGCAGTTTGTGTTAAAATCCCCTTTTATACAAATGGAGGGAAGGCGAAATCAAGTTTGGAACCAAGCGTAGTAACCTCCACCCAACTCCTTCCCCTTGTTTTCTGTTCCGTTTCTTAGATGAGAGCTCCATGAATGGCGACCGGATAGACTGTGGGCGGAAGGCGCGTGTTGAGAGCGGTTACTTTTCCTTGGAGAAGACCAAGCAAGACTCCAAGTTGGAAGAGCAGCACTTGCCACCTCCACCGTCCCCTCCCAGCCCCAGCACCCCGAACAACAGGTACAGTTACCCCAAATCACCCTCCCAGGAGCACAGCCACCCCTTTCCTTCCCCAGGTACCAGCTCAAACAACCGAATGGTTTCCAGCTTCTCACTGAACTCCCTGGATTCAAAGAGTACTTACCCCACGTACAAGGACTCCAGCAGCAGAGACGGGGGAAGGGGAGCAGAAAGAACGGACCGCTCCCTTTCCTTCAAAGCCAGTCGGCAGTACGCCACCCTGGCCGATGTTCCCAAGGCCATTAGGATCAGTAACCGGGAGGCCTTCCAGGTGGAGAGGAAACGGCTGGAGCAGAGGACCCGGGCCCGCAGCCCTGGAAGGGAAGAGGTGGCCCGGCTCTTTGGCAACGAGAGACGGTAAGGGACCCGTGGCTGTTCTGTTTCTTAACTCTTTTGACTGTGACCACATGGTGGTGGTTGCTGTATTAGTAAAGCAGCGGCTGCTGGGACAGACATGTCCCTTCACAGCCCATTGTAGAGGAAATGCTTTATTTGGACGATTATAGTCCGGAGCCCTCCTCTCTTAAACCAGGTATTTAACTGGTGAGCGTCTCTCCTCCTTTGAATCTATTAAATGGACTGGGAGGGAATCCTGATAGAGCCATGCCACTTTTTATGGATCCGATGGCGCGGGGTCATCCACCCGTAACAGCTCTCTCGTCGCCCATCCCCAGCCAAAGGAATTTGAGTGAACTCCCAGCTGCCCAAAGCCAGTGCAGAGAGATCCCTCAAATTTGTACCCAGGCCATCTTCCTGAGTCTCCATTATTTTCCAGACTCCCCATCACTCTAACTTTATATACAGGTCATTCCTGTAGCCACTGGGAAGTGCTCCTGAAGTGGGCATAGCTAGGACATCCACTCCATATTAACCAGCGAAGGATGTGATCCCCACCAGTGCCAGTGTGTGTGAGCCCAAGTCACCCATGGTTCTCGGCTGATCCTTCTCTTGGGGTAGTAGGCTGGACCTTCCTCCAGTAAGCTGCCATGTGTTGCTCTGTAGTACCTCCCTTCTCCTTCTCCACCCTAGCTCAAGTGCCTGGTGGCAGCTGGCACCATTAATTAGGGTATTTCTATAAACTGTGTTGGGGCCATGTGTGTTATGCAATGGTCTGATGAGCTAAGAGAGATTTCAAAGTGTCACAGTGTTAATCTTGGAGACGGGAGTTGGCTGCCACCGATGCAGAACTGAGCGGGTGGAAAAACAGCTTAGTGGAGAAGGCTTTGCGTCCAGTGCACACGCTCGTTTTTTCTGGGTTTAAGGAGGCCCAGTGGGGAGGGAGGATAGATTTAACTTGCCCTGAAAAAGCCCCATTTATGTGATGACTGCAGAGTAAGCCATGAGACAAGGGCACTGGGCTAGAGGGCTGTTTGTCGGTCTGATTCGCTTGCACTTGGGTTCCTGCGGGCATGTTCGCTCTAGCATGATGTCACCAAGCACTTGTGGTTTGCTTTTCACATCCCCTGGAGGACTGTTTTCACGCTGGCCCACAGTTAATGCAGGCATGAAGCTGCTATTGCACAAGCAACACCGCTTTGCACTCGTGTTTGTTCCACTCATTTAAATTTGCAACTGAACCGTATGTGTGTCTAACCTGTACTCACCCAAGCAGTGTGTAGCTTCGCTGCCTGGCTGCAATCTGGGGTGGAGGACGGGACTCAGAGACCGCAATATCTTGACTTTCTTCTCCCACCTGAGGATAGAGTCCTTTCTGGGTCTGGCAAAAAGGATGCTGTGCTTGCCTCCTGGAGACCCCATCCTGTTACACTGGGTGGAGAAAGAACAGTAATTCTTGGTTTGTGAATTGTAACATATTGGCTCAAGTGTGTGTGTGATCATGTCACCTGCTAGTGGTTGGCTTATAGCAGTGGCTCTCAACCTTTCCAAACTACTGTATCCCTTTTAGAGTCTGATTTCTCTTGTGTACCCCAAGTTTCACTTCATTTAAAAACTACTTGCTTACAAAATCAGACATAAAACACAACTGGGTCACAGCACACTATTACTGCAAAACGTCTTACTTTCTCATTTTACCATATAATTATAAAATAAATTGATTGGAATATAAATACTATACTTACATTTCAGTTTATAGTTTATAGAGCAATATAAACAAGCCAGTGTCTGTATGAAATTTTAGTTTGTACTGACTTCGCTAGTGCTTTTTGTGTAGCCTGTTGTAAAACTAGGCAAATATCTAGATGATTTGCTGTACCCCCTGGAAGACCTCTGCGTACCCCCAGGGGTACACGTACCCCTGGTTGAGAACCACTGGCTTACAGAATATTAAAAGGTCTACTACTACTGCCAGCTTAATAGTTCAGGTACTAGAGGCTTGTGTGTTCTTTTGGCACTGAAACTCCCGAGTCCTAGCCCCAATGTGATGCTGTATAGCTGAAAGCAGTGATAAATACGTGCAACTCCTGGATTCAATAGCTTTTCAGAGTGGTTACTTCTGAGCAGCTAGTAGTGCCAGTTGGGGCACTAGTGTGCAAAGGCGTGTCCAAACTGGGGCATAGGGAGAGGGCATGGAATATCTGATGAGGAAGACAGGCATACAGATAACAGATACCTGGGAGAAGAAGGATCTCAGAGCTTCTGCTAGATATTGTCCTTTTTTATTTCATCCCTGCTGATTTCTGGTTGGTGGGGTGGGTTCCTCCTCCTCCCAGAGGCCACTGCACCCAGCCCCTTTGTTTCCTGGGCTCCTGAGGCTATTATACAGCAGAAGGCGATTAGATTTTATTGCTGTGTCAACATTGGTGAAAACTCTCCTACGTTATGTCTAGTCGACTTACTGCCGTTATTTGAAGTGACTTTGCTCTGCCGAGGGCGTGGGGGCAGATGAATGTCTCTTGTGCTTTTGCTTTTATTTATTTATTTTTTTAAAAAACATGCTTTAATAAACTCCCATCAGCACAGTGGCCGTGACCAGGGTGGGTGTCTTCTGTTTGATTTCTGAGGCTGCTGGAAAAAGATTTAAAATAAACAAGTCTTTTTTGCATTGTCGCTCACCATAATTCAGAGGCTGGTGGGCTAATGTCCTGTCAAGCCAGCCTACATTTTGTCATTACACAGATTGTGACAATAGCTCACTCAGAAGGGCTTTCTGTGATCAACCTTCCCCACACACCCCTCCCAATGTCCCTACAATTGTTTCCCTTTCCTCCCTGCCTGCAGTCAGGGCTGGAAGAGGGGTGGGGGGTAGAATTGTCAGCACCAATGGAGAAAGGATTTGTTTGAGCAGTGATGAGGCAGCAGCTTCCCCTCCTCCCCTCTCCCTTTTATTTAAAGAGACATTCTCCAGTGGTGTAGGCCCCAAATCTTGTGTGTTTAAAAAGTTTTACCGAACCTTCTATAAAGAGAAGCATCTTCATGATTTGTGAGGAGGTGGGGTTTTGAGAGGGGGAGGGGAAGGTGATGGCACACTCTGACAGGGCAGTGTGGGATTGATCTCTTTTCGCCTGTGTGTGAAGTCGGCTATAAATAGAGTGAAACTGACAAGTTTCTTGTTTCACAGTTGGGGGGGGGGGGGGGAGGAGGTACAATAAATATAAACAAACAGCATAAATGGTCATGGATGGGGAGTAGGTGTTTAAAACACTCCAAGCTTTAATGATCTAAGATGATGATAGTGACAGATAATTGTTCCAAAATATTTAACTTGACAGTTTCCTCCCACAAAGATGGCAGATAAGTGCATGTGAGAATTAAAGGAGAGTGTTTCCCAAACTAGTTGTTAGGGTTAGTGATAATCTCTCCCGCTTTTGGGGGACAGAAAGGGAGCTATTCCCTTCTCAACAGCATAGCCCTTCCTGACCATGTGTGGGGCTGGGAACAGGGCCTCCTTCAGTCCTCCTTGGCCAGAAAGGTAGTGCTTGGGAAGTGCGTGGACACTGACAGGATAGAACAGGGGTGGCCAGTCTGAGCCTGAGAAGGAGCCAGAATTTACCAATGTACATTGCCAAAGAGCCACAGTAATACGTCAGCAGCCCCGCATCAGTTCCCCCGCTCCCAGCGCCTCCCGCCCACCTGCAGCCCCGCTGATCAGCCCTTCCCCGTACCTCCTGATCAGCTGTTTCGTGGCGTGCAGGAGGCTCTGGCAGGGAGGGGAAGGAGCGAGGGCATGGCAGGCTCAGGGGAGGGGGCGGGAAGGGGTGGAGTGGGGGCAGGGCCTGTGGCAGAGCCAGGGGTTGAGCAGTGCGCACCCCCTGGCACATTGGAAAGTTGGCGCCTGTAGCTCCAGCCCCGGAGTCGGTGCCAATACAAGGAGCCGAATATTAACTTCTGAAGAGCCGCATGTGGCTCTGGAGCCACTGGTTGGCCACCCCTGGGATAGAAGAAGGGGGTTCCAAGAGGGTCATGTGGAGAAGCGGTAGTTGGGAAAAATACAAGTGTAATCAGTGGCTTTGAAAGAGAGTGCAGCCAGTTATAAATGAACTTCATCCCAGCTGGAGATGATCTGGGTGGTGTGGGCAGGAGGGGGTCACATTTTCCCTGAGCCAGGGAGCCTCAGTGTTTCAAATGTTCAGGTGGACTTGGCTGGAGAGAGCTGGTTTAGCACTGGACTCAAGAATTAACATTTCCCGACTCTCCGCTTGGCTTGGCTGCTTTTTAATTTGATTTACTTAGTTTACATTTTATTAACATGTTTTTCTCTGCATTTAATCTGTGCCATTTGAGGTTGAGCACTTGTGAAACTTCACTTCTCAGACTGCAGGTGCCAGTTTTTCTTTAGTGCTTCAGAGCTTTCTGAATGATCCTGTCCAGTAACTTTCTAACAGTTATTCCAGCTCATTTGATGCTGGGAATTTACCTTGAATTATTCAACCCTCATGCAAACCCCAGTGAACTGCATCTCTTTGTCAAGCAGTGAAACCAAATGAATTTGCTAATGTTCCGGCAGTATTCTCAGCTTCTCCCCCCCCTTCTTCCACCAATCAATCCACTCTAAGGCTATAGCGACACTAGAGACCTTACAGCGGTACCGATCTCTCGTGTAGCCAGTCTATGCCGACGGCCCCATCAACATAATTAAACCACTTCCATGAGCGGCGGTAGCTATGTCAGCATGTCACACCCCTCAACAACATAAGTGTTGCCGACATAAGTGGTGTAGATATGGCCTCAATTATTGCATGAGGATTGGACCTCCAGACAGAAGAGAACTATACACTGATTTCCAGTAGCCCTAGTTAGTGCAGCCTCTCCTCTTAGTAGTCCTGTTTTAAAGACACTCACTCCATTATTTTATTTTTATTTTTTTTAAAGAGATCCTATCTGATTAATATAATCATAGTGAATGTTTAGGACTGTGTTCTAAAAGAATCCTATTGATTGTTTAGACCTAAATTTTAACCTCTGACCCATAGGTGCTGGAACTAGTGGTTCTGGGGGCGCTGCCGCACCCCTTGGCTTGAAGTGGTTTCCATCATATACAGGTTTTACAGTTCGGTTCAATGGCTCTCAGCATCCCCCACTATCCTAGAATCATAGAATATCAGGGTTGGCAGGGACCTCAGGAGGTCATCTAGTCCAACTCCCTGCTCAAAGCAGGACCAATCCCCAGACAGATTTTTACCCCAGATCCCTAAATGGCCCCCTCAAGGATTGAACTCACAACCCTGGGTTTAGCAGGCCAATGCTCAAACCACTGAGCTATCCCCCCCCAAGCAAAAGAAAAACTATACAAATTGTTCCAGTACCCCTGCTCTGACCCCTTTACAATTTTCTGTGTGTGTGGGGGGGGGTCTGCCATATTCTAAATCTCTTCTTTATAAATATCTAAAGTGAACCCACCTTTTCTGAGAAACTTTCAACAACGCTATTTTGGTGTGTCTCACACATAATCAGTGTTTGAGCTCCCCCTGCTGGTGTGCACTGATGCATTTGGTGTTTAATGCTGTTTCTACATCTCTGCACAGTCCAGCTTGCATTGCCAGTGAACAAAGAGAAGAGGAAGTGAATCCAAGGCCCACCAGCTTGTTCCTTTAGCGCTGGAGACATAATAAAATGGAAATTTATATGTATACAACAGTCATTTGTCCCTGATACAGGCGACAGCCTGGGTCTGAGTCAAGTGCGTAGTGTGGGTTGTGGCTTTTGTTCTACATTCCTTTAGCTGAGTTCTGGGTGGATTTGGTAGCGCTTCTACTCTGTGTTGTTGGAATAGAAGTTCTTGCAGAGATGCTGTGCCCACAGAGGCCTAAAAGACTAGCTGAGCGATAAGTACAGTTCAAGTGTCCTCCCCGCCCAGGCACAGGAATATGGGCATCTCTCTGGAAACCAGACACAGGAGTGACCGAGCACAAAAAGAGTTTCAAGACAACGGTAGGGAATAAGCCCAGGGTCCAACATACACTGAAATGTTGTGTTATATGCAAGTGTTGTGTGTCACCTACCTCTCCCAATGAATCCTTCACCCTCAAACCCAGATCTCTGCTGGGTCAGATGGTAGATATGTGCTAGCAGGGCAGCCTCACCCAGTCCCCTCTGCCAGGTGCTGTGAGGTTCCATTCAGCTTGGGAGAGGGAGACTGTGGTCCCCATAAGATTTCATAACCCCTTTCCTCCTCTAATGTCTCCCCTCCCTGACCTGAGTTCTCTGAGCTGCCATGGAACCCTCAGGCCCTGGGGTGATCCCCCCCGACACCCTCCTCAACAGCCACGGAGTCCTCAGGCCCCAGGGCGATCCCCCCCGACACCCTCCTCAACAGCCACGGAGCCCTCAGGCCCCGGGGCGATGATCCCCCCCCCCCCCCCGACACCCTCTTCAACTGTCACTGAGCCCTCAGGCCCCGGGACGTTCCACCCAACACCCTCCTCAACGGCCACGGAGCCCTCAGGCCCCGGGGCGATCCCCCCGACACCCTCCTCAACTGTCACTGAGCCCTCAGGCCCAGGGAGCTCTGCCAGATGACCCCCTTCCCCTCCGCTATGGAACCCTCAGACCTGGGGTGTTCTGCCCAAAACCTCTCCTCAGCTGCCCCAGAGCTCTCATGCCTTGGTGTTCCACCCAGTGATGCCTGTTCCCTATTCCCAGCTGCCACGGATTCTTCAGGCCTTGCTGTTCCACCACCTGACAGCTCCCTGGACAGCTTTTGTGTGATGGTTCCTAAGGCATCTCCCCATAAATGACACATGCAGTCCATCACCCCCTACTCCCTCAAATACAATCTGTTTTACAAGCTCTTTGGAAGCTGTTTAACCAGCTGGAGAAAGGAAATGACCCTTACCCACATTGCCTCCCGAACTTCCTTATTTATTTCAGCCTCTACCCTTACTGACACCAAGCAAGGAGCCTAGAGAGGGAACATGACCAGCTCCAGGTGGTAATATCTTAATTTATGCCCTGGATGAGGTGCTCCTGTAGGGGCTTGACTACAGATACAGGATTTACCATGGGCAATTCTTGATATAGCAAAAATCTTACTGCCATCTAGTGAGAGAAGGCTTAAAGGTAACTGGAATTCTGATGTGATGACTAACCACACAAGCTCTGCTCCTTTGGTTACCACAGTATCCTCTGAAACCGTGATGTGGGCACTGCTTGTAGCTGGAAATTTCATGTGGCATTCACTCTCTGTATAGTGCGTGTCATGTTAGTAATGATAGCACATTCCACTGCTACTCTCAGTGCTGATCTCTGTGGAGCTTTGAGGCCCTCTGATTGGTGTTTGCCCATGCTTGCTTTTAACCTTCAGGGTTTTAAAGGAGATTCTTCTTACTGAGGCCTGGTCTACAGTACAGACTTAGGCTGACGTAAGGCACTTACGTTAAACTAATTATGTCAGTGTCCACACTACAGCCTTGCTCCCAACAATGTAAGTGCCGTACTACACTGACATAATAACTCCAACCTTCACGAGAGGCGCAGGGCTTATGTCGGTCTATTTAGGGTAATGCAGTGTCCCTGTAGACACATTGGGTTACTTACATCATCTGTTGGCTGTCATTCTTTTCAATTTCATGGCTCCCTGCTGGAGTGTGAAATTGACAAGAAAGCCTGGCTCACAGCTCAGACTGTCACCTGGGGATCGGTGGGGCCTCCCTGCTCCCAGCCGGGCTGCCAACTGGGCTCCCCAGCTGCACCAAAGGTCACGGCTCCCTGCTGGGAACCCGGTAGCTCCCAGGCTTCAAGCGCAGAGCAGGGAGCCGAGAGCCCAGGGGGTCAGCCTGGCTCCTGGTGGGGAGCTGCATGTGGAGCTGAGAGCTCGGGCTCTTGGCCCCCCACACCGCCCCTCTTAAATCGGTGGAAGCGCTCCTGATGAGAATGTGCACCACCGGCAGTAGTGTGGACATGAACCACCACAGTTGACCAGACATAGATCGGCTTAAGTTTGTAGTGTAGACATGCCCAGTGTCCTAAATTCTACCTTCCTCTGATGACAGGAATTGGGACCTGCTATGGAATCCTAGTTAGATGTTTACTGAAATATTTCTCCCTGTTTTCAATAAATCACAGAACTGCCCTGAAATTGCAGACAAATTGTACTGATGGATTTCTTTCAAACACGTTCTCTGTGTCTTTGAGTCTTAGAAGTGAGTGTCATCCCCTGCAACCCCAATGCATACACCTTTGCTTTGTAAACAGAGGTTACTCACTCCTTCCTTTCATTTTATTTATTTTTTTCTTTGTAACAATCCTCTAATGTTGTGCATCCCTTGGGGTAATTCCCTTTCCTGTCTCTCTGAAACACTCTCACAATCTCTCTTGCAGCTAAATAATAAATGAATACAACAAAACTCTTCCCCATCAAAGAAAATCATTTTAATTACAGATTTTGTTGTCAGCCTTTGTAGTGCCCCCTTTACTTTCACTTTAACTCAATTCTGTAGCTTGTGTTCAGTGGCCTGGAGCAGATTAATAGCTTGCATGGAGGATGAGCTCCCTAGGGCAAGCTTAAGAGTTGAGAGAGTACTGAATGACACCACATCTCTTTAAATACTTCATACCTTCTTTGAAGTTTGGGGCAGGTTCTCTCTCAGGTGCCCATGTGTAGCTGTCATCAGCATGGGATGAACAGAGAATGGATTAATCTCCGCTCTCTCACACACTCACCGTGTCTTTGTCAGCCACAGCAACACCTGTCTTGAAATGTTTAACCAATGGAGGGAACAATCTAATGATTATAACACTGGGTGCTGTGATTTGGTTGCTATGATTTCCCCCTTCCCCCCTTTTTTTTTTGGTAATGAATTCTTGGGGTGATTTTGCTTTTATTTATTTATATAGAGATATATAGATATATATTTCCTCTTCTGTTCATTCATTTTCCAGCCTTGTTTTCTTCCAGGTCTTGTTGCTCTCCACCTTCTCCTCCTGTGTTGCTGTGTGACGTGTCCTTTACTCCGCCTGCTTCGCTACCATCTCATCTCAATCTCAAGCCGTAGACAACTCGATGGTGCAGCCTCTTTCATGAGAAATCAACCTGCTTTTGATTTTGGTTTTTTGGTTTTGTTTTTAATTTTCTTCAGAACTTCACCTGAAAGGGAAGAGACAGTGTTAATTCATGGGTCTCTTATTCCATGCTAAACCGAGTCCGAGAGAGAAGGCTGGGCTGGTGAAAGGGGCACTGTTGGGTTAAAAATCATGTATGCAAAGAAATTCCCCTTACCTGTTTTACTAAAGACTTAGGCCCCAATCCTGCAGACTGCATTGTATGAGTGTACCTCTGCACCTACGTGAGGCTTTAATTAGTCTCTACAAGGGCGCAGGGTTCCATCCTGCAGCTTTCAGGATTGGGGCCTTAGATGGTTAAAATGGAGTGAGCTATTTCTAAAATCTGATTGATTTAAAAGGATCAGACTGTCCTTACTGATGTTGTCTACGTTTTGCACTTTCTTTATCTTTTCCAGTGAATGCAGACCTAGTAAATTCTTGTTTCTAGTTGATTTCACTGTCTGGTTCATATGGTCTAGTTCTGTGCTGCATTGTTTGGATTGCAAACACAGCAAGAGAATGCTTATGTTCAAGCCATATTTTACTTTATGAAATTTGGTAAAAACTTGTAAAACCCTAACTGACCTCACAATTTCCCTTTTAAGAGAAGAATCGAAAATAATTGTTGGTAACTAAACAACTTGTTTCTCCTGAATTGGCTGCTGTTTGATGATGCATTTGTTTGTTTTTTATTACATATGTTGGAGATGAACATGAGCTAAACTCAGATTCCAACGCTCCTAAGCCTTGTGATTAAGAATTTAAGCCCAATTTGGATCCAGATATTGTGACGAGGCCCCATCTTTCCAGTGCATTGAACTTTTAGCAGGGTTCAAAATCAGGGTCCAAATTTTGCAGCTCGGGCTCCTCTGTTGCATATGCTAGTGATTGGGTGAATCTCTAAAACGGTTCCTAGACTCAGAAAAAGCCCAAAGATTGATTCTTATCTGAACCTCTTAGTTGTGCAAAATTGTTCTAAAAAATCTCTCCCTACCAGGCCTCTTTGAGAATTCCAGTAGTTCCTGTTATGGGGTTGGGCAGAATAACCTTTCATGACATACTAGAGTGCTTCTGATCCCAGCTACAAAAGTGGGCAGTTTTCCCAACCTAAGAAGGCTTGTGGTGTGGGCTTAGGGAGATGTTTTGGGTTGGTTCCTTGCCCATCCCTTATATATAATGAGTTGTCCCCTCTCAGCAGAGACACCAATGCTGCTATTAGAGCAAGGGGTGACCAATGTCTTGTATGAGAGGCCCTGCTGCTTAGTACTGCAGTTGGTGATTGGTCGGTGCTGCAGCAAATAACCTCCTTCCATACAGGATATGCAGAGTGGTTTAGATAAAGAGGACGCCACACCCTTTTGAAATGACAAGTGTGCCATGTTACTACAGTAATAGCTTTTGATGTTTGTAGACAAGGACAGGAGCATACTCTGATGACCAATGCACTAATCCTACAAAAGTGTACACATGCACTTAATGTATGCATTGTGAATAGTCCTCCTAAAAGTCTATGTGATTACTCACAGGGCATAGCATTAAGCATGTGGGTGAATCTTTGCAGGGTCAGGGCCCTACCGTTTATATTGGGGCTACCAGAACCTATCCTTTTTCCTTTGCACTCTGAGAATGCTCCTCTCTACATCTGTAAACGTTCTCAGTGCAACCCTGGTCTACTCGTTGGTTCGTTACAGAGTTGGAGAGTGAAGGGCCAAACACAGAACCACAGTGCTGAATAGTCTTTGTGGTGCTGAAATGATTGGAGAAGACTCATTGGGAAAAATAGTTATTGCTGGTTTAGAAAATGTTTTTAATCTTGAAAACAATGTGCTGGGGCAGGAATGTGTGAATTGGGGAGGAGATCATTGAGACCCTGTTGCATTAAATCATGTGCAAACAGAAGGGGGTGGAGAAGAAGGGCAAACAGACCCTACTAATAATATTAAAAATAACTGTATGGAGGTGGAACATACTCGGAGCTCAGAAGCTGTGAAAGGTCAGACTGTCCATATGAAATCTGCTACCTCTGGCTGAGTGTGTACCAGAGACCAGAAGAGCACCTTTTCTGTAGTACATGACCAGCAAAGAGTTCACCCTGACACAAGCAGTTAGTTCTCCTTGGCTGGAAGTCAAGCATTCTGTAATCTTTTTTCTTATGGCTTCAGAGCCTGCAGGTAAAGTCCTGCCTGTCTAGTTGAGACCTGTTCTTTGTCCTGAATCCCCCATGTTTTCCAGCATGCAGGGGGAAATTGAACAAAAAGGCACGAATGCACAGGCTTCGAGAGGAGCAGTTTTGCAGAGTTCTGTAGGATGTAACCCTTGTTGCCGCTACCTTGGGAGAGCCTCTTGCTATATGGGATTCTGTAGTGACTCACAAAACAATCGCTGCTCTTGCGTTAAACGAGCACCGGTTTCCTCTTTCTCTTTGTTCCAGGCGGTCCCAGGTAATTGAAAAATTTGAGGCATTAGATATAGAGAATGCAGAGCATATGGAAACCAATGCGTCCGCAGGCCCCTCCCTTTCCAGCGAGACACGTCAGGGCAGGAGCGAGAAGAGGGTTTTCCCCAGGAAACGGGTAAGCCTTTCGTTTCTCTCTGAGGTAGGATGAAGGCACCTGCCTATGTTCTTGGAGGATGTGGTGTTGGCTGGCGGCTCATATTTAGTGCTCTCCCTAGTACAGCTAGGGTTGTCCTTGGCTGCAGGTCCTCACTGGCAAATCTCTGTGCATGGAGCACAGAATCTAGAGGTCTTGGGAAAGGGGGTGCATGGAGCACAGCGGGCAGGCCTCAAGCACGAGTGAGCAGTGCAGATTTGCCACTCACTGCCCAGTCTCCTTGCTTTGCTGGTGGGATCAGAGCAGAAGACAAATCACCTTTCTCTCTCCCTCCCTCCGGGATAGAAAAGGGAGGCATCAGATCTGGCATGGAAAAAACACAGCAGATGACATGAAGTATTAATAAAAAGAAATTAACTAATAGAAGTATGTGATCTTGAAAATCCTGTAGCCTAAAGTGAGTTTAGATGTCCTGGCGCCAGTCTAATGCCTCGGACTCTGTGTCCAGAAGAGCCATGTGCTTCTAGAAGCACATGAAGAAAACTATGGTGTGAGCTCATTAATTTGAATTGTGGAGTCTAAGAAATGTACACCACTGGGTCTTTGACGTTGTGAGAGATGGGAGTTCCTGTTTTGGGTTAATGTTGTGGTAATCTGGGCTAATTCTGTTTTCAGGACTTCACCTCTGAAACTGCAGCAGTAGGATCCATCCTGGAAGTCTCAGCTTCCCCTTTGTCTCCACACCGTAGAGCAAAATCACTGGATAGAAGGTCCACTGAGTCCTCCATGACGGTGAGCCCAAAAGGTTTTTTCATTCAATACTGGCATGTGGGAATGAAGGCATTGGCACGGTGTTCTTGGTGTGAATGGAAATGCTACGTCTCTTTCAGATGTTAGCCTTGTGAGAGCTCCTCTGCCATTGCTGTCAACCTCCACGGTGGACTTGGGGCCAATTCAGATCTGGTGTAAACAGCTGCAATTCCATTGACTCGAACCCAATCTGAATTTGACCCGGAGTATGTTAGAAGCTAGACCTGGAAAAGAGAAATCCTGTAATTTATCTAGTCCATCCCCCTGCCAGGGCAGTGGAGAGGCAGAGACCTGGAGGAGGGGTTCGTTTTCCTAAGAGCAAGAGCTGATTTGGAAACTGGCTCCTCATGTCTCTATTTGGCAAACAATTTTTCTGTGTAATAGTCAGTTACCTGAGTGTTATGGTTTGCCATACAGGTGCCATGTGCTTAAAGTGACAAATCAACCCAACCATTACCAGAAAGGAACACTCCCTTCTTCTGTTCTCACATACTGTGTCATTCCCACCTGAGGTGGCTTACTCTACATCAGACCATTTCAGCAGGTTGCAGGTTAATACAATTTCCTGGGTCCCATTCAGTGCTCCAGAATCCGATCAAATGCAAGTTCACTACTCCCATGCAGTCAGATAACAACCCTTCAGACTTGGTGTATTAAGAAAAATTAACAAATGAACATGGAAGTGTTCTTAAAAGCGTTACGTTGTGTATTTATGCAAAGTAGACATCAGTGGAAGAAAGCTTGAGAGGAAAGTTTGGAAACTGAAATCCGTAGCTTCCTTCCACTTGCAACCAACAATGTTAAAGATGGGCAGTAATACACAAAGCTTCCCCAGAACGAAGTTCTGTTCCTTCTATTTTGCTGTGCAATAACACAACCCCCTTATGTTTAAAGTCGCTTCGCAGGCCTGCATTTCTTGACAACAAAGGTCTTTATTTACCAATGTGAGTACAGCACAGTTTTAGAAATAATGATTTTTGCAACACAAAATTTCAGTAAGGCTTTGTATTTCTCTGTGATTCAAATGCCAACCAGACTTAAACAAGGTTAGCAGAACAAAATGAGACAACTTCAAGCAGTGCTTTCCTCCCACCTACTCAGTGTTGTATGCTAGTGGGTGGTATAAATGTGCATGCTGCTCTGTGCATAAGACCCCTGACCCATTATAAATAAGTGCTACATGTTTGTCTGCAAACAGCTTTTGTTCGAGCTTTGTGTACAGACACGCACGCCCACCCAGCATGCGCTCACACACAAAGCATTGCATTTATAGATCAGTTTTTACTGTAGGATTCGTACATCTACAAAAACTCTTTATTTTTATACCGTTAGCACTGTTCCCAAGTTACTTAGTATTTGCGCAATTCAAGAAGCGTGACTTTGTGTTAACCATTTAGTTAAGGCAAGGAATTGCATAGTCCAAATAACAGGATATGCACTGTTTCCTGCACCACTTATCCCTTTATTTTGCAACTCCTGCTGTTAAAGTAACAGAAGTTGAACAATTCTGTTACCAACCTCATTCACTCACTGGTTTATTTCTTCCCCTCTTTTATAACTTTGTGATTCCAAGTTTCCCCTGAAGACTTGGCTAGTCCTATGGGACTGGGACATTTATTATCAGGCAAGTCTTTCTTCTCAGACACAGGCTAAGAGTTGCATTCACCCACTTCACCTTTGTTGTCAGGGTTTCTTTGGTTTGTGGCGCATCATTCATGTGTGGATGAGGCACTGGGGTCGAGTCACTTGGGTCCCTCTTAGGTCCATGTTCCGTCTGTCCCTTTGTCCCCCAGTCTGTGTGCATCCCTCTATTTGACCTGGTCATCATGGGCCTTCTAGTTCCACCAAGTTGTTAGTTCCAGCGTCTGGCTCTAGTTCTTTGTACAAAGGCACTGACCCCCCTCCCCCCCTCCACATGTCTGTGCATGGCATGCAGCAAACACTGGGTGCAGTGACCGATTTGCCTAAGGGTATGTCTACCCTGCAGCTGGGAGTGAGCCTCCTAGCCTGGGGAGACAGACGCACATTAGCTCTGCTCAAACTGGCATGCTAACCTTTAGCAGCATTATGACACAGGCGGCAGCTCAGGCTGGCTGCGGGAATCAGCCCACCCAACCCCCTGGGTCTGAGCTCGGGTGGCTAACCTGAGCTGTTCTGCCCAGGCCACAATACCCATGCTGCTATTTTTAGCATGTGTCTTGCTACCGTGGCTTTTAAATCCTTCGCTTCACTAAGCTTAAAGTAAGAGCTCTAGTAGACTTCGAAGGTTTGCTAAGCAGGGATCTTACCCTACTTTAATAGAAGATTCTTCCCCAGGGGTGTCATTTGCTATGGTGCAAGGGGGGGGCAACTGCCGTCCCCCCTAGCCCCAGACTTTTCATAGCTTTGTATGGTCCACCCAACATTGCCGGATATAATATAATCACACACAGCGTTCAGAACTTTGCCCCTCCCAGAATTTTTCTGTAACGATGACCCTGCCCCTTCCCTTACAATTTTTTTTTCAGCAAGTAAGTATTCGGCCCTTGAAAGTCTGTAACATCTTCACTAGTTCTGCTTTCCTTTGCAAAGTGCTTGGTTGGGAACAAATGAACGTGGATCCAAAGTACAGTTTCTTCGTAGCAGTAGCGAGCTCTCCTCAACTCCCCATGGGTGACCATGAAGCTCTCCTCTCTAGACTGTGGCTCCCCAGGACCACTGGTGGTCTGATCAGAGCATCTCCTCCTCTCACAAGGGAATCCGCTCTTTCATTAGCTTAACAAATCCTAAAATAAAGATGCTGCAGCTCTCATAGCTTAGTGAGCTTGGTTTCTGGAAGCTCTGGATACTCAACAGTGTCTCTTACCTGTGCCAAATCCATGCAGCATTCAAGGTGCCTTTTCAACAGGTATTATCTGTTAGGGGCCAGTGGGCGTATCCCACCTGGTCATGCTATTGCAAATGCAGGGTGGTCTTGGCCATTGGTGAATCTCTTTCCTGTCTCCTCCTTGGATTCTGTAGTGTTTCTGGAGCAGTGTTCGGGTATTATTCCCCTGGGCTCTGTGATGCTGAACCGAGCACCTTTCCCCTTAAGGACACTCTCACTTGGGACAAACTGGATTTAATAGATTTCTGTTTAGATTTCCTTTCCCCTGTGTTCACGGCTTCCTTTGCCATTGCCAATAGATTTGTGCTCGTTCATTTAAACCTGGCTTCTCTCCTTCTTCTCCTTCTCCTCCTCCACTCCCAGCTGCTCCTCGGACTAGATCCTGCTGTGAGGTTTCAAAGCCGCAATGCTTGGCATCTGTCACTTTCATGACAACAGGTTGTGATGTCCTAAAAACAGGATTCTAGCTTGCCTGCAGGCTGAAGCTGAAGGAGGAGCTGCTCAGCGAGGGAGGGAGAATATTTCCACCACCTACATTAATATGCAATAAACAGGATGCGAAATAAGAAACTTTCAGCTCACCCCTGTGTGGAAAAGTCCCCTCTTCAGAGTTAAAGGCTGTTCTTTTAGCCACAGCCTACTGTTAAATCCACTTATAAGGAAATCTGACCAGGGTTCCATATGGGGTTATGAGATGCTGGTACTCCCTTCATACAAACCTCTAGGGTATTTCACAGCCTCGTAAATAGGAACTCGGCCTTATGTTGATACGCACTGTACCACGTGATTGCCAGCTGCCAGCCATGCCGGGCAGAGTTTATAAATAGAGGCAAGGAGTGAGGGCAAGGAGGCTTTGTGGATGGGAGACTAATGAAGAGCCACAAGGATAAGGTAGGCCCAGGCTTTCTGATTGTGCCAGCAGACTCCAGGGTTTGGTACCTAAGAGCTAATTGGGTGGGGGGCAGGGCCCTTAGAACCTGCCTTGCTTTGGAGAAAAATCTCCTTCCCCGTCACCTCAGCGAAAGCGGCGGAGTCATGGATGTCGCTCCCCAGGTCTCATGTGCAATGCCTGGAGTTGAGCAATAATATGGTACTCTGGTATGCACGAGGGAGGCGATGCTCTGCCTCTCCCTGCCCCCATGGGGCATATCAGGGACCGCAGCTGGCACCGCTTTGGTGTGAAACAATGGAGAAACCCAACAAGATGTTCTGGTTAAATAGGCTGGACTCCATGTTGGTGGCGTCTTCTCTCCCCTCATCCCCCCCCAGTCGTCTTCCTGCTCCAGTAGCATAGACTAATCATATGGGGTCTGGCCAGCATGAAGCAAAACCTGGATCTTGGGTGACGGGAGGGGGTGGAAGTGGAACTTCTTGAGCAGGTTTCTGCTGGCTGTGTGCAGCTGCTGTCGGGGAACCTTGCACTTTGCTGAACCTCACCCTTGCCCCCAATCTCTGCCTGCCCAGCCAGCGCAAGGATTAGCATAGACACCTCCCCAACCCTCTTTTTACACTTAAATGGCAAAAGTCCAAAGACTCCTTGAGCAGGAGGCACCTGGCTCCTGCTCTTCTAGCCATGGGGGCTGTTTTCTTGCTTAGGGGAACTTTAGAATCAGAGAAGATCAGGGTTGGAAGAGACCTCAGGAGGTCATCTAGTCCAACCCCCTGCTCAAAGCAGGACCAACCCCAACTAAATCATCCCAGCCAGGGCTTTGTCAAGCCGGGCCTTAAAAACTTTATCTGATTGGGTTGCAAACCCTGAAACCAAAGCCTGATTGGACCCCGCTAGCTGGTCAACAGCCGCGACGATGTTGAGCTTTGCCCAACTAGTCTCCATTTGGAGACCTCCTATCTGCTTGCTTTCCCCCCGAGAGATGAAGAATTTCCATCTGTCTCACATCTGATGCTCCCGCGCAGGCCAGTTTCCTTGGCTTATTTTTTGCTCTCTGTTTTGATGACTCCTCCCTGCCCAGCCACTGGTGCACTCAGTTTTGTACACTTTGGGGGCCTTGGAGGAGAAAGTAGGACAGCTCTGCAGTCACCATTAAAACACCTGGCTAGTCAGTGGCTCCTTGTGCTGCTGTATGTCTGAGCAAGTGTGGACCAGAGAATAGCTTCTCCAGCTAGGCATCTTGGGAGCTTGACAGCTTTTCCTTACCTCTCTTCTTACTAGTCTCTCTTTCTTATGAAGGGGACTCTGTAAGAAATGGCAGCAGGGCACGTGTGTTCCCCTGCAAAATACCTTCTGCGTGACAGTGGCCGCCCAGGTGATACCTAATTGCTGAAACATCAAGGCCTTGTTTGCAGAAACCTTTTTCTTCACGTCTAGACAGGTTAAAAAGTCAGCAGCCTTGCCTATGCCAGCGTTCCCCGCTGTTGCTCCCTCTGGACCTCCCCAGCCTGGGGGGGAATCCCAGTCACCGTGGGGTAGGGGGGCAGAATCCCTCATGGGGGGGGGGGAGATCCCCCCCGGAGCTCCCTAGTCCCCCGTGGGCCCAAGGGACCCCCAGAGCAGGCAGCAGGGGAACCCTTGCAGCTCCCCAGCCTGGGGGAGAATTCCCCGCATCTCCCCAGCCGCAGCAGCTCCCAGCCAGTGGGCAGGGGCCGCAGCTCCCAGCCACAGCAGGGCAGGGTGGTGGACCCTCCTCCCTCCCATTTTGGCATGAACATTTTCAGTAAAAGTCAGGGACAGGTCACGGCTTTTGTGAATTTTTGTTTATTACGCGTGACCTGTCCATGACAAAATCCTAGCCTTAATTATATGGTATAAATCACTGCTGTGGGATTTCTCCGTGGTAGAGTTGGAAGCCGGCGCTTCATCTGAATCCTCGAAAAGCTCTAAATGTCTCCTTTTCTTTCCTCTCCTTGCAGCCGGATCTGCTGAACTTCAAGAAGGGATGGCTGACGAAGCAATACGAGGATGGGCAGGTAAGTCTAGTGGGACATGCTCTTTCTCAGCCACCGTCTTGGATGCTGTGGTCAGTCAGCATTCGTATGTAACCACGCATTAGCCCACCTGTAACATGGCATCCCTGGGGAGAGGACTGTCCCTTTTCCTTGTGGCTTGGTGCAGTTGTCTGTCTGCATTTCTGCACATGGCGTTGTGGCTATACGCAGAATCCAAATAAATGGCCCAGGGGGTGCAGCTGTGTGGCTGCTCATGTGTGGGCAGGATAGATTCTTCGTTAACGATGAACTCAAAAGGCTTTCAACCCTGACTGCTGACACCCGAACAGTACAGGAAGCTGCATTTCCAGGGCTTCCTACCTTGGTGTAGAACTAAGAGGGCCTGAACGGATTAATAAGGGAGAAGAGTGCGTGCGTGTGCGTGTGTGTGTGTGTGTCAGTGTCACACACACACACACACACACACACACATACATATATATATATATATATATATATATATATTTCGGGCTCCTTATATGCTTCATGTGCAGTGCTCAGCATTTATATAGCACTTTCCACCTTCCCACAGTAACAAATGCAAGGGTAGATCTGTATTAGCCCTGTTTTACACCTGGGGGAAACCAGATGGAGGCATCTTGGCAGACCGGTGTGCAGGGAGAACTCGGTCAAATCTAGAGCCTGGCTCAGGCCAGGCAGCCATTGCTATGTGAGCTCTGCCTATCTCCTCACCATCACCATGCGAGCAGGGTCTACCTGGGACAGGACTGGCTGGCATTCTGCATCGCAGAGGATTCAGGCCCCTGCATCTGAATGTCATTTAACAGGTTTCTAGGGAGTCGAGGTCAGCGTGGGCTGTAGCATTGGTTCTCTTGGCCTCATCTCCCTTGTGGCCACAGCCACCTCTTCAGCATCAGTAATCCGGTGCAGAACAGGCACCCTCAGAACCATGGGAACAATGAGAGAGAGCAATTAGATGAAATCAAAATGTCTCCATTAAGGCACTAATGGAAGCACCAGCTTCCCACCTCCCTCTCCTTCCCTCCCTGAGGGGTTGTGGTTAAGTGCTCAGCTCCCACAGTCTTAAAGGCTGGCAGCTGATACTGGGCTGTGATTGAGCTCATGTTACTATTTATAAATAATCCCCTCCCTTGATTTTCCCCAGGTCTTCCCCCTGCTTCCCCCCGATCTGTTTGAGGAGGTAGTGCGGGAGGGGGTGAGGTGGACTGCATAAGTTGGGGCTAGGCTACAGATTCTGAAGCTTGGGGAATTGGTGGGGAGTCCATCCTCTGCTCAAAGTGCCGCTACCATCAGGAGAGCGACTGACTGTAAAAATGACATCATGTTTGTGCCTTGCTTTTCTGCGCACCCAGTGCATTTGGTTTAGCAGTGCTCTCTTGCCTGCCACCACTGCAGCTCGGCCTGCTGGGTGAAGATCCAAGCTCTGCCCTGTCTATCAATCCCCAGCACTACAGACTGGAATCATAACTTGGTCAGCTCTTTTGGGGGGGGACTACAAATTGAGATAAGAGATTCAGGTTTGGCAGGGTTCAGTTCTCATCAGGAAATGTCTCTTTCCAGCCAAACAGGGCTGGAAACACAAGTGCATGTAACTGAGAGGCAACACTTACAAGGGAAAGCATAGAACTGTTTGATCTGGTTCTCTTGGATGGGAGAACTGAAATCTCCCTGGCAGCAAGTCAAGGCAATTAATATGGTTATTAAACAGTGATTTTTAGCTACAACATTTTGAAGGAAGTGCTAGGATGCGAGTTCTGAAAGAAACGCCTGTCTGTATCCATCCATTGTCTCTTGTCTCAGAGACCACTGGTCTGACCCAGTATGGCCATTTTTGTGTTACTGTTAGAAGCTGGGACTGGATGACACGGGATGGACCACTTGATAAATTGCCCTCTTCTGTTCATTCCCTCCGGAGCACCTGGCATTGGCCACTGTTGGAAGACAGGATACTGGGCTAGCTGGACCATCGGTCTGACCTAGTATGACCGTTCTCATGTTCTTATGTAAATTGTAAGCTCTTTGGATCAGTCCTTTTGTTCAAGCTTTGTGAAGTATCTAATGCAGTGGGGCCCATGGTCCATGATGAGGGCTCCTAAGCGGTAAAGTAATATAAATAATAGTAATAGTTCAGTACTTTAAATTGACAAAAACAAGGGGGAAATATTTGGAAATTATTGTGATTGATTTTTTTTTTTTTTTTGCTCTTAACACAATAGCTGTAATATGAAGGACCCTTGCAAACACAGTGGGTGGGATCCAAATAACTGTGATACTAACTACATGCAAAATGCAAGGCCTAGCTACATAGACACACTGCTGCTCTAGCAGGATTGTGGGGGCCTCTGAAACAGACAGGGAACACCACTGGAGGGGTCACAAACAAACTCTTTAAAGGAAAACACCCAGTTCCTATACACTCCAGAAATAAACAGGAATGTTATCTGTCCAAGTTCATAAATCATAAAGAACACGTCCTTCCGAGCCTAAGAATGCAGCCATTAAACACGGAGTCTTGTCAGTAAACTGCAAGGGTAGGACTCTGAAGGTCCAAAGGTAGCATATTTGTGATGACTTTTCTGGTCATGGCCCCGTGTTATCATTGAGTGATGGAGCCTTTGCAGCTCAGACTGTTTGCTCAACAAACGTCCCTGCTCAGACAGGAGAGGATCCTATAGATGGAAGTCACATGTTTGACTCACCTCAGCATCCCTTTCCCTCTCATTGATCTTTCTACTGGCTTTCAGCTGGGAGAGCTTGAGTACCCCCCCAGAGCACAGAGCTGGTAATTGCAGCCTGCCCAGCTGTTTATACAACAAAGCGGATGGTCAACTGGTCTACCTTTACCTTGGTGAGCTGTGAGGTGATACCGCAGCCGCCTCAGGCGTGGGAAAGGAACAGCTTGTTAAAGGGCCTGCCTTGTTTGTTTCCTAGTGGAAGAAACACTGGTTTGTGCTGACGGATCAGAGCCTGAGATACTACAGGGATTCCGTGGCAGAGGAGGTAGGCGTCTCTTTTCTCAGAGTTTAAACCCGATTCATTGCAGAGTCTGACAAAGTCCCAAATGACTTCAGTGGGCCCGACTCCCAGCATTGCGCCTACAATTCTCCATATGAACACAGCTGTGTCCTGGGTGAGGAGTTCAGGTTCCCGGCTGGATTTGTGTTTGTGCCTCGCACGTTAGCTAGAAGATTAGAAAGCCTGGGGGTGCATTGAAGTTAATTGGGTGCTTCCAGCAACAAGAGCATCCGCAGCAGTGCTCGTTTTCAAGCTCCCAGTCCTTGGGGATTCAGTGAGAGGCAGAGCTTGGTGCAACCCCAGATCAAAGCTACGTCTCTTCCTGAACAGGAGTTTGATCACCCTTTAGCCCAACTCTGCAGGTCCCTTGATGGGGCTGAAGCATCCATGTTAATATGTCTCCATGGGTTCTACTGGGTGTCTCGCCATAAGTCCTTGATGCTGACAATGAGACTGCTGATCTTGTGGAGAAGCTTCTTAAGTAGCTTCTTGTTAGATGCCGCTTTTGAACGTGCGCACACACTTTAAGTGTGCAACAACCCCTACAGTTTTCTCCTCTCTCGTTCCCCAGGCAGCTGATTTGGATGGAGAAATTGATTTGTCTACATGCTATGACGTCACGGAATATCCAGTTCAGCGAAACTATGGCTTCCAGATCCATGTAAGAAGGCTTTGGGGAACGGGAACATTGCTGCTGTGGGGAGCAGTTGGAGTGAGGGTGGCAGATGTTTCCTTATCCCAACAGACTCAGTGGTCCATCTCCAGCAGTCACTAATGCTGGATGGGTCAGAGGCAGATGAAACCACTCTTATAACACACCTCACTGTGGATACTATCCTATGGGAAGGGAAGTGTCTTCCTGACTCCCTCAGGTGGTGACCAGCTTGTGCCCTGAAGCATGTGATTGGCTAGTCATTGGTTCATGTTTTGATCAATAGTTGCTGGTAAGAAATGGGAGCGGGAGAAAGGAGTGGATTTGACGGTTCTCTCTCTCAAATACTCAATGAAAACCTTCTTAAGGACTTGAGTGATAGACATCTGTCAAACTCAGGGCTTGTCTACATGGTACCGCACTATGACCTAGCTTTCTAGAGTCTCTGCACTGAGGGATGAAGAGTGGGGCTGGGGAGTGAGTCCTGGCAACCCCTTGAAGGGAAGGGAAGTGCTGCCCACTAGAATCAGCCATGTTGACTTGCTCCTCCTCTTTGCCTAGACTAAAGAAGGGGAATTCACCCTCTCAGCCATGACCTCTGGGATTAGACGAAACTGGATCCAGACGATCATGAAGCACGTTCGCCCCACCGCCGCTCCAGATGTGACCAGGTAAAGAACTAGGAAAAGAACGATGCCCATCTTACCCATCCCCCTCTATCCTCTCACTTGCTGTGCAGAAATACCCACCCCTTTCTGACTCTGTTTCTGGTCCCTCCCACTCAGTGTTGTCGCTACTCCCATTCTCTGGGCTTAGGCTGGATACCCTTTGCTCTCCTGCTGTTTTCGCAATCAGCACAAGGCGCATAGAGCCAAAATTCCTCCTGTTTTGCACACCGATGTGCAACCATCTGCAGAAGGGAGCGTTCCTCCAGCTTGCATCTGCTAATGGTCATTTGCACACCCACCTGCCTGACCTAGAGGCACGCACCTGTATTCATGGTCACTCTTCGATGTGTGTGCAAGCCCTGGTTTGGGGTTGGTTATATTGGGTTTCCCCTTTCCTCTCTTCAGCAAGATCAACCTGTCACCTCAGCAAATGCCTGTTTTGAAATTAAAAGCTGAATTTGCTTGAACCCCATTTTAGTCTGTTCTCCGTGAGAAGCATTTCTTCTCCTCTGACCTTCTACATAACTTCTTCCCCTTCACGTAAGACATGGGGTGGCCTTAGTCCAATTGGAAAGCCTTCAGTACAAGAGGAAGGCACCCACAAATTTCATATAGTACCTGCTATCAGACCTTGCTGCTGTGGGCAGAGTGGGCTTTACTTTCTCTCAGCTAAAAATTATCGTAGTTTGGCACTGCATCAAGCCACACACATCCTGATCCCTGGGTTCCTGGCTGTCTGTTGTGTAGTGAATGACGATGCACCCACACGTTTAGCCCCTTTTCTCTTATCCATACTCAACTGGCAGCCACTGAATTTGTGCCTGATTTCCCCCAGCATCAGTGGAAGAGTTCTCTCCACCCAGTGCTGTCTATGCAGAGATGTTCCGTGATCTCTTTCCCCCCTCCCACTCAAATACCCCCCCTTACCCCTGACAGAGCTGGCTGGTGGATCTCTCATGGCTCTCTGGGAGTCCTCCTCTTTCCTCACTCCTGCATATGTTTGATTTCCATGCATTCCCAGGAAAAACTTCTCTTTGAAACTATCGGTGCTGAAGCCCAGGTTGGAAAACTGTGTTCTCTCCTGTATTAACGTTCTGTGGTTTGTATCACTTGTGAGTCACTGCATGCTCCCCGTTTTCTGCACTCCAGATAGAAAGTCCTGAAATTTTCATTTCTTTTTAAAATTAAAATGAGAAAGAAGAGAAGAAGCAACCTGGTCTTGATACTTGATTTCCCCACAATGGTATCTTCCGATGTGCATAGTTACGAAGACGGACAAGACCAAGTAAATTAGAGGAGACCGTTAAACCTCTAAGGATTTGTGTAAATTCCTGTTTCGTCAAGTTAGCAAAAATAAATCTTGGTCAATTGCAATAGTTTTAATTTAGCTTATTTCAGAATTTTTGTGTAATGAGTGAATGTGGTCAGTGATGTGGATTAGAACTATTTGAGCATATCTCCCCATAACTAAGCTGGAACTACTGAATGTAGAGAAAACCATTGTCCTGTAAATATGATCCCAGTAGTGCACTTATCCTCGTGTATTTGTCAATGCGCTGGGTGCACCAGCCCATCTTGGGGAACGTTGTTAACGTATGCACGTTCTGAAATGGCTGGTAGACAGGAGTTCTGTGAGGCTGAGAGCCAGAGCACAGGAGGCTTGCAGGGCTAAGGGCTTGCAAGTGCTTTACCCTGCAGTGCTAGTAGTGATGATCTATATCCCACTTCGGGTGTCAAGGGGTCAGAGCAGTTTAGTCTTCATGGTCAGTTCAGCATATGACAAATCTGCTGAAATTGCCCCCAAGGTGACCATCTGTGATGGTGGTTCAGCATCTCTCCACTAGGAGCTGGATTGATACCCCAAACTCACTTTAATCCCCTTTTAACATCTGTTTATTTGCCCTGTGTTATGTCTCCAGAAATCCATTAAGTCAAATATACGTGTTTTAAACTACAGTATTATTAATATTTGCATTGTGGTAGCACCTATGCGCCTCAGTCATGGGCCAGGACCCCATTGTGCTGGGACCTGTATAAAACCAGAACAAAAAGATGGTCCCTGCACCAAAGAGCTCATAGTCTAACTGCAAAAGCTTTAGTTGGGTCAGAATAATCACCACCAGCAAAATAAAATAACGATGCATGTGCTAAGCACAGCAAGTGGGTCCTTTACCTGCTAATTCCATCCACCTCCTACTTGGGCTCAGGCTCCAAGCCACCTCTAGCTGCAGTTGCCTGCCAATTTCATACCATTTTTGAACTCTACCACACGGTGTTCCTGACCTAAAAGGAGCAGTGATTAGACATTCCCCACAGCTATTAAAAAGCTCCCTCCACCCCACCTCCTGGCCAGTGTTTGCCTTTCCAGGGCAAATGCAGGCTGAGGTAACTCATTTGAGCAGAAGGAGAAAAATGGGTTGGAGGTGGGAAATAGTCGAGCATTATTAATGGCAATGTGTGGGCTGCTGGGCACTTCCAAGACTTCCGTTTTATCTCCTAGATCAGTGCCACTGCATCCTCCTCAGTTCGTTTCTAAATGCTATTCATATGCCGTGACCTGTAATCCGTGCCCCTCTGGAATGTGCAGAGGGGAAGTAAGCCGGTAACAGATATGACAACAGGGCATTCTCGAGTCGTTTTGAGAAGTCTGGAGTCAGAGCTGTATCATTTCAGTCTTCTGACAGTGGCTGGTAGTCCAGGGATTCTCTTTGTTCCCAACCCCCGTTCTGTTTTAAGACAATGTCTCTTTACTGTTAACTTGTGTAAAATGCTGTTTTACCAATTAACCAGATTGACTTGCTGCCTGTACGTTTGCTTTGGAAACATCTAGCATCCCTTTAGGGCTTCAGGCATGAGGGTCAAAAGTAGCTCTGAACTCAAATAGTGCAGTTTCATCATGGTGCAGTATGGAAGTTTCTTTTGTTAGCTGCGGTGGGCAGAGCTGAAGAGCATCTTTCCGGCCTGGTTTTCAAAGATAAACCTGAAACTGCAAGAGTTTCTTAAAACTAAGCCCATCTGAGCCTGTAGTTTGTGGGTGAAAGTGCATCGGAAGATACTAGCATAGGAACCATGCAGAGTCATTCCCTTATGTTGCATTCTTTGGACATGTGCACATATGGGTTTTGGTGGGGCACCGGTGGGGAGGAACCTTTTTGTTGTAAATACTCCAAGGAAATCCTCTGCTGTTACGCCCACTGTAAATGCTAGTAGTCTTCATGAATGTAGCTCCAGTGTTAAGGTACTGGGGAGGGATAGCTCAGTGGTTTGAGCATTGGCCTGCTAAACCCAGGGTTGTGAGTTCAATCCTTGAGGGGGCCACTTAGGGATCTGGGGCAAAATCAGTATTTGGTCCTGCTAGTGAAGGCAGGGGGCTGGAGTCAATGACCTTTCAAGGTCCCTTCCAGTTCTAGGAGATGGGATATCACCACTAATTTAAATTTAAAATTTTACCGCGTTAATTTTAGTTGGCTGCAGTGAACGCCCCATACAAGGGCTTTATGGCTCTCTTCACTGCACCCTCGCAGAAAGCTAAGATGCTTGACACATCAAAGCTTGCTGAACACAAATGTACTTAGCTAAGCTAAGTACAAATGTGGGGGTACTGTCCCTTTGAGGAGCAAGATCAGGGCAGAGGTAGGAAGGCCTAGTCAAGCTGAAGGTGAATTCAACAGCACGGGTGGAGTTACTGGGAAATGGCACCACTTGGGGCTCTGTTTCCAGCAGGGTTTGAGTGAATGTCTCCCAGACCCTCCGGGCCAGAATTATTCTGTGGGAATCACATTCCATGGAGTTGGCTTATTGACATTTTATTTGTTTTAATTCTAATCTGCATGTACAAGGCTGGCATGCCTGCATTTCTATTGAATAATCCAGGACTTTATTATAGGTTGTCTTTAGAAGCTTGGACATACATTTCCTTTCCCTACTAACTTTACCCTTTCCTGCTTGACAAGTATACATCTTCCCCCATCCCACTCCCCTCTAACTCAGCACTAGAGGGCCATTGCTTCCTTTGATTTATTTTCTTGTTTGAGCATTCGGCATCATCAGTGACATTTGCAGTAGCGTGCACAGCGCTTGTGCTGCTGCTGACCCAGCGGGGGAAGCATAAGAGCACATGGTCTCCAAGTCCAGGACTACAGTGTTGGTCACAATTCCAGGGGCCTGTGTTTTCAGTACAGAGAGTGGCATGGAGAAGTTCCTGGGTGAGCCTTTGCCAAGCTCGGAAAAAACGTAAAGGTGTTACCAAACCCCTCCCAGATGGTCATGTGCTTCCCTGTGCTTCCTCTTCCGTCACTGCTGAACCTCAGCCTCCTTCTCCGTGCCTTTTTGAAGCTACATCCCAGAATCACTGTGGTAGTGACCAGTTGCAATATTGCAACGAACACATGACTGTGGCCTCATTAAATGAATTGGGCGGAAGGATCATGATGGTTAGAAAGAGGGCTTCACGGGGCGATGGGGTGAGGACTGGATGGCTCAGAAGGGATGTACTGTTCAAAGCCTACCCATGGTGTTAATGATTATAAAGTTAGCACTTGAGGGCTGCTGGTTGGCCTCAGCCCTGTTCCTAGTGGACAAGTGCCCACATCCCAGTACTGCCGTAGACCCCTTTGTTGGTGGTCTCAGCAGAGAAGGCCAAGTCCTGAGAGAACTCCTCTCGTTGCTAGCAGGGTGCATTTGAAGGAGGAGTGGGCCTCCCAAGCCAACGCTGAGGCACAGTGGCGAGGGGACAGTGTGGGGAAGTTTGCACTGCTACCTATGCTGCCCCGCTCTGTTGATAAGCTAAAGGGCTTTGCGTCCTTGGGCTGCCAGCTGGCACCTTCCATCAGCACTAAATTCATACACAGAGTTTGAGGGGAAAGGAGAGCAGTAGCTCCTGGCCGAAGTCGCGATACCATGAGGAGCTTCAATGATGGTGGGAGAGGGATGCCCAGGAACACACATGGCATTTCAATGGGCTTTGATCCTGTCTCTGTGACAGTGGCTCTTTGGGCACAAGTGTGATCGTGGGCTGCATCTCTGTAGTGGACTGAGGGATGTTTTCTTTCCTCCTCTGTCCTAACAGCTCCTTGCCAGAAGAGAAAAGCAAAACCAGCTCTTCCTTTGAGACCTGTCCAAAGCCAAGTGAGAAGCAGGACTCGGACCAAGCTGAGATGGATCCTGAGCAGAAGCGGAGCCGTGCCCGGGAGCGCAGGCGAGAGGGGCGCTCCAAAACCTTTGACTGGGCTGAGTTCCGCCCCATTCAGCAAGCCTTGGCGCAGGAGAGAGCCACTGCTGCAGAGCCCTCGAAGAGCAGCTCTACGGCCTTCCCCAGGGAACCCAGCGCTCCGGACGCAGACCCCGGGGAGCTGGAACGGGAGCGTGCTCGGCGGAGAGAGGAGAGGCGCAAGCGCTTTGAGATGATCGATGCTGTTGATGGGGCAGGCCCAGAGGACGTGTTGAGGATGGAGGTGGACAGGATCCCAGGCCTGCCCGTCACAGGGGAGGTGAAGCCACAGAACGTTCATGTGGAGATCGAGCAGCGATGGCACCAGGTGGAGACGACCCCTCTACGGGAGGAGAAGCAAATCCCCATCATGCCCCTGCACGTGGCCCAACCGGACGACAGAGACGACGGGATCCACAAGCAGCAGCTAACCTCACTGCTGGAGAAGGAGGTAAAATGAGAGGAGTAGGGAGCAAGCCAGGGCTTTGGCTCCAAGGGGCTCCTTGAGCTGCCGTAGCCTGTGTGGTAATGGGCCTTCCTGTTACACCAGAGTGGGTCATAGCTGGACGGTTCAGTCACTGGGTGAATTTATTGCTGCATTAAGAGCAACGGGGATAAGTGGACACTATAGGGCCCCTTTGGGGAAATACAGGGACCAGGCCCATGACCCTGGCATTTCCCATTCTCTTCCGGTTTGATTGTCTTTTTGTTGTGTCTACATCTCCTGGAAGGACAGTTATTGCAATGGGGATCTTTTGGCATCTTTTTCTAGTCAAGCCAGACCAGAGGCTGTAGTGGTTGTTTATTAACAAGCCTTCCACTGTGACCTGAGCAGGTCAAGTATATTAATGCTGTCTGAAATCAGGCTTCAACTTCTGAACCTGTAATTGTGAGTGTGATTTTGTGTGTGCATGTGCACACAACAGCTCAGCCAACCTGCACACCTTGTAAGTGTACAAAGTTGGTTCTGCTTATTTGTCATGGACAATGAGCAATCTCGTGTTGTTGGAAACTAAAAAGAAAGAGCTGGGAAAGGAGCATAAATGAGCTGGGAAAGGAGCTACCCCGGAAGCTCAACTCACTTGGAAGAGGCTCAAGTCTGGCATAACATGGGTTAGTTGCTGCAGGTCAGAATTAAGGTGCATTAGCAGAGCTGTCAGAAATGAGCTGTGGTCGGGGGAAGGAGAGCTCACCTGGATTATGCCTGGCTCCAGCCAGTGCTGTTAATCCCTCATTTCAGTGAGCTTCACAAATTAAACAAATGCACAACGTTGGGGTTTTCTGTGTTTGGTTTGAGCGAGTGGGGTGTTGTCAAATGAAATAAAGCCCCAATCTCAGCAGGAAGAGAGGAGTTCGCTCCATGCTAAGTGCCTTTGAACCTCTTCCTCCCGTGCTTCCTCAACCAACCCTTTGGGTTCTGTCTTTGTCCATTTCCAACAGTTGGAGCAGAGCCAGAAGGAGGCATCAGACCTCCTCGAGCAGAACCGGGTCCTGCAGGGCCAACTGAAGGTGGCACTGGGCCGGGAGCAGAGTGCCAGGGAAGGCTACGTGTTGCAGGTAGGAGAGTGAGAGAGAGAAATCTCCATCGTTCGCTGCACCTGCAAATGAACTTGTTGGGCTTCAGTCCAGGGTGCTCATGAGTGCGTCCAGCGTGGAGCAGAAATGTGCAAAATCTATTGTGCCCCAAGAGACTTTGGCCTCTCTTAAAAGCTGCCATCGTCCTTTCCCGGCTTCATAAAGAGCATTTCTTTAATAATTCCTTTTCTGTTCCAATGGTCTGGGTTCTGGTGGAGAGGAACTCATCCCCCTAGGGCACCCATATCTGTGTAGAGACAGAAGATATGATGGCCAGCAAGGTTTCACTAAAGGAAAATGAGCCCCAGATGCATAGTGGAAACAACCCTGACAAAGTTCACTCTGTCAGTGTCATGCGTGCGCGCACCCCCGTCTCCTGTTCTGTGCATTCAGGGCTGTGAATTCTGCTCTGGCCACAAAGCCTTTCTTATGGACCGCTGTAGTGGCTTTTGGCTGTATTAAAGGCTGGTGGCTCTGAACCAGGCCTGGAATTGTGTTTTGGAGTGGTTAGGAAAGGAGAGAGGAGCAGCTACCCTCTTCCTCCCCACTCTCTTATAGGCTCTTAGATACAGCCAAAGAAGTCTCCAGCCGTGCCTCAAAAGGAGGGGCAAAGCTTATGGAGCTGTAGCAGGCTGGCTCAGCAAGAATTCATTCTTTTTCTGTGATCTAGGTAGAATTTTACCTGCTGACTTTTACCTGCTGTGGAACAAGGTGGCTAGTGGCTGTGCTCTATGTTGCCACATGGTGGGGGCGGGAGGGGCGGAGGGGCTGGGTTTGGCATCCAAGGCTGTGCCCACTTCCTGGGCTGGAAGCACTGGGGAGGTAGCATGCTTCGCCCAAGGGAGGCAAGAAGCACCATGTGCGCTCAGTCAGTCACCCCTCTGGAGAAGGAGGATTGATCTGTTAGTATTTGTATTGTGGGAAGGCTGAGAGGTCCCAGTCCGGATCAAGGGCCCATGCTGTATGAACATATAGGAAGATACAGTCCCTGCCCCAGGAGCTTACAATCCAAGCTGCACGGAGCCTCCTGTGCCGTGTTTGTTCAGAAGGATGGAGTCGCAGCCTGGATCTCTGGGGAGGGAGGAATTCCCTAGGTTCTGAAAGGAGAGCGGAGATCCTTCCAGGAGGAAAACTAAATGGGGCTAGCAAAGTAGCCAGATGTGCTGCAGAGGAAGCACCCTAAGCTTCCAAGAGAGAAGAGCTTCTTTTAACATGCTGCTGCCAGTTCTCTGCCAGACTTGGGAGCTCTACCTAGCCCCCTTAAATTGGAAGAATAGCTGGCAAGAAAAAGGGCTTGTGAGGGTGGAGAGGGATAAAGGTCTTGGATGGGCCGACCCATGGGGAGGGGAGAAGAAAGCTAGACAATTCCTGTGTTTATTAGCAAATTCCCAAATGTTCATTGGACTTGCCACTTCACGATCTGCAGCTGTAGCTTCCTGTTCTTAGGCTGTGTTTGATCTTCTGTTATGGCAGCAACTCATGTTGGCTACAGGCTCTGGGCAGGATCCCACATTTCCACAACAACAGACCAACTGCGGCTTCCCTAGAGCGAAGGCATCCTACCTCCCTTAAACTGAAGCCTAGCAAATCGTAGACCAGCACAAAATTGACTACCAAAACCTACTCCACCACGCTCGACATTCTGAGTTGGCCTTAGTGCCTTTGAAGTTAGGAATAAGAGCGAGAATCAAAGTCCCTAGTAGGTGGGCACAAATCCGCTCTAACACCATACCAACCAACCCACTTTTTCATCTAAAACTAAACTGAATCTTGTTGAGAGTCTGAGAATACCTTTCCTCCCCCTCCCCGCCTTTGATGGCTGCCTTTGCATTTTCTAATTCCGGTAGGAAGCGACAGAGCCAAAATTCCATGTGAGAATTGAGTATTTCTAGTCCAGCAAGAAACCATTAGTATCTGAGAGAGGGATCCTGTTCCCTGTTAACCATCGGAACAATTTATCAAGGGTCGTGGTAGGTGCTCCATCACTGGCAATTTTAAAATCAAGATTGGATGTTTTTCTTAAAGTTATGCTCTGGAATTATATTAGAGACGTTCTCCGGCCTGTGATGTACAGGAGGTCAGATGAAATGATTGCATATAGTCCCTTCTGGCCTTGGAATTTATGAATCTCGGAGCGTTCCAGCGCTACTCTGCAGACCCAGAAAGTCTGCATAAACTTTAGGGTACTTACCTGAACGGAGCTTCTGAATGTTTTAAGGTCTTGCCCACCCCCAGTCCTTATCCTTTGACAGATACCTTTCATGGGCATTAATACTGTTGGCTCTAGACTGGCATCAAACACTCTGCACATTTCTTAATAATAACAAAGCGGTTGAACAAGAACTGGTACTGACGCATGCACCGTGCACTGAAGCCCTTTTTGAGCTCTTGTAACCCCTCTGACATTTCTTGCTGTTAAGTTTAATCACAACTGAAATATCTTGAACCCTTTGAATTCTAACGGGTGGTAAAGCGCTAGCGCTCACTCTTTCTCTTTTAGATACCTGGAATGTCTTCCAGCTCTGGTGAGGGAGGGGGTCACTTTACTAACCTGTCCTGGGTGGATATTCTTGCATGTTTTTGGTGTTAAGCATGACTTTAATGTAACATAACTGAGTGTCACATCTGTGGGCTTTCCCTACCAGCGAACAGTACAGCAAGGCAGGCCAAATTCATAGGCTTAACGCTGTGCTTCTCTTGCCTCTTCCTGTTTGTGTATTTCTTTTAAAGATATATAATTTCTGTCGACTTATGCATGACTCTCTTTGTGAGTTTTCTCTTTGCATGCTACACTGCTTTGGTTTGAATCTCACAAAGGTTTGTTTTATTTTACATTCTCATCGTACCTGTTTTTCCCTTTCACTTGTCTTTTTTTACAGGTAGAGAGATTAGGTCCTCCCCACTCTTAAGATGTAGTAATAATATTTTTTAAAAAAGAGGAGCAGCCAGATGAAGAAGCCTGTTTTAGCTATTATAGACATGACATCACTATGGCAGCCATCTCCTCTTCCTGTGGCTTGGCAGGAAGTGATGTCATTTACTTTCAACCTCACTTCCTGTTATTGCTTTTGTTCTGAAGGACTTTGTTACCTGGAATTGTGCACTTTTTGTTTCACAACAAACTAAACAAACCAACACACCAAATTGAGCAGCTCCTCTCCCCAACCTGTTCCCTTCCCTCCCTCTCGTCCTCACTCCCTTCCTGTCTCTGTTTTATTTACTAGTGTTTCCTTTTCCATTGTTTTGGTTTTGTTTGACTTGCTTCTCATAGACTGTTACCTTAGAGATGTTTCAATGTTACCATCTGTATTTTCTGTTAATCAGAAGCAGCTATTGCCCCCTTAAAAAAAAAATTGTGCCAAGAACAGAAACCTTCCAAAATGGGAGCATATGGGTAGCAGCCAAAAGAATCCAAGGAGCTTTCCCATGGCCAGACCTGGCCAGAGGTGTGACACTCAGAACTGGGATCCAAGTGTTACTAATCTAGTATTTAATCAATTTTTTTAAGACCGAGGTGGCAGCCTCACCATCGGGTGCCTGGCAGAGGCTCCATAAAGTCAATCAAGACCTCCAAAGTGAGCTGGAAGCCCAGTGCCAGCGTCAGGAGCTAATCAATCAGCAGATCCAGTCACTGAAACGTAGCTATGGTGAGGCAAAGGATGTGATCCGGCACCATGAAGCCGAGATTCAGAGCCTTCAGGCAAGGCTCAGTAATGCTGCAGCTGAGCTATCCATCAAAGAGCAAACTCTGGCCAAGCTGAAGAGTGACTTAAAGAGTGAGAAGGAGAAAGCCAAAGAGCAGCTGGAGGAGTGGCAGCACAGCGAGACCACTCTGAGCTCCCAGTTAAAAGCCAGTGAGCAAAAGCTAAAGAATGCAGAGGCATTGCTGCTGGAAAAGACACAGGAGCTGAGGGATCTTGAAATGCAACAGGCATTGCAAAGGGACCACCAGAAAGAAGTGCAGCGGCTCCAGGACAGGATTGCAGACCTGAGCAGGCAGCTGAACGCTAGTGAACAGGCTCGGATCCTAATGGAGGAGAAGTTGCAGAAGAATTATGAGGCTTTGTTGGAAAGCTGTGAGAAGGAAAAGCAGGTTTTAATACAGAGTCTGAAGGAGGTGGAGGATAAGGCCAGCGAGTACGAGGATCAGCTTCAAAACAACGAGCAGCAGATGGAAATTCTTCAGAAAGAGAAACTGAACGCAAAATTTGAAGGCAGCGAGATTGTCCACCAGCTAGAGGAGCAACTGGAGATGAAGGAGGCCAGCATCCAGAAGCTTGCTGAGGACATCAAGGAACTTGAAGGGGAGAGAGATCAGATCAAATGTAGGTTCCAAGAGCTGATGAATCAGGTTGAAGAGTCAGATAATGAAGTTGCCAAGCTTCAAGCAAAGTTGAAAGTGGAGGAGACCAACTATGATCAGCTGGAGCAATTGTACGAGAAAGTATCAGATCAGTTCCAGAGCGTGCAGAAGGTGCTGGAAGAAAAAGAGGAAGAGCTGAGACATGTTAAGGAAATGCACTTGAGAATTGTTGAAAAGAAAGATCAAGATCTCAATGAGGCTTTGGTTAAAATGGCAGCTTTGGGCAGCAGTTTAGAGGAAACCGAAGTAAGGCTACAGGCCAAAGAAGAGGTTTTAAAGAAGTTAGCTAATGTGGACTCAGTACCATGTGCTAAAGAGAGAGAGGACTTCTGCATTGAGGCTGATGAAAGTCACATTTCGGACATGCCAGCTCCTGAGGGGCTTACAGGTTTGAATTATGCACTAAAGGAGGAGGATGCTGAACGTCCTGAGACCAGCCAGAGACAGGCTGGTGAGCATACCGTGTTGAATGCCGAACAACTTAAGTCTCTGTTGAAGACTACAGAGCTTCAAGACCGAGAGCTACAGCAGAAAGCCTTAGCGAAGCCTGATATAGGAACCCTAGGTGCCAAAAGGCAAAGAATCCGCTTCTCAAACATCCAGTGTCAAAAATACATCCATTCAGATGGGTCAGAGAAAAATTGGACTAGTAGCACGTCTTCAGACACAAGCCAGGACAGATCACTGTCTGAGGAAAGCATGTCATCAGAACCAGTTCTTGGTTACCCAGCCTCAGGAGCCAGTGACTCTGAGACTTATCTCTCAATCATCCATTCCCTGGAAACCAAACTTTACATCACGGAGGAAAAGCTCAAAGATGTGTCCATTAAGCTTGAAAGCCAGCAAGGCCATAACCAGGAAACCCTGATAGCCCTCCACCATCAGTGGGCCAGCACAGAGTCCCAGCTTAGGGAACAGCTCCAAGCTAGCTTATCCGAAGTTGGTGCTCTGGTTTCACAGCTGGAAAATGAGAGACAGGAAAAGTTCAGAATGATAAAAAATCATGTCAATGAGCTGGGAGACTTCCAAGTGAAAAATGATCAAACCCTGATCTGTTTAGAAAAATGCAGAGAACAGCTAAGGGCTTTACCCAAATCTGACAAGGAGAAAGGGAGAGAGTTGTTTCTTACCACTCTGTCCAGCATGGAAACCACCTTGTCAAATGCAGTCCAGGTCTTGCAAGGGACACCCATCTCCTCGGATTATCAGCCGAGCGAAAGCTGTGTGGCTCAAACTCCACCTGCAGAAGAGAGTTTGCTGGAGGAACAGAAACTCATTTCGCAGCAGCAGCAAGTTGAAATGTCTGATGGAGACCAGTTAAGATTGCTTTCTGAGAGGATAGCATTTGAAGCCTCCCTGATCAACCAAATAGCAGAATCTTTGAAAAATGCAAGCTCAGAGATTTCCCAGTTTCTCAGAGAGATTCATGGGACAGCTGAGGTGGTTTTTTTAGAGCCGGCAAATGTGTCGCACACAGCAATTGCCTTGGCCAACATCTTATCTAAGAAGCTGCTACTGGAAGGTGAATTTTGGAGCCAGGTGGAAGAATTGAGAAAGCACTTAGGCACCAGAGAAGAGGCGGTAGAAAGCAAAACAGAAGCAGTTAGTTTTAGTTTTCCCCAATGCCTTGTCCAAACAGTAGCTGATGCTACGTTGATCAGGGCAGAACTTGGTTTTGTTGCACAGAAGATGCGAGAGTCTTTTCATCAGAGGTTAAAAACAATTGAAGAAGACCTCCACAATACCAAAACAGCTCTCCAGCAACATAAGTGCATGTTGGAGGAAATCATCAAAGCATACAGGACCTCTGAATTTGACAGGGTTATGCATCAAATTTCTGAAGCACTTGAAATCCAAAAGGATGCTTCAGAAAGAACCCAAACCTCTTGGGATAGGAGCCACCTCAAGGTGATGCCATGTCAAGATTCAGCCAAGATGATGCAGGCCCATGGTTTGCCAGACCACAGTAGCGAAGCTCTTGTTGCCATTCAAGAAGACCTTGCCCAACAACTAAAAGAAAAAGCAAATGTTCTTAAAGAAATATCTGTTGCCTTACTATCCTTGTCCCCTGAGGAAGCCATACGCGATTGCCAGAAGCTCCTAAAAATGTCTCAAAGTCTTTCATATCATACATGCATGGGAGATCTTGAGCGCTATTCATCATTGTTAGTTCAAGATGCAATTATCCAGGCTCAGGTTTGTTATGGGGCTTTCAAAGTTAGACTCGAGTATGAAAGGGAGCTAAAGTTTTACAAAGAGTCTTTGCAAAACATGGATGCTCTGTGTCAAGAGCGCGTAAAGACCGTGTCCGCCCTTCGTGAGGAGTATGAAGACTTGCTTCGAAAGCAGCAGAGTGAATATGCCGAGATGATCGCCATCATTGAAAGAGAGAATGTAGACCTTAAGGCAAAAGTCTCTCAGCTGGACAATCAGCGGAGGCTCTTGGAAGAAGAAGAGCACAAACACAGCAAAAACTTACGCGAGTTACAAGGCAGGTATGAGGAGGAGATGCAAAATGTGATTGAGCAGTTGAATAGGACGGAGGACACTCTGAAGGCAGAGAGAACAGAGGGCCTAAATCAACTTGATGCCATCGTCCGAGATAAGCAAAACATGGAGACGTATCACCTTGAGCAAATGCAAATGTTGGAGGAAAAGTTCCAGGCCAAGATAAAGGAACTACAAACCATCCACAATGAGGAACTGCATACTTTGCAGGAGCATTACAACCAGAACCTGCAGTGCTTACAGGAAACACTAGACCATTACCAGAGGCAGCACCCAGAAGCCTTGCCTTCTGAAGGGTCTGAAACCAGTGACGGGAATGAGTGGGCAACAGATCAGCCCGAGGGTGGGATGCAGGTCTCCGAGAGCGAGTTAAACTCCATGCACGGTTTGAGAGAGCGCATTCAAGAGCTGGAGGCCCAGATGAATGCCATGAGGGACGAGCTGGAGAACAAGCACGTGGAGGGGAATGCTTCAGCACTGAGGGAAAAATACCAGAAAGACTTTGAGAACCTGAAGGTTTTGAATACATTTAATTTTACCCCGTAACCCTTCCTTCCTATCAATGCAATGTTCCAGTTTGCTGGGAGGCCCTTCTAGTACAGATGGTTCCCCACGCAGGGACAGCACTCCCCATAAAACCTAAGACAGTTAAGAGAAACCAAACCAATTTTAAATGACCTGAAAAGTCTCTCTCAATGCACGTTCGTTTTCTCCACGTTTCCCTTCTCGGCGCTGGGATGCATTCTAAATGCATTGCTTAGCGCTTCCAGTCCCTTGTACCTGGCTGTTTAAAAAAAGCTCAGGTGCAGTGAGAGAGAATGATTTGATTGGGAACGGTGGCAGAGGCTGCTGGTGAGTTAGTGGTGGGAGTCGGGGTCCAAAATGGCTGTAATAATGTCACGCTGCAACCGAGCCTCCTCAGACACGAACATTGCAGTGTTCTCCTCATGCCTGAGTCATACGTTCCGGGCAAAGCAGCTTTGCAGAGCTCTCTTTCCCGGTCTGATCAAACTTCCAGCCCAGCTCCCTTGCCTTCAGAGCCCTAATGCGAAATGTAAAACGTAAGCTCTCAAAACGTATGTTTGTGGGAGGAGGGGACAATTTGGCTCGTTAAGAGGACAAGTTTTATAGACGAAAAATTAATACTAATCTTGGCTCGATGTGGCTAACAGGGAAATCCAGCGTTGCTGGTTTTTCCTGCAGTTTTTTACGTGACAAACAGTGCACAGTTGTTGGAGCCCGGAAGTAGGTGCAGAAACAAAGTTTGAAGGAACAGGAGCAATGGCCACAAAATGCATTTACACAGGATGCTCCACCATTCAGGGCTGGCTATAAAAGCAGCACCCCGCATTACAGCTTCTCAAGACTGTTGATTTTTGAACTTGAGACCATTTCCAGCTGGGAGCTGGTTCTGTAGCAGTGAAATAGGGTCTTGCTAACAGCGCTCGAGCTGATTTCCAGGTTGAATATGGAGCTTAGGTACCGCAAGGTCAGCCAATCCAGACTGCAAGCAGGGACCCAGGGTTCATGGGCAGAAGCAAGTCAGACAGAGGTGCTTGGAAGGGAGCAATAATCCTTCAGAGTCAGCAAAGGGATTTTAAAGTGATGAGAGAGCTGAGTCCAGCAGCAGCATTGTTTAACGGTGCAATCTGGAAGGCTTGGAAGTAAGGGATGGGGCTAGCGTTTATGCCAGTTTCTGGATACATAGAACTTTTAACCTGGGAAGAATGGTAGCTCTACCCAAGTCCCTCTTCCGTCTCCTGAGAGACAAACCCATCATTCAGCAGGGGGTGCTGGATAGATCAGAGTGTGAAGGACGGGAACCGCATTTCTTAAACACACAAGTCCTAGGGTATCTGTTGCCATGACTTCCACAGACCGCTCCAAACTCCAGTTACTCTTTAAGACAGGAAAATCACTTCCTAAACTCCTACCCAACCTCTCCCTCAGCCCAGTCACCATCACAGTTACTCTCTCCTTGAAAACTAAAAAGACCTTGGAATCAGTGCCCCGGGCAACATGCCATTCTCCAAATAGGCTCCAAGAGGAAGAGCGTTCTTGCTTTATAAACAATTCCCTTTATTATGCATCCCACAGTGGCCTTTTTGCTGCTTCCAAACTGACTCGAACAGCCATTAGACCTCACTGCCTCAGCTGTTTTCAAATTGTGACTCTCCCTATTGGACACTGCTGGAAACCTGCAGTTTGCCAGATGGAAAAACAATGGAGCAGTAACCTTTGGCAGACCTGTGTTGAGGAAGGACAGAGAGAGAGATCTAGATCTCCCTCCCTCTTGCCTTCCCTCCCTCCCTTACTTGTATGAATTGAGGGGACAGAAACAAAAATATAAAATTAATCTCGGTTACTAGGAAGCTAACACAGGCGCTTTCCAAAACTCTTTAATACACACATTAAAATAGCATTAAAATACTTGTTTTCTCCTTTCCTTTGCATACTTTGGAGAACTTTACGACCCTCACTAATTTCTTGGATTTACAGCAATGCATTTACAGTAAACGAAATACTGTACCTACCAACCAAGTTATTAAGAAGCACTTGCCATTTTTCCTCCCTACGTTATGCCTGTAGATAAGGATCCTAGCATAGTAAAAGCTACCTCACCCGATACTCAGTCAACCAAGTCCAGATAGGTTATGGCACTGGGTTATTAGCAAGAAACAAGGCTGAGAAAATGAAAAATGCCTCTGGGTAAAAAAGCAAGCCAAAGAATCAAATTCGGACCCAGAATTCACACTGATCACATAGAATTAGATGATGAACAGGGGACTCTTAAGAATAAGAACCAGTAGGGCCCAGTGGGTAACACTCTCACCTTTGGAATCACAGGATAACTAGTGCTGATGCTACAGGATAAGCTCAGCAGGTGCTGTACTGATACAGGAGGCATTAAACATTAGCCACTGAAGATAATCCAGGTTAAAGTTTACCTCCTCTAGTCAGTGCTGTCATTCAATAAAACAGACTTTGATGTCCCAGGCTGTATAGCTGAGAGCATAGAGCAGAGAGAGAAACTGGCAATGCAGGATTGGATTTTTGGGGTAGAAGTTTCAGGGGGATCAGTTCACAACCCTTAAATTCTGCTTTGGGTTCATTCTGACCTCAAACTCACCAACTTAACCTTTTCAGTTAAGTTTCCATGGCTCCCACCAAACACACTGGTGTAAAATCAAGAAATCCAGTGAAGTCAGGGTAGCTGTCTCAAACTGGCATAAATAGGAGGAGAATCTGACCCGTGACTCCAGCCCGGTTTGCCAAGAGGTTCATGAAGTATGATGGGACCATTTGGCTAGTTTAGCTCTGTGTCAGGTTTGTAACACAGCCCTGAATACAGGCACGTTTCTGACCTCGCTAGCTGAGTTTTCTAGTTCTCAACACCAAGCTTTGTCCACATAGGCCCTGCCCAGGATCTGATCCAGGAGCGCGAAGCACTTTGAAGCTCCTGGAATCTCTCCTGCTTGGTTTTCTGGAGTATGGGTCTGGCAAACGCATTTGTTGCTGCGTGGAGAACTGAAGCTGTAATTCCCAGTTGCTTTGCCCTTCTGATTCGTTTTCAAAGCTCTCTTTCCAAGTGGGGTGCCAGGAGGAGCAGGTTAGAGGAGCTGGCTGGCTTCTGAAGTGGAAGGGAAATCTTTGAGCCAGGGTGGGTCTCCAAAGTGACCTACTGAGAGCGGAAACCGGGCTGGCTCCTGCACGGGAGCCAAGTACTGGTGAAAACATTTTCTTCTGTAGCTGATGGCCTGGCATGGGGAATATGGCACCTTCGTGAAATAAAACAAAATCTAAGCAGAAGCCATGCAACTCATGACTCAGCCATCTGTGCTTAGTGGGAGCTGGTGGGTAGAGATGCTGAGGATCAAGGCTGTCAGCTTCTCTCCCCACCCAACAAACACACCCGGGAGAGAGGCTGTTTGGTTCTGTGATGGACAAGCACAGGGAGGATCTAGAGCTACACCCTAACATGTGGGCTGTGGTGCTGTTGGATCTCCCCAGGCCTGGTCAGCAATTGGCTGATGCTCCTAAGAGCAGCACCTCTGTTCTGCAGAGGGTAATGCTGGTGATGCAGTGGGTGAAGGTCTGCAGAACCGAGGTCCCAGTGCTGGGATGCAGGAGGTGCCATCATTTAGAGGAGAACCAAAACTCAAGACCTCACTGTTGGTGATTATTATAAATTCCATAGCACTTTCCCCAAGAGATGGCCCCATTGTCCCAGCCAAATTCCAACTTTGGTAACTAATTCTAGCACCCTGAATTCCTCAGACAGTTTCAGCTGAATGTGGTATTTGTTCACCTTCACCTGCTGTCCTAAACTATAATACAGTGTTGCTGTTAAACAGCTACATTCCACCCCAGAGGTGGCTGCATTTCAGTGGTGGTTGCATGCTCCTTCTATAGCCTGCATTGGAGATTAGGGGTTTGCAAAGAGCCTGGAAAGCGCAAACTTAATTGCTTTTGAAAGTGAGGAACTGGTAATCTGTTAAGAGCCCATCATGGTGCAGCTACGTCCTATGCAAACTCGCCAGTAATCCCTTTCCCCACCGACATAGAGCATTGTCACTGCAGCTCAAACAGGCCCTGCAGCCATTGTCCTGGACCTCACACATGACCCTGCTAATGGCTCCCCACCATACCAAGTGGTACTCCAGCCCTGGGCCCCTACACCCCCCTGTCAATGCATCTGCATCTTGGCCTGCAGAACCTCCTTGCCATCACGTGCTACTCCCGTACAGGGGCTGTCACTCAGGCTGAGCAGCAGAAGTTTGGGATGGGAGGACATGGGAAAGATTCCTGGAGTTCAGGGGATGTGCTGAAGGCTGCTGTTCTAGGCACGTGAAGTTGTCCCAAGTGCAGAGAGCGATGAATGGCACAAAGGAGGTGAAGGGGTCCGAGGGGAGTGCGAGGAACCAGGTGGGGGCTAGGAGGGAATGAACTCCAGCACAGACTAGGGGAGATGGTGCAGGACCTGAAAGGTAGATGCAGTAGAAGACAGAAAGCTACCAAAGGGACGGTAGGGATGCATCCTTGTTAAATACATTTTCCTTCCCCCATTTAGGGCCTGATGCCAACCCCACTGACGTCCAGGCTAGTCTTTCCATTCACTCCAGTGGGCTTTGGATCAGGCCCTTGGAGGCAATCTTGAAAATGGAATTTTCCCCCCTTGGCCAGCTGTTGGGCCATTCCTTGCCTAATAGCGTTAGAGATGGGAAAGACCCCCTAGATTCGCCAGTCCCTGCCCCATGGCTAGGGCAGGGCTAGCCCCACTACGCGCTTACTTATCCATTATCTGTGTGTCCATCTGTTGGCTGATCCACGTTGTGTTCCCCTCTCAGGCTATTGGGCAGTGTGTGTGTTCACTGCAGGCACCTTGCCTGAGATGGCGTCGCTCCCGACCTTGTTAAGAAGGTAAATTCCGGCTCCTCTTCCATTTTGCAGGCGACATGTGAACGTGGGTTTGCGGCCATGGAAGAGACGCATCAGAAGAAGATTGAGGATCTGCAGAGGCAGCACCAGCGGGAACTGGAGAAACTGCGGGAGGAGAAAGATCGCCTGCTAGCGGAAGAAACAGCCGCTACCATCTCGGGTAAGGGCCCAGCAGAGCACTTGCGCCACTGATCTGTGTGACATTGAGGGGAGGAGAAGGTCCCCTCAGCTGTGTGCATGAGGAAAGGGGGGGAGGGGTGGATGGAGCACTCAGCGCAAGGCAGGGTGGACAGAAAGTGCTGCATGATCAGTGAAGAGCACAAGGGCTAGTCTCCAGTCTGACAATGGGAGAGCAGGGTGGGTGGAGGGAGCATGGGCCGTGGAATATAATTGGGGGAGGGTGCAAGGGTTCTGGGGCACAGTTGGGTGAGGGGCAAGGGCTGATGGGGCGGGGGAGGGGGGATTGATGGAGAGCCACCTCCCGTCTCTTGTCCTGTTCTGATGTTCCTCTCCTTGGCAATGATGTAGCCCAGTCAGTTTTTCGCTCCATCTGAGGGAGGCATTACTCATTGCTGGGGCTAATTTATTACCGATTCCACCGTGACTTCATTCTTCAGTGCCCGTGAGAATATAAAATGCCGGAGCCCAGGCCTTGTGCATTCGGAGTCCCATAACTCAGGAAATAAACTGTGAATCAGGCAATTGTTGAACTTTATTAAAAAGCAAGATTTGCAGAAGCCCTTTCACTGCTTTATGGCCAGTGCCACGTAATAAAGTGATTGTGAAGCAGGAAAATGACTTACCAAGGTGACTCACATTTTGGGGGAGGGGGGGGGGAACCTTTGGACCAAGTGATAAATGCATCTCCTCCTGCAGAGCATTAATCCTCTTTCTGTCCTGTGCAGCCATCGAAGCCATGAAGAACGCCCACCGCGAGGAGCTGGAGAGGGAGCTGGAGAAGACCCAGCGCTCCCAGATCAGCAGTGTCAACTCGGATATTGAGGCCCTCAGGAAGCAGTACTTGTACGTTTCTCTCTCTCTCCCACGACCTCTCCCCTCCCCCTCCGCCGCGCCCCCCCTTCCCCCCCGCCCCCCCCCGCACACGATGTGCTGCTAATGCTCTACGTTAGCTTGACTCACAGGACAGATTTTTACTCCTCTTGGAAGTGAGGCATTCAGCTAGAGTTAGACCTGTTGTTATAGAAGGTAATGTGGAAGCTTTTCTCAGTGCCCCTCCAGCCTAACCTGTGCCCTGTCGCGGACCTCCACACCGCTCTGCTAGTGCTCCTCAATCCTAACCTGCAGCCCCTGCCATCCCTGTTGTAGGCTCCCAGAAATCTTGAAATTTTCAGTCTCCAGATACCTGTATCTGCAGCATTCTCTTCGTGATCGTCACCGTAGTGTGCAGATGCATGGTGGTGGTTTCCATGCCGCTGGAACTTTTTTTACTGCTCAATCAAATCTGTTTGCACAAGGCAAAAGCCCTAGCCTTCAGCGAGAACCAAATCTGTGTTCGTAGGGGAGTTAGAGGAAGAACAGAGCTGCTTCACTAGGCTTTATGCCCATGTATAACACATCTGTGCTCAGCCCGGTCCACCCACACATACTCTCAAAGAGAAAATGTTAAGTGATCAAAGGAAGTACCTGAAAGGTTGAAGTGCCTCCATTGCAGGTGCCAGAGGTCCCTTCTGGGGCAGGGGCAAGGGTTTCAAGAGGAAAGGAGGATAGTTGGCCTCCTGGGATTCTTCCAAAAGCAGAGTGTCTCCCTCACCCCCCCAAGCAGATGTCCTGCTAACCTTGGGCTGTGAAGTGCCCCCTTCATCGGTGGAAAGCTGTGGACATGGCCCCAGCCCATCTGTCTCTTGGCTTTGCCCCTCTGCAGGGAGGAGCTGCAGTCGGTCCAGCGGGAACTGGAAGTCCTTTCGGAGCAGTACTCCCAGAAGTGCTTGGAGAACGCTCATTTGGCCCAGGCCCTGGAGGCTGAGAGGCAGGCCCTCCGCCAGTGCCAGCGAGAGAACCAGGAGCTCAATGCACACAATCAGGTGAGGCACCAGCTGCCCCAGAGCTCCTCGCCTGGCCACTCAGGTTTCAGTGGGATTTTCTGGGGCAGTGGGTGGCTTCTCCTATGGGAAGAGAAGTTGGAGGCAAGGCCGGCCAGCTGATCTGCACTGGCGGTGCCTGCTCTGCTGTCCTGGCCTAAAGCAATGTTAGCACCATGACAGCCCAAAGGCAGGGGAGCTCTCCCAGCCCTGCCCCCAGGACCTGCATGGTGTCTGCATTCCTCCAGCTGTCTCCCCAATGCAATGCTGTGTAGCTCAGATGGGGCTGAATGCATGGGGAGCCCCACAGAGGGAGCCTTGCAAGGCAACTGGAGACAAAACAACCCACTACAGCATTGGCTAGGGAAATCCTGTATCCCCTCTGCTCACTCGGTGACTCTCTCCCCTCTTCCCAGGAGCTGAATAACCGCCTGGCTGTGGAGATCACACGGTTACGGACCGGGGAGGGAGGGGGAGAGGCTGCTGGCTCGCCTCTCACGCAGGGCAAGGATGCCTATGAGTTAGAGGTAAGTGTCCTGCCCCCTTTGCTACTAGCAGCTGGAGAGGACAGGGAGGTAGCCACAGAGAAGCTGGTCTCTGATGACCAATGGGATTGCAGATGGTCCCAGCTGTAGATGGGCAAGGAGCACCCTGTAGTGTAGACCCTGGTCCCCGCCTGGTTCATGAGCTCCTGGATTCTAATCCCACTTCTTCCTCTGGTTCCTCTGCTAGCCTTAGAAACGTCATCTAACCTCTACTCTATTTTCCAGCCCTAATGTGGGGATAATGCTTATGATGCATTGGGGCTGGGGTTTTGATAGAGGCACGTGAAATGTGTTGATGTGAGCATGTGCGAGTGCACCTCATTGTCAGCGCAAACCCTGGGCACAGCTCTCTCTCCACAAGTGGGCACCATCTTTGAACCGCCCCAAAGAACAGTCTGGTCTGAACTACCATAGGCTTGTAGGACTGCAAGGGACCTCGAGAGGTCATCTAGTCCAGTCCCCAGCACTCAAGGCAGGACTAGGTATCATCTAGACCATCCCTAACAGGTGTTTTGCTAACCTGCCCTTAAAAATCTCCAATGATGGAGATTCCACATCTCTCTAATCAATTTATTCCAGTGCTTAACCACCCTGACAGTTAGGAAGTTCTTCCTAAAGTCCAACCTAACCTGCCCTTGCTGCAATTTAAGCCCATTGCTTCTTGTCCTATCCTCAGAGGTTAAGAACAATTTTTCTCCCTCCTCCTTGTAACAACCTTTTATGTACTTAACAACTGATATGTTCACTCTCAGTCTTCTTTTCTACAGACTGAAACAAACCCGATTTTTTCAATCTTTCCTCACAGGTCATGTTTTCTAGACCTTTAATCATTTTTGTTGCTTTTCTCTGAACTTTCTCCAGTTTGTCTATATCTTTCCTGAAATGTGGCGCCCAGAACTGGACACAATACTCCAGCTGAGGCCTAATTAGTGCAGAGTAGAGCCAAAGAATTACTACTTGTGTTTTGCTTACAACACTCCTGCTAATACATCCCAGAGTGATGTTTGCTTTTTTTGCAACAGCATTACACTGTTGACTCATATTTAGCTTATGGTCCACTATGACCCCCAGATCCTTTCCTGCAGTACTCCTTCCTAGGCAGTCATTTCCCATTTTGTATGTGTGCAACTGATTGTTCCTTCCTAAGTGGAGTACTTTGCATTTGTCCGTATTGAATTTCATCCTATTTTCTTCAGATCATTTCTCCAGTTTGTCCAGAACATTTTGAAGGTTAATCCTATCCTCCAAAGCACTTACAACTCCTCCCAGCTTGGTATCATCCGCAAACTTTATAAGTTTACTCTCTCTGCCATTATCTAAATCATTGATGAAGATATTGAATAGAACTGGATGCAGAACTGATCCCCCACAGGACTCCACTCGTTATGCCCTTTCAGCTTGTCTATGAACCACTGATCACTACTCTTTGGGAACAGTTTTCCAACCAGTTTTGCACCCCCCTTATAGTAGCTCCATCTAGGTTGTATTTCCCTAGTTTGTTTATGAGAAGGTCATGCGAGACAGTATCAAAAACCTTACTAAAGTCAAGATATACCATATCTACCGCTTCCCCCCCATCCACAAGGCTTGTTACGCTGTCAAAGAAAGCTACTAGGTTGGTTTGACACAATGTGTCCTTGACAGAGCCATGCTGAGTGTTACTTATGACCTACTCCCTCAGTTATTAGCTGGCCAGGCTCAATGGGCTCCTCTTTACACCTGAAGCTGTGTCTTGCTGTGTCCCGTGTGTGTGTGTGTCCGTGTCCGTGTCCATGTTACTGAGTGAAAATGCCTGGTCCCTTTTTCCCTACAGGTCCTATTACGGGTCAAGGAATCAGAAATCCAGTACCTGAAGCAGGAGATCAGCTCCCTCAAGGATGAGTTGCAGACGGCACTGCGGGTAATGCCTGGGGCAGGGCCATCTCTGAACGCGCACATAGGGAGCCCTCTGTCCTGTACGGGTTTGCTCATTTTCAGGGGGGTTAACGAAGTTATTTTAAGAGTCGAATCAGCATTTAAACACTGATCTGCCTTAATTAACACAGCCACTTACTGGTTGTAGGTTATCGTCTTTGTGCTGCAAATGAAGCATTTGGTAGCATCAAACCAGGTTTCGCTTTGGTCTCTTCCTGGAAAGATGTTACCTTAAATGTTTTTGTCAAACACATAGATCCTGCGAATGGGCCGATCACAATTGCTCTGGATGGTTAATTTGCCAAGGCAGGTTCTCAGCATTTTAATTCCATGCCGTTTTCCTGATTTAAACAGAAAGCCACAAACAATAAATTCTGTAACAAGCTAGCTGATGTGCGTGTGTAGCACTGCTCTCTACTGGATGGAATCTGAACTGCCCAGCTGTGTCTCCTAGATCCGATAGAGCTGTTAGCCAAAGGGAACTCTCCTTTAGCACACGTGGATTGGCAGTAACTGTGCTTTTAGCAGGATGATCTGAGTTCTGCCCAGGCTGTCCCCAAGAAGCTCTCTGTGGAAGTGCTGGGAGTTCCTGGATCTGTCCCAGAATGCTGTTTCCTGTGTTACTGGGGTTTGCCACATCACCCTCTAGTAAGCACACAGTTCTGGTTCTGTGTCCCCGTCTCACTCTGTGACAACCCTGCGGGTTTTCCTTGGTCCTTTCCCAGGATAAGAAATACGCCAGTGACAAGTACAAAGACATCTACACGGAGCTGAGCATCGTGAAGGCCAAGGCAGACTGCGACATCAGCAGGTTGAAAGAGCAGCTGAAGGCAGCCACGGAAGCGCTGGGCGAGAAATCCCCTGAGAATACCACTGTGTCGGGATACGGTCAGTCCCTCTGCTGTGCTGAGCACCCTTGTTTCCTGCCCCAACACATGCAGCAGGTGGTACCAGTTCTAGTATGATGGAGCCTAGAGGGCCGAGAGCAGGGCATGGTAGGGTCCTGCAGGAGCTCCAGTATATCCATGGTGAATGCTGGGAGATTCAAACAAACGGGGCTGTATTCCTCCCTCCTGTCGCACCACTTAATTTACTGGAGTAACACCAGGGAGGAAGATGGCCCAGATTGTGCGTGGGCTGCCTGGCTCAGGAGATTGTTCGTGAGGTTGGGAGCTGTTCACCTCCAGGTGGTCTGGTGGAATGTGGCCCAGGTTGGTAGTGATTAGAAGTTAGCTGTTGGGTGGCCTGTCAGAGTTGGGGGGAGCAGGATCTCCGTCTAGTTCCTTAATAACAAGCAAGTGTCCTCATTGCAACCTCTTTCCTGTTCCAGACTGTCCCTGTCCCCTATCCTCTTGCAGAGTCCAAGGATTGAACGTCCCTGGAGCCTGAACTCCCCTCTCACCCTTAGTGGCGCTTCCTCCTTCCAGCTTAGGGATGGAAGCTTCCACTGGGTCTTTGGAATCCACCCATGCCCCAGTCACCCAGGGATGTCACTTTGCATCCTGGGGCCTCTTGCCTCATGCCGTAACTGGGTGAGAGGCCATGCGTCGCTTGTGCTGTCCCGGTGGCTCTGTAGGGCCGTGGCTGCCCTCTTCTGAGTCACCTCCTGGGAAGCTTTGCCCAGACTGAGCCTACTGCTGGCTGACGTGTCCCCAGCCTCTGCTCTCCCGTGTGACAGAGTCAGGACTCAGCAGCTCATGCTGCTTCCTTTGCTCTCCCCAGATATCATGAAATCAAAAAGCAACCCTGACTTCTTGAAGAAAGACAGATCCAGTGTTAGCCGGCAACTAAGGAATATCAGGTCAAAGGTGAGTGTGTTTCTCTCTGCCCAGGTGATGTGAATGCCCCACACAGCTCTCTAGTTGGGGTTTCTGGGGAGACTGCCCAAGGAACAGAGAAAACTGAGGCTGATTGGCAGGGGGATGAGGCAGGAGGATTTTCCCATCCTTACTGCGGGTCTTTGTGTTTGCATCAGTGTGTACCCTCGTACCGGCCAGGTCGTTGGAAGAGCAGTTACACAGGTGTAGTGGCAAGTCAGCCTCCTCCCTCTCCCACTCACAGTTGCAGGAGAGTGGTCATGATGGGGTTAATTGAGTTACCCAGAGTATTATGGGATGGAGCCGTGCTCTTCCCCCCCCCCCTTATTCCTGTTCAGTCAGTGGGGGTTTCCCCCCACTCTGCTGTGATGCAGTGGAATAAAGCAGCAAGTTCCCAGCCTGCAGTGCTCTGCGGAGACTTGTTGCACTGAGTGTCTCTTTGCAGAGCTGGTCCCCTTGCCTCGTCCGGGGGCCCTGTGCTGCTGAAATCTCAGTGTGACACTGACATGCATAGCTACTGGAGTTGCTATCGGAAAAAACAGGGAGGTGGCCCTGGTTCTCAGGCATTTCCCAGGAGGATCCCCTCTGGCACTTACTCTCCATTTTTGTGGTGAGGTTTGGCGGTGAAGTAACTTGTGTAAGCGCGCCTAGATACCGTCGTGATGGGTACCTTGGAGATAATACAGTGTAATTCACTGCAGCCTCTTTGATCTGAAAATGGAACGGGGATAGTTCTTACCTAACATTTGCTTTTACCTGGGGAGATTGGGGCTGATGGCCCAATGGTTCTCAGTGCTTTAAAGCCTGGCCATGCTGTACTTGTTGCATATCCCAAATCCAGTTATTGCAGTCACATGTCCCCAGGGTTTGGCCTGCCAGCTGTCGGGATTCCACCCTTCAGGGCATTAATCCTCTCCATGTAGGCAAAAGAGAACTTCTCCAACCAGCCTAGGCTGAGTGTACGGGGCAATCACACAGAAGAGCTCTCCCAGCATAGCCCAGGCCTGCCTCCCCTCTCACCCCGATACGGAGCACCTCGTGCTGATATTGGGCTGCTGTCGACGGAGTGAGAAGCCAGGCCAAGCGTTCTAGCTCCATCTTCTCCCAACTCACCGCCCAAGCTCTCCAAGGCTGCCATTTCCACCTGCGGTGGTGACTAAGCTGCTAGAACCAAATGCACAGGTGCCCCCAGTGTGTACACCATTCAGGCTCGCACATGCAAAACCCTGTGCTTGTGCTCGCTAGGCCCGGTTTGTGTGCACAGATTCCCCCTCTCATAAGTGCAGGGAGTGCCTGTGCATATTGAAAGGTGCAGCTGAGGTGCTGGTTTGCAAACTGGCTCTTGAGGGTCTGATGACCAGTTTCCCTTCCCCTCAGTTTGCTTATTTTGTCATCCCCTCTGTGTCTGTGTCCGTGTTTATTTGGTGTGCTTGGGGGAGGGAGGCAGAGGGCAGTGTGGACGGTGCTGATGGGCACTCTGTCCCCTTGTCCCGCTAAGGGGGGGGAGGAGGGGCTGGGGCTGGGGAACCATCGATGCAATTAGGATTTATGTGCTTCTTGTTTTCTGTTTCTGTTTTTTTTCTTCTTTATTTTGCTTTTTCCTCTGACAGTCCGTTATTGAGCAGGTCTCATGGGATAACTGAAATGAACAAGAGTCCAGGTTCCCTGTCACGTAGGTAACCAAACCAGCACCCACCAAACAATGCAGCTCCCCGAGGGGGCGGCCCACTTTGCATGCCCTGCTCACTCCTCCATGGCAAACGAGAACCTTCTCTTAATTACTGATTTGAAATTGATCTTCGGGGCGGGGGAGCAGATTATCCTAAAATGAAATCAACCAGTTTTGCTCTTCCCTGGGGAATTTGGCTTTCTCACCCACCCACTCTCCCCGGCACAGAGGTCCGTCACTGGGAGGGTGTGCGCACCTCTTGGGCATGCTGTGTCGGGGGGGTGGAACACCGAGTGTGCATGCTTAATGACTGTGCATGCCTCACACTAAACTCACTTCGACATGCAGTCCTTGCAGGAAGAAGGGAACCTTGGTTTCATTAGTGTTGTGCTGGGCGAAGTCTAGGAACTCTCCCTTACCTCTGAAGAGCAGCTAGAAGTGATGGAAAGGAAGAGGCCAGTGGAGCTACCCTGAATCTCCCACCGGGGTGGCAGCACAGACAGCACTGCCCTGTGTTTACGATGCCCGTCGTTGCTGCTTCCTTAGATGATCTGTACCTGAGCACAGGAGTTTCCTCCTGGCGGAGCATCCTCTTCCTCCAGCTGCCCAGCAATGCTCCAGCTACCCAGTGGTTGTGATACTACAGTTCATTACCTCATTAACAACTGTCCTAGCACAGACACTGCCCTGTGGCTTCCAAGATCATCTGGGAGGAGGAGGCAGCTGATGAGAAAGGGGGCCATTCCAATTAGCATGTCTTGGGTAACCAGCAGCAACAGGAAAGTGGCAAGGTTTCCGAGAGTAGGATACTCCCTGGGAGGAAACGGGATTGGTTTCCAATGGGATTAAGGGGAGAGGGTTTGAAAAGGCTGATCAAGGAATTCTGTGGGTTGGTGGAAATTTTGAATGAGGGTGTCTTTATTACAAACTGAACTCTGCACTAAGTGATCTCAGAGACTCTCTTACTGAGGGAGGGGTTTGCTTGGCTTTCTACGCTTGGCAGTGTAGTCTCATGCATTCCGGTGTCTTGATCTATAAAGAGATGAGAGAATTCAAAGGTTCAGGCTGGAATTTAAAGGGACTCTGTTAATTTGAATAGGCTCAATATTTGACCTACTTTCTGATAGTCAGGTAGAAACCGTCCTGAATTTTGAATAAAGAACAGGAGTACTTGTGGCACCTTAGAGACTAATGAATTTATTTAAATAATTCCGTTAGTCTTTAAGGTGCCACAAGTACTCCTGTTCTTTTTGCGGATACAGACTAACACGGCTGCTACTCTGAAACCTGAATTTTGAATGTTTCTCTTCTGTCAGCTAAAAAGAGAGCAACAACACTATTTAAACTGGTGTCAAAATCCCAATTCCTGCTCTCCATTGATAATGGAGTTATGTTTCTCTCAGCCTGAGCTGTGAAACCAGCAGAAATGCAATGGTCACCACAGTGTCTTCACAGTATCACAGCCATCCTATTCCCACTGGGCTTTGCAACCTCAACCTCCCCCAATAGCCGCTTGTTAACCAAAAACTTGGCTTTGGGGCCTACGTGACTTAGCACTGTGCTTTTAGTCTTCTGATACGGCAACCAAGGGACTTAAAAGAAAATGGGAACATTGCAGCCAGCTGCCTGACAGGGTCTGTGTATAAAGCTCCGTGTCTTGCAGAGCTGCCCTGTGTTGATTTGTAGAGCAAGTATCAGACGCTGACGTGATTGTGCAGAGGACGTAGAGTGAACTGCCTCACAGCTGACTCTGCTGCCTGCAAATTGCCAAACATGTCGGCCGACTGGCTGCCTGTTTTTGATCAGCTGGGCACATCCTGTTTCACAGCAGGGAAAGCAGTCGCCCCCCTGGGATGGCAGTAGATTTTATCTTCTGCACCTATGCAGTGCACAGCCATTGCATGCTTGGTCCTGGGAAAGCGGTCTGCTGGGGCGGAGTATCCACTGGCACCGCAGAGTGCACCTATGGCCTTGACCTAGTGTCTGTGCTCAGATCTGCTCGGTCCCAAATGCACTAAGCATGGGGATTTCACCACACAACTGGGAGGTGGGGATTAGCAATAAATCCTGCAGCCACTTGTGTCCTTCTCCCCCAGATTCCATGTGGGCGGGAGAGGCCTGACTCCCAAATGGCAGTGCTGAGAGCTAGATGGATGGAAGTTGCTTTCACTTCTGAAGACATGGGTTTAAAATCTGGATCGGGTCATGAGTTTGGTCCCCGGCTAGGACCAACTATAGGAAACACGTCATGAGATCCACAGTCCAGCGCAGGGGCTTAACTGGCAGTGTGTGCTTGAAAAAGGTCCCCAGCCTAGGTTAACTGAGGGTAGAGTGAGATTGTCACTCAGGGCTGCGTGGACAAAGCTTGCGACATGTTTGGAGCCACGACCACCCAAAATGGGCTCTTAATGAGCCCCGTAGGAGAACCAGTGTGCTGGTCCCTCTGAGCCCACCATAGCAGAACCAAGGTGTGCTGCTTTGGCTCTTGGGAAAGCCACGGGCCTGTTGCTATAGCTGCCCTGGTGCTCTGTATACTGCAAGCTGCAGGGATCGTTGTCAGAGTCAAGCTAATCACGCTTGCGATCTTGTGTGTGTCTCATTTGTTTCTAGCAACAGAGTCCTGTGGCACCTTTAAGACTAACAGATGTGTTGGAGCATAAGCTTTCGTGGGTGAATACCCACTTCGTCAGACGCATGTCATTTGTTTCTGAAGTTTGTCACCTGGTTAATTTCCAATCGCGCGCTCTAGGTGTGATTCACCAATAATAACATTCCATAATGGTCTGTTCTCTCCAGCATGTTCCACTAATCTCTCCTTCAGGGGGGCGTTTGCTCTCCTACCCGCATTCCCTTTGCCTGAGCATCTGCCCCATCCTCCTGTTGGCTGCTGTCGCCGCCGCCTCCTTCAGTGTTGTGACGCTGTCCCTCTCTTGTCTCTCCCAGAGTCTGAAGGAAGGCCTGACCGTGCAAGAACGCTTGAAGCTCTTTGAATCCAGGGACTTGAAGAAAGACTAGTTCTCCCCCTTCAGCTTGAACACCTCCCAGCTTGCGATCGCACGGCACGAGCACCGCGTGTTCCTAGTTCCTTATGATCCTCTGTGCTGTTGTTCGTCTCGATGCTCCTGATCGGACTGAGTGCGGCTGGCGGTTCTTCCCGCCCCTGGCACCTTGACTCCACAGCTCCTTTCCCCGCATCGAGAGATGCTTCAGAGACTCCACGAGGGAGAGGAGGGGATGGAGTTCTGCCCCCTTTGGCTCCTTCCTTCACTGTAAACCATTACACTAAGTGTCAGTATTAAGGCTCAGCAGCCTATCGATAAGCTAGCTCTGTCATACCGACTGCTTTGGTTTAGAATGGCCTGGCTGGCATAGGCCAGACCCAGCGCTACAGCTGTTTGAGTGACCCCGGTGCTCAGTCACACACCGTGAGCCCGTCCTCTGAGCTTGCGTTCCTTGCACCTCCGGGGAAAAGCCTGTGGTCAAAACGTCAGGAAAGGCAGGTCCGTTTGTGTCGGAAGCAGCCCCACCCGTCAGGTGTGTGCTTGGGTCACAGCACCAACAGCCCGCCAGCTGCCGGAGAAAAATGAGGGGAGTCTGCTGGGAGGGTGGCCAGGGTTTGGGCTCCGTTCTCCCAACCCACAGCCCCAGCAGGTCTCGGCCTTGGCTTGTTTTCAGGCTGTTACAGCCAGAGCGTTACAGATGTTCGTTAAACGCAGATTTCAACAAAACCTGCCCCGAAGGCCCATCTCCTCTCTTCCTATCATGCCCGTGCCCTGAGTAATGTGCTTCCAGGGACCGAGCTGCAGGGCCTGTCTACCCAAATCCATCCCAGCTACAGCCAGCCCCCTCCAGCCACTCTCCCCTTCTTCCCATCAACCACTGGGTGTGAGAGCTTCCCTGCCCCGTTCTGAGGGGGGAAGACAGAGCCCACGCTGGCTGCGAACACACACAGCTCAGTCCAAAGGCAGCTCCCTGATTTCAGCTCCTCTCACCAGCCAACAGCTCCGGTTTTAATACTTTTATCTATGGCTACATTTTACTTTTCAAAGCTCTTCTCCAAAGTACGAGTCTCAGAACTCGCCTGTTCTCCAGACCACCCATATTGCAGCTTCCCAGGACAGCTTCCTGCCTGCTCCCAGCTCCTGAATGAGGATCACTCTTAAAAGTCCATTTAGCAACACTGCGCAGCATGAGACCACTGGAGTGAAGTAAAAGTGAGTGAGGGAATTGCGGGAATCCAGCGGTGGAGGTGCAGCATTAAACCAGTGTAGCTTGGCAAAGGCGGGGGGGAGAGAGTATCTCTCGTCCTGTAGGTCCTCGCTCATCTCCGCAGTGGCTACGGCCGTGCTAGCAACAGCAAGCACATACTTTCTCCCCTGTACGCCTCCTTGCTTCTGTACCCTGCATCACTGATTGACAAGACAACTCCTGCCTCAACTCTGAGACTAGGGCCTGTTCCAACACGAGCAGTTTCTAACTGAGCTTGGCTATCTAGTGTGGACAGGCCTAAATCACATTGGACTGTGCCCTTGACTCTGTAGGGAGCCAGGCTACTGCCTCTCTCAAATTGTGTCTAAACATGGCTCCTCGCTAGCTGTGCTTGTTTGGCCAGCTTGGTTAAGGGGTAGTGCCCCTCATGAGCGCTGCCCAGCACTCTGATGCCCTTTGCCCCAGGAATGCTCAGTGTAGTCTGGAAGGCTTGTGCAGAGTGGCGGCCATGCCTGACCCTGGTAGCATGCCAGGCCAATGGGGGAGTTTCTAGTCTGCTTTGACAATGGTTGGACAATCCACCTGACTTTCCTTTGTGACTGTGGAACCACTGGCTAAAGCAGGTTTGAAACTCATTTCTGGTCTCTCCCGTCGGCCACCCATGTTGCCTCGGTCCCCAAGGATCTCCCGCCTTGCCAAGATGGCTGCCGCCAGCTTGGGACTTGGTGATTCTCGACAGGCCTCTTAGCTCTGCCTTCCTGGTGAGAGGAGCTGCTTGTGTCCCCCACAGATACCCAAAAAGCACATTGAGTTCTCAGCTTAGTTGGTGGCTGGGGGCTGTTTAAATAAGTCCCATCACCTCCCCAACCCTGCTCTCAAATTTCACCCAGAGCCGCATTGCTGAAACCCCTCACACTAGTGACTGTATTGGTGATGCTAAGTAATGGGTCCCCCCAACCTCCAGTGGCCATGGCGGTGGTCTGCCTTCCAGCCGAGGAGGCCTAAATGTGACTCCCTCCCTCAGTGTTCTTTAATCAGCCAGAGGGGACGCTGTTTAGTCAGAGGAAGCATTCCCTCCCTGCCCCAAATTCTGACCCACTCTGCAGGGCCTGAGCATGTTACTGGTAGATTCTGCTCATTCTGTTCTTGGAAGATGTCAAAGCTCTCTGCCTGATTCAGCTTCCGCTTATCCCTGTAGCTCCATTGGCTTCAATGTGGTTCCTCATTCTCACCACCATGAGATCAAAACCAGGCCCAGGATGAACACTTGAGGGCCAAACTCTGATGGAGCTGGGGAAGGGGTGACTTCAGTGGGAGCTACAAGCAGCCAAGGGCAATGTGGTCTTTGGGCTGAACTCTGGAGCCCCACAAGCTCTGAGGGGACATGTCTCGCAGGCCAGTGGGGATGTTGGTGCTGTGACACAGGTTGCATCTGGCTCTAGATACTGCCAGGGGAGGGGTTGCTCACCTGCTGTGTTCCCTATACCATGGGGCCCTCCACATGCAGACCCAGCTTGCTCCGTCCTTGACCTTTCCTGGTCTTCTCACATCAGCAACCACCAGAAGAGAACATCCCTTTGTTCTTATGCTCCATCCCCGCCTGGTTGGGGGTGGAGGGTGTCTTCCCTCTGCTAGCTTTCCAACCCTGAATTCTCCGTTCAGATGGTGGAGCCTATGGGACACAGGCATGGGTAGCATGAAGTCCTTCAGCGTTGGGATTTCTCCTCCCTCACCTCACAAGAGTCCACTTGAATGTGACATTTCCAAGGAGGACACACCCCAGCCTGTGCTCCCTTGGAGTCTGGTGAGGGCTTCTTACTCCTAAATCACCTGAGCAAGGTGTGTTCTGTTCTCCTGTTGGAAAAGCCACTTCTCTCTCTCTCTCTCTCCCTTCGGCCATCTGGGCTCCGAGCTTCTTGCTACCCAACGAGCTAATTGCTGCTGCTTTGTTCGCTTCTTTGGGTTATGATCAGTTACTTTAAGGGTGAGAAGTGAAGGTCACACACCTTTTCTCCATTTCGAGTTGTATGCCAGGGAGATGGAGGCTACAGGATGGTGCTGTAGATACCCATGGCCTGATGCCCTTTGTGGTACAGTTTCATTGAACTGAGCCTCAAAGAGATCCTGAGAGTGATGCTCCCAGGGGGTTGAAGCCACCTTTTTTCTGCTGTGCACTTCCCCAATCCAGCCACTCTTCTCTTGAGGCTCAGTCTCTCTCTGCTTGGACCAGGAACTCTCAGTGAGTTATTGGGATCTCTTTTTTTTTTTTTTTTAACCTCTGCATCTATCCAGATCCTGATTTCATAATGGTAGAGGAGGAAGTGTAACCACACAGATGTAGATATCATTAGGATGATGCTGTGCGGAGCTGGCTTGGAGGAAGGGTTGCAGCATGCTGATGGACAGCTTGGTGGTGTTTTTGGCCATGCATATGGCGGAGGTGGAGAGGGAAAACTGTGGTTGAAGTGGGGCCTGTCTTTTCCATCTTTTGACCCAGATGGTGTACATGGGTGAGGACATGGGGAAAGGCACTGTGGTATGTTTTCAAAGTGGAAGCACTTAGATAGTAGCTAGTATAAAAGGAGAGCAGGGAGAGAAGCGTGTAAACCAGTGGAATAGCAAGCCACGTAATAAGAGGTGGTATTGAAGAAATGGTAGATCCAGTGGGTTGGTCTGAACAGCTTTCTGCTTGTGCTCTAGTCCCATAATTATCCTGTACAGGGTCCCAAGGACTGAGGCAGAGAAGAAAACTGCTTAGAGGAAGAGAATCTTTTATTTGATGGGTTTCTTAGCCCATTATCCTTTCTCATGTGCACATACCCCAAGCGAAAGACTGTAATTAGGGAAGCTTTGAATAGCCCATGTCAATTTCTTCTCTTGAGGAGATGTGCATAGTCCTATGAAAGTCCTGGGACCTGACTATGATGGATGAGACACTGCCAGTAACAGACTTAGGCAAGATGTTTGTTCAAGCTAGCTGGTATTTTTTCTTTAAGGCTGGTATATCTTTATTTCCTACCTTACTGCAAACTCGTCATCCTGTGACCTCCATCTTCCTGGGTCAGTGGATCAGCTTAAAAGGATTTGCTTCAAGGTGTGCCAGGACTAATGGATCAGCAGAATCTGAACTTGTGGGAACGGATCTGTCAGTGAAGGTTTGTGACAGGGGATCTTCGGATGATGCATCTTGGCCCACTTTTCTGGACCTACATACTGCCCTTAAAAGCTAACTAGACATGCAGTTTCACTGGGATGAAATGGAGCCACAGATACCAGCTGTAGCCAAAACAAAAATCCAGTGTTACAAGAAATGAGCTCCTCTGGGGAGGACATAAACACCGTGCATGGAGGGGTGATTGGGACCACCCTTTGGTGTATATTTTTAAAACTTCTAAGAACCTCTAACAGGCCAAATAAGTGTTTGTTTTGCTGAACTTGTTCTAAAATATTATTTAACACCTAAACAAAGGGTCTCGTACAAACATTTGTTATATACTGACCCTTGTAAGAGCAGGTGCGTTCTGAAGCAGACACATCTCCAAAGAGGGACTGAAGCTTTGTTTTTAATGTTTTTCTGCTGTGCACAAGGTATGCGCTCTAAAGTCAGTTGTTCAAGGGGGCAGAAGAGCAGCTGGCTCTGTGCCCATCTGTGCAGCTTCTCCATCCCATCAGACTGCTGCGCTCCCAACTGGAATAAACATTGCAATAACTGAGACTTCCAGAGGTCAAGAACAAAAAAGCTGTGGCGCAAGCACGCACTTCTGTTCTCTCTGATGTGCTGGCAGAGGCCTCATTGCCGTTTTGATGGGCACCTACCTGAGCTGGGAGGAGCCGTCGTCGAAGTATTAGGCAGTGTGTTCACCTCTACTCCACCCCCAGTAAACACAGAGATCTACCACAGGTAAAAAAAAGTCTTAGCTGAGTGCAAGGTTCTGTGGTTCACCCCAGTTCTGCCTTCTGCTTCAGGCTTCATCTTTCTCCATGAGGCTAGAAATCCGTGTTTCTCAGATTGAACTGAGGAGGAGGGTGCCCCTTTGCCCAAGACACTTTCTGATTCCATCTGCATCTTCCTGTGTGTGTGTATGTGAGAGAGAGAGAGAGAGAGACAGCAGAGGATTTTCCAATTCACTTTTCCTCCGGCTGTGTTCCAGGCACCCTTCATACACGACAGGGCAAATTGGCATGGTAGCTGTCTCGCTTGCAGTGCTCCTGAAGGGAACAGTATATACAGTGTGTGAATACATATATATTGCAAGCAGCTGCATTTTATAAAGTCCTACACTATGAAAAGTACGAGAATGTGAGGTCTAATAAAACCAAGTTCAAAATAGCCGTAGAAACGTATAAACTTTCTAATTGCTTCCAAAGTTTTGTCTTTTGTGGAGAATTTTTCAGCCATTTTTTTTCTTTCTGGAAACAATTAGATTTAAGTCCTTTTTAACTGTGATTTCCCCCCCCCTATCCATCTAAGAGAGGGAGCAATTTTTTTTTCCCATTTGCTTCAAAAGCAGAATTTGTGCTGATGTGCAAAACACAACAAGGCTATTTTTCTGTAACCGGTTGAATGGAGTGCATTTAAGCAGTCCTAAGCATTGTAAAATGTGTCACTTTTGTAACAACTATATACTTGATTGGAATTCCACTAGACCTTTGCATTTTTGTGGTTCATATACAGTACTTAGTTTGTTGTGAACACTTAAGCACATGCACGCTCAGTGTAGCTTGCCTTTACTTTGTAATTTTTTCCATTTTTTAAAAAAAAAAGCTTTGTTATTCTCTTTAAAATAATTTAAAACCTGTATAGTATTCAAAGCACGCAATGTAAATATTTATTACTCAGAAGTTAGCGGAGGGTTTTTGTGTGTGTGTGACTAAGTTCTGTTTTTTGGGGTTTTTTGTTTTTTTTTTAATCTTGTTCTAATACAGATGTCCCTTTTGGGATTGGAAGAGATTTGAGTGTAAGATGCTGAACCTACCCTGTGTCCTCTTATTAGAATGTTTTTTGATGACTGTTATAAATATCTTTTAAAATTCTCTGACCTGTACCTTTAGCTTTGAAGATACCTGTCCAAAGAATGTGTCCAGTCTGTTTGAGAACTGTTAATCCTAAAGCGCTATAAATTGTTTTTTCCATTGAGAATTCAGTAATCTTGTATTTGATAGTGGCATTAACACCCTGTGAATGTGCAAAATTGCTATCTATATATAGAAGTAGTAACTACTGTGTGACTAGAGCATACACAGATATCCTTGCACGATAACTTAGGACTGTTGCAGTGAGTGAACTAAGGTTCCAGGATCCTAGTGTATAATTGTCTAACTCACTTATGCATCAGCATTGAAACTACTCTGTAAGGCTACATGGAATTTACAAGGGAACTATCTCCTAGCTGTGCAGTTACATATTGTACAACAGCATGGAAGTTTACTGTAACTTACAATGATATGTAAGTAACTGTTTAAAATATAACTTTCAATACATCGTAGTTACTACTGAGTTGCACTTATGATGTGATCCCTACCACTGTAATACAGAGCATTTCTTAAAAGTGGCTGCAGAAATATTGTTGTGTGACTGGGGAAGGACACTGAAGAGACACGAGGGCTGAAAACAAAGCTGTCAGCTCTAGTGGTTTAACTTGCTGCAGCCTGCACTTTAAGAGACTACTAGAGGAGAATGAGGGGGCAGCAGGCATTAGCAGAAACCTGACTAGCCTTTGAATTGGTACCAACAGCACTAACCCTCCTGGCCACTGACATTAGTTTAGTGCAATCACAAGCAATTCTTTCATCACCCTTCCTGTCTACCCTACACATGAACGTGTGCTGGATGGGGCAGGAACACTGACTCTTTGCTCTAATCTAGAGAGCAAAGTATGTTGTAAAATACTGAAGACTTTGACTTGTAGCAAATAGATGAGGATTTAGTCTTTGATACACATTCACCCTTTTGGGACCTGGAGTTTTGGGTTGACTTGAGATTTTAAACTTTGAGGGTGGGGGGCAACAGAGGGAAGCTATGTATTTGAATGATAACTGTGAAGTGGCAATAGACACCCTCACTTCACACCACCAACCCAATCAGAATTGAGGGACTGCCTTAGCTCTGTCCTGTGCATGCCTTCAATCAGCGGCCCCAGTCCAGGGAGATGAGTTCCCGACTCAAATGCACACACCCTCCACTACCAGCTGAGTTGCAAGAGCTTCAGTCCCTGGTGGAGATGGAAATAGAAATCATGATTAGTTGTGGTTTATGGTGAACACCCAAGAGTCAACCACAACATCTCCAGTTCCTGTGATGATGCAAGACAGAGAGAGCCACCTGTCCAACCTGCAACCTGACTGCATGGTGTTAATGGCAGCAGATCAAACCTAGAAGATTGTGTAACTTACTTCCTGGGTTGCTACTGTGGTGGTGAGAGACTTGTGCACCTGCCTCAGAACTAGCACAAAACAAGGGTGGTGACCAGGGAGAAGTGGCAGCTGTGTTCCATCAGGCTGCAGGTCTGAATGGTGTGCATAAGGGGAGGGTTCCACACACCTCACGCAGCAATGGAGTGATGTGTCAGACCTGATCCATTTCCTCTTGCAAAGGTGAATGCACACGCCTTTTGAGGCCCCTGTGATACTGAGTATGAGTGGAATCTTTTTTTCTCTCTTTCTCCCCCCCCCCTTTGCTTTTATTTCAGTGCTTTAAAAAAAAAGCCGCTATTCACTGTAATAGAAGCATCACTTTGGTCACAATATTTATTCCTTACAAATCTTGTGTGACATGCTAGGTTCCCATGGATGTAGCTGATAATTTTTATTTTGTAAATATAATTACTTAACTTTACATAAACTATATCGTAATAAACTATTTTTGCACCACCCTTTGCATGCTGTGTAGTGAGGTGCTTGTTTGGACATGGTCATCTACATGGAAAGGAGACGCAGGCTTTCGAGTTAGCCACTTACTACAGTCCTACCACCATCTACATTTTCTTTAATAGATACCCATTGCTGTTCAAAGCATTGTGAAGCTAATACTCCTGACTGTTGTGGTGGAGAACTGCCTACAGCTGGTACAGCGTGGATATCGGCAGTGGCAGATTCCTTCCAGACCTTTGCCAGTGTACCCTAGCCTGCTCTAGAAGGACCAAACTAAGAGTAAGTGGGTAGACCAGGGATTGGCAACCTTTGGCACACGGCTCGCCAGGGTAAGCACCCTGGCGGGCCGGGCTAGTTTGTTTACCCGCCGTGGCCGCAGTTTTGGCTGATTGCGGCTCCCACTGGCTGCTCCAAGCCAATGGAGGCTGCGGGAAGCGACGCGGGCCGAGGGATGTGCTGGCCGCCCTTCCCGCAGCCCCCATTGGCCTGGAGCAGCGAACCGCGGCCAGTGGGCGCCATGATCAGCCGAACCTGCGGACGCAGCAGGTAAACAAACCGGCCCAGCCCACCACGGTGCTTACCCTGGAGGGACGTGTGCCAAAGGTTGCCGATCCCTGGGGTAGACTAATCTCTTTTTGCTTTTACTGGTTGGGGCCTCTGGCCTAAGGCTTACCATAAATGGCAAATGAGGATTTTGTGGTGTTCTTAATAGTGCTAATCACTATACTTATTATAACAGGACATTGGCAACACACTAGTGGGACTTTTAGCCATAGAGGCTTCCAGCACTTCACCTATTTTACAAAGATTAAGGCATTTTTAACCAGACATGGGGAAACAGACAACCCATGAACTTGTAAGAGTCTGTATCAAAATTCACTCACTGTGTGCCCCAAATTTAACCTACCCTAAAGTATGAGGGGAAGGTTAATTTCCCAGAATATTCAGAATATCTCATTATATTTGCTGACAATACCACAGCTCTTAAGCTCTATTCTGAATGTTATTTTCTGTTAATTACTGGTTCAGTGGTAAAGCTCTGAAGCCCAATCTAAACTGAAGTTGTGGTAAGTGTGGAATAACAGTTAACTGTGAGACCTAAAAATAGCCACAGTAACTTGAAGAGCCAAGAAGAGAAGAGGGAAACGGTCTTTTACAACCAAGAACGAGTCAAACACCACAGCTTGAACTGTATGTGGCAAAGGCTGTTACTGGGACTGCAAGATTTGATGCTTTACAAACTTTACGCTGCAGTTAGTTTTACAATCAAGCCCTCCTTATAGCACTGTGGCATAAGGACATGAACCCTCTGACATTCCAGCTCCCTGTTTCAAGTGTATAGGCTGATATGTCTAAAACAAATCGCTGTGTTCCGTTCTTATTCTATGTCAACGCCACAAGAGCTCTCATTAAGAGCCAAGGATGTAATGAGTATGGAAACTGAACTAGCCTCTTAACCTGAGGGGAGAATCAGGTACATTAAGCAGGGGAGAGCTTACACCTGCATAGGCATAACAGCTTCTGTTGCCTGTCACAGCATCTTCAAGAGCAGTAACCTGCTTTCCGCTAGACATGAAATGGCTTTGTTTTCAGGAAGTCAAGAATCCACCCTGACCTCTGAATTTCATTTAGGAGACTGCCACCATAAATGGAGGAGGGAGGCAGATGATTTTAAAAGCCTACAGGGACATGACACCTAGTATCCGCAAGAAAATGCGGGGGAGGCTTGCACAGGGGAGAACTTGCCCCAGCTAGAAAACTGCCAATCTATCTCGAAGATTAAAATGGGAATAGTGGTGTCCTATATTCTCTAGTGCCAAGCCACATTGGGCAATTGATATGGATGGGGTTACGCTGCTTTTCTTGTATAGGAACGGAGCAAGCAGCCTGTCCCCTACGTGCACTGGGGTTTCCTTTTGCAGCTCCTTTCCCTGAGAGGCAGCAACTCCGCTACAGTCAGTTTCTCAACACTTTGCACTCCAAGTATTTCTCTCACACTACTGGGCTGTTACGAGGGCCAGCCTGGACTTGTTTTTCTGCAGATTGCCATATCTACTCTCCGGCCCCACCAGGGCACTTTTTCTAGGATTCTATTATGCTGCAGCTACTGAGAAAGTGAACAGACTAGAGGGAGGCTAATCAACATTCAAAATAAATGTTAAAATTCCTGACTTCTCAATCAAGTTTTCCATAACAAACCTTGTCTTACGTATTTTAAAGGTTAAATGGCTAATACACTTTCCACTCCTAATAAAGTAACATACCCAGTTCAGTCCATGTGTGAATTATAGCTTTGTGCAGAGCCCCTTTACCCAATTCTTTTAGAACTAGTGACGAGGAAGATTTGCACTCTTATACTGCCATGCATGAAATAAACAAGTAGTTTCCCAGCAAGGATCAGCCATACCAGAAATAGTATATCATTCTGTAATGTCACTAGGGGTAACCAGTAAGTGGCTATTTCACTGTCAAAATATCCAGTACTCTTCAACATTCCAAACTTTGCCTTCTTCCAGTGCATGGCAGTGGCCATTATCTTTTGAACTCCAGCACTACAGCTGGCCCTTCTACTACACCACTACTTACCAAGGAGTTTAGAGTGATGCACTTTCATTTAGTACACAGTGAGGTTTTCACTGAAAAGTACAGAACTCCTCACCCTTGTATGATGCTATAGTCTTTGTAGCTATAACAAAATTAAATGACAAATAGCATTTTTCTAGCAAGTGTCTCTGTAAGGACCCTTCCAGCTCCAAAAAGCTGCTGTCATTTCTGTTCCTTTTCAGTGGGGAAAAATGTGTAATTAGCTGGATTGTACTCTTCCCAAATCCTTTCAAACTCTGCCAGGAATGGCTCCACATACTCCGCATCCTCCACAATCAGCACGTTCTCACGGTTGTTCTGGATAGCTTGAGTGGTCCAGTTGAGGGAACCAGTGATGAGCATCTTTTTGTCTACAATAGCAAATTTGTGATGCATGTAGCCACTCTCCTGGTCGTGACGCACCTGAATCCCTGCAAAATGAGGAGAACCTTTTCAATGCTTCCTCTTCAAGGTAAAAAGCTTTCTTATGACCAAAAGCTACCCTGCAAAGTGTCCTAAGAGACTGGCTCAGAACCTGATGCCCTTAACTTAAAAAAAAAAAAAATAATCAACATGAGTGTTTGATGCCATTCCTCACCACACCAACAACAGGAGAGGGAAACACTGAGCCCTGTGGTCATCTTGCCACATGTCTGTCCCTTGTGACAATAGGTGTTTGCTTCTCTATTAACAGTCTGCAAGGACAGGAAGCTTGGCTAAGCTTGTTCCAGTGTACCTGCCTCTTCTAACAGGCCACAGGGGAGACCAGGTGGATGGCTCATAGGGGTCCAGGGGGCTGCACCTGAGCAATCACCCTCTTCTTTAATGTGGAAGATCACCTAGCTCCTCCCATCTTCCTCAGGGCTGGGCCGGGCTCCCCCAATGTCTCCCCCAGCTGCCCTGTGTCAGTCTTTCCCCTGGCACGTACACCATCCCCATAGCTGCTCCCTACAGTGCCTCCATGGGGGTCCTACCTCCTTCAGCCCCACCTACTCCCTGCGCTGTTCCTTGGCTTCCCTTCTGCCTTCTACATCCCTGACCTGCTTCGCTTCCCTTCCCTTCCCCTCCCTCTGTCCCTGGCTCCCTCATCTTCCCTCCCCCACCCCTCCTGCCCTGACCTCCATCTTCTCTTCCACCCCCACCTCATCTTCCCTGCCCCTCCCCTCCTGCCCTGACCTCCATCTTCTCTTCCACCTCCACCTCATCTTCCCTGCCCCTCCCCTCCTGCCCTGACCTCCATCTTCTCTTCCACCCCCACCTCATCTTCCCTGCCCCTCCCCTCCTGCCCTGACCTCCATCTTCTCTTCCACCGCCACCTCATCTTCCCTGCCCCTCCCCTCCTGCCCTGACCTCCATCTTCTCTTCCACCGCCACCTCATCTTCCCTGCCCCTCCCCTCCTCCTGCCACCTCCCCCGCCTCGCCCCTCACCCGCCTGCCGCAGGCGGCCGATCTGCGAGCCGGTGAGCACCATGTAGTCGGAGTCGGTGACGAGGCGCACGCGCACGCCCCGGCGGTGCAGCAGCTGCACGGCGCGGCCCAGCTGCGGGCTGGAGAAGGCGAAGAGACAGAGCTCCAGGGAGCGGCGCGCCGAGAGCAGGCGGCGCAGCAGGCGGGCGAGCGGGCTGTCGCCGTGCGGCAGCGGGCAGAGGCAGGGCGCGGGGCCCGGCTCGCCCAGCAGCGCCGCGGTGCAGGTGACCGGCGACGGGAAGAAGAGCACCTCGCGCCGCGGGGCCCGGGGCCGCCGCCACCACCCGCGCACCAGCAGCGCCAGCCCGAGCCCCAGGGCCGCGCCGCCCGCCCAGCGCCATGGCAACGCCTCGAGGCCCGGCCACATGGCTCGCGCGCCCGCTCCGGACCACGTGCCGGGGTCACGTGGGCCGCGCAGGGGCGCGGCCTCGGTGGCGCGAGGATCCGCGTACGCGAAGTCGGCGGGTCACGTGCCAAAGCTGGCGGTGGGGGGGAGGAAGGGGTTTGCCGCGCATGTGCGAGACCAACTGGCTGAACTCATAGCGACGGATCCCAGATCAGCCCTCCCCCCACACCCCTCCCCGGGCGCTCGGGCGCTGCCCAGCCCCAACTGCCACGAGGCACTCTCTGACCGCGCGCCCCGCCTCAGCGTCTCGCTCTCCTGCGGGGGCGGGGCTAGCTAAGGGGGACAGTTTGGGGGAGGGGCATGTTCACTGTCACTGTTACACCAAACCATGGTACAATTACACCAGAGTACAGTGCCCAACACGATTGGGGGGTGGGGGTCAGATAAGTTAGGGTTACCATATTTTGTGCCTCCAAATGGAGGACACTCCACGCGCCCCGGCCCCGCCCCCAGCCCCGCCCACGCCCACGCCCCAACTCCGCCCCTTCCCCAAAGTCTCCGCCCCCTCCCCTGCTTCCCGCGAATATTTAATTCGCGGGAAGCCTGTAGCAGGTAAGGGGGAGTGTGGGGGGAGGAGGCGCGGCCCAGGCTGGCCCCCCGGCGGCTCCAGCCTGGGTCAGCTCGGGCCCTGGGGTGCCGGCCCCGGCCCCTGGCCGACCACCCCCGGCCCGCCCAGCACTGCCGGCCCCCGACGGCCCCGCGCACCCCCCGGCGGCCCGGCGCACCCCCCGGCTCCCGGCTCCGCACCGGCTCCCGGCCCCGCACCAGCCCCCGGCCCCGCGGACTTCCCGGCCCAGCGGACCTCCCGGCCCCGCGGGCCCGGCCCGGCTCCCAGCCCAGCGGACCCCCCCGGCTCCCGGCCCCGCGGGCCCGGCCCGGCTCCCGGCCCAGCGGACCCCCCGGCCCCGCGGACCCCCCTGGCTCCCGGCCCAGCGGACCCCCCCGGCCCAGCGGACCCCCGGGCCCCGCGGACCCCCCCGGCTCCCGGCCCCGCGGCCCAGCGGACCCCCCGGCCCCGCGGACCCCCCCGGCTCCCGGCCCAGCGGACCCCCCGGCCCCGCGACCCCGGCCCGGCCCCGCACCGGCCCCGGCCAAAGAGGCCCCGGCCGAGCCCTCCCGATTTTCCCGGACATGCCCGGCTTTTGGGGATTTCCCCCCGGACGGGGATTTGAGCCCCCAAAAGCCGGACATGTCCGGGAAAATCCGGACGTATGGTAACCCTAAGATAAGTAGCACCTCTGATCTCTGGGCCTGTAACTTATAATCACTTGAAATCTATCTCTGGAGTTAATAAATCTGTTTTCTATTTTACCTAAAAACGCATGCTTAGAGAATCTCAGCTCAAGGGTTGTTGCACGTCCACTAGCCGTTGTTGGCGTGGCAGACTCATTAATGAGCATGCACGGTCCTAGTTCATGCACGGTCCTAGGGAGTCTTGAGCAGGGTAGGATAGTCTCTTTCTGGGGGGATTTGCTGGTGCCGCTCTCTGTGTAAGGCATGAGTGGCTCTGGGAGCATTCATGCAATTTAGCTGAGTGTGGGGTCTCCACATGCTGGTGGTTGAGTGATCGCAGCACCTGGAGGGGTTTGCTGCTGGTCACTGGTATTGCATTGTGAGAAATGGCCCAGGCTGGAGCGTTAAGGGTGCACAGCGGTCCCACAGGTCCAGGTTTTACCCTGGGGAAGCCCATCACAGGTGCCTAAGTCCCTTGGACCAGCAGTTCTTAACCAGGGTTCTGCATCCCCCAGGCCAGTTTCGGGGGGGTCTGTGAATGCATGGGTGGAGTTGGGAGGGGTGTTGTCCCTCCAAACTGCAGTGCCAGACTGGGATAGTCCTGGGGGCAGCTCCGCATCCCCCATTTCCTCCACTTCCCCCTCCCAAGGCCCTGCCCCGGCCATGTTTGAAGGTGGGAAGCTGGAACCAGGTAATGCGGGGTGATTGCTCTTCTAGCTGGTGGCTTGGAGTGGACAGCCACGGCGCTCCCTCATCTCCCCCTGCTGGTACCCAGCTCCCTTTGACAGCACAGCCAGTAAGAGCCACCCTGGGCGGGTGGACCTGGCTCCAGGGCTGGCAGAGCCCTCGGAGAGCAGTGACCGCAGCCCTCCTGGCCCAACCTCTCTCCCTGAGCTACCCCACTGCCCACAGATAGGCCCTACTTCAGTGGTCCACAAACTTTTGAGGGTTGTGCTCTCCCCTTACCCCTTCCCATGCCCCCTGCCCTCCCCCTGGAGCCAGGGCTGGGAGTGGGGCCACAGCTTCGGGGGGGAGGGGGGGGGCAGGGGGCAGGGAGGGAAATGTGGCCAGGGGTAAGGAAGCTGGGGGGTGCGTTTGGGGCTGGTGACCAGGGTCTGAGGCTGGGGTTGGAGCCGGGAGCAGAGCTGCAGCCAGGCTGCAGTGGGGGCCAGCAGCTAGGTCCCTGGCCGGGTGTGGAGCCAAGCTATGGCTGGGGGCAAGGCCGGAGCAGAGCTGGGGGGTGGGGCAGGGCTGGGTGGCAGTTCCTCCCCGCTACGGTTGCCAGGTCTCCAGTATTCAACCATAACGCCAAGGTCAAAAAGGGACCCTGGCAGCTCCCGTCGGCACTGCTGACCGGGCCAGTAAAAGTCCGGTCGGCAGCACAGCCTGGGCCCAGGGCTAAGGCAGGCTCCCTACCTGCCTAGGCTGCACGCTACTCCCGGCCGTGGCCACCAGGTTCCTGTGGTCCCTAGGCACTGGCGCAGCCAGGGAGGTGCCACACACTGCTCCCACCCCTGCAGCTCCCATTGGCCAGGTACTGCGACCGATGGGAGCTGCGGGGGGCTGGGTTGCCTGCGGATGTGAAGGCAGCACACACTGTGCATAGCTGCCTGCCTGCCTATGCACCTAGAGGCCACTGGGACCTGGCACCCGCTTCCTTGGAGGTGCAGTGAGTGCCGCCAGGACTCCTCACCCCTTCCCGCATCCCAACCCCCTGCCCCAGCCCGGAGTCCCCTCCCGCAACCTGAACTCCCTCCCAGAGCCTAGACCCCCCCCTCCAACACCAGAACCCCCTGCCCCAGCTCTCTCGTGCACCCCAAACCCTTCATCCCCAGAGCCCGTCCCCCCACCCCCCTGCTCCAGCCCGGTGAAAGTGAGTGAGGGTGGGGACGAACAAGCTATGGACGGAGCGAGGATGGGGCCTCAAAAAAGGGGCAGGGCAGGGGTGTTTGGTTTTGAGTGATTAGAAAGGTGGCACCCTATACACCACCCTCCATAGGGGCTGGCCTGGGCGCACTGGGCCCCCACCCCCCGTGAACATACCTCCTCGTGCCCCCAGTGGAGGGGGAGCACGCCTCACAGTTAGGGTACCTCAATCTCGTTACTCCCCTCCCTGCAACCTGAGCTACTCCCCTGGCCTGCACACAGCCCCAGTTCAGTGGTCCCTAAACTTTTGAGGGTTGTGCCCCCCCAACTTTCTGTGCCCCGCATCCCATCTCCCCAGAGCCCTGGCCCAGAGTGGGGCCACGGCTCCGAGAGGCGGGGGGTGGTGGTGGGGGGGACGGGCCGTGGACAACACCAAGGGATCCAAGGCTGCGGCTGCAGTTGGAGGTAGGAGCAGGACTTGGGGCGGGGAGGGCGGGGGAAGAGCTGCGAGTGGGGGCAATGGCTGGAGGCAGTGCAGCTGGGGGCACGGCTAGAGCAGAGCTGGGGGCAGGATCGGTCTGGGTGGAACGCCCTCTTTGGGGGCTGGCCTTGGCCTGCTGCACCCCCCCCCCCCCAAAACATTATGTCTTGCCTGGGGGGGGCACAGGGGGGAGGAACGTGCCACACAGTTTGGAGACCTCTACCTAGTTACCCCACTCCCTACCCCCGAGCTACCCCACTGCCCATGCACAGCCCCTAGCTACCCACTCCCTGAGCTACCCCCTCTGCCTCCACGCAGCCCCTAGCTGCCCCATTCCCTGCACCCCGAGCTACCCCCTGCCCACACACAGCCCCTAACCCCTCCCTCCATCTCAGACTACCCCCTTGTCCGAGCACAGTCACTAGGTACCCCGTCCCTGTACCCGCAGTTACTCCCCTGGTCCGCCCACAGCTGCCCTCTGCCTGCCACCTTGAGATACCCACCATGCGACAGAGCTCCTAGCTACCCTCCCTCCCTGCACCCTGAACTATCCCCTGCCAGCCACACAATGCCCCTCTCTACTCTTCTCCTGTCATCCTGAGATACGCCCTCTGTGCTGCACACAGCCCCTAGCTACCCCCTGCCTGCCCCCTGAGCTACACCCCTCACTGTACACAGCCCCTAGAGCCCCTCTGCCTGCACACCCCCCCTTATCATTTTTGAGTGTGCCCCCTCCCGCCTGGATGGCCTGCTAAGGTGAGTCAGGGGTGGATGTGGTACTCCCTCGCCAGGGCCCCACCCTGAGGAGCTGGCCCGGGCACTGCCCCCCCATAGCCAAAGCATGGAGCCCCAGCACCGTGCAGGGCTAAAGCCCTTACTCCCCTCTCTCTTCAGCTTTGGTGAACATCAGTTAGAGGGAAAGATGTCGATTAATGACACTGGTTCTCCCCACCCCATCCCCCATTAGTCAATTAACACAGGCTAAGAACAATGTTTTGATTCCAGCTATAGCTTCAGTGAGACCAGCAGTCCTGGCCGCACGCCTAGAGCTGCAAGAATGTTGCTGATGTGAAAATTCTTGCATTTGCTGTATGTTTATGGTGATTGTGAACCTTGAAGTTAATCAAGCTGGTTGGTTTCTGAAATAACAGGATAATGATCTTTCCACTGGGCTGTGTACACACTGGCTGTGTCATCTTCCTGGGAAGGTTGGGCAGAGTCAAGAACCTCTGAGCTGACAAATGGGTTGCTTGGGATTAAAGCCAGTTAGGAATAACTGTTTCCTACAAACAAGAAGCAGAATTTAAGAAACAAAAAGACAAAGTTCTGCAGTCCACACCCTGGGAGCCAGTGCAAGAGAAGGCCCATGGTTAAATCGCTGCTCTTATGTCCAATCCAGTTTTAAAATAGTTAAACATCAAGACAAATCAGGTTCTCTCCATTTTACAAAAATAGCTCTTATTGAGTTTTAATGCTTATTGCCATTTTTACAGATGTTATTGACAAAAATACCCAGGTACTAAATATACATAAAACCAGAACCTGCAGCCAGGTCTGAATATCAGCTGTGGTTCTTGTTAAAATGCGAACACCTTGGTTCAATGGAATTACAACACACTTCCTTTGCCTTTTTTATTTTTAATTTCTATAGTCCCGTCAAGATGTCCAACAATAACCTAGGATAAAATTAGAAATACAGTAATTCCTTTACAGTAAGATGTTCACTAAGAGCCAAAGTCAGTAGCTAAAAGATGCACAGATGGTGCTGCTCTTCTGGTGCATGCTCTCCTTGCCATGGTATTGGCAGACTATTAGGACTTCAAACTGGCTACTTCAGGGTTTCACAGCGAGGGAGATTCTGTAAACTGTCTGTTTCCTGCTTAACCACACACTAGCTGGAAGGTTAGGATACAGAGAGCAGTAAAGCACTTCGGAGGGGAGGAGACAGGTCAGAAGAGCTTGTTCAGGATAAAGCACCCTCTCTGCTTGGCCTTACATCTTTAAACAAAAAATAAAAGGAACTTTGCCTAAACATCATCATTCAGTGTGCGCTTTGAGACGATCCCTGTGTCACTTACAATTTTGGACAGTAGCAGATTTCTGGACCAAACCTAAAGCGTAGTTTTGAAGTTAGGCTATTAAGAAGATGGAATGACATAAATCAAATAAGAGTCCTCCGCAATTCTCTGTTGTAGCATAAGTCATGAAGTTCTTCAGATCCAGCCAAATCTACTGAGGACGAAGTGGTTTTAAAAAGTAATGATAGGAGTGATCCATAACTAAGGTTAAGATGTAGTAACCACAGTCACATGGCCTAAGATTTTTTGTTGCTTCTTTGCCCCCCTAATCTACGGAGATGTTAGGTGGGACCTACAGAGATTATGTACAAATTGTTTTTGTGTCTCTGGAGTCCCAAACATCAAGACGTCTATTTATGGCAACATCCAAGATAAAGTCCAGAGTTGCAGGAGTTCTGTCACCCCGTTAGTGTTAAGGCTGGCACGAGGGCACTGACTGGTGTACTCTGGTTCCTTGAGTTACACTGAATTAGACTTCAATTTGCAGGCTAGGTTCAGAATGGAGTTGGGAGTCCGGAGCTCTATCCGGAGGCAGAGCACTGCCCCAATTACATGCACTCTTAGGCGCACAGTCTCACAGCAATTCAAAAGACTAAAACTAGAACTCAGAGTTAGTCTGAGGGCAGTAAGAGGTTGAATGGTGTTTCACTATTCACATAATGCGCATGCTGAAGGCTCAAAGAAAACTCTCTCGGTTCCTTGCATGTATTCGAAGGCAGCAAGTGAGGCTAGGCATTCCTGGTTAGTTCCGAGACTCTGAAGAGGTTGGGCTGCGGACCGTCGACATCAGGTGCGACTTGTATGTCTTGCTCAGGCCAGTCATCCAGAACTTGAGGAGCTTGACATTGTCTTCCTCAGCCGCCCCCAGAATGCTCAGCAGTTTTTGAGTGTCCTCCTTGGGTCGACTGTCCACTTTGGTGAATTTAAAGAGGACCTTCACTTTACTGCAGAAACAAAAAATTCCTGTCACTAGCAATGCATTAGTACACATTATGTTTGAGATATAGGCATAGGCAGCACTGTAAGTTTCTTTCGTACCCAGTATCCCATTCTGTGCAACAAGAGGAACATCCCAAAAGGAGCTCCTCTTATGCTCAGAGGTTTGGAAAAAGGAATTGGACATAATTATTAGCCACTTCCAGCCCTGATAATATTTAGCAGTTCTGAATTTTCCCTTTGTCTTCTTTCCCATTTTAGCCTTTATGCCTTCCTCCAAGCCACCCAGCACACTTGGAACAGCCTCCCACTGAATGTGCACATCCAACTCCCTCCTAGCTTTCAAATCATGCTAAAAACCACACTAGTGCCATGAATTATTTCACCCAATTGTTCGGTCTTCCACTGTAACCACTTGTGCCTTCACATGCAGCGCCTGTGGACAGCACCATGTTATCTGTTTGGCACAGTACCTGCTGTAGATCTTAGTGGACATTCAGAGCCCAATAAACATTTGCAAAGTGCTTTGAAAATGGAGACAGCTCTTGAATCCTCCTGACACTTTTGGGAGGTAAGCAAGATGGGTCTTGTAGACAAGCATCACAATTGGGGAGATTGAGGCACAGAGGTTAAAAGAGACTTGCCCAAGGCCACCGAGGGAGTTAGTATCAAACCTAGGATTAGAACTAGGGCTCCCTATCTCCCAGTTCTGTACTCAGATCATACTGCTCTCCAGAGAGCGGGGCTCAAAACTAACATCAAAGGTCAACTGGCTACTAACTGGTCCTGTATAAAGTGATGAACATCAAGTTGGTTATCCCACCAGTGTCTCCGGAAAACCCTTAGGAGAATCTTGATGGGATTACACTAACAAATATCTAAAGCTGTTTCACAGAAACAAAGCAGTTGCCTCTTACTTCATCCACTCCTCCTTCAGGCAGACAAGGCACTGATCCACAACGTCTACAGAAAGATTCTGATTAGTCAGAGCAGCTTCGATCTTGTTCAAGATAGTAGGGCCAACTGCAAGCACAGGGAGAAGGGTCACAAGAGGAACAACAGATCATCCACTTTTAATGCCTTTATCAACCGTTAACATGGGATGCCTACACTTGTCTAGGGCTCAGTGGATTACAGCTCAGGCGCACAGAACGCCTCTGGCCCCTTTCAACTCTAGTTCCAGAGCATTAATCTGCATGCACCTTTTCACCACTGCTCTGATTCTGTGCATTAAAGTAGTAACCTCCCTCTGAACAGAGCCAGAGCATTGAACAATGGCAGCAAAGCTCATCTCAGTGAAGGCAGGATTCTTAAATGACTAAATCAACCCAAATCCCTTCTTGAGCCAAGAAGAAATTCATGGGTGTTACAAGAGGAAAGATAACAGCCCTCGGCTGCTCCCTCGCCTTCCACAATAGAACGGATGTTCTCAAAGAAGCCGTATGGAACTGTACATATGCTAGTAGGATCCTCCAACGACAGCTGGGGACCTGCAGCTTCTGGAACGCAGTACGGTCTTCTTCTGCAGTGCTGTTGAGAAATCTCTGTTTTAGCTCTCTTACACCCACATCCGTAAAGGAGTGATGAGAGGAGAGAGGGGATCAGTCATGTACCTACTCTTAGAGCCTATGAAAATAGCTCTTCTCAATTAAAAAAGGACTTCTCTGAAAATACTGAATGCACGGTCTACAAAAGTGCCTTGGGGTCATACCCAGTCCAAATGACTGGGCCCACTTGGAAAGAGTAGTTTGTAGGTAAAATTAAGCTCTCAGCATGGGAGTATTAGGCACTTTTTAAAAAAACAGGTAAAGCTGAATTTAGTCCTTGTAGTTCACAGTCACAGGAAGTCAGTATCAGATACTGGAGCTAGATCATTTTATCGTTATCTGGCTGACTAGCAGATTAGACTACACTCAACGAGGTAAGGGAAATGACATGTTTCAGAGCGCAGAGTGTTCACCATGGATCAGGACAGTATCTCCCTAGATACATTAGTGTAGGCCAGGTGAGTTATAGAAGATTCTTCCTCTTCTCTGAAGAACATTAGACAACCTGCTGAGCTACTATGGCAAATCCTATATAATTAACAGCATTTTAACAGCCTGCTTATCTAGAGAAAACCAAGTTCTCCAAGACCATATTTGTGTACTGACATGGCCTTGCATACAGACTCTCTTAGCAGCCAGAACACAAGAATAAGCCCACACAGCCAAATGCTGATGAAAGAATGCTAACAGCTACAGATAGAGATTCTGTTCCGGCCACAATGGCCTAGGCCTCTCCTGACAGAGTTCCACCTTTCCAAAGCACCCACCTCGGTCTGCTGCCACAGGGCTCCCACTGGTGACCACAAACTCGTACTTGCTGAGGGGCTGCTCATCATCAAACAGGACCGGGTAGAGGCTGCACCGGGTGGCAGTGCGGACTTCCACAATGACAGCAAATTCTAGAGTGATGATAAACCCCCCAGCACATTAAAACCAACAATCTCTATGAAAAATAATATATCAAAATATATATACTCTGTGCTTCAGAAGGGCTAATTTCCCCAAAGTGGAGGGAAATTGTGAGCGAAACTGATCAGGAGGAAAAGTTTAGACTGCAAAAATGTGAATGAAAATTGGGAGTTCTTTGAGAAGAATGTATTAGATGGCCAAATAATCATGATTCCACGTTCAAGAAAGAGGACAACCTTCGCTAAAAGCCCATTTGCTTCACTGACGAAGTGAAGGCAGCAATTTGAAATATAACAAATCTAGATGGCAATCGATATAAATTAGAAATTATGAAATGTAAAAAAGCTAAAGACATCGAGGGGAAATATGGCTGCAGGGCTAAAGACAATAAGAAGAAGTTTTAAAACTATATTAGGAACAAAAGAAATCCTTTCAATGGCATAACATTACTAGACGGAAATGGTAACATTGTTAATGATGCAAAAAAGGCAGAAGCATTTAATACATATTTCTGTTCTGTATTTGGAAAGAAACAGGATGATATAATCGCATCATATGGGGATGATAAAGTACTTTCCTGTCCACTAGTAATGAAGGAGGATGTTAAACATCTACCTAGGTAAGCATTTTTAAAATCGGCAGGTCCAGATAACTTGCACCTAAGAGTCCTAAGAGAGTTGGCTGGGGAGCTCTCTGGCTTGCTGATGTTAACTTAATAAATCTTGGAAATATAATAGCAACCACCTGCACCCCCGCTGTAAAAAGAATTAATTTATGGTAAAAACCAACACCCAGCTCTGGCCAAGACTTTACTCCGTTCTCCGTCTTTTAAACCTTTTGCTCACTAAGGCTTTGATCGAACTTCCATTGAAGCCAACGGAAAGACTCCATTTGACTTGAGTGGGCGTTGGATTGGGCCCATACTGTTGCTGTACTTGTTTAGGACCCCCATTCAGAAAGGCTGACATAGCCCTTAGATGGGCAAAGTTTAGAACACCTCTAGGTTAATGTCTCACACAAACCCACCACACACAGCAGATTGTCACAGATCTGTGTGTGTGCATATGAACTGAGTGCCACTCTGGCTGGCTGCAGTGTTTGGTCCATATACAGCAGTATTAGCCTCTTATTAACCAGGAACTGGGATTTCTAGTCATTGAGCCCACTGCAAGCAATGATCATGCAATGTCCCTCAGCAACAGACCGGGTAAGGTCACTTGGAAAACAGCACAAAGGGGCACTGGTTGTAGCTCATTCAAGGATGCTGGGCTTTAGTTGATAACTCTTTGCCTTCACAAGGTATTTTCTTTAACATGGACAACAGGGAGAGGAGCTGGTTCAGGAGCAGGCTCTTACCAGATGACAGTATGTGGGGTGGGATATGCACATGGGGACTGAGCCCCAGGAAGTTACACCGATATGCCTCCTCATAGCGGTCACTGTAGGGGATAATCCGAACACAGCCTACAGGCAGCATGGTCTGCAGAAGGAAACAAATACGGCAAGAGAAGCTTTAGAACTAAATAGATATGGGCTCAGGTTCACGTCCAAGTTTCTGTCTCACTTGTCAGGCTAGGGGCACCTCAGAGGGCTGCTAAGGCAGCTTGCACTGATTCTGGGAGATGGAAGTATCTCACTTGGCTTGAGAGACTCCCTTCGCACAATACAATGCTGAGCAGGGAACCACTCCCAGCCCTCCTTGGCTTAGAGGCTGAAGGGCTGCAATATGGAGCCTTCAAAGGGGAAAAAGTCTCCTAGAAACCCTTGGAATAAGAGAGGTAGTACCCTCTTTTTCAGTTCTACTCGGTGATGTTTTCTTCATTGCTCAGAAGAAGCCCGATTATTTCAAAGAGATCGGTTCTCTTGCTGCTGGTTGTTACACAATAGCAAGACACTAATTACCACAGGCCCTACATAAACAATAGAAGTGCTGGGTTTTTTTAATTTAAAGTTTTGGTAATAAAACAGCATTTTTTGTTTTAAACTCTAATAGAATTTGGAGCACATTCCCCACCAGATTATATTTTAAGAGGCAGGTCAATTTGAGGGCCTAAACTATTAAATAACTATGCAAGAAGATGCAACAGGGAGATGAAGAAACAAGTTCTTACCCGTAGGATGTCAAAGGCAGACTGGACGAGATCTGCATCTCGTGCTTTCCAGATGACCTGGTTCCCCATTAATACATGCCACGCCAGCATGCGGAAAGCTGATGCCCCCAGGACCTGAAACAAGATAATCCTGAGTTTACTTGGATATTTTACTACTTTCCTTCACCATTTTAATCCACCACAAGCATGTCTACAAAGCAGCCTTCTAGCCATGTTACTGATTACATATTGGAAATGCTAGTGAACTACTACCACTAAGTCTACTGCATCCAGCACAAGTCTAAATATGTATTTTAGCGTTGGTGAAAGATGCTAGACTGACAGCCTGGTGGGGATCTTGTATTAATTTAGATGGAATATATGGGCTCAGAGTTAAAGGTGTTAATATGACCCTGTCTCTGTCCAACATTAAACAGTTGGAAACAAGGTTCAGGGTTTGGTATACAGAGACCTCAGCCTGCTTAATGCCATACCAAACACACGATTAAAAGTAATTTTTAACCTTCATTAAAGATACAGAAAGGAAGGAAAACAGTTAAAGGACTTGAAATGTAAAGTGTTAAGTAAGGCTTTATTTTAACAATATCCATTGTTCTCTCTTTCACTGCAAAGTGCCTTTAGAAGGAAAAAAACCCTTGTTTGACAGTCTTTTAGATAGTATTAAAAATGGTGATAACTGTCTTTTGCAGAGGGTGGAGGGGAGAGGAGGTAGTTAGTTATGGGCTGGAGTTGTTGTTATTGCTGTTGTCAACGTCTCCTTTTGTTTCCTAGAAGACAAAACAAGAGAAACCTACACAAAAGGGGAAAGAAGAGAACACCACAAATAGAAAATGAAGCTTCAGCCTCTGGTGTTGACTTTCACTTGCAATCTCACTGCTGGAAAATAACCGGCACAGCACACAGTCTTATCAGCCACTCGGAGACCTGTGTTGCAGTCTTAGCCAGGCTTTTATTAAACAGAACGCAAAAGGAGAGGGATAGGAAAGAAATGAGATGAGGAAGGAAAAGGGACACACAAGGAGTGAGGGGAGACAAAGTCTCAAACCCCAGGGGGTGTTTGGGAGTCAGCTGGAGCCAGTGGAAGTGATGATGACATCTGCGTTCCCCTCTCTGGCCCACTCTGGTCAGGTCTTTTGGGATCAGAAAACCAACGGCCCAGTGGTGTTACAGTAGATCCGGGGATCCCAGGAGACAGTGGCAGCCATGCTAGTAAAACTGACTGCAGCGGTTGTTGTCAGACAGCTTTTTCTTCTGCTAATTTCCCCGAAACATCTTTCTTTTTAAGAGCACCAAAAAAGCAATGGGTGGAACAGCCAATCCCCTCATTATTTTGTTCAGCTATTAGGACTAATTTCTGACACACCAATTCTGGTCCATTGATTTCTGCTCCCACATTTTGCCAGGCACATTTTAACACAGTCCTTAAATTATTTCAGTAGGCCTTTTGATTTGGACTGAGTCTCCCTTTTGCCCCTTTTCCCACCAACATTTGGTGTTAGAGGTTATTGCGACATTTTACAAACTTTCACTCACTTTTTACTGTTGCACTCATAGTTAGGGTCAATTTATAGGCCCAATCATCACAGCATGACTTCAGCCCGCTGTCTCAGAGCAAACACAGTTGCACATACTTCCCTGCCAACATTCCTGACCACAACCTAGGATGAAATTCAGTTCTAACCACAGGTAAGAGAACAGCTCAGTTCCCAGGGCCATCCACGCACTCCTTGGTCTCTCAGCTGAGGCTGCCAACAAATGGGCCAATCCATGCCAACTGTGCTGGTGGTTTGGGCACGACAGACACTTGCTCATTTGGAACAGGACTGAGACCTAACACTTCATACAGGCCAAACTGCCAATACATGACAACTTTCAGTCACTACTGACCTGTGCTGTGTTCATACTACTGGTCCGGGGATGAAAATGCCAAACCCCCGTTACCATTGCCCCATTTGCCAACTTTGACAGGTGTGGAGAGCTGTGTGTTAATCGACAAACAATATTCATACCATTGTAAGTGACCTGATCAGTGAACTAAAGTTTCTGTACAACTATGGAGGGTTATTAGAATTTCTTCTATGAATGTATTGATCTAACTTAAGCGGGGGCTGTGGAAGCACAAACAGGAAAGCCCCACAATACTCCTAGACAAGCTTCACTAAGCATATGCCTGGAAGACAAAGGGGCAAGCTGTGCGCTTCGAGGATCCTGTCCCCAATGAGTTATGAGCCTTGTCTTGCCAGGCTGGGAGGCTAGAGAAACAGTCTACATTCAAAAGCTTCTCTCAGGGAGACAGGCTGACAGAGAGACTCGGGGGGCGTGAGGGGAGGGGATCTAAAGAAATCAGGCCTTCCCAGATTCTGGGAAGCCTGAGGGAAAAGCTAGACATACCTACAGTCTGCTTTATAATTTTTCAGAGGGCTTTTCTCTTAAATGTTTTTGTTTTAACTAAAGAATACTTTGCTCTAAAGAGGTTGGTTTGTCGCTGTATTAAACCACTGTCATGGCTCTCAGAGGGAACAGAAGTGCAGGGCTGGACATAAATCAGGCCTGCGGAGGTAAATCATACCTGACACATAGGGGACTGCAACTCAGGGCCTGATCTGTGAGAGAATAGCGCAATTCCTCCCTGAAAGACAAGTGACGGCTAGATGCTGGAGACCTAGAGTGGACGCACTCAGACCAAGAGGAGTTAGAAATGCAGTTCTATATAATCGTGACACCCCCCTCCCCCCCCATGCTTCAGAGGCCAGACAGTTTTCAAGTTCTTTGCTGACTCCTATTTGAGCAGCATTGCTGACATTCAGAGGTAGATAAAACAGGTACCAGGAAAGAAAAACTGAGTTTAGACCCCAGAAGAAAAGCATGTGTGTGTGAAAAACAAAACATGGCTGTAAGTAGCCATTCTCTTCTGAAAAAAGGCTTTGCCGGCGCATAGGTCAGAAAGCACCCAGCCAAAGGCTCCAGTCCTCTTTTCCTACCTGTCTCATGTGCCTGAGGGACCGGAAGATGGACAGCCTTCTGGAAGCTACATTCCAGCTGCTGCAATCTGACATCAGAGATGTGTCTGTTGGGCATTTAGTTAGCTCCCGCCCTTCTACAACATCTGGCTGGGCAGAAGGCTTCTCTTCTTCTCCCTCTGAGCCATCCCAGCCTTCTGACTCTTCTTTCAGGTCTCCAAGAGAAGAGAAAGATCATTTGTTATGTTCCCTCCAGATACAACAACTACCCCAGAGCTCAACTTCTGATCATCTAGTATCGTTTCACACTTGACTCGCTATGGCCAATTTTGGGAGGGAGGGGAGAAATGGGTGGGCCTTTTCATGATAGTAGTATTTGCAGCTTATTATGCAAGCTAAGGTAATAAGTAATCAAACCTCATGCTTCAGTGCAAAAAAAGACAACTTACTTCCTGACTCTTTGGTGTTCTCCCCAGATAGAACACTGCACAATTGGCCAAATACACTACGGAGCTTTCTGTATCCTTCCTTTGAAGGGACCCGCTGCTCCTTGAGGCAGACTATGCAGACACTTGAGTAGATGGACTGATGAACTAAATCAATGTTTCTATATATTTAGGAAGTTTGTGAATAGTAGGAAAGGGGAAAGCCTCATGTCATGCAATAGTAACCTCTCTTGGCCAGCCAGACACATTAGGTACATCCCAGCTAAGAGGTACAGATATCATGGTAATGCAAGCCCAATATGCAAATAATGAATGCACACAGAGAGACCTTAAACCTCCACAGGACTTATTTTCACATCAGATTTCTTTCCACATGGGAGGACATGAGTCATTAGGCAAGTTGTATCACAGGATGACAGAGGCAAACAGTGCTTACGCTGTGGATGCAATGAGCAGATGTTCACAGTTTTCCCATCCAAAGCATTCTGAAATGCTCTCCCTGCTCTAGAAGCTTGGAGACTCACCTGCAAGTTTTTCCATCTGAACTAGGGTGTCCTCTGTGGGAGCTCCCTCCAGAAGCTTCTCCGTGAGTCGGCTGCCACAGGCTTTCAAAAGCCTGCAGAAGTGAAGAGTGAGAGGGGAGGGGGGGGAAAAAATCAGCATTCATCAATCCTGCTTGCTGGGGGCAGAGCTGTCAGCATGAAACCTGGCAGAGTAAGTTTACCAAGAATCAGGCTACCACTGAGATGTAGCTCATTTGAGCTTTCCTTCAATTCCCCATTTTGTAACTACTAAAACTTTTCACAATGGACTGGGGCACCCAAGGGCATTGGAAAGAAAGTATGTTACTGCAGCATGCCAGCCTATTATACCCCTCCTAAAAAAACCCAAAACCATCACATCTCCAGGAGTACGCCACTCTCCACAGCATCTCTCCAGAGGAGTCTGATGTCCGAGTCTGGCATTGGCATAGCTTACTGTGAAATTTCACTAACGCACATCCATTTGGCACGGTAAAACATCTTGTACTGTATAGCACAAGGTACCAGGGCATGGCAGAGTTAGACTGTTCAACACAACAGAGTTACTATTGTCACAAGTTAGGTGCGAGATGGGGTGGGAAAGAAGAGCTCTATTTCCTCCTTCCACTTTTGTCTGACGCTTTGCAGAGCCTCTCCCTCTAGATCCGAAAGGCTAATAAACATGATTCCCACTGCAGCCTGTCAGTGCTGCTCCTGAGTCGGCCAGAGTGTCTGCTGTAGAGCGATAGGTAAAGCAAGGGACCAAGAAGGCTGCTGCATCAACATGCCCAGTCCCTGCTAACTCTTGGGATAGAGCCCCACATAGTACTGGAATACCAACAACTTAGATGCTCACTCCACGTCCCCACTATTCTAGGATGCTGGGAAATGTCTCTGTTATTCCAACAGATGGTATAGGCCCCAGAGACATAGAGGACATTACCAAGCAAAGGAGGTGTGCAGACATGCCCACAGGTTGTCATCGTTGGTCAGCGATGTCAGGGAACGGGCTGCATTACCATTCCTCTGGTGCAGGAAGGGGGTGAAGGCCGTATTCATGCGCTGGGCTCGCTGCGGGCACCCATACTGCTCAGCTTCAAACACCTGAGTTACAAAATAAAGACAGAGGACAACAGAAAAGACATTTAAGTAAATATGACACAGTGGAACAACTAGGCAGATGCACCTTGTTAACATGGAATAAAACCCTATTTCCCATCGGCTACAGAATCAAGCTGGCAATTCTTGGTCCATTGCTCTGTGCCTCTTTTCCCACCAGAAGGATGGACAAATTGAAAAATTTCCCTTTAGATCCAGGAAAGACGGAGAAGGAATGACATTATCACAGAGAAGGCTTGATTGGGCTGGTATATGGCAGTTTACCACACCGGCACCTCTCTCAAGCTGCTATTTTATTCTCCAGAACCTCAGCTTTAAAAGAAAGAAACAAATGGAAAAAAATAAAAAGTAAATCTCTAACATTTATGGTTGTGAAGAAACCTCAAAACAGAGTGTAACAGATGCAGAAATGTCTAAGTATGCAGCAACTGGGGGTACAATTTTCAAAAGCACCTTGTCCCACTGATTTCCAATGGGACTTAGGCACTTTTGAAAGTTGGATTTGGGAGCCTAAAGCACTTAAGTGATTTAGAAAATTTACTATAGGTCTGAAGGGTGTGAACTGCCCCATTCATTTCCAAGAGGCGTTATCTCAGATAACGTTAATTGTCATCGCTGGGTAACATGTGAGAAAGAGAGAAGAACAGATCTGCCCAATTTCCTGTGGGAGACACCACACTTCGGTGCCACAAGTGGGTGGCATTTGGGAGCTATTTTGCCTGCCCCAATCTGGAAGCAGCCAAGTCTAAGAAACCTAGCAGAGCCTCTAGGCGTAGTTAAGCCCCACCAAGAAGGAACCAAGCGGAATCTGAGTGCTCCACAATCATATTTTGAACATCTGCACAGTCTACCATGAGTGGCCCTCATTCCAATGTCTCACATGAGGCAAGTTTATTTTGTGGGCAGAGCTTGGAGGTATACCACAATTCTCCTTTCTTCTCCCCCCCCGCAGTTCAACCCCTTCTTATAGGGCAACAAAAGAGATGGGATCGAGAAGATGTGTCTTTCCTCCTGAGGCATCCAAAGCATGGATCCATCCCTATGTGCCCCTTAATCCCAACATCACCACCTAAGTTTCCCTTACAGCTCTAGTTGCGTATATTACTCTTTACTTCTCTCCCAAACTGTTGAACACGCCCATCCACTTAGCCTTCTTTCTCTCACCTGTATTTGTGTTCTCTCTCGAGCACACCCACCTTGAGCGCTTTTCCCTGAAGCTCGTCAATGATGCCTCGGATCTTCACCAGCAGGAAAGGCCAGGAGTTGATGAGATAGATCCGGTCCATCATAATAGTGATGATGCTGTACCAGCGCTGGAAGCCACGCGCCAGGCTGTCCTTGATGAAGAAGGTGTGGCTGAACACAAAGCCATGCTGCTCATCCCCAAAGAAGATAGGGCCTTCACGTCCCGGGCAGACCTGGTGGGAAACGGACATAATAGAACACATTGGCTCAGCACATCACTTAACTGAAATTACGTCGAGCTCTTCAAGCAAAGCTTTCCCACTTGTTAGGGTATTGCCTGCTGAGGCATGGGCAGCCCTTTCAGGAGGGTCACCTAACCTATAAGGTCTGATAGATGGAGCCAAACATCTCCGCTGCTGCCCCATGTACCTGGCACAACCTTCAGGTTAACTGGAACTTAAGAATGCCGCTGTATTCTGCTACAGCAAAATCGATGAAATGGATGCATGAGCTGGGGCAATCTCAACTTCTGTAAGGTTTTCCCTCCTTTTGTAAGAGGCTGTGTAAGTTATCTGTCCACAAAGGTCAAAAACAACATTTACTGATACCGAGCAACAGCCTGCAACATTACTACCGAGGTGGCTTATTTTGGAAATAAATAAGTAAAATAAATAGGGGCAAATACAAGAAAGTGAAAACAAAGCTCTGAGATCACAAGTGCCTTTGCTTCAGGTGAAGAGTAGGCATCCCAACATTAGCAAAGGTTCTCTCCAGGAACAGATCAGATGATGGAGGGACAAAGTGGGTGAGGTAATCTCTCTTACTGGACCAACTTCTGTTGGTGAAAGAGACAAGCCTTTAAACTACACCAGTGGCCTCCAACCTTTTTATGCCCAAGATCACTCAGTGGTTTGAGCATTGGCCTGCTAAACCCAGGGTTGTGAGTTCAATCCTTGAGGGGGTCATTTAGGGATCGGGGGTGGGGGAAATTGGGGATTGGTCCTGCTTTGAGCAGGGGGTTGGACTAGATGATCTCCTGAGGTCCCTTCCAACCCTGATATTCTATGATCTCTATGATCACTTTTTTAATTTAAGGGCAACCTACCCCGCCCCTTCCCTGAGACCCTGCCCCTTCCCAAAAGCCCCACCCCACTCAGTCCATCCCGCCCCCCACCCCATCGCTCGCTCTCCCCCTCACTCACTTTCACCGGGCTGGGGCAGGGGGTTGGGGTTCAGGAGGGGGTGCGGGCTCTGGGCTGGCGCTGAGGGATTTGCAGTGTGGGAGGGGGATCTGGGCTGAGCCTGGGGCAGCGGTTTAGGGGGCAAGAGAGGGTGAGGGGTGCAAGCTCTAGGAGTTTGGGTGCAGGAGGAGGCTCTGAGCTGGGGGAGAGTGTTGGGGTGGAAGAGGGGGTATAGGGTGCTGGCTCAGGGGGGTTAGGGCTGGGGCGCAAAGGGAGACCCCCTTCCCCCGCGGCCCTGCACTGGCCACTTCCGAGAGCAGCACGAGGCCAGGGTAGGCAGGGAGTCTGTCTTAGTGGCAGCCACCGGAGATCGCAATCGACTGGTCAATCCTAGAGGATCTCCCAGTCATAGAATCATAGACTATTAGGGTTGGAAGGGACCTCAGGAGGTCATCTAGTCCAACCCCCTGCTCAAAGCAGGACCAATCCCCAACTAAATCATCCCAGCCAGGGCTTTGTCAAGCCTGACCTTAAAAACCTCTAAGGAAGGAGATTGTGATCAACCGGTTGGTGACACTGAACTACACAGAGCTCTTCTTCAGGTGTGGGAAATGTACTCAAAAGTGTCACAGCTAGATATAAAGGTGGAACATTAGTTAACATGTATGCTAAAACACTTATGCTAGAGAGCATTCGAGGTGAGCAGATGATGAAAATTAAAAATTAATTCATCATAGCTTTGAAATGACTGAAACTTTATATAAAAAACCTTTCAGGCCTTCTTTATGCATCATAAAGGGCAGAGACAAGTATTTTTTTCTTTTGCAGTCACCTTTAAAAATTCCTGCCAAATACTGAGACCCAGTGTCTTGCCTTGCCTTCCATCTCCAACCCCTTCCTGTGGCTGTGGAGGGGCTGACATCAGTGAAGTAGAGTCTTAGATCAGAAACAACATACACGTTTATACACAGATTTTCTTCCTGCATTTCATATCACTTGCCTCACAACTCAAGCTGCGGACACAGGCCTGACGCACAATGCTGAACAACTGCGGGTGGTTTGGGTGCTGGTGGCTGACATATTTGATTGATGTCTCTGTGTCATGGCTGACATATCCAGGGTGTCCTGCTGCAAGAGAGCGGCAACCCTGACCACAGAAAGAAAAGGAAAATCCAATAGTAAAGTAGGACACAACGATCTAATGTACTTATATGTAGGCCCCATTACCACAGCACCTGAATGACTAAATCTTCAGCATAGGTATCCTCACAACACCCCGGGGAGATAGGAAAGTATTTACAGAGGGGGAACTGAGGCACTGAGAGGCTGAGTGACTCGCTCATGGTCAGGAAGTCTGTGGCACAGCAGGGACTTGAATCCAGGTCTCCCAAGTCCTAACCACTGGACCATCCTTCCTCTCCTACAGACTCTTTCACAACTCACTCCGTCGCTGGATTTTGTATTTGATGCTGGCTACACAACTGGCCAAATTCAGCTGATGGTAGAAGCAACTGTGAATCCACTGACATACTGAAATCTGTCACCACTTGAGAGACACAAAGCACACTAGGAATAGCTTAATAAAAAAGGTACCAACAGTTAAGTGGAAGAGCACCAATGGGGACGGACAGACACACAGGTGAATACATCTTCCCTACAATTTTAACTGGATACAGAATTTTTTCCATTTCCTGTTTTATAATTTGACGTAAGTGTTGCTGCTGTTAATCGATGGTCAGGCTTTAACTACACGGATGGCTGCACATCAGTGGTGTGCAAAACAATTCTAATCTAATCTAGAGTTTACAAGGGTTTCGGGATCCTTTGTTGTTACTGGCACTGTGCAAGTATAAGCCATTTTCCGTGCACTATTTTTTCTCCCAAACAATAACATGCCCATCATTGAGAATCCCAAAGCCCATTAGTTCAGCAAAAGACACAGGGTGTCCATATACACACCTCACACATATCTGACTTCTTTGGCCCTGGACTACTAGAGTCAGCACTAGCACCTTCCGCTGGGCTGTGCGAGCGGATCCTGCTGCTCATCTGAATGCCACCTTCTTCATCTTCTGCCTGCTCACTTTGCCCAGGGCTGTCTCCATTCCCTGCGCCTTGAGGAAGTGGCGAATGCAGCACCTCTGTACAAAAGAGGGTGCGAGGGCCATGGAGCTCACAGAAATGACAGAGGGCAACAATGGCGTTCATCGCGATAGCTTAGCTGGATCCTCAGCTCTCCTGCAGGTGAGGGAGGAAGGACCCAATATCAGTATAATAAACAGAAACCAAAATATTCCCCCATTCCAATCGGCACCAGCCCGGATCTTTCCACTCCGGAGAAGCTTGGAGTCAGGTTCAGCTCTGCGGCCAGGTCACTTCCAAAGGGGCCTTGCAGGCTGCAAGGCACAGCTCTCAGCTGGGCTCTTTTCTCTCTAGGCAAGTGGCCGAGTCTAGTGCAGGATTCTCAGACCTGGGCAGGGCCAAGGCAATGGAGGGTTCAACCCAGGGGGGCTTCCCCACACTGCCCCCTGCCTCAGCCCGGACCTGCAGAGGCACTTCTAAGGACGAGAAGGGAATCAGCCCCCCTCCCCCGCCAGCACCCAACTTCTGTGTCCCGGGAGCCAGTCTGGGCTACTCATGGGGCACCTGTCCCCTAGCCTGACCCCCAACTCCCCACATGGGGGCAACTCCCTCCCCCCTGCTGGGACCTGGCCTGACCTACCCATGGGGGGCCCTTCCCCAGTCCCCCAGGACCTGCCTGACCCCCTGCCTGCCCACACTAGGACCTGGCTTAACCCCCCCACCCCCATGGGGACACCTACCTCCCAGCAGAGATCTGGCCTAATCCCCCCCTCCCTCACAGGGACACCTGCCCCCCAGCAGAGACCTGGCCTAACCCCCCCCCGGGACACCTGCAGAGACCTGGCCTAATCCATCCCCCCTCCCGGGACACCTGCCCCCCAGCAGAGACCTGGCCTAACCCCCCCCCGCTAGGACCGGACCGGACCGGACCCGACTCCCTCCCCGCGGCACCGGTGGGGAGGCTCCGGCCCGGGACCCCCCCCCCCCCCACAGCGAGGGGAGGGGTCTGGACACTCACCCGGCAGCTTCCCCGAGACCCCTCCCGTCCCGTGCCTCAGGGCGCCTGACACTGACTGACGGCCCGAACCAACACCATTCCCGCGGGAGGGGGAGCGATCCAGCTGCCGGGCCTGCACCATGCGCACTCGCCCGGCGGGAAGCGGGAGTGGCGGTGGGAGCGGGGCGGCGCGGGCAGACTGTAGCACTTCTCGGTCTCCCTCCTGCTGCCGTGTTTCCAGCCGCGGCCCCTCTAGTCTCCCCCCCCCCCACATGTCAGTGGTTCAGTCCGAGGCCACCCCGACTCACTGGCAGTGGGCTGAACCATTTCTTCGAGCCGGGGGGTGGGACTGTGAAGCCAGGACCCTGTGTCTTTTCACGCCAGGCGGGGCAGTGCGAAGACCGGGGCTAAGCCATCCAAGAACCGGGGTGGAGTGAGGGAGCAACAGCCCGGCTCGGTGCCGGGCTCAGGCTCTGGGTCTTAAGCAGCATCGCCCCACAGCAGCAGGGAGATGGTACACTCCACCAGGGCTGGCCTGTGATACACAACTCGTGCGTGTGGGCGGGGCTGCGCTGCGCTGGGGGGACTCGGGGCGGGGCCAGTCCCAGGGTTGCCCAGACGGGGGCGCTGTGCAGGTCAGTCTGGGTGCAATGCTGGCTCAAGGTGGGTGGATGTAATTTGATTGGTAAAAATCTAGAGAATCATAGTTCCCATGGTATCACCTGCTGCTGCAGGGGGGAGGGGGGGACCAGCTGCCCCTCCCAGCTCTGGGGCCTCCAGGTTGGAAGAAATATTGGAGCTATGGAGTCATGAGAAATGGGTGAAGACGAATTGGGTATCCTGGGCCACGAACAACGGGGTGCCCGCCCTGCCAAACCTAGAACAGTTATGTAAAAACAATCACGAATTTTTTTTTGAAACAACATTTTTTAAATGTTATACTTTGACCCAGGCACCTCCAACATGCAGCCCTCACAAAGTTAAAGGGTGGCTGTTGGCCAACTGTATTGTTAATGCACAGAACATGATACCTGGTTCATTTTTTGAATGTTACAGGTTACTATAAATGGAAGGAGTATTTCAAGTTGATTTCCCATCATTAAGGCTACCCTTTAGTGATGGGTATTTTTAGTAAAAGCCAGGGCCAGGTCACGGGCAATAAACAAAAATTCACAGCCTGGGACCTGTCCATGGCTTATAGTATAAATACCCTGACTAAATCTTGGGGGACTGCTACTGGAGGGGAGCCAGGGGGCTGCTGCTCGGAAGAGCGCCCTGGGGGCTGCTGCTCGGGGAGTGCCCCTGGGGGCCACTGCTTGGGGTGGGGGGGCAGTAGCACCCACTGCCAGGAGCTGCTGAGCAGCATCTGCTCCGGCAGCCCCCTGGACCGCTGCCGGGGCGGGGGGAAGTGGCGCTAGGGCCAACACAGCCCCAGCTGCCAGGGGATGCCCCGGGACCGCTGCCGGGGGATGCTGAGAAGCAGCTGCTCCGGCCGCCCCCAGGACAACTGCTGGGGGAGGGGGGCACAAGGGCCAGTGTGGCACCAACTGCCGGGGACCACCTGGGAACCGCTGCTGGGAGCTGCCGAGCTGCAGTTGCTCCTGCCGCCCCCGGGATCGCTGCTCATGTGGTCCCCAGGGCCAGCCACACCGGCTGCATGGGGCTGAAATGAAAATGATCTTGCATGCCGTCAATGTGACAGAGAGAGATGCTACTGAGCTCTGGATTTTTGCATAAGACACAGCTGTTCTAACGCTGTCTATGAGATTCCACCCAATTCAGTTCTGGTTGTGTGGCTGCTGCTGGGGAACAGAATCACTGTACATTCCAGAGATGTGTTCCTATCACTCGGACCATTGAAAGCCACTGCACTGCAAGATACCCAGGCCCCTTCAAGCTGTGATACTACTGGAAGGTTGGCAGGAAAGACCAAATAATCTTACTGGAAGGCACCTAATTCAGACTCGGAAGATCCTCTCTTCACTTGGAACATCTGAGAGTAACTAATGAGGTCATAAGTGTACTGGAGGCATTCATATGCCAAATTTACTATTTGAAGACCAACATTGTGACACTTGCAGAGCTATGTTGGTCAATATTTTGCAAGAAGCAGACAAATGGAGAAAAATTGCCACTGTCAAGGACTATTTATACTTGGTATCAAGGGGGTAAATTATCAAGCAATGGAATGGCCCCAAGCTGATCGAGGGCATCCAAAACTAACCTCTCCTATTGGCATGGATGGGTCTTGGAGGATATACTGATCACATCACTTATGTGTGAAATACTATTTACTCCTACATCAGTCCTTCAGCTAATCAAATGCTTTTGCCAAAGACCAGGTGCTCACCTTTTCAACAGTCTGCCTTATTGGAGATGTTTGAGTGTGGGATGGACAAGGATCAGTGTGACATGTCTAACACTGGTGCCCTTGAGAAACCACACTGATGATATTTATCTATTTGATCTTGTATTTAGCTGGCACTCCCAGCACCTTTCCCAGACCTGAAGAGGAGCTCTCTGTAAGCTCAAAAGCTTGTCTCTCTCACCAGCAGAAATTGGTCCAATAAAAGATATGACCTCACCCACCTCGTGTATCTAATATCCTGGGATTGACATGGCTACAACATTGTATTAACTTCTACATGTCAAGGCTAATTTCCCTAGGATTACCAAAGATCAGTGTCTTTTTTTGATATAAGCAATGCATCCCAGTGTTAAAGTATGATTAAAAACAGTTGATTTTAAAACATTTTCTCAAATATATATCTACATAATTGATCTAGCCGTGTCACATTTGGTGCCATCGTGTTTGTGGGAGAAAGGGCTTTTGAACGAAACAATGTCCTCAGAAATGGGTTGAGTTGGGTATTATCAACATTTCCACCAACTGAAGGAACTGGAGCTGGGAGGGGTGGGGTGAGGGCAAAGAGCAAGTCCCTCTGTCTTGCCGCAGCTGGTGGCACTATTGAAATTATGATTCTGTAGATGTTTTTGAACCAAACGACACTCCCCTTACCTGTCAATCACTACTTGCCCATGTAATGAGATTTTACTACATTATGCGCCCAGCCAAATGCTCCCATTGAAGTTTATGCAACATAGGCTAGTGCTGATAACCAATGTTACAAGCCTTTACATATAAAACCACCACATGAGACTTCACATACACCAAACATAGGAATTTGCATTCTGGTTCATCGAATTCAGCATCCTGCCTCCAACAGTGGCCTGCTCCAGACGTTTGAGAAGAAGGCGTAGGAACCGCCCGATAGGCAAATGCCCGTGCACCAAGCATCTTCCATTTCTACTAGAGATGCAGCATGAACTTTGAGCCTTTGCCAATCACTATAGAAACTCCTGACTAAAGCACAATGCATCGTCAAGTGCACTGGAAGCTGTATAGTGTCACTCTAGACAGCATTACGGCTCTTGGACAGAGTTAATGTTGCTAAAAAAATGGGGAAACCCCCCCCCCACAGCTGTAGTGTAGCCAATTCAAAGCCTCAGCTAACATCTCACTATTATAGGCGTAGTATATGTAAGACAAACTAAAAAGTTACACTTCTGTTTGTGATCTTTATTTTTCAATAGTACATTTAAACAACTTCTCAGGACTAACCTTCTCAGCCATTCTGGCCATGCAGCAAACCACATTTCCTAAGTTATACAGATAACCTATGACAACACAAGAAATGGGTCACAATTGTAGCCTAGTAAAAGGAGGGGAAAGGTGTGCAGAAAGAAGCAATTTTAGTCAAGCAGCAGCACCTGGAGCAATGGCAAGTATATTGCATGTGTGAAAAGCTCAGTGAACTGGTTATGCTGCAGTGCTCCTTAAAAATGGCACAAATATTACAGGAAGATATCCAAAAGCAACTTCTGGTCCTCTCTCAACTATTTCAACCTCTGTTAAACATCTGAATTAAAGGCCCCACCCTGTGGCTAGAAACTGTAGTTGCAAGATGGTTTAAGGAAAGGTATAGCTTACCCTCAGCAAATTGAAGTACAGTTGCAAACTAGATACACCAATGTATTAGATTTATTTCACTGTACATGCATCTAATAGTTTGTGGATGCATCTTGTGGGCACTTATGACATGAAGATTGTGGCCACAGGATTTTTGAGCTTTTAAATTCAGTTGAGTGTAGCATGCGGTGTTAAGTTTAATCATATGTTTTTCCCTAAAATAGTATTTAAATCCAGAAGGCTTAAGTGGTGGCAAAGCTTCCAGTCCCTCATTGGGGTCTGAACTGTTCTGCACCTTTCAATGACCAGGTCAGATGAAAGCAATGCAAGGAGTTAATTTGTTGAAAACCTACAAAACTTTATTTGCAAGAGTCCCAGAGGATATACAGATGCCAGAACTGAGTCATCCTAGGCTGTGGTCACTCTTGTCCTACTTCAGCCCTTCCAACTGCCACTGTCTTGGGGCACTATGGGTCATGTTAGATGGTAAGCTCTAATGAGCTAGGATCTTGATTACAATTTTCAAAGCCAATTAGAGGATTTATCTACCCAGCTTCTGTCCGTTCCAATGAGAATGGGATGGCTAAACCTGCCAGCTGGCTTTGAACATCTCAACACATCTTTTAAACATTTAGAACACTAAAATACTGTAGCATAAAACAAGGACTATAGAACTTGGACATTTTATAGGTGTTTACACACCACCCTTTAAACTTGTTTATGTGGCTTATTTGACCAGTATGAGGACAAAAAAAAAAAAGCAAATTATACAACTGTTAAGAAGCAGCTCTATCAAATCAACTGCATGACTAACACTAGTTTGCTCAGTGGTACTATATTAAGCTAAGTAGTTTGTTGACAGTTATTTGAGACAAGTCCACAAAAGCACAAATAGGAACGGCTTAAAGTTGTATAGTTGAATGATCACTTAGAAAATAGATGAAGGTTGGTGGGGTTTTTTAAACTATTAAAATCCTTTGGTTATATTCACTTCCTATGCCATGTTTTTAATGATTCTTCTATGTACAAGCTGCAGTTTGTGGTTAGCCATTTTTTGTATCTGTTGTGTAGTGACTGCACATAGTGAAGGACTCTTTCACAACCCAGCTTCACACTTGAACCTGCAGTGCTACCAATCTTTAAGATATTTCTAGAGCACCAAACAGGATAGCACATTCAGCATTTTAAATCACCACAGGATTAAACAGGAGAGAAGGTTGGGAAGGAGCAAGGCCCAGATTTGTAAACATATTTAGGTGTAGCAGTGTTCAATTTAGAAGCCCAAATCCCATTTGGATTCAAGTGCATAAAGCCCGTTTGAAAATGAGATGTGGGCTCCTAACTCAGTTTAGGCATTGCAAGGCTGACTGTCATCGTGTCCAAATGTCTTTAAAAATCTGAGTCTAAGACTTAAAATCACAAATCTTTACTAATTACAAGTGTGGCAAGGCAAGTTATGAGAGACAAGGGCTTGTTGTAAGGTTAGGTGTGAAAGCTGCCTTCAATATAGAAGCTGTTTTATGATGAGATGCAGCACATCCAAGGATGCGTCTACACAGGAAAAAAATAGACCCTGCTGCAGTGAGTCTCGGGACCCAGTCTATATACCTGGGCTCTATGCTAAAAACAGCTGTGCAGATGTTCTGGCTAGGGCTGCTGAAGTCTACTGAGGGGGGTGGATTTCACAGCTCAAGCTGGAACATCTAGACAGCTATTTTTAGCGCTGTAGCATGAGCCCGAATCTATAGACCTGGGCTCTGAGATTTGCTGTTGTAGGGGTTTTGTTTGGCTGGGTAGACATACAAAATAATGGAGCAAGCCGTTTAGGGGAAATGGTTTTAAACACTCATACACCAGCTACAGACGAGCTTGCACATCGTTTTTCCTTTTACTGGAGAGGGCATACCTCTGTCAAGGAAGGCTCTGCTAGATTTAGAGCTCTTTAAAACAGGTCCCAATATCAGCGTTAGAAGCACAGGTGCTTTATAGCCACAGGGCCTTCAGTGGTGCTCAGCTCCCATGGAGATACTTAAGTGGGCGCTGTGGGATGCTGAGCAATTCTGAAAAATCTGACTCAGTGACAAGTTTCTGATTGACAGCAGGAAGGCAGCAGTGATGGCGACTGTTTCAAAAGTGCTCTGTTAACAGTGAGAAGTTTCAGATATACAAAAACTACAAAACAACAGCCAACCTGTTGATTCAATGGGTAAGCTACTTAAATAATTCAACAAGGCATCTATGGTTGAAATGAATCCTTGGATTTCAAACTGCAGAACACTATTCCAGCATACGTTACCTCCATAGGATATGTCTGCTTTTATATTAGTAGTGTATTAAAAGTGCCACAGAGAGGTAAGCCTCAACAGTAGCTCTATAGTATCCTTGTACTTAAACGGAATTCACATACAGCCAAGTTCCAGGCTGTTTTAAAAGCCCCTTTATGTCAGGTTGTGTTGTCTTGAGCCACTAGAGTTCTTTTCAATGCAAACTGGACTTCACTTCCGTCTTGCCCCACAAGATCCAGGTTTTAAAGATACCTTTTTGCTTAGCTCTAGAAAATTTTCATCTGATTGCAAGAATATCCCATTAATATTGAAGGACATTAATTATATCATTGGTTTTTAAATTACTGGCATAAAATAAGTAGTTGTCATATATAGAGGACCCTACAGCCTTTTGCGCTCTACAGCAGAGCCAGCTAATGCCACATTCTAATTCCATACCAGCACGGGAATGCTATGATAATATTCTCAGCCTTTTGGGATGAAGAGGGTTTATATTTAATCACTTAATAGACAGCTGCCAGCTGGATTGGGTAGGGATAGAATGTAAGTTTACAAAAATTGTTACTCTTAAATAAAGTAAATTATTTTTTCTATACATATGATAAATAAATCTGTATTTATAGAGCAAACCGAGTCCAAAATGCTTTCAAATAATGAACTAATAATTGTTTTGTATAAGTGACCCATACTTGTTTGTATTCTTCCCTGAACAAACACACTTTAAACAAATTTTGTAGGAGAGGAAAAAGGACTGCTACAGAAACAGCAACATTCAAACCATTTAAAACAAAAGGAAGATTATTTAATGCATTAACGATGTTAATCTGAAGATAAATAAATCCACAACAGACTTTAAAATTTCTTTGAGATTTCCTTTCTTTGCAGAGAATATTTTTGAAATCATACAGTACTGAGAAGGTGTCATTTTATTTTCTAAATGTCCAGGTGAAAGCCTCAGTTCTCTCTGCTCTCTTCATAGGACTTTTCAATGCCCAGTCCAAAAGGTGGTTTTCTTTAGCTTTTACTTTAAAACAGAATAGTGGCCAATGTTAATTTCAAGAATAACTTGAAGGTTTGCTTCCTGAATCATCTTCTTGAGAGCCCATACTCTGTAAGGGAAGAAGAGAAGTTAATTCTGTAAAAAGTCTTTCCCAAGATTTATTTTCATCCTAAGCATAACTCTAAAATGTCTAATCATAAGAGATAGGAAAATAAAGTACACATGAAAGAACCTACACTCTCCCTTTTTGCCCAGTGCTCACCATGTGGCGTTTACCCACTTTCCACATCTGACTTTGTTTTAATGTATGACTTTATTTAGATTCTTAAGTTCAGTATACATTCTCGGTGAAAGACCTTATGTCAGTTACCTTCTGCACAAACTGAGGGTTCACAGTGATCTCTTGATCCATGGCTTTCAGTCGTTCGTCAAGCTCTATACATTTCAGCATCTGAGAAAGGCATGTTGAAAACAACAAGCTGATTAGTTTTTCCAAGTCCATTTATAGTTCAGATGTGTTATTAGCCAATGAAAAGGAAGTATTTCGTAGCCAATGTTACAGATGAACAAGATTTTAAAATAGAAGAGTAATTTTTCTAGTATTTAACTGAAAGTCAATCCTATTGACCTCACAGTCAATATTATGGGGTCAAAGTGCTGGCATACCTCAGCTTGTACCTAGCATACAATAGGGAACTCAGCACTGACAGTAATTGCCTAGTAGAGATGGTAAATGACTACAACCTAATTGCTACAATAGCAGAATAATTTCATAGCCCTGCATTTCTGCTATATTGAGGTGCTTCACCTTGTAAAGCACCTGGCTTCCACTAATTCAAGAAGTGAATGCATCACAAAATCTCTCCTTATAACACCACTATTAGATTTTGAAGGAAATAGCAAGAATGTATTAAATGTTATTTACCTCCTGATCAATGTTATGAAGCATAGCCGGATTGTTGTATTTTTCAGGATTATCATGGAAACAGACCATACCATCTTTCTGATTAATACTTGCAAAGATTTCACCATCTTCTATCTGAAAGAGGTGAAACAGTTTGTAATACAAAGATTAACCTGAATACGGAAGAGTAAAAAAAAAAAAAAAAGTTTAGATAGCCCACAGTAATGATTCAAACACTGATCTTAAATATATTTTAGAACTTAATCATCAGTCTTGGTTCTTCCTTCCCAACAGTCTATTCCAAACAGAGGAGTGTACATCATTCTAGTACAAGACAGGCATTACCAATGTTTGGTTTGGACTAAAGCAGTTCAGAAGTTTTTGGCCAGGAGGCGGCAGCCTAAAAATCAGGGCAGGCTTCCCGTAGCTTCTTATTTGCCCCCTACAAAAGTCCTACAGTGGACAATCGGGGATTGCCATTGCTAAATCAAATATTGACTGGTCACATCAGAATATTAACAAATTATAGTCCTTAAAGCTATTTGGGTCTGTTTTGTAATTAAAAGCCATTTTAGTCAAGTAACATTCCTTACCATGTGAAGGACGTATTTTTCTGCTTCCTGCGGCCCCGATAGCTGCACTCTACTTGCCATATCTTGTAATGACAGGGTTAAAAATGTCTGAAAGTTAGAAGCATAGCAAACCATTATAGTCTGAAGCCACCTGCTGTTCCTATGAGTTCTTTATGGCCCACATAAAGAACCACATTTTTTAAACTGATCTGTTGACTGATAATGGTGGGAACATGCAGAATAGGCAGGTAGTACAATTCTTTCCTTCCTAAGGGAAGCTTAGGTGATGTCAAGCTTCCTTTTTCCCCATGAATGTTCTCTGCCAGACTAATACAGCTATTTCTTTCTAGAGACGTATCACATTATTTGAGAAATGGACTACAGAAGTAAAACAATGCTATTACAGTAGAACCTCAGAGTTATGAACACCTTGGGAATGGAGATTGTTGGTAACTCTGAAATGTTCGTAACTCTGAACAAAACATGGTGGTTCTTTCAAAAGTTTACAACTGAACAGTGACTTAATACAGCTTTGAACCTTTACTATGGAGAAGAAAAATGCTACTTTCCCTTTATTTTTTTAGTAGTTTACATTTAACACAGTACTGTACTTGCGGGGTTTTTTTGGTCTCTGCTGCTGCCTGATTGTGTACTTCCGGTTCCGTATGAGGTGTGTGGTTGACTGGTAGTTCTTAACTATGGTGTTCGTAACTGAGGTTCTACTGTACATCATATGCCTGTGGTACACACCATTTGAGTTAATTTAAGCAAGAGAGTATCTTAACTTTCCCTCGTGTCAAGTATCAGGAGGTAGCCGTGTTAGTCTGTATCCACAAAAACAACAAGGTGCCACCGGACTCCTTGTTGTTAACTTTCCCTGATCAACTCTAGGAACCAATATGATCTCTACTCATAGTTGCATTTGTAACTGACCCCACTTCTTCTGCCACTGGACAGTCCCACCCTTCCTACTCAAGAACTCAGATGCAGTTGTAAAGTTCAGTTTCCCACAGAAGACGGGTAACCTGGGGGGACGGACACACCATCCTTACTGACTTCTTTGGCTACATACAAAAGCTGTGGGCAAGTTCTCAGCGGATATAAGTCAGCATAGCCCATTGACTTCCATGGGGTAGTACACCAGTTTACTCCAAGGACTCGAAGCTTCGGCATAAGGAGGAGGCAGGCAAGTGAATCTATATATGTAATATAGAAGCAGAGAGGCCCCCTACTTCTGTATCCAGAGCTCTTTTGTATTCCTCATACAAAAATACACATTTACTTTTATTTAAAATATGGTTAATTTTCACTTCTCGTTGGCACTATATTCAACAGATGCATTTACTAAAAAATGCAACTACTTTTTAAAGTGACTATTACAGACAATCAATGTACTATAGATTGGATCAATCACAATTTCATACACACAAGACAATTTTTAGATTAGCTCTTCCAGAAATAGTGTGCTAAATCCAGAAAGTCTGGATGACTGATGCCAAAAGAAAACCTGCACCTACCTTGGTTAACCTCTGTATATTCTTTTTATAAAGAGATGACAAGCACTGCTTAACCAGCCCCATATTGTTATCTCTGGTGAATGTTTCACTATGTTTGTTGACCAAGTTTCGAAGCTCCGATGGTTTATTGGTTGAATAAACTTGTGCTAATTCATGGTACGCATTACTAAGGGGCTGTAATTAGAAAAACAGATTTTTAATGCATATGGAATTCAATTTTACAACAGTCTATTTAATAGTTTTGCACTGAAAGTTATTTAAGCCACTCTTATTGTCAACACCATACAACTTTTTTTTTTTTTTTTTTTTTAAAGGGGCTCAGGTCCCCCAGTGAATCAATGCACTAGACTTTCACCTCTGAAGATCTAGATTTAAAGCTTGTAGTACACAAATGAAGTAAGTTTGGTGGTTTCAACCTAGTTCCCAAACATCTGTTCGTATCACAAAAGCATAAGAGTCAGATGGTAGTCTCCTTGAGGCAGGGACTGTCTTTGTACTCTACCTATATTCAAGCCAAGGGGTTCAGATCCTGCTTAGGGGCTTTAGGTACCACTGCAATATTAAATATCCACATTTAGAATCTCTGCACAATAAACTGAATTATTTGTTATAGCATTGCTGAGATTCAAGCAGAGATCAGCCACGTGAAACTAGAGGGTTTTTGTTTTGTTTCAGGACATGGACACCACACACAAAGAACTAATGGGAAACTTAAGGAGCCTTGCTTACTATCTAGCAAAAGAAGGCGGCTAGTGAGTTCACCAAGTGCATTATTAAGATGTCAGATTGATAAATGTGAAGCCAGTTTATTCTTTTGCCGGGAATCTATTTCTATTTAAGATGTAACGACTGTGTTACAACATAATCAAGTGCTTATGTTTAAAATATATATAACTGAGAAGGCATGCAATCACTTTCTAGCCATGCCTTTTTTCTGGCTTACAAACAAGCACAAGCCCGAATGACATTTGTTCCTAACATTTTCAATAATCTAGAACAGTAAACAGAACTGCATAAAAGATCCAAGGAAGACAGATTCTTGGCAAACATTGCAACTTTTTATTCTGAATGTATAGTCCAGGTTATTGTTCAACTGCCTTTGAAAAACTTACCTTAATGAATCTACCCACTATCTGAGAAGTGTACTTCGGTAGCTGTTGAACTTTGCCAAGTAGTATCAAAGAAACTAAAATGTACTTTTTATACGATTCCAACATAATATGACTGACTGCCATGGCTGGAGTAGTTATTGCCTAAGCAAGAGAAAGGGATGGGAATAAAAAATGAATGTCTCTGGCATAAACTGTATTAAAAATCATTTCTAGAATTAAATCTCCATATGTAAAAGGGAAGTGCTGGAACATGTAATTCACCAGTGTCTGTTAGGCTCTATGGAAATGAAAGTTAGTTTAGTGAGAATCACTCAAAAGTGCCTAAAAAGCAACTTCTGGACCAGCTGCTCAAAAACACAACATAACATTTTGTATAGTGAAACTGGTCTTAAAATGACCCCACGAGGATCAAAACAAAAAACGTTTTCATTTAGTAGTGGTGGGCTTTAAGTACAGATCAAGCATTGTACTTGAAACCTTTGGGAGCCTTTGAAGAGATTACTTGTAGGAGGGGCTGGCTACTGAAGGTAGTTGGGTCATTTTCCATAAGATTTTTATCCATTACAAATACGTACAAAGGTTTTGAAAAGCTTTAGATCATTCGTTTGTACAGAAAAATCATTTAAATTCAAGAGTGCCAAAAAAGGTTAGAGGGAAAGTCAAGTTAAATCCCTTTTGTCTCAAGGTTTTACCCCTGCTAGAACACCTACAATCACCAAAAGAGCGGAAAAAAAGTTTACTTTGTGCATTTGACCGCATTTGTCGTCTACGGAATTTCCCATTTGTGGATCTTTCACGCAGAAATAAGGAGAAAGAAAAGCCATTTACAAATAATTAGAAAAACAAGAGTGACCGCAAACACCAAAAATTAGTAGTGGTTTCAGGGGCAGGTGTACTACCTGAAACCACTAAACTGATTTTTCTTGAAGTTAGCATGTGATTTTAAATCTAAATAATGTTTATGAAAGTCAGCCTGTGAATTGTTGCCATCCACTATGAAATAAGAAACAAATGGCAATCCAAGAAAGTTTAAAAGGAGATAAAAAGCGACAAGCATTTGGTATCCAGGTTCAGCCATACAATCTTACAGGCATGTAACCAGATCCCTTGAGGGGTTCTATGGTGCAGTAACACTTGGATTTTTGGCTGGAAATGCACAATGGGACATTATTTGCAGCCACACAATTTTTTTTCCTATACAGCCCTGATTTCAGCAGAAAAGGATATAGCAAAATCCTAGAATAACTGAACACACATCTAACTTAGATCTGCTAGATAACTATATGTGGTGCAGATATAAAATAGCAGTAGTGAAGTGTATATATATATATATATATATATATATATATATATATATATATATATATATATATATATATATATATAAGGCACTCAAATACTGTGGTGATGAGCAGCAGTATAAAACTCCAGGATAGGTATGTTTAACACAAGTAGAGGTACAAAAATAAGAAGTGAAGACTCTCATACCCTATAGTATGAAAAGAGCCAGAACTGATTTTTTGGGGAAGTTTAAAAAACCCTATACATACAGTTTTGGACTTTCAACCAATCACATTTCTGATCTTCCCACAGACTTTTGATTCAGAGAAAGTTACCTGTTCGTAAAAGTAGAGCGCTCTTTCAAAGTTCTTTAGCCCAGTGTATATCATCCCACCATAGTAGTAGTAACATAAAAAGTGCTTTGCATCATATGCCCCATTCTCTTTACAAATATCCATCATGTCCACATCTAGATATGGGAGGGCAGGTTTAAAGCATTTTGCTAACAAACAGAGCTACAAGAAAATAAACCAGGGTTACATGACAGACACCTCTATTCCATCTTAAAAAACAGCAACTAAAATTCAGTTTAGTACCATTTATTAATCTCAATGCACTTTATTGCACAAATGCAAGTAGCAACACAATCCAGGAAATGGTGCAATGCCAGTAGTGTTTTACTATAGGCTGGTCATAACCATTATGAGATCTTGCAATATACGAACACCACTGATGAGCCATTACAAATGATCTTAATGTTAAAATAACTCCACCCTAATTTGCAAATCTGCCTGAAACATTCTACACAAGCTAGCCTGCTGGCAGCACGAAGTGCCACATGGGACATCCCAGTTCAGGCCCCGTGCCCTGGGAGCTAAAACAGAAATGCAAAAACAGAAAATTCAGCTTAGAGAGGTTGGAAGAGACATGAAAATGCCTCATGCCATTGTTGAGCAAACCTCCTCTGGATAACACTCAACAATGTCTGGCCATGGAAGGAGCTGTGTGCTGCCCCCCTCAGCAAAAGGAAGGATCCCCACCATCCAGACTTTCAGAAGTGAGGGGGGGGGGGGGAGGTGAGAGCACGGGAAGGGGGAGAGAATGACAACAAAATAAAGGATCTGAGAAGATCCATTACAAATCCCATTCTAATGATTTCCATTATTAAAACGTCAGCATATCTTATGATTTACTACGATCATAAAACCCACTATACTTGTACTCAATTCCTCCATTTCAGAAGAATGAAGCACACATTCGCTCACTGCACAAAGGGATTGGGCCAATTTAAAATTTTTACTCCTGGTATAAGCCTGATATAATCTTTTACCTGGCAGAGATCTGCATGTATTGAGGTCAGCTGGTTTGTGTTCATCTGCATCTTGTCTATGGCTTGTCTGAGAATGCCAATTCCTCGCAGGGGCTGTCAGAAATTACATCTCTTTCAGATAATTTCTCATAGATGGCAGCACATTGGATCTTATGTTGACACTTACAAATGAAAAATAACACTAATTGATAGGTTACATTTAGTAACAATTACTCTGAGGTTCCCCCTTCCTTGTAGGATACTGCAGTCCCTTCTTAAGAGGTAAAATTATCCTTGGCTATTAACTAGCCTTGGTTTGCTTCTCTTGATGGACTACTAAAATTTAGCATTTCTGCTGCAAAAAGGCAGTTCTATTAAGAGCGCATTATATGGTTAGAATACTTGAAAATTACATTCTCAAAGACCTAATCCTCAGAAAACCAAAAACATGACCCTGTTCACACTGAAGTCAAAAGCAAGACTCCCAATTAGTTTCATTTGGAGCAGAACTGACTTCAACCCTATTTTTTGACTCTAAAGAATAATAAAGTGACTAGAAAGCTAACTTCTTAACCTTACAAATGAGATTCTTAAAGCTTTGTGTTTAGTTAGTCCACTCTAAATGGTCATCACGGTTTGTTGTATATTTTAAGACACTTACTCAGGTGGTAGGCTCACGTGAAGATAATGCTGAAGCCAGTAACAACTGACTGACCGGTACCAATTATTTTGGTACAATCACTTATTTTTGTATATTGTCTAGAGAACTTCAGCTCCATCAAAAATTAATGAGCACAGTGATTTCCTATTTTGTGTATGTTCCATATCATGGTTTATTTACCAGTGCTCTAAAGAATTAATGGTATTTTCTTCTTTTTAGGATCTCTCTGAAATAATCCTTTTTAAAATCTAGTTTTGGATCCATTACCTTCCTATACATATACAAGCAAGAATCCGCAGAGAAACTTTCTTAATGAGGAATTAGCAACAAATCTCAAAACAAGACACTAAGTCTACTATGAACAAATTAAAGACCTTGGATATATAGTCTACTTATTGCTACTAGGTGACATCTGCTTACCTGTTTTCTTTCCACAAGGGCATTTGTTAACTGGTGGCAGAGGCCAGCAACTAGATACAACAATAAAAAAAGTGAAAATCACAAATACCAACTATACCAAATGTAGATTACGTAGGAGTACAGAACAAATTGAAATTTCACTTACAAGTGTCTGTTGCATATCTAATGTGCTCCCCATTACAAGTGCTGATAAAAAGCTGGACCTGCGAGAATAATGTTTCGAAATCAGGGACACTTGGCATAGAAAACTTCACAAACCTAAAAACAAAACAAAACATTAAACACTTAGTTTCTGTAAATAAAAAACTAAGGCATCATCCTGAAATCATCTCCGCAGGGGCAGGTAAACTTCTTCAACTGTGTGGAGCTAACTGCAGACTTGGCCCAAAGTGTATTGTGGACTTTAGTTTGGCATATTAAACCATATAATCCAAGCTTAAGTACCCTGACAGTCCGTGGCTTTACAGAACTCAACTTTGCAAGTATGCTGTCTCAATTGAGAAGAGTAAAAGCATCTTAAACACATGAAAAGGCACACATTTATCTGACAACTACACTGATATTTGAGAATGTGATTAAAAACCCCTCACCTCCATGCAGAGTCTTATGCAAACTTTCACTACAGAGCACGTTACAGCATGTGAAGTAGTAACTTTAATAGCATGAAGAATACTGTAATAGAGCAAACCTAAACAAAAAACCACCATAACACTGCACCACACATTCCCACTCCTCACATTCTTCCCCACCCTAAAGACACATATAAACAAAAAAGTTTGCATTTAGTCAATCAACTTACTTTTTCAAGCTATATATTGCTTAAGTTTATTTTTTTGAGAGCAGAAGTAGTCTTAATGGTTTTGTATTCCCTCCACTACACCAAGAACAAACCACCACATTAGTCCTTCATAAGTACTTCCCATTGACCTTGGAAATATTGATGTACTATTGGTACTGTACCCTTCTACTGGTTCTTCTTTACTGCTTTCTCTCTCTGTCTTATGTATGCTTGTGGTTCCTTCTCAACTAAAATGTTTAGAAGTGTGTTTCTTGAGAAGCATTCAAATTTCTCTCATCTCCTCTTTGACCCCGAACTCTCTGTCATCATAAGTCTGTAAATTTGCATATCACTACCTTCAAAACATTGCCCATGATGACACTACCTTGACTATATCTCCACTGAAATCCTCATGCATGCATTCAGCATACTTCTCCTTGACTGCTGCAAATCCGGGCCTATTCTGTGGCCTCCTCAAATTCCAACCTCCCTCTGAAGCCTTATTCTGAAAAATCTCCAAGGACCTCACTCCACTTACTGCCCATTTATTTTAGGGTGTAGTTAAAAACTGCCTATATTCTTAAACTTCATTTACCTGTTGCAGATGGCTACTGACATACTTGCTATTCCACTTGTCCCTTCACAAAGTCTTTCCACTGTTTGTTCCAGACAGAAGGTACAGTGTGGAAGCCTCGCACTATTTTCCTGTGCTTCTGACTCAATGAATCCATCCGTTCAAATCTCATCATTTAAACATCTCCTCTTACTGACAGTTGCCCTTCCTCCCCTTATTTGTTCTTAAAAACTAAATGTTTTAATTTACTCACCCCCCATGTTTTCACCATTGGTGAGGCACGACAAAGATCGTGTGCTTTTAAAAAAAATTTGTAATGCATTTTTGGGATCCAACTTGCATAAAATGCAATACAAAGTGAAGTCCTGTATGTAGATTTGCAACAAGAACTAGTTTCCTAACAGATGTTTGCAACAAGATCTAGTTTTCTAACAGATGAAGAGGACATTTTTGTTTCAAAAAGTTACTTTATAGAATCCCAGTAGTGCCACTTGTGAAGACACTTCCTTGAAATTATGTGATGTCAGGAAGGAAAGATGGCTCCAACTCCCTACATACAATTTTTCAGTAACTCATCTGTACCCTAACCCCCTACAACAGTTCAACTGCTCTCTTAACCTGCATGATAACAACGAGACCTTCCAGACGGGCAAAATAAATGCTAGCTAAGAAACAGACAGCAGCCCACACTTCTCCATGTATGAAGTGACATTCTGCTTAATGTTATTAATCCAGTTTTCTAATATCCCATTTATGCTTCATAGCTTAAAAACATTTGATTTTTTGTTGAACCCATGAGCAAAAGTAATTATCTATGCAGACCTTCTACATGTAATAAGAAACAGATGTTTCTCATAATTAAAAAAGCGCTTCCTGGGAGCTGTTAGTCATGGTATTTTACCAATTTCAGAACTGGAATAATATCAAAAAAGTGAAACACATAAATCAATATTTTATTTGTAAAAAGAAAGTACACTATAAGAAAAACAAATAACTATAAGCACCAGTATGAAAACAGTGCAGTAAAATGCAAGTATCCAACAGTAATAATTTTGGCTAGCAAGTCACCATACACAGTCTGAAGTTTTGGAAATTGTAAGTAAATTAAGCCTTTAAGTAAAGGAAAGGATCACTTACAAAACAGCAAGAACCCCTAAGGAGTGTTCTTGCACATCCAGGGCACCAAGCACTGTATCCAGATGGGAGAGATTTTTTGCTAGCAGTTCCCCGCTTTTATTGATCAATTCACAAAGCTGGGTCATTTGCCCTGAAATATGAAATACTGCTGTCAAAATTAAGTTAGAACACTAAATGAAAATTACTTGAAGTAGTCAGCATGTCCTCATTTAACACTTCTTTGCTTTTTCCTAGGATTATTTTAAAGAAGCAACTTCATTCAGTGAAGTAGTCAAACCTACTAGTTTGTTGTTGTTAGCAATAGCCTAGGAATCCAGTCTCCCAGGCTAGTGAGGGGACTCACAATAGCTTAAGCTCTCACTTTAAAAAAAATTAAGCTTCCAGTTGTTATGACCGCAGAGAAAACCTTTAAAAGATTAACAGATTGTAAAACCAATGCAGTATCATTTTCCTGAGTCTGCAGCGAGAACTAAGTGCCACAGCAGCTGCTCAGAGTTTTGCAAAGCTACAGGAGTAGAGTTTCACATTTACAGACACACATGGAAAGTCCATCCCCACAAAGTTGTCCATGGACAGCACCCTGGTAGAAGTTTCAGCATCTTCCACCTTCTCAGCAGCTGAGGTGCCAGGAAACTAGTCTTCTTATCAGGGTGCTGTTCCTGAACCTCGGCTTCTTGAATGTCTGATCAGCTTTTTCAGCCTTGTCCATAGCACTTTTGAAGTATATTATGTGGTCTGAAAAATTTAGACTCAACATAACCTCTAGGATAAAAGAGATTGGAGAAAAATCTCTATTTTTTCCAGTTTAGTTTGTGCATACAACAATATTACATCCAGTCACCTGTAGTTTACTGCTTGGGGGAATCAGCACAGCATGGGAAAAGAAAAACATTTCAAATTAAAGAGTGTGCTAAACCTACAAAAACTGACAAAGGGATCAGAGGCAGATGCTGTGCCTCAAACTGTTTTTACTTATCTTTTCAAAAAACACTGGATTTTTAAATCAACTGTGGTCCTCTGAAACAGACTTGGTTCAACTGTCTATTCTGACAGATTAGATACAAACTGAACTGAGAGTCTAACCTCACCTCCTAGAATCTTTGAATCTCTATACATAAAGGGAAGGAGATGCAAACATTGTTCTCATCTCTCTCTAACCTTTTCCTCTAAATTAGGATAAACAATGAAAATTTAGCTTTGAGAAAGGGGTGTGGTCTAATGGTCTGAGTGCAGGACTGGAAACCAGAAACTCCAGAACTGTAATTTTAGCTCTAATAATGACTCCCTCTATGGCCCTAGGGCTATTACTTCATGCATATATCCACCCTATTGGATCATTAAGAGAATTAGAACACTCTGAAGTTATATAATGCTGTGCAACTACTAAACATGATTAGTTTTGATAACTTTCCCCTATTAGATCAATTAAACATCAAAATGCATCTGTTCTGTCAGCATATTGCCAGGCATCAAGCGATCTACATGAACAAATTTCTAAACAAGTTGAATTTTATACAGTATAACAGTTAAAATATATTAAAAGAAAGTTTGAGCCCCACCCAGAAATAACTCAGTCATTAAAGAGATCAAAAGTGGACTTAAATTTTATGAGAAAACATCAATTCTTGACCTGTTTCAAAGATATGAACATCCCACATAGAGAAACAATGGGCTGGTCTACATTAGGTCTGTGAAAAATGTCATGGCCTGTGAGATGCAATTAAGCTGCCCTAAACTCCAGTGTCCGTAGACACCAGCAGGTTGACGGAAGAATTCTTCCATCAATCTAGCTACCTCCTCTCGAAGAGATGGATTTACTACAGAGACAGAAGAACCCCTTCCGTTGCTGCAGTAAGTGTTTATGATGCAGCTGTACTGCTGTAGCATTTCTAGTGTAGACATAAAAAATAAACAAGAAAGCTCAGTATGTAAATACGGTATAAATTTGGGGTTTGAAAAGGCAATTAAGAAAGACTATGCAGAAAACTGGAGTTTGAAAAGACAATGTTATTAAAAGGCTTTCCGCACACAGAGTTAGGAAAGTGCCAATACGTAATCCTAGCAATTTTTTATCATATGCCTCCCTAGGCATAAAATAGCCCTGAAATAAAACAGAATTTCAAAATGACACACTACCATCAATCTATACGCTAGCTGACATAGTACAGCTATACCCTAAATTTGGAGTTAAGACTACTTTCCTAATTTGCAAAACTAAGGTCTGGTCTACACTACAGACCTATATCAGTATAACTACATCAGTCAGGTGTGTGAAAAATCCACACCCGAGTGACAGTTATACTGACCTATCCCCTCTGTAGACAGTGTTATCTCAGCAGGTTCTCCCACCAACATAGCTACTGCCTCTTGGGGAGGTGGATTAACTACGCCAACAGGATAGCTCTCTCATGTCAGCTTAGAGGATCTTCATTAAAACATCGCAGCTGCACTGATGCAGCATTTTAACTGTATATTTGTCCCAAGGTTAAGTTTACACTGCAGTGTAAGAGAGGTTCAGATTTGAGCCCAAAGACTTTGGCAACAGCAGTCAGTGCCTGCTGCTTTCCTGTTCATCTGCAGGCCCGCTAACAAGCAACGGATACCAAAGAGTGAGCAGCCAGGGGATTAAAAACAGTGGGAAGTAGCAATGGTGCCACACTAGAACCCAGCAAATACCACCACTTAGACCAACTACTACTGACCAAACAAATACAGGAGAAGAGTTTTACGTTTCAACTTCTATTCCCCAGCTGTCCTAGAAAATTCCTAAATTTCTGGCCTTTAAGACCAAAACGGGCCCTTATGATTACAGTGACCTCCTGCGTAACACAGGATGCAGAATTACACCACATGCTTTCTCCACCTTGCCCACAGCTTGTGGATGAACAAGAGTGCATCTTTTAGAAAGAGACTTCCCCTCATGAGTTAAAGAGGGGGGGGTGGGAGAGACCCCTACAGATGCCAGCCATGCTACCCTAGTGAGACTAAAGCAGGGCAGGCGGCAATTTCAGTCATGAGCTACATGAAACGCAGTCTGCAGACTCCTGACCATGGCCCCGCAGCCTCCAAGGCAGGAACAGGGCCGGGCCACGTGACAGAAGAGTGGGGGAGTCGGGGGATCCTCCACGACCCGCACATTTCCCCCCCAGCCAGGGGGCGGGGCCTATGGCAGCCCCATCTCCTCTCACCCCCCCGCCGAGATGCACCTGCGCCCCCGGGGCAGGGCGGGGCCCAGGGGAGCCGTCCGCGGCCCCGCGCTCTCCGCACGGCTCAGCCCGGGTCTCAGCAGCCCCGCTCCCCTTCTCCGTGGCCAAGGCCCGGCCCCACCCCTGGCTGCCCTGCGCCCAGGCTCCCGCTCCAGCCGAGCCCAGCTCCCCCCGCGGTCACCTTGTGCCGAGAGCTGCCGGACGCTGTTGACGAACTGCTCCAGGGCGGACGCCATCTTGGCGGCTCTCGGCGCGGCCGCGGCTCTCCGGGGCGGGGGAGAGGGCGGGCAGGCGGCCCGGGCCGAGAGCGGCGGGGGGAAGCGGGAAGGAGGCTCCGCAGCGACGCCGCCACTAGCCAGCCAATCAGCGGGGGTTTCGGGAGCCGCGAGACTACGCTGCTAACGTCACTTCCTCCATGTAACATCGCGAGAGCAACGGCCCGCGGAACAAACGCCCCCTGATGGTTACCATGGGAACCTCCTGCGCCCGCCCGGCATCACGGCCTGATGTAAACGCGCAGACCGCCCAATGCAAGGGCCGTGTTCCAGGCGAAGCCGTGACTCAGCAACGGCTAAGGTGAGAGGCCAGTCAGTGACGTAATCGCGCCACGTCATCTCCTGTCTTCCTTCCCGCACAATATCAGCGTGTCGTCATGTTGCCTTAAACAAAGCACCTAGTGATATCACCCAGCATCCCTAGAATCAGCCCTGCATCGCCTGGCATTGCCCCCCCACCCCCGCCATCACACCAGCATCACCCCCTCTCCACTGTCAGTCATGCCATCGTCCACCCCATCATCGCACTGTCACCGGCATCACACACTCCACCTGCAGTCATGCCATCGTCCACCCCATCATCACACCGTCACCGGCATCACACACTCCACCTGCAGTCATGCCATCGTCCACCCCATCATCACACCGTCACCGGCATCACACACCAGCATCACCCTTTCCCCCCACAGTCCTGCTACCATCCCCCCATCATCACACCGTCACACCAGCATCACCCCGTTCCATCCCCCCCACAGTCATGCTACCATCCCCCCATCATCACGCCGTCACCGGCATCACACAGCATCACCCCCTCTCCACCTGCAGTCATGCCATTGTCCACCCCATCATCACACCGTCACCGGCATCACACACCAGCATCACCCTTTCCCCCCACAGTCATGCTACCATCCCCCCATCATCACACCGTCACACCAGCATCACCCCGTTCCATCCCCCCCACAGTCATGCTACCATAACCCCATCATCACGCCGTCACCGGCATCACACAGCATCACCCCCTCTCCACCTGCAGTCATGCCATTGTCCACCCCATCATCACACCGTCACTGGCATCACACACCAGCATCACCCTTTTCCCCCACAGTCCTGCTACCATCCCCCCATCATCACACCGTCACACCAGCATCACCCCGTTCCATCCCCCCCACAGTCATGCTACCATCCCCCCATCATCACGCCGTCACCGGCATCACACAGCATCACCCCCTCTCCACCTGCAGTCATGCCATCGTCCACCCCATCATCACACCGTCACCGGCATCACACACCAGCATCACCCTTTCCCCCCACAGTCATGCTACCATCCCCCCATCATCACGCCGTCACCGGCATCACACAGCATCACCCCCTCTCCACCTGTAGTCATGCCATCATCCACCCCATCATCACACCGTCACCGGCATCACACACCAGCATCACCCTTTCCCCCGCACCGTCATGCTACTATCCCCCCATCATCACACCGTCATTGATATCACACCAGCATCCCCATGTCCTGTCCCCCCCACAGTCATGCTACCATCCCCCCATCATCACACCGTCACACCAGCATCACCCCGTTCCATCCCCCCCACAGTCATGCTACCATCCCCCCATCATCACGCCGTCACCGGCATCACACAGCATCACCCCCTCTCCACCTGCAGTCATGCCATCGTCCACCCCATCATCACACCGTCACCGGCATCACACACCAGCATCACCCTTTCCCCCCACAGTCATGCTACCATCCCCCCATCATCACGCCGTCACCGGCATCACACAGCATCACCCCCTCTCCACCTGTAGTCATGCCATCATCCACCCCATCATCACACCGTCACCGGCATCACACACCAGCATCACCCTTTCCCCCGCACCGTCATGCTACTATCCCCCCATCATCACACCGTCATTGATATCACACCAGCATCCCCATGTCCTGTCCCCCCCACAGTCATGCTACCATCCCCCCATCATCACACCGTCACACCAGCATCACCCCGTTCCATCCCCCCCACAGTCATGCTACCATCCCCCCATCATCACGCCGTCACCGGCATCACACAGCATCACCCCCTCTCCACCTGCAGTCATGCCATCGTCCACCCCATCATCACACCGTCACCGGCATCACACACCAGCATCACCCTTTCCCCTCCACAGTCATGCTACCATCCCCCCATCATCACACCGTCACACCAGCATCACCCCGTTCCATCCCCCCCACAGTCATGCTACCATAACCCCATCATCACGCCGTCACCGGCATCACACAGCATCACCCCCTCTCCACCTGCAGTCATGCCATTGTCCACCCCATCATCACACCGTCACTGGCATCACACACCAGCATCACCCTTTTCCCCCACAGTCCTGCTACCATCCCCCCATCATCACACCGTCACACCAGCATCACCCCGTTCCATCCCCCCCACAGTCATGCTACCATCCCCCCATCATCACGCCGTCACCGGCATCACACAGCATCACCCCCTCTCCACCTGCAGTCATGCCATTGTCCACCCCATCATCACACCGTCACCGGCATCACACACCAGCATCACCCCCTCTCCACCTGCAGTCATGCCATTGTCCACCCCATCATCACACCGTCACCGGCATCACACACCAGCATCACCCTTTCCCCCGCACCGTCATGCTACTATCCCCCCATCATCACACCGTCATTGATATCACACCAGCATCCCCACGTCCTGTCCCCTCCACAGTCATGCTACCATCCCCCCATCATCACGCCGTCACACCAGCATCACCCCGTCCCGTCCCCCCCACAGTCAAGCCATCATCCCCCCATCATCACACCGTCACGGATATCACACCAGCATCCCCCTGTCCTGTCCCCCCACAGTCAAGCCGTCATCCCCCCATCATCACACCGTCACTGATATCACACCAGCATCACGCCCTCTCTCCCCTGCACTCATACCCTCGTCCCGCATCATCACACCGTCACTGGTATCACACCAGCATCACCCCTCCCCATCTGCAATCATGCCATCATCCCCCACCACCATCATCACAGGAACCAGTATGTTACAGTGTGAGGATGTGAAGCACAGTCTCTAGAGCTGACAGCTGTTGGGAATTTGTTGGGAGTGTGAATGATGTTTTCTGACATATAAACAGAAAGGGGATCTTTCTACCCTGATGTCTGAATGGTACGTGCATCCTATAATCATTTCATTGGAAATTTCAGCTATGGGCTGACTTTTGAAATAAGCAAGATATACAGGGTGTCAGAGCAGAATATAGCCGTGAAACTATTAAAAATCTTCTCACCCAGCCTCCCAGTTTTTTCCAGCATTGCCAGGTGATTAGAACAGGAGCTTGGGAGTCAGGAGTTCTGTTCCCTTCTATGCTACTGACTTACTCTGTGACTTTGGGCAAGTCACTTAATCTCTGTGCACCTCATTTGCCCTATTTGTAAAATAGGGATAATAATACCCTGTTTTGAAAAGTATTTTAGGATCCACAGATGAAATATGCTATGGAAGTGCAAAGTATTATTAATGCCATCAGGAGATATCTCTCCCCTTTTCCCATCTCCAGCAGTGGCCGAATCCATGAGACTCATACTCCCACCTTTAATAATTTCAGCCTTCTAAGTGTCTTCTCCCTATATTGATCTTTGATCATGTGCTACTGATGCACACACCTTCTATGGTGTATTGTTTACATGTTTGTCAGCACTTCCGCCTAACACATCAACTTCCTCTCGGTGTAGACCAGCTCAAAGTATCCGTCTTCTGCTTCTGTACATCTCTATGCTAATTTAAAAAAAAATCTCTTCAGAACTCATTGTATAAGAATTCTCTTTGGGAGAGAAAGTGAAGATGTAATGCTTTTTACCATCACTAACTAATATTTCTTCTCCCTCTACCTAAATATCTTCTTGTAAACATTTACATAACATAACAATAAGAGGGTAGCCGTGTTAGTCTGTATCTACAAAAAGACTCCTTGTTGTTTTTATAACAATAAGAGTTTACACGTCTATACGTCATTGCATCCCAAAGGATCTTAGAATGCAACACATTATTACAAATATTTAAAATATAAGAAAGTGAGGCTCATATAATATATTCTACACAGCATGTTGGAGTTTACCTAGATTACAACCCACTGAAAAATCTCTACTCACACACACACACACACACATACTCACTCTGCAACTGAGAGCAAAGAAACCAGTGTATCTGGTGACAGTCTTCTCTTGGTGTCCCCAGATCTTTGAAAACATCAGTAGATACCTGGTCTGTCTTTGGGCATCTCACATTCTAGGAGTGAACTCTTAATAATGAGTTGAACAAAATCAGCATCATGGACTACTGATGACTGCCCTTGGACTCCCCATAATTCTGCTCCTGTTAACAGGTGTTACGTTATCATTATTACAAAATTTAGTTGTCACCTATGGGTTAGGAGCAGATAAACCCACTTGATGCTCAGGAAATTTCCAGTGCTGCAGGGCAAGCTTCATTGAACAACATGGACACATCCTTTCTGCCTGACAGATGGCATTCTGAAGGCTCCAGTACTGTACAGTGGCCAAGTCTGAATATACCCATGTCTGTTGCTGGTGGAATGTGTCGAACCCTCTCAACTGTCTGTGATTGTCACAGATCAGTCCAATAAGCGAGACTATGTGAAGAGTGATATAGTTCTATATTTGTCAGTTAGAGATGGTAACTGCAGCTGTTAGCAGTTCATCCCTCATGCTTTTTTATAATATATTTTTGTGTTAGTTTAGCACTGGCAAAAGGTGTTAGCTCAACAGTCCTGGGGAAGTGAAGTTTTCTGTCCACAGGAGAGATCAGTTGTACAAGCCTTTCCCCCACAGCCACCAACAACGTGCCTCATCCTTGACTGCATGAACCGCCTCTAGAGATAAAAAGGTCATTAAATCACTTTGACCTTTCAACACTTGGCCTTCCTGCTGAGACTGATAATAAGAGTGCTAGTTGTGGTTTTAATTATCTAGACACTTGTCCTCGAAGAACTAGAATGAGAGCCACAAATCATCAGTTGGCAATATCTTTTGGTCACTGTTGATCTGATCTAGTTTCAAACGGGGGATTTAGACCTGAAAAACCCTACAGCTCATTACTACCCAGTCCCACATGGATCCTTCATGCTGACTGAAAGAGGTTCCTGGAATGGAAGCTTTTCTAAAGGCTGACATCCTTAAGCCAGAACTGAAAAATTGATTTAAAAAAATCACAAACTTTGTCAGGCTGAGATTTTACAGACAACTGCTCTACCGTTATTGCAATAACCCAGAGCAATGGAAACTATGCGGGTTAAGCCTCTGTCCCTCCACCTGATTTATGGTAGTGTTCACAGTAGCCACAAAGTGGGCATTCCCCTCTCCTTAAAACTGTATGACTATCTGTTTAGTCCATACAGCCAAGTGTACCCTACACATATCTATTTATATTTAACACATTTTAAAAGGACAAAAAAGCTTTATTTTTGTAGTTAATGACTGCCTCCGTAAGTCATGTGGGGAGTGGGACAAAAGTTGTAAACACATAGTAATAATGTGATGTATTTATTACTTTTGATTAGTTATTGTAAGAGGGAACAAAATTAAAGGATAGATTTGCAGTAGAGAGTAAGCCCTGCACAAACAAGCTCAGGACAATTAGGTGTTGATGTTACACTCCCAGGCCAGGAACAGTTTTAAGACTGGAATTTTATTAAACTTAGTATCAAAACAAACAAACAGCTCGCACAAGGCCCATTGCTGCTAAGTTCTTCTGGAGTATACACAGCTTTTCTTCTTCAACCCCCTCAGCAGACCTTCAATCCTTAAAGGGACAGGACACAGGTAAATTTAACCCTGACATTCCCCTTTGAGTGCTACTCTCCCCACTCATACCTGTAATGTTATCCCAACATCCCTATTTACAAAATATAACATACAGCCCATTCATTTGACTTATTAGCAGTAGTCCATGAGTTCCACAAGTTCATCACTGTATGCAGTGTTGTTATAGCCATGTTGGTCCCAGGATATCAGAGAGATAAGGTAGGTGGGTAATATCTTTTATTGGATCAACTTCTGTTGGTGAGAGACAAGCTTTTGAGCTTACACACAGAAGAAGAGCTTTGTGTAAGCTCCTCTCTCTTACCAACAGAAGTTGGTCCAATAAAAGATACTACCTCACCCGCCTTGTCTCTCTAAGCTCATAATTGTCATTCTCAACTGAGTGTTAGGTCGCTCCTCTTTCATGAATTCAGGTGCTTATGGTTGAAACTTCTGCATTTCTCTTCTGTTTATTCCACATTAAGTAGAAAGTTTCTGCAGCAATTGGAGGTCTGCTATCCAACAGAACAGCCTGTTCTGAACAGCTTAAATTACCAAAGATATTCCTATTTTATGGAAATAACAGTTCCTATATGATCAATGGGATAACCATGTAACTCCAAGTCACTGGGCACATGGCAAGCTATTTAGAAAAGCATCTACTAAATTAACATAAGAACAAACTATCCAGAACTATAAAACACTTAATTTAGAACAATAGCCATAACATAAGTCACTATTACAAATATTGCATCAGCCTTGGGTAGAATGTCGGATAAGGAATAGGAGTAGGCACTTGGAATGGCATCTGACAAACATGAGGACAACCCCAGGGTGCATTCACCAATCCAGTAGTTGGTTTTAGACATTGCTAAGTCATATGTCAGTGTCTGTGGGGCAGTTCTCTCTCTAGTTGGACAACTTTATGTGTCAGTGGATTGTTCTGGTGGTCTGTCTTCTTGTGCCTTACTTGTTTCAGGGTCCATAGGTATGGTTTGGGCTTCACGTCTTTCAGTGGCTGGTGGAAATGTCACATCAGTCTCATCAGCAGTTTTTACACTGACAGGATCAATAACATTCTCATTTACCCGACATGGATAAAATGCTTCTGCCTCTGCAGTCACAGCATCTGTGCCACGGGCAGCAGCTGGTAGGTACCGTCACATAATGGGATTCATTTTCATTCTCACTATCAGAATCATTGGAGTCCAAATTCTTGTCCTTATTTTGATCTCTTATTGCATTAGTTTGCCTTATTCTCTGTGTCTTCTGCTGTGGTGGCTTAGAGGGTGGTGTTATGTCCACGGGTAAGAAGCCCACAGGGAAGTAAAAGATTACAGTGAGGAACTCTAATACCTCCTTTTCCATCTTCTGCGTTTACTTCATAGACTAGACTATCCCCTTTCCTTTCAAGAACGACATGAATTTTATCTTCCCAGCAGGATTTTAATTTCCCCTCTTTCTGAAAGATTCCTGACAAGTACTCTGTCACCTGGCAAGGGGGCAGTGCCAGGCCTTTTCTGATGATCATAATGATTCTTTCCATGAGCAGCAGATTTTTTTGAACATTTTGATGCCAGTTCATAAGATTCTTTCATCTGTTGTTTCCATTTCTCAACATAATCTTTCTAGTCCCCCGGCGCAGATTCAGAGTTTATAGGTAGACCAAACGTGATGTCAATGAGCAAACATGGTGATCATCCATACAATTAATAGAATGTTAAGACCCTGGTAGCCTCATTTCTGGTAAAGTGATAGGCATAAATTACCTTACTAAGAGAATCCTTTCAGTTTGACTTTTTTTTCTCTGGCAAGGTTCTCAACGTGGCCAGCAGTTTGGTTCAGCCTTTCTACCTGCCCACTACCCTGGGGTTGTATAAGGTGTTTCAATATTACAGTAGTTCTATAACCTTCTGAATAAATTATTTCAAATTCTGCCTCTAGGTCATGATGACTCCTTTTAAAACTAAGTCACTGAAGATCTTGTTTGCCACAGTCCTTCCTGGCTTGTTAGCGGTGGCAGGGTAGGCTTGAACAAACCTCATGACATGATCCACTATGATTAAGATGTAGTCTCATCCTCCTTTGCTTCTCTCTGGATGCAAGAGGCCTATTGATACAAGCTCAAATCATTCTGTTGTAACTGTGTTAGTTGGTGGAACTCTGGCGAAGTTTCCGTTTGCTCTTTTGCTGTAGCAATAAGGTGTAAAATCTTATCTTTTAATGCAAGCAACGTAGACAATCCCTGATCTTCCAACTCTTCCTGCCCATTTAAGTGGCATCTTATATATTTGATTAAAGCAAAATGGCTTTTTGCTCCAGTTTCATTGCAACTTGTCCCAGAAATGCCCAGAGAGTCACAGATTTCTCTTAAATGCTCATCCTTTAGCTGGTATAAAAGTCCTCCTACCTCCATGTGTAGGTCCTCTAACTCAATGGTTTTCAACCTTTTTTCATTTGTGGAGCCCTAAACAATTTAAAATGGAGGTGCAAACCTTAGACTTAGTCGGCAGACCGGAGCCCCAGTGGTCCGTGGACCACCAGTTGAAAACCACAGTTCTATGGTAAAAACAATCTTCCGCAGACCCCTTAGACATAGTCTGGGGACCCCCAGTGATCCGCAGACCACAGGTCAAACCACTGCTCCAAGTCTCTCCCAGCCCTAGGGCTTGCAAACAATTAAATTTCCCCTGGCAGCTTTTCCTGGAACAGTGTACAGCAGCTTCTAGGTAGGTTCCTCTGTCAAGGAGGTCAGCCCATTGCAATTCAGCCTCTCCTGCTTGTGCTCACCAAATACTACAATCCCAACTAGGGGCAGTTTTAAAATTGGAGTTTTATTAAACAGTATTACATGCACAAGCCTCCTTGCAGCCCAGTCCTTCCAGAGCGCACACAGCTCTGCTGCTGCAACAAGAGCTGTCCCCTTTTGATCCCCTCAGCTCAGCAGACCTTCAAGCCTTAAAGGGACAGGACACAGGTAAAGCTAACCCTGACATTCCCCTTCGAGTGCTACATTGAGTGTGCCCTCATGCAAGGCAGGAGATGAGAGACCAATCCGGAGGTGTAAGGCCATTTGGTACCTGTAATTAGACCAAGAAGCATTGTATAGAAAATGCTGAAGAAAAGGGTTTGAGCCTGACCATCAACCTGGATCCAAACATCCCCAGACTTTGGGAAAGCTCAGGTCTGGATCCCATCTTGCACCTCGGGGTTTTCTTTAGAGGTCTCCCATCTAAACACTGACTAAGCGCCAGCCCTATTTACTTTGTGGGGTCTGACAAAAGGCCAGCCCCAGGCGTCACTAGGGCTTGCTAAAGATAGCAACGAGACCTTTCACTTTAAAGCTCTATTTCCAAAAATCACTGCCCGGGTTACCGAGAGACCACTAAAACAACAAGGAGTCCAGTGGCACCTTAAAGACCAACAGATTTATTCGGGCATAAGCCCAACGAAAGCTTATGCCCAAATAAATGTTAGTCTTTAAAGTAGAACAGGACTACTTGTGGCACCTTAGAGACTAACAAATTTATTAGAGCATAAGCTTTCGTGGACTACAGCCCACTTCTTCGGATGCATATAGAATGGAACATCCCACCTGTTTATGCTCTCTGTATGTGTGTATATATATCTCCTCAATATATGTTCCATTCTATATGCATCCGAAGAAGTGGGCTGTAGTCCACGAAAGCTTATGCTCTAATAAATTTGTTAGTCTCTAAGGTGCCACAAGTACTCCTGTTCTTCTTTTTGCGGATACAGACTAACACGGCTGTTACTCTGAAACCAGTCTTTAAAGTGCCACCGGACTCCTTGTTGTTTTTGTGGCTACAGACTAACACAGCTACTCCCTGATGAGAAACCACTGAACACACAACACATGCATGTGCCCAAGCAAAACAGGGCCTTGCCCTGGGGGGGCCAGGCAGGAAGGGGTGAGTAGAGGGCAAGGGGAGGGAGCAGAAGGCAGGTTGGAGAACAAGGCAGCTTGGTGGCAGGGCCAGCATGGAGGCTAGACACTCTCCCTTCGCCTTACTTCTCCAGAGCTGTCCCCACTCTTCGGAGCGCAGGACCCCCGAGGGGCAGGTCTCCGCTGAGCCCCGAGGGGCGCGGAGAAGGGGCTCTGCAGAGCGAGCTGAGAGATGCGATATGGGCAGGGAGCGGGGGTTGCTCCAGGAGCTGCCTTAAAGCCGCACGCTCCCCTAGCGCCGAGTCCCGGCTCGCCCCTGGGCCGGTGCCGCTTTAAGGCGGCGCCCGTCAGTGGGAAGAGGAACTGGGGCTAACACTGCCGGGTTGGGCTGCAGGCTGCCGCAGGGCCAAGGGCAATAGCCAGGCTCGCCGCTTGCCAGCCCGGCTGCTTTGGGACGGGGCGAGGGGCTGGGCAGCAAAGGGCTCTTTGCAACGCGCGCTGCCTTGCCCCAGCTGTGCCCCCCTCCGCAGCGGGCCAGATGTGCCCCGCGCTGCGCTCCCTTGCCCCAGCTGTGCCCCCCGCAGCGGGCCAGATGTGCCCCGCTCTGCGCAGGCAGGGGCAGCCCGGCCCCTCCTCTTAGCGGCTGCCGGCCGGCTCGCTTGTTGGCCGCAGAGGGCGGAATTTATTCTGCGCCAGCATCATCCGCCCGCCGCCGCTAGAGCCCGGGGGTGGATTGGGCTCCCGGCGGGAGATGGAGCCGCGCGGCTTGCCTGGGAGGGGGGTGCTTGGGACCCAGGTTCAGCTCTGCCCGTCATGATATCCCCTTGATCCGCCCCCATCCCCAGCTCAGCCATGATTTTACTAAGCAGCTTTTTACAGCTCCACAGCCGGCACTGCGGCCCCTTCACAGCGCTGGGGCTGGGCAGGGCGCCCTGCTCGGGAGCCAGGTCCTGCAGTGCCATGTGCCGGCACCTGCGCGTCTTGGTGGACATGGACGGGGTGCTGGCGGACTTCGAAGGCGGATTCTTAAAGAAGTTCAGGGCCAGGTTCCCAGAGAAGCCGTACATTGCCCTGGAGGATCGCAGGGGCTTCTGGGTGTCGGAGCAGTACGGCCAGCTGACACCTGAGCTGAGTGTGAGTCAATGGATTCTCCCCCCCCCCCCCATTATATTGTTATTCTTCATTATTTGTCTGACACACAGACTGTAAACTCCCCTGGGCAGGGGTTGTTGTCTTTATTTGTCTGGGCATCACCTAACATAGTGGGGCCCTGATCCTTGGTCGGGGTTCCTACAGGCTACAATAATAAGAATGATTAATAATTAAAATCATTATTATTCATAATAATTTATATATTGGGTTTTCCATGTTGATTTTTTTTCCCTCCTGAAATGAAGTGGATTTTAGTGCAGATTCTTGCTGCAGGCTGTCTTTCTATTTTGATCAATTCAAACAATTTATTTCAAAATTCCAAAGTAGTATAGTCCAGATTTTCCTCCCCAGTTATAATTTCCAGTTAAGAACATGCTGTATGGCTTAATGCAAATGCTGCAACATTGCATTCAACAGTTGCCTTCATCTCTAGCTGTATTGTTTAGCTCCTCAGCAACAACACTCCGGCCATGATGTAGCAGATTAGTTGAAAGCAAACCAAAGCAACTGACATTTCAAAATAGCTGAAATCATTTCCTTTCAGGGCTTATTTAAAACAACAACCTTAAAACCCTTCTGAAAAATGATGTTGGGTTGTTTAAAACTTTTACCAGTTAAAACCTAAAGCCAGGACACTCTCTTTATATTGTTCTTTAGCCAGTATCTGTGCATTTGGTTCTGCAGAAACTAGGGCTCTGCCCCAGAGAGTTTACAATCTCACGTGGGAGTTGACAGTTTAATTCAGAGATCGCGTTTGCATGTGACAAAATGTGTTTGAAACAAAGAAAAGGCGTCATGTCTCTGATGGCACAAATGGGTACAGTGTGGTGAACAAATGTAGGCCCGAAATGTCCTTACTCAGGTGAAACCCTCATCGCCTTAAAGGCGGACAGAGCAGGGCTGCAGAGGGTGGTGTCTGGTCTATATAGCTGGAAGGAAAACCACCTGGAATTGGTGGGATACAGGGAAGCCTCTCTGTTATGAGAAGGCTGATGCTAAGTGTATTAAACATCTCAGAAAAGATATATTAGAATTGGAAAAGGTGCAGAGAAGGGCAGCAAAAATAATGGGGGATGGAACAGCTTTTGTATGAAAGATTAAAAAGACTGGGACTGTTCAGTTTAGCAAAGAGACAACCCGGGGCGGATATGATTGATAGAGGTCTATACACTCATGAATGGTGCGGAGAAAGTGAACAGGGAATTATTTACCCGCTTCACATAACACAAGAACCAAGGGTCATCGGATGAAATTAACAGGCAGCAGGTTTAAAACAAACACAAGAAAGTACTTCTTCACACAACGCACCATCAACCTGTGGAACTCATTACCAGGGGGTGTTGTGAAGGCCAACAGCATGACTGGGTTGAAAAAAGAATTAGATACGTTCATGGAGGATAGGTCCTTCAGTGGCTATTAGCCAAGATGGTCAGGGATACAACCCCATGCGCCGGGTGTCCCTAAACCTCCAATGCCAGTAGCTGAGGCTGGACAACAGGGGGATGGATCACTCGAAGTTGCCCTGTTCTGTTCATTCCCTCTGAAGCCTCTGGCCTGGCCAGAGTCAGGATACAGAACTAGATGTATCTTTGGTCTGACCCAGTGTTGCTGTTCTTCTGTTCTTATGATAGTGTGATTTCTTCTGAGATTTCAGCAATGGTTGTCCACTACCATGTGTTCTCAAGAACTTGGGTGTATGGGGTGTTCATGGTGTTGGGTTATCTCATCACATTAACAGACATCACTCCTGTTAAAACCCACACACTCTTGGGGTGAAATCCTGGACGTTATTGGTAAAACTTCAGTGGGGCCATGATTTCCTCCTGCGTTCCAGACAGTGCCCAGTTAATATTGGAGAAAGGGAGTCAGGCTGTTTCTGTATGGTATTTGGGCAACAGCACTCGGGATGTTGCGCTCCATTTGGGACCACATCAACAGAACGATATTGACAAATTGGAGGGAGCTCAGAAAAGAGCAACCGAAGTGATCAGAGAGCTGAGAGGGGATCAGCTTTGGAGGGAAGAGTAAAAATGCTAACTGCCCATAGCCTGATAGCCTACAGAGTTTGGAAGGGTGTTAATTCCTGGGGGAAGGGGTGATTCTATACAGTTCCTGGGGATAAATAAGAAAAGGAAAATGTTGGGTGAAGATCAGGAAGCTCTATTAAACCAGGAAAAAGTCTCCCCAGGGAAGTGGTAGAATCTCCAGCCCTTGGACTTTTAAACCTAGACCGATCAGAAGAGCACTGAGCACAGGAACAATCCTGACCTGACATGAGATGATCTGGCAGATGTTTTTCCTCACTAAAGGCTTTGCTCTGCTCCCATTGAATATAGTGGCAAACCTCCTACTGACGTTGGGAGCAGAACCGGCTCCTGCATCCCCAGTACAGCAAAGCACTTAAGCACATGAAAAGGTTAAGCACGTGTGCAAATGCTTTGCTGAACCGGTGCCGGTCTTCTTGGATGTCAGCTGTAGAACGCTGATTTATAGCTTTTAAATGTTCCCCCCACTGGTATAATGCACTGTAGTTTGAGTTGTGATGTACATTATTTTAGCTTAATAACCTGTTACAGTAACTGCTCTTTTCACATGGACAGGAGGATTCTCGGCAGGCTGCATTGCAGCCCTAGGAGTTGCCTTCACTTTTTATTTTTTTAACATGCACTAAGATGTGTAAGAAGGATTGTTTCCAAACCACTGGTGCTACTTGAGTCTTCTGCTGCCCTTCAGCTCCCCTGGAGCAGCCGAGTGATGGGATTTCTGTTTTGCTCCCTTCCGCCCTTTTAAGTGGGTGTATTCGGCCCTCCCACATTCAGCGTGACTTATCTGACAGGTGGATGGACTTTGCTTTGGTGCTCTCCAGCACTGAGCAATTAATGCTTAGGGCCAGACTGTGGCCCAACTGTGCAAGGGGGTATAGAAGACTTAAGGCTTCTCTGTACTCCCGTGCACCAGAGACCTAGATCGCAGGTAGCAGTGCTGGAAGCCGGACCGTTACATCCCCCATGCAAGAGGGTGGGAGTGGACAGAGTGGTGAGGAGGCAAACCCTTGGCTCTGCCACCACCCAATGCACAGGCTAGGATAGCTAGGTATAGGCCTGACCCATGGTACTTCTCCCTGAGAGCAAAGGGGAATCTGGAAGGCAAAATGTGACTCCCAGATTCACACCTTGCCTTCTGATCTGCTCCAGGGGAAGCAGAACAGCCTGGTGCTTGGGGTTCATGACAAAGCCACAACCGAGTCCTTAAGCAGAACTCAACCTTCTCTTGCTCCTGTCCTGTTAAGCCAATTGCTTATGGGTGAGACCTCCAGAATGTCCCATTTCTCCCCTCCACCAAAGGATACACATCCAGGCAAAACAATTCTGCGACTGTATAGATTCATGGTCATCAGTGAGGATAAAACCAGGGGTGTGGCTGGCATGCACTGCAGTGTTCTTTGCTTCCCATAGCCTATAGGTCAGGGCAAGTAGAGTGTAGCTTACATGGAGAACCGGGCACCCCTGGACAACCCCAAAGTACTCCAGAGCACAAAAGTGGCTTAAAGCTACCTTTGCCCCTCTGATTCTGCCCGAAGCAAAGGCCCTCTGTGTCCTCACAAATCCTTAATTGCACAGCTACCTTCAGAATCTTTCAAGGCTGCTTCTGGGTTGGTCCAGTTGGGTTTCCACACAGTTTCACAACTGCTTCCTCTGGCTGGGGCTGAGTGTGCTGCCATTGCCCAAGGAGCTGGGATCTCTATGCACAGACCATCACAATGTTATTTTTAATTAGGGGAAGTGGGATTTTTCTTTCATTTAGGCCTGGCTCGCATGTTTCTTGCCCCTTGCCTGGATCAGTCGCTCGGGAACAGATGTGATTCTGTGATCTTCAATCAGTGTGGTGCAAACCTCTTCCTCTGAATAGTTGATCAGATCCAGGCGGGCTGGCTGTGGGGTCTGAAAGAAGCAACCCCACAGCAAAGACAAGCTAGATGTGCAGACACACACTCCTTCCACCTTTTTGTTTTTGAGCATGAGACCCCCAAAGACTGCTTTCCTTAACAATCTAGCAATTTATGGCAGTGCGAGGACTTACAGGTGCACAGAGTATGCCCTGCTCTCTACATCCAGCTACAAGGTGTAAATTACAGGCAGCCTCTGGTCTCCCTTGTCCCAGGATTCTGCTCCAGGCGGTCTATATACACGTTGCCTTCCTCAGACTTTCCTTTTTTTCCCTGGCAGCGTTATAACAAAGTGCTCAAGCCCTTGCCCTCAGGGACTCTGGGTCATGCTGAATTTGCCTTGCTCAGGAACTCACTTGACTGGTATTTTTTAGAGGGACCCTTGAGGTTAGAGGGGCAGCTTGCCTTCCATAGCAATTGGGGCATTTTGGTTACTACCTTAGATTCTTTCCTGGAGACAAAATGTCCCCATAGCACCCCGTGCTGAACAACACTGTAGTACAGCAGACTGGGAAGCTAATCTGCTTCAGATGGACCTACGTCATGAGAGTCAGATCCAGGGTTTGGGAGAATTCAAGTTTTGGTTCAGGACCCTCTCTCACACCTGCTGTCAGACCCAGCCAGCCTCTCGAACACCTACCATCTTCTTTCCAGGGGAAGGGTCGTCAGAGGGAAAAAATGCACGTGGCAACTCAGGGCAGGGAGGAGAGGAGCAGGATGGACTGTACAGTAACTGGGATGTTTGCCCTTGCAGGAGAAAGCAATCAGCATATGGGAGTCAAAGAATTTCTTCATTGAGCTGGATCCAATCCCAGGGGCTGTGGAAGCCGTGAAGCAAATGGCTAAGTTGGAAAAGTGAGTACACGTTCACAATTGTGGATGGGAGGGGGTCTAAGTGCAGCAGGGCGTTTGTGCTCTAGGCTTCTGCTGCTGGAGATCTGGTGGTTCAGATTCCGATGGGTGAAAATGAATGTGATCCTAGTGTCTGTTGCAAAGCCCTCACGTAGTTAGGCGCAGTTAATCTGATGTACAGCCCCCTCTGCTGTTCCAGTTCTGGGACTTCTTTTAGGTGGGAATTGAACTGCATTGCCAGAGCTCTGGAGAGAGCACTTTTTGTTAGTAATAAATGCGTGCGCGCACACACTCCCGCCCCCATAGATTCGTCAAAGCACTTGGCAAGACAGTCTGTCTTGGTTTGCTGCGTGTCAGTGAGCATAAACACCATATGAATGAAGATTTCCAGTTCTAATATCTAGGCCCCTCTGGGACCTGTCTGACCTCAGGTTTTGCCTATTCCTAAAGTAGGATCCGTAGTTTCAGCAGAGATTTTGCTAAGCAAGCTGTAGCACCTGAGCCCTCCTGGTGTCTGCCTCCCTAGTGCCCTCTCTTGGATGTGTGCCTGTGTTAGTTACCTCAATGCCCACGCACCAGAAATGCTTTTTCGTGCAACCCTATTCAGTGTATGGTGGCGAGTTCCAGTCAGGGCCCGGTGTCTGTGTAGCAGCGACCAGACTATTTAAGGGTACGTCTTGGATCCTAGGGTGCTTTTAGATCTAGAAAGGGAATTAAATTGGTGCGTTTCCTCACTCTCGCTCTCTCTCTTTTTCCGGCAGCACTGACGTGTTCATCTGCACAAGCCCGATCAAGAAGTACCGTTACTGCGCTTATGAGAAGGTAACCAATGAGTGAGCTCTGTGAAATGGAGTGGGTGTGCAAGCCCTGGGTCTGGGGCAGGTAGACTGGGCCCCGAAGCACAAGTGTCACCCATGGAATATAAAATCTGTTGCTGGCCAGTGTGTTTCTCCAGCCCCACCCCCAATCACTGGAGAGCTCTTCAGTAGTAGCTGGTCAATCACACTGCAAGGTCAGCGCCTGTGTCTTGTGCTTCCCAAGTGATCCCAAAGCACTCTAAAGGCTATATATACCAGAACCACTTCGTTCGCCTCTAGGAGGCAGCCACCTCTGAGATGGAATATGGCAGCTGTCTGACAGAGCACAGTGACGCTATGTAACAGTTTGGGACAGGAATTGAAGTATATGCTCTCCAATTCAAACTGCAGGGGAAATTTAGATAGGTAGAAAGCAATTACCCAAGGACCGGTTGGCAGGGCTAATCCTTGGTATCTTCAGTAACCACATATGAGAGTAGGGATAGCCTTGTGGCAAATGCCCAGGTCTGGGGAATCAGGACGCCTGCGTTCTAGTCCTAGCTCTGCACATCACTTGCTATGCTGCCTTAAGAAAGTCAGCTGACCTCAGTTTGCCCATCTGCAAAATGGGGGTGGATTCTTGCCTATCTCACAGGAGACACTGGGGGCCTTAACTAATTACTGTCTGTGAAGTGTGCTGAACTCCTTGGGTGGAAGGTGCTATGGCAGGCAGACACTATAGTAATTATAAGCACGTGGGACCTTTCATCACAATCCCGGAAACGATTGGTGGTTATAGCATGAGACATTTCTCAGGTGCTACCAAGTGGAGAGCGAGCTGAACAAACAGGAGATCCACAGCTGGGACCATGTTGGATGCAAGTTGGAGGGAAATCAGTGTCCTTTCTGGGCCATTAATACTGTTACTCCTTTTGGCCCCGTCCGTTAGCTACAGTTAGGAACCCTGCAGGTTGTTTCTCTCAGGAGGAGACAATGTTGGAGTCGGGTATCTTTGTTTATAAGAACGTACAAAGTCCTGTTCCCCATAACACAGTAGGAATCAAACAGCAGGAGACAGTTTCTTTGCTCTCAGCTCCAAGCCCCTTTCTCTAGCCAGCTCTCCTCTTAGCTTTTTCTCAGGGCCACGCAGCCAATGCCTCTGGAGCTGTGTCTGGTGCTTCTTTGCTGCGTTCTTTCTCTGCTTCGCTGGTTCTTCTCTCTCCCACACAGGCACACCCCTCCATGGTCCACCAGGTAATACCCAGCGAAAAACCCTCCACTCACCCAGCTCAGCTCCCCGAGCGGCCTCACAGCTAGTGACAAGTGCCTTTGGTTTGGTTTGAGGCCTCGATTGTTTCTTACATTCATCCCAAACCCAGGGTGGCTGCTACCCTCAGCAGTTTCCCTGAGGTTTGTCCCAAACTCTAACAATGTACTTGGCAGGGTGTCTTCCCACCCCTGCCCCCAGAGCCTCCTGTTGTTCCTTACCTTTGTCTTTCGCTAGCAAACCAACGTCAAGCGCCCTGCGCCTGTGGCTGGTATTTGATGCTGCCTTTCTGCTGAGCTGGGGCCATGCTGCAGCTGAAGCCAGCCTGCCCTACCTGCCACACTAACTGCGCCACCCCCTTGCTTTCCAGTACGCCTGGGTGGAGAAGCATTTTGGCCAAGAATTTCTGGAGCAGATTGTCCTAACGCGAGATAAAACGGTGATCTCTGGCGATCTGCTTATAGACGATAGACCAGATATAACAGGTACGGGAGATTGGACGCAGTAAAGGTAACCGTATGGTACTCCTGGGGCAGGTAGATTGGGGTCGTTCCCCTGCCTGTGTTTACTTTATGGAACTTTTTGGCTGATGCTGCATTCCTCATGCATGTCGGGCTCGAGGGCACCTGCTGTGCTCCCAGCTACGTTGGCTGTAATGTTTTTTCGGGCTGTTATTATTGAGCAAGAGCTGCCAAAACTCCTTGCACTGCTGATGCCTGCCGGAGATTGGATCGGCATTTTCTTAGAGCCCAGGGGCGTTTGGTTCTGGGTCAGCCCAGGGTGGAGAGAGGGTCTAGCAGGGAAATCCGGATTCAGAGCTGAGCCTCCCCACGGTGTGGATGGGCAAGTCTAGTGAGAAGGACAGTGGGCTGAGACTCAGAAGACCTAGATTCAGTTTTTGGTTCAACCACAGGCTCCCTATGGGACCTTGGGCAAGTCACTTAGAGGTTGTCTACATGGTGCATTAGTCTGCACCTGCACGGTGTCAATTCTAGTGCACACTAGCCTGTCACGCACTAACTGGCCTGTGCGGACCCTGCTGGTGCGCACTAACAGTTCCCTAGTGCACGTTGATGTGGTCCCGTTTCAAACAGTACAGCGTTATTGTGCACTAGGGAACTGTTAGTGCGCACCAGCAGGGTCCACACGGGACACACTAATACGCCCTAGAATTGACACCCTACTGGTGCAGACAAGTCCCTAATCTTCCCTGTGCCTCCACTCCCCTGCCCATGACCTGGGGATCGCACTTCCCTACCTCCCCGAGGGCTGTGAGGATGAAGTCCGTTAGCAGCTGCGGGTTGTGAAGATACCACAGCAAGGAGGACCAGGGCCGTACCGAGCTAGATGGGGTGTGTTTGGATATGGGCTCATCTCTGATGAGATCGCAGGCTGCTGGAAGTGCGACACCAGCACACGGACCTAGTACCTGGCCCAGAGCCCCATGCAGGGTCATGATGGTGCTAGGAGGCTCCTCCCCTGAGCTGCTTTGCTCTCCTTGTCTTTCAGGAGCCGAGCCAAACCCCAGCTGGGAGCACGTTCTCTTCACAGCCTGTCACAATAAGCACCTGCAGCTGCAGCCCCCCAGCAGGAGGCTCCACTCGTGGGCCGAGGACTGGAGGGCGATCCTGGACAGCAAACGGCCACCGCCCAGCCAGGCCATTTAAAGTGACAGGCTCCTGAGGCTGCCCCCTTAGCTGAATGGAGCGCTCTGTGGTGTCCAGCTCCAGGCTGAAACCCACAGACAGACAACCGTGCTGGGCAGAGTAAGGAGAGGGGCCCTGGCAGGGAGAACAGGGCCAAAGGGGGATCGTGTTCATTAAGCTAGAGGCCACTGGGCCATGTGTGACTGGGCCGCCATGAAGCAACAGAAGGATTCTGGGCCCATCCCACTACAGGAAGCCCTGTCTATCGTGTGTCTCCTTTGCGCCCAGCTCTGTTTATCTAAGTGGCATCTTAGTATTGGCGTCTGTAGCCACTGGCCCCAAATGTAGTGTCTCCGATGGACTCACCTCTCTACTTGTTACCCGGCGTCCCCTGGACCTGCTTAGTGGTGCAGATTAACTTTTAAATACGCCCCATCTACGTTGAGTTGGAACACTGGATCAGCGGTCAGTACTGTCCTAGGGTTTGCCCTAGAGGACTGTCAAAATCCTTCTTCCTCCACCCATCCAGACGCAGAGGAGCGGTCTTCCCTTCCCTCAGTCCCCAGCCCAGCTCTTCTTCATTCTTTGGCTCACCTGCTGTCAACACTCCAAGGGGAGCATCTTCCTGCCGCAGCGTTTGCTTTTCCTCACAGCTGTGACTGTGCCTGCCGGGACTGCCTTGCAGGAGTGCATGGGGGAGCATTGTTAAACAAGGGGAAAATCAGGGTCACGTTACTGACTGGAGGACTGGGGTAACCCCACTTCGATCATCGGGGACCCGCATCAGCTCTGCTACTCTGAGAGGCTCAAACTGATTTTGGCTGTAACCCGGCAGCACCGTCTTTAGAAAGGGCTCGGATGGCAGCTGTGCATTGGCGGGGGTCAGTGGAGGTGGAGATGAGCTTTCACAACTTCTCCCTCATTCCAGACGAGTGAGGCAACAACTCTGGCCCAACATTTACTTCCCCCATAGATCAGAGGTGGTGGAACAAGCCACACCCCCCCAGCTTGAAGTGGTTTCCATTGTACACAGGGTTTACAGTTCAGTTCAATGGCCACCACTATAAAGATTGTTCCAGGGCCCCTGCAATAGATAAGAGATTGAGGAGCCCCTAATTAGCTTGAAGTTATCCATGGGCTATCACTTCCCCTCCCTCCCCCGTAGTGGTTTTGGAGGCTCTTCTCCCCTACTCAAGACATAACTCCTGGGATGGTTGGGGCACTCCATCACAGCTGTTAACTCCAGAGTGCAGCCCCTTGACTTGAGATGATCCGTGTCACACGGCTGGCCGGCCTCTCGCAGCTGTGCGACACATCAGGGATCATTGTTCAGCCCAAGCACCAACAAGTGGCTCTGCCATCCCTTAATCCTTTCCCCAGAGGCTGGCTATTCGGAATGGGGCAAGCTAATGGGGCTGAGAAGAGAGAGGTGGATAAAATAGGCATGGTCTAGCCCGAGAGGTGCGGTTAACAGCCCGAGCACAGGATGGGGAGCCAGGAACTCATGGGTTTTCATCCTGGCTCTTCCACTGATCCCCTCTCTAGTTACAGGCAAATCACTTTGCCTCCCTGTGCCCCCGCTTGTATAATGGAGATGTCAATACCTCTTGGGGTGACAAGGGTCTGGAACAACAGCCAGCCTCTAAATCTTTGAGGTGTGTAGGCTATTTCCTACGCACATTGGGAACGGGGGGGAGGGGAGGAGCTATGCTAAAAGACATTGTGGTAGCCACAGTTCGTCACTGGGTGCCCGGGTGTATTCTTTGGCACTGAAATATTGACCAACAGCAGAGTTCGGAGGGCCCAGTGACCATATGCATTGATAAAGCCAGAGCCTGAGTGGGTCTCAGCATTGGAGTTCCACAGCAGAATGGACAGAACCTGCCATCACAGTTGGAAGAAGCAAAAGCTCAAGGCTGCGCTAGTTGGTAGCTCTCCTCCCTCCATCAGACATCCAGAGAGCAGAGGGCCCTGCCAACACCACAGACCTTTACTACAGACCTGCTGCTTCAGAGAGGGGCTTCGTTAAGTGGTGCAGAGAGATCTCGGAAGCCCCTTCCCTCCGCCAGGCTCATCCTGCTCTGTGTCCGGAGCATAGGTTACCACTCCTGAGACCCACGGGCATTGCCTCCTGCCAGCGGAGTCCGGCCGGCCAGCCTGCACATTCCATGCGATACTCCTGGCAATGAAAAGGAGAACCTCCCCCCACCCCCCTAGGAATGGGACCTGTGGGTTCCCCTAAGCTAAAGGCTCCCAGGCAGGAGGGCAGCCAGGTGTTTGCAACTCTTGGCCCTTTGCCTGCAGCAATCACTCTTCCCTGCGATCAATCTTCGCACATTTGGATTCCCCACCTCTCTCCTTAGCAAGGCTGTGAAAAGCAGGTAAAGCCCGAAACCACGTGGTGCATGAATAAACTGTTTCACTGATTACTGCGCCGTTGGCGTCAGCTCGTATCAAGGTCTCTAGGACCTGGACGTTGCACTGAACAAAGATGATGCTTCAGGATTTTGCCCTTCCTCAGCTTTTACCGCTGGGGCCAAACCCTAAGCTGCCGTGGGGAGCCATAACTGCCGCTCTCCTTGGATTGCGAACGCTCACGTCTCCTGGGGTTTGGGCCCCTGTCTGCAATGGGAGTTCTGCCTGCCTGAGGGAGGACTGCAGGGTTAGGTCCAGCTTCTGTGTGTTACAGACTGGAAGGGCTGTCTTAAAATGTAAACCACTGTGTACGCTCTTGGGGTGACCGCTGGGCCCCAGGCTGAGGTTGCGCGGAGAATAGTCTGGTTTTACAATAACTTCTTGGGATTCAAGGCTTTGAATCCTGAACTGCTGAGAGAGATCGAGACAGCTGCTGCCTAGTCCGAGCAGTCATTTATCAGCGACGTGCGGCAGACGAGCGTAGCTGGTGGTACCTCGCCCTCCAAGGGCATTACATTTTTTTCAGCACTGTGTTTGTTTTGTTAATTGTCCCAGTTCTCCCTCCCAGTCCCCTCCACGCCTCTGGGCAATGCTGTTATCAGGAAGGGGGTTCTAGGGGGAGGCCAGAGCTAACCGGAGTTACAGCAGCTATTCAGCATTATGGCCCTAGCAGAGGCTGGATTGGATGTTGTGCTAGGCTGGGAGTGTGACTTTGCTTTCTCCTTGCTTGGTTATTTTTTCCACTTTTGAGGACATAATATTAAGAGCGAAATCAGAAAAGCTCGTTCAGGTTGGTCCTGTTTTCCAGCGACGGCACTTGGAAGAGGAAGATGTTACCAGGGCTAACCGCCCTGTTCGTCTTCTCTCTCACACCCATCCACCCCGGCTATAAGCTGAACTGTTTGGACCATATCCTCAGGTGTGTAAATCAGCATAGCCAGTGAGGTTAGGGAAACAAGGCCAATTTGCACCAGCTGAGGCTCTGGTCTTTAAAATGGTTACACTGGTTCTGTTGCTCAACTGAGATGCAGAGAAGTATTGTTTTTTAGATTTAGAGTGTATAACAGATCCACCCAGGATCCTTGCACTAAATATTCAATTTTGTTGTCATTGCAGTTTATATGAAATAGGGTTTTAATATTCCTGGCACCATACTAACTGTAATAGAGGGGCGATTTTACCTCCAGGGCTCCGATTACTCTGGAGAAGGGTCATGTGGCACTAGCAACATGCCACTGACCACTGCTGCTTTCTTTTGGCAACTACATCCTAGCCCATTCGATGGAATCCCTGTGAACGGAAATAGGGCTGGTAGGAGGCTTTGATTTCTGTCCAGCATCTTGCAAATATGACTGGCAGTTAACTAACCAGTAAAAGGCATTAGGCCGGGGACGATCGTTCCAGAGCACGGCCGAGCGAAAAGCACTAGAAAGCCACGTCCCGTTATGCCAGAGAGGTACGTATCATACAACAGGGAGGTAGGCAATGCAATCTCCTGGTTACATTACAGAGTTGGTTGTCAGGACACCTGGGTTGTCTTCCTAGTTCTGTCTGTCTGTCTAGGGTTTGGTACCTTGCCATTTCCGGGATATCTGAGCATCTCTGCCACAGACTCGCCAGGTGACCTTAAGCAAATTACTTGCCCATTCTGTGCCTCAGTTTCCTCATCTGTAAAATTCGGCTAATCCCACCTACTTCACAGGGGTGCTGTGAGGAGGAGTTGGACAACATCATGCGCCTTGAGAGCCCCAGTCAGAACATGCTCTGTAATTTACCATTAACGATCAGCTCCCTGTCGGATAGGCACAGGAATCAAAGTGGGGCAGGATGCCTGTTTTGGGGGGCCCAATCCAAGGATGTTGTGAAAATGCTTATCTTTACAGCAAATGCTTCTTGGTTCCCTGGACATCAACAGAGATGGGTCAGGACCAGACCATCTGCCCCCGTCCAAATCCAGAGATGTTGGGTTGTCTCATTTCTAGTCACCAGTGTTGGGTGGGTGGATGGGTGTATAACATATTGTGTGTAACCTGCGGGGCATCTACTGGATACAGCTGCCATACATGGAGAGACTGAGTGGGCGAAACATCCTCCTTTACTCATTCCTACTGAAATGAGGAAACATGACAGGTGGTGGCCATCTGGGTCAGTCTGACACATCCCAGGGAGCGCTAAGGAGCGAGTTCAGAATCTGGAAGGTTTTAGCTGCCTGAAAAATACAGCATGAGCCTGATCCCAAGCCGGTGGTGGAAACATATGGAGGGACTTGCCTCAGGGCCTAGCCGCTCAGCAAGGCACCAGAGAGTCTGTCGCACACGATGAGAAATGGGATTTACTTGCAAAACTAAAGGGTAGAAGTTCAGCTCTGGGGTGAGTTGGTGGTTGTTCCGCTCCCGGGCTGACAGGGCACTGAGCATTAGCCCTTGTGTTGATTTGACTGAATTGGAGGAAGAGCAAGAGGACAGGGGAGCTCTCCTTCAGGGTGTCCTGGTCAATGGACCCCCATCTTGGCAGTTATCAAACAGTTATTCTCCAAAGGCTGGTGGGTCTCAGTCCCGCTGGTCAAGTGTCCACATCACAGAAGCCGCTAGCACTACTGACACTTAACCGCTCCCTTGTTAGCAGGCGCCGAGGCTTGAGTGGCCCCCGGGGACCGAACTCCCTTCACCCATCGTGTCGGTAGCCAAGATTGAGGTGGCAGCGTGGAGGACGGATGCATTAGTGCTGTGGCTAGATATCCGATCCCAGCCATCACGGCTCTCAGTGCAGCGCTCAATTCACTTTAAAGAGAAAATTAAATTTGAGCGAGAGCTTTTTGCTCTTCAGGCTCAGCATCCCTAATTAAATAGAACAAGTAATGAGATTAAAACGAGGTTAGTCAGTTCGCAGGGGAGCAGAGATACCGGCGCAGAGATAGTGGAATTGAGGGCACGGAGCCGAGGGCTGATTAACCCGTTTTAGCTTTGAGCAGTATGTTCCTGGGCATTACCAGCTCTTGGTTATAACCAGCTGGTTCCAGGTCCCTGTCCTGAGGGCCAGATGCTGCTCTCGCACCAGGGTAAGGAGTATCCCCTGAAGGCAGTAGTACTGCAGGGGCGTAAAATAAGTGGGGAAGCCAGGATCAGGCTCCATGGGTCTGATTCTTATCTCCCATACGCTGGTGTCGGTCACTGTAGTAAATGGAGTGGCACTGCAGGAGGTGAGATCAGAATGCTTCAAGTCAAAGCCAGCTAGCCAAGCAATGAGGCCCCACTGTAGGGCCCATGGGCGTAGGCAGGTGTCTTGCCTTGGTTATGTTGGGATTTGTCAGTTTCATGTTTTGGGGCTGTGAGAAATGATATAAAAGGGATGCGAAAACAAATGTATGGAAAGAGACTGTGTCTGTTGATGAATGGGTGCATGTACCTGTGGCCGTGCGGCAGACGACTGGACACAATAAACAGATAAACCTGGATCTTGTTGTGTATCAACCACCTTACGCTATGGGATGTAGAGGGGACAGGAGTGCAAAGGCACCTCTAGGATGCTCAAGTCCAGCCCTTCCCAAGGAGCAGGAAAGACTAACCCTGTCCTTTCCATGGGCCAAATCCTTTTTAGTGCGTGGGAGAGATGAGGGGAGAGATGTGGAGCAAAAGGGACAAGCCCCTCTTGTCATACATGGACCTGAACCTCTTGGGGCAACTTGAACCCTGCTGTAAGCAGGTGCAGCGCCCATTGTCCTTTGTGGCAGTTGTGCCTGCTTTTGCTGGAACCCGATCTGCCCCACAGCTCAGAGTGCTATGCTATCCCATCGGCCCCAGCCTCTGCCAGCCACAAGAAACCTGCGGTGCTCATGAGTTTCACAGGGTCAGATCCTGAGCTGCTGTAAGTTGGATGTCAGCGCATTTACAACAGCTGAGGAGCTGGCTTAGGCAAGCCTGTTCTGCAGAGTGCGTGCAAATAAAGGTTTCCAGGAATCCTTAATAGTTCTTAATCCTTCCTCCCAAGCCTTCCCTGCTACCTCCTTCAAGGTGGACAACACCACCATCCCTGCCTGTCACTCAGGGGTGTAACCTGAGCATCACCTTCAGCTAGGTGACCAGATGGGCTGAAGAAAATATCGGGACACATTGGGAATGGGGGGGGCGGGAGGGGACTCCTGCCGGCGGAGTAAAAAGAAAGAAAAAAAAAAAAAAACAGGAGTGCAAAATAATGGGACAAATTGCGTCTTGACCAGACATTGGTCGGGATGCAGGACAAACGCCTAAATATCGGGACAGTCCCAATTTTATCTTGACATCTGGTCACCCTACCTTCAGCTCAGACCTCTCTCTAGGTCCTCACTTTCAGGTTGTCTAAACCTTGGCAGGTTTTTCTGCATTACATTTCTCAGACCTTGTCTACACTTGCAGCGGCATGTAGGGGACATGTGGCTACACGCTGCAGTAAAACGCAGGCTGCTTCCACACTTGTAACTACAGCGTAGCTACCCCCGGCGGTGAAAGACTCTGGCAGGGGGAGGCGGTGGGGAAAGGCTCTGGCAGCAGGGAGACAGTAGGACATTACACTGCTAAAAATAGCAGTGTGGACATGGGAGGCATGGCTTGGGTGTGTAGAGAGCTGTAGGGCATATACTCTAGCAGGGCTCAGGCATGTAGGGCACTCGACTCACCTAAGCTGTGTCTCACCATCTAAACTGCTCTTTTTACCGTGCTAGCTGGGTGTGCAGCGTCTGTACTCTACATGCCGGCGTAAGTGTAGATGTACCTTAAGATACGGTCTTTTCTATCCATCCAGACAGCCAGAAGAAACGTCTCAGCCACTGCAACACCATCTCTCTGACCTTGACAAATGCCACCTTGCCCTGCTTGTATCCATTCAGAATAGTGGTGCAGGGACCATTCTCCTACCCTGCCACTTTGACCAGGTCACCCCCTCTCTTTGCAGCCCTCCACTACCGCCCCCTTCTGCATCGCATCAAACATAAGCCGCTTGTCTGGACTTTCAAGGCCCGTCGCTGCCCTACCTACCATCTTCCATTGACTGCTGAGAGGTTGATTCCCAACTCGGCTCAACCCAGGCCAGCCTTTAGCGGCCACTCAGTCCGTTTTCAAACAAGCATCTTCATGCTTTCTCCCCTGCTGCCCTCTGGCGTGGGAGGAGCTCCCTGTAAACCTCGGCATAGCTACTTTCTTCTCTTCCTTAGAACTCGTTTTCTGTGCTGCCTACATAAACACGCGCCAGTGCCTCGGCTGCTTGCGAGCTGAAAACCACATCCCAGGGGTGGGTAGTTAGTTTTTGTCAAGGTCCAAATTTCTTGGTCAAAGTCCAGACTCCAGAGAAAATAATACAAAAAAACCCAACAACATGGGCGGCGGGTGAATGAGCTGTTGGGGGAGGCTAGCCGCTGGCCCCTCCTCCTCTGCCCGAGGCCCCATCCCTCCCCTTCTACTCCCCCCTCTCCCACCAGAGGCAAAAGCACACACCCTCGCGGCCGCTGGCCCTCCTGTGCGCCCCCAGCCCCAGGTGGGTGGCGTGGCCAGAGCACCCCTTACCCCAGCGCCGGGTGGATGGCAGCACAGCGTTGTCCCAGCCCCAGCACCCCCAGCCCTGGGTCTTGTGAGCACCAGCCCCAGCCTCTCAGCCACGGAAGAGCGCCGGGAAGGGAACTGGAAGCAGGCAGGGGAGGCCTGGCAGTGGAGCGTGGGAGGGGCCTGACCAGGCTGTTTGGGGAGGCACAGCCTTCCCAGGCCTATGATACCCACTGCCCATGCCCAACAATAACGATAATAAGTAAATAAAAATATTTCGGGATCCATTCAAAAGCATCGGGTGGTCCGGATTTGGCCCATGGTCCACCTAGTGACTACCCCTGCCACATCCTGTCATGCTGACCAATATTGTCTCAGTGTTTCCTTGTACTCCGCCATCTGTCTGGGTGTCCATCTGTCGTCTCTTGAGTTGTACTTAAATTGGAAGCTCTTTGGGGCAGGGTCTGTTTTTTGTTTTCTGTCTGTACAGCACTTGCGTGGTGGGGTCCCGGTGCATGATGGGGGGCACCTTAGCCACTACGGTAATACAAACAAGAACATGATAATTCGAGCCAGAAAGGAGCATTGTGGGTAGGTGGTGAGGGGGACGAGCTATGCAGATTGCCACTGGTATTACTTGAGGAACACGGCTGGGCTTGCAGCAATGCTCCAGGCTGCTTCCATCTACTTTGGTCCAGTGATGCCCCTGCTCTATTTTAAAGCAAGTTCTCGATTTCAGCTCATATACCCCTCCGATGGCAGGGGCAGCTGATTCTCCACAGTTTCTGGGACTGCACATTGCCACAAGGTGTCGTCAGTTACTTATCTTGAGCAGATGTAAAATATAAGCAGAATTGTGCAGCTGTTTAGCCCAGGTGTAAGTGACGACACCAAGGGCAAGCCAGTGAACGGCTGCATTTTTCCACCATGGGGGGGCGGGGGGAGAGAGACAAACCTTCTCCCAGCAGGTGGCGCTACAATACCAAACTAGACATTTAGCACAGCAAATGGTCCTGTGATCAAGACTAGTTTTCAAGAGCACTTGCTAATCAGGGAGGGTTTGGTGGCCTCTCCGGGCTCTGAGGCAGGCCTTTGGACAAGCTGCTGTTTGTCTGCAGTGTGCAGACCACTGTGTCCAGTGGAGAATGCCAGGAATGGCTTGGGGTCAAGGAGATCAGGTCAACTGAAGATCCCCCCAAGATGGCTGGAAACTCAAGTTACAACTGTTCGATTGCTCTGTACAGGGGACAGGATCCAGGCTTCGTGGAAGGAGAGGCTACTTGATGGCAAGCAGAAGCAAGCTGGCCTCACACCGGGGCAGTTCTTTCTCTCTTGCGCTCACCCCCAGGCCAGGTCCTTCCCCTTCACAATAACGTCAGCAAAGACAACACGTGGATCATGGTTGTTCATTCTGGAGGCTTCTGTGTTTCACTGAGAGCTACTACCATGAAACAAAGACATATGAAGGTACAGGATACAACATCTCTCACCCAGCTGAGATATAGTGGGTCTGAAGCTCCAATTTAGGTCATTTATGTTTAGAGAGAAATCAAATCCGATGCACGGCCACAGGAATAGATGCAAATCTGCTGCCCTTCCATAGGTCCTTTTAATGGAAGATCGGAAAACCCAGTACTCTCCTGAGATAGGGATCACCTCACTCACTACTGAGATGCAGCCACCGCTGGGGTGGGACACAAAAACAGGGCTAAACAGTTCAGGGCAGGATGTGAAGGACACTATATTCGATTGAAACGATACAATAATCCAGGGGGTGATGTTTGGCCAGGGCATCAGGATTAACACCCCACACTCTTTAGAGAAGTTACATGGGATCCTCACTTCATCATCTCTACAAGATAGCATCTCTCCAGTAGCCACTATCTGGGATGCTAAAGCCAGTCCCAGCTCAGAGGGGGGGCGGGGGTGCCCTGTGCTTAAATCACCAGCACCACTTCCTGTGGTGCATGTGTGTTCCATAGAAGTCTCCCGTCCAAGTCCTGACCCATCTTGCAAGCCCTAATGTGAGCACAGTCCAACGTGATCGCACTTTGAGCCGTACTGAGCTATTGCCCCACACTTACTCACTAGTAACTTTTCTGTATTTCATGGAGTAATGATCAAACATCTCTGAGTCTGGCTTAAACCAACGAAAGGCAGGAAATTCCAGGGTAAGCAGAAAGGGTGTGTGTGTGGGGGGAGAAAGGAATAAGATGTGGTCTGAGCAGGTGCACGGGTGAAGCCAAAATTGTCACCCAGAGCAATGGTCAGCAATGAGTGACGAGCTGCCCTCGGTGCAGGGAGCATTCTGTTTGATGACAGACTCCTGAATTCAGAGTGCTGTGCCCACAGCAGCTAGTACCAATGCCCTGCGGTACTGAAACATCAGTGGGAAAAGTGAAAGAGGCAGAGTGAGTCCCTGAGAAACAAGCGAGGCTCAGAACAAGTGACAGATCCCAAGACAGCTCTGCAAATCCTTGGGCGTTTATACTGTCCTGGAGGGGATGAGGGCGCAGGCCGAACTAGATGTTCTTCCCAAGCTCTGGAGAGAAGGTTCAGCACAGCTCAGTTGGCAACTCAGTTTGGAACTAGAGGGGTAAAGTTCTGGTCAAATCCTGACCCATCCAAGAAACACAAAGTCATCATGAGCCCATCTCCATGTTGTTTCCTGCTAACAAAACTGTGCTCTGGACCATGTTCTTGCATCAAGGTCCTGGGTCAAATGTGGCCCTGGGGAGAGCCTGTCCTATCAGAACAGGAGTACTTGTGGCACCTTAGAGACTAACAAATTTATTACAGCATAAGCTTTCGTGGACTACAGCCCACTTCTTCGGATGCAAGTGGGCTGTAGTCCACGAAAGCTTATGCTCTAATAAATTTGTTAGTCTCTAAGGTGCCACAAGTACTCCTGTTCTTTTTGCGGATACAGACTAACACGGCTGCTACTCTGAAACCTGTCCTATCAGAGTGGAGCAATCTTTGCTGTCCATGTGGGCTGTTAAACTGCTTAGGCCTCTGATGTAACTGTACGTGTCCACTAGGGGAGGCTATATGATCAAATGTAACAATCTTGGAACTTTGCTCATTCCCATAGACACCTGTTGCACACGCTCCAGGAGGAAGGAAGTGGATAGTTTCTTCCAACACTTTGTTCCCATCAAACATTTTATGGGATCCCTCTGTAACCGGCTGGGGTGGGGGGGAGTCAGGACAACGGGAACCCCCTTTCTTGTATTCCAGCCTTATAATTTATTTGTCACCTGGAGGGGCAGGATGTTTAATCGGGGCACTTCTGGGCCTCCACTGTGATATCTGAGCATCAGCCTTCTACAGACAAAGAGAAACAGCTGTACACCAACCACAGCGCTATGGCACGTTTCCATGGGTCCCAGCAACATATGCTGCCCTTCAAGATCCCTTCTCCTCCAACATAGACCATGACAACAATAATAGTGATTGCTTAATGCTTTGCTGTTCTATTGCACCTTCCATTCAAAGGCTCTCAGAGCACTTCACAAATGCTAATGAGCTAACTGGAAGCAGATAGGTCAGTAATGACAACGGGACAATCCAGGAGTTAGAGCGACACATTCATGCAGCCTCTAAAGATTCCATTTGGACTGGCAAGGAGTCTGGCTTGAGAATGCTTCCGAGCCCCTGTGCACCTCAGATCCCTTTTCTTGCATTGACCATTAGGCAGGTGAATTTTGCCACCCCTGTGAAACCTACCCTCAAGGGGGAGAAGGGAGGATATTGCCCCAGAGGGACCGAGGCTTTTGCCTCATGGCTATAATTACTTTATGCCAAGGGGCGATCTCTCTCTGAGGGCTGCATACAGTTGTCAGCCTAGGAGAGGTAACCTAGGGTGGTCCTCCATGCGACCTGCGCTACGAGGCCACCATTAACACACACATGGGATGTTTTATGTACTTCTCACAATGACAGGTGTAAACACTAAGGGTCTGTCAGCTGCAGCAGTTGCTACTGACCGCCGAACGGCTAGGAGAGACACAGAAACAAGCCAAAACAAAAACATGCAGCCAACCGCTAAGCAAGAATTAATGAGCCTTGCAGTTCACCCTGAAGGCCACCTGGCTTGTGTGCTGGCGTACCACCAGGAGGGCGGATTCCAAAGATGGTGATTTCACTGAGAATGCCTGGGTCAGGGAGTTCAATAGGATGAAACACGGGTAAACACACCCATTCAGGTGGGAGAAAGAGAAGTGTGGATCTGAAATGAGGCAGGTTGAGGGCCTTGTGCCAAGGCAAACAGAGGTAAGGGTCACTTGGGGCTGAATGCAGTCCACATGGGAAGCCTGTTGGATTAGCCCCTTGGTGGTCATGCAGGGAGTGACTGGTGTGTTTCTAGGGCTCACACTGAAAGTGTCACCAGAAGAACTTTGCAGAAAATACTGGTAAAGCTCCTATTAAAGTGGTGTTGATAGGCAGCCATAAGTCTTCAGGCCAGTAGGATTCCTATTCCGGCAGGTGCTTTCCAGACACAGAAACACGGCCCTTGCTCTGAAGCACTTGTAACCAGAGGAGCCCGACAACGTACAGGAGGCGTGGGCTAAGACAGAACAGCTACACATTCTACCCTCCCTCAGATATCAACCCCCCAATGACCCTGTGACCCAGACACTGACCACAGGCTAACTACTTGTCAGGGTAGGTCTAGACTGCAATCAGGAGGTGGAATTGCTGCTGGATCAAAGCTAGCGTGTGTTACGATAGCAGTGAGGCACCAGGAGCACAGGCAGTTGTATGTGACCCTGGGTACGTACTCAAGCCACTGCCCCAGATTCACTGTTGTTACTTGAACTCGCCTTGATCTATGTCGATTGGGTATGTCTGCACATGCTGGAGCCACCCTTCTGACTGCAGTGTAGACATACCCTAAGTGTCACCGCACTGGCCCTTGAAGGAGGAGAGGGCCTGAAGGGGGAGATCTGCTAGGGCTTTCCATGAGGACGGGGCAGAAGGCACAAAGACAGCTGTGAGAGATACTGACCAGCAGGTGCTCAGCGTTGGCGTTGCTGGCAGAGCAGAGGTGGGGAGCGATGGTACGTAGCCAGGAGCTGATCAGTGGGGAAGGGCAGAGTTATGAGGTGCCATGAACGAAGGACAATAAATGTAAGCTGCGTGTGATGGAAGAGGAGTCAGTGGAGCTGGAGGGACTCCGAAAGGGGCAGGGTCGGAACCACAGGCAGAGAAGAGGCTCTCAGCGTCTGGGTTTGAAGCAGATGGGATGAGGGCGAGGTGGGTGTCCTGGCAGAGATTACAGTAGTCAGGATGGGAGGGGAGGAGGGCCTGGGAACGATTTTTACTGAGGCGCACAGAGAGAAGAGGGTGTGTCTTAGAAGAGTTATGGAGGAGGAAGCAGCAAGACTTGGACAAGGTCTGGATGTGAAGGAGGAGGAGGAGGAGTCAAAGCTCTGGGACTGGATGGCGGGAGCTTGGTCAGGGCGGAAATATAGCTCTGCAAGTCAGCGTACAGAGAAGGTAGCGGAGATCATGATGGAGAGGCAGCTAACCAGAGACTGGAGGAAGGCAGTGGGCCACTCTCATTAGGCAGCGGTGACTTTTGGTAATGAACAACTCAGTACAGATTTGAGAACTACTGGCCAGTGATGGTATATAGTTTATAGCTAGCCTGTCGTTTGTCAAGGCGTTGAGCTCACTGGATGCAAGGTACTATCATATAGACTGTAAATGCCAAGGGTTATTAGCACCCTCAATGCCTCTCATTGAGAAATGGAGTTGAATCTTACAGGGAGTGGCAGAGTGAAGGAGAAGCAAATCTGGTCATCGTGAAGGGCTCCTTGTTCATTTCCCTCTGGGGGAATGGATTAGCACCTCCAGTGTCACAGTAATGGAAGAATGGGGACGGACGGACACACGGGACTCCCTAAACCCTTGCCCTAGACATTTTTAACTGATTCCAGGAATTTTCTCCAGCTGGGATATTATAGTGTGTGTGCTTCCAAAGGATCCCGTGAGGAACTGGTTAAAAACAAGTCACTGGGCTCTGTGTCTAGGCTTTTGTCCCATGCTCATCACACTGATAGCAGACTACCCAACTGACCAGAGGAGTATCTGCTAACCCCACAGCACCTCTGCATATACCCTTCCTCCCTGGCCTTTTGGCTCTTGCTCTCCTTGCCACAGCTTTAAGAAAACAAATAAGGTGCCCGGGTGTGTAGGGCGGTTCTAGGAACATGCCTCTCGCAGCACTGCTGCGGCATGGCTCTCTACAATGGGACTGAGATAAGTGCCACACACCCGTAACTGCCACAGTGCCACGCACAACAGGGAAACGTGCCGCAGGTGACCAGTGCAACTGGCACTGTGCCAGGGTGACCGAGAACCCTGCCAAGAGCTGGCAGGGCAGTTTTGCCGTCGCTGATCTTCGTCGCTTTAAAACACTCGCCAAAGTGCATCCAGCGAGGAACCAGCCAGTACAGCCATCTTCCGGGCAACGCTTCCCACTCAGGCCTGCCAACGCATGTCCCTCCCAACCAGCAGCAGCCCCTGCTGTTCCAGCCACAGGGCCCCTGGGCACGGCTCTGCCATTGTACCTCAGTCCTGACATGCAGCCCCTTCAGCTATTCCCGGGCTGGGCCTCCTGAGCAGAGACTGCTCGTCATGTCTTATTATTGACAAATATCCCCTGAAGATCAAGCTAATTCATTAACCCCTAATGCACCCCCGCAACTCTCCACACACCCCTGATCCCGCCACTCACACTTAACTCACACACTATTTTTGGGGTGCAATGGGGGAGTCAGGAAGGATTCCAGACATTCCCTAACCCTCTCCTCTGCTGGATCACCACCACGCCATGCATTCCTCTCTCCGGAGGTTTACCGGGTTTCATCCTGCATTGAATGGAACCTCTCACTAGTCCAGTCCCAATGGGGAACAGGACTCCTCCTCCCGGAACACAGTACGTAGGGAGGGCTTAGGTCACACACACATAGTGCTGATGGCTCAGGTTTCTTGTCACCCCCAGGCCCCTATGCCTATTGAGTTCATCTGTCTGACAAAGGTCCTTGGGTGCGTCTCTGGGGCTGCATCAGTGAAGCGCTGCTGACGCCTGTGGAACGTGTTTTATTTAGAAACAAACCTGCCCCCATCTCATTTCTTTCCAAACGTTGCTACCCACTGCCCTTGGCCGACAGGATGCTGCTCGGAGAGCTGGATCTTTCTTATCTGAAAGCACGTCTTTTCATGCTGGTTATTCTCAGGAGGAGGTCAGGGAGTTTGGACGCAGCTCTGGGAAGCACTGGGCTGTCTGGAGGGGTCACAGAGTGGGACACCCCTCCACAATGGCGCAAGCGGCTCACTTTCCAAACAGAAACAGAGAGATGCTGGTTCCTCCCTGTTCTTTGCTGTCCAAGCCAATTCTGGAATGACGAGCCCTTGAATCAAGATCTAAGCCACCCCCTCCCCCAATTCTGTCAACTCCTTCCCTCTTCCTCTTCCACTCCAGGATGCCAGCTGGGCCGGCTAGGTTAACAAGCCCCAGTTGCACTCACTCCACAGGCAATTAGGCCATTTGCAAAAGTGGCCAGTAGGGTTGGGTGCCTGTGGTTTTAGGAGCCCACCTGGGACCTGATTTACAGGAAGTGCTGTTCATTTGCTGCCCCCATCGACATCAACCCGTGGGGCGGATGTGTGGCCTTTCTGAAAAGCAGGCCCAAGGGGTCTCAGGTGGGGTTCCCCAAAATTGACACCCCCTAACTTAGTAGCCATTTTTTTTTACCTTAACTGCTTCCTGTCTGGTTCCAAACTTCTGCAGGAACTTCTGGGGAAACTGAGTGTGGGGCCTTGACTCTACTTAGCTTCTTGCTCAGCCCCATCTTGTGACCCAGATGGTTCGTGTACCCTGCCACAGGGGACTGATGCCAGCTCAACCTCTGACCTGTCAAGATACAGGTGAATAAAGATTAGCAGCAGCAACTTAGAGCCTGTTACTGAGAAACCAGCCTAGTACTCTCCATATTCTAAGGCAACACTTACAACTCCCTGCAAAAACACTTCACTCCCCTGCCAAAGAGCAAAGCAAACCCCAAGGAACTCAGGGCTTCCAGCTAACCATTCAATCCTGCAGCTCACTTGTCTACAATGCATTCTGAGGCTTTGCCAGCGTGCAGCACTCTGCGTTCCAGAAGTTATCACAAAACCAGCCGGGCGACATTAGCAGGAAGGAACAAAGCATGTGATGGGCCCCCGGGAGACAGAATGGGAAAGGTGGTTCCTTGGCAGGCTGCCTAGATGGTCCCAGTGCAGAGGACCCAGCTCAGTCCTGGAATAACCCGACACAGCTCCCGTTAACTTCAAGGCAGTTGTATCTGCTTATGCCAGCCCATTATCCAGTCCAGAGATTCACCATCCAACTTGCTGAGCGCAAGTCTCTGGAGTTTTGGTGCTGCTGGCTAGAGCCTCCAGGTTCTCCTCTTGTCCAAGCGCCCATGTTAGCAGTTGGATTAGCCAATAGCTGATTCTGGGGTGCGTATGCTGCCCCTGAAAATACCAGGTAGCCCAGGAATCATCCATCTACTACATGCGCCAGGCATTTTAGGTAGCACAGGGGGCACCTGTCAGCCAAAGGAGCTGGCTACAATCAGCAATGCAGGGAGCATGTGCTGCTAGGTATGATTGACAGCATGAGAGCCACACGGACACTGAAAGTACCAGGTATGATTGACAGAGCAGGGGGTTCGTTATCTGCTAGATACAAACCACATTGTAGGTGGCACCCAGGGGAATTCACCAAAGCCCTAATCCCTCTGCACAGCTGGCCACCTGAATCAATCCGGGGAGCGCTACCCTGGGTTCTTCTCCTCTTTGCCAATTACGTCTGCCCCGGAACTTCTGCCGGTTCCTCTGCCCTGAGCTACAACCCGGCTGGCTAATAGGGGATGCAGGGTAAAGTTGTTAGCAGACAAAATAAACGCAGTGGAAGGGCACAGCCGCACTATGCTTCGGCCATTTAAAGCACAGATTGCAAACACCGTGCTAAGGAAGTCAAATAGCAGCAGTCATTCCGGCCCTGCTGCAGCAGAAATCATAATGCAATAATAATAGCTTGGCTTTCCATAGCCCTGATCATCTGAGGATCTCAAAGCCCTTTACATAGATTGACTCATGACGCCTCATGCTGGTGAGGCAGGTTCAGGATGCACCACAATCGCAGCAAATATCTGCAGTGGCTGGTGATGGGACACTAGATAGGGAGGGCTCTGAGTGACTACAGTGAATTCTTTCCCAGGTGTCTGGCTGGTGGGTCTTGATGACATGCTCAGGGTCTGACTGATCGCTGGATTTGGGGTCAGGAAGGAATTTCCCCCCGGGATAGATTGGCAGAGACCCTGGGTTTTTTTTGCCTTCCTCTGCAGCACAGGGCATGGGTCACTTGCAGGTTTAAACTAGTTTAAATGGTGGATTCTCTCTAACTGGAAGTGTTTAAATCAAGATTTGAGAACGTCAGTCACTCAGCCAGAGGTTAGGGGTCTATTACAGGAGTGGGTGGGTGAGGTTCTGGGGCCGGCAACGTGCAGGAGGTCAGACTAGATAATCATGATGGTCCCTTCTGGCCTTAAAGTCTATGCACGTGGGTCACGTCCCTCACGCCTGGGCTGGAACACAGAGCATAGCACCAGCACAGGAGGGGGAGAGTAATGGTGTACCCAATGGAAGCTGGCATTTTAGGGAGATGCGCTGTAAGCAGATTGGAACTGTGGGACACCCAGGTTACTATCTCACGGAAAGCACCATGAGATCTTCCGTTACCACAAGTGCTCAGGACCTGGGCTTTCCATCTCCTGCCAAACACACCACTTCCCTAATATCGCGCTGGGGCATTGGGTCCCTGAGGAGAGCACCACCTGAACGACTACCACTTCCTGCCAGAGTCAGGGGCTCCTCGGAGATCTCCCTTCCAAGCACAGACCCATCCTGGCCCTGCTGAGGAGCACAAGGTAACACAGCGGCAGGTCACAGCTCATACTCAATAGAGGGTTTTTTTTCTCATGCAAATAATCTCATTGCAGATTATGCTGTGCCAACCACTGTAGCACTGCACTGGCTGGGCTTGGACTATGTGACCTAACAGGCTTCGTTCATCCCCAAGGGCTATGGACTAAACCCTGAGGCTCTGACTGCTTTTACTCCAACAAAACTTTCAACAGCTTCAGCTGGAGTTTTCCCTGCAGAAGGACGGTGGGATTTGTCTCTGCGATTCTAAGCTCCAGAGGGAAGATTTCAGTGGTTCTCTGTATAGAAAGAGCCAGGGTCAATGGCAGGTTTTGGATGCACCCGCATAGGCTCACTGCCCAGCCCAGCCCAGGCCTGGGTGCAATTTATGTGTCTGCATTCCAGGCCGCAGCATTCTCACATCTGGGTACACGTCGAGAGAGAGAGAGAGAGTGTGTGTGTGGCTGCATTTGAGCATGGAGATTAGCCCTTCAATACCTGCCCAAGCTAGACCAGCTTAGCCAACAATGTCTCATTAACAGAAATCTCCCTTCCCAGCTGCCTGGTGTACTCAGCTCACTTCCTTCCCTGCTGCCAGTTAAGGAGCTGGCAGATGGCTTTGATACCATGAGAGGACAGGTATTGAGCTCCTCCTTGAGAGGGTCTCTCGCTCCTCTTAGCTCTCTGGCTCCTGCTGAGGCCTTACACATACTCCTCCAAGGAAGATCACGCAGCAGCGCCATGGAGGCAATTCTGCTGCTATCAGCTACCCTGGGCCTCCAGCAGCCCGAGCTGCAGCGTGTGAAGGGGCAACAGGGACCAGCTCAAAGGCCTTAGTCACTGAGGCGCTGGAGAAAGAGTCGGACTGTGGGAAAAGGCAAAGAGCTGGAAGTCAGGGGAATTCGAGTCCTGCAGATCTCCAAACTTTCAGCAGAGCCCATTTGGCCATGCACTCAGACTGCCCTGCCCTGCCCTGCCCGCAGCTCCTCGCCCCACAGCATTGCTGACCGTCTCTCCAGCCTCCTCTCTTCACGCCCCTAGTCTCTGGTGTGGCCCCAGGCTAGCATTGCTGACTGTCCCCCAGCCCCCTTGTGATAGATGCAGGAGGGACACAACCCTCCACCTGTTCTAGTTTATTCTCATACCATGCTCATCACCATAGGCTCTGCAGAGATGAGGACCCCGGCTGCACACAGGCATTTCAGAAGGGAGATCCCATCCCCTGTGACAGCCACGTTTGCACTAGGGGAACGGCTTTGAGTCTGCACCCTGTAAATATTTTAATAAAAGAGGCAACTCAAGCCAAGTATGAGGGGAGGAGATTTTTCTTTCTTTCTTTCTTTCAAATAGCACCAGGTGGCAGGGCTGGGTGTGTTGCTCTCAGTACTCGTGTAAACACAGGCAGACCCACTAACACTGTTAAACACTGAGAGTTGTGTTTGGCTGTCCCCTCCCCCTGCATGCCAGAGCCCCTCCCCTCATCAATATCCCCCATCAGTCCTTCCACCCCAGGAGTACCCTGTGCTTCCTTCAGAGCTCATCCGGGCTGTTCCTCAAGAGAGCAGGAGAGGTGCCTGATGTTCTCGCAGGGGACCAGTGCTCTCAGCCCCTCCTGGCCCAGGCTGTGGCATGCCCTCGCTGCCGCTCTTCCCGGAGCGAAAGTTTCACCCACGCTCGGTGAATTTTCAAAACTCACGGCTGGTCATTTTCAAAGATTCCCCCTTGTTTTTGGTGTGAATTTGTTCCCCAACCTCCTTGCCCAAACCAACCAATCAAGTCAATGGCTTGGCCACAAAAACTCCCTTGCACCTCCCCATAGAGAAGTGTTCCCCTTCCCCACTTGGAATCATGAAAAGCCAAAAAAAAAAAAAAAAGGGACATTTCCTTTGAGGAAGCTGGATACGGCCTCCAGGACATCAGTTTGGCCTAGGCATGGCTCCTGAGAGCAACAGGGGATGTAGGGGAGCCTGCCTCTTACCAACAGCCCTTCAGTGAGACAAAAAAACAATGCATAAGGATCTATTTGCAGAACTGGCCTAGCTCCCTTCCAGAGCTTCCTCCATGTAGAGCAGTACCTCTGGGACACAGCAGTGGTCACAGCTCCTGAGATGGCTGGGGGACGGGACTAGATATTTTCAGGGCCAGTTTTACTTTGTCACCTCAAGGAGAGACTTGAGGTCCTGTATGTCTTCACTGCGGGTCCCACAGCTGGAGAGAAGCTTGGGTTACACATTAGTGAGGCTGCGTAAGGCCTCTTGAAAGTCTGAGCCACCCTCTCCCCCTTTTTCTAAGCAGTCAGATGCTGCTTGGCTTTGGGGTTGTCTGAGTCAGGGAAAACTCCCATAGGACTAGGATGACCAGACAGCAAGTGTGAAAAATTGGGACAGGAAAGGGGGGTAATAGGAGCCTATATAAGAAAAAGACCCAAAAATCGGGACTGTCCTTATAAAATCGGGACATCTGATCACCCTACATAGGACTAAGTGGGGACTTGCAGGAGTTGGTCAAATAATATTTGCAGCTATATCTGCTAAGCTGAAAGGTATCCGAGTTCATGCCTCAGGGCGTCAGCTGAATGCTTCAGGGGTCAGGAAGGTAACCTTTCCCCCAGGCACAGAGTGGAACGAGCATGGAGGTGGCATTGTTTTTCCTGCCTTTCTCTTTGAAAGAACAACTAGGCCCCAGCCGGAGGCTGAATACCAGACATGGTGGGCCATTGGTCTGACCCGGTCTTGCTATGCAACGTTCCATGTTCTAAAGCAGGAGAAAGTTAATCAATGTCAAGGAGAATCCGAGCTGCACTTAGGACTTTGTAATGGTGGCTCGGCTCCAATGGTCCAGTATATGTCATCTGGGGTACTGTTTATCTTATTAGCTCTGCCTAACCCCAGGGTGAATTTAGCTCCATCTGCAGATGCTCCTTTTGCACTGGGGTTGGATGGAATAGCTCCTTTCTCTGTAAAGTGCTTTGGGATCCTTCGCAATCAGAGGTGCTCTAGAAATGTCAGGCATTATTGTTATTACTAAAGCTAGGGACACTGAGGGCTGAGCAGCTTGCACAGAACACTTGCAGCTCCTTAGCTCACCTAGAGCTACTCCTGGGGGAATTCTGTGCCACTGTGCAGGTGCAGAATTTATGTTCCCCGCAGATTTCTTTGCTTCCCTGCAGAAAAATGACTTTCTGATGTGGAAGCAAAGGGAAGCCACAAGAGCGGTCATGCGACCCTCTCCAGCAGTATGTTTTGGGTGCCCAGGGCAGCCAGCAAAGAGGTAAATTACTGTGGGCAGGGGGCGGGACTGGGGAAGACCCGGTTGATGGCTCCTCCCCTGTGCCGGGCTCAGCTGCTAGTCCAGGCTAGGCCGGGGAGGACAGGACTTCCTCTTCCCATGCATGGCATCCGGGGCTGTGTCAGACCCACCCCCAGATTCCTTCCCTGGCTGTAGGAAGCTCTGGAAACTCCCCTCCCCAACCTTGGTTCCTGCACCCATTGCTTCTCAGCTGCAGGGGGAGGGATCCCTGTACAGGGAGCTGCTCCCCCATCCACCCAACCCCTGTGCATCTAGACCCTCTCACCGAGCCTCACTCCCCCTGCACCCAGAATATCCCCCTGAGAAGCCCCGCTCTCCCTGAACCTGGACCACCCCAAGAAGCCACTTGCACCCAGGTCGCACCCTACCAAGCCCCAACCAGCTGTATCTGGATCCCCACCCCACTGAGCCCCACTCCCCCAGCATCTGGACACCCCCCCCACTGAGTTCCCCACACCCAGACCCCTGGCGAGCTCTATTGCCCCCCACACTCAGACACCTGCTGCTGAGCCCCAACCACCTTCACCTGGACACCCCTGCAGAGTCCCATTACCATTCCCAGAACCCCCCAACAAGCCCCTGTGCATCCAGATCCCCCCACACCTGACCCTCCACTGAGCCGCCGGCACCCAGATTGCCCCACACCTGGATTCCCCCCACACTAAGCCCCTCCACACTTGGGTCCTGCCTTGCTGAGCCTGCCTGCTCACACCTGGTGCATCTGGCATGGAGGGACAGGGCCCTGGGGTGTTTCTGGGGCAGGCCCAGTCCTTGCGCTGTGTCAGGGTTGGGTGCAGCCTCACCGCTGAGTCCGTGTCCCGTGGGAAAGTTGCACAGTGATCTTCCACCTCTGTGCATCCAGTGGTCTGTGCTCCCCAGTGCCATGCTGGAGCCTTAACATTTATCTGACAAATAAAATTTGCAGAATTTTAAAATACTGTGCTCAGAATTTTTAATTTTTTTGGTGCAGAATGCCCTCAGGAGTACCTACAGCTAAGTCCTTTGCTCACGTAGAGCCTCTTCCTGCAGCCACTGAAGACAATGGGGCATTTTTCCGTTGACCTCAGGAGGCTCAGGGTCAGGTCTTTGCACATGTGCAAATCTCCTGCCTTCTGAGAGCTGCATTTATACTCTTCAGTATGGTGAAGAGCAACTGAGCTGCAGAGCTCCTGCTTGTGCTCCTCCCATGGCAAACTCTCCTTTGAGTTCCCTTGTCACATAGGAACAGGCTAGCCTGGGTTCCAGTCCAAGCCCTCTCTTCAGGAGCGCAGAGATGCACATCACCTGAGTTGGTGTGTCCTTCTCCCAGGTTTGTATGTGCTTGCAATCTTTGGGGAGAAATAAAGATACAAAGAACAAACAGACGGGACTGATAAGGCCTGACAGATGTTCTCTACACAGACACCAAGCCCTGGAGCAGCTATTTACTGTTCCGAGAGGAATCTAGAGAATTACGAGACAGTGTTTAAACTGGGGGAAAGTTAAAAGCAATCAAGTTTCCTACGGGCAGCTATTTGAATAAAGGCAATACACGGGAAAGGAAGCCACCAGATGAGCTATGGTGAGGGGCAGAAATAGGGTGACCAGACAGCAAATGTGAAAAATCGGGACAGGGGTGGGGGGTAATAGGAGCCTATATAAGAAAAAGACCCAAAAATCGGGACTGTCCCTATAAAATCGGGACATCTGGTCACCCTAGGCAGGAAGGAGATTTCTCCCTGGAGCAAGCAGCCCTAGGTGTCAGGGGACTGAAACTCAGTGGGGATACAGCGAGACTGATGTAGAGAAAAGTGATGTACCCCCCCAAGCTGCCCTGTCCCAGAACACGGCACTTATCAGCCTGCTAGACCCTCAAGGCCATTCAAAATGAAATAGCTGAATGTGTGTGTCAATACCAAGGGTGCAGACGTTTTCCCTGGAAATAACAGCATCTGGGAACGGGGTTACGCAATATCAGCAGCCGTCGGTGTGTCAGATTCTGTGACCTTATTCCCACAACAGCCTCCATTGGTAGGGCATTCATTGGAGAACGAGGAGACGCAGGGACGTCAGCAATGGGAATAAAAACAGTGAGGTTAGTCTAGCAAGACATCTGGTCCACGGCCACCACCCCTAGGGCTGTGGCAGGACTGGTCCCGACAGCACAGTCCCTCCGGCACTGGCCAGTCTAGTTTCAGAAGAGGATGGTGGTGGCCACAGGGTGTCACAGGAGTCGTAGTGTCCACTCCCGTGACCCCTGCTGGGGGCAAACCCAAAGGCCAGGTGGGATTTTTCCCCCCTAGTCATTCAAATTGCAGCCTCGCTAAACACTGAGCCTGCATTAACTCTTTCCATGCCCTGCGAGGAGTAGGGGTGCCATGCTTCCAACCGACTGGCTTCCATGGGGTCCCTTGGGACATACTGTATTTCACCGATAGCCACAGGCCTATGTTAAAGCAGGCAGGCCCCTGCCTGGGCTCAGCGATGAGCACTACAGGGGTTAAACAGAAGCGGGCTGCACAAACCACCTGTGTGAGGACCACTGCAGCGAGCTATGGGGCCCCACATCCTCCAAGGTGTTTGAAGTCAGGGGAAGTTAGAGGCCTCTAAGCTGAGCTGTGGCCCCTCAAATCATGTGGGCAAACCCAGCTGGGGGGCGGGGGGGTTAGCTAGGGAACGGCAGCTCCACAGGGGCACTGGGACACCAGCTCCCGGCAGCAGTGACAGTAATCCCATGTGTGGCCAGTGGCTGGTTGTGCCGTGCTGCAGGAAATGGCTGAAAGGAAGCAGACCAGGAGCCAGGCCGGGATGGGGAAGGCTGGGCTCCCCTCTTATTCAGACAAATGTTTCTCTAAAGAAAAAACAAGTTGTAAGAAGTTCTCCATGGCAAAGGTAAATTCCGGGTGTTTCTCTCCCCTCCAGCAGCCCCACACAGCGCAGCAGGCCTCATCTAGCTAACCGGCTGGACAGCCCTAGCCAGAGCAGAGAACTAAGAGGGGCACAGAGCCACCAAAACTTTATCCCCACCCATAAGTCATCGGACCCCTTCCCCTAGGGTGATCAGATGTCCCAATTTTATAGGGACAGTCCCGATTTTGGGGTCTTTTTCTTATATAGGCTCCTATTACCCCCCACTCCCCGACCCGATTTTTCACACTTGCTATCTGGTCACCCTCCCCTCGCTTAGAGTACTAGCCCTCCTCTTCCCCCCCCCCCGCCAACAGAAGACATGGGGTGAAATCCTGACCCCACTGAAGCCAAGGCGAGTTCTGCCCCTGACTCCAATAGGACCCGGTTTTACCCATGATTGTCAATGGCAGTGGGGAAGCTGGTGCAGCCCCTGGAGCTGAAGTGAGGGCTGTAAGGTCTGGTGCACATGGTACGCGAGATGCCCAGGGACGCTGAGACATACAGCGCGCTGATCTCGGCCAGCCACATAGCCATTGTGAAATGCTGATCAGCGAATGATCACTCCGTGTCCCGAGCACTGGACTGGGGCTATGTAACGATGCTGCCTCTGGCGGGACACTTCTGAGAGTACCCGTTCAGGACAAATTGCTTAGAGTAGGGTAAGTACAGCCCCAGGCTGGTGGTTCCAGAGCCGTCCCTAGCTATTCTGGGGCCCTACACAGCCCCCCCACGGGTGTGTGTGTGTGTGTGTGTGTGAGGTGAGGCCCCAGGCCTCCACGGTGGGGGTGGTGGGGCTGGCTTGGGGGATGGGGGGAAGCAAACCACCCCCCAGCACTCACCAGTGGCGCGGCTGGGGCCGGGCTGCTGCACTTCCCGCCACCGGTGAGTGCAGGCCCAACCCTGCTGCACTCAGGGGAGTGGGGGAAGAGCGGGGGCGGAGCAGGGGCGGGAAGAGGTGGGGCTGGTGTGGGGAGCTTTAGGGAAGGGGTGGAGCAGGGGCAGGGGCCATGGGGAAGGGGCAGAGCAGGGGCTGGAGCAGCACGCAGCTGCGCAGGGCATCCTGGTGCCCTACGCAGCTGCGTACTTTGCGTATGGGTAAGGATGGCCCTGGGTGGTTCTCCACCTCTAAGACACACCAAACCAGCCAGACATAGGGGACTTCAGTCTCACGCCACTGGCTAACCATAAGTCATACAAGCAATTTCCTTACACACTCCAGTATCACCACCAGTGCCACTTGTTATGGGGACGAATGGTGATGAAAACCAATACCCCAGTAAAAGAAAAAAGGTTCTCCCGATCCCAAAGGACCAAGCCCCAGACCCAGGTCAATCTACAGATCAGATCTTACCCACAAATCACGCTGTTGCCAATCCTTTATAATCTAAAATCTAAAGGTTTATTCATAAATAGAAAGAAATATAGATGAGAGCTCGAATTGGTTAAATGGAATCAATTACATACAGTAATGGCATAGTTCTTGGTTCGGACTTGTAGCAGTGATAGAAGAAACTGCAGGTTTAAATCAAGTCTCTGGAGCACATCCACCGCTGGGATGGGTCATTCAGTCCTTTGTTCAGAGCTTCAGTTTGTAGCAAGTTCCTCCAGAGGTAAGAAGCAGGATTGAAGACAAAATGGAGGGGGTTTCAGAGCCTTTTATATTCTCTGCCGATGGAAGGACTCCTTTTGTTCTTACTGTGGAAAATCACAGCAGCAAGATGGAGTCATATGGGCAAGTCACATGTCTATGCATGACTAGTTTGCAGGCCGACACCATTGTTTACATGTTAGTTTCCCAGGAAAGTTCAGATGTGGATTCCCAAAAGTTCATTGTCAGTTAAGTGTCTCTTGATTGGGCACTTACTGAGAATAGTTCTTTCTCAAGAAGCTGACCAAATGCTTCACTGAGGCTACTTAGAATCAAAACACATTGAGATACAAGTACATAGCCAATATTCATAACTTCAACTACAAAAATGGTACACACATACAGATGGCATAATCATAACCAGCAAATCATAACCTCTTTATAGACACCTCACATGACAACGCTTGTACAATATTTGCTGCAAATATATAACAGTGGTTACAACGATGATCTATACGGTCACAGTTTATATCAATAACGTCACAGGCTAATCAATCAGGGGTCTCGGGCAGATCCAACCTGCTAAACCAACATATCCCCAGGAGACCGTCTAGCCAGGGGCCCCCAGTGAGAGAGAGCCATCAGAGGGCTCCAGAGTCCATTAAGGGAGGGGAAGTAGACAGGGAAGGCAGCTGACATCTGTACACAGGCCTGGTCTGGTGGAGGGGCTGGGAAGAGGGTATTGCCTGCTCAGAAGGCAGGATTTCTCACCTTCCCTCCCACTGAACCAATTGTTTTTCCCCATTGCTCCCACCTTCAGGCCTCAGAAATAACTTGACCGGCCCGGTCAGTGGGTTAGGGCAGTGCCATGCTCTGCCAGGCAATCTAGCTCCCTTTGAGGTCCATGGCAACCTTCCCATGGATTTCAATAGGGGCCGGTCCTTGGTGAAGCAGAGGGGTACTCTGGGAGAGGTTGGAGGTGTAATTACTGTCTAGGTGCCAAAGGGCAAATGCAGAGCTGGACATAGCAACATGTGAGTCAAGCCCAAAGTTTGCGACGATGGTGGAGATGAAGAAGAGGAGGCGGGGGATCAGGCCAATACTGGGTGAGTCCCAACACATATTAGAAGGAAAAGGGGAAACTTCTAAAGGATCAGGAAGAAACAGCAAGTACAGCTGTAAGTGTCAGGAGTCCTCTTCTGTTTTATAAACACCAGGAGAGTAGTTTTCAGTAGCAACCTGCCAGCTCATTAGAGGAGAGGTTTAATTCAGAGCAACAGGTCTGGGATGCGCTGGGAGCAGATTCGGAGACGGCAGGGAGCAGGTCATTACATAACAAAGGACTGGAAATCAAGCTGTGGACAAGGAGCAGGCTCCCTGCCTTCCCACTGGAAGGGCCAGTAAAATTGCAGGGCAAGAAATAGTCCCAGAGCCACCACACTCATCGCCACCGGTCCAGATATGGACAAGCACCAGCTAATTTTCTAGAGATGCCAGTCCCCTGAGAGGCAAGGCCTGGAGCTGTGAATCCTCACCTCTCTGGCAGGGCACGCCCTGCCCTACAGGGTGAATCCCATTGAATAACACTGAGCGCCTGTAAAAGAGAATTGTAAAGCTCCAAGACTGTAAAAAGCTGCAAGCATAGGGGTCCCCATCATTCCTTATATTGACCCCTGTTCAGACACTTGCAGCCAGAGCTTTCTCCAGTCTCCCCCGGCTGTATCCTTTGTGTTGGTCTCCTCCAATGCTCCAACAGAAGAGCTGTGCAAATTGGTGTAAAGGTTTTTAATGGGTTGATCTGGCAACTGACTCGAATGAGCAAACCCATGACAGTGAGAGCTGGGGCCCAGGGAATTGGAGGAGGCTCACACCACTGCAGACAACCTGTGACCTGACCCAGAGAGCTTGGGAGCCTCTGCACAAGGGCATTCTCCTAGGGATACTTAGAGGAAAAAGGATACCAGGGCATGGTGGCTTCTCTTGGCCGAGTATGTACAGCCAGGCAGGGCCTTAGGCAAGTACTGTGTTCCCAACCCACTCCATGTGAAGTGCTCTGTGTTGCCCTATAGGGGGAATAAGATTGTTTAAGTGGGCCAGGCTCAAGTGCGCCTGCCCAGTAGTTCTGGCCCTCTAAACCCAGCAATGCTGTGCACCTCAACGGTCCCTTTCTGCCAAGCCCTTCACAATCATTTCTTAAGCCTCACCCACATCCCTGTCAGGGCTAAGTATTGCCACCTCCATCTTACAGGTGGGGAAAGTGAGGAACAGAGGCGGCAAGGGACTCAGACAATGAATTGGCAGGAGAGCCAGGAAGACATCCCAAGGGTCCTGACTCTCAGGACTCCGAGCTGGAGCTGTAATTTCCAGCTCAAGCAGAAGTACCCGTCTACCTTTGATCGAACGAGCGCATTCAAAATAGAGGCGTGTAGCCATGGTGGGGAGAGTGGCGGGACAGGCTAGATGCCCTGTGTACGTACTTAGGGTTGTGAGTAGGACAGCCCTCGGGGCAGCTAGCCCACCCCACGGCCCAGGCCGCTATGACTGCGCTATTTTTAGTGCACTAGCTTGCTCAGAGCTAGCGCGCATACATCTACTCGAGCTGGGAATTACAGCCCCAGTTTGAGTGTTGACATAACCTGCAGTTTCCCTGTCCTCATCGCTAGAGCACAAGAGCTAACTCCAGCACTGGCACATGCTGCTGCCCGGATCCCAACAGCCCCCTGCCCGCTTGCCCCTGGGCTGGATTTGGCAGAAGAAGGTGAAAGCAGGATGGGGACTGGGAAGAAGCTGCTGGTGAGGAAAGAAGTTCTCTGAAGAAGCAAAGCCTGTGGCATGAAGGTCCGTGCCGTAAAGATGTCTCTGTGGAGCAGAGAGCTTTAGCTGGGGAGACATCCTGGAAGCTCTACAAGCCTCAGGATGGAGCGGGGTGGGGGGGCGCGTCACAGCTGACCCTATTAATAGAGAGAATAGGGAATGTGGAAGTCAGAGAGCAGAGCAATAGAACAGAAACTGGGGCCAGGATCCACCCTCGGATGCTCCCGCGCCTGCGAGTCCCCTCACCACCTGGGGGCGCCGAGAGGGAAAGCCCAAGGAGGTCTGGCTAAGTCACCTCACATGGGTGGAGTGATGTGGCTGATAGCGCTGGACGTATACTCACCCCTGCAGCTGGTCTGGGGGCTGGTACAAATATCAAAGCCTCATTACACTTAGGAATTATCCTCCATGCAGGTGGCACAGTAGGGTTCCCACATCACACCTGGAGCCACCGGCAGAGCCAAGGACAGAACCCAGGAGTCCTAATTCTCATTCCCCTGCTCCTACCCATAACACTGCTATGTATTCATTTCAGTGTCTCCTGCTAGAGTGAGACATGCTCCCTCCCACGAAGGTACTGTAAGTTGCTGGTACATGACTGTTTTACTGTTATATGACTCTACACTATTGATATGAATTTACTGCTTGCAAAATGTAAATGACTTCAGAGAAACATGTTTAAATTTAAACCAACACCCGCCCCAACTCCTTCTGCCCCTTATTACTTGTAAAAAAAAGTCACCCTCTGAGTTCCTCAGTAGGTGCAACGCACACTATTTACTGCGAGTGTTGGATTGAGTCCTTTAAAACCTCCTCATCTTCCAATTAAGTCAGGAAAAACAACCTGAGCTCTCTATTGGTCACAGCGCTGATCGATGCAGAAATGGAAAGTTTCAATACCTGATTTGCTGAGTGAACGCTGGATGACGAAGAGACCGGAACTTGCCGTCTTAACGATCCAAGGCCTCTGATGTCAGCTGGCTTGGGAACTAGGTCATCATGTGAAATAAACTGACACACCTTTGCGGGAGGGGGCAGGGGACTATACAAGCCCATTGATCCTTCCTTAATTGGGCATCGTCAGTGCCTTGGGGACAGAATGTAGGGCAGATGGCTGAAGAATGGTCCCTTCTGAGCAGCACTTATCCAGCAAAATCAGTACAATAGCAGGGGGCAGATAGGAGGGGCTCAGCTCCCTGTACAGCGTGTATCTGGCAAGTTCTAAGGCACTGATATGCCCCCCACATCACTGTAGTCTCTGAGCACCTCACAACCTAATGCACTGACCCTTGAAAACACCCCTCTGCGAGAGGGAAGTGCTATTATCCTCATTGTACACACGGGGCACTGAATCAATGGGAGAGCGGTACCTAAATTCCTTTGAGGATCTGGGCCTATGTGACTTACCCAAGGTCACATGGGAAGTCTGTGGCAAAGCAAACTCATCTCTCCTGAATTCCATGTAGTGCCCTAACCACTGCACCACACTTCCTCACTAGAGGGTGACTGAGTGGTGCTCGCTGCTCCTGGATGGATAAGAATTGTGCACATCCTATTATTTTGTTATCTTATCTTCCCTCTTCGCTCCCTCTCCCCCTGCCCATCTGCTTGTCTCATACTCCTGTTACGTCTTTTCTAAATAGCTTTCTTTAAAAGAGCAGGGACTGTCATATATGATATGTCCGTGCAGCACCCAGCACTAGGGGGATCTCAGCCTGGTGGAGGTTAAATAATAATCCCCTGAATAAAACAACCCAGAGTATTTGCATCTGAAAATACTGCAAACTTATGTTCTGGACAAATTCCAGCAGGGGTCCTTATAGTTTTGTCTCTGAAATTCCCCCTGCAGCTTTCTTTGGATACGTGTTCTTTACTTCCCACTCCTAGAAAAACCCACCCAAACCAACCAACCAATCCACACCCCTGCCACACACACTGTTATGTAGTGCTGCGGTGACTATTATATGGCTGCCACGTTCCACCCGAGATAGCTGCCCTTTATTGACAGCTAAGTGACCCTTACATATAGTGTGTCTCTTCACATAAAGAGAGCCCAGAAATTCTTTGCATATGAATGGCTTTTATTTGAGATGAAGAGAACAGCAGAAGTAAAGAGTCCAGGAGAGAGCATAGTGTGTGGGTGCCTTTTGTAATGATTCACACCGAAGGGAACACAAAATGGCTGCCAGCATCTTCAAAGAGGCCTTACTGATACAACTCTGTTTCAGCGTGTAATATCAACATAGCTTCTGAGGCCACAAATATGTATACCGAGGGCCCAATCCTAGAGTTTCCCTCTGCTTAGGACTCCCAGTGTAGGGATTTCAGTTTCTATACCATTTAGCATCACGGTGGCACCTAAGAGCCCCAGTCAATTAGTGTTTCATATACTCAGAGCTTTAAAGGACATAGCCTAATTTAGCCTCACACTCTCAGAGGCAGAGAAATCCTATCCCCATTTTACAGATGGAGGCACTGAAGTGGAGAGATGCATCCACATTCACACACAGGGAGTCTATGACATTGGCAGAACATGAACCTGGTGAGTTCCCACATCCCAGACTTGTGCTCAGGCCACTAGACCACACTGCTTCTGGCCTGGATCTCTGTCTTCTTCATAAGCCTCCCTGTTCCTTCAAGTCTTCACAAGGATTCAGCTGAGCAGAGCAGCATGGCCAGCCACAGAGGTCTCATTGGCCTAGACTCTTTTACAACAGGCAGTTCTCTATAGGAACTATCATCAATGGAAGGCACCGCATGGTACAGGGCACGGGTGGCAGAAAGAGACTGAAGGAGGTCAGCAGCAGCTGTGTCAGTGTCCTTGCTGTAGGCTATCAAGGCCTTATCTTCACTGCTGGAAAAGGTGTGGTTTTTACCTCAGGGTAACTTAAGTTTTACCACAGAGTCAACACCAGGCACTGGAATAGTGGGGACCTTGCCTAGTTTACCTCACAGTAAAACTAAAGTCCCTGCTCTTTACTGCGTTTACACCTGAGGAGAGCTCATGCTAGGGTGACCAGATGTCCCGATTTTATAGGGACAGTCCCAATTTTTGGAGCTTTTTCTTACCTAGGCACCTATTACCTCCCACCCCCTGTCCCAATTTTTCAAACTTGCTGTCTGGTCACCTTGGCTCATGCATATTAGTTACCCTGACGTTAGAAAGACACCTCATTGCCTGATTGCACTGCACGTTCATTTTCTTTAATGCAAACACTTGAGTGTGCCTAGCTCAAAAATCAAGACCCTCCAATTTCCACTCTCTCACTATAGCAGGATGGCAGGGCACCATTCCCCAGTATGCACAATGTACAGCTACACAGCTCTCAACTCCCTTCTGGTGTGTGCACACATTTATTCAGACCCCGCTACCAAGACCACAATAAGCCCTTTGTGGGCTCTCATCTATAAACTCCTCCACAGAGGAGGAAGAAACCTCCTCATCAGGTCCTCAAGTCCAACCCTTCTGCTGGGCTTGGCGCTCAAAATGTCCTCTCCCAAGTTCAGGTGTCCCACCCCTCCTCCCAGAGCCAGGCTATAGTTCAAAAGACTTGTTTTTCTGGGATCAGAGGTTCCCAGTTCTCTTCCCAGAGCTGGGTTAAGATCCAGGTAAGCTGTAGCCCCAGCCAGAGCCCCCTGCTTATTTTTCAGCTTGGAGAGGGAGGGAGAGAGAGAGAGGCAGGTAGGCATCTAGTTTCTCTAAGGACTTCCCCCTTTCCACCATACACCCTCCTTCAGGTGAGCTCTGGTAGCTTTATATCCAGCTCAGGTGCTTGTTAGTCAATTAGCTGCCAACCAGCCACATAAGCAGTTAATTGCTTACAGATGGGCCGAGATGGGCTCATTCTGTTTAAAGAAGGACCCAATCTACCCGTAATGGGCTGACTTCCCTTAAAGGGGGCAGCCGCCCCATGGCAGAGGGGTTGACAACTGTCCGGCCCTCTAAAACTATCACCAGGCAGCTGCACTAAACACACATATATATCCTACCCTCCTCCCACACACATATAGAAAAAACACACACACACATACCTGGGACAGAGAGGCACAAAAACACAGAGAGGTGTGTCATGCAGAAGCATAGATCAACACAGGGTCACAAAGGACGCACCCACACAACCAGGCACCCACATTTTCCAGGCAGACCTGGACTGTGCTCCGCAGATACTGTAAATACACCACTTCCCAAGAACTAAGCGCAGCCCCAGCCTACACAAGACCCCCAAGGGCAAGTGGAATTTTTAAAATGGGGACGAGCGACCAAACCGAAGGACAAGTGCCTTTCAACGCAGGATGTGCTTAATCCGTCCCAGTGAGGGCAATCCATGCCGCATCACCTTTGTTTCATCATTCACGAATCCCTTTGTTTTACACTGCCAAAGAGCCAGGCCACAAGGCATCCGGGTGTGGATCGTACCAAGATTTAAATGCTACACTTTCTTCTCGAGGAGACAGGAACAGTAACTTTGTTCCTTTCCTCCTCAAGCCAATTATAATGGAGGCAGGCTGACCCCTCAATCAGGGAATTGCCATTAGCAACAACACAGGGTGCTGCATAGTAAGATTGATACAACTCCTGTTTGCCAATGGCTTCCATTAACGCAACGCAGGGATAAAACAAGACAGCGCACAAATTAAAGAGGCTAAACCTTGGAGATGATTAGGACCAGACAGAGCAGTTGAATCAATCAGTGAGACCTAGGGGAAACTTTGAAATGATGAAAAGGACTTTATACCTTCTTTAAAGGCAGCCAAGTTACTGTTATTCCTATCTAACATTGCCAGAGAGACACAAGAAGCCAAGGCCCTGGCCAAGCAGAGCTCACAGGATAAGGCCCCAATCCTGCAGCTGGATCCACATGGGGCTGTGCTTGGGCACAGTCCCCGATGCTGCAGAGGGACCTCTAAGTAGCTCTTACCATCTCCTGTACTTCTTATCCACTTGAGAACTCCTCCTTGCAGGCTTCACCGGAACAAACTGGAATGGGAGAGACTTGAAGGATCTGCCCCTTAGCTAGGAATTGGCTGGAGCTGGAAGGATGTGCTGGATGTGCACATTAAACAGTTCCCTTGGCTTCGGAATCTCCACCTCCAGCCCTACCTACAGAATGAGCCTGGATTTGCCTCGCCACAGTTCTGCAGCCATGGCAGGGCAGATATTCTGCCCTACTCCCTCAATGGCTCGCCAGGTCCTGAAGGTCTGGGGGATGCCGCTATGGGGTAGGGAGACCCCCGCACCTGAAAGAGGGGAGCAGTCAGACAAGCCAGATGCACAGGCAAAGGAGAACAGAGGCTGCAGAAGCCTGTGTCTAAGTCAAGACAGCTGAGGATGCAGGGGGAGGTGACCTCCAGGCAATATGGCAGGGGCCAGATGGGCACCACAACTCAAGGAAATGATCTGATTCCCCAGTTTGATGAAAACATTCATGGAAGCATCTCTAGACACCCAGGGGAGACCTCAATCACACTGGTGCCAATGTCAACAGCTTTGACCCTGTGTGTGCACTACGAAGCCAGAGGAATTTAAAGGGCCAATGTTTGCTCTTTGATGTTCATACAGACCCATAGACATTAGAGTTGGCAAAATCCCCTTAGGTCCCATCTCGCCCACATCCCAGCAAGTGCATTGAATTAACATCTTCTGTTTATCACATTCATTAGTGTGGCTTTGCACAGACACCTAAGGGTTATAGAGGAAGGTTTCCAAAAGCACCCAAGGCATTTAGGAGCACAAGCCCGCCTAGCTTTGTAGCTTTTGGATAAAGATGCCCGTGGGCCAGCAAGGTGTGTTCTCTGTACGGTCCCACAGGCCTGGCTAGATCCATGGACTCAGCCATTTCCCGCACACTGAATCAGAGAAGTATCTAACTTACGTTTGCCAAGTGTGTAACACTGAGTATATGGATCTGCTGCCGCAGCGCAGCATCTGTTCCTTGGCATTTAGCTTCTACCTTCCCTGAAACCCAGGAGAACATCAGCAGCACTACGCACTCTAACAAGAGTCAGTCTGCACCAGATCAATCCTGATGGGAGTTCGTTGCTTCAGCACAAACTGGCTTATTCTTGATTCTTTTTCTATTCTTGTTTTTTTGGGGGGTGGGAGGAACAGCCCTCAGGGTGAAATTTCCTTGTTAATTAACAAGATGGAGAGATCAGCAGATAGGGCACATAGGAAGAGACAATAACTAAAACTGGGCAAAACCAGAGAGGGTTGAATTTAATTGTCAGGCCAATTAAACCTAGATTTGTGCATTCCCTATGGATGACTGGCTCGCTATTGTGTAATTGCTTAGCCTCAAGATCCTGATGGAGAGAAATTCAAATCAGACACTTAATAAAGCAACCTGGTGCAAAGTGCTGCTCTCTGCAATGCACAACAACTTTTATTGGTTGTACAAAGCCCAGCAACTATATTGCATGTTTCTCAGTGCGATCTACTGGCACCTTCTCTGTTTACGTACGTGCGGTTATGGCGCATTCTTGTAACACCTGGTGCTGTGTAACTCGTGACAGTCATCGGCTGCTCTCTCCATCCTGCCTGCCCTGCCCTGTGGCCAAGGACCAGGGCCTATGTCTGGTTGGCCTTTTGCTTTCCAGGCTGCCTGGCCTGGGAGGACCATGGAGGCAGCACGCTCAGTCCCGCACACTCACCTCTCTATTTCATTTGTGGATGTTCTCAGTAGCGTCTGCAGAGAATCCCATGTAGCCCTCCTTGGCCATGACACAGGGGATGGGAAGTGGGAAATAGCAGAGAGGATCTTCAAAGCGCCAACATAAACACTAAGGACAACCCTGTGCCGTACGTAGCTCTCTGACTGCTATAATCTTGTTTTCTGCACACTGCACCTCTGCGTTTCTGGGAGTCAGCTGCCTGTAGTGATGCTGCCATTTTGTGAGGCTGAAGAGACGTGCACAGGACCCAGTAGGCAGTGTCCATCACAGGTGCCTGTCCGGGCCTGCGCCACAGAGAATACGAGTTTGTTACAGTCCCAGATCTCTCTCTCTCTCTCTCTCTCTCACACACACACACACACACACACACACACACACACACACAGTGCTCTCTCGTAGAGACTTTCTTGGTTCATTCATTGTACCACGTATTACCTGCTGGCATTTCTACCACTCAGAGTGGGAGAAGGAAGGGGTAGCTAGGGAGCACTTTCGGTGGCCCCAATGAAGCGTGTGCTTAGCTTTAAAACACATGTGTAAGTCTACCCCTATTCAGCAAAGAATTTAAGTATGTTTTTGAGTGCTTTGCTGAAACAAGAACTGATCCTCCACGGTATTTAAGCACCTAACTCCCATTGAGGTCAACGAATTCAATGGGAATTAGGCACCTAAATATCTTTGAGGATTTAGGTCTATGTTCATTGAGGACTAGTTTAACTTATGGTGAAATAAATCTTCAATAAACAGCTAATGGCTGTATCTGCCTGAGGTCGCGTATTCATGTACGGCCCCCAGGTCTGTCCCCATTCCTTCTGAGGGAAGTGGTTTCAGAAACTATGATGGGGCTACTCAGGCCTAGTGGTCAGATTCAGGGTCAGAGCTGGAATCAGGAGTCCAGAACGGGGTGGAACAAGGCCAGAGTGAAGGCCTGGACTAGGACTAGGGCTGGAGCAAAACCAAGGCTGGAGCAGGCTAAGGCTTGGGGAGTCTGTTGCCAGTACCAGGCAGGGGACAATTCCAAACCCTGGAGCGACACTGAACAGACTGGAGTCCTGTGAGGCTTATATATTTGACTTGAGAGTCACCAGACCAGATCATGGCTTGTGGATTGGCTGGAGCCTAGCACAGGAATGACCGATCAGTGCACGTGGCTTAATCAAGTGCTAGTTCATGAATGACTGATCACCTTATAGGCCTCAATTAGTAGAATGAGGATCCAAGGGGAGAATGAAAATCCCATTGCTTGGCAAATTTAAAAGTAGACTGAACAAGAAACTAATAAATCGGCACTAGGAAGCAATCCCGAACTGCCCTATGACTTAATCAGACTTTTCCATCTCTTAATTTTATGATTCTTTGTTCATTGGGAGATTTGAATGTGGTGTTTTGCAAAGGACTGCAAGTTTAAACATTGGATGATGGTTGATAAACATGTTTTCTGCTGTCCCTGATAGTAGACAGGATTCTAGCAGGACTATTGAGCTGTATGCAACCAATTTATCTGAATAATTTAGCCCTTTTCCTGTCTGCAAACTATCCACTGAAACAGTTAGTTTATTATTTGAAACTGTTTGACACACCGTATCTGCCAACTATTTGCTGCCTATGGGTTATTCAGCAACTTTGCTTTGACTACTTGCTCTTCATTATTCCTAGCATGTGATTGGTCACCTAAGGTCCAAGGTATGGTTTCTGTTCTTCACCGAACTAACCCTTATAAACTAATTGTGATGCTGGCAGACCAGGTGCCAGCTCACGCCAAAGCCCCAGACCAATTCACTTGTGTATTAGTATAGATCAAAGTGTGTGTTAAATGTATGAGAGTGTATTTGGTGTTTAAACTTTATGAGAACTAATGGGATGTTACATGCATTGTTTTTACTTACTATATCCTGTTATAATGTAATAGCAAACATTTACATTGAATACATCCCTGTAACTAAATAACCCATCAAACGAGAAAGAAGCCTTGTGTGATGCAAATGAAGTGCTACTTCTTGTGCATTTGAAGGCAAGTGGTCATTGTGTGTGATGATCAGAGATCACAGTCTCTAAACACACTCCCCTCTCTCTGCCAACCAAAGAAAGAGCCCTAATGGGTGGTAACCCCGTCAGCTTGTTTTCTGTGAGAAGAAGCTATAAGTATGGACTCGGGGAAAGATCCTGCATCTCTGGACTGTTTGGATTCTAACAGGGGTGGACTAATCAAATGAGAAGACAGCGATCCCCAGAGTGACTCTGGGTAGCCCTGAGAGACTTTTGGGAAATTTGCAGATTACTACATCTCTGCTACCATTTGGCATAATAGATTGTGACTCACCTATACATATATTTTACCTGCTTTAACCTCTCAATAACTCATTTATTTTTCTTCGCTAATAAACCTTTAGTTAGTTTACTATAGAATTGGCTACTAGCAATGTTTTTGATGTGAACTCTAGGATGCAATTGGACCTGGATGAGTGACTGGTCTTTTGGGATGGGGAGTAACCTGGAATATTTGTGATTTTTGGTGTGACTATTTATCACATAGTCCAGCTTGCCTGGGTGGCAAGATAGACTGGAGTCTCTAAGGGAACTGTCTGTGACTCCGTTATATGACTATTGTAGTACTTTGGGTGTTCACATTTGGGACTGGGTTGGTGAAATCTAATTATCAAACATACCACCAGTTTGGGGTGTCTGCCCGGCTTTTGACAGTCTGCCCTGAGGTTGGCACTCACGCTCGGAAGCCTTTCCAGACAGCGTGACACTAATCATCCCGCTTTCATTCTGGACAAATGTTGTTCCTTGATTAAATGACTCATGATTAGAGCTAGTCAGAAAACAAAATTCAAGGTCTGTGAAAAAAATGGAGTTTTGGGGATTTTTTTCACACTAAGTTGGTACCAGTCTTTTGTTTTCTTATGAAACTTCTTGGTCACTAGCATCTTCAGTTTTCTAAGGGCTTGTCTATACTTACCGCGCTGGTTCGGCGGCAGGCAATCGAACTTCTGGGTTCGATTTATCGCGTCTTGTCTGGACGCGATAAATCGAACTCAGAAGTGCTCCCCGTCGACTCCGGTAATCCTGCTCGCCGCGAGGAGTACGCGGAGTCGACGGGGGAGCCTGCCTGCCGGGTGTGGACCGCGGTAAGTTCGAACTAAGGTACGTCGACTTCAGCTACGTTATTCACGTAGCTGAAGTTGCGTACCTTACTTCGATTTGGGGGTTTAGTGTAGACCAAGCCTTAGAGAATACACAGTACTGCAATGTTATCAAGCCATCAGAGAAATCCACCAATCAGAGAAGAAAATGTATAAGAGAAATCCAAACAAACCTGCCACCCTGTACAGTCGCAAGCCACAAATGCTCCAGCCAGTGTGCCTTGATTTAAATCACAAGCACTCTAACAACACCATGTGTCTTTAACCATGTTCCAAATGCCACCAGCCTCCAAGTGGATCCGATTCCGGACCCACCGCACAGCCCTAATGCTATGATGACATGCACTACTCTGACGCATCTCAAGATAGCTACATTCTGACCAGGCGCCTGTCTACATCCGTGACTCCTGCACTTGTGCAACCATCACAGGATCAAAGAGACTTAAAGGGCCAGTGTGCCCCTAGCTCAAGAGATGTTGGAATAGGCACAGGACCATTTTACAAGGATTAAACTAAAGAGGATTTAAGCAGAACTGGTCAGTTCTGCTCCTTTCCCTAGTTGCCAGAACAGGAATGATCAGGCGGAACATTCTGCCGGAACTAATTAATGTTTGTAAAGCACTGTGATCTGTAAACTGCTACGTAAGTGCTGAGTGCTGTTATAACGATTATTGTTACTGGGCTATTTATTTCTATTCCAGTGTTTACTCTTGCTGATCCCAAGGGAGGTCCTCTAGCTGCATTCGAGGTGGCAAGAGGAGCAGAATAAGCTATTCCAGGACTAAAATCACTCTTGTCACATAAACACGATCTAGTGGTATGGGAAGAACGGTCTTGTGGTTAAAGGACCACGCAATATGGCTTCAGTTCCTGGTTCTCCCACAGGCTTCCTGGGTGCTTTTGGGCAAGCTGCTTTCTTTCTCTGTGCCTCAGTTTTCTCCTTTATCAAATGAATTTTCCTCTCTCACAGGGTGTTGGATAGAAGAGGCTATGCCAAAACGGCGCTCTTCTATCTGCTATTCTAGCTGTCCAGGAGGGCAAGTATCATCATCTCCATTTTAAATAAGGGGAAACCGAGGCACAGCGGAAGGCGTGACTTGCCCGAGTTGATACAGCAGTTCAGTGGCAGGGCCAGGGTAGAATGCAGATCTCCGGATTCCCAGTCCAGGCCCCTAGCTACTGGCCCACACTATTGCTGCTAGTATAGAAGTGCAAAATATCATTTTCTATGAGAGGGATAAAAATCAGGTCTAGTATTATGCAGTGCTAGATTCTGCACTGGTCATCCTGTAAACATCATTAAGAAAACAGGATTTTAATCCCCCTCACCTCCTACTTATCTAGAAAGAAGTGAAAAACAAACAATCAGCACTTCATTGTGCAGATCAGCAAATATTTTTGACACCCTGGATTTTACACCAGGGATTCACATGCAAATATTGAGTGAGATAGGAATCCAATAAGCTTCTTTATCTAGATCAGTGTTCCCAAGGCTCTGACATGAAATCCTTTGCCAATTAACCCCTAAATATAACCCAACTAGGTGGGCCTTCTATAAATATCTCCATCTTGCATCTTTTTGTAACAGATTGGGTTTCATTATGACTACTCATGACTCAGTTTGGAAACTAGGGTGACCCGATGTCCCGATTTTATAGGGACAGTCCTGCTATTTGCGGCTTTGTCTTATGTAGGCACCTATTATCCCCCCACCCCCGTCCCGATTTTTCACACTTGCTGTCCGGTCACCCTCTTGGAAACAGACAGCCCAACATTAGAAAGTGGGGCAGGATCAAGGGGTGAATGGCTGAATTAGAGGATGCACTAAACTGGATGCCAAATCTCTTACAGGACCCATGACCAATGCTTACATGGGCATAGATCTGGAGTAACACCAATCACTTCAGTGGAGTTGCTCTGGATTTACAGTGATGTAACTGGTTCACCCTCCAGACAGGAATCCCAGGACAGATCTCATCCCCGTCCATATAAAAACACACTAGGCTATTGCCTATATAGGGAAGTAGAAACTCTCTGAGTCAAAATTCATGGGGCCAGGTTTTCAGTCTGTGTAAATCCACACAAATCCATTGACTTGAACAGAGCTACACTGGTCTATGCCAGTTGAGGAGCTGACCCCAAGAAAATAACAAGGGCTTAGAATTTTCTTAGGCCTTTTACTCCAGAGCAAGTCAGAGCCAAGAGTTGGGAACAGAACCCACGTGCCCTGACTCCCATTGTGCTGTTCTGCTTTCTTTACAGAGACGGTTTGGCCCAGCCGGAATGGAGGCACAAGCACCGCTACTACAATAGACAATTTCTGCAGGGCTTGAATTATCCATGACTTTTGCCCCTAGATTAAATCTAGCGTGTGACGGTGTTGATAGCTATTGAATCATCTGAGCAGACTAATCACAAGAACCCAATGTTCTCTAAACAAATCTCCAATGTGCCTGATACATGCTATAAGATTCTTCACTTCTTACATCTTAGCCTCATTGTAGTGGATGGACTGCCCTTTGCAAGTCAAAAGTTGTAATATGGTTAATACTCTGAACAAATAGCCTTAAAAAAGAAAGAGTAAAGGCAGAGGACTGGGAGTCAGGACTCCTGAGTTCTATTCCTAGCGTTGCCACCCATTCACTGCGTGTCATTAGACAAGTCACTGGCCTCTCTGTGCCTCAGTTTCCCCATCTCTGATACTCAGCTCTCTCTTAGGGTGTTGTGAGGCTTAAAATGCTCGCAAAGGGCTCTGACATTCAGGATGAAAGGAGCTGCATGCATGCATGCAGACTGTTATCAGTAATGAAGGTGGGTGAGTATTTCCTAGAATATAATAATATAGTGGACTCGTTACTAATGGAATGTGAAGTGTAATTTCTGTTTCCAGGAACATGACACCAGAATGCGTGGGCCTCTGGTTTGTTCTTGTATATGATACCTGTGTGTGTGTGTGTGTGTGTGTGTGTGTGTGTGTGTGTTATGACCTACTTATTTTTATTGTGCCAGCAAAGGCCAGAATCCCTGGGTTTGTTTTCTGTGGTCCCCATACACCCCTCTTCTTCCCATAGCAGAAGGCAGCTGACACTTGCAGATCAGGCCAGAGAAGAAGCAGAAGCCAGGTGAGCTGGTTCCCAGGCATGCTGCCCCCTGTATGCAGGATCAGCGGGGATCCAAAATAGAGTTAGAGGAATCTGATCCTTCCAGGGTCTCTTGCCACCCCTTGGAAACCTATGAGGCAAATCAGTGCAAGCTACCTAAGAGGGTGTCTGAGAGGTTGCTCTCTGCCCTACAGAGCCTGTCCCCAGTTCAGGGGCAGCACCTGTTGCCTGGGTTGTGGGCAGGATGGAGCAGTGTTGCCAAGGGGAGGCACAGGGAGGCAGGTGGGAGGGCAGCGATGGGGGGCTCCATACAGAGGCAGTTACCCAAGATCAGTGCAAAGGGCAGATCCATGCGTTCAGAGGAGTGAACCCCTGGCCTTTTAGAAGAGAGAAAAATAACAGAGACTCTCAGCCCAACCGGCGTGGACTCAACTGACCTGGACTGCATCCAGCTTGCAGGCTGCTTGCTTTTGATCCCGCCATACAACCCAACCGTGGGGTTACATTTCCCAGCGAATTACTAATACGCAGTGTGGAGCAGGAAGCAAACCCCAGCCGGGCTCAGGTAGTCGGGGTGGGTTTAGCTTCCATGCCAGGCAGCTACAACCCCTGTCGATGAACGGCCCTGGTGTCGTGTCACATCTTAGGACCAAATCCAGATCATTCCCACCTGGGAAGACTCACCCCAGTTGCGCGTCTGCAGAGCGTGGGCACTTGCTCCCAGCCTGCCAAGCCCAGACAATGGGGAGGTTTGTAGGCGTCTCAGACCGTGTGCTCATTGAACTCCCAGCAGGACGCCAGAGGCAGGCTGGTGCTACCATTAAGGCAAATGAGGCGGTTGCCTAAGGCGCCAAGATTTGGGGGCGCCAAAAAGCGGTGCCCCCAATTTTTTTTACAGCGTTCCTATGCCCCCTCCCCGAGCACGTGGTCGCCGCTCCACTTCTCCCGCCTCCCAGGCTTGCGGCGCCAATCAGCTGTTTGGCGCCGCAAGCCTGGGAGGGGAGGAGAATTAGAGCTGGGGCAGCGTGCTTGGGGAGGAGGCGGAGTAGAGGTGAGCTGGGGTGGGGAGCTGCCACGGGGGGGGGGCGCCTCAGGGCGGGGGGGAGCTGCCGGGGGGGGCACCTCAGAGCAGGCGGGGGGAGCTGCCTCGGGGGGGGCACCTCAGGGCAGGGGGGGGCGGGGAGCTGCCGCAGGGCTCGGGGGGGGGCAAGGTGGAAGTTTCGCCTAGGGCGCGAAACTTCCTTGCACCGGCCCTGGCCAGAGGCTCCTTTTGCTTTGGCCCCGATCCTGCTGTCCTCACCCACATTAATCTGACTGAATTCAAAGGATGAGTCAGGGCTGCAGAATAAGACAAGCAAGTCACCAAACAGTAATGCAATCTGTGGCAACCTCACCCTACCACCACCCATGTGGCAAACAAATACCCACTTGAACATGGCCCCTGCCCCACTTGGCTACGTCAGGGCAGTACAGGCAGCTTAACAACCTCAGTTGTTCCTATGTAAAGCTTACCACTAGCTCCTTTTTCCTAAGAGAACGTATTGGGAGCTGATTTTGCCCTCCCTCACGCTGGTGTAAACCAGGAGTAACTCCACTGGAGAGACAGCGATGTAAGTGAATGGAGAACCAGGCCCTGGGTGGTTTTTAAGGAGGCGTTGTGCTGCCAGAAAACCCGCTGCAGCCCTGTATAAATTCAAACCACAAAGTCTCTAGCATACAAGGAATCTTTACTGATTCTTGGAATTATTTCTCTCTGGGCTTTATTAAGCGTTCGGTGCATTCAGACCTCTGCTGTCGTGTCCCCAATATCATGGGGACAAGTGTGCCTCATGCACCTTCCCTGCGTGAGACTCAGGAAATCACCTGCCTGAATTTCTGAACCCAGCCAGCGTGTACAGAATCCACACACTGCCAGTGCACACCACGCGGGAAGGGAAGGGATGTGAAAGGCCGCTGTGCTCTGGTACCTTGGGTAGCCAGACACCAATTAAAGGCAAGCAGGACCTGTATAGCTAGGTGGTGGCTTACGCTGATTCCTACATGTGCACTCTATGCCTGGGGAGATATCTTGCTGAGTTTAGTGCAGGATGAGTCAATATAACCCATTCCAGCCTACGGTGCAGCAAGCCAACGGATGGGACAGACAGACAGACAGAGCCCTGAGTAACCCTGTAATAGCTCCCCAATGCATCAACATGGAGCTGGTCTACAGGTGTTTCTCCTGCTGGGTAGGGTGACCAGCTAGCAAGTGTAAAAAATCGGGACGGGGGTGGGGGGGGGGGGTAATAGGTGCCTATATAAGAAAAAAAAAACCAAAACGGGACTGTCCCTATAAAATCGGGTCACCCTATGCTGGGGGTGCTTGTATTTAAGGCCAAATCCTACCTCCCCTGAGCCAATACTGACCGGTTGGGCTCGGGAAAGGAGAGACCCCACTGATATGACTGAGATAGACTCCCCCTCCCCAGGCCACACAGGAACGCACCCCTGTCTCTCTCTCTCTGCAGCTCTAAAGCTCCTGTTGCTGTAGTATCTAGAAGCCACTGTCAGATCTCTGTGCCGCTGCAGCATCAGCAGCACGTGCACTGCCCTGTTTCACAGAGACTGGTGCATCCCCCCAGCTATGTGACCCCTGGCCCCCCCAATATACACACACTCTACCCCAACTTCACCCTGCCTTGCTGAGCTCTGAGATGTGCAAGGGTCGCAGCCCCCCCGTTTGTGTGGGGTCCCCCTCTGCACTGGAACTGGGTCCTGCCCTAGAGGGGAGCACAGCTCTTCAAGCTGTAGCACTGGGGACGCATATCACCTGCGTGCCCTCATCTCTGCTGGCCCCTGACCCAGCTGGAGGGCTGTTTGTTTCTTGCTAGCATTGTTAATAATGATTCAGTGTCATGGATTTTGTGGGGGATGCAAACCCCTCTCCTTGCCACCAGCCCCAAAACGACAACCCCAGGAAGTCAACACGGCCCGATCCCCGTCATCCGGACCAGATCCACAATGGGCTGAGTTTGTGGTTTCGCCTGCTCTGGAGACAGATTGTTCTTAATCTCTGCACAGAGCAATGAAAGGGCCCAGGGGTGAAATCAATGCATTAATAAACAAGGCAGAGCGCTGGTGGATATCACACAGCGAGATGGCTGGAGGGAGAGGAGAAAAAGAAAGCAAAACTTGGCTGTTGGCACAGGCGGCCAGAGTTGTGATGCCAGTAATTACCCAGAGCACTAGGGTAATTTACCCTGGGCGATTGAAAACAATGTGCTCTTATTTAATCTATGATTTCTTAAGCCTGCACGTTGCTAACCTCGTGTCCTGTACTTTCCCGTTCACCGCAGATTCCACAATCTCTAACACTGGGACGTTCATGATGCTTGGTCTGTTTGCAGGGCTGTGAAATGCCGTGCTGATAAGAAGGAAACTGGCATGAAAGTGAATCGCATGTGACTGGCAGAGAGAGGACCAGTGGGAAGCAGACACTGGAATTTTGGGGGATTTTTTTTTTTGCTATTGAACTTTTTTCCTTCTACCTGAGTGTGACTCAGAAAAGGGAAATGCTGGAAAGAAAGGCCTGTGGTTAGATCACTGGACTGAGCCCTGGGGGAGGGGGGTTCATGTCCCAGTTCTGTCAGTCTCCCTGAGTGACCTTGTCTCCGAGTGCCTCACCTGTAAACAGCCTGATGATAATAACTCTTCCGCTCTTTGTCTGCCTTGTCTAACTGGAGCAAGGTCTCTCCCTATACAACGTCCAAGGGGCCCCCGATCTCAGAGGCCACCTTTAGGGCCTACCAGAATGCAAGTAAATAATAATTAAGCTGTCCTCATTTCTGCTCTTCTCCCCAGTAAAACACCTGGAGAAGATCTGGTTAGTCCCTGGTGCTCATCTGAGCCTGCCAGTGCAGGACTGTTCCTTCTCACTGACCTCCAAGCCCGCTTAACAACGAGAACAACCATCTGACATGTAACCCCACCGGTGCCGAGTAAAGCAAACAGAAGAACAAGCCCCTCATCAAACACAGCCTTCCGAATTTTCCTTCAAACAAGCCCTGTGCACAAACCCAGTAAACAGCTTCGGCCTTGCACCCTGCCCAACCAAGGAGACGAGACAATTCCACCGCCAAGGATTCCTTCCACCAAGCTCTTAGATGTACAAATCCATCAGCTCCAGCTCCTGACCTGGAGCTGAGATGGTCCCACAACAGACCAGATCTCGCTGGCGGGAAGTTTTTCCTTGCATTCAGCCGATATCCCCCTGCCTTTCCTCACTCCATTCCATTATCCCTAGGAATTCCGCTCCCCACTAGAACTTTTCTCTCCCACCTCAGTCTTTACAGCCTTCAAATATTTGTTGACCGTTATCATGTCCCTAGTAATCTCTTTCCATGCTGTATACATTTAACTCTTTCATCCTTCCTCCCAAGACAATATTCCCGCCCTCTGCTCTGTTTTATTGCTCTCCTCTCCAGGGGTGCCGACTTTCTAATTTCCCCGGGGGTGCTCGACCTCCACTCGATCCCAGACCCTGCCCCACTCCACCCCTGCCCCCAAGGCCCTGCCACCACCCAGCCTCTTCCTGCCCCCACTCCGCCCCTCTCCCAAGCGCGCCCTGCCCCCCGCTCCACCTCTTCCTGCCCCCACTCCTCCCCCTTCCCCCCAGTGCCTCCTGCACGCCACTGAACAGCTGATCACTGGTGGGTGTGAGGCGCTGAGGGGAGGGGGAGAGCTGATTGGTGGGGCCACCAGTGGGTGCTGAGCACCCACTATTTTTTTTCCATGGGTGCTCCAGCCCCCGAGCACCCACGGAGTCGGTGCCTATGCTCCTCTCAGTTCCCCCGTTCCCCATAGTTTGTAAATATATTTCTGGTGATAAGGCGCCTACATCTGAATACAATATCCCCCCACTTCCCTGCCCTATGACGTGATGTTCCTGTACACACGGCCCAGAGCTGTACTGGCCTAATATTCTTCTGCCAAATCACGCTGCAAACTCATGTCTAGTTTGCTATTCACATAAGAACGGCCATACTGGGTCAGACCAATGGTCCATATAGCCCAGTATCCTGTCTTCCGACATATGCCAGTACTGGAGGTTTCAGAGGGGATGAACAGAAAAGGGTAATGTTGAATGATCCATCCCTTGTTGTCCAGTCCCAGTTTCACGCAGTTGGAGGTTTAAGGGCACCTGGAGCATGGGGTTTCACCCCTGACCAGCCTGGCTAATAGCCATTGATGGACCCATCCACCATGAATTACCTAATGTTTTTTTAAAGCAGTTATACTTTTGGTCTTCACAACATCCCATGGCAACGCGTTCCACAGGTTGACCGTGCGTTGTATGAAGAAATACTTCCTTTGGTTTGTTTGAAAGCTGCTGCCCATTAATTTCATTGGGGGACCCCTAGTTGATGTGTTATGTGAAGGGGTAAATTATTACGTTTATTTCAGGTTATTCCTCCTCCCTATTCCCCATGAGATATTAGCTGAATTGTTCCAAGCGGAATCCCATTTTGCTACTGTCTGCTTTTCTTTCTAGTCTCTCTAGATCACTCTGTATCATTTCTCTGCTCTCACTGGTATTCACAGCACCACTGACTATAGCATCAGCCGCAAGCTTCATCACCGCGCGGTTCACTCCCTCTTGCCTTGTTTGTTATTATCATATTATCCTTATTCCCACGGTACCAACCCCCCAGGTACTTGGATACCATTGCAGACATATAGGCAATTCCGTCAAGGAAGAGGAACAAAGCGCCCACCCCTCCACCCCAGACTAGAACTGCAGACTTAATTAGTAAGAGGAATCAGTGCAAGGTGGCTTATTAGCGTTCTCATTTCAGCCCCCAGTTCCTAGGAAACAGCTTGTCGAAAGAGTAGAGTCCCACGCTGCATCTTGGCTACAGCTCCAGTGCTAGCAAATTCAGCATCGCTGGGATTTAATCACGAGTCTCACAATATTTGCTTTTGTTTTTCTTAAGGCTCCAGCTGCTGGAGTCACATGGGGTTACCCCAGCTTGCTGGCTTTTTCATTTTTTCCCAAGGAAGTTTCCAAAGAAAAAGCTTGAAAATGTGATTCCCTAAAGACTCAAAACCCAGAAGGCAAACACAAAGCCCCTGACTCCGATTGTTTTTAAAATCTCATGATTGTTTTTTTGGGGAGGGGGAGAGCCTGACTTATGATTTTTGAACTTTGGGGGTTGGCAAGACTGTGATTTAGTTGGGGTTGATCCTGTTTTGAGCAGGGGGTTGGACTAGATGACCTCCTGAGGCCTCTTCCAACTCTAATCTTCTATGATTCTATGAACATCTCAGCCTTCCTCTGAGACTGTTCTACCTCTGTGCCCCCTGGGTTTGAACTGAGTGTGTCCCTCACAGGTGAGAACTGCAGGATCAGCGGAATATGCTAGGGGTAAATTCAGAGGCGGCCTGCCAAAGACCGCGGTGACCTCAGAGCTATAAGGGTTTGAAGATGCTATCTATATCTAGGGTTTCACATCACACCCTGTATCCGGGTAAGATAATGGCCCAGCTATTGGACAGCAGCCAGTGTATAGACTCATAGAATATCAGGGTTGGCAGGGACCTCAGGAGGTCATCTAGTCCAACCCCCTGTTCAAAGCAGGACCAATCCCCAACTAAATCATCCCAGCCAGGGCTTTGTCAAGCCGGGCCTTAAAAACCTCTAAGGAAGGAGATTCCACCACCTCCCCAGGTAACCCATTCCAGTGCTTCACCACCCTCCTAGTGAAATAGTGTTTCCTAATATCCAACCTAGACCTCCCCCACTGCAACTTGAGACCATTACTCCTTGTTCTGTCATCTGCCACCACTGAGAACAGCCGAGCTCCATCCTCTTTGGAACCCCCCTTCAGGTAGTTGAAGGCTGCTATCAAATCCCCCCTCACTCTTCTCTTCTGCAGACTAAATAACCCCAGTTCCCTCAGCTTCTCCTCGTAAGCCATGTGCCCCAGCCCCTAATCATTTTTGTTGCCCTCCACTGGACTCTCTCCAATTTGTCCACATCCCTTCTGTAGTGGAGGGCCCAAAACTGGACGCAATACTCCAGGTATGGCCTCACCAGTGCCAAATAGAGGGGAATAATCATTTCCCTCGATCTGCTGGCAATGCTCCTATTAATGCAGCCCAATATGCCATTGGCCTTCTTGGCAACAAGGGCACACTGCTGACTCATATCCAGCTTCTCGTCCACTGTAATCCCCAGGTCCTTTTCTGCAGAACTGCTGCTTAGCCAGTCGGTCCCCAACCTGTAGCGGTGCCTGGGATTCTTCCTTCCTAAGTGCAGGACTCCGCACTTGTTAAGATTTCTTTTGGCCCCAAAAGATGCCGAGAATAGCCTCCACTTGCTCAGATGGCCCCATGAGACACACCGCCCCCCGCCCCGCCCCCGCAAGTCCACGCCTTGCTGTTTAGTACAATCCTTTGTTTATGGTCCCATTGCCAGTTTCCACTCCCATAACAGCTGCCCAAGCTCATTCTGAGAGAAGGAACTAGTGTGATACCGGATGCTACACGGAATTCGAACCATGTTACCCCAGCCACTCCGTTTACAATGGCACCCAAGGCCCAGACCTGCAGGGCTGGATCACGCTGATCACGGCTCCCTGGTTTTGGCAAGAGGAATGGTGGCGATTCAGAAGACCCAGGTCAGAGCAAACAGCACAATGAACTCCAGCTTCTGTTGAGCTCTGCAGTTCGTTTAGCTGCCCTCTTCATCAGGGGCCTTTCCTCTTGATTTATAAGGCCCATGCCAGACATTTGGGTCTTGGCAATTTGACGGCTGGAGTGTGCACTCTGCCAAACGTTCCCCCAAAGGAAAACACAGCAGAAGCTGCACAGTCTCCACTCGGTCAGTGCCATCCAGCAGCCTTGCCCTGTAGTTGGACTGAGACAGAGGGTCAAGTTTCAAGAGGGAGCTAGACTGGTGAGACCAGATGTTCATGGATGCAAGCCTGCGGGCTTGGCCATTGTTAGATCAACTGCAGAACCTCAGCCTGTAGCAATGGTCTCTCAGCATGTTTAATACAGCTCTGTGTCTTGCAACAGGGCCTGCCCGCTGTGTCACTTAATGCTCAGGAAACATGTTCCATATTCACCCCTTTGCTCAGTGTTGACAACTCTCGTGATTTTACTGTGAGTCTTGAGCTCTTGGGTGTAATTTTGAAAGCCCCAGCTCCTGGATTCAAATGATTGCATTAGAATCTCAGCTTTCATTTTTGAAATGAAAGCAAGTTTCTAGTTCTCGTGGTTGCCGAGAAAAGCTTGAAAACAACGAAAATGTGTGAGACCTACAGGCTCAGAAACCATCAGGCAAAGAAAAGGAACCCAAAAGGTGTTAAAAAAAATCGTATGAATTTTGGGGCCCGAGCCTGACTCATCATTTTGGAATGCTTGAGGTGGCAATACTGGGCCCTAGTCAGCCAGCCAGTTTGGTTCTGCCTGACGCCTACCTGGAGTGGCTCAAAAGCGTGAGAACCAACCTCAGGGCAGACTGTTAAGAAGCAGGACACACACCCCAAATTGGTTGTGAGTTCCATACTTGGATTTTGCTAACCAAGGATCAAGTGTGAACTCTTCAGGCACTACAGCAGCCTTAACATGGCATCCCAGTCAGTCCCCCTGGGTACTCCAGTCTGTCTTGCCACCTAGGCAAGCCTGCCTTTGTGATAGATGGTCCCTTACACCAAAAATCACAACATTCAGGTTACACCCAATCCCAAAGAACTGGTCGCTTACACCAGGTTAATTGTATTTTAGATTTCATGCCAAAGACAAGGTTTGTAGCCAATCCTATAATAAACTATCTAAAGATTTATTCGCTAAGAAAAATAAAGAGTTATTTACAAGGTTAAAGCAGGTAAACATACACACACAAATGAGTGACAGTCGTAGGTTCCAAAAGGCGATAGAAACAGCTGTAATGGGCAAGCTCTAGAAGTCCTTTAGTGCTAACACAGGCTAAACAGCTGGGGATCCTTTGCATATGCTTAGAAATCTTGCCCTCCCAAAGCTCAAGCAGTATGGAGATACAGTTTCTTTGGGTTAGGGATTTTTATTCCCTTTCCCTCCGAGTTCAAGCTCATGGGATGAGTTCACCCGCAGGTCTCCTCTTCATTGGAGCAGCTGGGGGTGGTGGAATGGGAGGAAGGCAATTAACAAAGCCTTTGTTCTTTGATGTTTCACAGTGACTAATTTGGTTTACATGGGCCTTCTTGGTGGGCAGAACCTACCACCTTCTGTAGGAAGCCAGCATTTTACATTAATTAATGGTTCTTTCCTGTTTGATGACTTACTCGATTATAGAGGATTACAATGCAAACACTTAATATCACTTTATCACATGGGGCACTGCTGTTCTAAACAAGCTTAACACATGTTGCATCTCTCGAAGGGTTTCATAATGTCGACACTAAACACAGACTTATAAACTTAACATCTGATTTAACAATGCTAACACACAGGTGAGTCGGCCTAATTCCAGCCAGGTATTTGCCAGTGTTCAGTTGGGACACAGAGTCCTTGGCACGAGCTGGTCCCTGGCTTGCCAGTGTCACATAACTCCTCCCTCTCCGAACCTTTAGGGTGAGATGAATTTGTCAATGAACAAGATTTAGAGTTCTTTGGATATCCTACAGTACAGGAAAACAACAGGCAATACAAACCCAGAGGCCAGCACTAGGTTATCATTGAACTGGCAGTACTGTAAGTATTTACCAAAAGTGTTTAACAACAAAAAAACCACCCCTGGTTCTATTGAAACGGTGATTTCCTTTCAGCATGGACTTGGCAGTGTTCATGTAACTTCTCATCAACGTGGGTTCTGCAATCTCTAGTACAGGAACAATCGAGCTCTTTTCTCCATTTGCATAGCTGGGAAATTGATAAGAAGGAATCAGTGTGTGAAAGTGAAAGCCATGTGACTGGGTCTATTATCCCCTACTGGATAGGTTCAAAGGCACAGGAAGTAGTTAGCTACCCAATTATCACTGACTGCCAATGGGACTTAGAAGCCTAATGAAAAATTTCCCCTTATAGTGATTCTAAACTGAACAATGCTCTCATCTCAGATCTCCTTCCAAACTCTCAAGGTAAAACCTTGACCAAAAAACCTGATCCAGTGTCCTCTGCCCCCTACCCCAAGTTAGTGTTGCCAACTCTCAGGATTTTATTGTGAGCCTCACAACGCTGGACATTTTTCTTAAAGCCCCAGCTCCTGGAGTCATGTGAAATATGGAAGACCCTCTGCTTTCACTTAAAAAGGGATTATAGCCCTGGTAGTTAAGGAGAAAAATATAAACATGTGACTCCAGTGTACTCCAAAGGCTTGGAAACTAGAAGATAAGGTTTAAAAGAAAAATCTCAATGTGTTATTGTTTCCAAAAACTTGTGATTTGTTAAGCCAATCTCATGATTTTTGGGGGGCCTGACTCGTGATTTTTTTTTAACGTTTAGTCTTTGCAATACTGATTGCCGTATTCATCTAGACTGTGAAGCATGGAGATCTCAGCAGTGAGGCCCGGCTGTGATCAGGAGGTTCTATGGAGCTCTGTAAGGACCAGGGCAACAAAAGAAACCCTCTTGTTCACTGCATCCTTCACCAGATCTTGAAAGTCTGGATTCCTTTTTGTCTATCTAGACTGGGATATTTAAAGGGCCTAAAGGAGTTAAGCACCTAACTCCCATGGAAATTGGGCATCTAATCCTAACCATTAAGTTCCTTTGAAATCCCAGCTCCAGGCCATATTAGCTGGGGTCACTGAATGTGACAGGTTTCAGAGTAGCAGCCATGTTAGTCTGTATCCGCAAAAAGAACAGGAGTACTTGTGGCACCTTAGAGACTAACAAATTTATTTGAGCATAAGCTTTTGTGGGCTACATCCCACTTCTTCAGATGCATAGAATGGAACATATATTGAGGAGATATATATACACACACATACAGAGAGCATGAACAGGTGGGAGTTCATTGATAGTTCATTGTTAGATATTGGGAAACAATAGACCCAATCTCTCTGGTCACACAATAACAGACCTCAAAGTGGCAATTCTTCAACAAAAAAACTTCAAAAACAGACCCAACGTGAAGCTGCAGAACTGGAATTAATTTGCAAACTAGATACCATCAGATTAGGCCTGAATAAAGACTGGGAGTGGTCATTACAAAACCTAAGCTTAATTTCCCCAGTACTAATATCTCCCTACTGTTACTCACACCTTCTTGTCAACTGTCTGTAATGAGCCACTCTCTTACCACTTCAAAAGTTATTTTTCCTCTCTTGGTATCCTGCTGTTAATTGATTTATCTCGTTAGCCTGACCTAACACTTGGTAAAGCACCCCCATCCTTTCATGTATTTATACCTGCTCCTGTAGTTTTTACTTCATACATCCGAAGAAGTGGGCTCTAGCCCACGAAAGCTTATGCCCAAATAAATTTGTTAGTCTCTAAGGTGCCACAAGGACTCCTCGTTTTTTTTGCTGATACAGACTAACACGGCTACCACTGAAACCAATAGACCCAGTGCAAAGGAGACAAGGCCAGGGAGAGCCAGGAGAGCAGGGAAACCAATTAACTAATTAGAGCCTTAAGCACCGTCACCTTGGACAATAACAGAACAATGTAATCCTTATTTAAACTGTGCTTTCTATGAGCAGAGGCTGGCACAGCAAAGGCTGCGACAGATACCATCTTTCACCTCAGCAATTTACGCCCTACTCGAGTGCAACCTTCATCTGTCACAAGGTCTTGCATCATCACCGTAAATCTTCCCCCTGCGCCCCCCTCTCTGTCTGCCCTGCACATGCTCTTTATTATTTAGAGGGACATTGTCCAGGGAGGTTTTATCATTTTAAAATAATCACGAGTTTTCCTCCCTGCTCTGTGATTCCCACCCCACCCCCAGGTCTCTGAAAGCTTTCCAGTTTGATCCAGCACCCCTGCTGTCTTTAATGGGAGTTTTGCCATTGACTTTAATGGGAGCAGGATCAAGCCTTTAATTTTTCCTTCGTTAAACATGCACAGTGGTTCGTTATTGTAGGGTGCCCAGGAGTGCTCACATACCTCAGTCCAGACCAACAACCCCCCTTGCTCATCCATCCTTGGGCCGTCACGTGCAGCCCTGCCAAGGCACCCGTATTTTGAATGGCAGCATCCTCTGATGTTTGAATCCTGTCCCTACATTTAGCTACCAATGCCCCTCAGTCCCGACATGCAGCACCCCCCGATATCCCAGTCTGCCAATGAACCTAACCTGCACCCACCCACCTAGAGTGTACCTCTAGCCTGCCCCACACTTCCTCCTTCTAGTTTAGTCCTGGACTTTCCTTGTGCAGAGACTCAGCTGTGTGCCACATTCCATGGCAGTGCTGCTGATCAAGGGGCCGATGCCCTCATTGCACTAGGGTGGAATCAATAAACTCACTCCTGCTTGTGGCCTAACTGGGGAGGTGACAGGCTAAGGCATAAACTCCTTGTATCTGCACAAGCCCCGCGACCCCCTCTCAACCCGGCGTGCTGAGGGTTGATATGCGGCAACTGCGCTCTCCAGGAGCACACAGCATGTTCTCTTGATAATCACAGCAGTGACTGTGCATCCGAAGTGCTCATTGCCTGTTTCACAATCACCTCAGCAATGCTGCGCTCGGCGGCGGGAGGGGAGGTGTAATTCATCTGCTGGACTGTGAAATCAGATCGATTGAAGGGACTGGTGTAGGAAAACAACAAGAGCGAGGACACGCCGAGGGCCTGTCTACACGGACAGAGCTGCGCTGGTACAGCTGCGCTGCTGTTGCGCTTTCGTGAAGATGCTACTGCGCCAATGGGAGAACTTCTCCCGCCGGCATAGTTCGTTCATCTCCCCAAGAGGCGGTAGCTAGAGAGCAGCTCTCCCGCTGACATAGCGCTGTCTACACAGGGGGTTAGGTCGGTAGTTATGTTGCTAACCCTAACCCCTACCCCAAGTTAGTGTTGCCAACTCTCAGGATTTTATTGTGAGCCTCACAACGTTGGACATTTTTCTTAAAGCCTCAGCTCCTGGAGTCATGTGAAATATGGGAGACTCTCTGCTTTCACTTAAAAAAGGGTTATAGCCCTGGTAGTTAAGGAGAAAAACATAAACATGTGACTCCAGTGCACTCCAAAGGCTTGGAAACTAGAAGACAAGTTTTAAAAGAAAAATCTCAATGTGTTATTATTTCAAAAAACTCGTGATTTGTTAAGCCAATCTCATGATTTTTGGGGGGCCTGACTCATGATTTTTTTTTAACGTTTAGTCTTTGCAATACTGACATATTTATACCGATATAGGTCTGTAGTGTAGAACTGGCCCAAGTGAAGAGTGAAACTCTGTCAATAACTTACCCCATTGGGCCCAGGAATTGTCACCTGATGGGCAGAGACTTCCCAAAGCTCAGTGACGCGAACTGAAGAGGGGGCTACAGGCTTTCAAGATCCTTGCCGGATTAAGGCCCATGTTCTTTGACCAGTGGTTTTGTGGTTCTCTGCCCTGCACTGCAAAGGAGGAGGACAGCCATGGACTGGCCTATCCATCACCCAGCTGCCCTGCCTCACCTTTCCAGGGGTGAACGATCACGTGCAGGAGCCCAAAAATTCCTGAGGCTTGCACTTGAATGTAGCCCCTTCGTAAGGCCCGCGCTCGTTAGGGTGGAATTGGCTTGGAGCTAAGCTGTTTAGAACAGAATACAGATAAAGTCACCAACCGAACCCAAAGGAGGTCTTGGAGCTAGCAGGAGAACCATCAAAAACAGCTGGTTCCAGGACTCAGGTATCTTAAAATAAAAATGCTGCATGGTGGGGTGGGGGTGAGTGTTCCTAGAGTGGAGAGCTTGTCCATCCTGCTTCAGCGAGGAACCAGTGCTTATAATAGAGAGCGGTACACCCTTAAACTCCAGATCCCACCCCTCCACCCCCTGGAACTCGTGGGTGATGTGGGGACAAAAGGTTCAGAAATCCAACCCCAGATCTAGATCCAAATCTTGTCAACAGTCCTTATCTCTACAGTGGGCCAAATCCAAACCCCAGCTCTGAACCCCCCCTGAAGTTTGTGGTGTTTGGAATCTGGACAGCATCTGCATTTGGCCACTGGAGCCTCGCTTTAGATGTGAAACTCCTAAGGACAAGGCCAAACACAGACAGGCCGCTCCCTGGTGCTAGCACTTCTCTGGCAGAAGGGGCTGCTCTAATGCAGCAGGAATGGCCCAGACTTGGCACTGCTGCAAGAAAGTTACATTTCGCTTTAGCTGCTGAACCGAAAACAAGAGTCCATCGCATTCCCATTCTGTACTCAAACACCCCGTGGTCAGGGCCGTGACAACCCTGCTTGCCCAGCGTGGGACCTGCCAGCTCCACGTTCCCGGCAGTGACCTCATCCACTGTTTGGTATGTCCAGGTGCTGACTCACCCTGTTCCTTCTCACAGCTCCCTCCCCTCGAGGGAGGAAGGGTGTGTGTGTCCTTGGGAGCAGGTAAATAAATAATGGCAATTTGGACTCCTAGCAGCCCTTTCACCTGAGGATCTCAAAGCACCTTTCAAACATGAACTAATTAATCATCTTCCCCACCCTACTGTCAGGTCCCGTAGGGAAGGAAGATACCTGGGGGAGACACTTCACCCACCACTGACATGCAGCCACCTCTGAGATGAAACGTGGCAGCTATTTAACAGCGCATAATAACACTGCATACCAATTTAGGGCAGGAAGTGAAGAAGAGACTGTAGTTAATCTATACTGCAGGGAAGAGCCAAGCCTATGATACATGAGCACCCACCATTTATGGTGATCTTCCCCCCCCCCCCCCCCCCAGCCTTCATTTGGCTGAGAGTCTGGAAAATGCCCTAGGCATTAATATAGGTGCACGGGGTCAACAGTTTATACCCCTCTATATGCTGCTTTCCTTCCAATATTTATACATAGCTATCTCATTGGCCTGTCCCCTTGTTCCCCCGATGTATCATCTTCTGTATAGACTGACCCATCCCTCACCAGATGTCTGTCTAGCTAGGCTCTTGTACTGTCCCCAGCATGGTGGTATCTGACCACATTCGGGGGTGTTTGACCAGATACTCTCATTTTATAGGACTGTCCTACATTTCAGCAGGCCAAGCTACCTTGTGTCTGTCCTAAAATAGAAGATGCCTAAATGTCCTATTCTTTGAGAGTGCCACTGTATAGGAATATGACACCAGCCCCTCCACCCTGGGGCTGGGGCAGGAGTCATGCCCAGCCAGCCCCTTCACCCTGGGGCAAGGGCAGGGGCCATGCCCTGCCAGCCTCCTCTCCTTGGTGCTCAGGCACCACTTGCAATGTCTGTGGCCATTACAGTACTGGTCATGGTGAGTTCCGATTTAGGAAGAGGCCTCAGGCATAATGCTCCATTAGTCACCTGTCAAAGGAAGGTCTTCTCCAGGGTGTTCAGTTGTATGTGTCCCATCCTAGGCCATCCTGGCCAAAGATGACAGGAAACCAGATCCAAACGCCTTTCACGCTGAGCTAAATCTCTCTATTTAACATGCTATGAATATTCCCAACACTCTGGAGGCAGTCTGGAGTGGCCAGCTGTGACAGGTTGGATATCAGAAACCCCCTTGGTAGCTGCCACCTGATGGGCCAAGACTACCTCTGCCCCTGTTTTCCCTGCCAGCTCAGGACTCCAGCACCCTGTCTTGCTGAGCCAGACACTCCGTCTGCTCCAACACAGACCCAGGGTCTGAATTACTTGCCCCAAAGCGGCAGGTTTACCTGAAAGCGGCTCACAGACGTGTGCTTGTCTTTAGCACTCAGATGCCCAACTCCCAATGGGGTCTAAACCCAAATAAATCTGTTTTACCCTGTATAAAGCTTATGCAGGGTAAACTCATAAACTGTTCGCCCTCTATAACACTGATAGAGAGAGATGCACAATTGTTTGCTCCCCCAGGTATTAATACATAAAACAGGAGCAGAGGTAGTCTTGGCACATCAGATGGCAGCTCCCAGGGGGTTTCTGTGATCCAACCCGTCACACCAGCATCTCACGCAGGGCTGATCACTGCAGGCCAGGCTCTAGGGGTACGTTGTATGGGCACCCCAAGCAGTGCAGGCCGTCGGTCAGTCTGAGAGCTACAGAGCCAGACTCCTTAATACGGAGATTGGCTTGTGGCACCTCCATTCCTGTTCACCATTGTGTGAATCACTTCCTCTCCCACCCACAATTGCATAGATCACCTCCCCTGGGGTTCATTACCACCTGGGCCACCTCCTCTCCCACGCATGCCTGCACAATGTCCCTGTGGTACTGACAGAAATTGCTTCCATGGAAAAGCAATATTGGGATGGTATTTAATGGATTTCCAGCTGCCTTTCAATGCAATGTAGCAGCTGAAAAGAAGAGGTACGTCTACACTGCATTTTAAACCCACATCCGTGGGACCTAATCTTGCAGACCTTGCTTGAGCGATCACACTGCACTGCAAACCTGGGCTTCCAATGGCTTGACCCGGGTCTCACAGCCGCGCTAACGCGTCCACACTGCACTACACAGACTTTCTGCCTTGGGTCTGTGGCTTGCGCTGTGTCCTTATGGCAGAATACAAGGGCTTGGACCTGAGTCACAGTGAGACACCCCCCCCCCCCCGCAGGGTCCTAGAACCGGGATCCTGAGTGTTTGCTGACCCAAATCAGACTGACTTGTGTGTGGATGGAAGCGGGGCTTGGGCTCAAACCAGATTCAGAGCTCGGGTTTAGTGTGCAGAGTAGACATAACCTAGGAAAGCCAACCCCAGGGAACCAGCCACCGCTCTGCAGACCACAAGCAAGTGCTGTGCAGAACACTAGTGCTCCATGGACTACAGCTTAGGGACCTCAGCTCCAGACTAGGCAATGCTCTAGAGAAGCTTTACCTTGTCACAGCTCTCTCTGGGTATGTCTACACAGCATCTGGGAGCGAGCCTCTGACCTCAGGTCCACAGACTTGTGCTAGCAGGGCCCTCGCGCTAAAAATAGCAGCTCAAGGTTGGGGTTTGGACTCTCCAGCCTGGGGTGGGGGCTGGAGAGCCAGAGCTCCAGTCTGAGTCGCAACGTCAAAGCAACCTCTACCGCAGAAGTGGATGGGCTGGGGGGACCCAAGAGACAGATAGTCCAACTCTGGGCATCTCTGCAGGACAGATGGCAGCTGGGAACCTCCAGAGATGCCGAATTTCCATTCTTGGCACCCAATGATGGACAAGCAGGCTGCCTGCTGGAGCTAAGAGGATTGTGAGCAGGCAGCGCGCTCCCAGCCTGGAGACAAGCTAAAGGGCATCTCTGAGCCGTGAGGTCCATGTGGCAGGAGGCAAGGCAGAATGCATTCTCCTTTGAGAGAGTGGGAGGGGAGAGATTTCTGTTTGTATCCCCGATATAATATTATCTGATCCCAGCCATTGTAATCACGGGCTTGATTCTGATCTCAACTCTTCTGGTTGTCCTGCTGTACAGCTCCATTTACCACAGGGGGGTTACCCCGATTCATAGCAGTGCCTGGCAAATCAGATTCAGGCCCTCTGTTTTTACACAGATTTGTTAGACAGGCATATTAGAGTATAGCTATAGGTAAGCTCCACCCTGCAATCACAGGCCAGCAGTCATGGATGGTTCACCCACCTGACCTTATCCCAGCAATGTGATCACAGCCCTTCTCCACTTCCATAGACTTTCCCAGCCCATATGCTGCTACTCCTCTCCCAGGGATCATACGGCCCTAGTTTATCAAAGCCAACTCCAAGCTCCTAAAGCTGAAGGAGCTTTGACGTTCCCGCTGACACAGTCCTAATGCACCAGTGCTGACAGGTGTTTTGACCTTTGGACTCACAAGGGATGTTCTGTCCTGGAGAGCTCAGTACAGCTCCGACGCTCCGTGGGCAGATGGATTACACGGTATATAGTGTCAACAAAGATGGATCTTGCAAGAGAAGCGTGTGTGTGTGTGTGTGAGAGAGAGAGAGAGAGTGTGTGTGTGTGAGAGAGTGCGTATGTGGAAACAGAAGCCATCATGTCATCAACTCACCTTTCCTCACAGGTGTCGAAAGAGAAAAGAACAGAAAGCAAACTGGGGGGAGGAGGAGGGAGACATTTGAAAAAAGAACTGTTTGACTCGCTTGAGAAAAATATCTCCCACCGTTGCACGGTTGTTGCATGGTTAGGCTAGGTGATAACTACCCAAATACTCATTCTGTGACCTGCTGGAGTCCCGAGCGGCCACCTAACAGCATCTTGCGACGGGCTCTGCATTCGTGGCTTTTGTATGCACATATCCACTCTGGTTGGGTTTGCCACACCAGCTTAGAGAGAGACTGACGAGGGTACGGGCCTAGCTAAAGCCGACCTCCATCGTTCGGGTTTGTCGGGCGCAGCCTGACGCTCCCTGTACTCGCTTTGCCTGCTTTGTCCCACCAGCACTGTCCTCCTGCTGCTTCATGTGGGATTGCAGCCGCCTGGCCCGTTCTGAACGTGCTTCGGAGAGGGGAGAGCCGGTGCAAATGGGTGGTGTATTCCAATGCTACGCATCATCTGATTGCAAAAAATAAGAGCTGTTTTGCGTGTCTAGTATACGTACCACAGAGCCCTTACATAGCACAGTATCTGCGCACCACCCGCTTCCCTGCTGCATCAGGCAGCATCTGCACAAGACGCACTTTCTTAGGGGTTAACTGTAAACGCCACCGTGTCTCGTGTTGCCTCCTGCATCATACTGTACTCTGTTCCCATAGCACCTGCTCAAAACAGATTCCCAGGGTCCCCAGACGACACCGCGGCTCGAAGACAGAGCCAAGTTCAAATCAAGCTGAGGGGCGCAGGTCAAAATGAGCATGTGGGTCCCCCTCTTTGCTCATCTCAAAACCCACTTCACAAATGAGTCTGCTCTGGCCTGGACTAGCCCGGGGGTGCTACAGACCAGGACAGAGGCGTAGTAGCAGAGCTGTGTACGGGGAGCCCAGACTGGAAGGACAGAGGGTGTGGGTTGGGATTGAGGTGCATTGGTAATGTTTGGGGAGCCCAGGACTAGAATACCAGGGTGCAGGGGAGGATTGAGGTGCATCAGCAGCAAGGTGTGGGAGGATCCTAGGATTGGAATAGCAGAGGGCTGTGGGGAAGGATTGAGGGGTACAGCTGGACAGAGAAAACTTGCACACCAGCTGCCTTGGCTGGATCAAGCCAGTGGCACTATTAGTGCCTTAAAATTCAAAGAGAAATGTAGAAAACCATCTTTCTCCTGCAGTGGCACCTCCAGGCTTGTGTTTTGCAAGCCGCCCTCTCAGATTCAGCCCTACATGCGATCCTGTGCTATTACACGTTGGTCCCAGCTCCATGTGTTTCCTGTCCTCTGGCTAATTACACAGTTTGTTTTGAGAGAACATCAAGAACTGTAATTAGGAGGCAATATACCCAAATCAACCACGGAGCGCTCAACCAGCTGCTGTGGGACGGCTCCTTCTCTCCTGTCCCTTCTTCCAAAACAGCCTGTTGGCATCAGCAGCGATTGTTCCAGTACAAAGAGTCCATCCCCCCCCGCGCTCCCCAGATCAGATGGTGAGAAAGCGCTGATATTAAAGGCAGAAATGTTTAAACCCCCAAAGGGCATTCATTACTGTCGCAGAGAGAACATGAGTTAATAGCTGTTTAATAGAACTAAACAAGCATCTTTCTCTCCTGTGTAAAAGGACGCACACACCAGAGTGCGTGGAAACTTACAAGGGAGATCTTGCTGGAAGCAAAGCGTTTTCTGGAAAGCTTTGTCTGGTGGCATGCTCCTTGGCCAGATGCATTTGAAAGTTCATGCACAGATTCACTCAGGCATGGGTCACGGTGATAGATCGATAGATCGATAGATAGACTGACCCATCCTTTCTTCTGACACCAGCGTTGCCCCTCTGCAGAACAGTAGCAGGTTGGCTTTCCAATGGAGGGGAAATCATGATGACTGGCCAGGTGTCTGGGCCAAATTTGAATAGTGCTGCCACCGCGTGTGCCAGGTTGCAAGGCCAACTCGCTCAGATTTGGGCCGGCCACCCCTCTCACCCCAGCATCATGATGGAGGGGGGCTGGGCCAAACCGGAGTGGTGCTGTGACCCCATGTGCTATGTCGCAACCCACAAAGCAGGGAGCCGGGCCCTGCCCCGCAGGATGGGAGCTGCAGATACCACCGCTGCGGGCTGAGTTTTTCATTTTATTTTGTTTCATATGTTGTTTTGAGTTTTATTTCATGTTCTTTTGCATTTGTGTAAAACACGTGGCTCTAAGAATTGACTCCTCTCAGAGACCAAACTATCCTGCGGCTTGCACAGCTACCCCTCCCTCAAAGGTGCCTCTCCACCCAAACCTTGCATAACCCAAAACTAACAGCACAGTATGTCTCCCCAAGTGTCAAAACTTGCTCACACAATAAGAAAAAGAACTCGGAAGACTATGTATGTGTAACAATACCTCACTTGCTGATGCTTGTGGTAACAACCAATAGATTCACACCCTTTGTTTTCCTTTACAGAGTCAAAACACAATAATAAAATTGTAGCCACTTCACTGTTACCATCAGACTGCACTCTTTGGTCAGCGGGAACCCCATTGGGACAACAAGGGGCCTGCTGCTGCTGCTGAAGCCCAAGCCTCTACCACTTGCGTGAAAGGAGACTCTCCATTAGCTGTGGACAATATAAGGTTGATGACACACAGTTGAGCAGTTCTGAGTCCATCCAGTAGAGGATGATGGTGCACAAGTGCTACTGCAATACATTTAGAAGTAGTGGGCTTAATCTGCGGCAATGGAGATTTAGGTTAGATACTACGAAAAACTTTCTAACTGTAAGGGAGTTAAGCTGTGCAGTAGTCTTCCAAGAGAGGATGCAGAATCCCCGTCACTGAAGATTTTAAGCACAGGTTGGACACACACCTGCCAGGGATGGTTTAGGTTTACCTGGTCCTGCCTCAGCGCACAGCGCAGGACTTGCTGACCTCTCGAGGTCCCTTCCAGCCCGACATCGCTATGATTTAACACCTATTCTTGGAGCTCCCCATAGAGTCACTCGCTCAGCGACATACATCCGAAGAAGTGGGCTGTAGTCCACGAAAGCTTATGCTCTAATAAATTTGTTAGTCTCTAAGGTGCCACAAGTACTCCTGTTCTTTTTGTGGATACAGACTAACACGGCTGCTACTCTGAAACATATTTTTCCATGGCTCCATATTCTGATATTTGTAACATTCCCTCCCACCCAGCCCTCTCAACTGGGATGAGCTTATGAGGCATGTAACTCATTTGGGACCCTACTCCTGTCTTCCACTGCAACCTAGTGATAGTTCTCCAGGAAGCACTGCCTAGTGGTTGAAGGCCAGGCGGTTTGGAGGCAGGAGCACAGCTATTATTTGGGGTCTTTGTCACACATTTAAAAGGGCGGTGTTCTACAGCTAGAGCTTGCAGAGAGGGTAGCTGTGCTCCTGGCCCATTTATTATATAACAGACACTACATAACGCACACCAAATGGAGGGCAGACCTCTCTCTGTCCTTTTATATAAGAGCAATGAAGCCCTGTTTGCCTTGCTAGAAGTTCAAGGACTATCCAGTATTGATCCTTCTCCCACTCACTCAACACTTTATTCTGCTCTCTGTTATCCTTATGTTTCTGTATAGTGAACTGAATAACCCACATAGTCTCTCTAAATAATCCTCCATGCATCCTGCCTTCTCCCGGCCTTCCCGTTCTGTAGCGACTCCCCCTAAGTGTCTCCCCTATATCCCTGCAACATAGGATTAGCCTTGTCACATCAGGACATTGGTCCATCTAATACAGAATGTGCAGTGGCCATTACTGGATGCACTGAGCTAACTGTGCAATGCTGTACACACTAAGGAGGAGGGGAATTACTTCCTGACCTGGTGCTGGTCAGCTGATGGCCTGAAGCATGTGATTTGATTACCCTTATCTAGCAGTGGGAGCCTTATGCTTATGAAACCTAAGCAGATATGTAAGCCCACACACCACCGTGCAAACCCAGTGTGCTAGCCACAGCAGCATCCCCTATTCACTAGCAGTGCTTCTCTCTGATGGCACTGGGCTATGGCAAGGACTGAATTTCCTAACATTGCTCTAAATTATCTGGGTCCCCTCTAGATAATATGCTATTTGGCCCCACTTCCTGGCTTCCCAGATCTCTTCTGGAGAGCCAGCCAAAGCAGCTTCATAATCAGGTGCAGAGATCGGGTGGAAGGGAGCATTTTGGGTACACAGAGGCTGGGGGAAGCCAGTCACAGGTGAGGAGAGCGCATGTTATTTTGCACAGGGCCCACAGTGGGTCAGCCCCAACCATCTCAGCCCTGCACAGCTACCAGTGTGACTGGCGGTCATACAGTTCTTCACCCCTCGGACATCCATCTCCTTGGGATAGTGAATCCCACAGGCTGATGACAGAATAAACAGCATGCACTGTAGCATTTCCTGGGATTGGTGCCACAGCTAGTGCCTATTAAATTCTTGGAGTGCCCCTAGGTCTTCTACTTTGGGGCTGGGAGGGAAGAGATCAGTGGGAAAACATCCATCCCTCAATGTGCAGCGGCAGTCAAAAAAGCAAACAGAATGTTGGGAATCATTAAGAAAGGGATAGATAGTAAAACAGAAACTATCAGATTGCCTCTATATAAATCCATGGTACGCCCACATCTTGAATACTGTGTGCAGATATGGTCACCCCGTCTCAAAAAAAATATATTGGAATTGGAAAAGGATCAGAAAAGGGCAACAAAAATGATTAAGGGTATGGAACGGCTGCTGTATGTGGAGAGATTAATAAGACTGGTTTCAGAGTAGCAGCCGTGTTAATCTGTATCCGCAAAAAGAACAGGAGTACTTGTGGCACCTTAGAGACTAACAAATTTATTTGAGCATAAGCTTTCGTGGGCAATAGCCCACTTCATTGGCTATGCATCCAATGAAGTGGGCTGTAGCCCATGAAAGCTTATGTTCAAATAAATGTGTTAGTCTCTAAGGTGCCACAAGTTCTCCTGTTCTTTTTATCAATAAGACTGGGACTTTTCAGCTTGGAAAAGAGATGACTAAGTGGGGATCTGATAGAGGTCTATAAAATCATGATTGGTGTGGAGAAAATAAATAAGGAAGTGTTATTTACTCCTTCTCAACAGGGCCGGCTCCAGGGTTTTTGCCGCCCCCAGTGGCGGGAAAATAAATAAATAAATAAATAAATAAAAAGCCGCGATCACGATCGGCGGCAGCTCCACTGCGCCGCTTTCTTCTTCGGCAGCAATTCGGTGGCAGGTCCTTCCCTCCGAGAGGGACCGAGGGACCCACCGCCGAATTGCTGTCAAAGAGCCCGACGTGCCGCCCCTTCCCCTTGGCTGCCCCAAGCGCCTGCTTGCTGAGCTGGTGCCTGGAGCCGGCCCTGCTTCTCAAAACACAAGAACTAGGGGCCACCAAATGAAATTAATAGGCAGCAGGTTTAAAACAAACAAAAGGAAGTCTTTTTTCACACAGCACACAGTCAACATGTGGAACTCCTTGTCAGAGGATGTTGTGAAGGCCAAGACTATAATAGGGTTCAAAAAAGAACTAGATAAGTTCCTGGAGGATAGGTTCATCAATGGCTATTATCCAGGAAGGGCAGAGATGGTGTCGCTAGCCTCTGTTTGCCAGAAGCTGGGAATGGGCGACAGGGGATGGATCACTTCATGATTACCTGTTCTGGTCATTCCTTCTGGGGCACCTGACATTGGCCACTATCAGAAGACAGGATACTGGGCTAGATGGACCTTTGGTCTGATCTAGTATGGCCGTTCTTATGTTCTCCTCTGCTGACAAATGACCCTTCCCAGCTGTCCGATGCCCTGCTCTTCTCTTCACTGACTCTTCCACCACTGTCACACCTGTTCCTCATAGACAAAGAAAATTGCTTGACCTGTCTCACCTTTCCTTTCCTCTCCTCGCCATGACCTCGGGAGCAGACTTGGCATTTCTGATGGTGCCAGGAGCTTAATGTTATAGCCGGGGAAGCTCTTCTGCACCAGCTGTTGAGGAATGGGAGCCGATAAGAACGGATTGGAACCGGAATCTTGTGTAGGCTAATCGCCCGCAAAGGGACTCAGGACCATTCTGCTCTGTGGAGACAGTGTTCCTGAAAAACCTTGCCTGGGAACATCCGGGGCACTCAGAGACCTGTCACATCCCTCTATGACGAGTGTTGGGTTCTTTTGTCCCTTCTCCAATAGCGAAGCCTGGATGGGCAGGAAGGAATGCAATGGAGTGATCAGTCAGTGATCACTGTAGTGATTAGTTAAGATCCAAGCAAGCCTCCAGAGTGCAGCTATTAAAGGGAAGGATTCTCCCCATCCCAGCAAAGCCTCCTGAAGGAGGAATCACCTCCTAACGGCTCGAGGGAGTCTCACCCCAAGAGGGAATGAAGAAAAGCTTCTGGGGGGCCTGCCAGATCTGGTCTAGTCCCATGAGTTCCAGGCAATGCCGGGCAAGTCTGATGGGAGGAATGTGATGTTGGATTTTATATGCACAGCTCACTGGAACCGCTGAGGTCAAGCATAGGGATCCCTGGGGTCCAGATTATTCCCTGGTGTAAGCCCATTGGCTTCAGTGCAGTGACACGGGGGATGAACTTGGTCCTGGCTCCCTGGGTCCCTGACACCAACACATCTGCCCCACATCCATGCTGAATTCCTCCATCTGCCTTTGCATATATTCAGTCCCGCTGGCACACAGCTCTCTGAGCACTGGGACATATCCCTCCCTCCAGCCCCCTGACCCTGGGACAGATCCCTGCACTCCAGCACACAGAGGGCCTGTTTTCTTATTTCACTGGCCCAGGGCTTGTCTACACTATGAAATTAGGTCGAATTTATTAAAATCGACCTTTAGCCTCCGATTTTACAAAATCGATGCTGTATGTCCCCACTATGCACATTCCGTCGACGGAGCGCATCCCCACTAGCCTGGGTAGCATCGACTCACGGAGCGATGCACTGTGGGCAGCTATCCCACAGTTCCTGCTGCCGATTGGAATTCTGGGTTAGGCTCCCAATGCCTGATGGGACAAAAACATTTTTGCGAGGTGTTTTGGTACATATCGTCAGCCTCCCATGATGCACTTGGCTCCTCCCTCCCTGCCTCCCTCCCTGAAAGCAACGGCAAACAATCATTTTTGCACCTAAGCCTGGGTTACTTGTGCAGACGCCATAGCACGGCAAGCATGGACCCCGCTCAGCTGTATGCTGTTGTTGTGAGCGTCACAAACACCTCGCGCATTGTCCTGCGGTATTTGCAGAGCCTAGCCAGGAGCGGACACATTGGAGCACTCTGGGACACCTCCCGGTGGCCAAACCCGTCGAATTACACTACCCCTAATTCGACCCGGGAAGGTCGACTCTAGCACTATTCCTCTCATCCAGGTGGAGTACAGGCGTCGATTTGAAAAGCCCTTTAGGGGTACTGTAGACATGCACATTATAAATTCGACCTACCGCGGCGAATGTCGATCTAACGACGTAGTGTAGACCAGCCCCTATTGTCCCACTCTGGTGAGTCTCTGTTTCCTCTTCTGCTTGTAGTGACTCATCTCCCTCCTGTTGCTCTATTCTGGGCCCGCTGCAGCCCAGATCTCTCCTCCCCTCATGTTGTTACCTCTCCAGATGACTCATCCTTGAACTCCTCTTTCCCCTGCAGGCTGGCTAGTCTGGAAAGTTGCCTCAGAATTCAGCCCTCTTGTTTTCAAGGAGGTGCCCATCAAGGTGCCCATGTTCCCAGCCCAGGGTGGCTTTGTCGCAGGATTCATTTACCCCCACGATCCCCAAGTGCTCATACCTGGTCCCTAGAAGTCTCCTTGTAAAGCACCAGGCAGCACAATACTGCAGTACAGCTCCCCAGTGCACAGCATCTGCCATGCAAACGGCACCCTGGGACGCCCGCGGAGAGGAGTCGTGTGCAGGAGACGCCAGTCACCTCACGGAATGCCCCCCTGGAAGGCGCACAGCTACTGCCGTGCTGGGGGCCCGGATACGGACCTGGGCAGAACAGCAGAGGCGCAAAGCCGATCTGAGACAGAGTCGACGGAGCAGAGAGACGCTGGAGAGCTCATTCACGAAAACGCGGAAAAAGCAAAGAATCAGAGACTCATAGCAATCTTGGGCTGGAAGGGACCTTGAGAGGTCATCTATTCCACCCCCCATGCTGAGGTAGGACCAAGTAAACCTTGACCATCCTTGACAGGTGTCTGTCCAGCCTGTTCTTAAAACCCTCCAGTGACAGGGATTCCACAACCTCCCTTGGTAACCTGTCCCAGTGCTTAACTATTCTTAGAGTTAGCACGGTATCCGTGCTCCCCTTTGCCACACGGTCTCTGCTCTAGGGCCACCAGACAAATTCACACACACACACCCCCAGCAGAGTTCCCAGGAGAAAACTCTGCCTCTTCCTTCCTCAGCTTCCAGTTGAAAGCTATCGAGTGACTCCGGCTGGCGACTAGATTTAAGGGCAGGGCAAGGGGGCTTTTGGATTCCTGGAGCTACTGTTTCTTCACAGCGACCGGCAGAAGGACTCTAAAGGCAGCTATTGGGCTTTCCACTAGTCTCTCTCTGTGCCCCTCCCCTCACAGTAAATCTACAGTGATCCCTTAGTGCTCTCCAGATGGGAGAGGCAAGTCTCCCTGAAGGAATCTCCATCACTAGGCTCTTTAAACCCTTTCAGGCCTTGTCTACACTACGAGAGTAGTTCGATTTTACTTGCATCGAATTTTTGTAATCGATATTGCAAAGTCGAACGTGTGTGTCCACACTAAGGACAGTAATTCGACTTTGTGCGTCCACACTAACGGTGATAGCGTCGACATTCGAAGCGGTGCACTGTGGTCAGCTATCCCACAGTTCCCGCAGTCCCCTCTGCCCATTGGAATTCTGGGTGTAGCCGGCAATGCCTTCTGGGTAACAAAATGAGTCGAGGGTGCTTTTGGGAAACTGTCGTCATCCGTCCATCACTCCCGCCCTCCCTCCCTGAAAGCGCCGGTGGGAAAACAGTTCGCGCGCTTTTCCAGTCATTGACAGCGCGGACGCCACTGTACTCCGAGCATGGAGCCCGCTGCGACCATCGCTGCAGTTGTGGCCGCTCTCAACGTTTCGCAGCTTATCATAAAGGTTTCCCTGAGGCAGATGCAGAAAAGTCAGGCGAGGAGGCTACGGCACCGCGGTGATGTCCTGAAGTCTGAGAGTAGCACAGACCTGTCAGAAAGCAGGCGACCCAGCGCCGAGGACATCACAGTGGCAATGGGTCATGTTGATGCCGTGGAACGGCGATTCTGGGCACGGGAGACAAGCACTGAGTGGTGGGACCGCATAGTGCTGCAGGTCTGGGATGAATCCCAGTGGCTGCGAAACTTTCGCATGCGGAAGGGAACTTTCCTGGAACTTTGTGAGTTGCTGTCCCCTGCCCTGAAGCGCAGTGACACCCGGTTGCGAGCTGCACTGAGTGTACAGAAGCGAGTGGCCATAGCCCTGTGGAAGCTTGCAACGCCAGACAGCTACCGGTCAGTCGCGAACCAGTTTGGGGTGGGCAAATCTACCGTGGGGGTTGTTGTGATGCAAGTAGCGAAGGCAATCGTTGATGTACTGCTGCCAAAGGTAGTGACCCTGGGAAACGTGGAGGCGATCATAGATGGCTTCGCAGCGATGGGATTCCCAAACTGCGGTGGGGCCATAGATGGAACTCACATCCCTATCCTGGCACCGGACCACCAGGCCACCCAGTACATTAACCGAAAGGGATACTTTTCCATGGTGCTGCAAGCACTGGTGGACCACAGGGGACGTTTTACCAACATCTACGTGGGATGGCCGGGCAAGGTTCATGACGCTCGTGTTTTCAGGAACTCTGGTCTGTTTAGACGGCTGCAACAAGGTATTTACTTCCCGGACCACAAAATAACTGTTGGGGATGTGGAGATGCCTATAGTCATCCTCGGGGACCCAGCCTACCCGCTAATGCCCTGGCTCATGAAGCCCTATACTGGCGCCCTGGACACTGAAAAAGAACTCTTCAACTACCGGCTGAGCAAGTGCAGAATGGTGGTGGAGTGTGCTTTTGGCCGTCTCAAGGGGAGATGGAGAAGCTTACTGACTCGCTGTGATCTCAGCGAAACCAATATCCCCATTGTTATAGCAGCTTGCTGTGTGCTCCACAATCTCTGTGAGAGCAAGGGGGAGACCTTTATGGCGGGGTGGGAGGTTGAGGAAAATAGCCTGGCTGGTGATTACTCACAGCCAGACAGCCGGGCGATTAGAAGAGACCAGCGGGAAGCGCTGTGCATCCGGGAGGCTTTGAAAGCAAAGTTCCTGAGTGAGCAGGGTAACCTGTGATTTTATAGTTTGTGTACTGAGAAGCTAAACCTGCCCCCGTTTCTTTACCCAGGTAATGTTGACTATCCTATCCAGTTACATACCCCCTTCACCCCCCCTCCAACACACGTGTCGAAATAAAAATAGTTCTACTTTGTTAAAGCACACCGTTTTCTTTAATACTGTTTTAGCGGGAATTTTTTAAAACTGGGACGCAGACTGTGGTGCGGGGCGGGTCTAGTGTTGTGATGCGAATGCAGCTTCTAAACTCAAGGATTGACAGGCTCCGCTGCGGTGGGATGCTTGTTTCAACGGAGCCTGTCACCCCTCCTGATCGGGACTGTGTGTATGGGAGGTCTATTTGACTTTGTGGCAGGGGGAGGACGGTTACAGATCCCATGCTGTGTGGCTCTGTGATCCTGTCTAAGGACCGGCGCTTAAGATCTGTAACTGCCCTCCCCCGCCACAAAGTCACAGAGCAACCCACCCCCCCCCAACATTACATCAAAACAACCTCCCAGACTAACCGGGGCAACTAGTCACTGCATCACTGCACTGTGTATGTGCCCTGCTGCTGTGCCTGCCCCCGACTATGTACCCTGCCAAAGGAGACTGTCCTGTCCAATTTCCAACCCCCTTTCCCCTCCTCCTCCAAAAGAACATGATTGAAACAGTAGTTAACAGAAACGAATTTTTTATTATCAACTACACATGGCATTGGGAGGTGAAACTTGGACGTGGGCTTGTGTCAGGCAGGAAGGAAAGAACTTTTCAAATTTTGGGAAATGAGAGCCTTCTGCTACTAGAGCTCTCTGCAGGGGTGGAGTGAGAGTTAGCAGGGACTCTGCCGCCTCTCCTTCTTTGCACTTTGGGTGAGGTGGGTATGGGACTTGGTGGCGGGGGAGGGCGGTTAGAGATGGACTGCAGCGGGGCTCTGTCCTCCTGCCTCCGTTCCTGCAGAACATCCACAAGGCGCCGGAGCGTGTCCGTTTGCTCCCTCAGTAGTCCAAGCAGCGTTTGAGTCGCCTGCTGGTCTTCCTGCCGCCACCTCTCCTCCCGATCCATGTTGGCTTGGTGCATTCGGGTCAAGTTCTCCCGCCACTGGGTCTGCTGTGCTGCCTGGGCTTGGGAAGAGGCCATAAGCTCAGAGAACATGTCCTCCCGTGTCCTCTTCTTCCTACGCCTAATCCGCGCTAGCCTCTGGGAGTGTGATTCCAGGCTAGGTTGTGAGACAGTCGCAGACGGGGCTGTGGAAATGGGAAAAAGGGAGTGAATTCCTCTGAAAGATAAATGTAGTTGTGAACAAAGAACATAGTCTTTCTCTGTGAACAAGACCATGCACAGCACCTTTCACATGCGCACTCAGCACAAGGTCGAATTCTCGGCCTTCGCATTCTGTGCCTGGGGTCTTGAACAGCACATTTGAGAAGCGAGGCAGCACAACGGAATTTCTGTTGCAGGCAGACATGGTAAGCCGTACACTTGTGGCAGTTTAAAACTTTTATATTACCACTGGCCTCATTTCACATTTAAATCAATGTCAGTCCCTGCTGCCAGCAATCCGGCAAGCGGGAACTCTGCCCCTGTCCCACCCCCTCGCGGCTGTCCCCGGGAATGATCCCTTTCGGCTGCCCCTCTCCCGCCTCCACCGCGTGGCTGCAAACCAGCGGTGACAGTTCTGTAAAGGAACGGGAAAGCAGTCCCAACACTAACATTCCCCTACCTAATTAAAAGCAGGTCACCATGGCCGACATCACCCTGATGAGGATCTCCGAGAGCGACAAAGAGAGAATGCTCCGGGAAAGCCTCCAAAGACCAGGGCCGTATGCCGCCCTGCTGTGCAGAGCAATGATCCCCGAGTACCTGATAATCTCGTGGCGCGGCAACGTGTCGTACTTCGGAGGACCCAATAAGGCCGCTCTCCCCAAGAACCTCATGCAACGGCTTTCAAGTTACCTCCAGGAGAGCTTCATCGAGATGTCCCAGGAGGATTACTGCTCTATCCCCGCACATATAGACCGCATTTTACTGTAGCTGCAGTAGCAGGGAATACACAGTAGAGCGGCTTGTGCAGGACAATCACTGAAAACCGGACATTGCTAGATTTCTTTTCAAAACTTGCACTGCCCCTTACTAAACCGTTAAGCGCCTAGGGCACACTAATCATGAACAACCCATTCTTTTAATTGTTAATATTCCTGTTTTGTTAAAAATAAATGTTTAGATGTTTACAACACTTACTGGCTGATCCTTCACCAGATTCTGTGTCCGGGGTAATGGCTGGGGACGCTTCGTAGGGGATCTCTGTAAGGGTGATGAAGAGATCCTGGCTGTCGGGGAAATCAGCGTTGTGAGAGCTGCCAACTGCCTCGCCCTCCTCATCTCCTTCCTCATCTTCCCCGTCCCCTAACATGTCTGAGGAACCGGCCGTGGACAGTATCCCATCCTCAGAGTCCACGGTCACTGGTGGGGTAGTGGTGGCGGCAGCACCGAGGATGGAATGCAGTGCCTCGTAGAAACGGGATGTCTGGGGATGGGATCCGGAGCGTCCGTTTGCCTCTTTGGTCTTCTGGTAGCCTTGTCTCAGCTCCTTGATTTTCACGCGGCACTGCGTTGCATCCCGGCTGTATCCTCTCTCTGCCATGTCTTTAGAGATCTTCTCGTAGATCTTTGCATTCCTTCTTTTGGATCGCAGCTCGGAAAGCACGGACTCATCGCCCCACACAGCGATGAGATCCAAGACTTCACGATCAGTCCATGCTGGGGCTCTCTTTCTATTCCCAGACTGCATGGCCATCACTGCTGGAGAGCTCTGCATCGTTGCCAGTGCTGCTGTGCTCGCCACGATGTCCAGACAGGAAATGAGATTCAAACTGGCCAGACAGGAAAAGGAATTCAAATTCAAATTTTCCCGGGGCTTTTCCTGTGTGGCTGGTCAGAGCATCCGAGCTCGCACTGCTGTCCAGAGCGTCAACAGAGTGGTGCACTGTGGGATAGCTCCCGGAGCTATTAGCGTCGATTTCCATCCACACCTAGCCTAATTCGACATGGCCATGTCGAATTTAGCGCTACTCCCCTCGTCGGGGAGGAGTACAGAAGTCGAATTAAAGAGACCTCTATGTCGAACTAAATAGCATCGCAGTGTGGACGGGTGCAGGGTTAATTCGATTTAACGGCGCTAACTTCGACATAAACGCCTAGTGTAGACCAGGCCTCAGAGTCTGAAAGGGAAGAGACGAACCAGAGGCACTGAATCTGCCCGTGACTTCCCCCTGTCCAAGAACAACCATGAAAACCTCAGCCAGGCCACCTGGACAGGAATAATTCCAGCTGGCACCAGGGCGTGAGCCAGCTGCTTCAGACAGAGACCAGCATTGCTGCACGACTGGTGGCCTCAAACTGCCACGCTGGCTTCTCCAATTACCCGGGCATACCAGATCTCTCTTTCTCTCTGCCTTCTCCAGCGTGCAGTACAGTAACACCCTGGCTCTTTGGCTTCCTTTCCTTTGTTTTCTCTCTTTCCCAGAGATACTGCTCCCTGCAGAGGATCTGGCTAGATTTCCGCACCGCTGATGCTGCCCGGCTCCCTCGGCCTCCCGTTTAAAGGCCTGTTTGCGAGGACGTCGCTGGCGCGCTGCCCTGGGACGCTGTACTGACGTAGCAGGCCTTCTGTGCACATTCCTGGAGCCCCAAGAGGCTCACGGCAAAGGAACATCCCCAGCCTGGCCTCCTGGCTAATCCATCCCTAATCCCCCCGAGAGGGCCTGTCTCTCTCCCCCCCTCATCTGCAGAGGAAGCGCCACAGCTGGAGAAACCTGCAGGCCTCTTCAAAGAAGCAACTTGGCCGGCCCAAGACAAGTGAGTCATGTCCCCGGAAGTTCTGCTCCTCTCCACAAGCCATGGGGAGCAGGGGGGTCATTCTGCCCCCTCTATAAGACCCTCAGAGCACCCTCCTCCACCACATGGCTCAGCTGCCGCACAGTTAATAGACTCTGCTTTGTTTCATGCATCTGTCAACTGCTTTCCAGATGCCTCATGCTCCTTTAGGCTCTGCACTTCCTTCCTCTGACGATAGCTCAGCCACCCACCTTGTCTGGCTCCTCTTTGGTCCCTGCTCCCTGCAGGGTCCTGCTTTGTCTCTGCTGTGCTAACGGAGTCCAGGCCTGGTTTCTCCAGCCCCTGAATCATCCTGGGTGCCTCTGCTGAGGCTTCTTCAGCTCCGTAACATCCAAAAGCATCTCCGGGATTTCCAAAAGATGGCAGGGGAGGGTACAAGCCACTCTGGTTACCAGCAAAACCTGGCCCTAAGGTCCTTTTGAGGGTTAGGCAGAGGTGAAAGTAACTTAAAGGACTTACCGGGACTCCGGAGTCCAGAGCAGGGGACATGGCTTCAACGGGAAGAGGCGTGGTCTCAACCGGAAGAGGCTGGGCCCTTAAATTCCCCGGGCCCTTTAAATCACCAGACGGTCTGGTCTGGCACGGTGTATTGGCCCTTGCCGGTACGCCGTACCAGGCCGTACTGGCTTACTTTCACCTCTGGGGTTAGGAGGACCTCCTATTCCATATGCGTATGCCTAGAGTGACCAGATGTCCCAATTTTATAGGGACAGTCCCGATTTTTGGGGTCTTTTTCTTATATAGGCTCCTATTACCCCCACCCTTGTCCTGATTTTTCACATTTGCTGTCTGGTCACCCTACATATGTCCCCTATGATCTGAGCTAAAGGAGAGTCTCTGGGAGTGGTAGGGTTATTTATAGTGTCTGCAGTCTTTAGAACCCCCCTCTCCCCCCGCAACATATTGCCTAGCAGTGGGCTGCAATACATAAACTAACTCAGCGGTTCTCAAACTTCATTGCACCGTGACCGCCCTCTGACAACAAACATTACTACACGACCCCAGGAGGGGGGATCAAAGACCGAGCCCGTCCAAGCCCCGCCAAAGCTGAAGCCCAAGGGCTTCTGCCCTGGGCGGGGAGCATGTAACTTTAGCCCTGGGTGGTGAGGCTCGGGCTTCGGCTTCAGCCCGGGCGCTGGGCCTTGGGCTTGGGCCCTGGGGCCCAGCAAGTCTAACACCAGCCTTGCGAATGGGGTCGCAACCCACAGTTTGACAACCCCTGCACTAGCTAGTACTCTACAATTGGGAACTCGACTCAGAGGATGATCCCTGCTAGGAAGGGGAGAGCAGTGCTATAAGAACGGCCAGACTGGGTCAGACCAAAGGTCCATCCAGCCCAGTCTCCTGTCTTCCAACAGTGGCCAATGCCAGGTGCCCCAGAGGGAATGAACAAAACACTACAAACAAACAAAAAAAACCCCAAACCCCGTGTCAGCGAGTCTCAGTAGCTGGGTCAACTGACTTGGGCTTGCGGGGCTTGCTACGGGGCTAAAAACAGCAGTGCAGACATTCCCCCTCAGGCTGGAGCCTGGGCTGTGAAACCCAGCAAGGGGGGTGGGCCTCAGAGCCCTGGCTCCAGCCCAGGCTGTGAACACTGCTGTTGAGCCCCCTAGCAGGAGCTGAGTCAGTTGGCCCAGGCTCTGACGCTCGCTACTGGGTAGTTTTATTTGGCTGTGTAGACGGACGGAGAGTGTGAGAATAACTTCTTGGGTGGGGGAGGGGCGTTAAAAGCTCTCGCTTTTTAGCATACTGAATGTTTTCAGGTGTTGGTGGACTCCACTTGCCTCCTCCGCCCTTCCCTTCCCCGACCCTGGTCTGTCACTACTGCCGGCCCTCACCGGGGGCTTTGCTATTTCACCCTCACTATAATGGCTAATGGCCTGTATCCGCCCTGACCCCACAGGCAATGAGGGAGCAACAACAGGCTCCACAGAACCCTCCTCCCCCTCACCAAGCGCGTGCCTGGGGCGGCAAGCTGCGGGGGCGGCCTGCTGGTCGCCGTGAGGGCGGCAGTCAGGCTGCCTTCGGCGGCGTGCTTGCAGGAGGTCCGCCGGTCCCGCACTTTCGGCGGCAATTTGGCGGCGGGTACGCCGAAGGCGCAGGACCGGTGGACCTCCCGCAGGCATGCCGCCGAATCTGCGTTACCAGCAGACCTTCTGTAGGCATGCCGCCGAAAGCCGCCTGACTGCCGTGCTCGGGGCGGCAAAATACATAGAGCCGCCCCTGCGTGCAATAGCACCACCCCGTGGCTCCCGCCATAACAGCATCAACCCAGTGGTTGGGAAGCCCTTACAGAGGGCTTGGTCTTATGGTAAGGCTGTCCCTTATGGCATGTGGGGATCTGGTACCAGTGACACGTCACACCTGGACGAATTATGCCTGTAGCAGTCAGGACTGGAGGAAGCAGGGGAGGTTCTAGCGTGAATGTAACAGGGCCCTTAAGCCACTGTAGGGAACTGTCCAGCATGGCTTCCATTTTTAGGAGTGACGAAGGATTCTGGGTGCCCAAATTGAGACACCTTAAAGAGGACGGACTGTCAGAAAGTGCTGGGCACTGCCCTCTGGAAACCAGGCCTCTTAGTTCCCTCCAAGTGGGCATCCACATCACGAGGCACTTTTGACCATTCAGGCCTATTTGGCTGAAGAGGTGGTATCTAGGGTCTTGCCAACAGCAGGAGATCAAAGCAAGTCAGGACTGAGATGCATTAGCGGGGCAGTGTGGCCTCCCAGGACTGGAACGGTAGGCGCTGCAGGTCGGCCCAGAGGTGCATTAGCAGGACTGCATGGGGTCCCAGGACTGGAATATTCACACGTGCTACTGAGCAGCATCTCGCTGCTGGGGCAGAAGGAAGTGTCTGCCGCCCGCTCTGCTTGGCTTGAGCCAGTACTGTCTGCTCTGCCAAGTCTCACAGGGACCAAATGCCACTAAAGAACAGCTCCCGGGGTCAATATTCATCCAAGGCCCTTGGGGCCTGGCTCAGCAAGCACCGCTAGATGGATTGGAAAGCTTGGGGAAACAAAACCATCACTGGCCTGCTTTGAAACTCAGGTTGACGGTGCTCGTTCATCTCAATCATTATTCAAAGGAGTCCAGAGCTTGCGGGCCTTATCAGCAAAAGCTGAGGCACCTGCTCCCTTCTGATGCTGCATTTAGGGACAACCCATAATGCCGTAGGTGGGGGATGAAGCATAAGGCAATACAATAACATGTGTTGTCAGAGTTATTACGTACATCTTAACATCAGTCTGAAAACCACTGCAGTCGCGCTACCTTGTAGCAGGTCAGCCCTTGGACGGGGGACCTTTGAGGAACAACCAAATATTACAGTCCATCTCTGCGGCCTACCACTGTAACCTATCAGGATAGCTAGACACTGGAACATGTGACCTACGGAGGCTGCGAATCCCCGTCACAGAAAGTTTTTAAGAACAGGTTGGACACACACTTTTCAGGAATGCCAAGGTATACTGGTACTGCCTCAGTGTCAGGGGACAGTAGGGGACAAAAGGGGACAATAACCCATTCCCTCAGAGGAACGGTGCGGATTAATAAATACTAAGGATTCTAACAGACCATCGCCTAAGGGAAGCCACCCTCTAGCCAATTTGTCTCCCAGCTCCCAGGAGATCTTTTGAAAAGTCCAGTCTTTACTTTTCCTTACTCACAAGCATTTCTATTTCAGAGTAGCAGCCGTGTCAGTCTGTATCCGCAAAAAGAACAGGAGTACCTCTGGGACCTTAGAGACTAACAAATTTATTTGCGCATAAGCTTTCGTGGGCTACAGCCCACTTCATCGGATGCATAGAATGGAACGGATTTCTATGGGACTCACCCCATCGTATCTGAGCAACTTCCCTTCCTTTTTGCATCAGCTGACCCTGAGCAGTGCAAGAAAGATCCATAACTTGCTGCCAGGCAGGGCCGGCTCTGGCTTTTTTGCCGCCCCAGGCAAAAAAGCCGCTGGCCGCCCGGCCAGAGCCCCGGGGGGAGGGCGGCGAGCCCCGGTGGGGGCTCCGCTCTCCCCCCGGCGGCCGGGAGGAGGGCGCGGGGGGGGGGGGGAGGGTGGCCGGTCGCTCTCCCCCCGGCGGCCGGGGGGAGGGCGGCCGGAGCCCTGCGAGGAGGGCGGTGAGCCCCAGCAGGGGTCTGCTCTCCCCCCGGCGGCCGGGGGGAGGGCGCGGGGGGGGAGGGCGGCCGGAGCCCTGCGAGGAGGGGATGAGCCCCAGCGGGGGCTCTGCTCTCCCCCCGGCGGCCGGGGGGAGGGCGCCGGGGCGGAGGGCGGCCGGAGCCCTGGGAGGAGGGCGGTGAGCCCTGGCGGGGGCTCTGCTTTCCCCCCGTCGGCCGGGGGGAGGGCGGCCGGAGCCCTGGGAGGAGGGCGGTGAGCCCCGGCCAGGGCTCCGCTCTCCCCCCGGCGGCCAGAGCGCAGGGGGCAGGGCGGCGAGAGGGCGGCGAGCCCCAGCCAGGGCTCGCCGCTCTCCCCCCGGTGGCCGGGGGGAGGGCGCCGGGGGGGAGGGCGGCCGGAGCCCTGGGAGGAGGGCAGCGAGCCCGGCCATGGCCCCGCTCTCCCCGGGGGCCGGAGCGCCGCGCCGCCCCCCTCCAGGTGCCGCCCCAAGCACAAGCTTGGTGGGCTGGTGCCTGGAGCCGGCCCTGCTGCCAGGTCTATTAAAGAGCGGCTGGGCCAGATTCTCGGGTGCATATAAACTGATGCAGCTCCACTAATTTCTATGACGCTCCACTGGTTTATAGCAGAAGAGAATCTGGCCTATTTTTCCCCTCTTGGGTCAGGCTGGAGAGAGAGCGCCTTTCCTCATAATGTCCTATGCTCTGCGGTTCCAGGTTAAGTGAAAGCTTTTTTTTTATAATGGTAGAAGCCGGCTTTGTGCACATTTACCTAACCCAGAGCTGCTGCATTCCACACCCCAAAATAGCAACTCGAATGATGCTCCGGTCAGCCGGTGATGAGCATGCAAAATGCTCATTATCTAGCAGGAACAATTAGACTCACACCAATTACCTTTGCAGTTCCTGAGAGAGACCGGAATGGGCCAGCCGGCAGCCGGCTTGCTTGTATAATTCTGAGCAGAGAATGTTACCTGGGCTTGTTAGGAGCTGTGTTTATCATTAAAAAAATGTAGCATGCCCTGATCTTCTCCTACAATGCCTGAAGATTTGGGGGTTTGTGTGTGTGTGTGACAGAGAGAGATTGGGGTTTGGGGGGGGAAGTTTATTTTCATTTTGAAACTCAGCTCTCTTTCTAGCTAGTCTTTCTCCAGAGCCTGGAACATGTCAAATTCTATATAAAAGAGTTCCAAGCACGCATTTCTTCCCATTAATTGTTGGCAATTGAGTTAGAAAAGCGGATCTGTGTAACTGAAAGCTCTGCTGGAGATCTGGAAAATGATGTTATGGGCCAAAAACCTGCTTTGTCTAACACAGCACCGTCTCTTTCCATTAACTTCACCAGCGGTACTCCTGTGAACAAGCCAAGCTGGATTCAACCCTATCTATACCGCAGGAATGTTCTAGAACCCTGTATTATAACACATCCACATCCATCCACGGCTCACTCTGCTGCACATACAAGCCACTTGGAACTTCATGGTGACTCCGTGTGCTTCAGAATCACAGATCCCCCACTTCCTGAGCCGAAGGGGAATCTTCATGAGCTGTTAGTAGTATAAAGCCTATGAGACACAATTGAGCAGTTCCAGTTCTACCTGATCGAGAAGCTACCACCTTCCATCCAAGGTTCTCAAACTGCTTTTCGAAGGCAGGTCAGCATTACTATCCCATTTACAGGGGGGGAACCAATGCTAATTAACTGGCACAAGGGCACAGAGTCAGACAGTGGCAGAGTTGGGGATAGGACCCAGCCTCCACTAACCACTAGTCTTGGAGCCGCCTTTATAAGTTTTAACTGTGAGTGCAGCAGATTTCTACTGTGAACTGTGTGTCATGCCTGGAGAGACAGAGCTCACTCAGATTGGGTGAAGTGGGGGGCAGTCGGTAAATTTGCCACCCCCCCGCCTGAAGTATCAGGGGAGACGCATGAGATGTTCTTTGGCCCTGAGAAATGCCATTCCTCATCGCTTAAGAGCCTGACTTTCCTGAGCTCTCTGGAGCAGAGCTGTGGGAAAACACAGAACGTTTCCCCTTGATCAGCAAGTGTCTGAGCTAGGCAGCCATGCTGGAGTGCTCTGGGGCTATGGAGAGACGGGGAAACTTCCATGGAAAATTTTATTACCGGGTCAGCAAGTGCTTACCCATGAGTCTCCAATGTAATTTATTTATTGGCAGCTAATTATTAATCCCCTTACAAACAGAACTCAATGACACCATGGCACAAAAGAGAAGTGTGACAGGACCAGGGCAATGGGGTCACGCAGCCCAGCTGGGAGCCAGGGTTGGGGAATGATCTCTGCACCGTTGGCTTTTGGAGCCAGGTACGCCATGGGCGGGGGGGGGGAGGGGAGGACAGGGGGATGTGGCTGGTGCCAGCTCTGTGGCGATGGAGGCAGCCTGGATGAGATCGCCAGCCCTGCCTGGGATCAGATGGATTCTGATCTTTAATCACGGCTCTGAGTTCAGCTCCATGTGCCAGTTTCACTCTCATATTTAGGTCATCTGGCTTCACTGATCTTCGAGGTGGGGCCCAGGGTGCGTGCTGGTCCCCAGGGCCGACGAGGGGGGGGGAAAGCCGGTACAAATGACCGGGGCCCGGCGGTCCGGAAGGGGGCCCAGCTCTCCCCCGCGTCAGCCCTGTTTAGCCGGTCTGTCCTTGCTGGGGGGGGCCTGAAAATTTTTTTTCACCGGGGTCCAAACCTCTCTCAGAAGCCCTGCTGGTCCCACAGTGCTTTCTCCTGCTGGGAGGGCGCCTCACGCCAGCCACCGGTGGGAAAGCGCAGGGGTTGTTAATTCTATAAGATGGCGTTGATATCACAGTGCGCAGGAATGTGTCACCTGAGCGTTTTGCACCGTCTGAATCCAGGCTCTGGGCTTGCACCTCTATGGGACCTAGGCTTACTCTTATCTCAGGCCCAACTTGCAGGCTCCAGGCGTGCACCTTTATTGGCCTCTGGCCTTGCCCCAAACCCAGACCCAGACCTCCAGGCTTGCTCCTCTCCCAGGCACTGAGCTGGTTTGCAAACCTCCACAATGCATTCAATTAACTCAGCCTGACTCTCAGCTTTACAGACAAATGCCCAACCCAGCCGAGCCTTTCCTGCATCGGGCTTTGCCGGGAAAACGTTGCCCTTCTCTCCTCATGACCCATCCCTCCTCTGCTGCAAGGCTAAATGGTATTGACTGCAGCCCCACGGCACCTGCTATAGTGCGTGCCTGCTTCAGCCTGACTTTTTGCATATCGTGTGTATCTCAGGGGTGGGATGGTTTTTAGATAGATAGATAGATAGATAGATAGATAGATAGATAGATAGATAGATAGATAGGTGCCCGTTTATTTTAAGCTGTGATGTTAGTTTCTTTTAAAGAATGTACCCATGGCCTTTAGGTCTCTCTACATTCCAGGTGATTCCTTTTTCTTGCTATTATCACTACAATAAAGAGATTACTAGCTGAGAACCCTGCTGATAGCATTTCTGTGGCCTTATCTTCTTTTGTTTGGGAGGAGGGATAGCTCAGTGGTTTGAGCATTGGCCTGCTAACCCCAGGGTTGTGAGCCCAATTCTTGAAGGGGCCACTTAGGGAGCTGGGGCGAAATCAGTACTTGGTCCTGCTAGTGAAGGCAGGGGGCTGGACTTGATGATCTTTCAAGGTCCCTTCCAGTTCTAGGAGATAGGATATCTCCAATAATTTAAATTTGTTTAGATTCCACCTGGGTGACCACACGCTTGTCTCTGGACAGAGGTTTAGCCCAGGGATCAGTAACCTTTGGCACGCAGCCGGTCAGGGAAAGCCCCTGGCGGGCCGGGACAGTTTGTTTACCTGCTGTGTCCGCAGGTTCGGCCGATCACAGCTCCCACTGGCCGCGGTTCGCTGTTCCAGGCCAATGGGGGCTGCGGGAAGAGGCGCAGGCTGGGCCACCTCTTCCAGTGGACGCTGTGGGTAAACAAACCGTCCCGGCCTGCCAGCGGCTTTCCCTGACGGGTCGCATGCAAAGGTTGACGATCCCTGGTTTAGCCTCTTTGCGCACACGTGTGTCACCTGTGAATGAGTTACTGAGAATGTTTTAGGGTAGCAAAGGGAGCAATAGGAATGCACTGTGATGTGCCGCAGGTGGAAAATAACACACGAATCCAACCAGTCAATGGCCTGGGCTCTCCCCCTCACAGCTTTACCACAAGAGTGGGCAGCAGGCTACGGTGGGGAGAGAAGGGGACAGAGGGCGTGGCTGACACATCAGAGATGTTGAAGGGGAGACTGGGGGTGCATGCTGTGGAGGACACTGCACCAGTACAGAGCAGCTTGCTTCAGCCCATTATAGACCTGCAGGTCAAGCATGATTCAGACCAGAACGTTCCCAAGGCCTGGGAGGATACGTCTACACTGCATTGTAAACCTGCTTCCGTGGACCTGGGCGTGTGGACTCGGTGTCTAAGTCCATGCTTGAGTGTCCACATTGCATGTAACCCTGGGTTTACCCCGGGTCTCACAGCCATTCTAACCATCCATACTGCACTGTGCAGACCTTCTGACTCGAGTCAGTGGCTTGAGCTGTGTCCATAACGCAAAATGACAGGATTTGGACTCAGACCTAACTCCGCCTTCCAGATGGGTCCTAAGAGCCAGATCCTGGGTGCTTGCTGACCCAAGTCAGACAGATTAGAGTGTGGATGGTAGGAGGGTTTGGTCTCAAACCTCACTCTGGGCCCAGTCTACAATGCCGTGTAGACATACCCGAAGTGATCTTTGGTTTAGTAACTAATATCTGCATAGATCCTCAGAGGAGGATGATACAGAAATGGAAAGTATCTTCACCATCCAAGCCTTGTGTTTCCCAAGTGCAGTGCTTGCTTTGAACTGTCACGATGGGCATTACCCAACAACACAGAGGGGCAAATTCTGATCTCAGTGACACCAGCATCACTCCAGAGTCACTCTGTTGCAGTTGGTGGAGTCACTCCTGATTTACACCAGTGGGACTGAGAGCAGAATGCTGCAGAGGTGACGTCTTGTCCTGCTTCCCCTCCTCCTCTTTAGTTTTTCTTTCCGTCTCACTCTGTGCCACCATCTTCTCTTCTCTCCCTCTCTCTTTCCCCTCCCCCTTTCTGGAACCGATCAGCAATGGGAATTTGCCTGAATGAGAAAGGGTGGATCTGGCCCTTTTCTTTCCCCTCACACCCCCTCCCCATCTTCCCTCTTGCATTCCGCTCTTCTCCCTCCATCATTCCTCCTCCCCCAACATATCTCTCTCCTGCCAATCCCCTCCTCAGGGAGAGTGCCCTTGGCGAACAGCCAGACCCCATGCCTGGTAGTGCAGAGGGCTTCCAGGAAGCGGTGGCCTGGTTCTGGCAGCAAACTCTCCCTGGTAGGGTGCCCTGGCTCAGCGTTAGGTCTGGAAGTCATGACGAATTAGAGATGGGCCCTCTAAACACACTGAGCTCAGCACAAGAGAAGCAGGATGGAGTGTCCCCGCTGGGCAGTGTCTGGAGCGAACCCCCCTTCACTGTGCCAGCCCCGTTGGCGGGGTTGGAATGTGTGAGGCTGATGAACGATGGGAAAATGCCTCCCCATCAGCCCAGGGATACGCACTGGGAAGGGCTACAGTAGGAACTAACTCACAGTGTCCCTCAGGAATTGGACCAGACCTTCTGTGAGGGCTGGAAAAGTTCAGCTCCCCTCCCTAGTCCATGGCCACTGCTCTCCCTGGGTCTGGCGGGGCTCAAATCTCACCAGAGAGTCTGTTCCTCCCAGCGACGGGCCTGAGACCCAACTATGGGATCAGTGCTTCACTCCTGAGGCGGGGGGGGGAAGGGGTGCGTGACTGGATGTGGAGGGGTTCAGTCAAACGGGGGCTGGACCCAACATGCCGCTCTGGATCCAGGCTTGGATTTCAGTCCCTCCTAAAACGTCTGAGGGTGACTGGATTGGGAAGAGGCTTTAGGGCAATTGCAGTTTTGCCTATTATACAGGTCCGGATACAGTCCTGCAGCCAAACTGCTTGGGCACTTAGCCAAGTCATGCTCTTTGGGGGGCTCGCCCAGGACCCATTGGAAGCCATTACCTGGACCCCTGCTTTTGCCAAGTTACTCCTCTTCTTGTCCCAGCTTGGCCTCCCCATAAGGGCAGCAAGATTAGGAAGTCCCATGCTGTTGCTGGGAGGATCCTGGGAACGGAGCTTGGCATCTGCCCAACCTCTATTTGCCATCACCGCTGAACTAGTGGTCCATGACTGGGTCTGCGGCAGCTCCCCAGAGAGTTTTGCACCTGTCTGCAATGTACTGCCGCTGCCAGCCAGACTTGCAAAGAATAAAAAATTCAAGGGGTCACGAATGCAGCTCGAAAAGTGCACAATTTGCAGAAGTAGCGAGGGCGGGTGTTGATTGGGGCTGGGCCCCACCTCTTACAAGTAAATTCTTTGCCATCCCAAAACACCTCTGCTCTAGTCACACACACACACTAAGAGAAATGTAGAATGTTTACCCTGACAGTGCCACCCAGAGGATTCAGGGGGCCTGGGGCAAAGCGGGGGAGCGGACATACTCACAGGGCAGCGGTCTGAGTCTGCGGCGGCGGTGGGTCCTTCAGTCGCTCCGCGTCTTCGGCAGCACTGAAGGACCCACCGCTGAAATGCCGCCGAAGACCCGGAGCGACTAAAGGGCCGCCCGCCACCAAAATGCCGCCAAAGACCTGGACCGCCGCCTAGTAAGTAAAAAAGGTGCCTCTAGCCAGGAAAGGGATTCTCGGCCAGGGCTCGCGGGGCCCATGTGGGGCCTGGGGCAAATTGCCCCATTTGCCCCCCCCTCCCCGGGCAGCCCTGGCAGCTGATTTTGTCACTTCCCAAGAACCTGGAAGTCCCCCATTCCACACAGCATATATCTCCACTGCAGTGTTAACCCGGCTCTTACCTGGGTGTTGCCCCAACCCCCCACCTGTCCACACACAAAACCCACTTATCCGAGTTTGGTGGTGCTTTTAACCCAGGCTAGCTGACCCGGCTTGGGCTATAGGCTAGAGCTTGGGTGCTGGGCAAGGATCACTCGGAGACCCAGATCTCCGCTGAAACAGAAGAGTGTTCCCTTGACAAAGCTGCCCTTTCCTCTCTGCACTGCTTGCACTCACCCAGGCTTAATTAAAAGTAAATCCTGTTCCAAGGCAAGCCATGGTAATTGGTGGATGGACGTCCCGTTGTGGAGAGAGATTACGGCCAGCACTAAGTCACGTTTGAGTTCAGAGCCACGTGAAAGCCGCTTACCTAGGGCAGGGACCCGTTGCAACATTAAAAAATAGAACCCCAGGAATGTCAGAGGCAAAGAGAGAGCAGGGCTGCCAGTGGGGGATGCTGGCAAAGCCTGCTGGAGAAAGGAATGTCTGCAGAGCCTGGTTAGCCTGCAAATCAGGCAGGCAGATGTGCACCGGCTGGCTCCCTAGTGTGAGTTCTGCACTGACGGGGCTCGAGGCATTCTCATCTGAGGATCTCAAAGCACTGCACAGAGGTCGGACATGTGCGTTATCGAACCCGTTTGATGGATAGGGACACTGACCCAGAGAGGAGAAGGCTCCGCCTTTCGAAAGCGGCTGCTGGTTTTGGGTGCCTCCATTTCTGGGAGCCCAACGTGGGTCTGATCAACTACAACTGAAGTCAGCTCCCAAGGCAGACGCACCTACCGTCCCATTACGGATTCTGGGTAGCTCCTCCCCTAAGCAGCACTGTAAGGAGAGCTACCCCACTAGCTAGCCCATTCATTCAAAACACCGTGGCTTGTGACAGAGGGGAGAGGAGGGCTGTAAGGAACTGATTGTGTCTCAACCGCAGCACAGGTTGGAGTTGCTCAAGTTCTGCTTCTACTCCACCATATCCCCTCCATTCCCTGCCCTGGAATGCCCCTTACATCCCCCTCACACCATGGATGGGGGGGCGGGGGTGATGGGAACAGATGTGGCCTTGGCAGAGCAGAGAATCTATCCCCATATCTCCATTAGAGCTGGGTTTGGAGTCACAAAGGGCCCAGAGGTGGGTTACCGACTGAGTTTAACAAGAGGTTAAATAAGAACGGCCATACTGGGTCAGACCAAAGGTCCATCTAGCTCAGTATCCTGTTTTCTGACAGTCGCCATGCCAGGTACCCTAGAGGGAATGAACAGAACAGGTAATCATCAAACAATCCATCCCCCGTCGCCCATTCCCAGCTTCTAGCAAACGGGACAGGGACACCATCCCTGCCCATCCTGGCTAATAGCCATTGATGGACCTATTCTCCAGGAACTTATCTAGTTCTTTTTTGAACCTTGTTATAGTCTTGGCCTTCACAACATCCTCTGACAAGGAATTCCACAGGTTGACTGTGAGTTGTGTGAAAAAATACTTCCTTTTGTTTGTTTTAAACCTGCTGCCTATTAATTTCCTTTGGTGGCACCTAATTCTTGTGTTATGAGGAGTAAATAACACTTCCTTATTTACTTTCTCCATACCAGTTATGATTTTATAGACCTCTATCAGATACCCCCTTAGTTGTCTCTTTTCCAAGCTGAAAAGTCCCAGTCTTATTAACCTCTCCTCATATGGCAGCCGTTCCATACCCCTAATCATTTTTGTTGCCCTTTTCTGAACCTTTTCCAGTTCCAATATATCTTTTTTGAGATGGGGAGACCACATCTGCACGCAGTATTCATGAATTTATATAGAGGCAATATGATATTTTCTGTCCTATTATCTATCCCTTCTAGTCTCCATCTCCAGCCTAACTCCAGGTCGACCATTCAACGTCTCTGATGTAAATAATCTGCAGACTAGCAGAATCACAAGGGCACCAGGCTTGATGGAGAGAAAAATAGGTGAAAAATGAGAGACGTCCTTGCATAAAACAGAGTGCAGAGAGGGGGCTCTGCCTATGTCGGCTACCAGACGCCTAGCTGTCCTAGAAACCCCTTGCCCTGGCATATCAAATATATTCTCCAAAGATGTCTGATTCATCCTACAAAGAGCACATAATATTAGTCTATTTTCAGTAATTAGGCCAATTATCGAAGCACAGTATTCGCAATGAAAGGGAGAAAGGCTGTGTGCCTAGCGCCGGCTGAAATACCGCCTGCCCCCATTTCAACAACGGCCAAGAAAAGTCAAAACAAAACCCGTCTCCTGCCCCGCTCACTGCGAATTGGAATGCCCAGGGTTCGCTCTGTGAAAATGGATTTCTGAGATTACTTTGCCTGCGGGACTTGAGAGAAAACCAACACTCCCACTCAGCTTGACCCAGTTCAGCAAAATAAGGACAATAGCAAGAAGGATGTGGGATTTCAACAGCACCCTGGAAAATAACAGACCCCCATGATCAAGTCCCTGCCGCGTAGATCTAGACAAACACGTCTTTGTACAGTGCCGCTGCCTGAATAAAACACGGTGTGAAAGCAGAGGGAATTCACACTGGGCAAGAAGTCATTTAATGGTATCATAAATCCAACTTCATTTCCAGGTTGGTTTCATTAGAAGGCTTTACTGGGTCCAGGCTGCTGTGAATACACCAGTCTGCATTACACTGTGGGTTACTGAGAAGCAATGTAGTAGTGGAATGAATGTGTTCCTGGGAGCCAGGAATGCCCGAGTTACAAATCTGGTTTTGCAACTGATTCGGGCCCCAATCTTGCAATGGCAGGCACGATTTTTCACACTTGCTGTCTGGTCACCCTACCCAAACTTCTCTGGTTCCACCTCCCAGCTTCTGTGTCAAAACCAGCGTTGCCTTGACAGCCCCACACCTGGGCGCATGCAGCCTGGGAGAGCAATCTCCACTCCAGGGCAAAGGCATTAGACTGGGCCTCATTGTGTCCTGAGCCCATTCAATCAGGCGTGCCAGGCTCATCTACACAAATAGCAGTAGCCGGCAGTACTCCGTCTGTACATGCCCCACCGGGACTGGAAACACTTAGCGAGGCGTCAAAGTGAAGCCAGCACTGGCCCATTCATTTGCTCCATCTGCTGTCTCCTCCCATTTGGGAGAACTTCCCCGAGGCTTAAAAACTACCCAGCAAGGTTGCGCCATTGTAACTGCAATGGGCCCACGCTGATCCCTGGGAGGAACATCAGGGTTGGTTATGGGGAGAGGATGGAGACTCTAGAAGAGACGAGAATAAGCAAAGCTCATCTAAGTCACTGCACATCCTGGCTTGACCCTGATATTGCCTCTGCTGGGACACGGTGGATGAGCCGGGCAGCAAAGTTCCACCCTTGCTGTTCACAGGAAACCTTGCCTGCCATACTCCGTGTTGGGGGACACGCCCGGGGGCATATCCAGACAGAGGCTTTTGTGCAAGGCCGTTTGGTTTGCAAAACAAAAGGGCCATAAATAACGAGGAGGAGGACAGTGTCCAGGCCAGTGTTGATTTTGCTCAGTTCCAATTCTGACCAGCCTGGGTACTCCCTGCCCTGCCATTACCTTTCACCGAGAGAAAGAACTGCTGTCAGCATTCCTCCTCACTCTGCAGCCACTAGTGAGAATAAACCGCAACCACCAGGCTAGGCCCAGAGAGCTGGTCGACTCAATTCTAGGAGTACACCTAGTCTAGGACCTCCACACGCCTTTGCAGCAGTGGACCTTATGGAAGGAAAGTCGGAGCAGGAGACTTGAGCAAATGCCGGTGAAGCGTGGGCTGGCACCTGCCTGCCTGACAGAGCGCAGAGAGGCCAAACCCAATGGGTGGATCATGGAAACATTGGAACAAACCTGCAGGCATCAAGCCATTCCAAGATGGCACTGTGCAATGGGTCAGGTCTTGGAGCTCCAAAAGCCCAGGCTACCACCAACTCAGCGGAAAAGAAATATATTGCTGGATGTGTCGTTGCTTGTGAAACACAGGTGAGCTGTTATGTGCCCAGCCAGTAGTGGGTAGCATGCACCCACATCAGTCAGCACATTTATGATGCACTCTCCATGTGCATACAGTGCAATCAGAACAGTTCTCACAGGTACGTGTTGGGGGCGATAATACAGAATCTGCCACACATGCTGTGTGCATTCCTCACGCAGGGAAGGAAGCCCCGTGGCTGAGTATTAGGGATTACACAGAGTCTCCTAATGGCTGCTGTTTGACTGGGGCACGTTTTACACCTCCTTGGGGCAATTAGTTCTCAATTAAAGACTGATTTTGCCAAATCAGAATAATGGGTCAAATCCATTCCTGGAGTAAGCCAATGGGAGTTACATCGGGGTGAATTTGCCCCCACAATAGCACTACTTTGCAGGGCTATAGCAGATTTCTTCTGAGACTCCCAAAGTTCACACATGTGAATTAATTACGTCTTGCAACACTCCTGCTCAGATGGTAAATTTCATAAACCTCATTTTACCAATGAGTAAACTGAGGCACAGAGAGGGAAAGTGACTTGCTCCAAGCTACCAGGGCAGTGGGATCACAGATATTGTTGCCTAAGGGATCCTCCCAGAGGCTTAGCAGATCACAAGAGCCCTACCCAAAAAATAGCTCCCAAGCTGCCTACGTTGTCCAGATGCCAAACACTCTGGAGAAGGGGATACACTGTATTGACATTTGCATAGGCATTCATCTGACTGACCATCTGGAAAAATGCCACCCTTTGAAGAGTTGAGCTCTCAGGTTTGTACAGGTTGCAAGGCTCGTTTGTCATTGTGAAAGGGGAAGTGCCATATGTGTATACTTGTGCGATCCTTTGCTAGGGGACTCTGATGATGGATATGTAGCCTGTTCCAAGTAGCCTGTTGCAAGCCACTTTTGGGCTTTCTTTTCAAGACTGGATGGCGTTTTTTACTTAGTTGTGTCCCGCGGGGCTTTTATCTGCTTTTTCTGTGGCCTTTTATTTTTCTTGGACCGTGCCCCACCCCAGGCTCAGTGTGATGACACAGAGGCACAGACCCCACCCAGCGTGATGACACAGGGATGCATATCGCACCTCCCATTGTTCTGGGACACGTTGGGCAGCTTTTTTAGACCAATTGCTATTTTTCTTTTAAACTTACTGGCCACTTTGTTCCTATCCTCACCGGGGCTCATCCTCCGCTCCTGGTTCCTGCTTTGCTGCTTCACTCCAGATCCCTTCTCCTACACCCTACCCCTGACTCTGGAGTCAGACCTCCTGCCCTCATAGAATCATAGATCAGGGTTGGAAGGGACCTCAGGAGGTCATCTAGTCAAGCCCTTGCCCAAAGCAGGACCAACCCCAACTAAATCATCCCATCCAGGGCTTTGTCAAGCCTGACCTTAAAAACCTCTAAGGAAGGAGATTTCACTACCTCCCTGGGTAACCCATTCCAGTGCTTCACCACCCTCCTAGTGAAAAAGTGTTTCCTAATATCCAACCTAAACCTCCCCCAACCTAAACCGCCCCCCCCTGGGAAAAGGATCCTTCCCTAGCCTCAGAGCTCCTGGAGAGGTCAAACCACTGCACCTCTTCTCTGGAGCGGCCTGTACTTCCCCAACAACCTGGACCTCTTGCTGCTATTGGGTAAGGTCCTTTCAGTGGGACTCAGTCTCCCTCAGGGCTTTGCCACTCGTAGACCTTTCGGAACCAGCTTCACCTAGGATCACTGTTCCCAGGTCCCCCTTTCTGTCAAGCTCTCTACACAGCTCCCCTGAGAAATCCCACTCCCGAGGCTTCCTCTGTATGTTCTGGGCGCCTTGCCTGAGACCTCATAACCCTTTCCAAGGCCCAGGTGTTCCTTCGCTTACTAACTGCCACCCAGCCATCTTGGCAATTTAACTACTCACAGGTGGATCTGGGTTGGCTTGTTCCCCTTACTGGAGCCTTTCATAGGTAGGGATGGGGCTGACCCCCTCCAAGGGCCAGCTACGCTGTGACAGATTCATTTAAACATTCTCCCAGGTACATTTGTGTTGAAAGATTCATGCTCTGCGAAATGTTTCCATTTCAACTCCGCTGCATGTTCTGATGGAAAACTGTCCCATCAAATGTTTTTCAAGCAGCTCAACTCCTAAAGACGGGGCCCATCTTGCACTGAATTTTAAGGTAAACCTTTCAGGAACCAAACAAAAAGTTTTTATTCCCCTATTAGCCCTGCTTTTTCACAATTATGTTCCTTGGATCCAGAAGCCAAACTATTACTTCTCAGGGTAATTCTGGACCCATCAGGAGCTGGGGATAGCAGAAATCTCATGCAAATTCCAGTTCCTGTGGCATTGCTGATAGTTAGAGTCTCAAGAAACTGAATTCTGTGCTTGTCAAAGCCAGTAGGAGTTTTGCCATGGAATTTAATGGCACCAGAATCAGGTCCAGAATCTGGTGAACATTTGAAGGCTTTGTGGTCCTTAAATGAACACAACCTCGGAAGAATCTTCGAGACTTGCAAGCTTTAAATAGAATACCCAGTGAGATTTCCAGAAGGTCAAAGGTTGCTGAAGTGGGATGAGATAAAGCTGCAAATGGTAATGGCCATAGAGTAAAAATCATAATGGTACCGATAATGATAGAGTAAAACCATGACAGCAAGGCAAAGAGAAGTGGATCAAGTTGAAACATGAGGCTATAAACAAATAAAATCTAATATAGGGGAGCTGCAAAAAGAACTGGATGATGTTGCATGAAATGATTGATAATAAATCCAAAGAGAAAGAAAGCAACCTCTGAAACTAGATGGAATTGGGAGGCGGGGAAGCAGTTTAAAATGGGATGACAGAAAGGGAAGTTATATTAGTAATATAGATAAGGTTCATTTCTTCAGCTGGTTTCCAGGAAAATAGGTTAAGTAACCATTTGAATAAGAAATGAGTTTATGAGCTGGTTTTAAGACATAAAGGATCAGGCAGTTTTGAGACGTTTGAAAGTTCCAGGAATTGAGCGCCGGCCAACTGAATTACATTAAAAATGACAATCAAAACTATACAGAGAAAAAATAGGACGTACTGGTTTGCAGGTTGTATTACCAAATCAAGGGTGAAATTATCTTCCCCTACTCATATTAATAAGCACCTTTTGTCCACACTATTACATACTCTTGTCTTTGTCTGAAAGCTTTGTTATGAGCTGTTGTAGCATACCATCCATCCCTTTTTGTTGATGAATCCAATGTATGGGAAAAGTTCCAGACTGATGACTATGGGGGGCGAGGTCCCATGTCTAGCCCCCCAACTGACCCAACGTGGGGTGGGCAGTGCAAGTTTTTGCCAGGCTGCCCCAACACCGACCTGGAGGGACCACTTCGGATACACGTAAGAGAGCTCAGTTCAGTCTCCATGGCCCATTCAATCTGTGACCTCTGCTGAGGCTGTCAAGAAGGGCTCCAATTAACACCAGGCCCAAAGGTGCTTTTTGTGATGTGGATGCCTATCTGTTGGGAACTGGATTGAGAGGGTGAAACTCATTTCACCAAATAGCCATCCGATGGAAACAACTTGAGTCACTGTCTCAGAGGATAGCTATGAACATGCCTCCTAAAGTTGAAAGGTTCCATATCCCATTACTCGTCAGGCCCCTGAGAGATCCAGTCCCCCTTCTATGGCACATTCTAGCCAGGTGGAATATGTATGGACATCAATAGGTGACCTGTCCATGGAATGAATGCAGAATACACAACAGGCAGGCACAGAACTGAAGAGAGATCTGCACTATGCCTAAGTATCCTCTTGGACAAGGAGCTCATCAACCACGTAATTCCCATTGGGCCCAATTTACCCATGTCCTGCACCTCAAGGCTGCAGTAGCTGGTACAATCCCCTCCAGGGGTGAGAACAGCTAGTGGACTCAATCTCACCCCCTCTGCAGCTGGGCATAGAGAGATCCCCCAGAGCAGAAATCCAGAGCTCATGAGAGATGCAGGATCTCTCCATGGCAGTGATTGGGTTTGGATGGGCCACATCATGAGAAAGAGAAGGTGGAAAAATAAACCAGACTACGGTGTGACTGATATGGTACGAACTGCACCGGAAAAATGAGAACGGAAACCAAATGGCAGAGAAAAATGTGAGTCTACAGCGCTTTCATTGGAGCGCAGCTCCGTGAGTGTGTTCACAGCCCCATGCTCCACTGATATTCTAACCTACCTATTTATCAAATTCAAATCACCAAATATATGAATAAAGCAATTTAGCAATTAGACAGAATGCTCAACAAAATAAGCCCACATTTTAAAAAATCGTCACCGTACAAAAGATTTAAAAAACCCTTCTGCTAAATTCAATGGACATTTTCAAAACAGCCCGTAGAACAAAACGTAAAAATAAACGTATCTGCCTATTTATCGAGCAGAAGGAAACGAAGGTAGCTATAATATTTTTTTTCTAATCAGTGCCAAAGGATTACGATCTGGTGCTCAAATCCTGCTGACTGGAATTTGATTGCAGACACGTAGGTAAGTCCCATCGGCTGCCCTGAACATCCCAGCATGAGGGCCCAATTCAGCACAGCGCTTAAGCATGGGCTTTTCTGAATCAGGGTCGTAGCTGGTGTTTATTTCCAACATTAGGTATTCAGTCACTGGTTGCGTTAGTTATTTTTAGAGCAAATGGCCAATATGCCAGTGTATATCTGCTTAATAGGGTTGCAACCGATATAAAATTAGCATCTGCCTGTTCATATTTATTTATATACATAAATGAGCGTAAAAAAAGAAAGTGGCTTTCCTGCCCCTACTCTTCCTGTGATAATTGACAAATGCAAATATCTGATGGAGACGAAGTTGTATGTTTTCTATATATCACTCCAGGAAGGAAAAAAACCCAGTGACTGTTAGTGTTATTGTACCAAAAGAGAAACATAATCCGGGTGTGTTGAATCCAACGTTTAAATGCAGTAGAACCATCTTTCTTAGGCCCTAATCTAAGGCCTGGTCCACACTAACCCCCCATTTCGAACTAAGGTACGCAAATTCAGCTACGTTAATAATGTAGCTGAATTCGAAGTACCTTAGTTCGAACTTACCGCGGGTCCAGACGCGGCAGGAAGGCTCCCCCGTCGATGCCACGTACTCCTCTCGCCAAGCTGGAGTACCGGCGTCGACGGCGAGCACTTCCGGGATTGATTTATCGCGTCTAGACAAGATGCGATAAATCGATCCCAGAAGATCGATTGCTTACCGCCAGACCCGGAGGTAAGTGTAGACCTACCCTAAGTTCCCTTTAAGTAAGGGGAGGCCTTCTATTGACTTCACTGAGCTCTGGATCAAGACTTTAGAGTGAAAGTCTTTTTTCCTTTCTATCAGTCTATATTGCACTCACTTGAGCACCTGACTTTTTCCATACCACTTCACTATAGCCCCAATCCTGCCACTGGAGCTGTGTCTATAGGACAGCTCCCATCAGATTTAACCCCAGTTCAGCGGAACCAGAAGGAAAGTGTTTGTAATTTTGCCCAGTGCAGCTGGTGCCTATGTTGCAAAAGACAAAACTCCTATTGATTCACTGGGAGCTGTGGGGTTGTAAAGGCTTTCAGATCAGGCCCTAAATTGTTACCATTGTTTTCTTCCCCTGAACTAATTTAATTATAATTTCCTCCCAGGTTAAAGTAAAAATGCCCATCTCTGAGGCACTTCGAGCACCACGTCTCAGCACTTTTACAGCCCATCTAAACAGGTCATCCCAGACTAAGTCAAAGTCACACCAAAGGAAACTGGTTAATAAAGAACATATGCCAAAATGTACTCGCTTTGTCTGCAGACGCCTGTGTTGCTAGAACATCTTGGGCATAGAATTACAGGGCTGGAAAAGACCTTGAGGGTCATCTAGTCAAACCCCCCCCCCCCTTAGAATCATAGAACTGTAAGGATCTCGAGAGGTCATCTAGTCCAGTCCCCTGTACTCAAGGCAGGACTGAGTATTAGCTAAATCATCCCTGACATGTGTTTGTCCAACCTGCTCTTAAAAATCCCCAATGATGGAGATTCCACAACCTCCCTAAGCAATTTATTCCAGTGCTTAACCACTCTGACAGTTAGGAAGTTTTTCCTAATGTCCAACCTAAACCGCCCTTGCTGCAATTTAAGCCCATTGCTTCTTGTCCTATCCTCAGAGGGGGGGGGAGGCCATTTTAGATTTGATTCTGGTAAGTAGTGAGGACCTCGTTGAGGAAGTGGTAGTAGGGGACAATTTGGGCTCCAGTGATCATGAGCTAATTCGGTTTAAAATACATGGAAGGAGTAACAGAATTAAGTCAAAGACTAGGGTTTATAATTTTAAAAAGGCCAATTTTAACAAATTAAGGGGACTGGTAAGGGAAGTGGATTGGGCAAACGTATTAATGGATTTAAAGGCAGAAGAAGCCTGGGATTACTTTAAGTTAAAGATGCATGAGCTGTCGGAGGCCTGTATTCCAAAAAAGGGAAAAAGATTACTAAGCAAGAGATTTAGACCGAGCTGGATGAGCGACCGACTCAAAGGGGCAATTAGGAAAAAACAGAAAGCGTACAAAGAGTGGAAGAGGGGAGGGATCAGTAAGGAAATGTACCTAAGTGAAGTCAGAGAATGTAGAGATAGAGTGAGAAAGGCCAAAGGCCGTGTAGAGTTGGACCTAGCGAGGGGAATTAAAAGCAATAGTAAGAGGTTTTACAGCCACATAAATAGGAAGAAAGCAAAGAAAGAAGAAGTGGGACCGCTGAAGACTATTGCCGGAGAGGAGATTAAAGACAATCTAGGCATGGCGCAATATCTCAATGAATATTTTGCATCTGTGTTTAATGAGGCCAATGAAGGGATTAGGGATACTAGCACCACTACATAGGGGCGTTCAGGATGGGGGATTACCGTATCCGAGGTAGAAACAAAACTTGAACGCCTTAATGGGGCTAAGTCGGGAGGACCGGACGATCTTCATCCGAGAATATTGAAGGAATTGGCGCGGGAAATAGCAGGCCCGTTAGCGATAATATTTAATGAATCTGTAAACTCGGGGGTGGTCCCGTTAGACTGGAGAATAGCTAATGTGGTTCCTATTTTCAAGAAAGGGAAAAAAAGTGATCCGGGTAACTACAGGCCTGTTAGTTTAACATCTGTAGTGTGCAAGGTGTTAGAGAAAATTCTGAAAGAGAAACTAGTTGAGGACCTGGAGATTAGTGGCAATTGCGATAAATTACAACATGGTTTTACGAAGGGCAGATCGTGCCAAACGAATCTGATCTCCTTCTTTGAGAAAGTAACGGATTTATTAGATAAGGGAAATGCGGTGGACCTAATATACCTGGATTTCAGTAAAGCGTTTGATACTGTACCCCATGAGGAATTATTGGTTAAACTGAAAAACATGGGGATCGATATGAAAATCCAGAGGTGGATAAGGAATTGGTTAATGGGGAGAATGCAGCGGGTCGTATTGAAGGGTGAACTGTCAGGTTGGAGGGAGGTTACCAGTGGAGTTCCTCAAGGTTCGGTTTTGGGACCCATTTTATTTAATCTATTTATAACTGACCTCGGAACCGATTGCAGGAGTGGGCTGATAAAGTTTGCGGATGATACGAAGATGGGAGGCGTTGTAAATTCGGAAGAGGATAGGGATATCCTGCAGGGAGACTTGAATGAGCTTGTGAATTGGAGTATCAGAAATAGGATGAAATTTAATAGTGAAAAGTGTAAGGTGATGCATTTGGGGATGACTAATAACAATTTTAGTTACAAGATGGGGACGCATTGGTTAGAAGTAACGGAAGAGGAGAAGGACCTAGGGGTCCTTGTAGACCGCAGGATGACTATGAGTCGACAGTGTGACGTGGCGGTGAAAAAAGCCAATACTGTCTTGGGATGCATTAGGCGAGGGATATCTAGTAGGGATAAGGAGGTCCTGCTTCCGTTGTACAAGGCGCTGGTGAGACCTCATTTGGAGTACTGTGTGCAGTTCTGGTCTCCCATGTTTAAAAAAGATGTACTCAAACTGGAACGGATGCAGAGAAGGGCCACTAGGATGATCAGAGGAATGGAGAACCTGTCGTATGAAAGGAGACTAGAGGAGCTTGGGTTGTTTAGTCTGACAAAGCGAAGGCTGAGAGGGGATATGATTGCTATCTTTAAATATATTAGAGGGATTAATACAAGGGAGGGAGAAGAATTATTCCAGCTTAGTACTAACGTGGATACGAGAACGAATGGATATAAACTGGCCGTGGGGAAGTTCAGGCTTGAAATTAGACGAAGGTTTCTGACCGTCAGAGGGGTGAAATATTGGAACGGCCTTCCAAGGGAAACGGTGGGGGCGAGGGACCTGTCTGGTTTTAAGATTAAGTTAGATAAGTTTATGGAGGGAATGGTTTAATGGTAAAACATAGTAGTCAAGGAAAACCAAGCAATGGTAGGTAAATAGCATAATGGCTAAAAGAGGTCAGGATGGAGACTCTTGCCTATATGCTCGGGGTCTTACTGATCGCCATATTTGGGGTCGGGAAGGAATTTTCCTCCAGGGCAGATTGGCTGAGCCTCTGGAGGTTTTTCGCCTTCCTCCGCAGCATGGGGCAGGGATCTCTAGCAGGAGGGTCTCTGCCGATTGAAGTCACTAATAACAGGATTGGGGACTTCAGCAGCAGAGTCCAGGGAAGGGGTAGGGACGGTTTTATGGCCTGCAGCATGCAGGGGGTCAGACCAGATGATCATAATGGTCCCTTCTGACCTTAAAGTCTATGAGTCTATGAGTTAAGAACAATTTTTCTCCCTCCTCCTTGTAACAACCTTTTATGTACTTCAAAACTGTTATCATGTCCCCTCTCAGTCTTCTCTTCTCCAGACTAAACAAACCCAATTTTTCAATCTTCCCTCACAGGTCATGTTTTCTAGACCTTTAATCATTTTTGTTGCTCTTCTCTGGACTTTCTCCAATTTGTCCACCTCTTTTCTGAAATGTGGCACCCAGAACTGGACACAATACTCCAGTTGAGGCCTAATCAGCGTGGAGTAGAGTGGAAGAATTACTTCTCGTGTCTTGCTTACAACACTCCTGCTAATACATCCCAGAATGTTTGCTTTTTTTTTGTAATAGTGTTACATTGTTGACTCATATTTAGCTTGTGATTCTCTATGACCCCCAGATCCCTTTCTGCAGTACTCCTTTCTAGGCAGTCATTTCCCATTTTGTATGCGTGCAACTGACTGTTCCTTCCTAAGTGGAGTACTTTGCATTTGTCCTTATTGAATTTCATCCTATTTACTTCAGACCATTTCTCCAGTTTGTCCAGATCATTTTGAATTTTAATCCTATCCTCCAAAGCACTTGCAACCCCTCCCAGCTTAGTATCGTCTGCAAACTTTATAAGTGTACTCTCTGTGCCATTATCTAAATCACTGATGAAGATATTGAACAAAACTGGACCCAGAACCGATCCCTGCGGGACCCCACTCGTTATGCCCTTCCAGCTTGACTGTGAACCACTGATAACTACTCTCTGGGAACGGTTTTCCAACCAGTTATGCACCCACTTTATAGTAGCTCCATCCAGGTTGTATTTCCCTGTTCGTCTAACTTCCAGGATTCCCCTTCCGTAGGTAACCTGTTCCACTGCTTAACCTCCTTTGTAGTCAGGATGTTTTTCCTAATAACTAAATCTCCCTTGTGGCAGATTAAACTGATTATTTCTTGTCCCACCTTCACTGGACATGGAGAACAATCAATCATCAACCTCTTTTATAACAGCCCTGAACCTATGAGAACCTGTTACCAGGTTCCCCCTCAGCATTCTGTTCTCTAGACTAAACAGGCCCTTTTCTAAAAAAAACAACCACCTCTTTTGTCATCAATCACATTTTCTAAACCTTTTATCATTTCTGCTGCTCGCCTCTGGACTCTCTCCAATTTGTCCACAAGTTTCCTTATGTGGCACCCAACACTGGACACAATACTCCAGCTGTGCCAAGCAGAGCAGAATGATAATCTCCCATGTCTTACGCACAACACTCCTGTTAATACACCCCCGCATGATATTTGCCTTCTTCACAACACCATCATGTTGTTGACTCATATTCATTATATAATCCACTATAACCCCCAGATCCTCTTCTGCAGTACCAGAGCCTCCCCTGCTATTCCCCATTTTGTATCAGTGCATTTAATTTTTCCTTGTGGGTTCCTAACTGAACTGTTTATTAACAGCTCTCTGTTCACTGTGTGTGTGATGTGCGGACACACTAGGGTGACCAGACAGCAAGTGTGAAAAATCGGGATGGGGGTGGGGGCAATAGGAGCCTATATAAGAAAAAGACCCCAAAATCAGGACTGTCCCTATAAAACCAGGACATCTGGTCACCCTAGGATGCACACACACACGTCAGTCTTCTGCAGCGTTGAACACAACCCACTAACACACAAATCAGGGACTACACACTAGACTCCAAGGTTGATACTACCCCAGCTAGAGGGGCTGGTTAACGCGGCTGCAGATCAAGCTCCCTTTCATTTTTGTGGGAGCCACAAAAATAGGGCCGCAAATGAGTGATCTTAAACACTGATCCCCGTGCGGGGCCAAAAATCCTCCCGCAAGGGAAGGCCTTTTAAAACGACTTAAAATTAACCCCACATGAGTTAGAGGATGTCTGCACGCAAGCAACTAGAGCAGGGGTTCTCAAACGGGGGGTCGCGAGGTTATTACATGCGGGGTCAGGAGCGGTCAGCCTCCACCCCAAACCCTGCATTTATAATGGTGTTAAATATATTTAAAAGTGTTTTTAATGTCTAAGGGGGGGCAGCCCTCGGAGGTTTGCTATGTGAAAGGGGTCACCAGGACAGAAGTTGGAGAACCAGTGAACTAGAGACCGGCACAGCCCCCCCCCCCCCTCCTCCTCTCCAGGCGGCTGTGCAGAGCTCCTTGGTAAGGGGCAAACACTTCGGGCAGAGAGCTCGGCTCAAGGGCCGGGCCACTGCTCCATACCCCAGCCGCCCCCAAATCCCCGGGCCTCGCCGCTTGTCTCATGCATGCCTGCAGCAAACCCGCTCCTGCACCCCCCCGGCTGGAGCCGCCCGGTGCACGGCTGCAGCCCAGCCCCCGGGGCGATGCGCCTTGCAGCAGAGAGCCCCAGCCGCGGGCATTGCAGCGGGCAGGCAGCCCGGAGCCCCATTGCAGGCCGGGCGAGCCAGCCCCGTGCACACCCCCAGCGCGTCTGACGTGTTAGAGAGGAGCCGCGGCTGCAATCCGCCTATCTCTGGTTGCAAGGGGCCGGGCCTGGGGGACGCGCATTAGCCGCGACGGGCTGCAGCCGGAGGGGGCCGGGGGGACCATGGCGACTGGCGGGGCCGGTGTGGGGGTGCGGCCAGTGGAGGAGCAGCCGCCGCCGCCCCCGCTCCAAGCCCCGCAGCCGCCGGAGCAGCAGGGAGAGCAGAAGCCCCAGCTCCAGCCGCCGCCCCAGCCGCCGCCGTCCCAGCAGCCGGGCCAGGAGGATTTCTCCTTCCTGCCCCTGGTCCATGATATCATCAAATGGTAACGTGCCTGTGCCCCCCCCTCGTCCCCGCCAGGCGGCGCTGCCCTGGGGTCCCCCCCCAGCGCCCCGCTCCGGGGAGAGATCCCGGGGGTCCCTCCAGCGCCCCGTTCTGCAGAGAGACTCCCGGGGGATATTCCCTGGGACTGCTCCAGGGATCTCGCTGGGGTTCCCCTTGTCCTTTAGAGATCTGGGGATCTTTTCACCCCCCCAGGAGCAGAGAGATCATTAGGGATCCCCCCCCGCCCCGCGCTCCCAGAGATCGTGGGGTAGCTCTCCGTATCCCCCCATCTCATAAGCAGAGAATTAGGGGATGATCCACTTTGCTTTCTAGAGGGCCAAGATCACTTGGGTTCCGGGGATCCCCTCCATCCCGGGTCCCCTGCTCGCCCCAGGCCACCAGCCGCACTACAGAGGATGGGCAAAGCTCGGCTTGTGGAGCCATTCAGGGCAAAGGCCTGGACTGTCCTACTCTTGAGCAGGGAGGGCATCTTGGGCAGAGATGAATGTTCCTAGCATGCCGCCTGCTATCTGGAGCCTAGCAGCATGGCATTCTGGGGCCAGGCATCACGGGTGGGTACCATAAGTCACATGGATCGAGGAAGGGGATGGGAGTCCCCTCGCCTGAGTGGTAAAATGTAAGGAAGGGTCCGGCGTTGAGGGTGATGGAATTCCTTCTGCAACACCTTCGGTTCTACCTGCTGCTTTGATTTCATGAGGCCGTTTAACTCCAGGCTTGGTTAGTTTTAAGTTATTTTCGTTACCATTTGATGCATCTTGATCTCGTTATACCTTTCCGGCACTGACATTGTGGGCCAGAGCCTCGGCTGGGGTAAATCAGAGCAGGTGCTGTGGAGTTTACACCTGCTGACGGTCTGGCTCAGAGTTTCTGAGAAAGTTCTAGCCAACGAAAGCTTAGGCCCAAATAAATTTGTTAGTCTCTAAGGTGCCACAAGGACTCCTCCTTGTTTTTGCTGATACAGACGAACACGGCTACCGCTCTGAAACCTGTCTCAAGTTGGCTGATCCCTGGCGTTCAAGAAATGCGTTTTTAAATCAGGCGTTGTTTCTCTCATGAGCATAGGTCAGTCGGATTCAGTAGCTGAACCGTGCCTGCAGTGTAAACCTGGTATCTAAAAATCAGTGTCCGTTTTGGATTTGAGTTGCGTCTAACTGTGCCAGACAAACAACACAGCAAAAGCCTGGTCAGCGCAGGCCAGTTCAGGAATGTTTTCCTGCTCTAGGTCCTTAAAAAGAGGGTGGTGGATCATCTCATGGTAGCGATCGGAATTTTGTCGTTCTGATTCTGGATCAGTGTCTGGACAAGTATATTGGTCCTGAGTAGTTCTGGGGCCACCTGAGGAGTTCTAGCCCTGATGTTTTGTTTGGCGTAACAGCCTTGAGCACTGAAGATTGTCATGTACGCACAAAACAGGGTCAGCACAGAGGGAGGCAGTGCCAACTCCTGCCACGCTGCCCCAACCCTGGTGCCTTAACCCTGTTCTGCAGGGAGCACTTGGAGGTAAAGGGGGGAGAGTCCCAAAGCGCGGGCCTCAGCAGTGAACATCTACATTGCAATTAAACAGCCCCTTAGCCCGAGCCCGAGTCAGCCGGCATGGGCCAGTCGTGGGTATCTAATTGCAGTGTAGACATGCCCGGAGACTTTGCAGCCTGACAGGCAGGCCCAGGGAAAGCAGGACACACTGGGGAATGAACACAGGAGGGGGAATAACTGAAGTGATCATTTTGAACTCACAGGCTGGTGGGTGTCGTGGGAGGGGGGGGAGTTTCAGGAAGGATCTCGGTGGTGGCCATGCAAGGTGGGTTTGGGAGGCTGTGCATGTCTTCAATGAGAAGATTTGTCTGCTGGAAACTGGGCTGAGACTCACCCAACTCATTTCACATAGGTCACCGAACAGCCATCAGCCAATGACCTTGTGACCAAGAGATGAAAGGTGCCACGTATCCCATTGCCCATCCATGGGCTATCCACTCTCCTCTGATCACCATCCACTCTCCCGTCCCTATGTCAATCCCAGCATGATTTTAGCAGCCAGCCTCTCTCTAACTGCTAGCATTAGAGTGATGCTTCATCCAACTGGCAGCTGGGGAGCCGAGCTTTCCTGGGCTAGGGAGTATTCGTTCATAACCCTGGCAGGTTGCAAATGGCTCATCCTGTCAGACGATCGCTTAGCACGAAGTCGGGGCTTGAACATAAGGTAGCATGTCTCGGCTCTCCAGTGTCATTGGGGATGCGTGTTGTCAGCTAACAGACATTCAAGGACACACACCCTTGCCTATTGTTTCAGTCCCTGGAATTTCTGCCAGCTCTTTGCCCTCCGTCTAAAAAGCTCCACCGCTCTCGGGGCTTGATCCAAATGTCATTGAGTTAGTGGGAGTCTTTCCACAGACAGTGGAGCAGGCCCTCGCAGACGCGTAGGGCCTTATTTCTAAACTCTCGTAGTGGTGTGAATCAGGAGTGATCCCACTGAAGTTTGAGTTACACCAGCGGGAGAGCGAGGAGGCCAGTCGATGATTAGATGAACTTGATTCTCCCCGAAAGGGCCTACCCGCCGTCATTCAATTCTACCGGGGTGTTCATGACGGACCGTGATTTAGATGCCCGCTCACTGACGGCTCGTTCACAGCATCCGGCTGCAGTTTTACGTACAAAGAGCGCGAGGAATATTTTGCTGGTAAAATGTCCTACCTGAGTAAGCTTGGAAAGAATTAATATTCGAACCAAGGGGCAGCATCTGCTTAAACGTTTCCCTTTGGGCTGTGTCATTATTCCCCAAATGGCTGAGTCCCCCTCTGCCCCTGCAATGCCACGCTGGCTTTATTCTTAGAGCTAGCTGGCTGTTGAGCAGACTTCTGGTTGTCAAAGGCCTTTACAACCCCACTCTCCCCTTTAACAAGTGTTTTCCAAAGCAGGGAAGCAACTTCTTGCCTGTTCCTCTGAGCCAGGTGAGACTTTTCTAAGTGTTAACAATGGCATCGCAGATACTAACGAGCTGCCCTGGTGTGAAGTGAAGCAGCTATGTTTAAAAATAGAGCATGCTGAGGGAGCAGCTGTGTTTAAAATAGAGCACCGGCTCTCCTTTCTGGGTGCGTTACTGTCCCCTCAGCGAGAGAGAGAGTCCATTTGAGTCTGGGGAGCATGGTTTTCTCTGGCATTCCTTATTTTTGAGTTCAGGGAACTTGTTTGTAGCTTGAATGGCAGAAGGCATCTGATTCCTGTCAGCTACCGGTGATGCTGTTGTTTATTAATGATTTGTATTACAGGCCCCAAACCAAAATCGGATCCCCACTGTGCTAGGCGCTGTACGTACATGTAGGAAGAGCCACTCCCTGCCCTGAAGAGTGCACAGTCTAAGTAGAGGAGACAGGCAAAATGAGGGAGGGGAAACTGAGGTATAGTAGGGGGTGACTTGCCCAAGGTCCCCTAGCAGGTTAGTGGCGGAGCTGGGAATAGAGCCCAAGTCTCCTGAGTCCTTATCCGCTGGACAGTGCTGCCTCAAAACAGATCTGATCCTATGCTACGCAGGGCTGGAATAACAGGATGCTGGAGGCAGAGCTGGACGGAGGGAGCCATGGAGCCGTGTTGCAGGTCGAGGCGGAGGCGTGTTGGGGCTGCGGGTCAGGAGTGAGGGGCATTAGCAGAGCTGCGTTGGGGGACGTGCAGCCACAGCTCCCTCGGGCTCCTGTCGGCTCTCGGTCCCTCCTCCCCCCCGCCCCCGCCCCTCTCCTGCTCATTAAAGTCGAAACCATTTTATCACGTCTGGAAAGTGCAACAGGAGGCAAGACCTGTGAGCCTGAGTCACAGAAGCTGGGGGAGACCATCTAGGCCTGGGGCCCTTCAGCATCACTGCTTGGTTCTGTCTCACCCTCTGGGCTAGGCAGAGAGAAAAGCTCGGGGGCGAGGGTGGGTATGGCCAGAGGACAGTGTGCATCATATTATGGTGACACACCCTGGCTGGTCAACGAATGTCGTTGAGTGGTTCCAGAAGGGATCCTATGCAGCCTTTCTAGCCAGAGGAACGTGATGGTGATATGGGACTTCTTTAAAGGGAGAGGGATGGGGGCTTAACAGGGGGGAAAGTTGGCCTGATTTGTGGTAAACGTTAGAGCCTCAAGCCGTCTGCCCCTGACCCGTGTGACTATCCCGTGGGTGTGTGCGTTCAACAAGACGCCGTGAGCCAGAGCTGTCATGTGGCTGTAGGGCTAACGTCACTGAACAGGGGCTGCCCAGAATATCGGCAGTCGTGTCAGAGTTGGGCATATGTAGCTAACTGCCAGTGGCTGCGCCCCTCGTCTCGGGGTGGATGTATGGACGTGGGTGGGCGCTGTAGGGCGAACTCATCCCTGACGGCTTCGGGTGGGTGGCTGCAGAGGAGTCTGTGTAGGGATGGACGTAGCCCCGTGAGTCCGTCTGATGCAAGGTGTGAACTGTCGTATCTGCTCTCTGCCTCCCTGCAGCATGGACAAGGACAGCCAGGATGTCCACCAGGTGCTGAACGAACTCAAGACCAAATTCCAGGAGATGAGAAAGATGATCAGCGCCATGCCCGGCATCGGCGTGAGCCCCGAGCAGCAGCAACAGCAGCTACGCAGCCTGAGGGAGCAAGTCAGGACCAAGAACGAACTGCTGCAGAAATACAAGAGCCTTTGCATGTTTGAAATCCCCAAGGAGTAGGAGGGACGGGACGGGACTCTGCTGTATAGAACTGAGACCCCAGGGGAAGGCAAGACATCTCCTCCCCTTCTTTTCTGTCTTCTTCCTACAAGGTTGCTGCTGTGTGGATCACAGCCATGTGACATTAACCCGGGAGAACATTGTGTACCTGATGTATGATGATTGCAGCGGTACGTTTGCTTTGATCTGCTGGGGGACTGCGTGTATTTATATATATCTCTGTTCTGGAGTGCGTCTTTTTTTTTTTTTTTTTTAATGCAAGCGCGCAGGAAGGATTACGCTTCCCCCTCGCTATGAGGAGTAAATGATCTGGTGGTGACATTACTGTCTGCAGCCAGAAAGAGGGGGCATTTTCTTCCCTTTTTTGGAAATTGGCACCGGGCAAAGTGGTGGGGGGGACTGAAAGGAGCAGAATGAAGCTCCCTGTCCTGCTCCCAGGAGTCAGCGGATGCGGTTCCCCCTGCGTCGGTTGCAGAACGTGTTGTCTGGAGAGACAGGATTGGTTACAACTGCTTTTGTATTTATCACCTTTATTTTTTTTGCATAAGTGATGTTTGTACCTGAGATGATCCGAGTAAAGATTTGAAAACCCTGAGTGGCACTTGCGTCTGTACTGAGCCTGCGAGAACGGCACAGGGATATTCTGAAAGCGTGGGAGACCGCGGAGCTGGCCTGGGTGCTTTATCCTTCCATTGCTTTTCTAAAAGCAGGGCTGGGGCCAAATAGCCTAGTAGAGTTAGGCTGGGAATTTTAAAAGGTCAGTGCTCAGCTCTGAGTGAATGTCACAAGGATTTAGGTACCTCGATTCCCAACTCACATAGGCAGTGTCACTCCTGGTTGCCCTGGGGTCAGTCTGCCTAACCCTGTTGACTGTAGTGATTATTTCACTTTCGGCCGGCGGGGCCGAGAGCAGAATCTCTCGGAGGCCAGCTGCATACCCCAGAGTACTTTAATCAGGGGCAGAATCCACTGCCTGCCTACATGGGCCTCTTCCTGTGTTTGGGACACTTGTCCACTACTGCGTTAACTCCCCCCCCAGCTGTGGATGGAGATGAAGTGCTTTGTGCAGATCCAGTGCAGGACCCAGGCAAGTATCTAGTAAACAGCCCCATGGAAATGGGAAGGGAGATTGGCCCCATAGCCAACTAGCAGCAACTGGGCCATTCAAGTCAGTGGAGCTGCACCAGGGAAGAATTTAGCCCATAGGCTGGTGACTCTGGATTAAGGCCTCTAACCTTTCATTTCTTCAGACCTGGGTGCAACTCAGGTTTAAGAGCACCACCCTGCCACGGGAGTGACGTTTGCAGGATCCGGGCCTTGGTCACCAGTATAAAAACAGTTGTGGGTTCATCTCCCTCACCCCATGGACACTGCGGCCACCACACACTACAGCATAACAGCTGGTCTCTGCTCAAGGGATGCCTGGGACTTGACCAGGACTGAGATGTATTGGCCGGGCAGGGGGAAGTTTGTCCAATGCCTGCCGGTACTAGCAGTAGTGCTAGCCAGGCCTGCGTTGCCTTGGCTTTCACAAGAAGCAAATTCACCCCCCAATATTTCAACTGTATAAACTAGAGGCAGGAGGAGAAGTAGACTTGACGGGGAAGAGTGCAGCAAGATTGGGGATATGGGCGGTGGTGGATTGGGCCATGGGCTGGTCCATCAATGTAGCGAGGTGGCGCGAGCCCGTTCTGCACCTTAGTTGTACCCACTTAAAGTAGAGTTGGATGGGTCTGATTCATCCCTGATGTAAACACATTGGCTTCACTCCACTGGACCTGGAGATGAGACTCCGTCCCAGTGGGTTTCCATGGAAGTAACTGAGGGCACCTCCAGTTACAACTCGTGAAAATGGCTGAACATTGGCTCATGTTCAAATAGAGCAAGGGGCAACTTGCAGAGTCCTAGCTCGGAATTTCCTGCCGCCTGCCTGCCCCTTCCATGGGAAACGGAGGTAAACACGGTTATCATAGGAGATCTCGGTAAGTAGCACTGTATCTCACTGGCTAATAAAAGTATTATGTGTACCGTTTCAAGCATGTGTGCCCAGGGTTGGCTGGGTCCCAGCTCTTATAAATTATGATGAAATACTGTGCCAGTCACTAAAATGCAGGTTATTTGCATATAACACAAGGACACAGAGAAACCGGTAGATTCCCCAGAAGGGAGATAAAGCTCTTTCCTATAAAGAGCAAGAAGATCTGTTTTGAAATTGCTTTCCCTTTGCCAGCCAGAAGAAAGTGTTTCTGGTAAGGTCAGGGACACCATGCTGGGATAGTCCAAATTACCAGCTTGCTTATTAGATGCCACCCTGCACCTCATTTAAAATAGTGCTAAACTCATTTCTTTGGGAAGATGCAAATGTGGCCTGGGATAAACCTTCCTTGTTTCAGTGAAACAGAACTCAAAAATACGCAATAGAAGATGAACACGGGCAATGCTTTTCTGCCAGCCATTGTCGAAGATCAGTAAATTTGGCATCTATTTCAGATGGCGAAATAATCCATTTCGTTTTCAATATACATTCCAGTGAACTGTGCACATACTGAAGAGATGGAAGAATCAAGTACAAGTCCAGAGAAGTGTGGAGTTGCAGGTGAAAGTGACCCCTTCAATTTAAAATCCAGTCACTTTTTTTTCCCCCATGTATTAAAAGCTGTTTCAGGTGCTACATCAGTCTCCCTGCCTATTTTTATGGTTTCATAAGCACATTTTCCTGATCTTTAAATTAAAAATATATTTCTGACCCCTATTGCTGGGGGAGGGGGCAAGGGAAATAACAGGGAAAACTGACTAGTGAAACAAGGAGACTGGCTAAATGCAAAAGGCCTAATTTTTCAGAGGATCTGAGTGATTGAGATCAGTGGGAGCTAGTGGTATTCAGCAGCCCTGAAAAACCAGTCCTAACGTGGTTTCAAAATCACCAAGTAAACCAAACTAGAAAAAATGAGAATTTATTCCTTCCCCATTTTCTTTCAGTTATGGCAATCTTGGAACAGGAGTTCTTTCAAATGCAAGTATGGAGTTTCTTTTAAGTAGAATGTTTCCTTCAGGTGTGTTGCAAAGGAAAAAAGGTCTCTCTGATCTAAGTGCAAATTAGTATTTGTAAAAAGCCTTTTATGGTTGAATGGCAGGTGTTTCAAGTGTGAAAAACAGGCTAAGAGATTATTAGTTCTATTACTGGTCCTAGGAGCGATTTTAAGTGATTATGAAGTTGTGTCATGTCTCATTTTACCCACATTTCCTATGACAAATGCCCGGCTAGTATTTATGATCACATGCACTCATAAGCTAGGATCTGAAATTCTTCACTTTCCCATCTGCCCTCTAGATGTCCCTCTATGGTTCAATGCAAGGGACAGTCCTTAGAAAAAGTTTTAGCCCAATCAGTGATCTGTTTCAGCAGCACCGTTCATTTCACCCCTCCCCCTAATTACTTTGTTGTGTTGAAATAAATCTTGTCAAGCACTTTCAGTGAGGGGAACCTTTGCTCTGGGGATGAAGGGAAGTATGTAGAGGCAAGGTTTTGATTTGAAGGGACTATCATGAGTAAACAGTTCAGCTTCAGTATCGATGTTCCATACCACATGGGGTGAGGCTTTGAGAATGCTGAGAAACACGGAGAGGAACCAAAGACAAACCCAGCACAGATTAATTTAAAAAATGGTTTTATTTTTGTAGAAAAAATAGTAAACATAAAACATGGAGCGTAGAAAACACTTGGATAAGATTTTGTTCATGTCCAGGACACACACTACCCTACATAAAGTGCCTATTTAAGAAAAAAAAAATGCGCTTTTTTTCTCTCCAAATCAGACAAGACAAATGTAAACAAAAGTCAGTTTTTGACACCCACCCACACCCCCATCTCTGCTTCTGTAAGAGGGGCCGTGGAGAGGATTGCAACAGCCGGAAGTGTCCTCCTGCAGCTCTCCTGGCTCAGAGAAATGCACACGCACATGCACGCACAAAGCCCCTTTCCAGAGCTCAGTATTGGCTGGTTTCTCAAGTCCAAACCATATCTCCCCCCCCCAAGTCTCTTCTGTAAGGCAGTGCACTGGCCCATGCTGGCGAAGGTGGGGAGGTGCCTTAGAGTCAATGTCTTTCCACTCCCAGGTGCCTCATCTGTGCTCACAAAGTCCTCAGTCTCTCACCCTTGGGCGGGGGGAGGGTGTCCCCAGCAGCAGCAGCCCCCCCCATTGCACCCCAAAAGAGGGTGCAGAGGACAGCAGATGCAAATCATCCCCTTAGGCACGGGGTGGGAGCTAACCTGCCTCGGGGCGGATGCCACCCTGGCCGGGGCACATATCACCCCTGGGCAGCCAGAGTTTATGATAAAACAAGCTTCCCCCCCCTCCCATGTATCTCCCTCCTTTTGGGGGAAGTAGGGGAGTGGGGCGGCAGGAGGCTCCTAGCTGATCACACAGCGCTCCTTGTCCTTGGCTTGCCCGCCGCCGATGGCCTTCTCCCGGATGTACATGAGGTCACTGTGCACGCTGGGCCGGCGGGCAAAGGGGGCCACGATGCCGTAGGCTTCCCCGCCGCTGCCCTCGGCCCCTTCCTTCAACAGCTTCTTGCCCTTGAGCGCCTTCTTGTGCAGCATGTCGCAGTACTGCACCGAGACCTTGCGGTGCAGGTCCGGGCTCATCTCGCTGGGCAGCTTTGCCATGGCAAAGAGTGCTTGGAACATCTGGTCCAGGCAGCTGTTCTTCTTGGCGGAGATCTCAAAGTAGGCACATTTCTGAGGGTCTGCCCCGACCAGCTGCTCGACCTCCCGGGGCTCGACCTCCCGGTAGAAGTCTCGGTCGCCCTTGTTGCCACAGATGACCAGGGGCACCTCCATGTTCTCCTTGGTCTTGTTCTTCAGGCACGACTTGGTCTCCAGGATCTGCTGCTTCAGACGCTGCACCTCCTCGAAGGAGTCCCGGTTATCCAAGCTGAACACCAGGATGAAGACATCTCCTGTAGGAGAGAGGGGGCACAGAGAGAGGGCACGTTAGGACCTGGTTCTGGATGGAGGCAGAGCCCTGTCCCCTATCAGCTCACCAACCTCAGCACTGCCCTAAGGGCTGTCCATAAACTACCGCACTGCAGGGTGGAATTGTGTGTTTCTTTCAGGATTGGGGGGGGGGCTTCTTCAAAAACAAAATCACCAAAATACGCCTTAGGTAATTTATGGGCAGCCCCTAATGAACCCTGCTACTAACCAGCAGCAGTGCTCTGTATTTCCCTATTTGCTCCCACGTTTGCCTAGGGAAATAAAGTTTGCAAACTCCCTGCCCCAGGCTGTTTGCGGAGCTTGCATTGCAAATTCTAGCTTGGGTGGAGGGGCTCGGCTCGACTGTGAGGGGGCAGCTGGGGAGAGAAGCAGCCACGTGAGCTCCAGGCTTTGCTTTGCTTTTAGATTTACATTGCAAGGCGTGCCATGTGTGAGCAGCCCACACCCCCCATCCAAACCACCGGGACGCATAGGTGCTGGAAGTAGGGGGGCTGCCGCACTCCCCGGCTTGAAGTGGTTTCCATCCTATACAGGGTTTACAGTTTGGTTCAATGGCTCTCAGGACCCCCGCTATAGAAATTGTTCCAGCCCCCCCTGCATGGGTGTTGGGTAAACACACTGGCGGGCCTTTGCTTCCTTCACTTTCCTAGTGTAACCCACACACCTGGGTGTGGTGTTCTGTCCCATCTTGTGGCACCGAGACCACTTGGAGAGGGATTCATGAGTCTGCTCTCCAGTCTTAGCGAACAGCCCCTCTGGCTTTTAGCTCATGCACTAAACTGCAGAAATCCCAGGTTCGATCCCCCCTATCTGATGCCTATCAATGGCACATGCAAACTGCTCCGATCGCGGGAGAAGTGGCCCAGAGAGCGCTGTGACTGACTGACTGTCCCCTGACCCTGGCACAAGGAGCATTCCCAGCGGTGACCGTCCCCGGCTCCCTTCCCTACCCAGAGGGACGCCGCAGCCCCCAGGGTGGCTGGGGGACCCGCCTCGCAAGCCCCGGCCCCCCGTACCTGTCAGGATGGAGAGGCGCCGCATGGCGGGGAAGGGGTGGTTGCCCGACGTGTCCAGGATGTCCAGCCGATAGACCTCGCCGCGGATGCTGTAGAACTTGCGGTGGAAGTCCTCGATGGTGGGCGTGTACTGCTCCTCGAAGCGGCCCGTCAGGAAGCGGGAGACGATGGCCGTCTTGCCCACCTTGGAGGAGCCCAGCACCACCATGCGATAGCAGTTCTTGGCCGGGATGCTCAGCTCGGACTCGCTCTGGCACAACTTCTTGATCATGGCGGCGGGTCTCATGGAAGGAGGCGGCGGGGAGACGGGGAGACGCGGCGGCGGGGGTCTGGGGAACGGCTGGCCACTGGGCGGCCCGTCTCCTGTGCAGACTGCGAGTCCGGTGTGAGCGGCCCCAGCCGCCGCTGGGTTTATATGGAGCTGCCCGCGCCCGCCCCTCGGCAGCGTCACAGCCCGGGGAGGCTGCAGCTTGCAGCCGGCTGGCCGGGTCCTCCGGGGGCGCGGCTTGGTGCACGACCGCTTGGCTCTGCCTGCGCTGGGGCGGGGTGGGGGAGGAACCCTCCTGCTGCATTGCTGGAGCCCGATCCCCGGGGCATGCAGAGCCCCCCACCCCCGGGTGAGACGGGGCTCGTGCAATCTCCCCGGGCACTTTGCAATGACCCCCCCAGTCCCCACTTCTAGCTGGATTCGGTGCCACCTTCCTCTTGGATGCATGGTCCCCGGCTCCCCGCTCCGCCAGAACCGACCCAGCTCCGGGCTGGTTTCAGGGCTCCCGGGCGGTTCAGGGAGCTGCTCCCGGGCAGCAGTGGAGCCGGGGGAGGGGAAGAATCGATGGCTATTGTCTGTCAATTACATACACATAGGCCGGATAAGGCTTTGTGGGCACAACAGACGGGGGGACAGGGGATATTTGCGGTTAAAGACATTGAAAAGGGGCCATCGATTGAGCGGGACACGTTGGATTGTTGTTGATACACGCACCATTTCTGGTGTCTCTTTCAGCCCTTTGTCACTGACACCGAAGAGTCACTTATTTGGCTTCCTCGATTTCCCCCCCTCTAATGTAGGTACCAAAGTTAGCCTCCCAATCCCACCACCCAAAGGCCGTTTAGTAGGGTGACCAGACAGCAAATGTGAAAAATCAGGATGGGGGTGGGGGGTAATAGGAGCCTATATAAGAAAAAGACCCAAAAATCGGGACTGTCCCTATAAAATCGGGACATCTGGTCACCCTACCGTTTAGTTCCCTTTCTCCGGCGGGTCCTAGCTATTCCGATTAGTGCCATTTCTCCCCCCCCCCCCCCCCCGCCTCCCGATTTTCCCGTTTCAGTTTAGCCCCATGTTTCTATCCAGGCTGCGGGTGGCTGGGGAACTGGGCTCCTTTGTTTCCCCCTTGTGGTTTCATTTCCTGTGTATTTCCCTCTCTCGATGGAAAGAGTTCGCAGAGAGGAGGACTCATCAAACATGTAACAGGTTTTTGCGGGTCAGCTCCTACTATCCATTACACTTTCCAATCCTCCCGATGCGGCTGGTGGGAAGCTTTTGTGATGCATTATTGAAGTCTGGCTCTTTGTATCGCCTGCTGCTTCTCACAGCCTAAAAGCCGCTCACCTTGGGCGAGCAGTGGCAAAGCAGGTAATCGTCCACAAGCATTAACAAACCAGAAGGGTCAACTCCACCGGCTCGTTACGCCGTATGCGCTGTTCTTTATGTGCTGCTGCTGCAGGGTTGTTATTCTGCCCATTAAAAACATTAAAAAATATGCAAAGAAAAAACGGATGCCTCGAAACACAGGGGAAAACGAATCACTAAAAGTAGAGATTCCGAGATCAGAAAGTGGCCAAATTGAAGTGCCTTGTAATGCGCAGTGTCTCCGCTAGAGGGCAGCAGAGGGTGCGGTTTGCTGGTCCCTTTTCCCGGGAGCAACGTTAGATTTTATTAAGGGTGCACAGGTCAAAAAGCACCTGGGTAAACAGATGTTAGGGGAGCAGCTGGAACCCCACAAACTCAGTCACCCACGCAGAGGACTGTAGAGCATCAGTTACATCAATTGCCAAAAGACAGAGTTAGCAGGAAATGAAAAAGTGCTTGAAACAAAATTGCTTTGGGCCAGGATGGAACCACAAGCAGTGAGCCACATTCATTGCCAGGTGAAAGTGTGGGGAGACATTAGGGTGTCAAAGGGAGCGGGGGAAGCCAGCAGAACAGAGCTCTTGACTAATCTGAAGATGGCAATTTGCAGTCAGGGCTTTTCTGGCAGTTTTCCAACCCATTGGCATGGCCATATGGCCCTGGGCTCCATTGCTCCATTGGCAGGGCTTATGTAGTCCTTGAGTTAGTGAGCTACTTATGCAAGTGTATACGCGTCAAGCACATAAGCAGGAGCAGTGCCACTGAAGTCAGTTGCTTCAATAGAACTACCCATGTGATTAAAGTTCTCCAGTTAATCATACTGGTCACAGTAGTGCCCCCCAAGATCAGGGCCCAGAGTGCTAGGTGCTGTACAAACACGGCAATCGATAGCGCTGCCTAGAAAGAGTTTATAATTTAAACAGACAAGACAGAGAAGAAAGGGATAGAACCTACTTGCTTGCTTAAGTACCCCATCGATTCAGGAGCCCCATGGGGACGTATTACCCTGGTTGAACTGGTGCATTATGGCTGTTTTGCCGCTATGATGCAGGCCAGGATCACCATAGCTGGGGCACGGAGATGAGATGGCTTGGATTAAAATCCCAAGCAGTTTTGATTGTAGAGCAGACCCTGTATTGGAAGGGTTTATTTTCAGATGTGGCTGGAGAGAAATCCCCCCACCCCAAATATCTGACCTTGTAAGATTTAAGATGATGGACGTTTCACAAGAACAGCTCATGAAAATCTGATACCATTGAACCTAATCCGCATTGGCCGTAAATCTGGACTCTAGCCGAATCCTAATCCAGAAGCGATTGTAAACACTGGCCATTCCTACAGCTATAAAATGCTGCTGCCTCTGGGGGGGAATGCAGCAGCTATTTAAACAGCCCACAGAAACCCAGGTGTTGGGAAACGTCATAGCCAATTGAAGCCGCAAGAGGGATTTTAGGCAGAGAGCTTATAATTCCCAAATTGGAAATGTTCCTGATCTATAAATGAGAGCACCGGGAGGTTCATTAGATGGTCCTAAAGCACAAGTTGATCAATCCCCGAAATAACAAAGATCACTTAATAGAAGTGGTTGACTGAAAACAACAAGGGAGTTAGGAAGTGCCTGTTCCTTGGGGATAGACAAATCGAACATCTCGATCAGAATTTATCACTAACCACACGCTTAATAATCACGCCCAGGGGAGTAAAAATAGCTTGTTCAAAGCCTCCTCTCAAGTTAGCTCTTCTCAGTACGTGGAAAATCCATTTGCTCCCTTTGTGAGGCTCCTCAGTGATAGGAAAGGCAGCGTGTTCTTCATCCAGACACTGCGCCATGCCACCGACACATGCTGAACGGCAAAACCAGGCGCACGGAAATCGGGACGATGGCTGAAGGTGCAGCTAGGATCAGGAATGACCTTGAGTTTTCCATTTGGGTGCAAGCTGCAAGCAGGATGTGACCAAATTGGAGAGAGTCCAGAGGAGAGCAACAAAAATGATAAGAGGTTTAGACAACATGACCTACGAGGAAAGAATTGGGCATGTTTAGTCTAGAGACGAGAAGGCTGATGATAACAGTCTTCAAAGATGTTTATGAAGAGAACAGCGATCAATTGTTTTCTGTATTGGCTGAAGACAGAGCAAAAGTAATGGGCTTAATTTGCAGCAAGGGAGATTTAGGTGAGCTATTAGGAAAAATGTTCTAACTCTAAGGCTTGTTAAGATCTGGAACAGGTGACCTAGGGAGGTTGTGGAATCCACATCCCTGGAAGGTTTTACGAACAGGTTAGTTAGACAAACACCGCTCAGGGATGGTCTCACTATATTTAACCAACAGAGAGTCCCGTGGCACCTTTAAGACTAACAGATGTATTGGAGCATTTAACCCTGTCTCAGTGCAAGGGGGTGGACTAGATGACCTCTTGAGGCCCTCCATGAGTTAGCAGCTAGTTGAGAAGCCCTGTCCCATGACTCAAATGGCTGAGGACACCTTCTGCTAACCATGCCCAGGTGGGACTATTCAGGGCCAGGGAGCTCTCAATTCAGGGCCATCAGACCCACTGATCTTTCCGGTCAGACAAACCGCAACTGTGTTGTTTTTCAGGGTACGGTGCCAGACTCATCTGTTTTCCAGCAACCTGTTTTCTCATCCACGGTTGACTGCACACACCCCAAGATGCTGGAGCAGCCATTCTCGCAGGGCCCAAGTCAGCAGAAAGTGCAGGCGTAGAGATGATTTTGTGAGATTTCTACCCCGCAGGATCAAAAGCTGGTGGGAGTTCATGAGGCTTAAACAGTGTTCAAAGCAGCATTCGATCATGGGGGCGTGAGGGCGGCGGGAGCTTGCTGAGTCCCTACAAACACACACGTCAGGTGAACATATGTTGAACCGTTCAGCGAGCATGTGGCCCAGCCATCGCGTTTACCAAGGTTCGTGATTGTCTTTGGATCTAAGACACACAGCCCCTTGCTGGCAGCAGTTAACACTGATCAGCATAACATGGCTGTTATTATCTGGCTCTCCAGTTTGGCTCTGCTTTGGATTCTGCAGCGTGGAGAGGATAGTATTGCGTCTTTTGCGCATTTTACAGATGGGTGAACAAATGGGCTTATGCAATTTGCCTAAGATCAGACATGGGAGCCAATGACAGGACACATACAGAACCCAGGAGTCCTGACTTCCAGTCCCCCTTTGGTCTAACCACCAAATCAAATTCCCGCAAGCCGGGAATGGAATCCTGGTTCTCAGTCTCACGGCACTTCCTCCCAGAGCTGGGAATAGAACCCTGGAGTCCGCATTTCCAGTCCCTTGCTGTAGCCTCTAGAGACAACCCCAAATGGGAGGGACTTCATTCCTGATGTCTCCCCACTGGGGTTGTGGTGCTGACTCACCACGGCTCTCTAAAAGGCGCGCCTTTCATCAGAGCATGCAGTTACGAGGAGAGCATTGATTCTATTATCCCCCCTCACTTAGCTTAATATAAAGAGCCGAAAATGCACTGTGTGTCATAGTTTTTTTCATCTCTCTTGATTAAGGGCCTTCTGTTATGCTCCGTCCGAAGCGCTGTAATAACATCTCTCCCTGCTGGAACAGAGGGGGCTTGGAAAGCAATTGGTAAATATTACACTGGGCTTTTTCTCACCAATCTTTTGACGTCAGCCTGGAGCCAGTTATGATCTATGGCTCCCCAGAGCCCTCTTAACAGGAGAGCTTTCTCTTTCTTCCTTCTGCTCTTGTCCCCAGGGCCGCTGCTGCTGTCACTTGCTTTCCAGAAACGTTTCCAACTTTCTGCACCTCCGTCCTTTCTCTGGGCGGGGGCAGGAGGTGACAACAGGGCTGTACGTCTCCTTGGCGGGGGGGGCGAGTGAATTCCTCAGGGCAGGGCCTGTCTTTTGGGTCTGCCTTTGTGGAGCGCCTGGCACAATGGGGTCTGAGGCCTCACCCAATACTGCAATATGGATACTAAATAATAATAATGAATAACACAAAGGTCCAAATTCGGTGTTCGGCTATATGCAATTCCTACTGGCTTCCCATACATGAGGACCGGATTTAGCCTGAAGTCAGCGCTGAAGGACTGACCCGTGGCTAGAAGAATGAGAGAGCTTTAAGAGGAAGAGGAGAGATGCTGGTTAGGGACGGGGAGGCCCAGCAGTGGTGCTACAGCTGCATCCATTGGGGGAAAGCATCTGATTAACTCAAGATGCAACAGCCATTGGTTATATTAATTCCATATATTATTAGCCTGCCTCATTTTAGTAAATCACCTCTAAGACTTTTCCACAGCTGTATGTAGTTTGCAGCATATAATTTCTCCCAGATGGGATGCAATACAGAACCCTAAGTATTTCATTAGTGGATTGGGGGCGGGGGTTGCCCATTTCTCCGGCAGTGATTTTCTGTGTATCTCGATTTCTTCCAGTACTTGGGATTTGATACAGAACCACCTTGAAAGCCTGAGATTTCCCTAATTTCTGGAGTCATCAAAGCAGGGAAATCACTAATCATCTTGAAAACAGATCTTGATCCAATGCAAATTAAAGACAATGAGACTCTTTCAATGGGTTTTGGATCAGACTCATGGCATGACATTGTCTCCACACAGACTGCATTTATTACCAAGATATTGTCATTTTGCTGGGATTTTGGGGGGGAGGGGAGGGTACAGGGCCACTGCAAATAAGAACAGAAAAGAGGTTGGTTCTCTGCATGGCGCGTTCAAGACAAGGTGCCTCAAATTGGGCACTGACTGGCTGAGGGAGCAGTGCTGCTGATTTCATGAGACATGGTCTGTTTCTTACAGCTCCAGCCGCTCAAGTCATGTGAAACTATGAGACTCTCAGCTTTCATTTAAAAAAAAAAAAGTTTCTAGTCCTGAGGGTTAGGGATAAAATCTTAAAAACAAGACCCTAGTGTAGCCTAAAGGTGCAAAAACCAGAAAGTAAATAAAACAACCCACATTTTTTAAAAAAAATCTCATGATTTTTAAGACAATCTCTTGATTTTTGAATGTTTGGGGTTGGCAGTACTGAGATAGTGACTTCAAGGGTGGCCCCTCTAACACAGAAGTGGTTGAGACAGTCTGAGTGGAACCCAGCTGTGGGGAACAGGCTTTACATAGCCACAGAGAGGCACCCTGGAATCGGGGAACTAGACTCCAGAACTCTGTTTAGCTGGAGTAAACGGAGCGACTTGTGTCTGAGCTCGGCTGCTGCCTTTTGCTGCATCACACGATAATGTTCCAGGTGGATGGGAGCTGTGCAGATACTGCGTGCCATTCACCCACGTGTGGCAAGTTCTATTTTGAGGGGTTAAGCATTGGCTAGGCTCTTCATTGGCAACTAGTTGCAGAGCTGTTCCAGCTGCTGCTTAACATTCCAGCCATGTGTACACAGACTGATTTCCTGACGTCTCCTCCAAACTCTTCCCTACTGCAACTCCTGCCTTTCCCCCCAGGTTCCATGCAGTCTGGGTCCATTGTATTTCCTCCCAGCAAAGAATTAGCCCACTCCAGAAACTCAAACCCATCTTGGACTGCTCAGAAGTGGAAATGCTGTTTTCTTTCTAGGCCCTTCCTCTACTGACTGTGGGGCCCTTTGCTCTTTGGTGTGTGACAGTGAAGGATAGTCCCTTCTTTGATGCAAGGAGCTACATTATGATATAATCGAAGAGCCTGGAAGAACACAAGGCTAGGCAAGGAAGATGTGGAAGTACTTTGGAAGATACCACGGATGGAGATGGATGCACACTCACTCTACGAAGAAGCTTGAGAGTGATATCAAAAGCAGAAGTGCACTGTGTAGGCAAAACAGTGCCCGCCTACACTACCACAGTCACAGTATTGTAGAGACAAGTTGTCTGCTAGAAAGAGGGCATTAGACATGCAGCATCCCTTCCAATAGCCTTCCAAGGCAATTCATATCTTCTTCCATAAAACTCCCTTCTACCACCTCCGATAAGTTCCTATTACATTTTGAATTCCCCGTCACAATTTTCTGGATAGGCCTCTTGCAAGCTGAGCATTTTGCCAGCAATCCACAGTGTGCACAAAGCATCTGCAAGTTCGGCAGCCCATGGAGGTCATCCTCTGCCTGATTGAAACATGGAGGCAAGACCTTGCCCCTCATTTGGGCTGTTCTTCTAGCCCCCTGTACTTGGGTGACTCCAACCTGGCCACCCAAGACCTACTTTCAGTGAGTACTGCAGGTTCCAACCACCTTCCATTGGAGTCAATTCAAGTCTTGCTATTAATTTGTTGAAGGCTGGCTCTGGACTCTGCAAAAAAACCCACCCCAAATCTGCAGCAGTGAGTCTCAGAGCCTGGGGCTACAGACTCGGGTTCATGTTACAGTGTTAAACCTAGCAGTGGAGAGGTTCTTTCTCAGGCCGGAGACTGGGCTCTGGGACCCCCCACCTCCCCGGGTTTCAGAGCCTGAGCGCCAACTGGAGCAGAAACATCTACACTGCCGTCGCATGAACCCCAGTCTGTAGACCCAGGCTCTGCCATGGGTCTGTTTTTGCAGCGTGGCTATACCCCAAGTGTTGGAAGACAGAGACCTTGCACCCCACAGCAGACAAGTGCTAGCTTCCTGCATTGCTTATGCTACATGTGCAGGGTGTGTTGTTTCTTGTCAGCTCCCTGCTGTGTCAGTGATCAGACTGTGCAATGGCATATCTGCCTTGGGAGCTCACACGCTTCTAGTGCAGACCTGGGTGTCTGGGAAACAACAGAGCATCCACTGAGCATATGAGTTGCAAACTGACAGCTGCACCCTGCCAGGCATGCCTTATTTCTTGTCTGAATTGGCAATTTGTTGTCTTGTGGCTTTCCAAGCTGGCAGTTTTAAGAGGCTATTGGCACCGAACTGAAGATTGCCACTGATTTATTCCGACTTACTCAGGCTTCGGTACAAGCAGCATGAGCTGCAAATCAGGCTGCCCGGGAAACACAGGTTCAAACCCCAGCAGGGATGGCGGATCCTTCTAAGGCAGACAAAATGAGTTCTGTGTAGTTTACAGGGTGCAGATCCTTAAGAACCAGGGTCCTGTCTGCTTTGTGTGAGCATTGCAGAACTCCTGGCCCATATTTGTAAGAGTATGGGGTTTGCCCCAGAACATTTTTCCTCTACCCATCTGCTGTGCTCTGCATCTGCTGGCCATAATCCTCCACCCCAGAGGTGGCTGCATTTCAATGATGATGGATGTATAGTTTGTAAAGCACTCTAGGCAAGGGCACAGGAAACTTTGTAGAAGTGTTTGTGTGTGTGTGGGGGGGCAAAGCTAAAGTGCCTCCTCCCTCTCCATGGCTGGCTGCTCTGGCACTGAGCCAACTGCCCTCTCTTCTGGCACCATGGCAGCCCCTGGTGGGTGAAAGGTGTAATTGCAGCACCTCCCCAGGATAATCAATTATTCTGCGGGGGAGGGGGTGTGGGAAATCTGGAGGGGACATGAATTCTGTGCTTATGTTTCTTTTGTTAAAAAGTGAGGGGGTGGCATGGCCCCCTGGTCCCCTTTCCCAGTTCCAGCACCGGTGGCATTGGGGTAAAAGGCACTAAAGCATTATAAGTTAGCATTTATATTGTGGTAGTGCCCACAGGTGAATGAGGTTGGGGCCCCATTGTGCAAGGTGGTGTACGTACTTAGAGTAAGAGTAAGCGCTTACAATCTAAACATGTAGACTCTTATTAAATTGCATCTGAAGGGACACACTCCTGGGGGGACTGTCTTTAGGACTCAAATAGGTCTTTTGCCTGGAAGCATGCTGAGTTGCTCTCTCTTTTGTTTATTGGTTCCCATCCGGGGAGTGAGGGATAGCGCTGGGTGTGAACAGGAGTGACAGCCACTGACAATTCACGGCTCAGAGCACGACCCAAGTGAAATTCAATACACTTTTTTATCATTAACAAACACATCAAAGGGACTTACCTACTGTATCTAAATGTTGGCGCATAAGGAAGTCACACATGCTGCAATCAATAGCTCAGTGCTTTTAATTTCCATAACTAGGTAGGTAAACTCATGTTTATTAACAAAGCACACAATGCCGGCCGCAGCTTTTGTGGGGCTAAACAGCATTTAACTCAATAGCATCCACACAAACTTGAAAAATTATTCTGTGACCTTATTAGACTCGGGTGATGTCAGCAGCAAAGGTCGGTTGGGGATTGTAGCAAAGACTCTACCTGTTGCCTCGGGTGATCAGACGTTCTGCAATTAGGGGCTTTGTCTTATATGTGCAATTATCCCGCCCTGCCCCACTCCCAGAAAAAAAAGTGTCCCAATTTTTCACACTTGCTACCTGGTCACGCTACCCCCTGGCCAGATGGGATACTGCAGAGGCTGGGAGTTGTGAAGGAGCCAGGGAGATGGGTGAGATCTACCTCTTCTTGCTGCGTAAGTCTTAAAAAAATTGGTCTCAGCATAGCTTGGTGAATTTTTTTGGTGAATTTGCCCAAAAATAATTGTTTCGGGGCAGTGAAATTATTCATGAATTTGGGTTAAATGTAGCCAATAGTTTTAGCCATAACCCCCCACCCCCACCCCCACCCCCGAAAAAAACCAACCAACAATAAACCTGGAAACATTGAACTGTTTCATTCTGACATTTTCAAACCAAAACGCTTCACAATTTCACTTAGCAAATGTTGATTCGAATCGACCTTCGAAATGTTTTGTTTGACCAATATGAATTTGTTTTTCCATTTTGTTTTGGCAGGAAAAAAATGTGGGAAACATTTCAGTTTTGGTTCGAAACGAAGCAATTTTCTTTGTCCAGTTTGGCCCCCAAACCAAAAAATCAATTATTTGCTCACTCCAATCATCAGTCCTCCAGAAAACATTGGCAAGTCGGGGAAGCCCTCCTGGGTGCTTAGCACTTGGGTGCGACGGCCTCCGTGTAAGGTGGTGGATTTTTTCTTTGGCCCAGTCATCTTTCTAGCTGGAAAGGGACAGCTGATAACTTAGATCACTGTCTAGCATCCTCCTCCCCAGCCCCCGTTTATCAGCTGCCTCCCTACCCTTTGTATGGAGAGGAAACACACGCCCACTTGTCCTGGGTGTAGAGCCACAGGTGACTACAGAATATTTTAGGAGTGCTGGCGAGATTGGCGCCAACGAGACACACACAGTGTGACTCACCACCGTCGGTTTGCAAGTGGTGGCGCATGGATGAGGCTGGGATATTGAAGGGACACCAGGTTGTACAGCGCGGGGCAGGAGCTGGTTATGGTAACGTATCTCAGCGTCAAAGAGCTTTAATGTTCAGTATAAGAACGGCCACACTGGGTCAGCCCGGTGGTCCATCTAGCCCAGCATCCTGTCTCTGACAGTGGCCACTGCCAGCGCTTTAGGGGGAGTGTGCAGAACAGGGCAGTTCTGGAGAGATCCACTCCTATTTCCCCTCTCGGCTGCTGGCAGTCAGAGATTCAGGGTCCCCCCGAGCATGGGTTTGCATCTTTTGACCATGTTGGCAATAGCTATGGATGGACCTTTGCCATGAACGTATCTAATTCTCTGACTGCCCAAGGCCCTCTTGGAACTGGGACTCCCAAAGGGCGCAGGCCAGCTGCTGGGAGCTCTAGTGTAGACAAGGCCCAGATGCACGTAGCACTTTCCCCACTATGTTACCGCGCCCTAGGAACCTGCTCGTGCATGACATTGTCACTCAGGGCCCTTTCCCATGAAACTGAAGGTGCAGAGACCGGCTCCTCATTTGCAGGAGGGCTCACCAACATGGGCCACGTGCTGGTACTAACGCCATAGAGACGCAACAGCACAGCTGTTTGCACGGCACATGGATAGCAGAAGCAATGTACCTTGATTTGTTCTGTCTCCCGTAACCAGAGGCTTTATACCTACCTGGTTATAAGCACTGCACTGAATGAAACCAGTTCACATGAGCCTCACCTAGTTAGACTGCTGGGACAGTGGTTATGCAGGACCGATTGTTTAGAAATAACATTCGCTATTGTGCTGTGGTGATTAGAAGAATGGCTCAGTGTCCGTCTGACAGCGGGGTGGGAGGCATTAACATGTACCAGAGCTGTACCCAGAATTGTCCCTTCTGTTTGCTTTAAAAGCATGGCAGCCTACCTGGGATTAGGGAGAAAATGTCACCTGTAACCAGAGACACCCTGAGCAAAGTACAGCCCTCCCTGAAATCTAGGCCATGGAGAGCAGGGAGCCGGCTGCCAAGTCGCTGCAGGATTCAAGCAGGTTCCTGCGGAAATATCAGCTGCTACCAATGGAACATCTCGGAAACAAAGCCCTTCAAAGGACAGAAGTAGCATACCAGGGCGCATCAACCTCACCGCTACGAGACAGTGCCAAGGGCTGCACGGGCCAGGGTCTCAGAAGACTATATTACAGACTTAGACGTGTCACTTGTCTGCCCCACGTCCTTTGCCTCGCCCCCCACTGCCTAGAGATAGCTGAGGAGGTTGGAGCCAGGACAGGAGTTAGGCTTAAGCTCCGGGTTTGAGTGCAGCTTGCTGTTAGGGTTTGGGGGTTGAGTTCAAGGTCAAATCAGGGCGAGAGTTTTGGGATCTGAGTTCAGCTCAGGGCTAGAGTTTGGGGTTTGAGTTTAGGTTGAGTCAGGGCCAGGGTTGGGGTTTGAAGAATCCAAATCTCACCAGCGGTTCTTGCAAGATTGGTAGCCCCAAAGGATGTATCTATCGCAACCAGAAAACTGGCCCCTATAGCTTGGAACCACACCATCGGAACGGAGTCTGAGCTCAGAAGGTGGCTTCAAATTGTTCTTCCCCACTTTCCAAAGCTCAAAGGACTCTGGCCTTCACCCAGCTCAGCTGGGCACGTGGCTGCTAGGAGGCTCCATCATTGCGTTGTGCTCGTTTTCCATCGGCACTGTTCTAACTTACCAGCGTCTTTGCGGACTTTTCTGTGCTGTTGGCTTCAACCATTCCAGCAGCAACCTCTGTTCTTCAAAGCCCGCCTGCCATACCAGGCCTCCCCTTCTCATGGTCTTTGTAATGGAGCAAAGCCAAGCAACAGGCCGTGTTTAATCTCAAGACTTTCTCATGGAGGCGGGGTGGCTGTGGTTTTAGAAAGGAAATAAAAGAGAGGGGACCCCCCTGCTTCTTGCTGTGACTTTCCTTCCCCAAACACACAGGTATGGAAATGGTCACGGTCATTCAGTTCCTCCACGTCTTTTCCATCCTCACCTACCAGCCTACTCAAGGCATCAGGATTTACAGAGTGTGTCTGATTTACTTTCCAGGGGTCAGCCACAACGTCCGTTCCTATGGCTGGGGAACGCCTTCCACCAGCAGAATGTGAGAATACCCCCATCAGTGCTGGGCAGGCCAGTCTAATGAGACCATGTCTCGCTTCAGTGATACAGAGCTCAAGGCCTTGCAGGAGGAGGAAGACGGCACCAGCTGGACAGAGATTGGAAAGCAACTCGCCCTTCGCTGCAGTGACTCAACTCAGTGGCCAGCTCTTTGAAAGGGCAAACACGTTCCAAGCTCATCCACCAACTCGATGAAACAGAAATTGGCTCAAATAAATAAACAAACCCTCTACGTGCCTCAAAAACCCCAAGCCTCTCAACACTAGCGACAAACTAGGATAAAAGTCTGAAACGCAAAACCCTCCAACCTGATCTAGGATTCTGTCCCTACTGTGCCAGCTGAAGAACAATCCGATCTCCATACTCTACCCTGTGTGTCTAAGGAGGCAGATAGATAAATCAGTTTATGGATTGATTTGGCCGGGCAGGAAACTTATCAGGTGTATTGCAATTTCACAGAGCACTGGGGGATTTGTATTGTCTGACACATCCCGCTAATGCAGTGTTTCCCAAAGTGTGAGTGTACTCCTCTTGGGGCCGGGAGGGGGGGGGGCTTGAAGGACTAGCCGTGGGTGTGTGGCTAGAGTCTCAATTGTTCCAGAGTCACTTTAAAAAAATGAAAATTGAAAGTCTCTCTCTCTTATGATGGCAAAGGAAAACGTGTAAATGTGAAGCACGCGTAATGTGAAGCAGTGATGTTTGCTTGAGTTTGCAGAGAGCCTGAAACAACAGATATGAGGTGAGAAGTGCTCCATTCATCTCAATGGGTGTTGACTCCGATGCCAACGATGATAGTTAACAGTACTGATATTTAAAGTATTTCACTGCTCATCACAGCGTGTAAGAAAGGAGAGTAAGGATCATGTATCCCGGTAGCTCCTTAAGTGGAAGGAGCATGAAGGACTAGCTGGGGAGGATGATGTAGCAACTAAAATGCACAGGCCTTTAACACCCCATGGCAGGGTTGTGGGATGGAGCAGGGCACTTCCCATCCAAGGACTGACCTAGCCTGTCCTTACTTAGCTTGGCTGGTGAGATCAGAGCAAATGGGGATGTGGATGTGGGACTCAAATGGAACTTTCTGCTCAAGCTGGGGCGATTCTGGGATTTATCAGGTGCCTTCCAGGCACTCGGCTGATTCTCAGGGTAGGTGGGAGGTACAGAGGACAAGACCAGGGGATCTGAAGGGAACAATCTGTTCCTTCCCACTCTTGGGCTGCCATCAGACCGAGTCAGCCGTGCCCCACCGAGACCATCCAGTTGTGATAGGATAATAGGGCATGTCCCACATCAGTGGGGAAGCTGGCGGCATTTCTGTGGCCCGTGCTGGATGGGGTGAATGGCTGCATTTTCTTCACCCAGCTGAGCTTCCCACAAGAGGGCATCATCTTGTACTAACACAGCTGGTGCTACCGGCCCCTTCGCTCCAATGCAAAGCCGATGGAACACTACCAAGGAGGAAATGTGGCGGGTCAGTTTTCTTCCTGAAAATTTCCTCTTTTTGTAGGTCCCTTATGACATCAAGGTAGGTGGGGGTAATGGCCCGTAGACTTCCACGAGCCCAACGCCTGTGCTGGAGAACGAGGAGTGATTCAAGTACGCCTTGATGTGGCTGTAGTCTGTGGAGTCCCCTTGCAGACACCTTGGCATAACGGGATTATCGTGTCCTGGGGAGACGAAGGATTCCCTCCGAAGCAGCTGAGGTTCCCATCTTTCGCTATTTATTTACAGCCACAAAACAATATCCCTGCATGTAGTTAACTGCGTGTCAGTGTTGCTACCGACCCTCTGACTCCAGTGAAATTCATCGGCAAGAGGCAAACATCCAGGCAGCTGATGTGCCAATGAATGCTACTTGGAAGATGAATTTCCTTCCTCTCCCAGACATTCCCGTGCTGATTTATACCGGTGCCTGTTCTTGACAGGGGACTCGGGGAGTTAATGGGAAGCGAAATGGCCAGAGCGAAGCCTGGCACTTTGATTCTTTTCCGGATAATGTACTGGCTGTGCTCAGCTGAGTGGGATGGCTGAAGAGTGTCTCAGTCAGAGATCCTTGGTGGCCTTTAATATTTAGCACAGAACAGCGCATAGAGCTGATGTATTTGCAGCCTCTAAAGGAACACTCTGTGCTGGGAGAGCTTCGAACAGCAGGAACTTTCTGAAAGTCTCTTGCTGAGTGTGGCGGGTCACTCCGGCGCATGCCACTGCCACCAAACTACCTGTGCTGGTAGTCCCGAGACCCGGGACCTGCCTGTAACTCACAGCTGGTGGCACAGCAGCAACACAACCGCTTAGCAGCACTACCCTGGCCGCTTGGAACTTCACGCCGCCATCAAGGGTGGAATTCAGATCCTCCCGCTCCAAAAGCACTGGCCAAAGCAGAATCTGCAATAACTTGTGAGCAATATAAGGCCGATGAGGCATGACTGAGCAGTTCTTACGCCAGCCAGCAGAGAAAAGGAATAGAACATAACATAAGAACGGCCCTACTGGGTCAGACCAAAGGTCCATCGAGCCCAGTATCCTGTCTTCCGACACTGGCCAGTGCCAGGTGCCCCAGAGGGAAGGAACAGGACAAGTAATCATCAAGTGATCCATCCCCTGTCGCCCATTTACAGCTTCTGGCAAACAGACATGGACACTGGACTGTTTCAATACAGATTATACCAGTGGTTCTCTACCCACAGGCCACTTCCCAATCAGCAAACAGCTGCAGCCCATGTGACATCCTCAGGACCATACAGGTAGTATATATATTGTGTGGCTGCGGCCCGTAGAACACAGAGAGAGCTGCATATGCGGCCCACAATGGTCAATAGGATGAGAACCACTGGATTATACCCTAGGTGACATCCCAACACCGCCCAGCAATTTGCTGCTGTCCATTTACTTTCTTAATAGGGATTCAAATATGAACCCATTGTGCTGATCAGCCTACAACAACCACACCCCCTGTGAACAACAGGAAAATGGTCTCCAGGAATCCGGGCTCTGTAGTTATTGTTCTTTTTCAATCATTTTCCCAGGCTGGGATATTAGTTCTTATGAGAAAATTTAATGGACTGGGAAGAACGGATGGAAATCAAGGAACAGTGGATAGCAGGGCAAGCCTGGTTGGAATCAGATGTGGGAGTGACTGTTTCCTATAGATCAGGGAGCCCAAGGGTCTCCTATGAAAATGGTGTTTTCAGGCATTGATTAGGAGATGCAAGTTAGCCCAGGGTTTTAATTATGAGGTTCTGAAAATTCCCACAATCGAACAAACCTGAGATTCCTTGCCACAAACCACTTCCTGTGCAACACTTAAAGGTGGCTGAAAGACACACAATGTGGGCCGGGTGTGTTTACACAAAAGCCTCTTTCCTTTATCCACATTTCTTTGTCGGTGTTTGTATAAGAAATGTTCCCTGTAGTTGTGGTCTGGGGCCCGGGAAAAGGTTCATGTACAAAGGAGCTAAGTGGCACTGGCCTGCTTAGGAGATCATTAGTCAGCCAATGGGAGTTGCGTTGACAATGGAACGGCTAATGAAGGGTCCAAAACAAAACTGCAGATCTAGGATCTGGATCTCTCCCTGAGGAGCAGAACCAGAATCCCAGATCCCTGCACTCTGGGACTTGTAGATTCAAAAACTGGATCCCAGTGTGAACCTCCCCGGCTTTCCCAAGTGGCAAACTCAGATCCGAGCTCGGCTCAGGACCCAGGGTTTTGGTTTGGGCCCATCTCTGATAATGACTTTACCTTATGGTTCCTTAGTTGAGTGCATTGTCACTCCCTGCCGTGCTGGGGATCTTCTTGTGGGTAGAATTGTTCAGAACTGATCTCTCCTGGTGCAGAGAACACGCCAATACTTTTGCCTACGCAGGAGGATTTCTCGCTTAATAAAGCTGTTACGGCTGCATCTCCCTCACCTTGGAAGCCGCGTGGTCTAGTGGACTAAAACACGGGTCACTATGAGGGACTCCTAATTTCTAATCTGCCACTGACTCACTGTCTGACCGTTGGCAAGACCTGTCACTTTGTTGTGCTTCAGTTTCCCCGAGATCCCGACCCACAACCTGACTCCTAGGGGAGATATAAGAAGGAATTAGCTAATGTTGGTGCAGAGTCTTGGAGCTAACATGCAGTCGAGCTGGGCAAACAGCGGGAAGCATTCATTTCCCTCTGGCCTCTCAAATACTATTACTGCAAGTGCAGCCGTGCTGTGGGGCAGCACATGGTGTGCTGCAGAGTAAATGCTACTTCTTTTTAAACCATTTTCCACTCGTGCCAGTTCAGATGAGACGATCAGGGTTTATTTACCTTGAAGCCCATGTTTATTCTTCAAAGGTCTGCACTGGCTAACAGTGTTTGTTTAAGGTGGCGAATGCCTGATAGCCCTCCCGCCCAATGCCAGCTCAGTCTAAGCAATGCAGCTTGCGGGGGCAAAAGCAAACATTAGCAACTGATCACACGTGCCCCAGAGCTGATAGGAAGGGCTTGGAGGTCAGTCTTTGGTTTTCAGAACAACATGCGGTCACCTGAAGTGAAAGGACTGTAGGTTAGCGCCTCAGCAGATGCCAGGTGCCTCTGATCCCTGAATAAATAGTCACGCCGTAGCAGAGCTGGGCCCACCACGCCAATTCAACCCCCAGGGGACGTTCGGGCCAGGAATGAAACGTTGTGGCTCACCTTGCCTCTCCTGATGTTTGTTGTAGGGGAGAGACAGGAGACAACCTCACTAACTCTAATGGGGAGACTTGTATGGAGGCTGCTGGACACAACCCAACCCTGGGTGTTCTCCAAGACTTACTAAACAAACACCTCCTGTGCAGTTTAAGGTCAACCACACAGCGTATCCCTAAGTCCTAGCCTGGCCTTTGAGGTCATGGAAGGAACTGGAGCCCACGTGACACTTACCTTTGAGTGGCACGATCAGCTGCTTTGGTCGCTCAAATCTAAACAAAAAGTGGAAGTTTCCACTGTGGGATTCAAGACTTGGAAAGACGTGTCTTCTTCTGTGAGTAACCAGGTTGGGACTTTGTCACTCAGGAGCAATTCAATACTATTTCATTCTCTCAGACAAGCTGTATTACCCCAAAGCATCCTTTTGTTTACCATGGTAGAGGTTGTATCTGCACAATCTGAATGGTGCTCTTGGGGAGTAACAGAGCTTCAGTAGGGCTCAATCCAGCCCGTAGGAGCCTGAGCAAACGAACCCTGCTTTTTATGAGCAGCTGATTCAGAATAATTATGCTCTGAATGAACAGAACTGAACTGGCAGCTACACAGACGGCCTTTGCCATTACACTGCTCGCCCCGAGCTGAGGAGGATCAGGGCTCCACTTACGAACCTCTTTCTGACATGTGCGTACGTCAAGGTTTTTCTGTTGTTGCTGGGCAGCAAAGAGGCGTGGGGGGACTCTTCTTGTGTATTGCCTTGGAACTATCGTGGCCTATCGTCTCTGCTTTGCCAAAGGGCTCCCCTTGAAGGACAGTGTGTCCTTGTGCATCCATGCAAGATGTGTCCCATGCTGCTGGAATGGTTAAGTGCAGCCGCAGTAAAGCAGAACCCATCTATACAAGCACCTGTCATGCAACCCCCACTCACCCAATCCTCTGGAAATGGGTTATGTCCCCTCGAGTGTCTCATTTCCCCTAATCGAATCCATGCCTTAGTCAGATAAGTGGGGACACTGGGATCATCCCACAGGAGTCCCATTAATGGCCATGTATCAGGGGGTAGCCGTGTTAGTCTGTATCTACAAAAACAACAAGGAGTCTGGTGGCACCTTAAAGACTAACAGATTTATTTGGGCATAAGCTTTCGTGAGTAAAAACCTCACTTCTTCGGATGCGAAGTCTTTAAGGTGCCACCAGACTCCTTGTTATTAATGGCCATGGGACTCCGGGGCCCTTTCCTATGGCACAAATTGTTGGACGCTCTGCAGGAGTTATTGGGTGAATTGCTTCAGCCTGTGTTATGCAGGAGCTCAGACAAAGTGCCCAAACATCTACCAAATCTATTAGGTGATCTAATCCATCCCCAAGTTATTGAAAGATTGTTCCCTTCCAGTTGTGTTTTCTAGCACTTTATCCAATCTAGTTCTAAGTAGGTTTCCCCACTGATGGAGGAAATAACTACTGGCTCCTACTGGGTGGTTTTCATGGCGAGAACTAGGCTGCCAGACGCAGAGATGATGTCAAACCAGTACTTTCAACTTCTTAGAAATACTGCACTAGTTCATCAGAGAGGAGTTAAAGCTTTCCTTCGAAATGGCAAGAATAGTCTCATACTCCTTCCCCGAAAGTCAAACATTGTCCACAAATTCTAAAGGGAGCCTTTGTATTTTTTTTCCCACTGTGGCCTTCGTAGTAAAGGATATTCCACCCAAGTCACACCTGAGTTTCCCATGCAGGTACCCATGGAATCTAAGCGATAACTTCTATGGAAAAAGAGACAAACCTTGGATCCCAATCAGAATTTTGTTATAACACAACCTTTAGCCTCATTTTTTTTAAAGGAGTAAAGCAGATGGCTATGAATTACCAACGGACTTTTGCAAAACCCAGATTCACAGCAGGCAAAACTAGTTCCAAACATACAGCAGAGTATATTAGTAGATGTCAACTGCCATTAGACGAAGTAGTAAAAAACAGGACACATTTAGCATAAACCAGACAAATCTTATGTTCCCGTTTTTGGACAAAATTGGTGCATGACTGATATGTAAAAATGGGGAAGCATCAAAGTAGCTGGATTTTGATTTAAAATGGGCTAATGGAAGAGTGGAAGTAGTTTTGCAAAACCTCAAACAGGGCTGGTTCTGACTGAGGTCCAACTCCCTCACCCCAACTTTTAGAATATCCTGATTTTAAATCATAATTAAATCTGTTTGTAAATTATTTTCAAGCAAAACTAAAGTGAGAATGGCTATGGTTTTGCACTGTAGTAAAGAACCTTTTGCATGAATGGAGGGTAATGGTCAGAGTGGAGGTGAGCAGGGTGGTGTACACAATCACACTCTGCCCACAAACCCATGCTCCTCCCACGAACCTAGAGTAGCTGAATATTTCTCTTCAAGTAGTCAGCAAAAAAGAAAAAAAAATGAAAAGTTAAAGTGACATTATTAGGTTTCAGAGTCAACACTCCCAAAGAGCCAAATAGGGCAGCTCAGCTCTCTCAGAACTAGTGTTTCAGACTGTTCATTAGCAGATTCAGGAAGACGGCACTGCAACAGATATCAGTACAGTAGCCTTTGCAACCAGAAGGATTTGTAACTAATTTAAGGGGGAAAAAAGGAGAGACGTAAGCTTAGCTTCTGCTGAAACTGATGGGAGAATCCGGTCCTTTGTAGCTAGCGTCAGCATACTTTCCCCATCTGACTGCTGCATGGGGGTGACACCACAGAGGGGTAAAGCAACAAAAGAAAAAAAAATACAGAGAAGGAATGGTAAGGATTCCAGCCAGGATTTGTAGGTGAAAAACAAAATGTCTACCGTATATTTAAAAGTCAAGAAAGGGAAGTACTGGGTAATTGGTGTAAGACATCAGATATAGCCTGGGACAGGAAAGATCATGGCAAGAAGCTGAATGTTAAATGTAATAACAAAGCCGTGGTGGAGAGTGGCAGGAGCAGTGCATTTAGACATTGGGAGGGGCTTGGGTTTTCGGGGGGTTTTTTTGGTGGTGGTGGGGTCAGGCCTTGAAGATCTTAGTTGTGCAAAGCAATCTAAGCAACTAGGGGCCTGATTCTCCACACACTGACTCTGGTGTAAGCTCAGACTCACGCTACTGAAGCCAACGGAGCTACCCCACTACTACGAGATCAGACTTGGCCTTCGGGCTGTCCACCTGGGAAAGAGGTTTCATAGTTCAGTGCACAGACTCCAATTTTAACTGACCCAGTGGTAGCGCTGGTCTCAAGCTGTAAGACTTGGCTCTGGGTCTTGAATAGCCCAGAAGATCAGGGCTGTCAGGTATCATTAGCATCCCTGTTATTGAGATGCAAATGAGTAACCGGAAGCTGGCTAATTACGCACTCCGTCCAGGGGCCCTTCTGCTTCAGGACCGTTCCCCACCCACAGCCCAGCATCCCAGCTATGCCCCTGAACCAGCCCTACAGCGCTGCAGGAATTCTCAGCAAGACAGGAGCAACTGTCCCCTCTCTGCTCTAGGGAAGCGCCTGGCGGGGGTGCTCGGCCACACACTCCGTCCAGCACAAGCCCCACATCGTGGGAAGGGGTCCACCATCCACAGGGCTCTGTCTCCACTTCTCAGGCGCTGGCTGTTCCTGTCCCCCATTTGCCATTCTGCACTCAGGCAGCGCGGTCCCTTTGCTCTGCCTAAACTCAGACAAAGTCTTCCAGAGTGAGCGGGTGGGGGAGCAGCCCAGGCCCCAGGCCCCTGCTCTGCCTTGTGCTCTAAGCTGGCCTGCACCCCAGTTTGGCTCTTTCTTTCCATCCCTCTCACTCACCCGCTCCCAAACTGTCCCTGTTCACGAAGGTCCCTGTTCTTGTATGTAGCAAACTAGGCCTCATTTTCCCACCTAGTCCCTCCCTGGCGTGCACATCTCTATGGAGTTAAACATGGAGCAGGCCCAAACCTCCTCTCTTTATAGCCTGCAGGTGTGCGGCACAGTCAAGGGGCAGGAGGGAGTGACTCAGTGAGAGGGATGGCCTCTCCTCAGAGCAATGGACCGCACCTGCCTGGGATGGGGGACGGCAGGCAGCACAGGTGGGGTCTATCGGCTCAGCCCCACAGTGACTGGTGGCGAGTTAATCAAGGCCTGCCCCGCTGTTGATTGCTATTGTACCTATCACACTGCCAGATGCCTCACAAGAGTTAGCAAGCCTAAAATGCAGCTTGGTGCAATGGCCCAGTTCCACCTCCTTCCCCCAAAACAGCAAAGAGCCCAGCGCACTGCTCTTTGGCTTTCCCCGAGGGCCACTGCCCCTAGCATTTCTCTTCCGCCTCTCTATAAACCCATGGTGCTCTCTGCGTGCAGATCTGGTCACTCCATCTCTAAAAAAGATATATTGGCATTGGAAAAGGTTCAGAAAAGGGCAACAAAAATGATGAGGAGGTTTGGAACGGCTGCCGTATGAGGAGAGATTAATAAGACTGGGACTTTTCAGCTTGGAAAAGAGACGACTAAGGGGGGATATGATCGAGATCTATAAAATCGTGACTGGTGTGGAGAAAGTAAATAAGGAAGTATTATTTACTCCTTCTCATAACACAAGAACTAGGGGTCACCAACTGAAATTAATAGGCAACAAACAAACAAAAGGAAGTATTTTTTCACACAACGCACAGTCAACCTGTGGAACTCCTTGCCAGAGGATGTTGTGAAGACCAAGACTATAACAGGATTCAAAAAAGAACTAGATAAGTTCCTGGAGGATAGGTCCAGGATTGGCAGGGATGCAAAACCATCCTCTGAAGTGTCCTTAGCCTCTGCGTGTCCCCCACTCTGTTTTCATCTAAAGAAAACTCTGAATTATGATTCCTTGAGACTAAGCTCCTCTGGTTTCATCCTGAGCTTACCCCTGTTCTACCCAGAGTCTCTCCACTGACTGCTGCAGGGGGCTGCTGAAGGTATTTCTCTGTATGGAGATGCTGCCCTGAGGCCCAAATCAGGATCAGGGGTCCCACTGCGTGGCGTGCTGCACAAACACACAAGCAAGGGCTGCCCCTACCCCAGTGTTTGTACTGGCTCAGAGGAGATTGTGCAATCCTGTCTCCCAAGGGTGAGCACTGACACGACCGGCCCCACTGACGTGACCCCAGGACTAGGGTAAGGGTTTGTCTATGCAGCAACTAGACACCTGTGGCTGGCCCGTGCCAGTCGACGGGGGCTCGCTGGGTTCGGGCTGCAGGGCTGTTTCATTGCTGTGTAAACTTCCGGGCACCCTGCGAGGTGGGAGGGTCCCAGTGCTTGGACTCTAGCTCGAGGCCCAAAGTCTACACAGCAATAAAACAGCCCCACAGCCCGAGTCGGCTGACCCAGGCCAGCAACTGATGTCTAGTTGCTGAGTGCCCAATGGCAAGAATAAATGTTACATGATCTAACCCTTACCGGGGACGAAGTGACAAGAGGACAGTACAGCACTGAACACTCTGGGGCCCTGGTTTATCACTAAGGCTCCCGGGCACAATGGCATAGATCCTCAAAGGTATTTAGGCTCCTAACTCCAGTGGTTTCAACAGGGGCTAAATAACCTTTGAGGATCTAGGCCTATGATGATACAAATAAATAATAACCAGGCCCTATCTTCATTCTAGTTAGATGTTTACTTCTTAGGAAGGAATCTTTTCATTTGAAAACACTAACAATCCATCCGCAAACGTGGGATTGTTTATATCAGTTACTTGAAGTCACAACAAGCAGCTCTGACATAAATCGTCTGCATAAAATAATGTATCTTCTCCTCATTGGTTGCTATGGGTACAGGGCCACTTTACCATCTGACTGTAAACATTAGCTGTGAAGGGGATGTGGAAACTTTGCTAAAAATAAAATACGATGCAAAAGTCTTTATAGAATATCAGGGTTGGAAGGGACCTCGGAAGGTCATCTGGTCCAACCCCCTGCTCAAAGCAGGACCAATCCCCAACTAAATCCCCAAGTCAAGGAGTGAACTCACAATCCTGGGTTTAGCAGGCCAATGCTCAAACCACTGAGCTATCCCTCCCCCTTTATAAAGAAGGTTGCTGACAAAGAAGAATCCCCCCGACGCAATGGTTTTGACACTCAAACAGAAACGCAGCGTCCGCAAGACAGATTGGATGCAAACAACGTTTTGATTCAAAAATGGATTTAATTCTCTTTTGGTAACATCAGGGCAGTGACTTATAAAGGCTGAACGGAGCAAATCACAACCATGCAAAAGCTACGGCACGTTCCACTATTTTACAGGGGTGGACTCAAGAGGAGGAAACAGAAGCACCAACAGGTGACACATGGTCTGGCACAGTTTGGGGGTTTCATTTTATTTGCAGAAAAATCAGCATTTGTGCCATGGCAATTTCCCCCCTCCTTCCTGGCACCCGCGCAAAGGTTCCTGGATGCTGGAGCCAGTTCAGAAGGTAAAAGCAAAGAGAGGCGGGGAGTTTCAGAGACGTGAAGTGAAATGTGCGGAGGAAATAAATCAGGTGGATGTTAGGCTGTTTGGGTGCGACTGAGAGAAGAAATCCAGGGGGGGAACCAAGGGTGGCGGCAGACAATACAGGGAATAAGAGGACGACTGGAATTTACTAAGGACAGTCTCATGCTCAGTTATACCAAGCGTTGCCGTTCTTTCCAGCCAACGATTTCAGTGCTTTACCAACACTACTTAATACTCACAACAATGCTGGGCCGTGGGTCAGATTATTACTTCCAATGCACAAATGGGGGTGCAGAGGCATGGAGAGATTAAGTGACTTTCCTGAGATCATGGAGTGGGTCAGTGGTGTCCTAGGGAACCCAGGAGTCCTAACTCCCAATCTCTAATTTTAACCCCAATTCCTCTCAATAACAACGCAAGCTCCCCTTCGCGCGGCTTTCCATTCCCTCACTAAAACGGACTCTTCCCATGACTTTCTTCTCAGAGTGCCTCTAACCATCACAGGAGTCCATAAACATCGTTCACTCAGGCTGGGAGCTTTAACCCTTCGCCATTCCCATTCAGAATGAATTCGAACCCTACTATCTTTTGAATAACTAGACACAAGGGCTAGGATTTCAATCCCTGGTGTGCAGAGGGGATGGCTGAATGGCTCAATGCTAATGAAAACAAATAGGGAAGAAAGAAAAATAACCTAAATCCCCCGCAACGGGACAGAGATGAAAAGATCATTAGCATTGGCGACGCTTTGTGTGCAGTGGGGAAGGTGGTCAGGAATGCAGGCTCTCTGCAAAAAGGACTGGAGGAAAAATGGAACATTCCTCATGCGGCACTATGCTTCGGCAACACTGTCTGAGGTCATTTGCTTCATCCAGGGTACAACATTTTGTGACAGAGAGAGAGAGAGAGAGTGTGTGTGTGTGTGTGTGTGTGTGTGTGAGTGAGAGAGAGAGAGAAGAGGGGGGTCTGATGAGCTTTCACGCTGCACAGCAAACCCCGCCTGCGCTTTGATCAAGCACCAAACAAGTAGCCGCTGTCCCTGCACCACCATCAAATCACTCCTGTCAATAAACATGTAGCAAGTCAGTGAGTGGAACAAAAAGACATGGGGCATAAGCCAGTCGAAAGGCAGCTCAGTAGAGACTACAGTGAATCAGGGCTCGATTCTTTGCAGGGACCCTTGTCCGGAGAGACCCAGTGCCCTGCCATGGCACCTTGCAGCCCAGCATCTCAAAACACTTTCCGCACGTTAATTTAAATTAAGCCTCACCAAAGCCCTGTGAGGGTAGGGTCAGCGTTACCAATGGGAGGCACAGGCAGCTCTCCTAGACTTCAACTGGAGTTACGGGGGCTCAACAGTTCTAACAACGGAGCCCTAAGGCCCAGATCTTCAAGGGTAATTAGATGCCTAACGTCCACTGAGCGAGTGGCAGAGCTCAGGCACTCAGGAGCCCCAACTGCCAGCCCCTTGAGTTACCCCCCAGACAACACTGCCATCTTCCCTTTTCGGAGGTGCCCGCATTATTTCCCCCTGGTGAAATACGCTCATCGCACGGTGCTTCCGCTCGCCCTGCTCCCCTAGGAACATGATCCCAGTTCACAGTGCTTTGCAGACACCTCCCTTCCTTCTCCGTGGCTGGTTCAAAGACGGCAGAGCGCCTCCTTCCGTGGGACACCATCTGATCCACGAGGATGGAGCTTCTGCCCCCACTGACTGGTGGAGTCATGATGTATTTCATGCTCCTTCACAATAGAGGCTATTTGCAAAGTCACCACAGGATTCAGAGAAAGCGGGATGCCTGCCAAAGTCCGAGGTGTCGACTTTTCAAGCAAACGGTGCAATTACAGCTCATGCCTAGATTAAATGCACCGTATTAAAAGTGCAGAGTGTTAGCTGAATACTTCGGACATCAATACTGTACAGCCTTTTGAAAGTCACTCTACTTAACAGTCTCATTCCAGGGACATCTGCATGAAAGATTAGGTGGAACAGGTGACTGCTGTCCTGAGAAACTATTTACAAATGTCCCCCCGGGGCCCTGTTTACTACTTCATGGGCCCTTTAATTAGAAAATACAGCTGGGCTTTGTTTTGCTGGGGTTTGTTTTGTTTTGTTTTGTTTTGTTGGTTTCTAAAAACTGGTTTTGCTTCCTTCCAAGATGGGTGGGAGAAAGGTTGAAAGGTGCTGCATGGTAGTCCTCTGAGCTAATCTCCTTCTTCTTGGCTACTTTCTTTGTGTATCTGCTGCAGCTTTTGTGAGCCAGGGCAAAAGGAGGAGACACAAAGGGTAGACTGAGCCACACAGAACTCCTGGGTCCCAGCAAGTGCTTTTAGCTCTCTTATTCTGGCGGTTTCTCTGATTGTTACAACTGCCGTGGTATAATTCGTTGGCAGGATGGGGTTGGTTTGGCTAATTAGCAAGATACATTTCAAAGGGGAATTCTTTGGAGAACCGGTTCTTGCATGGTTCCTTTTGGCTGCGATGAGGCATGCTTTGTAGGACCAGTGGCAGGTCTAATCTGATGCGCATTGATGCTAGAGAGTAGGCTGGAAGCTTAAGAGGGCTTTGGCCAAGACTGGCAAAAGTGACTAGTGATTTTGAATGCCCAACTTGAGGCACTTTGACAGGGCCCAATGGCCACTCGGCACTTCCTGATCATTAGTCCTTTGAAGATGTCTCACTCTGGCCATCCAAAAATTGTGGCCTCCAAAATCACTAGTCACTTTTGAAAATCTTGACCAAATTTTGGTGAATTTAAGACTAGCAAAAGGTGCAATGGCAGTAACTGTGCGTGCAGACCAGCCAGGTACTTGCCCAAGCCTTTTTGCACAGGCCTTTACACGTGGAAGTCTAAAAATCAGACCGCTTGGGCTAAATTTTCATAACACAAGCATGTGCAAATGTGTGTCTGGAATGACCTGATTTCCACTTGCAATGAGGCAGTCAGGCATGGCTTTACCTGGTTTGCATGTCCACAATGCAGGCTCACAGAGCACGTGTGCACTTTTGCACAATCGCACCTGTTACATTTGAACCCTGGCCTCATGCAGTAGCCGGGTTTTTCTTGCGGCTTTATAGAGGTTAAACGTTTAACTTCAAGGTTCCCTGCCGCTTTTGCCTTTCTTTCACGTTCAAGCCTATAATCAAAACACTTTCGTCTTGGCTGTTTTGGAACCAACTGGGAGGTGGGAACAAAACTCATTGTGAAGAAACCCTCCTAGCTGGGTTTTGTGGGGGTTTGAAGTTCAAAATCTCTTGAGAACTAGAGAGAGGGATTAGAAAGAGTCAGCGAATGCAAAGCTTGGGGAAGGGCATAATTAGAAGTCAGGCTGAGTTCTCGTATCCCGTCAAAGCGCAGGTGGATGGCCCAGCAGACCGACTCCTCTTACTGAAATCACCCGGCTCTTGCGCTCTCCTCAGTACTCTGCAAACACACCGTCTACTGCTATTTGTTCTTTGCCGCCTTCTGTTTCTGCTGATAGATTTCTTCCGTGAAGGGTCTAGTGGGGGTGGGGAAAGGTAGATAAAAATTCAAGACAACTATGTGCCATTCAACTGATACCATGATCTCTGCTCCTGTCCCCTCTTAACACCTTGAGATCAGGGAGACTCTGCTTTGGAACAAGAAACAATACAGCAGTCCGGGTAATTCCCATACCTCTCGGCTGGAATGCGGCTGTGTGGGTGGCACTCTCTAATGCACTGGCTTTGTAGCTATGTGTACTATACTACTCACCCTTAGTGGCTGGGCCTGCGGAGAGAGTATGGGACCTGCTACTAGCATCAGCTAGCCAAGTTCTCCTTTAGCCTTTGTTTTAGGAGCAAGATTGCAGCCCCTTCTCCCTGTGTGTGAGTCATCTAGTGATTGTGACTGTTGCCTGCAGCATGCAAGTCTGTGACAAAACAAGGCCCAGGGTGTCGATGTAGCTTTAAGCCCCCTGCACCCCTCTAGGTGCTTTGCAAAGGTGCCCCTCGCTGCCTTAGGGGAGGCTGCCAGCTCTCTCTGCAGCAGGCTCAGTTATGTCCCCCTGCAGCTACCGCTGATGTGTGCAAAGGGGGAATGGACAATGACAGCCAGAGACAAGACTTGGAGGTCTTCAAAATCCATCCAGCTTTAATGACAGCTCCTAAGACCACCCACCCTGGGAAATACCCAGAATCCCTGACTGTGGGGAGGCAAGAGGCTCACCCCGTAGGGAGACAAATGAGACTGGTTCCAAGCACAGAGCCTGGGCTATGTTCTCACTGCAGGCATATTCCTGCCCTAAAGCCTGCTGTCTAGTCCCAGAAGGATCACCCCAGGGGAATGGTGATCCTCTGGTGGCACAGAGTGGGCACAAGGGCTCCTACACAACCCTCTCCTGACTGCTAGTGTAGCTTGGGAAGCAGGGTGTGGCCGAAATACTATCACGTGCTATGCCAACCCTGGGCTTTTCAGCCTCTTTGGAACACTGGCTGTTGACGTAAATGAGAGCAGTCCTCAAGGCTGCTCTAACCTGGTGCAGGCGGACTGGCTCTGCCCAGAGCTGCAGCAGGATGAGGGCAGCTCAGAGGTGAGCTCTAAGCCCCCTTTGTTTGCACATACTCTGGCTCAAGCTGTGGGCAATGTGGCCAAAGGAGGATCTCGCCCTTTAAATCTATTCTCGCTCCCCTTCAAGACAAAAATGAAAGTAAAGAAAAATGAACAACTAAGTGGGAAACAAAACTTCAGGGCACTAAGCCCCTCGCTTTTCAGGCTCTCTCTTATTCATCAAAAGCAAACGCCCAGCCTCCCATTTTCATCCTTTGCAGATCGCCTTTAAGGGCATTTGAAATATGTGTCACTGCTAAAGTACAATTGATGCCTCTGGTGGATATTCCAGGCAGTCACGTTCACCATGTGCCTGGAGAGTGCAGTGCAAAAAATCAGAGGAGCCCAGAAAAGGAATTACAGAATGCAAACTAGTTTTTGCAGTGCACAGTCAAGATATCCACTCTACTCCTGTGGACTTCTTTATTGTCGTTACCATGTAAATTCAAGACAGAGACGGCCATTAAAAATACCTAATCTCCTTTTTCCTTAGGAGCCGTCTTAAAACCTGAATCTGTCCATTATCAAGGTGACTGAACAAAAATAAACATTCTTTTTCTCCATGGTGGGCTAAGTGGAATAATTTTTCCATTGGGACTCCGGCTTTATCTCGAATTATTTTATCCTGTGCTCTTGAAAATCTACTTACCCCTCATACAGCATTGCAATCATATAAGAAACCGCCACTACAGCTGTCAGTAAAAGGCCAGCTGGGCTCGCATGCCTGTTTTCAAAAGAGAGAAGCGAAAGGTCAGGTAAGTCAATGGGTTTACGTAACGTGGTTTAGTAAGTGAAATGGGATGATGTGCTCCATGAGAGCAGGCCCGTCTTAAATAAACAACGGGCAAGAGTTATTGTTTTGTATTGAATGTAAACTTAGACAGATGTCACTTGGCAAAGGTTATTTCCTGACCAGCTTCTTTCAGGTCTAACTATGTCGGTGCTAATAGCGCTGCTGCTTGGAAGAGAAGTCCTGAGATTATAAGGCCATCTGAGAGCTGAAAACTCCGTTATGTAAGACTGGGCACGGAGCCCCGGCACCATAAAGGAAATGTCTGATGCACACAGATCCAGGAGGGAAGAAGCTCCTGGGAGATGAAATACCGCTAGTGTGTACAGGACACGTGGAAATGACGGCCAGACCAACCTCAGGACATTTGCTCCCAAGGATGGCACTGAACTACCGAACTGAAATGGTTAGAACACAGGCTGATGGCATGGGTGTAACATAGGACACCCAGGGCCTTTCTAAACCCACTCTATTGTGTGGCTCTATTCTAGCAGTTACAACAAACTGTCATGAATTAGGAAGGTCCCATTGAGTCACTTAGCCCTGGTCTACACTGGGCGGGGGTGTGGGGGTGGGGGAACCAATCTAAGTTACACAACTTCAGCTATGCGAATAACGTAGCTGAAGTCGACGTACTTAGATCTACTCACCGCGGTGTCTTCACTGCGGTAAGTCGACGGCTGACGCTCCCGTTGACTCTGCCTGCACCTCTTGCAACAGTGGAGTACAGGAGTTGACGGGAGAGCGCTCGGGGGTCGATTTATCGCGTCTAGTCTAGACGCGATAAATCGGCCCCCGCTGGATCGATCGCTGCCCGCCGATCCAGCGGGTTGTATGACACACCCTTAGAATGGGATTTTCCAAAGCACCTATGTGACTTAGGAGCACAAGTCCCACGGAAAGGAACAAAGGTATTTGTGTTCCTAAATCACTTAGGCACCTTTGAAATGCCCCTCCCTAATCTCTCTGTGCCTCAGCCTTGCCCGTTTAGATTGTAAACTCTTCAGGGCAGGGACAGTCTGTCATTATGTGTCCATACACCCCCAGCACAAAGGGGCTCTGATCTGAGTCTAGGTGCTACAGCAAAACACTTAAATGATAATAAAAGCAGAACCTCGATTTTACGAACACCAGTCTTACAAATGACCAGTTGTCTGGGCCATTTTTCCTGATGGTGAACACAAAAAAAGAAATCACATCACGAAAGTGGCGTTGGTGAAGAACAAGTCAAAATCCCTTCACGTCCTGATGCCTTATTGGAAATCCCTTTGCAGTGGTGTGAAGGACAAGAAGAAAGTGATGCTATGCACCATACCTACTGTAATTCCATGGTGGAGTAATTCAAAAAACCTCTCCACTGGGACTCAGATTGTCTTTAAGTATTTTATCCTCTGCTCTTGAAAAGCTGTTCGCCACTCATACAGCATTGCAATCACGCTACAGCTGGCAGCTGTAATTTTGAGGTGTTACACGTTATGACCTTTCTGATTTTATGAGCTCCTCAATCCCCAGGGTGTCAAATAAGAGTTCTACTGTCATATCTTGTCTGTGTGTGTGGGGGGGGGGAGGGGTGTGTGTTTAAAGATGCTGTAGTCCTGATGAATTTCAATCAGCCAGCTTGCCACAAAACCCTTGATGAAAGAAAGCCCAGCGAGGTAAGATTCTAGCTTTGCCTATCTGCCCTAACAAAATGGATGATCATATTCTGCTGGGACCCAACATTACTGTTTGGGATTCATCTCTTCTTTCATTACAATTGCTGCATCATGAAACTTCATGTCTCCTGGCAACTGACAATCTTATTATGATAACTGATAGAGGTGACAATGGCCCATGGAGTTGTAAACAGGCTATTTCAAAATCCATGTAAGTGAAGACAGATCAGTCAACCACCTTTGTTCCATTGCTCCTTCAAGTTAAAGCAGGCTTTACAAGGGGACCAGTGGGTTTTGATAGATCCCCCTTACTGCCACTTCTTTCTTATGCCCATCAAAATGGATCATGTAAGTACTGTACAGCCAGATGAACCTCACCTCCAAATCTGCCCACCCAAGAGTTTCAACCTATTGGTCCCCCCATCAAATAAAGGTTGATGTGTATTACAGGAGAGACAGCAGTGAATCATGGGATTCTGTCTAGCTGTTAAGTCACACGTGTAGGAGGGCAGAGTAGAGAGTAGAGGCACACTGCCACCACCCATATAAATTGCATGAGTATTCTTAAAGGATGTGAGACCTGATCTGGGTAGATTGTAAGCTCTTGAGGTTGGGAGTTTAGCTTCTGACTTGTCTGTAAAACTCCTAGCATGCTTTTGGTACTACAGTAACAACAACATAATGTTTCAAATGTGATATTCTGCAGTTCCATCAGAGATCGGAAAGCTGTGACTAACTGCTGGGAAAGGACAGTGGTGGGCATGAAAAAGGCCAGATCATCAGCATAGCATCACTGACCGTCAACACGGCTCTGGTGCTCTATAGCAGCGGGGGATCTGCCCCAAAGCTGAACCTGAGTCTTCCACAAACACGTCCCAAAATAAATGGCTCATCAGTCTGGTTCTCCTCCGACACCGCTTGAATTTAAACATGGATGTTCGGAAGTTTTTGTTTACCCTCAGTTTACCAGTGGGGAGCCTGTTCTTCTAGAAAACTCAGCTCCTGCCGGCATGTTGCAGATTCTACAGCCAACAGAGTTGCCGTTCAAGGTGGTTGTCAGCTTTGCTTTCTTGTAGTGTGGTACGTTTAGTGAACGGGGACCAAGAAATGATTGTGTTTGTGTTTAAATCCATTTAGAAATGTTTTAGTTAAAGGAGAACACGGTCAATTTCCCCCTTCCAGCTGGAGCTGAGCTTTCTCCTTCAGAAATGGGTCACCATGCAGAGATAAATGAATGAATGACGTTCACAGCAGCACCTGATAGCAGCCAGTTATTGTAATATTAGATTGTAGGGCTGCACATGCCATTCAAACAAGCAAAGCTGGGTACATCAGACACCCAGCCCGGGAAAGGAGGTGGGGGATTTTTTTTTTTTATATTGGGATCACGGACAGTGAGGCCAGAGAGTTGGAACTGAAGTATTCCAGTCACCTCTGGATCCAGAAATTTTTTTGCTGCATGTAGTGAACTGCAACAGTCCAATCTGCGACTGTTTACTTGAACCTAGGACTTAAGAAGACAATGGCTGAAAGACCAGGCCCTTTGAAATCAATGGGAGTTTTGCTGCTGACTTCTATAGGTATGTCTACACTGCAATCAAGGCGTGACTGCAGCATGTGTAGATATATCCAAGCTAACTGTGATGGAACAAGCTTGAATCACAATAGACAGGAAGCCGCGGCAAGTGATTATTCCCCTCTGTTCGGCACTGGTGAGGCCACACCTGGAGTATTGCGTCCAGTTTTGGGCCCCCCCACTACAGAAGGGATGTGGACAAATTGGAGAGAGTCCAGCGGAGGGCAATGAAAATGATCAGGGGGCTGGGGCACATGACTTACGAGGAGAGGCTGAGGGAACTGGGGTTATTTAGTCTGCAGAAGAGAAGAGTGAGGGGGGATTTGATAGCAGCCTTCAACTACTTGAAGGGAGGTTCCAAAGAGGATGGAGTTCAGCTGTTCTCAGTGATGGCAGATGACAGAACACGAAGCAATGGTCTCAAGTTGCAGTGGGGGAGGCCTAGGTTGGATATTAGGAAACACTATTTCACTAGGAAGGCGGTGAAGCACTGGAATGGGTTCCCTAGGGAGGTGGTGGAATCTCCTTCCTTAGAGGTTTTTAAGGCCCTGGCTGGGATGATTTAGTTGGGGATTGGTCCTGCCTTGAGCAGGGGCTTGGACTAGATGACCTCCTGAGGTCTCTTCCAACCCTAATCTTCGATGATTCTATGAACACAGGTGCTCCCATGGGCTAGCCACTCAAGTACAAACCCAGGGTCCTGGGTGGGCTTGTACGACCCGTGCTGCCACGTTTTCACTGCGATTGTCATTTGAGCGAGCTACATCAAAACTAGCCTGGGGCTGCCTACATGTGCTGCGGTCACAGGTCTGACTGCAGTGTCAACACGCCCTCCGCATGCTGACCCTCAGCAGCGTAGGCTGGCTACGGTGTTCAAAACAGGGTGGCTAACGTTAGGCTCCCAAGTCCATATTTAGGCACCTAAATCAGTTACAAGTGGCAGCTGCAGGGTGCGTGGCCCTACTGACGATCAAGCCACGGATTTAGGGGCTGAAATAGGGATTTAGGGGGCTAACTTCAGGCCCCCCCTCTTTTGAAAAATCACAGCCTTGGTGTCAATCAGTCTGGGAGTAAGACAGCTGCTGTGTCCATCAAAACTATTCTTCGTGCTTGTCAGAGCGGGGTCCCGTCTCTTCTCCGTCGGGAAAGACACCACACTCGACTGCGTGTGCGTGGCACTACTGAATCTGAGAACACGACAGAGGTCAGGGAGAAGAAGAATCAAAAGCAAGGCGGAAGAGCTCCCACCGCTTCTCCATCTCACGTTAGAGACTGTCCAATGGTAATGATGCAACCTCAGCCCGTGGCAGTCTATAAACCAGCGTTATGAATAGTCAAACAGCCTCTGCACCCTGCTTGCTGTTCAGGGCTGAAGAGATAAGTGTAATTTACTCATCTCCAGCCTTGACTATATTTTCCTCCTTATTGACTGCGCAGACAAGTGGCAATTGCTCCCTTCTTGTTAATTAAAGGGGGGAAGAAAAGGTCACGAAAGCAATTTGTCTGGCAAGCGTTCGTGCATAGAATCTGCAGAAAGAGAGACTCTGTCCTCAGAGAGACTGACAGGGACCGTGGGCAAACCAGGATCGCAAGATGCAGCGGTAGCCAGGCAGGATGTCAGCGTGACAGCTGCCCTCTTGGCTAACAAACCAGGGATTGAACCGGGGACTTCCAGAGCTAAAAGCACAAGCTGCTGCAGCTTGAGTTTAAGAGCCCAGGCTTCACAGACTTCTATCCTCTGCAGGTCAGGCACAACAGGGGGCCGGTAACACACACTCACCAATGGGCTAGGTGTGTCAGAAACACAGCTGCCTTTCCAGAAAGGCCAGCGTTACGCAGGAGGTCAGACGTAGGCTATGTCTACATTACAGAGTCCTGCTGGGTCGCTCAGGGCCATGAAGAGCTGTGATCTCTGACCGACATCAGTGTGCGGGAAGAAGTCCCATGGGCAGAGGCAGTTATACTAGCAAACTTTACGGGTGTAGCTTGTTTAGTTTGGGGGGCGGGACTGCCAAGATATCTGCGTCCACCCTAGGAGTGCTTTGCCAGGCTAGTATGGTGGTACTCCTCTACTGGTCAAGTGTCCTAGTGTAGCCGTGGCCTCCATGATCACAACGGTCCCTTCTGGCCTTAAAAATCTATGAAAAGCACCAGTCTCGAGGCTGAAGTCCAGGGCCGGCTCTAGCATTTTTGCCACCTCAAGCAGCGCAGAAAAAAAAAAAAAAAGTCGCGATCGTGGCGGCAGCTCTACCGCCGCTTCATTCTACGGCGGCAGGTCCTTTGCTCCCAAAGGGAGTGACGGCCCCGCCGCCAAATTGCCGCCAAAAGGGCCGGACGTGCCCCCCGCCCTCTTCATTGGCCGCCCCAGGCACCTGCTTGCTAGGCTGGTGCCTGGAGCCGGCCCTGCTGAAGTCTCAGCCCCAGCAAAGCCACAAGTTCATTTATTGAACTGGGACTGAGATACATGCTGGACACCACCCCAAACACAGTACAGTATGAGGAGGGGAAGGAGAGCTTTTGGCATCTGAGAAGAGGGAGGTGGCTCCAGCCCCAGGGGCCGTTGAGTAAGGCCCGGAGAAGAGATGAGATGAAGACAGCAGTTAGCGAGGTGATTGGGGAGAATGAGGGTAGGAGGAACAGGAGGGAGTGAGGTGCAGAAAGCTGACACATCCCCAAAATACGGGGCTTCCCAAGACCTCGCTAACTGTCTATCTGGGCATTCATACCTTGCCCATCACCATGGCATCTGACCGCCTGCCTGGGAGCATAGCTGCAGACTCAGCAGTCATACAGATTCAGGACTGAATTTACAATGGTGGCCCGAAGTTCTAGTGGGGGGGAGGGTTGTTCTCTGGCAGGTTGGACAGACACCCCAATGCTGCTTCCAGATTGGCCAGCTGCAGCCACACGAGGCTCAGGGCTTGTCTACAGGAACATTTAGGTCGTGGCAAGCTGGGGTGTGAATTGACCCTGCTCTAGCCACCCACGCACTAACTGTCTGTGGGCACTCTGCTGACGCACATTACGAGTTTGATAACGTGCTTTGATCTAGTCCTGGTTCAAAGAGGACTAAATCAAAGCACATTAACAAACTCTTAACGCACACTAGCAGGGTTCACTTGGATAGTTATCAGAGTAGTTAGTGAGCAGCAGGCTAGTGTGGGGTAGATTCGCACCCTAGCTTGCTGCGACCTACTTGTTCCTGTAGACAAGCTCTCTATCTCTAGCCCAGTGGTTCCCAAACTTTAACAACCTGTGAACCCCTTTCACAAAAATGTCAAGTCTTGTGAACCCCCTCTTAAAAATGAATATTTCCAGGGATTTTCTCCTTTACCTGAGCATAAATTATAAAAGGCAAATCTCGGAAATATAAAATTTGTTTTTGTGACATGCTTATTACACACTATGTATTATTAATTATTATTTATCATTACAGTATTTTTATTGCATTATGAAAACAGCAACACTCTTCCAAGATCTCACTTTCGTAGCTTGTATCACTTTGAATAAGCCTGTTATAAGACACGGCTCCTATGTTTCATCAAGGAGTATGGGATGTGAAACAACATGAAGGTATTTAAGAAGCCAACTCAAAGAGTTCCTCCTACACAAGCATTCAGGTCTTGAGCAGCCCAGGCAAACAACACGTTACAACAAAGCTTAAACTTGTTCTTCATAATAATTTTAAAAACAATACTAGCTGCCTATTTAATTTTAAAAACAGCAAAAAATATCAACCTTCAAGACTCCTTATAAGAAATGGAAAGGGAGGTGAAGTCTCCCCAGTGTGATAGATCTGCTTGCTTTGATTTGCTTAGCTCTTGGAAGTCTAGGGGCTCCAGGCTGTTGGCCCCATGCTGCCTGGGGCTCCTAGGGACAGCTCTGTCCGCCATTAGGGAATTTTTCCCCAAGAACCCCCTGTAACATTTCACGAACCCTCAGGGGTTCACGAACCCCAGTTTGGGAACCACTGCTCTAGCCCCATCCCCAGAATCACCTCCTCTTCTAATAATGCCCTGGGGGAATGAAGAGGCTCTTGCGATTCTGACTGCAAACCCTGGTAAAGCACTGGGCTGTAACCAGGTCTAGCTCATTCCTGATTGCTATAGCTACAGATTGATTTCCACAGATCAACAGCCTTATATCATACTATAATATCATTACACTATCATACTTATATCATTAGAATCCCCCCAAGCCTCCCGCCCATTAGGATTATGTGGCAGCTTTCCCACCCCTCAACCCCATATTAATACATGCTTGTTCAAGTCTCCTTATTGATTCGTATCAGAGGGAACAAATTTGCATGATCATTTGTTGACAATGAGAGCTCTAATTGTATCAGATGGCTGCAGTTCCAGCACTGATTTACAAGGCTTGTCACCATGTGTTAAAACATTTCACTTTAAAAGGATACACAAAACATTCCCTAAATAATTAACGCTTCATTTACATGGCTGCTTGACTCAGGCATCAAAAAGCTACAATGGGGAAGTTACACAGTTCCTATTGAAAGCTTAACAGATTTATGTGGTAACAGAAGGGTGAGATGCTATAAATATAGGTAGTATGTTTTGGCTTCTGTAATGTAGGAATTGTCACTTGAGTCCCTAGGCTGGACTGTACCCAGGGCCGGCTCCAGGGTTTTTGCCGCCCCAAGTGGCGGAAAAAAAAAAAAGCCGCGATCGCGATCCGCGGCAGCTCCACCGCGCCGCTTTCTTCTTCTTTGTCGGCAATTAGGCGGCAGGTCCTTCCCTCCGCCGAATTGCCGTCGAAGAGCCCGACATGCCGCCCCTTCCCCTTGGCCGCCCCAAGCACCTGCTTGCTCAGTTGGTGCCTGGAGCCGGCCCTGACTGTACCAACCTAATGTACTTGGGTTACTTTTTGAGCCACTGATTATCAGCAGTAACAAGACTTGTTGGTTTGAGCAACTTTAGAAAGAAAGCTAACTGTAGGGTTACCATATTTAAAAAATAAAAAAAGAGGACACTCCACGGGCCCTAGCCCTGCCCCTTTCCCACCCTGGCCCCGCCCCAACTCCGCCCTTTGCCCACCCCTTCCCCAAAGTCCCCGCCGTAACTCCCCCTCCTCCCTCCCAGCCATGCGAAAAGGGCTGCCCAAGCGCTACCGGCTTCACGGTTTGCCGGGCAGCCTCCAGACCCTGCGCCCCCGGCCGGCACTTCCCCAGCGCAGCTGGAGCCCGGGAGGGGAAGCACCCAGCCGGGGGCGCAGGGTCTGGAGGCTGCCCGGCAAACCATGAAGCCGGTAGCACTCGGGCTTCGGGCAGCCCCTATGCCTCCGGACCCTGCGCCGGCCGGGCACTTCTCCTCCCCGGCTCCAGCTGCTCTGCTCCTCCCCGGACTCAGACTTAAAAAAAACTAACCAATCAAATAAGCAAAAATCCTCCGAAAATCTAAACGACTTTTCATTCTGACACTTGGAAACCAAACGTTTCAATTTTTCAATTCAAAACACCTTTTTGTTTTAAAATTTGCTTTTGTTTTATAAAAAAAGAAACTTGAAAAATGAAACGTTTTGTTTTCGGTTGGACAAAACGATTTGTTTGACACAAAATGATTTTTTCTTCCCCCCCCCCAGTTTGCAGGGAAAAAAATGATAATTTTTTGTTTGGGGTCAACTCGAAACCATTACTTTTCCATGATTTTTTTGAGCAGCCAGCAAACCATAAAATCAGTTATTTTCCTAGCTCTAGCCTATTATGTCTATGATAAGGATTTCAATCTCCTGGGCTGTTATGTTATGATTTCTATTACACACCTACCTGAAAACAGTGGGTCTGTACTCAGCCATGTGTCCCCTGCCGCTCTCGGTGCTACCGCACTACACTGTTATTTATACTCTCGCTAGCTTGATGACAGCTAGTGCGTGTGCATGTACCTGAGCAGGGGAATCACACCCCTACCTCAGAGTATAGATACAGCCTTAGAGAAGACAAACTCCAGCTTGCTAACTATTGAGAAAGACTCTTGAGCAACGGACAGGAAGCGATGAGCATACTCCAAGCAGACAGCATTCAAATCAAAAGACCAAAAGTAGAATTTTAAATTCTAACTTTCAGCTATTTCTCATGGGCCTGACCCGATTTTGATCTTGCTGAGCTAAGGAGGGAGAAGAGCTCATTAGGGAAAGAGGCCATCAGTGAAGAAACACGTTACTGTTTCTAGACGAGAAACAGCTTTCCTCTGACTTCTTCTTGCTATTTCTGGGCAATTAATGGCTCATGCCTGCCCGCCATGTGCAGCCGTGGCTTCACATTTTCAGTATATCTAGATAATCCCAAGCTTTCTTCTTCCAGGGGAATGCTGACCAGAAGGCCTAAGGAGATAGGAACACTAATAACTAATGTCCTCTGAGTCTCCATCCCACAGGTAAGTGGCCCAAACTGCGGTACAGCTGCCTTGGGCTAGCTTCCTCTCTTTCTCCTTAGCAGACTATCATCTTTAGGATTGAGAGAAATTGATCTCCCTGTAAGCCAGAGGGGTTAGGCATTCCTGAGCAAAAAGAGATGACTCTGAATAGCATCAAACTCAGCTGTGGCAATAAGGAAAACAAGCTTCCCGATGCAAACGGGTCCCATATGAGGAGAGATTAAAGAGGCTAGGACTCTTCAACTTGGAAAAGAGGAGACTAAGGGGGGATATGATAGAGGTATATAAAATCATGAGTGATGTGGAGAAAGTGGATAAGGAAAAGTTATTTACTTATTCCCATAATACAAGAACTAGGGGTCATCAAATGAAATTAATAGGCAGCAGGTTTAAAACAAATAAAAGGAAGTTCTTCTTCACGCAGCGCACAGTCAACTTGTGGAACTCCTTACCTGAGGAGGTTGTGAAGGCTAGGACTATAACAGAGTTTAAAAGAGAACTGGATAAATTCATGGTGGTGAAGTCCATTAATGGCTATTAGCCAGGATGGGTAAGGAATGGTGTCCCTAGCCTCTGTTTGTCAGAGGCTGGAGATGGATGGCAGGAGAGGGATCACTTGATCATTGCCTGTTAGGTTCACTCCCTCTGGGGCACCTGGCATTGGCCACTGTCAGTAGACAGGATACTGGGCTAGATGGACCTTTGGTCTGACCCAGTACGGCCTTTCTTATGTTCTTATGTTCTAATCTCAGATGGCTTCCTCCAGTCCTACTGCTCTTTCAGGCAAAACTTTACATGTGTTGCTTCAGTGGCTGAATTCAAAAATTCAGGGCCAGATTCTGACCCCCCTTCTCATGCTGAGCCTCACCTTCCTCTCTAAGAAGTCCCATTATTCAAGGAGTCAGGTAGGACTCAGTGGGAGCAATAGGGTTCAGCACATTGCCCTCAGCTATCTCTGCATCCATGGCCGTTGAGCCACTCGCTGTGAAATCTGGAATATCTGCAGCATCCTGGAGGGAAAAAAGACTTCCCTGGGCTCTGAATGATGTTTTTAACATCGGCCTGTATGTATGAGACGTATGTGGAGGATATCAAAATGGCTGTCGAGGTCCCACGCCTGAGGTCAGATGGTATGAAAACGTGGCACTCCAATACCATGGCGATGAGTATAGTACAACCCCCCCAGATAGAACAAGTGCACTGTGCATTCTATGCACCCCAAAGAAAGGCTACAGAGACACTGACTGTCCTCCTTATGGGGAAGTGGCTGGCTGCCAACAGTTTTCTTAAAATGATTTTGCACACAGGGAAGAGCAGCTGCTGCCTGGCCTCAAATTTCATGGAAATCTCATTGAGTCCCAGTGACTCCTCCAGGCGTCTGAGGCAACGCTCCTGTGAAAACAGACTATTTCCGCCCTACTCCCACCATGTGTCCCCGAGGACCCAGGTAAAACCGGCCTCTACCTCTTGCATTGCAGAACTCTGCAACAGCAGCACGAGACAGGACAGACCAACTAATCTTGTCTGGGTCCTTCTGCACATGCTGCCAGTGTCCATAACCCACCTTGCTCCTAGCTGGGAGGAAAAACATGGGGGTCTGTCTCCAGAGCCAATACCCGTGTTTTAATGTATGGCCGATAGCCTGGCTGGCAAGAGGATGTTCTTAGAAAAACATGGCCGGTACCTACCCTCATCCCAAGCCTCTGCCTGAGAGAGTGGGCACAAAATGCCAGCATCCACCCACCAAACAGCCTGACGATAGGGTGACCAGATGTCCCGATTTTATAGGGACAGTCCTGATATTTGGGGCTTCGTCTTATATAGGCGCCTATTACCCCCGCCCCGTCCTGATTTGTCACACTTGCTGTCTGGTCACCCTACCTGATGGGCATGTGCATTTTGCTTACACAGATCGCTACGGGTGCCATCTGAGGATGCTTTGAAAGCTGGTATCCCCCAAATCCTCAAAAAACCTAGAAAAGGCCACGGGGCCTGTCATGCTGCCTCTTTGGAGTGTTAATTCTATTTGGACTTTTCACTCCCAGTCTCTCCCAAACACTCCGAGGAGTCCATTGGGTTAACTGACTGCCCTGGCATCTCCAAAATCCTCAAAAAAAAATGAGAAAAGGCCACTGACGGCCCTGGCTTCCAAGTCCCTCCATGTCTAGTTCAATTCTGATTTCCATTTCAGTGGAAATGACTGGGAGACATAATTTAGCGTGTGCCCAACTGGTGTCACACCAACAGGCCTGTTAACTGCTGCCATATTTCTAGGCTCCTCTTTGGATCCACATAGAGGACGCCTGCCATTTCTCCAGCCTTCAGAGAGATTCCTTGTCCCAGCTTTGAAAGCCTGCACCCACACCGCTCAGTCCTGTGCCTGCTTCCATTTACTCCTCCTGGATACGCTGCACGGCTCTGTCGGTGCCTTATCCGTCTTTAGTTTACGGAGTCATTAAGAAGCATCAGCAGCTTATCAAGTTCCCATTAGCAGCTAATTAAAAGAGCAGAAATTGTAACCGAGAAGGCTTGTGTCAGTGTGCGGGGGAGAGGGGGATGCGTCATATGACTGGACACTGTGGCTTTCTCAAAATTAAGGGCGTGAACTTGCTGGAAGATACGCTGACAATCATCCACGACACACCTCGTAAAATCATCTATAACTCAGGCACTCATAAACACAGTCTGTCTTATGTGACACACGCTGCATGTACAATCAAGCCCTTAGTCTTCAGGTTCCGGTGGGCCACCTTTTAAAGACCATACGATAGGATAATTAACCACTACCAAATATTTTTAGGAAGGTGAGGGTGTCTCCTAGGGTTACCATTCGTCTGGATTCCCCCGGACATGTCTGGCTTTTTGAGCTAAAAATAGCGTCCGGGGGGAATCTGTAAATGTCCGGACTTCCCCCCCCCATGCAGAGCGCGCACGGCTAACAGGGCAGCCGGCCAGATGGTGCCACTTACATGGGGCTCCGACAGCCAGAGAGAGCCCCTCCTCCGCTTCCCCTGCAGCAGAGATCACTCCCTCCCTCCCTCCCTGCATTCGCAGATCCCCTCCGGCAGTCTGGAGCTCCTCCCACGCTCCTCCTCCACTGCTGCCCAGCGTGCCGGGACGAGTGGCAGGGTAAGGGAGCCAGGGGGTCGGAGAAGGGGCAGGGAGGTTCTGAATGGGGCAGTCAAGAGATGGGGGGGCTTTCTGGGGGGGGGGGTGGATAAGGTTTTGGGTAGTCAGGGTACAGGTAGGGGGTAGGGTCCTGGGGGGCAGTTAGGGTGGGGGGGGGGTCTTAGAAGGGGGCAGTTAGGGGACAAGGAACAGGGAGGCTTAGGTAGGGGGTGGGGTTCTGGAGGGCAGTTAGGAGCAGGGGTCCCAGGAGGGGGCAGTCAGGGGACAAGGAGCGGGGGAGAGGGGTTGGGAGTTCTGGGGGCGGGGCTGTCAGGGGGCAGGGGTGGGGAGAGGGATTGGAGCAGTCAGGGGACAGGGAGCAGAGGGGTTTAGATGGGTCGGGAGTTCTGGGGGGGGGCTGTCAGGGGGTGGGGAGTGGTTGGATGGGGCGTGGGAGTCCCAGGGGTCTGTCTGGGGGTGGGGGTGTGGATAAGGGTTGGGGCAGTCAGGGTACAGGTAGGGTCCTAGGGGGCCAGTTAGGATGGGAGGGATAGCTCAGTGGTTTGAGCATTGGCCTGCTAAACCCAGGGTTGTAAGTTCAATCCTTGAGAGGGCTACTTAGGGATCTGGGGCAAAAATCAGTACTTGGTCCTGCTAGTGAAGGCAGGGGGCTGGACTCGATGACCTTTCAAGGTCCCTTCCAGTTCTAGGAGATAGGATGGGGGGAGGGTCTCAGGAGGGGGCAGTCAGGGGACAAGAGGCAGGGAGGCTTAGGTAGGGGGTGGAGTCCTGGGGGGGCAGTTAGGGGCAGGGGTCCCAGGAGGGGGCAGTCAGGGGACAAGGAGCAGGGGGAGGGTTGGGGGTTCTGAGGGGGGCGGGAAGTGGGAGGGAGTGGAAGGGGCAGGGGCGGGCTAGGGCAGGACGGAGGCAGGGCTAGGGCAGGGCTCCTCCCGTCCTCTTTTTTGCTTGCTGAAATATGATAACCCTAGTGTCTCCCTACATCTCTAGAACACTCAGATTTCGAAGGCCTGGTCTGCACTAAAAGCAACTTGTTTCCATTCATCATTTATAGGGGCAGCCTTTTCAGATAGCCCTCAAGCAAACTACTGCTTCCACTTAGCACTGGGACTGCCTGCACTGCATAAGTAAAGCATGTGCGTAACTGGAGAATCAGGACCTACATTGCCGAGAATCAAGCTAAGCAACATACAAGTCTCTGCTTCTGACAGACGACCACCCTGGAGACGGAGCCGAGGCTGCAGTAGCTCTGCAAAGTCTGATTCGTTTCCGAAGAGACCCGGAAATGTTTAAGTTGATTTTAAAAAGCCTCTTTACAGCTGAGCTCTCTTCTCGACTCTGTCATGTGGCTCTCCCCTGCATCCTTTTCATGGGCTGCGCCCACGGCCGTCCTTAGGATTTATGGTGCCCTAGGCGGGATTATTAAACTGGTGCCCCTATGCCCGACTTGCTCTTAGCAACACAAACATAAGCTTACGGTATTGGAAAACTTGCCACATGCACTTTATTAAAAACAGTTTAACGTAATTAAGCCCACTGTAATGCTGATGGACTCTACTTGCACTAACGAAGTAGCGCTATAGAAAAAATTCTGATTTAGTGACAGAATGATGCAAATAATTAATTTTTTAAATGTGTCAACATTTTATTGGAAATTTCTATGAAGAGGTATTGAAACAAGGATTTGTTTTTCATTAAAAGCAATCTCTCTGGCTTTTTTGGCTGCAAAATCAGTAATAATGTCATCGTATGACAAAGACAAAGCGATGCCTTGTTCGATTGCAAGAATAGCAAGCGTTCCTGACTCATTGTAGAACGGAGATAGTTTTTAATGAGCTTTAGTTTTGAGAAACTCCGTTCTCCTGATGCTACTGTTACGGGAATTGTCAGTAGAATACGAGTGGCAATGTACACATTAGGATATATGTCAATAAGTTTGCTGGTATGAATAAACTGTACAATGTCCATCACCGATTTTGCATGTGGCAACATTGAGGACAATGTAGTCAATTCTTCGTACAGTTCGATCAAAACTATCACCGTGCTTCAGGAGGCTCTCTAGGTTCTTGCACTTTGTCATTTGCTGCTCTTGTTTTCCTATTTCGGTGAATTTAGTTCTGTCATACAAAAATCCAAACTCTTCATGGTTTACTCGTAAGGTATGAAACCTTTCATCAACGGCAGATATTGCTTTATCCATCACAACATTACAAAATTCAACCTCACATTTCTTTTCTGGATCGTCTATGGGCTCATCTGCTCCTTCATATTCCGCTTGCTGTTTTTTCCTTGAAACTCATGTCACGTTCGGACATGGAAATTTTGGTTCTACACCGGGTGCCTGTGCAAGCTCTCTTGCTGTAACCTGTGCTTCTTTGAATCCATTTTCTCTGTATTTCACTAAAAAGTCTCGTGTGTTTTTAGTAAGGTAAGTTTTGAATCAAGCTGCATCATTGGACTCTGCATTATTTTGCTTACACTTGAGGTTATAACAAGAATGTCGTACCAAATTACGACAGATATTAGAAATTTGAAGCTGGATATTTCAGAGGCCAATGACTGTGCTTCACTTTTAGCTTTAGATCTCTGGCTTCTTCCGAAACAGCAACCAGTGCTTCGTAAACTTCCTCGGATTCATATCTCAACGTTTTGCACTTTCTACTCTGCTTTCCCAGCGTGTCTCAGATAGAGGCTTAACGGTAATACCATTGACATGTGCTTTGAATATTTGCCATGGTTGAGTGGATGCTGAAAAGAGCACGTAAACCAAAAGAAAAAGGAATAGCTTTTACAGAAGACTTGGCCATATCACACAACATCAAATTAAGGCTGTGGCATGCACACGGAACAAAAAAGGCTTGTTTTTGTTGCACACCAGAAATGCATCCTCTCATATTGGCACCACTATCATAGTCCTCTAATACTCATTACGGAGAATCCCATTCATTTTAGTTCATCAAGGAGAGCTTGAAGAAGTCCAAAACCTGTAGTGTCCTCTACTTCTAAAAATGTGATAAATGATTCCTTAACTGTAATCTGTGCTGAATCACTAATGTCAACAAATCTCACTACTAATGACGTCTGTTCTTGATGATTTATGTCCGGAGTGCAATCTAGAATTATTTTGCCAAAGTAACCAATGAAACAATTTTGTCTCTCACTTTATCACTCATTAGCATGATCAGTTCATTTTGAATTCTTGGTCCCAAACAGTGGTCACGTACTTCATTTTCATTTTCAGTTACTCTTCGGAGAAGTTCACTCATCGCTGTGTCAAATTTTCCCAGCAGCTGTACAAGGCCCAAAAAATTGCCATTTTTGGGCTGCAATAATTTCTCAACGCTTCCTCTAAAAGCAAGATTGTTTGTTGATAGATACTCAACAATAGATAATAGAGTTTCAAGAACACGATGCCAATGCTGCTTCTCTGACTCCAGCAATTTTTGATTTGGGGCATCAAGAGTTGTCTGATTTTTTTAACCTTACACTCAACTCACCCCACTTGTGCATACTTTCAATGTGGTGTTGTGCCTTTTCATGTTGCGGTAATGTGTGACCACGATTTTTCCAATCATTAATACCCATGGTTGCTATCTTAAAATTGCAACTACACCTCTACCTCGATATAACGCTACCTGATATAACACAAATTCGGATATAACGCGGTAAAGCAGTGCTCCGGGGCGGGGGGGGAGGGCTGCGCACTCTGGTGGATCAAAGCAAGTTCGATATAATGCGGTTTCACCTATAACGCGGTAAGATTTTTTTGCTCCCGAGGACAGCGTTATATCGAGGTAGAGGTGTACCGAAAATCTTGCATGGGAAACAAAATACAGCATTCTTGCATTTAGAGTACGCAAGCCACCCTCTGTTGACAATTTCACCGTTAGAAAGTCTTTTGTAATAATTGTTTTCTGTGAATTTCCTACCTCTAATGTCTTTAGGATATTCAAGAGCTTTTATTCTCACAGGGCTTTTCTCAAGTATAATGGCAGGTAATTCATTGTTTAAAGATTGCGGCCATGCGCCAGTGTCATCTATATCCCATGCTAGTACAGTTTCAACTGTTGTAATTTCTTGTTTTGTATCTGCATCTGTTTCAAATTATTGTTCTCTGTGTTGTTGCGTTTCTTGAGCTTCGTCTGCATAAAAATTTTCTTCAACGGTTACTTGATGATCTTGATCAGGGTTTCTCAAACTGGGGTCGTTGCTTGTGTAGGGAAAGCGGGCCGGGCCAATGGGAGCTGCTGGAAGCGGCGCGGGCTGAGGGACATACTGGCCGCTGCTTCCAGCAGCTCCCATTGGCCCGGAGCAGCGATCCTTGGCCAGTGGGAGCCGCGATTGGCCAGACCTGCGGACGCGGCAGGTAAACAAACTGGCCTGCTCCGGCCTGCCAGGGGCTTTCCCTACACAAGCGGCGACCCCAGTTTGAGAAACCCTGTTCTTGATCAACTTTGTTGTTTTCATGACGTACAATCTTAAGTATAGAACCCTTCTGTGCTTGTATAGCTAATCCTATTTCATCTTTCCATTTTCTTTTTTGTGACCTGGAAAGTTGTTTTTGATAAGACATAACTTCTAAGAGTGTTTTCTAAAGAAATAACTGTTTACCTTATTGTCAGATTATCAGAAATATTATTTAAAATAACTAATATAGGATAGCTGTGAGCTTGTGACCTTGAGCTAGTGTGAAGACACCTCACAAGACGCTCCACCCTGAATGAGACACAGTAGAGTTGGAAACCCATGTCATTTTTACAAAGCCACTTTTTAGTTTTAAATGTATAGTGGGCATCAATGCTAGTTACAACTCTATATCAACCTTCTACTGTAAATAGATCAATAGCATTATCCAGTTTAATAAGGTGGGTTTCCAAGCAGTGGGAAAATATAACCCTAGTTTTATTCCTAGGTAAAGCACACAGTGACCAAAATGAAGTCAGCACAGAATCATCTCATCTAGATTAAGGTAGCACAGAAATGTTACAGAAGTCCTATTGTGCCTTATTTTTGTTTGGAAAGATGTTAGCAATAGCAGCACATTTTGGGCACTGCCAGAAAGACATGATAAATCACTGCCTCTAAAGTTCCATCAGAAACTGACATTTTCACAGTTCTAGCATGATCTGCTGCACAGATTCTTCACAAGGAAGTGTCCCTGGCCTTTTTAACTCATATTAACCATGTATTTACTTTATGAAAGTTGGACAAAACATTGTGAAAACGTAAGACATTGGCTGCCCAACCTCTGGGCTGGCAAAAGCTATACTGACTCACTGGGGAAAAAAGCAAGAGAATCTTAGTACAACATATGGTCACTCTAGACACTAGTAAGGGGATGAGCATATTACATTTGTTGGAGGGCTCTATTTAGCAGTAACAGGGCTATAGGAAAGCCAGTCAATGTTTTTTGTTTCTCTAATGAAAACTGGCCCACTCCCTGCCTCAAACCAAACCTGTCACAAATAACTGTCAACAACTTAATTTTCTGTTTTTGGCTCAGATATTGATTTTTTTAAAAATATATTGAAATTGGATTCAGGATTGTTAGCAAGGATTTTTGGCAAATGAAGTTGTTAAATGACAATCTAAATAGCAACACAGTCCTGCTTTCATGCTTGGCTCACCCCTAGCCTGCTGGTCCAACAGCTGCAGGAGAGGAGGAGATAGATAGAAAGCTGCAGGACCCCAAAATCCACCTCTTGGGGTCTAGAGTAGCAACAGCAGCAGCAAACCCTCAGATCTGATCACACGCCACTGGGCGCCACCGACAGCACCACAGACCATGGTGAAGTTAGCACAGCATCTGATCTCAGGGATGGGGCACCCACGGAGCCACAGCAGCTCCTCCTGCCCTGCACAGCTCCCCCAGATGAGATGAATCGCTGCCAGCCCGGGGGAAAGATGCGCTCCCCAGCTAGGGTGAACAGTTGTCCTGATTTTATAGGGCCAGTCCCAATATTTGGGGCTTTGTCTTATATAGGCACCAATTACCCCCCACCTAGGATGACCAGACAGCAAGTGTGAAAAATCAGGACGGGGGAGGGTAATAGGAGCCTATATAAGAAAAAGATCCCCAAATTGGGACTGTTCCTATAAAAGTGGGACATCTCTCACCCTACCCCAATCCCCTGCCCTGATTTTTCACACATGCTATCTGGTCACCCTATCCCCAGCCCAGCCAGCTGTGTGTGAGCATTCCAATCCAGCCCTGTTGCTTGGGCTGCCTGCTGAGGAAATGAGTCACTTTCATTTTCACTTCCTCGGCCTACAGCCAGCCAACCAGCCCCCCGGGCAGCAACTCACCCAACCAAGCCCTCAGGGGCGGCTCTATGTTTTTGCCGACCCAAGCATGGCAGGCAGGCGGCTTTTTGTGGCACGCCTGTGGGCGGTCTGTTGGCCATGCGGATTCGGCAGCATGGCTGCGGGAGGTCCACCGGTGCCGTGCCATCGGCGTCCCCACCGCCGAATTGCCGCCGAAGCCGCGGGACCAGCGGACCTCCCGCAGGCACGCCGCCGAAAGCCGCCTGCCTGCCGCCCTCACAGCGCCCGGCAGGCCGCCCCAGGCACGCACTTGCTGCGCTGGTGCCTGGAGCCGCCCCTCCAAGCCCTGCCGGAGGGGAGTGGGGAGAGAGGGGTGCTCCGTGGGGAGGTGGGGAGGAGAAACAGGGGGTGGTCCAGGGGGAGGGAGAGAATGCACGTTATGGGGGGCAACAAAGGATACTGCCAGAGCCAGCCAGCCTGCCTCACCTCACGCCGGGGGAGAGAGTCACACTCACAGGTGAGTTCCTTCCCCCACCCCTTCCCAAAGATCCCAGCAGCCAATCCCTCAGACTGTGCTGCAGGTAGCGCATTCGGCTCTCTCTAGGACCCAACCCTACTCTTACATGCTCCACTGCTTCCCCTCCGTCCTGGCTCCTGGCAGAGTGGTGCCCCAGACATACTGGTGCCCTATGCAGCTGCCTATGGCTAAGGACGGCCCTGGCTGCGCCCATGAGCGGCATCTGGGTTGCGTCTTGCTGTTGGAGCTCCTACCAGTGCTGGCTCTGTTGCATCTTCTGCACCTGGTCCCCCTTGCTAGCTCCCGCCAACGTAATTCCCATTGCATTGCGGGCACTGATCCCGTATGCAGAGCTCTCACCAACAACATCCCCACTGCATCACCTGTGGAGAGCACTCCCTCTGACACCATCTCCAGTACACAGTCTTCACTCTTTTGAGACCCAAACCATGTCCCATCAATTTCAACAGGAGTTGGATCAGCCCCTCTGAACAGAGCTCTCCCTGATCTCAACAGGCAGCCCAGGTGCAAAATGTACAGTAGAGAAGCACACAAGAGAGAAGACTTGTGTCAGTTACACCAGTACAATGTACATTAAAGGCAGAAAATGAAGAAACAGGGCTTTATATAGTCATAAAATCACCAAATTAGTTTCTGTTTTGTCCTACTCCTGCGTGGCAGGTACAGTAACAAATAATAAATAGCTTGTGATGTTGTATGGATCTGAGTTCCCGATGTAAAGTTGTGGTGGTTGTCGTTTGCTACTGGGCAACTAAAATTAAACGCAATATTACACGAAAACCACTTCAAACTTAGAATACAGCACAGAGCATATTGTTCATTAGTTGCCAGAATACATACTATTCATTTCCCTCCCCCCCCCAATCAGTCTATTAAACTTCGTTATGCTACCCAAGAGTGTTCTTGCAAGGTTCCCCTAGTCCTCGTCATTTTTTTTTTAAGGTAATTATTGGACCATACTGATTCTCAGTGTCAATTGCTTGGCTTCTGTAGAGTTACGCCAGGAATACATTTGGCCCTGGATGTTGATTTTTCCATTCTGCAGAGTCTGCCAAGGACTCCGCACTGCAGAAGAGCAGATGCCAAGGTTTTGTCTTTCTAGAATGTGGAGATTATTTATTTTGCTCAAATTAGTGCTAAATATAGCCACGGTTTACAAGTGATTTTTGTGATTGTGGGGTAATACTTGGCAAATTAAAAGCCAGAATGCATGGCATTTTTCCCTTCACTGCCAGATCGTCCCCACAGTTTAGAACATTTAGATAATTTCCCGTCGTGAGCTTTTACCTATGCCACCTCTCCAGGATGTTGGGAGTAACTTTAATGAGCCACCTCCACATCGTCTTTCCGCAGAAACGACTCAGTAAATAGTTCCACCACTTTCATGTGTAATACATCCGCCCGGCATGGCTGCTCATGTCTCCCCCTAGTGGCTGGCCACAATACCTAGAGCCGCCTGGGGTTCTGGGACAATCCCACCCTGAAGGAGATCTCCTCTGTCTCCAGAGATAGTCTGCCATTGTGCTCCTGATAGGAATAATGCTGTCAGTTTCAGCCCCACAAAACAGCAGCTGGCACAAGAGCCATCCAGCACTGCAAGGCAGGATGGCTCCAGGCGGGCCTCCTCACGCTTCTCATGGTTTTTCTGAGGAGCACAAGGCAGGCCTAGCTAATGCTTGCTCCCTCTTGCATCATACATGCTCAACAGTTGGGAACTCCAAGGACATGGTGTGTGGGGCATTGTCTTAGTGGACCTCCTAGCCCTCTCTGGAGAGATCCCTCCCTGCTTCTTACATGGGTGAAAGAGACTCCTCACATCCTTCCCTACTCCTCCCAGTAACAGGACAAGGCAGGATTTCACCTACACACCAAGGAGCGTGTAATAACCAAGTGGCACTTATGGGCCAGATCCTGCAAAGCGGCAAATGCCCTCCCCAGCTAACTTGGCCAGCATGTCACGAGATCAGCCCTAAATCAGACCCAGTGAACACTGCCACTGACCCTAGAGAATGATGAAATAACAGGGTGAAGGGGTTGTGGCCCACGACTGCCCGGAGCTGTACTCACATGATGGACCAGCCGAGGTAGCAGGCAGTGCTGCCCCAGTACATGGGATTGTCCATTACATTAAACGGGAAGCTTGTCACTTTCTCCTCCTTCAGGATGCCAAAGTAATCGCCTATGAACGATAAAAAGAGTTTCTTGTTAAATACTGATCAAGCACCCCAGAGGGTCACTGGGAGGCAGCAGGGTCTCAAGGGGAGCTGGGTCATTACACACCTCACTGGTCTAAGCTATCTGAGATCTCTCCTCTCCACTCTGCTGCCTTCTTTGCAGTTTGCACAGCCCTTACCCAGCTCCCTCACTGCCCAGTTTTTCATCTCCACTCTAACAGAACCAACCTCATCACAATGTACTGAGCTGGTATTATTTTGGTAGGGGAAGGAGGCACTGGGTTTCCTCTGCAATCCCTTTTCCACCCTCTTGTCAGGCCAAGGAGGGGTGGAATTGGAGAAGGGTCAGAAAAGGTGTCAAGTATCAGGGGGTAGCCGTGTTAGTCTGTATCTACAAAAACAACAAGGAGTCTGGTGGCACCTTAAAGACTAACAGATTTATTTGGGCATAAGTTTTCGTGGGTAAAAACCTCACTTCTTCGGATGCATCCGAAGAAGTGAGGTCAGAAAAGGGTAACAAAAATGATTAGGGGTATGGAACGGCTTCCATATGAGGAGAGATTAATAAGACTGGGACTTTTCAGCTTGGAAAAGAGACGACTAAGGTGGGATATGATAGCGGTCTATAAAATCATGACTAGTGTGGAGAAAGTAGATAAGGAAGTGTTGTTTACTACTTCTCATAACACTAGAACTAGGGGTCACCAAATGAAATTAGTAGGCAGCAGGTTTAAACCAAACAAAAGGAAGTATTTTTTCACACAACACAGTCAGTCAGTCTGTAGAACTCCTTGCCAGAGGATATTGTGAAGGCCAAGACTATAACAGGGTTCAAAAAAGAACTAGAAGTTCCTGGAGGATAGGTCCATCAATGGCTATTAGCCAAGATGGGCAGGGATGGTGTCCCTGGCCTCTGTTTGCCAGAAGCTGGGAATGGGCAACAGGGGACGGATCACTTGATGACTACCTGTTCTGTTCATTCCCTCTGGCATTGGCCATGGTTGGAAGACAAGATACTGGGCTAGATGGACCTTTGGTCTGACCCAGAGTAGCCGTTCTTATGTTCAAGTCCTCTAGGTTGATTCTATATATATATATATATATATATATTATACCCGACATTTATAGGATTAAGAATAGCATCTGCAGTGACATTACATGGGATGAAAACCACAAGAGCAATTAATGTTTAGGCTTCTGGGGATCACCAGCTGCAGGTCAGGAAGAACTTGACCCCCTTGACACAATAGTGCAGAACTGCATGTTTTATGAGAATTGTCAGTTCCCAGGAAGGATGCGGTATTAGTCACTGCCAGAGATATTGTCAGTGCTTAGACACCATGATGGTAAAATACCTTAGAAATGTCATAGATAGATAGATAGATAGATAGATAGATAGATAGATAGACAGAAAGAACAAGTCCAGATGGACCATTGAACTGTTCTGATATGGCAATTTCTGTGGTTTTTATATCACTAAACTTCACATCTTCATAACATCTTGAAATTAATAATTATAAAAGTGCATTAACAACCCTCAGTGATGTATTTTATTTCCTGCAGTTTATATGCCAGAAAATTAACGGACTAACTTTTCTCCTCTGAAGACTTGGTTACAAATGGTCTCAGATGAGTCCCGTCTGGATATTTAGCCACCCCACAATGTCATCACACAATGGGACATGGCGGACGACATTTGCTCCCGAGGGTCACCTGAACTGGAACAGTACTGGAGCTACAAGTCAGTTTTTAGGTACATTGGTGAGGACCACGGTGGGGGGCAGGACAAGAGAGAATTTCGCAGCTCAGGCTCCATCTTAGGGTTTTATATTGCCACCCATCACCGAAATACCTGATGTGTATTGACTATGCATGAGTGCAGGGAAGCCTACACTGTACCTGTCTCTAGTGAGGGCTTAGCAGACTCGCACTTGCATAAGCCACTACTATTCAGGAAGTTCACAAAGAAAACCCAACGCTCTAAGTTCCATTTTGCCCGGGATCAGAGCTGTAATACAGCATTCTTAGGGCTTTCCTTTCAAGCATCTACCATACACCTTTCAATGCCATGGCAGGACGGATGCATTGGGCCAAAATCATGCTGGATGTAACTCCACGAAAGCGCCTCAAGCCCGAACTGCAGCACCTCCCGATGCAAGTCTGACCCAGCTCTTGAAGCCCATAGTGAGATCAGGGATGATTCTGGCCCACTGAGATAGATGCTGGAACAAGGGGTGCTGCTGCGCCTCTTGGCCTGAAGTGCTTTTCATCATATACAGTTTACAGTTTAAAGAACGAGGAGTACTTGTGGCACGTTACAGACTAACAAATTTATTTGGGCATAAGCTTTCGTGGGCTAAAACTCACTTCATCGGATGCATGCAGTGGAAAATACAGTAGGAAGATATATACACACAGAGAACATGAAAAAATGGGTGTTGCCATACCAACTATAACAAGAGTAATCAATTAAGATGGGCTATTATCAGCAGGAGAAAAAAACTTTTGTAGTGATAATCAGGATGGCCTATTTCCAACAGTTGACAAGAAGGTGTGAGTAACAGTGTGTGTGTGTGGGGGGGGAATTAGCATGGGGAAATAGTTTTACTTTGTGTAATGACCCATCCACTCCCAGTCTTTATTCAAGCCTAATTTAATGGTGCCCAGTTTGCAAATTAATTCCAATTCAGCAGTTTCTCGTTGGAGTCTGTTTTTGAAGTTTTTTTGTTGGCGTATTGCATCTTTTAGGTCTGTACTTGAGTGACCAGGGAGGTTGAAGTGTTCTCCGACTCGTTTGGTTCAATGGCTCTCAGTGCCCCCACTATACACATTGCTCCAGCACCCCCGCCCACTGATTTTAAAGCTGCATGTTCAGTAACAGCTGACTGGGAAAGGAAACACATGAAAGCAGAAATACTTAACTGGAAAAAAAATATTCCTGGGGGAGAATGGTCAATGTGTATCTCAAGATGCTATAATGATCAGAATAATCGCCACCCAACGTCATCACACCGTGTCACGCTGATCTCTTAGCTCGGATAATGCCTCACGATTTCAACGATAACTCACTTGGTTAGGGACATTATTATGGTTGTGTGTGACGATGATGAAAAGCTTTCAGAGCTGTCAGATCCAATCAGCAGCAGGTGAGCACTGACACAGCTCTCTTACACCGCTATCTTATGGTGACTCCTCCATATCGCTTTGAAAACAGACTGGAAAGAAAATGGCATGCAAAGCAAAGCTTGAATTGCTTCTAAGTTTTATTTTGGGATACAGAAGGGAATGCAGGGTTATCGCTCATGTGGGACCTTAAAATGTGTGTGTTACGCGGGGGGGGGGGGGGGAATGTTTGTTGTATATATGGAAGCTCTGAAGAACATAATCTCCTAGAAAGAAATCCAGTGTTACTTGCCTCCAGAGAAGTGGGACAGAGCGATACTCCAGCAAGAGAGTGAAGTAGAATCAAAGCCTCAACTTGCATCACGTGCAGACTGCAGTATGGGTTACAGCAAGATCTCCGCTTGGAGTGAATGAAGGACTAAATGAAAAAATGATTTCAGGGTAACGGGCTTGTCTTCCTCAGGGAAATTGACTGGAATAGTTATTGCAGAATAGCTTCCCATGTGAACCCTATTCCAGAATAAAAACGGCTTTATTCCGCCAGAATAATTAGCACACTGCCAAGACTCAAGGTGAGGAGCTATTCCACTATAGCTGTTCTGGTCAATTTCCCCACGTAGACAAGGCCTAAGGGCTGGACAGTACATGGCAGCCTGTCTGATCACACATTGACCTCAGGCACATCCCAGAAGCTTTAATGTAGGAATCGGTCAGATTTTGGAACCGGTATCTGAAATGCTTTGTTGGTTCCACCTCCAACACATCTCTCCTCATTCAGGGCCCTGATATGGGAGGAAATTTCACTCCTACATGGCTTAATTTGCAAAACAAATAAGCATATTAAGGCACAATTAAGCTTCTGTTGCTGGCCATCAGGGCAGAGAAGCAACATCGTTAATCAGAATAAAACAGGCCGGAGCATGATTAGACCTGGGAGGCAGGACTCCTGTGTCCTATTCCCAGTGCTGTCACTGACTCGCTCTGAGACCTTTGGCAAGCCACATAATCTCTGGGCTTTAGTAGAATAATAATAATAATCATCATAATACTTCCAAAGCTCCCAAGAGTGTAGTGGGCTTAATGTACATTTGTAAAGTGCTTGGAGATCCTCCGATAAAAAGCACTATAGGACGGCAAGCCATTATCATTATTATTGTTGTTATTACCTGGATCGTGCTGCACTTTCCTTGGCCTCACACAGTGCAAAACATTTGCTTCCAAGATTAAACAGCTCCTGTCCAATTAGATGGCTTTGGCTATATGCGACTAAGTGTAATAATTGCCTGGTACAAATGTTATACATTTGAGCTGTTCTCTTAGTTGCTTGGCAATCATCTTCTGAGTCACTTCTATAGACTGTGTTGAAATGCTCCGGGCTTCACCACAAATACCACTGATACCGTATGTCCTGCTACATATATGCCATGGACTCAATTCCTGCACCTTCTTTGGGTGTATCCAGGTGCAAAACACTTTTTCTTACCCTCCTGTCTTTGTACTTGGCTGTCAATGCCTCCATTCATTGCACAACGCTAGCTCCTCCAAAGGTCAACAGCAAAAAAATGCACCTATCTTGCTGGCACTGGCTTATCGGTAGAGTTATGCCTTGTAGGGGCCACAGTGCATAGATCTCCAAGGAGGCAAATGCTGCATAATTTGCGAATCCCTGTTCCAAACAAATAAACACACACGCAGCCCCGTGAGTTTGAGGAGCCTGTTATTAACATTCCTCAGGCCTGCACCGCCGCTCAATGGGAGCTCTGACCTAAATCATCACAGTTAAAAAACAAAAGGAAAAATACCTTGAATACCCTTCTTCAAAAGCAAGCCAAGTCCTAGGAAAAACAAACCGGCATTCATTTTGGCCAGCCTGAATGATGACATCCTGCAGCAAAAAATACCACAGGCGTGGCTTTTAAAACATAAGAATGGCCATACTGGATCAGACCAATGGTCCATCTAGCCCAGTATCCTGTCTCTCAGAGCGGCTAGTGCTAGAGACTTCAGAGGGAATGAACAGAACAGGGCAACGCTTCCCTATTCACTTTCTCCGCACCATTCACGATTGTCTAGACCTCTATCATATTCCTCCCTTAGTCTTTTCTAAACCTGCCTCCTTTTAGGGCCTGCAAAATTATATCCGCCTTTTGTCTGGTCTGACAGCAAGGGCTGTCTTACTATGTGTATGTACAGCGCCTTGCACAATGGGGCCGTGATCGCAGATGGGACCTCTAGGCACTGTCATAGTACAGATAAATAATAATGTGCCTGCAAATACCCACACATACAAATAAGGAGAACTAGACATCCTAGCTATGTGAACATGCCTTGAATCGGGGCATCTCTCTAAATCTACATTGGCACTTGCATCTATTTGCTCCCGCAATACATTTGTTTACCGTTGACTATTGAAGTAAATTTGGGCTGCTATTAATGGAGGCAACAACATATGCCGACTCCCTGCACAACTCTGCTAAGCAAAGCATGTTCTTTGTCACAGGGCCGCAGCGAATCAATTCCATTGCCCTGCTTTCAAACTAATTCTTACTGCACTAAGAGGCTTGAAGCTTTGTGGAGAAAAGCCTCTGGTCTGCAGCTGAATACTTCATACAGAGGAAGGCAAAGAAAGCTTCCGGCAATGCCACGCTGCTTGTACTGGGAGCTTCTGGAGAAGGTAAATGCTTTTGCTGCACGGGTATGTTTTATCTTTGGCAGGGACAAATCACAATGGAGATGAAGTCTGAGTACGGAGGCTAAATCAATGGCAGCGCTGATAATGGGAAGAGAGCCAGCGTCTGCCAACCCTTGAAACAAGTAACAAATCAAAGATTAGAATGTGCATGGTGCAGAAAGGAAAAACAAATCTAAGAACACTGAATGGACCATTTCAGCTAAGAAGCTTTTAGTCAATATCAGTGATGTAGCAATCTCTGCAGTCCAAGATAGCCTTTCCCAACACAATACTGTCCTCCCTCAGCCCGGCAACACTTTACAAAGGGGGGCTCATGGGCTAAAATCTTAGATCCAAACATCTTCCCCTCCGCCCCCCAAAAAATGGGAAAGATGAACCTGATGGCAAATGAAATTAATGAACCAAATGACATTAATAGGCAGCAGGTTTAAAACAAACAAAAGGAAGTATTTTTTCCACACAACACACAGTCAACTTGTGGAACTCCTTGCCAGAGGATGTTGTGAAGGCCAAGACTATAACAGGGTTCAAAAAAGAACTAGATAAGTTCATGGAGGATAGGTCCATTAATGGCTATTAGCCAGGATAGGCAGGGGTGGTGTCCCTAACCTCTGTTTGTCAAAAGCTGGGAATGGGTGACAGGGGATGGATCACTTGATTACCTGTTCTGTTCATTCCCTCTGGGGAACCTGGCATTGGCCACTGTCGGAAGACAGGATACCGGGCTAGATGGACCTTTGGTCTGACCCAATATGGCCGTTCTTATGTATCTCAATTTTATAAATGGCCCTGGGTCTTGCTAATGGGCTATAGCTAAACCCCAGAAATTTAGACTCAAACTGTGGGGTGTTTAGGAGCTTGTCTGATCTCTGGCTCAGATACTTCCCAGGTTCTAGGTAAATGTCATTTCTAATATCGCTAATAAAATAATATCTCCCCACATTGGAAATCAGTTGCATTGCCTCCAAGTCCCTAGGAAGCCTTCTGCTAGGGCTGTGCCAGTGTTCAATGGGGCTCAGATCTCAGGTTTCACTCCAGGTTTCTCCCTTTAATGAACAATAATAGGATGGTAGAGATTATGAGACTTGGGGGCACCAATCTGGATGGACGAAGAACTTGATGGAACCTTTTCCCAATCTCAGACTGAACTTCTTGTGACTGTTTTGAGATTTGAAAAAAGTTTGGTTTGTTGTTTTCATAGCTATGATTTTTATATATATTTGGTGCTTCTGCAGTTCCTGGTTTAAGCCAAAAGTGGAAGCAAAAATCCCAAGATGGGGGACAGTTTTTGCAGCATTTCCAGCTGGAACAATGCCAATATCACCTGGTCATCTCAGGGACAGATCTGGTAAGATTTCCAGCCAAAGGGGAGTGGAGAAGCTTTACATAACAATAAATAACCCTAGCTCTTATAAAGCACTTTTCTTCAGAAGAGATCAAAGTGCATTATAAAGGAGGTAGGCACATGTTACATGTGGGGAAACGAAGATGCAGGGAGAAGTGACGTGGCCAAACTGGGACTAGAACCCGGGTCAGTCTCCTGAGTCCCAGTTTGGTTCTCTAACCACTAGGCTACACTGCTTCTCTTCAAGCCCTGAAACCTCTGGTGGACTGTCCACTGGAGCATCTCTTTCTCGGAGGGTGAAATTTACCCCTGTGCTGAGTGTCCGCACAAGCTCTGGGCACCACTTGAGTCTCGAGGAAGCCCCCAAAATTGGGAACAGTCCTTTCTCAGGAAGTGGGAGGTTGGGATCTGCAGTCTTGGTTGGGGCTTCCAGCTCCTATGTTCATCGGAAAGAATTCAAGGTGTCCGTCCACCCTATAGGGGTTATTTTGGATCTCTGTGGTTCAAGAGCAGTTTAGTATGTACACCTCTACCTCGATATAACGCTGTCCTTGGGAGCCAAAAAATCTTACCGCGTTATATCGAACTTGCTTTGATCCACTGGAGTGCGCAGCCCCCCCTGGAGCACTGTTTTACCGCATTATATCCGAATTCGTGTTATATCGGGTCGTGTTATATCGAGGTAGAGGTGTATATGTCAGGCTTTCTACAGCCTCCTCTGGAAACCACCTCTGCTATAAAGCCTCACTACCATTGCTTCTCTGTAGAGACTAATAAATTTCAATGTAACCCACCTGACAGCGTTTGGTCAAGTTGGGTTTACTTGCAACCATGGTCAATGCTTTCCTTGCTGGAAGGAATAATGCATAGACGGGAGAGAGATGGACTGAAAAATACACTCCTTCCCTCATGCAAAAAATCCCATTACCTCATTTAAGGCAACTATCCACCACGATGCATGTCAGAAAATAGGGCAAACCGCACTGGAAGCAAACATTAAACCAGAATTCCAGCAAGTGTTTATAGCTCTGCAAATTGCTCCAATTGTGAAGGCACAATGAGGAAAGGAAATGCGGGTGAGCCAACCCCAGTGACCGCTGAGAAGAATTATTTTGTGAGCGGGAAAGAAAATGAAGCTGCATGAACTGAAATGAACAAACTCAACAGCCGCAAAATGGAGCCTGGAACCAACACTGCTGGGTGGAAAATTGGGTGGCACAGAAAAACTTCTTTAGGAAGAGTGACTCATTGTTGTCCATAGGCTTCAGCAGCTTAGCCTACATTGAAAAGGCAAAATGCTTTGCCATTTCTAAGCAATTTAAATGTATTATTTGAAGAGGCCAGTCCAGAAGCTATCTGCCTAGCCGGATGCTTATATGGCCCCCATCATTGTAACAGAAGACAAAAGGAAACTTGATTTTGCGGAAGGGTTGAATCCTACTCCCATATGTTTTCGAGGCCGTTGGGTGTTTCAGGCTTTCCTCTCCCTTGGATGTAAAGCAATGACCTCATTCTTACGGATCAAACACAGCTTTCCTAACCCAAAGCAAAATGTAGATCCCACCAGCGCTAGGGAACTCACCCCGCTTCTTTCTCAAAGATAAAGGTGCCCATAGTTTCAAGGAACGAGCAGAAATGCACACTCAAAAGACAGCTCCATAACGGAGAGGAAAAACATTTCCTTGCTGTCCTGGAGTGCCATATTTGGGGTCAGGAAGGAATTTTCCCCTGGGTCAGATTGGCAAAGACTCTGGGGGTTTTTCACCTTCCTCTGCAGTATGGGGGCAAAGGTCACTTGCGGGTTTAAACAAGTGTAAATGGTGGATTCTCTGTAACGTGAAGTCCTTAAATTATGGTTTGAGGACTTCAGTAACTCAGCCAGAGGTTAGGGGTCTATTACAGGAGTGGGTGGGTGAGGTTCTGTGGCCTGCAACGTGCAGGAGGTCAGACTAGATGATTATGATGGTCCCTAAAGTCTATGAGTCTCAGAAGAGAATAGCAGGGCTCCAGCACTGCACTTGTTATAGCTGGGTCTGCAGTAAAGTTCAAGTAAAGTTGGTGGCACATAGCAGTAATTCTACTGCAGAGGTGAGTTCAGGGCCCTATAGAAACCAGTCTCAAGTCCATTTCCCTTCTGGGATGCTCTGTTTCAGTGGCACAGCTCATCCCTTCCCTATTCTCCCCTTGGACAACTATCAATTCTTCTCCTTGGATTGTTCAGCTTTGTACATCTGAGGTCACCAGCACAAGCGATGTTCCCTCCATAGTCATGGCTGGGCAAAGGGCTTACGGTCTCATCCATGTCAAGAGAGTGTTACACCAAGCACAGAAATCTGACCAATTAGGGGAGTGGGATGTTTTTCCCCTGCTGAGTCGTGATAGCCTCTAAACCATAGAATCTCAGCTATAATCCAATTTCATGGCAGAGGGAGCTTCTGAAGGTAGAGGTGAATATGCAATATTTGATCTAGGCTAGCCACTAATGTTAATAAATCCAAGATCTTCCTTCTTCCCTATGCATTTACACACAGAAGTAGTGGTCTAAGGGGAAAATTGGAGCCATGCAGAGAGAGTACTCTTCGCATTTCCACTGAATCTGACTCCTGTTTGTTTGTTTTTCCATGGAAATTCAAATCCAAAGGATCCGTTGAGTCAGCCATGACTCAGGTTCGATGGAACTAATTTGAGACCTGTCTAAATATCGGGAGTGTTAAACCCATTTGAATTCTAGAGTGACACCTGCTGGCTGAGTACTATGGGTTTTAGAGAGACAAGATGGGTGAGGTAAATATATCTCTTCTTCAGAGTCCTGTTTATCTAGGGACCTGAAGAAGAACTCCGTGTAAGTTCAAAAGCTTGGCTCTATCACCAACAGAAGTTGCTCCAGTAAAAGAAATTACCTCACCCACCGTGTCTCTCTAGTTTCCTGGGACCGATATGGCTACAACAACACTGCAAACTATTAATGGGCTCATATTTCCTGACCAAATAACCATATTTACACAGCGCCTGGACACAGGGAGGAGGGGAAATAAGGCCCCCAGGACTCTGGCTGTCTGGTTTCAAGGCTCTAGGTATCAGGAGTCAATTAGGGTCCCTCCATCTGGAAGAGGAAATTGTGATGGAGGAGCTATTCACAAGGTGGCTGTCAGACAAATGCTGGTGGGAAGACAGTGAGTGCTGGGTGACCAACAAACATGGAGGACAATCTATTAAGGAATAAGGAAGCACTGACTAGTGGCCAGACTGTGCATTCTGGAGCCCTGGGTTTTATTCCTACTTGCAAGACCTCGGGCGAGTCAATACATCTCTCTGTCCCCTGGCTTCCCCCTTTGCAAAGTGGGAATGATCATTACCTCCCTTCTGATGGGGGAGGGGGAGCGGGCGGGGCAAAGATTTTCCAAAATGACTAAGTTGCTTAGGTGCCTACATCCCATTTTTTTTCGGAAGTGCCCAAGGCATTTAGGAACAGAAGTCTCCTTGGAAGTCAATGCACATTTGAAAATTTTACCCAAGATCTTGAAAACTGGTCTCTTGTCTGCTCTCCCTGGGTCAGATAGCCAAGGTCATTAGTAGTTTTGGGTGGCTCGCTTCTCAGTTGAGGCATCTGAAAGGAACTGAATTTCAGAATTGGTTGAGCACCCGTCCCCTCCCGGCGTCTCGAGCTGGACCGCCAAAAAAACAACAACAACCGAGCCATCCAAAATATCCAATCACCTTTGAAAAATACAGGCTAGATGCCCCCAGGACCACTTTCTGTGGCTACATCTACACCACGATTTAGGGGTGGGGTTTTCAACTCCCAGCCCCGCAGTAGCTCAAGGAGAGCTAGCGTGGGTATAAACAGCAGTGGAGAGTCAGTCGCACAGGCAGCAGGAGCCCGGCTTAGCTGTGCCAACAACCTACCTACAGGGTTCCGGATGGTTTGTAGTCGGCATGCTGGGAACAACACCCCTAGTTCATAGGGTAGACATGGTTTGTGAAAACTGCATTATGCGTGCCTGATGGCAGCCTTACCCAAAAACGTCCCGATGAATCCCAGTGCTAAAAAACTGGAGATGACGAACAAGAACCCTATTCCGAGAACAGCCAAGCCTGCATAGTAGACATAGAGGCAATCCAGACCTTCCAGCTTCGGTTGGCTCCTCATGGCTTCTGTGAAACTGTGGGGGGAGAGGGGGGGAAATAAAATGAAGACCTTTAGTTGCAGCATCTCTAACAGCTTTTCTGGCATTGGTGGGGAATAGAACGTGGAAAATAAATTTGGTAGAAAGACTCTTTTTTTCCCTTTCTGGAGCTAAGCTCAGAATACAGCTCGTCGGACGTGCTGATTACTTCCCGAGAAAAGCCAAATGTCAGAGGTTTATGAGCAATGAGAGCTGTGGCCGACAGTCATTTTTACTTGGAACCCAACACAGGGCTAAAAATAGTAGCATGTTTAAATGCATTTTGTGTCACGCACGTGAGCTTCTGGGAAAAAAAAGTCACCTGCCTTGTCCACATTTACTGCTTCAGGCTGTAAAGTCTGACGGGAAGGCAGGACTTTTACAAGAATTAAGAGCTACAAAAGACCTGCGGGGTTATCTTGTCCATCCTCCCCTGTATGCCCTCAACAAAACATTTTGCAGTGTTAGACACAGGCTCAGGAATGGTTCACAGCTGGAATGTAAGATTAGAAATTCAAGAGGGAGGGTGGGTCTGGACTGGTGAAAAGACAGTGGGGAAATTCTTCCCAGAATATACTTGATACATGTAGCCTACAATAACTTCAAGCAAGCACAGGTTTACAATTACATGTTGACTTTGACATTTAGGGTGCAATCCTCTGTTGACTTATTACTGAGTGTAATACTTATGGCCCGATTGACTTAAAGGCTATGCCCAGGGGTGGGGGTTGGCAATACTGATAGAAAACATTTACATTTCAACGTGAGATAGTGCTATTATTAGGAAATGGAGAAAAGGAAAGAGGACTTGCAAGTTTATGCACATTATTTCTATGAAAATTGTTGCCATGTGAGGTCACCCTGGCTGCTGTAGAGTCCCGAGTAATGATTTTTACAAAAAGAAGAACAGGAGTACTTGTGGCACCTTAGAGACTAACAAATTTATTAGAGCATAAGCTTTCGTGGACTACAGCCCAGATCCGAAGAAGTGGGCTGTAGTCCACGAAAGCTTATGCTCTAATAAATTTGTTAGTCTCTAAGGTGCCACAAGTACTCCTGTTCTTCTTTTTGCGGATACAGACTAACACGGCTGCTACTCAAACCGATTTTTACAAAGTGGTCCCTATGAGCTGTGCATGTGACACTGCACCTATTCTGCGTAACTCCCTTCACTAACATATCCTTATGGCCCCAATTTCTGTGAGCGGACCGAGTACAACTTTATTCTTCCCATTCACACTGATGTGGCCCTTAAACAGTCTTGCCAACTCCCACGCTTTTATTGTGAATCTTGTGACAGTGGTGTGTTTCTTAAAGCCTCAGCTTCTGGAGTCATGTGATTACATGAGACTCATTTTTTTATTAAAATGAAAGCTGAAAGGTTCTAGTCTTCAGACTTGAAAAACCAGAAGGCAAATAAAAAGAACCCAACATTTATTGGGAATTTTTTAAGTCTCATGATTTTTAAACTGATCATATGACTTTTGGGGACTGAAATTATGGTTTTTGAACGCTTTTGAGTTTGGCAGTACCATTTAAATTAACCATGGCTGTTGTTTTCCTTTGCACAAAGAGCAAACTCTGCATTCTTCTGTCTTTAGATATTTATTTTTTTATTTCAGACGAAGGAAAACAACCAACAAAGAAAGAACAAAGGTAAAGTATTCATGAGACGAGCAAGCGCACAGTATCTAATTATAACATTCTGCTACTCAAACAGGTAGCTGACACTACAGCAGGCCTGGGGGGATTCTCTGTTTTAAAGGCACGGAATGACATCTCCTATCAGTTACATACCTACTTACATTCCCCACTCTCTTAACCATCCTAAACATACCCCTTTCTTGACACAAATAAACCAGCCTGCACAAGGGTCATGAGAGCAATCCCACAACTAGGCGGTGAAGCATTCACCACATCATTTTGAAAGGTCAATAGTTACCACTCTTGGGTGTGCACAGATGCATTCAACCCACTTCAGCTGTCTACAGACATAATATCCATGGTGAGTCTGTTCGGCCCATGTGCTGCCCCAAAAGCACTTGAGACTGTACAGGCCATAAACTAGCCGGCACAACACAGAGTTTCTCTTAAATTGCAAATGTGCATGAAAGGTAAGCAGGCCAGCCTCAGAGTGCATGTTCTGACCCTCTGACTCCTTCTCCAAGCTATTTTTGTCCCTCTTTCCCCCATTTGGTAAAGAAGCACAAGGCCATGTCTACACACAGACGTTACACCAATCGTTTTTTAAACTGATTTAAATTAGCCCGTGCAAAAGGCTGTGTGGACACTGCCATTTCGTCTGAAACCAAGCCAGGCTTATTTTGGTTTAGTTTAAATTGATTCGTAATTGCTAGTTTAACCTAAGCTGAAAAAAGACTGGCTTAAACTGAAACAACAGTATCCACACAGCTTTCTGCATCAGTTCAACACCACACCTGAAATTAATCCAATGTAACTTCCTCATCTAGACAGGCCACTAGACATGGCTCCGTCAGGCTCCTGCTAATGGGGCTCCTTGTGCCAGTCAGACGGAGGTGCTCTTCCTACAGGGACAGATCACACTGACTTCCCAGCCCTGCTGGGAAGTGGCTGGTTCAGAAGTGAGGAACTGAGCTCAGACTCCCCATAGAGTAGGGTGACCAGATGTCCCGATTTTATAGGGACAGTCCTGATTTTTGGGTCTTTTTCTTATATAGGCTCCTATTACCCCCCACCCCCGTCCCGATTTTTCACACTTGCTGTCTGGTCACCCTACCATAGAGCAGTATGTGCTCCCCTAACTATACATCTGTGTTGGGGGAAGGAGGGAGGCAAGGTGCCCATTTACTACCATGCTGTGATTTAAACAGCCCTGAATTAGCATTCAGATATACTCTCCTATGCAAAAGAATCAGGTACACAGCTGCAGATGGAAAACACAAAGTGGTCATGTGGGCATCTTCTAACATTACAAGCTAATGCTTGTACCTTCCCATATTGCATCTTATCATCTCTTCCGTCTTCTGCCGCTTTCATCTCCTTCCTGCTGTTCCGCACAGCTCAAGGTCACTCCAAAACTCTCTGCAATGGTTGCAATTATCTGACAGGCTGGTTACTCACACCCAGGTGGAAGGAGCAGTATTAGCAGGAGTACGTCAGCAAGATACATCAAACAGAACATCTCAACCAGGTTTGTCATCTGCCAGATCAAATATTTTGCCCATGGCAGACAAAGGGAATAGGCCCGACAGAAAACATTATATGCAGCACCTCTTTCCACTTACAACCTGGGTGGAATATTTGTGTGCATAGATCCAAGAACGGCTCCTACCAAAGTCAATGCAAAAACTGCCACTGGCTTCAACAGCACCAGGATACGGCCAAGCAGCCGAAGCATGGCCCCGGGGCAGCTGGATCAAAGCAGGCTGGTAAGGCCAGGTGTGGCCAGTTTGTCTTAAATGATCTGCACAAACCTCAGAGTGAGACAAGGAGGAGGACAGCAAGAAAGGGACACAGCCCACAGCAAAGAGCAACCTCTTGTCATCTTGCCCGCTCACGCTCAGATGCTGCTCGCCTCAAAATAAAAGCACGTTTGCCTTAAGCAGAGTACTATACAGCCTATGAAAGCAACCCTCTAGGGATGCTGCAGGACTCTTCAGTCATGCAGATGTTTGCAGATTAGGTCGCTAATGTCTGCGCAGCATTAAGGGCCTGCCCCTTAGCTGCGCTAGGGCCTGTCTACACTGCTCTGGCAGGCAAAGAGGTATCAAAGTGGGCAGGAAAGATCCTCTCGGTGCAGGGAGCCTCTCTGGCCAGCGCAGAGCTAGTGTCAAGGCTCTGCATGTCTTACTCCCAGTCCCCAGCATAAAAGGTGCATTGGCAGCATGGCTAGAGCACACGGCACTAAGGCTATTCTCTGCTTCCTAAAGCTTACGTTACAGCAACCACAAGGTTGCTCTAACTTACACTGGGGACCCTGCGTGGCCCCAGAGTACAAGGAGCACAAAGGTGGCTTAAAGCACAAGGATGAGGTAACTGAGAATCAGACCTCAGGTCTTTCCAGCCACAGCCAGCAGGTGATGTGGTTTGTTTTGGCAGGGTCTGCCCCTCCCTTACCGTTATCTCCAAATGATCTCAACCTTTCTTTTCATGCGCGGATACTCATGCAAACATCAGTTCCTCTAATCAGCATGTCTGCTTGGTCCCCTGGTGTTTAGCTTACAGCTCAGAGGGACGTGTTTGCACTGAGATAATGGACTGTCTTCCCCTGTAGTAAAGTTTTATATCTTCCTACACAGAATCTCTGTTTGCATTATACATGATGACCACAGGACTTTTCTGAATTGGTAAATAAACCTTTTAAGCATTTATTAACTTGCGCCATGACAATCGACACACAGCCTTCAGCAACTCTAATCATTTTTGCATCTATGACATGACGTTGGCAGCTGCAAGACAATCTTATCGCACTATCCGGTACCCTTGTTGTGTGGGTAAGGCACCAGCCAATCACCCTTCATTTGGATGAAAGAAAAGTAGTAGATGCATCATTAAAATGACCCTTTTAACATATGTCTCTGCAATGCTCCTTGCACCATTTGTCTTGGACATGTCAACTTCACAGTACCAGCCCAGTGTCCTACCAAACCACCATGTCATCTGTTACGAGGAGGAGACAATTAACTCCATGCTGTGTCCAGATAGGTTTGAAATCCATTGCAAATAGGAACCCTATGACCCTTCTTGCTGTAAACGCCATGATCTGAGAACTTCCCCCTATTTCATGCAGTCAGGGCAGGGAAGGAGGGTGGACCACCACTGAAGTGGGCCCTGGGCATGACCCCAAAGCACATGCATTGAGGCCCAGATCCAGTGACCTAACAGCAGTCTACCTATCTACTGTGTGCATTTCTAAAGCCCGGATCACCGTGGGATCCAAGCACCTGACCGATCAGAAGGATTAAGAAGTCACTACTGCTTTTTGACGGAAGAACATGTTCTGTGGCACTGCTTGGATGGCACGGGAGAGGAAGCTGCATCCCTGGGCCACTTTTCAGCAACTCTTATAAAGGGAAGGTCTGTGTACAGAGGTGAGTTGTGCATTGCACTCTGGGAGTGGTGAGGTCTCAGCTGACTCGACCTCTGGCAGAAGGTAGCGCACAGCTAAGGACCCTCCATAAAGAATGCCCTGTCTCAGCCCCCAAGAAGATCCATCCTGGGCTCTGCCAGCTGCAGCCTACTTGTAGATCAGAGCACACTCAGTGCAGCCTAATGCAAGAGACTGTCTGGACTGTCCCAGTGGATCGCAAGCTGTAGTCCGCGGAGCAGTGATGCACCGACTGGGGGTATACAAAGTGCTGGCAGGTCTCCTGGTTCCGGATTCTTCTTGTTTCCACCTGCCGGACTGCATTTCCAAAAGCCAAGTCTGAGACATTAAATACTTCCCCAATATTAATTTTTCCATACAAAGAATTGCTGCGGCGGGGAGGGGAGGTGGATTGCATCGGGGTCTGGCCAACTAGGACCAGCTACTGGCCTGCTTCCCTGCTAACTCTGCTGCTAGGCAACTAATAGGCCCAGCTGCACTGATCTGGAACTGCCTGATTAATCGCAGCACCTGCCTGGCTGCAGGGCCAGCAGCCTGGTTTATAAGCCCAGCAGCAACAGCAGAGCACTAGCTGCTCAACGTGCTCCTGGCCTGCTCCAGTCCCAGTCCCAGTCTGTACCTGCCCCTGCCCTAGCCCCCACCTCTGTCCTGGCTTCAAACTCCCTCAGTTACGCCTCCTGATCGCCATTCCAATTAACCCCTTGGCTCCACTTCAGGACTGCCCCTTGAATTCAGCTCTAACTCATAGGCCTGACGCTTGCTCCAACCATTAGGCAAGATTGCCCACAACTTGGTCGTTGTCAGGTTGCACAATTGCAAGTGGGAGGTGAGTTGTCCATGAGTCAGTCTCCGAAGATGTGGTCAGCGTGGTGGGAAAGGTTTCCGGAACCCCTTGCCTAGCCCACAGATGTCCTTACAAATGAACCCTACCATAAGAAAGCAACATGTGCAACCAACTGATTAGAGTGTGTTACAGTCCCCCCAGCCCTCCCATGCCTGATCAGCACAGGATAGGAGTCTGTTATAGCCACAGCTAGTGAGCACTGGCTCAGCAGCCGCTCCTCCTTTTAGTTCTAGTTCAATCTCTGATGTGTCAGCCAAGATGGTGGCTGTCACATAGGCAGATGTGCTAGAGGGGGATTATTTGACTGTTTCAATAAACAGAAAAAAGAATTTGGGGTCAGGAAGGAATTTCCCCCCGGGGCAGATTGGCAGAGACCCTGGGGGTTTTACACCTTCCTCTGCAGCATGGGGCATGGGTCACTTTCAGTTTTAAATTAGTTTAAATGGTGGACTCTCTGTAACTTGACGTCTTTAAACCATGATTGAGGGCTTCAGTAACTCAGCCAGAGGTGAGGGGTCTATTACAGGAGTGGGTGGGTGAGGTTCTGGGGGTGCAACGTGCAGGTGGTCAGACTAGATGGTCCCTTCTGACCTTAAAAGTCTCTGAATCTATAAAACTGAAGGCACTCTCCAATAAACTTCGGTCTGGAGAGGCTGCATAGAGTACAAAGAAACAGTGCTGCACAACACGTTTCTGTAGGTTGTTATGGATGGGGGGTTTTAAATTAAGAGCCCAAGGTAACAGGCCCGGTTCTCCCCACCTGTTCTCTTAAGAGAGACAAGCTCACTGAGATGACCCATCTGTTGCTCTGCACGCGACGCTAACTTTGTGAGCTAAAACAAATGGACTAGAAATAAACTAACAAACGAGGTGTGAAATTGCAGAGAATAAAGCCCATAAAGGTGGGAATGATTTTCAAACTTGTGCCGGACCAGGGGTACAAAGACATAGAAAGCACGAATAAAACTGGTTTCGGCTTATGGGAAAGGAAGGTCTCTCCTACAGGTTGCAGAAGGAAATCCAGCCAGGTACAGAGGGAACAAACACCAAGATTGTCAAGAATAGAAGCCTGAAGCTAGGCTCCTAAATCCCTATTTAGGCTAGTGAAATCAGTGAGCTGATTTTCAAAAGGGGCTCAGCACTCCCTGTTGATCAGGCCAGCCCCTTGAACTGCACTCAGAAACCACCTGGAAGCCTGTACAGTCTCCAGAGCAGAACTGCAACATGATGCTCCGGGCGTGTGAATCTCCACCAGTTAACTGGGCACTGAAATCTGCACTAGTTGAATCTTCCACAGTGGCTTCAGGTCTGACTAGGGTGACCAGACAGCAACTGTGGAAAAAACAGGACAGGGGGTGAGGGGTAATCGGCGCCTATAGAAGAAAAAGTCCCCAGAAATGGGACTGTCCCTATAAAAATGGGACATCTGGTCATCCTAGGTCTGACCCCATGTTGCTGCAGTAATAGCCCTGTGCGAGCACCTTCCTTTGGAAGATCTCCAGGGCCTGGCCAAGAAGGCTGGGTTGCTGCTGTGAGAATGAGCACTCCCCACTATCTGCCCCACAAATTTTAGCCACCCTCTCAAAACAGAGAGCTAATAATGGTCGTGAAACAACTGGACAAAGGACGGCAGAGAGCATCACCAGAGGATGTCTCTGCACGATCGAGCAAGATTTTTAATAACTGGAAAGTCTAGGCAGAAGTGGGAGGTTATTTAGGGAGATTATGCAAGCTTTTCTTCCCTGACAAAGGTTTCAGGTGCAGCGAATATGGAAGCGGCTGTAATGATACTGACACAGAGCAGTCCTACTACACAGGAATAATTAGACTGGCAGTGAGCGCTCCTCTCGGTCAACGGGGGCCGATTGTGGTAGAAGATCCAATAATTCACTAGCAGTGAATGCTGCGACCAGCAGCGTCACAATAGCAGACGGTTTCTTCCTGCCTTTACCATCAACCACTCCTTTGTCCATCCTTTTCTTCCCAGCTTCTTCTCACTGATAACTACTTAACGTTTCTAACAGCGTCTGCCTGCATATTATTTAGGTCAGTATGTAACTCGTCCCGGGGGGTGTTGACAATCGCAGCCCACAAGCCCATTCATATCTACTATTTCTACAAGGAACCCTAAAAAAAAAAAAAAAAAAAAATAAGGTCTCTTTTCGTTAAAGTTTGCTCCCCTTGTTTGTTTGACAGCACTGTGTATACGGACAGCTTCTCTGTTTTGCTGGCAGTCAGTTGCACTTCCTATCCCATGCCCTAGCACAACAAAATTGGGACAGATATTGCAACCCGCATACAGTAGTTTTGGGGGAATATATTGTATTAAGGTTATGAATGGTTTATGTATCACTGCGGGCTAGGGATTGTACACAGCAACGGGAGGGGGGGGGGAAAGGGTTGTTTTTAGCTCCTCCAGGAACTCAAAACAGTGGGGGGTGATTAAGGTGAATCACGCAGGTTGTAAATGCCTCCTGAGAGGTACCTCACCCTGGGGAGTCTTGCATAGACTGGTTCCAACTGGGCTTTCCACAGACCAGCGGCCAAAGAGAGGGCTTTCAGCATAAAAGGGCTGTGTTTAAACCAACTCAGGGCCTTTTTCCTGATCCAGGCAACGGACAGGACCTCCGGTTAAAGGGTCGTCCCAACCCGTGCCAAAGGACTGGAAAGATTCTGGCCTCCTCGAGTTCCATAAGACACCTCTGGTAAGCATGTACCATGCGTCTAGGAACTTCAAATTTTTTTTTAATGTTTTCTCTGTGATGCTTTCACGTTAAGAACAAAGATGCTGGCTCAGAAAGAGCCGTGGGGTAACTTGTAACTGCAGGCGATGCACTGTTCATAGCGCTCGGAGAGAAAGCAAAGCACAGCCACTGGTTGTTAGGTAGTCTGGCTTGCTAGGCATCCTGCAGGGTAATGCAGCCTTAAACCCCCCCAGCCAGGAAGGAGACAGATGAGAGTCTCCACTCAAGAGGGGTGATGGCGGGGAGCACAGGTGCCGACCCGCGCTCGACCCCAGGTCCCATCTCCACTCCACCCCTTCCCCCAATGCCCAACCCCTGCCCTGCCTCTTCCCACCCCCTCCCCGAGCGCACCCTGTCCCAACTCCTCCCCCTCCCTCCCAGCACCTGCTGCACGCCGCAGAACAGCTGTTCCGCGGCGTGCAGGAGGCGTGGGGAGGGAGGACGAGGAGGAGGAGTTGATCGCCGCGGGCTGCCGGCAGGTGGGAGGCACTGGTGGGGGGAGCTTGGCAGCCCTGGAGCACCCACGGAGCCGGCGACTATGGCAGGGCGATAGAAACCTTAAGTGGGTACCTTTGAGGGACCACGGAGAGGGAATACAGGTGCAGGTACCCTGAAGTGTGGCAGACATCATTCTCTCATGTCCTGCTCTAGGAGGTGCATTCAGCGCTCCTGGATACTGTTCCCCCAAACCTTGCAAGACTGTATTTTACCAGCAACGGCAGCAGGGGAGGAGCGAAAGCCTTATCAAATGTGTCTGTCAGAGGAATTTTAAATACTCCTGCCCAGTGCTCTTTAAAGGGACATGCATTTTCAAAAAGTAGCCCATTTAAAAGAAATTCAAGTTGACAGTGTCTGTTTAAATGATACCACAGGGCCCAATGTTAGATCATCTGATTCCCCCCCAGGTTATTCATTCACACCCGGGGTGGATCATGAATCATCAGCACTTCCAGCAGTGACAAATTATCAACCTACTTCTCAGAGAAAATCACCTGCATCGGAGACGGCTTCTCAGGAAAGCAGGAACCGCGTACGAGACGTCGGCCCAATAACACATCTCTTTGAATTCAGCCCGCTCGCAACAGGAAGTCCTAAAAGCAGGGCAGGAAAAGAGAGGCCTCCCTTCCATGCCCTTCTTGGGTAATGAGAGAGCAGAGAGCAGCTGGGGCACCTGCCTACCAAGACGGTCAGTCTGCCCTTTGAGGAGATAGACAGACCATCCCCCTGCAATCCAACCCGGGCTTAAGAAACAATCACCCAAAGCAACCATCCTCTCCCTAGTGTCTAACCTCCCATTCCTGAACTAGCTAATTGAGCAGCTCGCCAAGGCTCACCTCCAGCTCTATCTAGACACGGCCAATATCCTGGACTTCTCCCGATCAGCCCAGGGCATGGAGCGGAGCTGGCACTGATGGCACGGGATTTCTCCTCTGGCCATGGGCATCCAATACTCATTGCTAGACTTCTTAGCAGCATTTGAGATAGTCAATTATGCAACCCCGCTGTCCTGCCTGAAAGACGTGGCAGGGGTTGGCAAGATCCCATTGGGATGGCTTCATTCTCCTGGAACTGTCAAGTTCAGGTGAGAAACTCCAGCGTGCAGGAGACAGGGCTCGACAACTGGCTCACAGATCTGGAACTCCTTCCCAGAAGACATCAAGATGGCCAGGAACCTTAGTGCCAGCAGAGGAAAATGTAAACCCCACTTACTTTGCCCAGCCCCCACACCATAACACTGCATCCAAAAATAAATCACAACACAAACCACCAAAATCCGGCCTCTGATAGCCAGAGAAGTCTCTCTCTTTAGGTGTGCATGTTCACTTCATAACTTTGGGAGGTGCTCAGATACCATGGTGATGGTCACGGCATAGAAACCAAGAGTGAGAGAGGAAAGTAACTGGGACTTTGGCATACGTATTCAGAAAGCACTGCAAAAAGAGAAACTAGAGGGATCAGGTGACAGCACTGGAGGGAGACTGTACTTAGTCCACACAGGGGAAAGATATGAACAATTAGGCTAATACACTGGAGAGTCATTTTAGACATAAATTAAGAGGAGAATAAAGGCCTGTCAAGTCAGGCACTCTTAGGATAAATGTTGCAAACCTCTGGGGCGGCCAAACAACAGAAGATCAGAAAAGGTTTTTACAGGTAAGAGAGGCCCTGCGAGAACAAAGAACTTTGATCATGGAGAATTTTAATCTAAAGGCAATAAGAATTGCACAAAAGCAATTAATTCTCTTACGCAGTTTGCTAAACAGTTCCCTTGGTCAAAGGCCCTCCTGAAGCCATTTCCAAGAAATGAGCGGAGTTTGATAAAGAAGGTTCCAGATAGGAAGCACCTACTGTCTAAGGTGCACAATATATTTAGACCCAAGATATTCATTTCCAACTCCACTGAAGACACACAAGGCTCTCGTTGCTTTTCATTGTCCTCTCTTGTCCAGTGCAGCAAGATTTATTTCCAAGACTGGAGGAAAAGCGAACACGCTGCAAAGCTTTATTTTAACCGCTTGTGCTTTCTCCAGGGATGCTCTGTTCCCTCCCCCTGGCTCTGAGAGAGTCTTTTAAAACTGCAGTTAAAATAGAAAACCGCAGCTATTGAAAAAATTAACACCTGGTGGAGTCCACAGTTCATTCTTGCTCACAGACACCACTTACCCACATAAGACATTTGATGGATTTGTTTGTTAAATGGCTAGCATTACAGTCTCAACCTGGCACCTGAAACCACCACCAAAACCCCCCAAACCACAAGATGTTCTCTTTTGGCTTCACTAACCATCGTGCACCGCCAAAGATTCTGGACTAGGAACCTGCCCTGTAATTTATTTAATGCATGAGGCACAGTTTGCTCTTTACGAGTTAGATTGGCTCTGCCACGCTGAAGCAGACATGACTCAGAAAAAGAAAAGAAAGGAACAGCCAATGAACCAGCAAGACAGGGTTTTGCAGTCACTTTCCTGACATAATCAGCCGTTGAGATTACAGCATCTCCATTAGGCAACAGGGCACTGCTTCTGTTTTCACAATACAGGTTCGTTGCTCTTTTGCCATCTGTGCTCTGTAGTCTTTTGAGCTTGCTGATGTCTTTATATGTGCAGGGGCCAGGAATGAGGATTGAAGGCCATCATAACTTATCAGATTTTGAGCAAAGAAACAAAGGGCAGCATTTTCACTAGGGGCCCTGCAATGCTGAAAGCAGGCTCATTTTGGAGAAGTGATGGCTCTTAACAAAACTCATCTGCACACATCACCACCATTCTGACCCCACAGCTCTCGCTATTCAAGATTACCCGGCAGAGATCTGTGTTTGGACTAGAGCAACTTTTGAACCTACTTTGGTACCAACTAAATGCAGAGGTTAAAACCAAAACCACACACATACAAAAACATGGTCATCTTGGGAAGCAATGCAAATTAAAAAAAAATTTACTACAAGAGTAGGTCACTTAAGATGGACTTGATCCAGTGGATAAGTCCATGAGTCATGAAACTGGGTTGCTGCCGATGACCTGCTGTGTGACCTTGGCCAAGTAACTGCATCTTTCTGTGCCTCAGTTTACCTCCTCTGCAAACCAGTGATGACACTTCCTCGCCTTTGTAAAGTGCTTTGAGATTTTCAGATGAAGAGCACTATATAAATGCTACGTATTATTGCATAATTGGACAGAGACATACATTAGTTCAGTGTAACATTAGTGATATCCAGTAACTCGGCTGTCCCATAGCTAGGCCTTCACTCAGGGATATAAAGCCAGGCACTTCCTTCAAGCCTTCACTATGACCTGCGTGGTGATTTGGGGACTGTGTCTAGGTACTGCTTATGAATTCTAGGTGATAGTGGGAACTCCCTATGTATCTGTGTCAGACTGAAAACTCTATTTTGACTGTGAGGCTAGCCTTTGCCTCCATATTGAGCTAAAATCCACAGGAGGTAATAGGAGAAATTCTTGCACCCAGCACAAGGCTAGCAATAACAAGGTCGTTAAACTTTGACAATCGTCCATTCAACTAGAGCACTTGGGGACAAAGAGATGGCTGCCACCAGGGCCGGCTCCAGCTCTTTTGCCGCCCCAAGCGGCGAAGCGAAAAAAAGATAAAGCCCTGATCGGTGGCAGCTCAGCCACACCCCTTCGTTCTTCGGCGACAGGTCCTTCGCTCCGAGAGGGACGGAGGGACCCGCCGCCGAAGACCCGGACGTGCCGCCCCTTTCCACTGGCCGCCCCAAGCACCTGCTTCCTTCACTGGTGCCTGCAGCCGATCCTGGCTGCCACTCAGCCCAGGTTTTCAAGTCTGAACTCCAGAGGGGGAAGCTACCTAAGCAATGGATCACTGGGAGAGGAATGCTGATCATTTGATGAGGCTGATTAGAGGATCACTGAACAAAGGGGACAGGAGGTTATAAAAGAGAGAGTCTTTCACCATTTTGAGAGCACGAGCGGAAGGGCATTGACTATAGGGTCAGAGTGAGAGACTCCGTCATTCAGAGGAGAAGCGATGAACTGGGGGAAAAGGATCCTAGACACCCGACAGGACTCTCTGACCTAAGCCCAAAGAGTGCTCACAAGAAGAGTGGTGAGGAAACTGAGGCTGGGAAACGCATGTAGGCATCTCTTATTTTTGTCTGGATCTGTTTATTTATTTATTTTTTGTACTATCTAAAGTAAAGAGTAATTGTGTTCAGAACCTCTGCAAAGCCCACGTGTGGGCCTGTTTGCTTTACCTCTCACGGCCCCTGAAGAGTTAAATTGCAAAGTGCCCATACAGTTGGAGCCCGAGGAGGGGGCGTGCTCAAGCTACTGGGGAATCTAAGGGGTCAGCACTGGTCCTGGGGCAGGGCTGAGGAGAGGAGAAGAAATAGGGGACAACTGTAGTGAGGTCCCAGTTCAGGCCCCCACCATGTCTATAATGTCTGTGTAAATACAGTGAAATGGGAGGGGAGGCCCTGTGAACATGAGGTACTACGGTCTCAAATTTCTCTCAATGGGCCTGCCTGGGAGTCTAGAACAGCTGGGCTGTGGAACCCAATTTCCTTGAAGGGGTAACAGACAGAAAGCCTGTGCCTATGTGCCAGAGAAGCCAGGGGAAAGATAGTGCTGCAGTCTAAGGGAAGGTTAGGAGCGTGCCGGACTAGCGTATGGGACCCGAACAACAGCCTGGTGAGTGTCCACAAAGGGAGCTCTGCCAAGGCTGTGCATGCCAGTGGTCAAGCCATGCCAACAAATTTAGTAGCTGGCACAGCCTCTGACAACGTGGAGTACTCCACCTCTGAACTGGCTGTTGTGCGTGTCAAAAACCAGATCATACTGCATCCCAGAAAGCCGGCAACCAGCTCAACTGTGAAACTGGTTGGTGAGACCGTTCCCCTGTGAAATCCAGACTTATCTCCGTATTACATAAGCCGAATACACACATGACATTTTTTATTGCCTTAAATTCAATTATGGTCTAAACTAATTACAAGCTTCCCTACATGAGTTTCAGCAACGTGCGGTGGCCGTGAGGAATACAGGAGAGTGGGGGCGGCAGGCCGTGTCATTTCTAAGAAGCAAAATCTGTTGAAACCATGTACGAATTCCACTCAGATTTTTATGCCATTGAAATTATCTGAAGTACTAACAACCCATTAGCTCTGACCCTGGCATAACTGAATGTGGGAATTTAGTTCAGACCCATCTTTAATTACCGCGCTGCAGCTAAAGTGACTCTAATCTATCAACTCCTAGACAAAATGTGGCAAGGGGGACATCTGTAAGAATCTGTGTGTTACCTTCACTGAACTAGCATTTAAGGACATATTACCATAATGGACAGTGTCTCATCCATTCTATATTATTAGCTAACATAGGCATTATCAAGGCAGATCTCAGAAAAGAGTTTAAACACCCTGCTTGCTAAATGCACAGGTAATCCCCACTCTTCTACACAGGAAATACTGTAACTTTTAATGAGTATGCATAGATTTGTTTCCTCTGGTCCTGAAGATTAAAAAATGCCTACAGCAGCAACTGTACATGCACTGTACTGTGCAAACAGATCACGATGAAGACCCTCCAATCATTCCAGTACGAAATCAGTTAGGGTAAATAACCTTCAGAGAGAGCAGAACAAGAAAACATGATGCTTAAAGGCTGCTAACAGAGATCATTTGATTCTAGTAACTAAACACAAAGCGGATTCTGCTTTCCCCCGTTTGTTTCAATACAGAATTCAAAACTTACCCTCCACACACGCATCCCAACCCATTGATGAAAGGTGCTAGATGGATATCCTCTAGCCAGGCAACAGGGACGAGACAGACCACAACAGTGTGAGCTTCCCTAATCATCCTGCCTTTCCAGTGCACCTCAGTCCTAACCTAGAGGGATCATCTCTAAGAGCAAGAGGGTTTCTCATTCGCCATGCCATTCTTTGACTTTTCAGGTGACATTACCAGAGAGGAAGGCTGGTCCAATGATTAAAGGGCTAGCCGCAGATTTAGAAGACATGGGTTCAGTTCCCTGCTGTGCCCTTGGGCAATTTGCTTAGTCTCTTTGTGCCTCAGTTTCCCATCAGCAAAATGGGTGTATAGGACTGGAGCATAGGCAGTCTTGCCTAGTGGTCACTGCTGGGCTGGTGTCACCGAGTCAAGAACGGCCATGAGGCAGCAGGTGAACAGGGATCAGAGTAACTGCTAGCGCCGGGCTCAAAAGACCAGGGTCAGAGACCAAAGATCAGAAAGCGAGGCAATGCAAGGTCTAGAGCTGCAGCAAGCCAGAATGGCTGCATGGTTGCCCAGACAACTTCCCGGGCCCAGACAACACCCGCAACTGGCCCACGTCAGCTGACTCGGGCTCAGGCGAAGGGGCTGTTTCACTGCAGTGTAGACATTCTGACCCAGGCTGGATCCCAGGCTCTGGGACCCCATAAGGGGGGAGGGTCGCCACACCTAATATCCACGGTGTTCCTTGGATATGGCTCTACACGGCCTCCTGGTGGCAACATGGGAACCTCGGCTGCCCCAGGCGCCTCAGACCTGGGTTCTAGTGCTATAAGGGGGATAATAGCACCACCCTGTTGGGAAGTGCTCGAATACTGTGGTAACAGAGACCACATAAGTACTTAAAATAGCTCAGGGGAGGCTTTCAAAGGCAGTGGGATTTGGGCACTTCACTCCCATATGTTCCTTCAAATGTCCCAGCCTTAATGTCCATTTTATCAGGGATCTTTGCCACTGAGAGAGAGGCCACCAACTCATTTAACGCGCTGCAGTTGGATGAAAGGTGCTGCATACCCAGGGTCATCCCTAGGGGTTGGCGGGGCCTGGGACATAGGCGCAGAGTTTCTAATCTGCCGGGGGCATGCTCCCCCCGACTCCACCCCATCCCCACCCTGCTTCTTTCTGCCCCTGCCCACCTCTTCCTGCCCTACCCCTTCCCCACCCAGTTCCTTCCCCTCCCCCGAGCACGCTGCGCCCCCTTTCCTCTCCCCTCCCCCCCCCAGCACCTTCTGATGCTGCGAAACATCTGATCTGCGGCAGGTGGTAGGCACTGAGAGGGAGTGGGAGGTGCTGATTGGCAAGGCCCACTGGCAGGCAGGAGGTGCTAGGGGGAGGGGGAGGTTCTGGTAGGGGGGCTCCTCCTCGCGCCCCCCCCCGCCCACCGCTCTCCTCCTCGCTGTCTGCCCACCCACCTCCCCAGCCCCCCTCCCACCTCACCTCCCCACCCGCCTCCTCACAATTTTTTCAAAGCACGGCCCCCTCCCAAAGCACGGGGCCTGGGGCGGTCACCCCAATTCGCCATACCCCAGGGGTATCTCTGTGCATACCTGCCAAGGACCCAAGTGTGAGTTATTCTTTACACCACTAAAGCACGTAAAGTGCACCATGGGTGTTTTCCAAACACCAAGGAAGCCCCCGCCCCGGAGAGTTGGTGCTTTATTTTGGTTTTTTTTTTTTTAAAACAGATGGATACATTGAGAAGTTAAGCAACTTGTCAAGGATCAAACAGCGTGTCAGTGGCAGGGCTTAGGAGAGCACACAGCTCTCCAGCTACCCAATCCACTGCTCCTTCTCAACGCCACTTCACGTAATCACATGTTCGTAACTTGGACTGGATTCCAACCAGTGAGTGAAAGGTAAAAAGCTCCATATTGCTAAATGCCCGGCCCATGGACATGCCTCCCAAATGAACAACATCTAACATGGTATGAAAAGATTCCTTTCAGCCTAGCACGGGTGGGTTGTTTCCTATTAGGCATCTAAGCTCTCACAAAGTCCTTATGTTTCTCCAGTTAAGCATTTCAATCGCAGGCAGAATTTATTGAAATATTTCAGCATTAAGCCTCCATGTGATTAGATTATAAAATCTTTTAATTGGAGGCAGCTGAGAAATAAAGGAAGCTAAAAATGCCTCAACAATCCTACCAGGAAAGGAAGCATCACGCCGGCACATACTCTATGTATGGGTCTATTTAGTCAGCTGCAGTAGCAGACGTACTAAAGAAGCAACTTCAGATTTAAATACATATAGAGCCACAAAGACCATGGATGTAAACTTTGTGGGCCGAATTTTCCATTGCATTGCCTTTTTATGCTGCTCCACTGGGAAGGGAGTGGATAAAATTGGGCCACCTCTCCCTGCAATGCCCCCTTGGACCCAGCACTGTGCAGGGGAGAAACTCCCCGACACACACGCACACTCTGGGGACACTAGGACCCAGCTGGTGTCATCTCCCCAATTCTGCCATTTCAAATCTAGCCCAGGCTGCTGGTCCCCCAAAGCTGATACAACCTAAGGGTGATACGTGGTGACCCATGGGAAATAAGTTGGTGATCTCAGCCAGCAGCGCCTAGTCAACAGGCATTCAGATCACAGAGCCAGAAGCACCTTTGTTTGGACTCGGAGTCTCCTCAGAAAGACCCCCACAGAGAGAATGAAGGTCTTGCTGGGGCAGTAAGGGAAAACCTTGTCCAGGCAATGCCTATGCCACACCTGTTCTGCGCCTGCAGGACTTTACTCTCCAAACACCAGCAGTCCGGCATCTTTGGCCAGTATCCAGTTCATGAAATAGTAATATAGAAAATAAAACTTACAAGGAACTGTATAATGCTCTTTTTAAAAATAATCTGCTAGTTATCAATCACGATCAGGTCAGTGGAAAGACATAAGAAATCTATTGATCTTACATATGTATAGGGTTAGGGCCCCCTTATCGTAGTATCTGAACACAATTTTTAATGTATTTACCCTCACATGTCCCCTGGGAGGCAGGGCAGGACTGTTGGCTCAGGTGTACAAACAGGGAACTGAGATTCAAAGCCCAGACCCCAGGCTTGTACTCAAACCACTGGGCCATCCCTTTTCTCTGTAGAACAGGGATACAAAGCAAGAAAGTTTGAACCTCAGTGACTGATACAGTTAAATGAGGCCACCTTGAAATATTTCTGATTTTCCTATTTACTCCCCACCCTTCCCGCCTTGGAAATAGAAATATTTTTGTTTCCGTCTTTGATTTTATTTTTACCATAGTTGCGGCAAAAAAAGGGGGCTGGGCTTGGCTCCGAAATTTGGCGGGTTTGGCATAATAGGCAAATGGCTTTTCAAAGGGAGGTGGGGCATGATGTAGCCAGCCCTGTTTCCATAGTCACTAGCCCGATCCCTGCTTTAACCTGAAGTGATAAAATAGGCTCCTTACCAATGGCTCCGTATAAAGTTAAGCAGCAGGATGACAGCGCCCAGGCAGTAACATGCAGTATATGGAGAGCCACAGACTCTACTGAGAACTCGGGTTTTGTGTTCCCATCTTGCTACCTAAACGAACAAAAAACAAAGGGCGTTTGAGGCAGTGAGACATGTTGCGGTTATTTATTTTAGTGCTGACAATGCTACCCCCGTAATAGACACAGCCTTTTGATAAGAACTAAAAAGTACCGGAAGCAGAACGATCATTCAAGAATTGATTAGAAAGGAGCAGAAGATATTGAACGGACTTGGCTTAAATAGAACACGTTAGAGAACACCCCTTTCTAAATTCTGTAACCCTCTCGGGAGCTACCTTAAACCCCAGTAGTGTATACATTTTTCCATCAGGTTAGAACCTCAACGACTTGTTCACAGGGAAGCCAGGAATGGACAGTCTAAAATACACTAGCCAGGACTGTTGCTACTGTGTAGAGCGGGGAAAATATTACGGTAGTATTTTCTTTTTCTGCTGTTCCTTGTTCATGCCAATCCTTCCATACTTTCTCAGTTCTTTTGCCCTGGATCAGATAAGCCATGGCCCAATTTACTACAATTCCTTGCCTGCTCCCATACTTTATTTTGGCTTTTGAAGCCATAAGAAGATACAAACTCCAGGCCTCACAAGCTAAAACTCTTGTCACTAAAGGAGCGAGGCAGTGCTGAGTGACTGAGTTAGGTCACATGAAGTTAGCTTGTACATCTGGGCTTGGGCTGTACAAAGGAAAACACAAGCAGTCAAGAGGAGGAAATTCAGGTTGTACAGTTTCCCCTCCCAGTTCTGGCACCTGACTCTGTTCTAAAGCCCACTGAAGTCAATGGGAATTTTTCCACTGACTTCAAAGGCTCTGTATTGGGCCCCGACCCTGCTGAAGTATCGCTCCCACAGGTTGATCCTCTGCAGGGTAATTCGAGACGGAGTTCAGTGATCTGATGCCAGATGTACATTTTATCTCAAACTCCTGTGAACCTATAGATTCCTTAAATGACAGTTACACACTGGTTTACCTCTGCACGTCCATTGTGCCTTTGCCTGTTTGTGAGTCCCAGTTTTAATCACTGGGGTCTTGTCTATTCTCCTGTGTCATCTTTGTCCATTGCTATCTAGGACCATTACATGATAGAAGAGAAGAGATTTAGGCCTTGGCTACACTTACCCGCTAGTTCGACGGCTGGAAATCGAACTTCTGGGTTCGACTTATCGCGTCTAGTCTGGACGCGATAAGTCGAACCCGGAAGTGCTCGCCGTCGACTGTGGTACTCCAGCTCGGCGAGAGGAGTACCGCGGAGTCGACGGGGGAGCCTGCCTGCCGAGTGTGGACCAAGGTAAGTTCGAACTAAGGTACTTCGACTTCAGCTACGTTATTCACGTAGCTGAAGTTGCGTACCTTAGTTCGAATTAGGGGGGTAGTGTAGACCAAGCCTTAGAAAACATGATCTATAAGAAAAGGTTGAAAGAATTGGGCATGTTTAGTCCAGAGAAGACTGAGGGGGGACATGATAACAGTCTCCAAATAGGTAAAGGGTTATAGAATCATAGAATATCAAGGTTGGAAGGGACCTCAGGAGGTCATCTAGTCCAACCCCCTGCTCAAAGCAGGACCAATCCCCAGACAGATTTTTGCCCCAGATCCCTAAGTGGCCCCCTCAAGGATTGAACTCACAACCCTGGGTTTAGCGGGCCAATGCGCAAACCACTGTTGTAAAGAGGATGGTGATCAAGTGTTCTCCGTATCCACCAAGGGTAAGACAAGAAGGAATCGGCTTAGCTTACAGCCAGGAAGATTTAGGTTGGATATTAGGAAAAACTCTCTCACTATAAGGATAGTTAAGCACTAGAACAGGTTACATGGGAGGTTGTGGAATCCCCATCATTGGAAGCTTTTAAGAACAGGTTAGACAAACACTTGTCAGGGATAATCTAGCTATTTAGTGTCGGTCTACACTTAAAATGATACAGCAGGACAGCTGCTTTGTTGTAGTGCTTCAGTGTAGACAGTACAGCAACGGGAGGGGTTCTCCCGTCACAATCCACCTCCTGGGTCGGCAGAAGAATTCTTCCATTGACCTGGCACTGCCTACAGCAGGGGTTAGGTTGGCATAGCTACATCTCTCGGGGTGTGAATTTTTCACAATGCTGAAAGACGTAATTATGCCAATATAAGTTGCAGTGTAGACCAGCCTTTAATCTTGACTCTGCACACAGGGATGGAGTTAAGGACCTCTTGACCCTAGATGATCCTTCCAGCCCTACAGGTCCAAGATTCTATTATATGTTTTTTAGTAATGGTTCTGTATTCATTCACGCGCAGCCACACATGCACAGTGTATCCCATGACGATGAATTAACACCCAGTATAGCACATTCTGTTTTCAATTTCCAATGATTTCTGAGGCAGCACAGATGCAATGAGACTGTATAGACAAACAGACGGCAGGATCCCCGGCCCAAAGATCTTACGATCTAAAGAGCATTGCCCCTGACTCACCTGGGAATTCATCAATGAATCACCAATGGGAATTTTTTCCAGTGACTTTGACAGAATTTGGATCAGGCCCACACACACAGGATGGGTACCCACCCGATTCACGAACATACAGATAACTGTGTGTTTGCGAAGTGGCTGCAGCTATGTCAGTGGCACATTTAGGACCAAATTCACCTGTAAAAAGGGAATGCCACGCCATTGATTTCCACCAAGTTTCACCAGGGCTGAACATGGCCCGCCTTGCATGTGTCTTGTAACTCCATCTACGTATATATTCTAGGTGTATTTGATAAATGACCAGTTCTTAGAAGCAAGAGGAGGGAATTTGGAAGGCAATGCTGGTCCAAAAGCACAAAGTGCGACCTCTTGCGAGTAAGGCAGACTTTGCCAGGCGAAGAGATGCAACACTCAGATAAGCAGGGCACCAGTTTTGCATGCCAAGAGTTGATTCAATTAGTTATGCAATGATTGTCCTGAAATTACAGCTCCACTAATGACTGAGAAATCAGATTTATAGTCTCTTGCTTGCTGGTATAAATAGTTTGTATTTTAAATTGAATTTAAAGCATAGTGCGTCACGCTGCTGCTAAAAAGGGATCTGCTGTTTGAATCTGTCAAAGGAAGAAACAAGGTCGGATGAGTTACCGCCTTTTGAATTTTTTTTTTAAAAAGGGACCACAACAGATGATTGAGTCATGGGGGGAATGTAGCTATATGTTGGTAATTTATGCAAACTTCCTAATACTGATGCTTTTGGGGATTGGTCCTGCTTTGAGCAGGGGGTTGGACTAGATGACCTCCTGAGGTCCCTTCCAACACTGATATTCTATGATTTCAATGGGAATTAGTCTGGCTGCACTCAATTGGATTGTGACTTGAGGCTTATTTTGGAAGATTCTAACACATCCACAGAGTACTTCACTCAGGGAGTAGGTCAAATGCAAATCGGGACACACACTTTTCCTACAGCGCCTAGATTGGCACGGCTGCCCCTGCTGGATCAGAGTGGAGTGCATCAATTAGTCTCTCCTGAAACACAAATCTTTGGAGGTCCACCGAAGTGACCGCGGTGGTCCCTTCTGGCCTTTACAAAACAAAAACCCCTCTGCATCTTTGATACATTTTCAATTAATTTCAGCTGAGAATGAACACCCAACCGGTAGATTTCCAACTCTTCAAAGTAGAGATTGTCTCTCGCTGTGTGTTTGCACATCACCTAGCACATTGGGGCCCCACCCAATTGTGTTGGGGGCCTCTAGGTGCTACCTCACTCCAAATAATAAATGATACAAACCACAAAAATTAACGTGAAGTGATTTGGAGTATACTAGATGACTATTACTTCTTAGCCCCTCCTCCTGCTGTCCAGATACCTCAGCAATACGGGGGTACGGAGTGGCTAGAAGGATCTTAAAAGTGCATTAATTGCACAAATTCTCTGCTGCCAGGCCCTCTTTTACTTCGCTGCAGTCACAACCGCAAAGAATCTGACCCTACAGCTATAGTATCACAGTGCCCGTGTGAGGGAGGTAGCGAAGTCTTACAGATTGAATAAGGGGTTTTGTGACTTGCCCAAAAGTCACACAACAAAAGCCTGGGTGTAGACAACAAAATCCAGGTCTCCTCAAATTTAGGGTGACCTTGCTGTGTCACTCTGGGGGGTGTGTGAAAAATTCACACCCCTGAGAGACAGATTTAAGCCAACCTAAGCCCCGCTGTAGACAGGTCAATGGAAGAATTTAGCTACCGCCTCTCGGAGCGGTGGATTTATTACAGAGATGGAAGAACCTCTTCCGTCACTGTGATGAGTGTCTAAACCAGGGGCGCCAGAACAGGGGAGGTCAGGGGGCCAGGACCCTCCCACTTTTTACCAGCCATAAGGGCGAGCAACGCAGGGAGAGGGTGGAGAGGAGTCTTGGGGGAAAATGGGCAGCATGAGGGCAGGGCCCTTGGGGAGAGGAGCCGTGTGAGAGCAGGGGCTCGGGGAGAGGTGCGGTGTGGAGAGCAGGGCCTTGGGGGCAGCGCAGTGGGGGTGAGGCCTCAGAGGGAATGGGTGGCGCTGTGAGGGCAGGGCCTCAGGGGCAGGTGCCTGAACCGTGCTGTAGCCCCCCCCACACACTTTTAGGGTACTTCCTCCGCTCCTGGTCTAAACTATAGCCGCACAACCACAGCGCTTCTCGTGGAAACATAGGCCAAGACTTTCACTACCTGGTAAAGCTTCCCCTGCTCTTGATAAGTCCAGTGATGACCAAACGTTATTTGTGTAACGTTTTTCCAACACTCAGAATAAAAATACTTCAGTAGAAGTCTCTTGAAAGCCTGCTCTAGGGACCCATGTACTCTGTGTCATTTCTTGTTAAACTTTTTTACATTGACTAGAATAGCTTGCCGACGTTACAAGTAATCCAATGTTTCTCACAAACCATGATTCATACTCGATTTGAGCCCTTTCCCAGCGATTTGTACAAATGCTCAAAACACAAGTAAAGGAAACAAACACACACCTCAAATGGCTTGCTTCTGAACAAGAAATTGATTTGGATTGCCTGGTCGTTTATAGGTGCAAAAATCTTATAGCATTTATTTCATAGAATCATAGACTATCAGGGTTGGAAGGGATCTCAGGAGGTCATCTAGTCCAACCCCCTGCTCAAAGCAGGACCAATCTCCAACTAACTCATTTAATTTGAGCAGGACTGTAAAAATCAGATTACAAATGTGACATCCACTTCAAAAGCAGCTTCAGCTCTCAAATTTGCTTAAACATTTAATCTACTGGAAATGCTATTTATTGCTTTGTGTGCACCACTGACAATATCCTTTCATTAATATTTAGTGTTTGTTCCAGGGAAATGGATTTTATTCCATCATCCAAGCGAGCTGACTTTTAAATGTGTTACATTTTAATTTGCTCAGCACCGGCTTTGAAATAGAGGCTTGGTTCTATTTTGTGTGACTCCATTTTTATATTTGGTTTACCATAGATGAAACCAGATGCCACTGAGCCTGAGAGATCTTTGGCATCTCTATGCTAATCCAGCTGTCTAGGTCCTTATCTGACCCCCCTTTCCACAGTATCAGAGCCCCTCACGATCATTAGTGAATTTAGCCTTACAATGCACCTATGAGGTAAGGAAGGATTAGCATTGTGTAGAAGCAACTACATTAATGCAAACTAGGTACCTTTCAGTTCACACCAGGAGGGTTTACATGGGGCAACCAGATTGCAACACAGTACAGCGCTCTACAGTTCACATCCCCATAGTCCAGACTGCGGTGCCTTGTAGACGAGGCCCAAGTGACTTGTCCAAAGCCGCACAGGGAGCATGTGCCAGAGCTGGGAAGTAAACCCAGATATCCTGAGACCGGAGTTCGGTGCTTTCACTCCAAGGCCACCCTGATGCCCATAAGGGACAGATGGGATGGCCGGTGTGTTTTAATGTGTTCTCCCACGGCGCGTAGGAAGCACCCTCTCCCACTTGCAGAGGTGTGCTCCAGCACACGGCACATGTAAGGAAAGGGGTGCCGGGATCTGTGGGTGTTCCTGAGCTGGTCTCCAATTCATTCTGCCCCTTTACCTGGGCTTAGGGGAGGAAGAGTGAAGGGGGAGGATTTGTCCCTAGACCTAGCGGATATTGCATCATTCACTGGCACAAGGAACTCTACCTACGTGGTGTTTAGGAAACAAGACACCAAGAACTCTTTTCACACCAGCAGAGGGGCCGTCCAGCTGACAGGCAGGTAAAACAAGCATAATTAGCATGATGGGAGTGTCATTAACATAATTTGTGATAACAAAAGGTTGTGAAGGGTTATTAAACTTCATGTTTCAGGCCATTCTCTAACTAGTAGACCCCAGGATGAGACCCAGTGGGACGGGGGAGCAAATCACCCCACAACTGCCAGCTGCAGGGTTCTTACACCTTCCTTCGAAGCATCTGGTGCTGCCATTGTCGGAGACAGGACATTGGGCTAGATGGACTTTGATTCTGATCCAGTTTGGCAACTCCTAGGCTCCTAAGCTGTAGTCAGTGCGACGGAGTTAAAATTAGCAGAAGATCTACTGAGGGCTAGCCGCTCTTAGGTGGGTTAGCCCCAAAGAGAGGCAAAGGAGAAGGTTTGGGGGGTGGGATGCAGAATGTCCTGCCGAACTCAAGGATCCTAGGGGATCTGCCAAAGATCAGAGCCACACTGCCTCCAAGCCCCCCAGCAGTAGGGGAGCACAATCCCAGAAGTCATGCTGCCCGCTGGCAGATGTCATTCATGGATGGATTTAGTCTGTGGCAAGTGAACCCACAGGAGTCACGGCAGACTAAGTCCACTCTGACTTCCATATGGTTAGAGGGGAAGGCAGAAACATCTCTTTATGGGCCCAATCTTCCGGGACCTGCTACCTAAACCGCGCAGGAGTAGAGGGCTGCATAGCATCTGAGTTGATCCTTGCAAATTAATAAAATCCTTGCAACTCTACCATAAGACCCCTAGCAAGGCACGGTTTGCTTGCCTGTACATCACCTGCACATAGCTCGTGAGTGTCTGGCATTATCTTGCTCATAAGTCAAACACAAGACTTCAGTGCAAATCTGGGAGAAGGAATCAAGCCACCTGTCTGTGCTTGTGCTTTTTGTGGCCTAGAGAACGCCTATATCTGGCCATTCTGAACCCCCAAATCGCATGTGTGCTATGACAACAAACACTGATTTCTGCTGGATGGTTTCCTTGAATAATTCATTCTGCCCCGCCCCCCCCCCCCCGAGTCTAGAGGATCCAATGAATCAGCACATAGAATCATAGAAGATGAGGTCCCTTCCAACCCTAAGGAGGTCATCTAGTCCAATCCCCGCTCAAAGCAGGACCAACACCAACTAAATCATCCCAGCCAGGGCTTTGTCAAGCCGGGCCTTAAAAACCTCTAAGGATGGAGATTCCACCACCTCCCTAGGTAACCCATTCCAGTGAAATAGCGTTTCCTAATATCCAACCTAGACCTCCCCAACTGCAACTTGAGACCATTGCTCCCTGTTCTGTCACCTGCCACCACGGAGAACAGCCGAGCTCCATCCTCTTTAGAATCCCCCTTCAGGTAGTTGAAGGCGGATATCAAATCCCCCCTCACTCTTCTCTTCTGCAGACTAAACAAGCCCAGTTCCCTCAGCCTCTCCTCATAAGTCACGTGCTCCAGCCCCCTGATCATTTTTGTTGCCCTCCGCTGGACTCTCTCCAATTTGTCCACATCCCTTCTGTAGTGGGGGGCCCAAAACTGGACGCAGTACTCCAGATGTGGCCTCACCAGTGCCGAATAGAGGGGAATGATCACTTCCCTCGATCTGCTGGCAATGCTCCTACTAATGCAGCCCAATATGCCATTAGCCGTCTTGGCAACAAGGGCACACTGCTGACTCATATCCAGCTTCTCATCCACTGTAATCCCCAGGTCCTTTTCTGCAGAACTGCCGCTTAGCCAGTCGGTCCCAAGCCTGTAGCGGTGCATGGCATTCTTCCTTCCTAAGTGCCAGGACTCTGCACTTGTCCTTGTTGAACCTCATCAGATTTCTTTTGGCCCAATCCTCCAATTTGTCTAGGTCACTCTAGACCCTATCCCTACCCTCCACATGCTTTTCTCAAATGGCTGCTGGACTAAGAGAGGAAACGGGGCATATAACCCATAACCACCCAGCAACAAACAGTGGTAAGTAGATGTCCACAGTAGGTCGGATTATATTTAGCCATGACTGTTACTGTGGACTGCATTAATAAATCACCCCACATTGTATCACTTAACTGATCCGACACCAATTCCCTCCCCTCGGACTTGTTCACTGACAAGGCCCGGCGGGCACACTTTCACGTAACTGAAGAAGGATTTGAGAATGAAATGGATACTCAGCCAGGATTGGACATTACTAATCCCTGGGTGTTGTCAAAGTGACAGCTGTCTGCCGTGAGGGAATGGAAGCATTAGCAACGCTTTAACGAGACATCATTGGCAGCGGGAGACTCAACCAGCAGGAGCTCTTCTAAGTCTCTATCTACATTCATCACAGTGTGTGCCTACGACATCACCTGCACCCTCACACCAGGGGGTGTTCTCATCCATCGGCAAGAGTTCTGAAGGCATTTACTACCCTGCCATCAGGACTCATGTTCCATTGTCAGCAAGAACGTGATCAGCAGAAGCTCTGGGCAGTCAAGGCAAGAAAAAAAAGAATAGAAAAAAACCGCAAATTAATTTGTACAACCTGGTAATTGTAGCTGCTATCTGTATGAAATCTCTAATGAGTTTATTTAAATATGTTCTCCGTGCAGGTCATACAGGAATTATCAAGGTGTTTCTGCAGATGAGATATTGCCATGCAATTTTCGACGGACCAAGTGCTGATTAGGAGACATTAATTAGCTGCTTAAACAGTACCTGACTTGCTGTTACAATCAGCCATTATCTCACCTCAACCTTATAGTAGAAGAATAAACATCAAGAGCCCATCTGAGGGTCTGGTTTTCTGAATTAATCTTTCGGATTAAGACCATTCCCCTTTAGGTGCACGTCTGCCTCCCCCGGTGCCACTGAAAGAATGGACACGAGAGGAAAAGAGCCAGATTGCCTTGAATGAAAGAGTTCATGTCCCTCTGACTTTCTAAAGGGACATCAGCTTTTCCAGCACATCAGATACAAATGACCGGTCTTCACCTCTTCCCCAGCCCCCGTCGACCCTTGTGCACTGCTGAGCGTCAACTCCCAACCCTGCCTCGTCAACCATGCCAGTCTTTACCATTCAGCAGTCCCATGCTTCCTCTAACGCAGAGGTGGGCAAACTTTTTGGCCCGAGGGCCACATCGGGGTTGTGAAACTGTATGGAGGGCCGGGTAGGGAAAGCTGTGCCTCCACAAACAGACTGGCCCCCTCCCCCTTCCCACCTCCTGACTGCCCCTCTCAGAGCCCCCAACCCATCCAATCCCCCCCCCGTTCCTTGTCCCCTGACCGCCACCCCGGGACCCCGCCCCCTATCCACCCCCCCCCCCCATCCTCTGACTGCCCCGACCCCTATCCACACACCCGCCCCCTGACAGGTCCGCCGGGACTTCCACGCTGATCCAACCCCCCCCCCCATTCCCCATCCCCTGATCGCCCCCCCCCCGAACCTCCACACCATGCTCCCTGTCCCCTGACCACCCCCCGGAACCCCCTGCCCCTAACCATCCCCCAGGACCCCACCCCCTATCCAACCGCCCCCTGCTCCCTGTCCCCTGACTGCCCCCACGACCCCCTGCCCCTTATCCACCCTCCCACTCCCCTCCCCCTTACCATGCCGCTCAGAGCAGCAGGACTGGCTTATTGGAAAGCCTGGGAGGTGGGCGGGCGCAAGCCGCACAAGCCGCGCAGCCCGGCAGGAGCAGCAGGTCAGAGTGCTCCCGCGCGGCAGCATGGCTGCAGAGGACGGGGAACAGCAGGAAAGGGGCCGGAGGCTGGCTTCCCCAGCCAGGAGCTCAGGGGCCGGGCAGGATGGTCCCGTGGGCTGGATGTGGCCTGCGGGCCGTCGTTTGCCCACCTCTGCTCTACCGCCTGCATCCTTTCTCCCATGCTACCCCTTATGCATAGGCGGTGCTCCCCATAAACACCTGCAAAGCCACTACAGCATCACCCTCCAAGTCTCTTATTAGAGCTCACCTCTACTGCGATGCCTACATAACACTGAATGACAGCTAGGCAACTGCTGTTCTACCACTGCTGGTTATTACATTGATCACAGTCATCTCACGGTTACCTTGTGGGCCCCACGGGTTCGTTGAATCCGCCTGTTGTCTCTTGTCTTAGCCTTAGATTCTAAGGTCCTGGGGTCAGGAATTGTCATTTCATGGCGTGTTTACCGTGCCTAGCTCAATGGGACTCTCCTCCATGACTGGGGCTGCTAATGCAATGCAAATATCGACTAATAATGCCATTGAAAAATTAAGAATTAAAAGTAGTTTCAGATGATCCAACTGCCCCTCAGTTCTGCCCACCCCAGCAACTATTTCCCCCCTCGCCGTGTGAAAGAGCCACCCAAAGCACAGGGGAAATGGGCAAACTATGACCCCAGTCCCGTAATGGCACCTGCTGGCGCAGCTCCTGCTGCAAGCGGGTAGCGGCACAGCAGTAAACCTGAATTTCCGTTTTACTGGCTGCCAAATATGTCCAGGCCTTGAACTGCGTGGGCAGAGGTCTGCGTTGAGGAGAACCTTACCCTTCTTGCAAGTAAGGGTATCAGAATCTGGCCCCAAGCAAACAGAAGAGTTTGTTGAGGGGAAATGCACACATGGCAAACGAAGTGAACTCTGAGACTTGTCATCACAATGAGGACACTGCGAAGTCCACGTGTGGGTGGGCCAGGGAAGTGGAAGAGCCAAACCAAATTTAGAAAATTCACTCTCCATAAACGGGGGAGTGGGGGCATGGAAAGGGTTAGGTATTTTGTTTCCATTGGCCATTCCAAATACTCCGGGCATCGCTGCCATGCAGAGGGAGCACTCTGACCTGCTGCCCTGCCAAGGCCATTCCCAGAAACGCCAACTCACAGAGGCCACAAAGACAAAGTGCTTCTCCATTCCCAGGATCGATCAAAGGGTTTCCGATAAATACAGGATGATCCATCCTGTCTTCCAGCACCCTTGAGGAAGCCCCCACCAGCTGATCTCAGACTAACAGGTTCTGCTCGTGTCTTCAGCTGCTAAAAGCTATTTAATTGCTTCCCTCCTGCACAGAGTACAATAGCAGCTCTGTACTGCAAGTCTTTTCTGTAGCGGCCAGGTGGTCAATGACAGACAGCAATGAGCTGGCAATGGATTTCTAAAAGAGCTTTTTAAAAATAAAAGAATAAACCTATGCAGCAATTTTAGTCAAGAATCTTCCACTAGCAGCTAGTAGATCACCAGCTTCCAACCCACGCAACTTACCCCCCAAAAAAGAGCAAATTAAAACATTTCTCAAGGTGTTATGTGTCAGGTGAAGGGTCTGATTTAGAGTGTCAGGACCTCTGGGCTGGAGAGCTTGTCTTTCTACACATGCTGTGTGTATGCCAATATTACTAATAATTAGGTATAAAATGTACCATAGCAAAATTCACGTGGTCACATTTCACAGTGAAAAGTGTAATTCCCAGTAGCTTGATAGGACATACGACCGTCCCTTCTTATTTTCCATTCATGGCATTATCCAGCAACGAATCGCAGTAATCAACTTTTATTATGCAATTAGTATACGGTTTTTGTTTGGTTTTACTTCTAGGGTTTAACAGTCATGCAAAATATAGGCCATTCTGTTCAGGAAGCTGGCTGGCTTTGTGATTACAGCATCAGACTAGATCCTGGAAGATCTGGGCTTTGTTTCTGACTCTGACAAGTCCAAGGTTAAACAAGAAGGCTAACCCAATCAAGCCCTCTGTTTTCCAGATTCCCCTTTATGGATGATGAGACTTAACTCATTAATATTTGTAAACGATTTCGAGATCCTCAGGTGGAAGCTGCTGGTCCAATTGCCGCTGAAGTCAAGGGAGGTTATTCCATTGGCTTTATTCGTCTTTGGATCAGGCCCTGAGGGTTTTTTTTTTTTTTTTCAGCCAAAAGAAACAGCAGTGGAGAGTTCACACGTGTGGTAGCATTTCCTAGCCTGGTAAAATGGCACATGAATGATCAGTTTACTAATTTTTGTCTCCACTAGAATTTAACCAGCAGGTGAAGAAACAGTTTCACATAGAAAATAAGGATCTGCAGAATTCCTGTGAGAGCAGGTGAGAATCCAAGGAAGGACATGAGAGACACTAGCACCTGAGAAAACTGAAGAGAAATCCCAGTAAACAGCAGACTTATCAAGGGTTTTTTATGCAAAAATCAAGATTGTGTATGTGTCTTGTTGGGAGAGATGCTTGGCCTAGCAGCCGGAGCAGCTCTGGCCCTAAACTTTGCTGGAATTTTGACCAGGTTTTTGGGTCTCATTTTCCCAGTTGAAGATACTAGCACATCTCTCTGTGTTGAAAGGGTTTAGAATGACTTCCTAAGCACCGGCTGCTGTTACTACAATATCCCACGCTGAAAATGGCAATTTAAGTACTAGAAATTAAATGGTTTTCTCTGGTGTCTCTACTGCAAAGAGCTTGGTGCGTGTTAGATACTAGAGAAGTCATTTGGGGCTGGTGTCAGATCTTCAATAACAAGGACAGAGTAAGACTACTCTGTTATTTAAAAGGGGTAAAATCAATACTAGAAAAAGCTGGGTTAATTGAACAATGCATAAGTTTAGCCTAAAGAAACTATCTCCAGCGAATGTAATTGGACTGAAACGACATAGGTCACCTCGGTTTAATAGCCTTGAGCTGGGGAAACAAAACAGTTCTTCAGGTAAACAGAGAAGGGTTTCATAAGGACTAGAGTGTAGTTTACCTCGGAGTAGTCTTTTGAGATTACTTCCACACGCGCCTTTTACCTTAAATCCACCCATGATAAATAGCCTGATAATAATTTCATTTCTCTAATAGTGTTTACGTGATTTCTGGTGATGGAAGTCCCATCTCATTAGCCCGTTGCAATAAAAACAAGCCCCGCTCAATGTTCTCTAAAGCAGCGTAAGTTTGTAAATGTTCCATGAGCCGAATCCTCTTCCGTTTTAGCAAAAAACAAATGACGCGGAATATAATCTCACATTCACTAGCAATTTCCATCACAAAAATCTGAACAGTGGCTCTGCGGAGCAGAGAGCCCATTGTTTGCATAACAGGATCCAAGCTGAAGATAGACACATTCAAATTGTAAATAAGGCTTAATTTAAAAAACCAACAACATTGCAGGTAATTAACCATTGGAACAGCTACCCAACGGAGGTGGTGGAGTCTTTAAATCCAGACTGCGTGTCTTTCTACAAGATATGCTCTAGCTAGATGTTATTGGACTCAATGGAAGAATTACTGGGTGAGGGTCTCTGGCCTGTGCCAGGCTGGGGGTCACACTAGATCAGGGGTCGGCAACCTTTCAGAAGTGGCGTGCCAAGTCTTCATTTATTCACTCCGATTTAAGGTTTCGTGTGCCAGTAATACATTTTAACGTTTTTAGGTCTCTTTCTCTAAGTCTATAATATATAACTAAACTATTGTTGTCTGTAAAGTAAATAAGGTTTTTAAAATGTTTAAGAAGCTTAATTTAAAATTAAATTAAAATGCAGAGCCCCCCGGACCAGTGGCCAGGACCCGGGCAGTGTGAGTGCCAATGAAAATCAGCTCGCGTGCCGCCTTCGGCACACGTGCCATAGGTTGCCTACCCCTGAATGATTGCAATGGTCCCTTCTGGCTTTAGAATTTACACACACAAAATGCTACAAAAATACTAATTGATCCACCACACCCTAGGGGAGGTGGAAAGCTATTCTGAACTCCCACTTTAAGGTGTGGCACAGACAGGCCAAGTTCCTTGGCCAAGATCATATTATGTGGCAGAGACAGAGTACATGATATAATGGAGGAGTTCTGGGCTCCCCGTCCTGTGTTTAAGTCACCAGACCGCATTGCTAAAATACACTGAATACCCACTTCACTCCCTCTACAACCACAAGCAGAGTCTCTTGGAGTAAACACAAAGCCAGCTGCAGAAACTTATCTTCCTCAACGAGTATGAGAGAGCAAAGGAATGGGCCCAGATGGAGCAGGTGGACGGGGTTCAGGGAATGTATCAATATTTGGGGTTTGTACCAGAGGCAACCTGGAAGAATACTAGTCCTAGGGCTAGCTGGAGGTTACTTATTTCAGTTATTCCTAGGACAGAAAGTGACAGATGTTTGTTTAATGGAATTTTGCCCAACTTTTTTTTTTGGGGGGGGGGAGGAACTGACTTTCAGTTTCAGCAACTTTGATTTGTGCACAACTTCATTTTATTTACAACTCTAATTAAATGGTTACGTCTGCATACTAACTCCCCCAACCCTGTATTTTCCCATTTTTTGATGCAAAAGCCATTTTCACCCCCAAATACAGGCCCGTTTTTCCTTGCAAAATTCAGAGACCAGGCTCATTCTCAAATCCATAACAAAAGGACAAAGGGGGGGGGGAGGAGGGGATTTTCAGGTGGTTTAGAATACTGTGCTCATCTCTCAACCTGAATTTGCTTTCATACAAGCCAGTTTACGTTCCAAAGAATTGGAATGACTGGAAGGGTTGTGATGGCCATTTTTAAATCAAGATTGGATGGTTTTCTAAAATACATGCTCTAGTTCAAACAGGAATTAATTTGGGGAATTCCTATGGCCGATGTTAGACAAGAGGTCAGACTAGATGATCGTAGTGGTCCCTTCCAGCCTTAGAAGAATACATTTTTGGGGAAAAAAAATATCAAAATCACTGTTACCATTTCAGTGCTGCTGACAAATCTTAAGGGCAGGGCAGAACATCTTTCCCTAAACCTCTGAAAGCACCTGGCTTCGGGCTAGATTACAAAAGTCAGCAGAACTATTTGTTTTAATATAAATTCACCCTTCCCCACATTGGTGAACCTATCTAGCCCACAGAGTTTACATTGCAGAACAATGTTCAGAATCACTCGCACACGGGTTATCAGAGATCTTACTGCATCATGTTGCCCTCTCACCTCATCCTCTTTACCAATGATATCACCCTCGGCAGCTTATTTGACCACCTCTTTCTTAAGCTTAACTGGGTTTGTTTCCATGCCAATCTCTCTGCACAGAGCATCCTTCCTGAGCCAGTGCACAAAGTCACATCCCTCTCCTGGTTTAGGCCATGATTCATCAAAGGAAGTGCCTAAGTCTTATTGAAGTCAATGGGATTTAAAGAGATGCCTACATGCTTTGCTGAAACAGGCCTTATCTCTACTCTGAAGATCCACTTCTACTGTGACATCTACAAAAGTTATTCAACAATAATATTTACAGATCCTAGATAGAATCGAAACCAAGTTTCTTTGCTACAACATGTGATGTATTAGTATTCACCAAGGAACCACGTTAATTTACTTATGACACCTCTCCTCTAGAGACCTTCCCTCCTATCCTGTCCCCCCTGCTCCATTGTGACATTTCTGAAATCAGACCCTGATCCTGACATCTGGGCCACATGGGCAGAATCGAGCATCGGGATGGAATCCCTCTGAAGTCAATGGTGTGGCCCAGATGGAATCAACTGCAGGAATGGGGCCCTAGATTTTGGGGGGCTTGTTCATGTCTTTTTATATTGTGAGGCACCTATCACACTTTTGGATGCTGTCAAATAATAAATGCAAATCTGTAACCAACCTACTCCCACAGTAGCAATTTATATTGGTCAAATATAATTAGGGGGTTTGGCTATACTAAAAATGGTCAACAGCACTTGGCAAATGCACCCACCTAACAAACGTATCTGACTGGCCAAATCTCCATTGAGGCATCCGCAGAAACAGTAAGTATTTTAACCATCTGCCAATCTTTTAAAAGTTGCATTATCAATAGGTGTCACAGTGTTTTAGTGACTGAGCTCTGGAATCACTTCTAGCCAGTTTTGAAAGGTCAAGTGGTTCCAGGTGTAATAGAAATGAAGCAATCCGAGAAATCTGACATTTATTAAATCCTCTTATCATTGCTCTAGTAAGGCATGAGAACTAACTTGAGTTGCTTCTTGTTCTTCCATAGGACATTGCAACATACCACGGTGGTTCCTCTGACGCAACATGACATTAGGGGTTGCAAAAGGGTCCAATCTTGCCACCTTTGCTCATGCTGAGTTGTACCTCACTGTGCAAGTAGCTTGGAATCCGGTTAATTTCTGACTTCCCTCTTCATTCACCTGAAAATTTAGGTTGGGGAGATGGACCGGCCAAGATGTCAAGTAGGACAATTGTTAAAGATTCAGAAGAAGATGATAGCCCTTCCAACATGCTCCGCTAATGGGTGGTGGGAGGGACAACCTGGAGGTTTTGGAGAAACGATAACATAAGCTTCTCAAACTGCAAACACATCAACATCCATCCATCCCATTATGACCAAACAAGGAAAAACCAAACCAAACCATGCCAAATCTTCAGCCGGACATAGAATCATAGAACTGGAAGGGACCTTGAGAGGTCATCTAGTCCTGCCATGAGTGCATGGGACAGGACTAAGTATTATCTAGTTCTCAAACTGGGGGTCGGGACCCCTCAGAGGGTCACGAGATTCTTACATGGGGGGTCATGAGCTGTCAGCCTCCACCCCAAACCCTGCTTTGCCTCCAGCATTTATAATAGTGTTAAATATAAAAAAATGAGGTTTTAAATTAATGGGTGGGGGTCCACATTCAGAGGCTTGCTATGTAAAAGGGACCACCAGTTTGAGAATCACTTATCTAGACCATTCCTGAAAGGTGTTTGTCTAACCTGCTCTTAAAAATCTCCACTGATGGATATTCCACAACCTCCCTAGGCAATTTATTCCAGTGCTTAACCACCCTGATAGTTAGGAAGTTTTCCTAATGCCCAACCTAAACCTCCCTTGCTGCAATTTAAGACCATTGCTTTTTGTCCTATCCTCAGAGGTTAAGAAAAACAACTTTTCTCCCTCCTCCTTGTAACAACCTTTTAGGTACTTGAAAACTGTTATCATGTCCCCTCTCAGTCTTCTCTTCTCCAGCCCAACCACACCCAATTTTTATCAATCTTCCCTCATAGGTCATGTTTTCCAGACCTTGAATCATTTTTGTTGCTCTTCTCTGGACTCTCTCCAATTTGTCTACATCTTTCCTGAAATGTGGTGCCCAGAACTGGACACAAATACTCCAGTTAAGGCCTAATCAGAGCAGAGTAGAGTAGAAGTATTACTTCTCGTGTCTTGCTTACAACACTCCTGCTAATACATCTCAGAATTATGTTAGCTTTTTTTGCAACAGCATTACACAGTTGACTCATATTTAGCTTATGGTCCCCTATGACCCCCATATCCCTTTCCGCAGTACTCCTTCCTAGGCAGTCATTTCCCATTTTGTATGTGTGCAACTGATTGTTCCTTCCTAAGTGGAGTACTTTGCATTTGTCCTTATTGAATTTCATCCTATTTACTTCAGACCATTTCTCCAATTTGTCCAGATCATTTTGAATGTTAATCCTACCCTCCAAAGCACTTGCAACCCCTCCCAGTTTGGTGTCATCTGCAAACTTTATAAGTGTATTCTCTATGCCATTATCTAAATCATTGATGAAGATATTGAACTCAGAACTGATCCCTGCGGAACCCCACTCCTTATGCTGTTCCAGCATGACTGTGAACCACTGATAACTGCTCTCTGGGAACGGTTTTCCAACAGGTTTTGCACCCACCTTATAGTAGTTCCATCTAGGTTGCATTTCCCTAGTTGGTTTATGAGACGGTAATGCGACACAGCATCAAAAGCTTTATTGAAGTCAAGGTATACCACATTTACTGCTCCCCCCCCCAGCCACAAGGCTCGTTACCCTGTGAAAGAAGGCTATCAGGTCGGTTTGACACAATTTTTTCTTGACAAATCCATGCTGTTACTTATCACCTTATCTTCTAGATGTTTGCAAACCGATTGCTTAATTATTTGCTCCATTATCTTTCCAGGTACAGAAGTTAAGCTGACTGGTCTATAATTCCCTGGATTGTCCTTATTTCCCTTTTTATAGATGGACACTATATTTGCCCTATTCCAGTCATCTGGAATCGCTCCCGTCTTCCATGACTTTTCAAAAATAATTGCTAAATGCTCTGATATTTCCTCAGTCAGCCCCTTGAGAATTCTAGGATGCATTTAATCAGGCCCTGGTAACTTGAAGACATCTAATTTGTCTAAGTAATTTTTAACTTGTTCTTTCCCTATTTTAGCCGCTTCTGATCCTACCTCATTTTCACTGGTATTCACTATGTTAGACGTCCAATCACCGCCCACCTTCTTGGTGAAAACTGAAACAAAAGTCATTAAGCACCTCTGCCATTTCCACATTTTCTGTTATTGTTTTTTCCCCTTCATTGAGTAATGGTCCTACCTGGTCTTTGATCTTCCTCTTGCTTCTAATGTATTTGTAGAATGTTTTCTTGTTACCCTTTACATCTCCAGCTAGTTTGATCTCATTTTGTGCCTTGGCCTTTCTAATTTTGTCCCTACATACTTGGGTTATTTGTTTATATTCATCCTTTGTAAATTTGACACGTTGGTTTTCAAACCTAAACAGGGCTTTGCCATTTGTCTCCCCTAATTGCTCTGCTTAGATTCCAGCTCTGCCCACCTCATTAGCCACACAGTCGAATTCAATACTAAATCGGGATCATTCCTGTTGCTACCTACTGTGCAGGCAGGGGTTGTTTTCATCTCTTGCGAAGTCCATCATCTCCTCAGCAAGTAAAAATTACAATCCTCAGCCAGTGGCTGATTACATTAGGAACTGTGTTGCTATCCCTAAACAGCCCGGATGGCATGATTAGTATGCCAAGTACACATCTCAACAAGCCTGAGCCTTGCTCACCCATAATATGGTACCTAATGTTCTCCATTAGCATCTCTCTTTTCAATGCAGAGAGTGTCCTGCAGCAGTTTGTAATTAGGCACAACAGTTAATTGGACAGGAAACAATTAAAGGTGTTGTATACATTGAGCAGTTACAACGCTCGGGGTGTCAAACGTTGAAATGTAAAATAAAAAACCCAATACACCCCCATAATAGAAACCAAAGCAAAAAAAAACCTGCAATGAAAGGAAATGACTGAAGATTAGCCTGTAATTAATTTTGCAGTCTCTTTCCTGTTTATTTCAATGTCACATTCTCAAAATGACACATTAACGTATATTCAGTGCTATGCAAATCATAGATCTTCATTAAATGTAATGACATCCCTGGGTCGATCATTTGTTGGGACTGAATCTGGGACCTGTGGATCGAAAAGGGTTAATTTCTACGGCTTGTGCTAAAGGATAAAGACTATTAATTTAGAGGCAAGAGCACCACACATTAATCTCTATACACGGCCTAACCACTAGAGGGGGACAAAGAACTGCACTTCGCACAGGTCTCTAGAAATGAGACCGCAACGAGGGGAATGGTCTTCTCGATGAGTGTGCTGCAGACATGAATTTCAGCCTGGCCCTGCACCCAAGCACAAGCTGAGTAAATCAGGCACAGAGGAGACTAGATGCACTGAAAAGTCCAGAGAATAACTCAGATTTGTGTGTTTTTAAAGCTTATACTGTATTATGAAATTTTTGACTCATTTCTATGGGGTATCAGGGGGAAAACTTGGGTCTTTAGGAGGAATCAGAATGTGGCCTGGAGAACCAGGAAAGGAATTTAACACTCCAGAGAGTAACTGAAGGCAGCATGCAGGCAGCTATCAGAGAAACATCCAGATTGACATCACTGGTGGAGTGGAGAGGCCTGCAGTGACACAGTAACAGAAAGCGCAAGGGCTGTGAAGGGCTTTGTGTATCCACACAGCACTAAACTCCTGCCCCAGCATGCACTGTTCTCTCAGGGAGCAGTCTTTTCTTTGGCTGTTCCGAAGTCCTGGTCAGGACTATAAAAGGGACATACCTAGTGACGAATGGGGTACCTTAGCGCCTGTGAGCATATGCAAAGTGTGGCCCCGTTCACAGCAAGTCACACAGTTCTGCTGAAGTGGAGGGAAAAAACCCATTTGCCATCTAGTCCCCTTGAGGCGGGAAGCTAAATCAGCATTCATTTCCTTGGGTGCTATCCTCAGGAGCCTCTGCAATCAATAATGTAGCTATGGAAGTGCAGTCCTTTGCTGACTACAGCCTTAATCTGCAGCATAGGTCTAGCAGAAAGAACAAGGGGGGGAAATGATGTCTAGAATCCTGTGCATACATTTCAATAGGGCAAAATAATCAGATTAAAAACAAATTCGAAGGGAAACGAATTCTTTTATGCCATCGTTAGTTTCAGCCTGCGGACTACTTCTCTGCATTGCAAATGAGAGCTCATAACAAGTTCACCCTTATGGACACTTTGTACTTGGCGTAAGCTCTCCCAAAGGGTGCTAAGAGGAAAAGGGGGGGGGGAAACCAACCTCAGAGTACAAAACCAGAGAGAAATCTAATACCCCTTCACAAAGAAGTGAGAGTTAATTTGAAAAGAGTACTGATTGTATTGGCTTCACTCGACTGAGCACAAAATTCGGCTAGAGGGTTTCTGATTCTCTCTATGTACAACCACAGTTCAAAATATCATGTTCCATGTTCCATGGTAACTTATACTTTGGAACATTTCCCATGGATCTTTGAGGACAAGAATGTTTATGATTTTGCTGTCATCTGAAAGGCCAACAATAGATAAGGACAATTTGATCTTTATCTAATACAGGGAGTGCAGCATTCTGTTCTTCTGTCCTTGGGGATGAGATGTTCAAACTCCACAACATAACAAGCAGGAGACTAGCTCAGAAAAGGTTTTTTGGTTTTTTTTTGAACTTCTTTTTCAAAGGCATTGCAGAAATAATTGGACTTGCCTTACTTTTTTCATAATGGTTCATCGTAATGGAATCATTACTGGACTCCAAAGGAGTTAGTGCAATGCGAGTGATATTGGGGAGCAGAGCTGCTCTTTAGACAACTGCAAAAAAGAATCCAAAGAGCTAAGTACCTAAGTAGATTGGAAAAGGAGTGACAGGGATAAAGAAACAGGTATATTTTGAGCACTGGGATCTTTATAGCAGACACCAGCGTTAGCCTGCACGCACTTATATGTGTATGCTCAATGCAAGAAATATAACTCAAAAAATCAAAAACTATTAGAGTCTTTAATAGAAATAATGATCTGCTTGCATAGGAGTTTATTCTCATTTTATAGCATGGGTATTTCATGCTAAGGGCAGCAGCGTACATAAATCCCTTGTATGAAGTCTAAGAATGTTATACAGGAGATGGTCTTTTTCCTTCACACATTTTTATCGGAGGAGCATGTCTGGCAAATGGATAGGAGAGCTTTACATGTGGAACAATTTTTGCAAGGATTCACACCATAATTTACTACACTACACAAAACCGATAGAGCACAGTCAACGGACAAACTCAGGCTGGGCACATTATAAAGAAATGCTGAGTTGACAAACACATATGCAGTTGACTTATTATGCATAGAAAACGATCATGGCTGGAAGCATCAAACTTGGAGGACAAGATTCAAGCAGATTCTGCTTTCGGTTACACTGGTATAAAACTGGCATAACAGAGCCCCCACTAAAGTCCATAGATTTATGTTAATGTAAGTGAAAGAAGAATCTGACCTTCTCACTCAATACTCTCATTTCATGGTCTGTGTACCTCCAAACTTATCTCATTGCAGAGTGTGGAATGGTCTAGAATGTCATTAGCTGTATCCATGATTTCAAATGAAAAGCCACTATATTTCTGAAATGTGGCCGGCAAAGCGATGTCATTAAGCAGAACCTGGAGTTTTAGTAGTATTAGTGCATTTCTACAGCTGCACCAGAAATAAACAGTATGTCAGAAGTGCACATCAAGGGCTGCCTACGTAGCTAGATCTTGACATACAAGACCATATGTGACATTATTGACATGAACTGTGACTGTATAGATCATTGTTGCAACCAAGGTCCTATAGTTGCACCAAATCTTGTACAAAGGCGGTCAAGTAAGATGTCTATGTAAAGGTTGTAATTTGCTGGTTATGATTATACTGTCTGTATGTGAATCATTTTTGTATTTGACGTTATAAATATTGGCTATGTACTTGTATCTCAATGTGTTTGATTCTAAGTAGCATTAGTGAAGCATTTGGTCAGCTTCTTGAGAAAGGAATTTTCAGATTGAGTGCCCAATCAGGGAACACTTAACTGACAGTGGACCTTGGGGGACTCCAATCCACATATGAAAAGCCTCCCTGGGGACATTCAAGGTAGCATATGAGCAATGGCTGCTCTACCTGTAAAGAACTGAGTCATGCATGGACATGTGACTTGCCCATGTGACCCCAAACTCCACCTGGCTGCGATTTTCCACCGTAAGAACAAAGGGGTCCTTCCAAATGACAAAGAATATAAAAGGCCCTGGAAGCCCCTCCATTTTGTCTTCAATCCTGCTTCTTACCTCTGGAGGAACTTTGCTACACTGAAGCTCTAAACAAAGGACTGAATGACCCTTCCAAGCTGTGGATGTGCTCCAAAGACTTGATTTGTACCTGCAGTTTATTCCATCACTGCTACAAGCCTGAAGCAAGAACTTTGCCATTGCTGTAGGTAATGGATTCCTTTAACCAAGTTTAGCTCTCATCTACATTTCTTTCTTTTTATGAATAAACCTTTAGATTCTAAAGAATTGGCAACAGCGTGATTTGTGGGTAAGATCTGACTTGAATATTGACTTGGGTCTGGGGCTTCGTCCTTTGGGATTGGGAGAACCTTTTTTCCTTCTGCTAGGGTATTGGTTTTCATAACCATTCATCCCCCTAAGGAGTGGTGCTGGTGGTAATACAAGGGAACTGGAGTATCCGAGGGTTGCTTGTGGGACTTCTGGTTAGCCAGTGGGGTAAAACCGAAGTTCTCTATTTGGCTGGCTTGCCTTGGGCTGTGACTGCCCTGCTCTAAGCAATTTGTCCTGAATTGATACGCTCAGTTGTGTCCCACCGAAGGCCGCGTTGTTACACCATAACAACTCCAAAAGACAAGCTATTTAGGAGGAAATGAACACACTAAGAAGTCAAGTTTTTGTGAAACCAAGTGTTCCCAACCAGCTCCGGGCAGGAAAACTTTTAGTGGCTCACCCTAAGTTGTTCTGGGCTATTGGGTCAGTGAATATGAAAGAGCCACCAAGTACATCATTATTCTGGAGCACATTACTATTTACCAAGTCAGCAATTCATGGTACGAGCCCTTGCTTGCTAATGATTAGGAATTCCTAGATCCTTCAACGAGATCACAGCTTCAAAGCCAGTGTCCAAGCTTCCGGTCTATGCCGCTGCAACACATGCCATTTGCTCGCTTTACTTTCTGAGCAATTCCATCTCTGGAAAACACTTGAGAAAATTTTGGAACAATATTAGTTCCAGTTAGTTTGCCAGCCTTGAGAGTTAAATGACTGGATATACAGTCATTCAAAGAAAAAAACTGATAAAAATACATCTGAAAGGTCACTTACTAGGAACAGCTCACAGTTAAGAGTGAAATCTAATTTGGGGAAGGTACAGTAATCCCATTTTGAATACAAGTGGCTGTGTTAGCTGCAAAGCAACCTGAACAAGCATTAACCTACTTCTGCCCCCTTTCAGGGACATCTATTGTAGCGGTGACATTCAGGATGGAAATGGGAGGGAAATGTATTCTTCCTGTGTGGGATATATTCCCACATATATGTTGCAATTTTCTCCCCACAATAGTCGGACATTAAGATACAGCAGTGGTTCCCAAACTAGGGTTCGTGAACCCCTGGGGGTTCTCGGAAAAACATTCCCTAATGGCGAACAGAGCTGTCCCTAGGGACCCCGGACAGCACGGGGCCAGCAGCCTGGAGCCCCTGGACTTCCAAGAGCTAAGCAGATCAAAGCCAGCGTCTGTATCACACTGAGGAGATTTAAACTTCAAGACTCCTTAGAAGAAATGGAAAGGGAGGTAGATATTTTTTGCTGTTTTTAAAATTAAATAGGCAGCTAGTATTGTTTTTAAAATTATTATGAAGAACAAGTTTAAGCTTTGTTGTAACGTGCATTATTTGCCAGGACTGCTCAAGACCTGAATGTTTGTGTAGGAGGAACTCTTTGAGTTGGCTTCTTAAATACCTTCCTGCTGTTTCATATCTGATACTCCTTGATGAAACATAGTAGCCTTGTCTTATAACAGGCTTATTCAAAGTGACACAAGCTACGAAAGTGATATCTTGGAAGAGTGTGGCCATTTTCATAATGTAATAAAAATACTGTAATGATAAATAATAATTAATAATAAATAATGTGTAATAAGCACGTCAAAAAACCAAATTTTATATTTCCAAGATCACGGCTTTTATCATTTATACTCCGGTAAAGGAGAAAATCCCTGGAAATATTAATTTTTAGGAGGGGGTTCGCGAGACTTGACATTTTAGTGAAAGGGGTTCCCAGGTTGTTAAAGTCTGGGAACCACTGAGATAGAGCATCTTTATTATCAAAGATGGGTCTGCACCAAACCTTCAATCCCAACTCTAGGGCTATTTGAAATCCAAACCCAGATCTGAATTTAACAGATACAGTGGGAACTGCAGATCTGAAATAAACCCCACTTCCTCCCCACTCCCCCGTCCTCCCCAATTCTGAATTTTGTAGATTTATTGTCTGCTGCTGAAGACCACATGGTCATGTGTCTTCTAGATGGGGTGTTGCCCTGACAGGCATCAATGGGGTCCTGTTCTCTAAGGACAAGGAATCTTCAGCCCACCAGAATAACTGGGAAGAAACTCAGTTTCCTGCCGCCATAAACAGTTCCCCCAGCATAGATAAGAATGGGGCATAGGAAGCCAAGAGTAAGTAGCAAATGCAGGCAGAACTCTTGAACACAGAGGGTGATCAATGCACAAAACAGGTCAAACCTTAGGTGCATTTATACCCAAATGTAGGTGAAGCATTTACCAATCTCTTCTGCTTCTCTAGCTTGCTTTGATGTTCCTCCACATATCTCCTAATTTAACCTATGAAGGCAAAGAACTTGCCTTCCAACCACCAGTCACATCCTTTTTGGAATGGGCACCTGGGGAAGTCTTCTGGACAGAGCGCTTCTTCCTGCTGTGAGCAGAGCTACTCTCCCAATCATAGTGCCCTTAGCGTCAAATGTTAAACCCTAGAGGACCAGCTAGCCACCCTACGCCTTCAGCAACTCCAGGCAAATTCTGCATGTGCAATGCTCCAGTGCAAATCAATGGGAGCTGTGTATTCATAGATTGATTATAAAGGCAGAAGGGATCATTGTGACCAACTTATCTGCCCTTCTGTATAATACAGGCCATAGGACTTCCCTGAATTAAAACCTGTTACAACAGGATGGAGAGAATTCACCAAACAGCCCTTGGTAAGTTGGTCCAATGGTGAATGTCTCTCACTGCTAAAAAGCTGCACCTGATTTCCTGTCTGAATTTGTCTAACTTCAACTCCCAGACATTGGATCTGGTTATACCTGGCTCTGCTAGACCAAAGAGCTAATTAACAAATTTCCGTTCCCCATGTAGGTGCTAAGAGACCGTGACCTTCCCCTTCTCTTTGATAACCTAAATCGATGGAGTTCCTTGAGTCTTTCACTACAAGGCATCTTTTCTAACCCTTTAACGTATGTGCATCAAAGGTAGAATTCACCTCGCGGTTGCTGGGGAAGTGAGCAAAGCAAAGACCACAGATTAGTTCAAGGGATGCATACATTTGCTTCTGAAAAAGGGCAGGGAAAGACCAGGAAGGTGGCCCTAAAGGATCATCTGAAGAGCAACACTTGGGCTAGAGGAACTTTCCTGTTCCTAAAAACACTTCTGTACTTTTATGACACAGAGACAGCACAGTTACATAGTGGATCTGATCTTAGGTTTCATGACTAGAGGGGAAAAGACCCCACCCACCCACCCACATATGGGAGCAGTGCCCCATTCTGGGGGGAAAGGATGCCACACTTGGAAAGTGAGAAAGCTTACATCATACATTTGCTGACTGGGTCTTTAGTATTTTTATTGAACAGTCTGAATTCCTGGTACTCACATGCCACAAGGCTGGCGATGCCTGGTGAGTGAAATTCACAACCCCGTGCGCAAAGCAAGAGTAACAGGTTGTGGGAGGTGGTGCTACACTGGTTTTGCAGGGAATGGAAAGAGTATCTGGTCCAACATCTCTCAAGGGATTTCTGACCCTGCTTGCCAGACCCTTCCCCTCCTTCAGCTCATAGGCCAGAGGTGGGCAAACTATGGCCCGCGGGACCCTCCTGCCTGGCCCCTGAGCTCCTGGCCTGGGAGGCTAGCCCCCGGCCTCTCCCCTGCTGTTCCCCCCCTTCCCCGCAACCTCAGTTCACTGCGCCACCAGCGCAATGCTCTGGGCGGCGGGGCTGCGAGCTCTTGCCAGGCAGCGCCGCTGCAGAGCCAAGGCCTGACCTGGTGCTCTGTGCTGCACGGTGGTGTGGCTGGGTCCAGCCAGGCGGCATGGCTGCCTGTCCTGGTGCTCTGGGTGGTGCAGCTGTAGCACCACCAGCCACTAGTGCTCCAGGCAGCGCGGTAAGGGGGCAGGGATGGTGAGATAGTGGGCAGGGAAGTTCGGGGTGGTGGTCGGGGGGGGGGTGAAGATAGGGTTTGGGGCGGTCAGAGGGCAGGGAATGGGGGGGCAATCAGGAAGGAAAGGGGAGGTTGGATGGGGCAGCAAGTCTGGGGGCGGTCATGGGACAGGGAGCGGGGGGGGGGAGGTTGGATGGGGCAGGAGTCCCGGGGGGGCTGTCAGGGGGTGAGAAGCAAGGGGGGGGGGTCGCATAGGGGGCGGGGGGCCAAGCCACGCCTGGCTGTTTGTGGGGGCACAGACTCCCCTATTTCAGAAACCCGACGTGGCCTCAGGCTAAAAAGTTTGCCCGCCCTGTCATAGACTAACCCATGCCCACAAAATACCGGTCAACTCATACAACACAACCGACTTTACAAACAAAACAAACTTGTTCTGGAAAGGAATGAGGGTCGTATCGTTAATCTAACAAAACCTGGAGCTGTCAATTTAAAAAAGTGTTTTCCCAGCGCCGCTCGCTCTCTCTCTCTGGTACTTACATGGCCCCCGATCACTGTAGTATCCGACTGCACGGCACTCTCAGAAAGTGACTTGTAACTAGTCATGAGAATGGCAGATGTCCAGAAGCCATGTAGTCACATACTACAGTGATGGAGGCCATATAAGTACAAGAGGGAAGGAAAAAAGGGACCAGAGGGAAGACGCATGCACATCTTAACTGGGACAAGGTTCCTAATGGATACCAGGACTCTGTGCCCAACAAATGCAGTTGTCATCCAAGCACTAAACAGCTACCTCATTTCACACACAATACAACATGAATACACTAAACTTTTGTCGAGTGTCATCTTAAGCTACTTATTTCATCAGAGAAACAATGGTAAAGAAAAAGGAGACAGAGAAAGGTAGAGACCAGTATATTTTATTATCTCTTTTCCTCTGAGCTCAAGAACTTGGTAACAAATATACTTCAGGGTTCATCAATGGGGAAAAGTTTCAGTACACAGGACTTTTTTCAAAATGGGGGGGAGGGGGATCTTGTTGCTTCAGCGCCCCCTGCTGACCAACTTCAGAAATGACACGAGCTGGCTCCAAAACAAGGCCAGTCCATTCGTCCTGCTACAAAAGACCTAATTCCGGAAAGGGTAAAATCAGGGAGATGCCTCAGGAATGGCAGGAATCCCACCAGCTAAAGTGAAGCCTGAGAAAACGACTATCGGGCAACTGTCTAGTTCTTGTGTCGTCAAAGTAATTCATGCCTTAGCAACAGAAGTTTAAGTAGTACAGTAAAGGCATCATCATCAGACTCCGCACTTACATAGCGTCTGGCACTTGACGCTCTCAATGCACTTTATCATTCAGTGTCATTACCTACATTTTACACATGAAGCACAGAGGGGCTAAGTGGTTGCCGAAGGTCACGTAGCAAGTCGATTGCACAGACTAGGAACAGAAATCAAGATTCCTGGAGTGAAATGTGGGCCCCATTTTGCCACTGACTTTAGCTTGCATTGATTTCAATGGGGTCAGTCCCCTATGCTAACAAACTAGACCACTTGGCCTCCCAACTTATTAAGAAGAGCACAATGGGCCAAATTCTGCCTCTTGGTGTAGGCAGGTTCAATTCCATTGACTTCAGTGGACCTGCCGCCTCTCACACCCAGTCTGCATTAAAAAAGCAAAAGACAGGAGTAAAAAAGGCTGACAGGTGGCCAGGATCTCAAACCAATGAGCCTAAGAAGAATTCAGGAGTCTCAGAATTAAGGCACAGAAAAGCTATAGTCTGGCTGGAGACATGATCACAGAGTTCTACCTGTGAGGCTACAATGGTGTAATCTTGGTGGCTACTTTTGCTGTTTTAGCCCCCTCCCTCCCCCCCACCTCCTCGCTCAAAGCAGTAATGGAGCTGGCAGCCAGATCTGAAGCGCTGCAGAATTGTCAGACTCCAGCAGGAGCTGAGGCCGCACAGCGCCTCTGCAAATCAGCACAGGTGGTGTGTATATTAATTTGTAAATCAAAAGCAACTAAGCAAGAATAGCCTGAGTTTGGATCCGCGCATTGCTCTTCCAACAAAGAAGCCGCCCGCTTCCCAACCAAGCGGGATCGGAGATTCTAGTCCTTCTGCTAAGCAAATGACGGAGCTGGCAGCAAGTTAAGGCTCACAGCCAAACACAAAGTGCCTGTGAATCAGAAGGTGAAATCTGAAAAGCCAGCAGCATGTGGCGACTGGACGGGAAAGGTTTCAGAGTAGCAGCCGTGTTAGTCTGTATCCGCAAAAAGAACAGGAGGACTTGTGGCACCTTAGAGACTAACAAATTTATTTGAGCATAAACTTTCGTGGGCTACAGCCCACTTCATCAGATGCATGTAGTGGGCTGTAGCACTACATGGATCCGATGAAGTCTCAAACCATTAGACACCCCCAGAGACCCCAAGGTACAGTGCGCATCTCTTCCCAGGGCGCCAAGGGAAGTGGACCCCTCAAGCTTGCTTTGTAAAATGTTCCCCCCACAGGCTTCTCCATCTAAAATATGTAAATGGACAAAACCAGACTTTCAGCTGGTGCCGCAGGATTCTAGACCATAAAACGATGCAGTTTCCGTTGCAAAATGAAAGGCGTTTCTCCTTCCTTTCATCGTTTCCTTTCTTCTGGGCATGCTTCTAATTATCTTAGCATTTTCTTTAAAAAAAAAAAAACAGAATCCTGTAGAAAACTTGCAGCACCTTTTGTTAACAGCGTCGAATGGCCCAGATTCTTATGATGGTGGGATACACAGGAGGGTGCGGTGGTTACGGTGCTAATCTGGAACCAGGGCCGGCTCCAGCTTTTTTGCCGCCCCTGCTTCCTTTGCGGGTGCCTGCCCTGTCTGGGACCTACAAAACCAGGATTCAGTTCACTGCTCTGCCAAACAGCAGACGCATTAATTAGGGCACGCCTACCTTACAGCTGGGCGCGTGCTTCCCGGGGCAGGGAGACAGATAGGCACCAGCATACTCAAAGGGGCAGCAGTGGCAGATGGGGCTAGCTGCCTGAGTGCAATCACACGGACTCCCTGGTTATGTACATGGGTGGCTAGCATGAGCCGCTGCCCAGGCCACACCGCTATTTTTAGCAGGCAGGTCTATCTACCTGGGCTAGGAAACACACTCCCAGCTACTCTCATTGACATGCCCACGGTCACTAGAGACACAAGGTTAGTGGGGTAAATGAATTCCGTGTGGCTTGAAAGCTTGTCTCTTTCACCAACAGAAGTTGGTCCAATAAAAGATATTACCTCGCCCACCTTGTCTCTCTAATATCCGGATACCAACACAGCTACAGCAACATTTGCCCAAGGTCACACAGGGAGTCTGTAGCCTGGCCTACACCTAAAACATAGGGTGACCTAGCTACGTTGCTCAGAGGTGTGAAAGAGCGTAGTTAAGCCAAGCTAAGGCCCAGTATTCATGCTAGCTCTTGAGGGGATGGCGACAGAAAACCCCCTTCGGTCACTGTTGTGAGTGTCCACACTACAGCAGCCTAGTTGCAGCCGTAGCACTCGTAGTGTAGCCATAACCTGCGGCAGTACAGAAAACTGAACCCTGGTCTCCAGTGGTTTGAGCACTGGCCTGCTAAACCCAGGGTTGTGAGTTCAATCCTTAAGGGGGGGCTGTGATGAACTGGGACTGTTCTTACTGTGGTGTGTGAATGCTGACAGGGGAGTGTGGCTAGGATAGTCTGCATTGGGGGATGGGAGTCTGCCCGAAGGCGAATACCTGAGCGTGTAACATGAGAACCCAGGAAGGGGTTGGAGGCCAGGTGACACCTTGGCCCGGGAAACTGAACAAAGGCTGTGGGAGGGGTCGCTGAAGGCAGAGTGTTGGAAGCGGGCTGGAGAGATGGCTGGGAGGCAGAGATGGCTCTGACCCCCCCCCCAAAGGGGGGGGGCTGGGATGCCCTGGGACCCCAAGCTGGACCTAACTGAGGGGGGCCCTGTTGTCTGTGCCTGCAAGACCTGTGTCTTGGACTGTATTCCTGTCATCCAAATAAACCTTCTGCTTTACTGGCTAGCTGAGAGTCATGGTGAATCGCAGGAAGCCGGGGGTGCAGGGCCCTGAGTTCCCCAATACTCCGTGACAACTGGTGGCAGCGGTGGGATCTACTGCACCCCGTGGACGGCGCTTCCTGCAGTAAGTGACTGGGGAGCAGTAAAACGAAGGGGGATTGACGGGGACCAGGCGTGCTGAAGAGTGAGAGAGAGACGGTTATTACCCCTGGGAGTGTGTGACCAGCGAGAAGGACTTTTGCAGTAACAGGGTCCCCCGGGGGGATCGCAGCGAGTGGTCCCAGGGGCGGAGGAGTCTGCAGCTCGACCCTGGCAGAGAGGTGGTGACCTCGAGAAGGGCTGGCACACTAGGGGTCCCCCTGGGAACTGTGGGGAGCTGTGAGCACACAGGCCGGTGAGTGGCCAGCAGGAAGATGTATGCCAAGCGGCTTAAGAGCGACCTGGTGGAGCTGTGCAAGCAGAGGGGGCTGCGCATTGGGAGGCTCACCAAAGAACAGCTCATTGCCCGGCTGGAGGCGGAAGATCGCGCGAATGAACTGATCCCTGTGTCTCAGGGAAGCAGCCTGGCAAATGCAGCGCAGGCACCTGTGTCTGTCCCAGCTGGGAGTGGTCAGCCGGCTGCTGAGGGCTTCCCGAGACCCCTCCTTCCTATGCCTAGGGGAGGGGTGGGGAGGAGCCCAGCAAATACCGAGGGTGCCGTGACCCCCCCGGCCAGCAGGGGACCCTCCCGGCGAAGCCCGCCGGCCAGCAGAGGATCCTCCCGGCGACGTTCGGCATCCGTGGAGCGGAATTGGCTGGAATGGGAGAAAGAGCTAAAACTGAGAGAGCTGGAGGATCGTGAACAACAGAGACAGCATGAAGAGAGACAGCATCAGCATGAAGAGAGACAGCGTCAGCATGAACTGGAACTGGCGAGACTGAGGGGCAGCGAACCCCCGGCTGCGGTGAGTGAGGGGGGACCCAGAACTGCACGGAGCTTTGATAAGTGCATCCTGGCCCCACGCAAGGAGGGGGAGGACATGGATGACTTCCTGGAGGCCTTTGAGACGGCCTGCGAGCTGCACCGGGTTGATCCCGCGGATAGACTCCGGGTCCTTACCCCCTTACTGGACCCTAAAGCCGTGGCATTGTACCGCCAACTGGAAGAGGCAGAGAAAGGGGACTACGAACTATTCAAAAAGGCCCTGCTACGTGAGTTTGGGCTGACTCCTGAGATGTACCGGGAAAGGTTCCGGAGTCAGGATAAAACCCCTGAGATCTCATATCTGCAACTAGCCGTCCGCATGGAAGGATACGCCAGCAAGTGGGCTGATGGGGCCCAGACGAAGGAGGACCTGGTCAAACTGCTGGTACTGGAGCAACTGTATGAGCGGTGCCCATCCGACCTGAGGCTGTGGTTGGTGGACAGAAAGCCAGAGAACCCGCGACATGCAGGCTGGCTGGCCGGCCGATGAGTTTGTAACGAGCCGGTCAGGAGATAAAAGGGAGGAGTCCCAAAGGAACAGTCCCACCACAACGCAGAGAGAGAGTCACCATGGGACCTCCCTGTGGGAAAATACAGAAAAACCCCATCAGAGGGGAACATCCGGCGTCAGGACCATCCGACCCACTCAAGGGGACCCATGGGACCTGGGCTGCTACCACTGTGGCCAAAAAGGCCACATACGGGCCCAGTGCCCCAGGCTCAGGGACAGACTGAGCAGACCGAACCCACAGAGGGTTGACTGGGTAGAGACCCAGCCCGGCGAGAGGCCGCATTCCCAGGGAAGGGGGGCTGGCAGAGTACCACCTGCTAAGGAGGGAGGAGAGCTCCAGGCCAGCTCCTCTAGGGGGCTGGATGCTCCAGACTCAGGGTTTTTGGTTTATACGGTAGGCGCGGGGCTGTCCCTCCGGAGAGAGTACCTTGTTCCCCTGGAGGTGGATGGGAGGAAGGTCAATGGATACTGGGATACGGGCGCAGAGGTGACGCTGGCCCGGCCCGAGGTGGTGGCCCCAGATCAGGTGGTGCCCAACACCTACCTGACCCTGACGGGGGTGGGCGGAACACCAGTCAAAGTGCCCGTGGCAAGGGTACACCTGAAGTGGGGGGCCAAGGAGGGCCCCAAGGATGTGGGGGTACACCCGTATTTGCCCACTGAGGTATTGATGGGGGGGGACCTGGAGAACTGGCCAAGCAACCCCCAAAGGGCACTGGTTGTGACCCGCAGTCAGAGCCGGCGAGGGGCACTGCGCCCTGGCCTTGGGGGGGTGCCTTGCCTGAGGCGCAGGACCCTAACCTGGTGGGGAGGGAACGCCCAGGGACACGGCTCAGGGAGGCTGCAGCTTCAGACCCAGCCGGCGAGAAAGAGCAGGTGGCCATCCCTGTCCCAGCTGCTGAGTTCCAGGCCGAGTTGCAGAGAGATCCCTCCTTGCGGAAGATAAGGGACCTGGCCAACCTCAATGCGGTACAGACCATGGGACGAGGTGGCCGGAAAAGGTTCCTGTGGGAGAAGGGGTTCCTGTACCGAGAATGGGCTCCCCCAGGGAAAATGGAGTCAGGGGGGATCAGGAGGCAGCTGGTGGTACCCCAGAAGTATCGCCGCCAGCTGCTGTGCCGGGCCCATGACATTCCCCTCTCAGGGCACCAGGGAACCTGGCGTACCCAGCAGAGGCTGCTACGGAGCTTTTACTGGCCTGGGGTCTTTGTTACTGTCCGACAGTACTGCGGATCCTGTGACCCCTGTCAGAGGGGGAGGAAGGCCTGGGACAAGGGGAAAATAGCTTTAGGACCCTTGCCCAGCATAAAGGATCCTTTCCGGAGGGTGGCCAAGGTTAAAAGGGCAGCTCTAAACCAAGAGAGCCCAAAGCACAGACCTCCAGACTGGAGCGCTGGGAGAAGACCACAGCCCAGTTGGAACCCCAGAGGTATGGGGGTGGGAAAAGGGCACAGGCCGCATAAACCTTCCCACATGCGAACTGCGAGTGCCATCAAGCACCCCCGACCTAAGGGGGGGGCATGAAACTGGAGGGGCCTGGTGTAATTCTCACCAAGGAATGGGAGGGATGCGGGGGCATCCATGGGAACGGGGGTAGGTTCGAACTTCCCCGGGTCACTGGCTAAAGTGACCCTGCTCAGTTCGGTCTCGAAGGGGGGAGATGTGACGAACTGGGACTGTTCTTACTGGGGTGTGTGAATGCTGACAGGGGAGTGTGGCTAGGATAGTCTGCATTGGGGGATGGGAGTCTGCCCGAAGGCGAATACCTGAGCGTGTAACATGAGAACCCAGGAAGGGGTTGGAGGCCAGGTGACACCTTGGCCCGGGAAACTGAACAAAGGCTGTGGGAGGGGTCGCTGAAGGCAGAGTGTTGGAAGCGGGCTGGAGAGATGGCTGGGAGGCAGAGATGGCTCTGACCCCCCCCCCAAAGTGGGGGGGGGCTGGGATGCCCTGGGACCCCAAGCTGGACCTAACTGAGGGGGGCCCTGTTGTCTGTGCCTGCAAGACCTGTCTTGGACTGTATTCCTGTCATCCAAATAAACCTTCTGCTTTACTGGCTGGCTGAGAGTCATGGTGAATCGCAGGAAGCCGGGGGTGCAGGGCCCTGAGTTCCCCAATACTCCGTGACAGGGGCCATTTAGGGATCTGGGGGGGAAAAAAAAATCTGTCTGGGGATTGGTCCTGCTTTGAGCAGGGGGTTGGACTAGATGACCTCCTGACGTCCCTTCCAATCCTGATAGTCTACGAGTCTAAATCCCAGCTAGCACCTTGACCACTGAGCCATCCCTCCTCTCATACACAAACTATAAAAATCGGAGCCATTCGAAGTATTTAACAACGGATGCTGCATGTTTTCTAGAGGATTTAAAACAAAAAACAAAAAACAGCCCAAGATACTTAATGTACAGAGGAAAGGAAATAATAGGAAAGAGAAACACTCTTCCCCTCTGCCAATTGTATTTGGACAACGGGTACTGCTTTGTCTCAAGATGACAAGTCTCCCAACTGTGTCACTGAATACAGTAGGATGAGTTGTGACCCAGATTTTAGTGCTTGTTGTACGTATCAGAGCCGGTGCATAGATGCTGAAACTCTAAATTTAGCTGCTAAAACAGGTGTGCTGGCACAGACAAAGAACGTTACAGTCCTGACAATCGAGATCCTGGGGTGTTTTGTTATGAGTTAGCCAAGATGATAGAGGTCACATACTTGCAACAAGCATTACGCAGCATTGTCTCAACCTTCACTCCTACCCAGGTGGAAAGTACCACAAATCCACTATGGTTTGACTAGCCACACAGATAAAAATCACTAGTAACTTTTACTTGGTACTGCCATGAGTTGTAGGAGATGAAGACAGTTATCACGGCCTGCTTTGAAAGGCTGATGATGATGATTTTGTCATTCTTCGTGTTGGGAGAGAATTGCATAATGTATGAGATCTTGAGCTGGGACACATTGTAAAAACAGATGTCAGCATGGATTTGAGACTCCATCATCGAATTTCCCTCAATAAAGAAATGCCTCACCACTCTATTGGCCCGCAAATGTACCTTTCAGACCCTTATTAGATTTGACAACCTCTACATGCCCAAGCACATAATAATCACAGGTGTACAGCAGCTTCCATAAGAAGATCTCAAAGCACTTTCCTAAGGTGGGTGAACATTATTATCCCTAATTTTACAAAACAGAGGAAGCGGGGATTTTCAAAGTAGCCCAAGGTATTTGAGTTCCAGTGAATTTCAATGGGATCTCGGCATCTAACTTCCTTTGGCCCCTTTGAAAATCCAAGTCTGTGACTTTTGAGAGACTTGCCCAAGGTGGGACTAGAACCCATGGCCACAATTTTCCAAGTTGACTATTGGTTCTGGGTGCCCAACTCAAGACACATTAAAGGGGCCTGATTTTCACAAAACACTGAGCAACCACCCCTCTGACAGTAGGGCCCTTCTAAGGTGCCTCAAGTCAGGCACCCAAAATGACTAGCCGCTTTACAAAACCTAGGTCGTATCACCTAATTCCCAGTCCCATGTACTAACCACTACATACCATCACTGGCCCCCCAATAAAAATGCACAAGGAAGTCAGTTATATGAAGCAGAAGCTCCAGCGTGTCCCGTATTTCCTTCCCATTCTTCTCTTGGATTCTGACTCAGAATCACAGCACATAACAGCTCATTTCATAATGGTCAACAGCAGGCGGTACACCGGAGGTGACGGATGGGGGAAAAAAATATATATATCACTGCAAGAACATGTCCAAGTTTAGTCCACAAGCAACATAACTCTGTGGCCACCTGTTGGGCATAGTCGGCTTTTAATTGGGATGGTTTTTTAAGTTTTCATCCATCTGGCTACCAGAACAGAGAGAAGCAGCGCTGGATGCTGAAAGGATAGACAATATGAGCCAAATGCATCCTTGGTGCAACTCCTTTGACTTCCAGTGGAGATACACCAGGAGCAGATTTGTCCCTATACATTTTATGGGATTCTATGTTAGAGGCGCGTTCTGTGTGTGTGTGTGTGTGTGTGTGTCTGTCTGTCTCTCTCACACACACACACACACACACACACACACACAAATGGGTATTTACACAGACTTATGCTTACAGGAACAAATGCATATCAAACACACCTGGTGTTATAACACAAAGAAGGTGGCCAGCTGCCGTCTGATTGCTGTCATGAAAGTACACGCAGCCCAAATACAGAAGGACTAAGTATCAAGACCAAGGATGAAATCCGGTGCCCACTTAAGTCAGTGGGAGTTTTGCTATTGATTGCAGTGGGGCCAGGATGGCATCCCAAGCCTTTATTCTAACACACTGCAATGCAAAGATGGAAAACCCAGGGCAACCACTGCAAGAAATTGTACAGAAAGAAATTCAGTGAGACAGGCAAAATGAGTCACTCAAAATAAATTGGTGCACCCAATCGCTAAGTCACCTTCTAATCACAGCGTCGGTATTTTAAACACACAAGCGGCCCTTTGGCCAGCATCCCGCTATGTACGGAGCGCAGACTGCGTACTTGGCACTGTACAGAGAAACAGGCCTTGCACCAAGGATCTTGCAATCTAGCGCAGACACAGACAAAACAATTCAGACACATAGTACATTGGGTGCTGGTACAGAAATCAAAGAGATCATTATTGACAGGCTTTGCAGGAGTGGCCTTCGGGGAGGAATGAGGAAGAAAGGCAGGTGGTTTGGTGCGTGAAGGGGAGGCTGGCGGCATGGAAGAAGGCAAAGAAAAGTCTGGCAGGGGAGGATACAAAGAAAGGGGGCTGGGAAGGGCAAAGGCAGAGTCAGTATCCAGCTGTTGTCAAACACTTAGATTGGAAGCTCTTTGGGGCAGGGACCCTCTTCTTATTCTGTATTTGTATAGTGCCAAGCACAATGGGGGCCTGGCGCATTACTAGGGCACCTGGGTACTACAGCAAGACAAACAAACGGGAATCAGGTTCCATTTCTAAGCCTATTTGTTTTACTAATGTAAGAAGACACAAAGGTGAATCCAGAAGTGGTGCCATTAGTTGCAACTCCATTGAAGCCAATAGCACTGCGCCCCCTTACAGCAGGCCTGAACTGAGTCCAAAGTGCTCCTAAACTTGCCAGGCAAGTCTTTTGAGCACTATTGTCCCAGGCTGGGATTTTCAAAGCAGCCTAAGGGAGTTAGTGGCCCAAGTCCCGCTGGAAGTCAGTAGGAGTTGGGTACCTTAGGCCTCCATTGAAAATCTCAGCCTAAGCATTCAGTCATCATGGCAACGACTATTACAGAAAACCCTCAGACAGGTCACGTTCCCAGACAGAATACACTGTGATAACACACAGGAGCGTTAGTTACTGGATATTACTGCCCAGAAATAAGCAAGCACAATATTTAAGCCCCATCTCATGGCAACACTGAGTATGTAGTGCCCGGCGAGGTGGAAGTACATGGATACGTGTAGAGACTGGGGCATGGGCAGTCAGGCCTAGCGGACGGAACCGGGGCTGGAACCCAGGAAACAAAGTCAGAGTCAGAACCCGAGCTAGGGTCAGGCTGAGGCCAAGAGTCAAGGCTGCGGTCGGGGTCAGGAGTCACGCCAAAGGTTGAGCCAGAATCAGGGTCAGGAAGGAGTCACACTGAGGGTCAGGACTGGAGTCAGACAGCCATGCCATGGGTCAAGCCAGACTCAGAAACCAGAGGGCAGTGCCGGGTCAAGCCAAAGCCAGAGTGCGAGTCAGACAGCAGTGCCAAAGGTCAAACAGGAGTCAGGGAACAGTACCAGGGTCAAACCAGAGCCAGTGTAGCAGCAGATCCAGAGTCCACCCAGCTGCTCAGACAACTTCCTGTGCCTCTATCTGGTTTAAGTAGTGCATCTGGGCCAGTTGGTGGGGCTGGAGCCTCTGATGGGCCAGAGTTCTGCTAGCCCCCTTCCCTGCTGGTGCCAGAGAGCCGTCGGTTAGCGGTGATGGTCTGGGTACCACTTGGGAACCCGCCAGAGATGGATTCGAGACACGCAATCCCTCATGATACATTCCAGAGCAGCATTAGCAGCGAGCAGAGACGTGTAAATCAACTGGCCATCTGCAGCAGAGCAGTAGATAGCGACAGCCCCTTCAGATCCCCTGCACCCGAAGAAATACCCAATTCCAAACACCTATGTCTGGCTCATTCTTCGCCCTCCCGCTGCTACCAGAAAGAGACCCTCCACATTTTGCCTGCAGTGCCACCTATTGGTAAAGACAAAGTGGTTCAGTTTGATAGAACGGACCCAGAAAAATCACTTGACGTTTCTGCCGGTGCATCCCCTCTCCCTTTTCTTTAAGAGCAGACAAGCTGGTGAGACAAAACTATGTTAGTTCTTTAGCCATCCCTCAAGGTATTCACAAACATTCCGAGAGTCAGAAATCCGAACCCTCAGGAATCCTAGCCAGCAAACTCAAAAACAAAACAAGAACATGGAGAATTTTTTCCTCCCCCTTTTTTTTTTTTAAATGAAGTTTTCCTCTAGAGTTCATGTTTTCCGAACAGACCAGAGTCTGAATATTTTTGGAGGTGGTGAGGATTATGCTAAATAAGGATTCCAATAAGGAATTCACGTGGCATATTCACTTTTGAGATACAGACACAATTAGACTTTATAAATGGATGACCTGAAAAATTAGGGAACTAAACGTGAATAGAACTCCAGCCATTTTGATTTGGACTGGCTTAATTTTTCCTGGATGCCCAACTGAGACACTTTAAGGAGCCTGGATATTCTGAAAATGCTAAGCACCTTCATGCTGAAAATCAGGCTCCTTAGGGCAGCTCAAGTTGGGCATCCAAAAATCAGGACACCTAAAATCACTAGTCACTTTTGAAAACCTTGGTCAAAATTCCACTTTGAGTCGAATTTCCATAAATGTTTCCCAGACAGAAACATCCCTCCACTGACTTCAATAGAGCTACAATAATTTGTATTAGCTGAGGATTTGCCCCTAGATGTACCCAGGGAGAAAGTAGTCAAGACACATGGCTTATAGTCAGACATGGGTTCTAGTCCCTGCTCTGCATAGATTTGCCGTGTGACCTTCTAAAATAGGGATATTAACAATAATACCTCCCTATCTGATAAGGGTGTTGTGAAATTAAAATTCATTAATGCCTATTAGCACTGGAATGGATTACCTAGGGAGATATCCCATCCCATCTCCTAGAACTGGAAGGGACCTTGGAAGGTCATCGAATCCAGCCCCCTGCCTTCACTAGCAGGACCAAGTACTGATTTTGCCCCAGATACCCAAGTGGCCCCCTCAAGGATTGAACTCACAACCCTGGGTTTAGCAGGCCAATGCTCAAACCACTGAGCTATCCCTCCCCCCAGGTGGTGGAATCTCCTTTCTTAGGAGTTTTTAAGGTCAGGCTGGACGAAGCCCTTACTGGGATGATTTAGTTGGGGATTGGTCCTGCTCTGAGCAGGGGGTTGGACTAGATGACCTAGATGTCCCTTCCAACCCTGATCTTCTATGATTCTATTAAGAGTTTTGTGATCCTGGGATGGACGGTGCTTATCACACTGTGGGTGCCACCGGGCCTAACACAACAACAGCTACCAATGTTGGTTTCGTGCATTCAGCCATGGCCGGGATCCGTGAGCACTGAGTTATGGCCTCTGCAAAAAAAACAGTTGCTCTTTGCTGGACTTCAGGAGATGACGGAAAGCGTGTTTACTTGGTTTAGTCTTTCATTGATTGTTTTGTTTCCTTAATGCCCCATGACTTGATTGTCAACATATTTTTGGCAGCAGCAGCGGGTGACTTATCTAACAGCTCATCCTGGGTGGCTAATGCAGTTTATGTTTTTATATTTGTAACTATTAGGGCCTGGCTGCCATGATGATAGGTACTGTATAAAGGACTGAATAATGTTTATCATTTCCTCTTGCTCACCTCCTGCTATGCACCTCCCAAGCCCCACTCCATCCTTCTCCGGCTCATCTTCACACCTTCTGCGTTGTCTTTACACTTGGCATAGCCTCCCACTGCTCAGCAGTGCGCAGCCTTCCCTCTCCATTCAGATCCCCTCGGAAAACGCTCTGATGCAAAAGCCTTGATCTTCGCCACCTCCCGACTGATCCTCCAGCCGGTGTCTTATACTTACCTCTACTCTACGGTCTGCATCTGATCCAGGGCCCAATCCTGCAGCACTTACTAATGTGAGCCATCCCACTGAAGTTAATTCAGGAGTTAATTCAGGAGTTTTAAGGAATAACAGAACAGGCCCTTTGATTTAAGGAACCCACGACAGGGACGGTCTTCTTTGTATAGTGCCAGTGCACAATAAACAGGGACAAAAGGACATGCCAGAGACTTCCAGGTTGTAAGGCATTATTGCACATCTGCATTTCAAGGTATTAGAAGCAGCGTTAATCTGTTTCTAAAGAGGGATCATGCCAACTTCCCAAGTAGCCCTTTTCACAGTAATTCAGCAGGAAACGCAGGGTTATTTGATGCAATTGCCAAAGGCCATAGCAGCTGCAAATAGAACAAGGTCCCTGAGCTTCCAAATTCCATGGCATTCAATGACGTTAACTTCACTTACTCAAAAGGACCACATTCTGGTCTTTGTTTTGCAGATATTTATATCCGGAGTGGCTGTGCCGAAGTCAGGGAGTTATTCTCCAGTTTCAAGCCAATGTAACAGAGAGACAATCTAGCTCTGGCAGGCTTAGGAGATGAAGCATTTTTGAAGTAACAAGAACAAAATGAAGATAAATCGTTACTGCATTTCCTCCTCTGTTTGGCCTCCTGTGGGGAAGAAATGTACCTAAGCAACGTAACTTAGCAATGGTCTAAGCAGCCCGCAACAGAACCAGGTGGGCAGACAGCGAGACCTAGATCCTGCCACCTGCGACAGGGGGTGCAAGCAGCAGCAACACACAGGCATGTGTAAGGATAGCAACCTCCAGGCTGATGGGTAGTAAGTTTCAAGCCACTCTCCCTTATTCATAGAGTCCAAGGGGGCAGGTTGGGGGCAAAGGGTGGGTGAGTCGCAGGCAGCATGAGCTTACATGTGATCCTCGTGCTAAAAGAAGGCATCAAGCTAAGCACTCCCTTTCCTGGGTCTCCCTGATGCTCCTAGGCAGCAGTGCTTTCTTTACTGAATCAGGCCCAGCCTGCTCCTGAACTGCAAGGCTGCGCTAGGCCGGCAAGTCTCTGCTTTATTCACCCCTTATTAATCGTGTGTTTCTAAGCACAGCTTTCCACCCCTACACTGGGCACAATCCAACTCTCAGGGAGACAGCACTCAACTTGCATCACAGACTCCACCCCATCCCATCGCAGCCCTCCCACGTTCCCAGCGCACTAAACACACCCCCAAGGGAGAAAAAGAAAGTCAAGGGCTGAAAATCCTCCAAGCTTCTACTAAGAAAAAAAAGACGCCAACTATCAGGTGGAATCATTAGAGACAAAATGACCAGTCGGGAAACCAGGCCAAACGCAGTCACTGCCCCAGATGGCATCCAAAATGAACAACCAAGTTAATATCTATCGGCCTGGGAATGGATAGCACTTAAGTTCCCTCTAAACTGCGCAGTCACACAGCCGCCTATCAAGGGCCGTGCAGGCGCTCAGGGCCGCGGAGAGGCACCTGTCCCCAGGTGCCGTTGCAGGAAGTCCTCTCTCCCCACTGCAGCCCACACCCCGAATCCCTCCTCCTTGCCCCCTCGCCCCAGAGTCTGCACCCCCATCTGGAGTCCTCCCCACTCCGCCCACACCCCAACCCCCTGCCCAAGCCTGGGGCCCCCTCCCACAGTCCGAACCCCTCGGCCTCACCCCCGCCACACATGACCTCCATATTGGTGCACATCGCAAAATTCATTCCGCACATGCATGGGAAAAGATAGAGGGAACATTGGATAGCACACTTACCACGTTCCAGAAAAGCGGGTTAAAAGCAATGCAAAGGACAGCGGCAGCGAAGGTGGAATCGGTCAGTTTGACATAGCCGAGCAGCAGCGTCATGGCTGAGGAATCAACCTGCGGGAAAGGAACAAAGTCAGCAGGGGCGTCCATCTCGCATCGTCACTAGCTAGCTTCTAGATTGCGTCTTTTAGAAAGCTGAATACAGCGTGTTTAGCAAGAGGCTCATGGGAAGGGTAAATCAGATTCTTCCAGCAACTGAGTCTATTGCAGTATATTCCTGCTGTATAAATCTCTGTAGTCCTAACACGGTGCGTTCTGGTCCCATGAGCTCCCACAAGCTAAGCAGGGCTGGAGTGGGTCAGTACTTGGACTGGAGACCTCCAACGGACATTCAAGGAAACTTACAGTTCAGTAGAAGGCACCTCCGGGCTGGGGGCCACTAAAGGATGCTCTAATGCTGGAAGCACCAACAAAAGATAAAAGTTGAAATAATGAAGAATCCACGGCTTATTTATTTTGGTAAAAGGGGCCCATTATCGCCAGTGTCCTGCTGAAATCTGAACTCTGACATTGCATTCTAGATTCCCTCCCAAGTGTCAGGTGGATATAGTATTCTTCTTCACTTCCTGTCCTAAACTGTGGCAAAGCATTACTGTGCCATGTGTAACCCCAGAACTGGCTTCAGTGGCACTGGTGGACGAATCCTTTTGCTGCCCCCGAGGGACGTTGGGAAGATATGCAAAGTGCTTTGTGGCGTTAGGATGCTAGGTTCTAAAGACGAACAGCGTGTGACTAATACCAAATCTCCTGCCCTTGACTAGATTACCGAGTGCTTCTGAGAATCAGGCCACAAGTGCTTGCCAGACCGGCAGAAGTTGCAAGCGCTCAGAGACAAGGGCATCAACCACTTCCATCCTGTAGATTTCTCATCTTGACTCAGACACAACTAAACGGGTTTAAGGGGGAGGGGTGGTATTTGGGTAGGCACCACAAGTGGGTTTAGTGGGGGGGGAAATCCAAATGTGTTTCTGAGGCAAATAAAAGGAGATGGTATTTCATAGTGTCTCAACTCACTGCCAGAGAGGAAAGGTGGTCTTGTGGTTAAAACTGGACTGAGACTCCAGAGATTTGGATTCAGTTCCCACTTCTGCCACAGACTTCCTGTGTGACCTGGTAGTCACTACCCCAACTCCACAGAAGGAAAACCTGAGGGCTGAAGTGGGAATTATACCTACCTGCCTCTCCAAGTGTCTGGAGGATAAATTCATCCATGTTTGCGAGTAGAGCGGATCAGGATCTTTTGAGCAAGACATTTTTCATCAAAAAAAAGGGGCGGGGGAGGGGAGGCCTTTTTTGAAAGAGAAAATTGTCAATATTTTCTGTAAAAAACTTCCCACCTTTATTCCCCCACCCCGATTTTTTTTTTAAATTGAAAACAGCTCAATTTGGGGGTTAGCAAAACCAAAACATTCTGCAAACCACTTTGAAAAACAGTTCAGAACAAAAAACCTGCGAAATGGGTCCATTTCAAACAGTTCTGAAGCTAAAAGCACTTCAAGCCGTCGAAGGTTTTCACGTTTTGAACCACTCTGTTGGTGAGGCACTGAGATACCATGGTGAAGGAGGGGCCACACAACAACTAGATGGGAGCTCCAACTGGAGTCGGATCCTCAGAGCCAACATCTCAGATCCCACCGTGCAAGTAATACCAATATTTAAATGAGAGCAATGACTGAAAGAGGATTCTTCCCTGAAGGGTACGCAGTGCATCAAGCATGAAATAGCTTCATCTCGCACACACAGAGAAAGGAGCTCACGCGCACTCCCGACCTCCTCATGGGTCCTCTGAATTATCTGGAATTGCAGTGCGATCTGTGAAGAGCTGGGCCATTAGATCAGATGCAATTTATTTACAGCTCAACCCCGTTTTTGCAAGGCAAAAGCACCGCAGAGAACTGAATTCTCTCACACCTCAGGAATCCATTCCCGCATTGTGCTCTTTTAGCAACCTTTCCGTGCTTTTCGCTTTAAAGCTAGAATTACACAAGCTATTTCACAGGGCGTCTTTCAGATGCTTTACAACCACGGACAAATGGGGAATTACTAAATCCAGGGGGAGGCCACAAGGGTGCACTTACACAGAGTGTTTCTGGAAATGACTAGTGCTTGGAAGGAGCTACAGTAGGGTGACCAGATAGCAAGTGTGAAAAATCGGCATTGGGTGGGGAGGGGGGGTTAACAGGTGCCTATATAAGACAAAGCCCCAAATATCAGGACTGTCCCTACAAAATCAGGACATTTGGGTCACCCTAAACTACAGGAATAGCTCACATAAGGCCTGATCCGGCCCTTCCTTGCCCAGACAGAACTCCCAATGGAGGCTCAGGCCTATACTGGATACCAAGAGCTACCTAATATCCATCCCTTATTCTCCATTCCCACTGCAACCCTCCTATCATGCCTTGACTTTCATCATCCTGCAGGCTTCTGTACATTTAATTTCTCTCTCCACACCCCCAGCATATACAAAATACTGTGAGTAAACCCATCTTCCTCTCCCCTCTACCAGCTAGGCCTCGCCTTTCACGCCACGTTCCAACATCTCACTGTCACATTCCAGGCATCAGGTCTGCTGCATTACTGCCAGCACGTCTTCCTTCCTCCTAAAAAGAAGAACAGGAGTACTTGTGGCACCTTAGAGACTAACAAATTTATTAGAGCATAAGCTTTCATGGACTACAGCCCACTTCTTCGGATGCATATAGAATGGAACATATATTGAGGAGATATATATACACACATACAGAGAGCATAAACAGGTGGGAGTTGTCTTACCAACTCTGAGAGGCCAATTAATTAAGAGAAAAAAAACTTTTGAAGTGATAATCAAGATAGCCCAGTACAGACAGTTTGATAAGAAGTGTGAGAATACTTACAAGGGGAGATAGATTCAATGTTTGTAATGGCTCAGCCATTCCCAGTCCATATTCAAACCGGAGTTGATTGTGTCTAGTTTGCATATCAATTCCAGCTCAGCAGTCTCTCGTTGGAGTCTGTTTTTGAAGTTTTTCTGTTGTAATATAGCCACCCGCAGGTCTGTCACTGAATGACCAGACAGGTTAAAGTGTTCTCCCACTGGTTTTTTAGTAGCAGCCGTGTTAGTCTGTATCCGCCAAAAGAAGAACAGGAGGACTTGTGGCACCTTAGAGACTAACAAATTTATTAGAGCATAAGCTTTCGTGGACTACAGCCCACTTCTTCGGATGCATCCGAAGAAGTGGGCTGTAGTCCACGAAAGCTTATGCTCTAATAAATTTGTTAGTCTCTAAGGTGCCACAAGTCCTCCTGTTCTTCCACTGGTTTTTGAGTATTTTGATTCCTGATGTCAGATTTGTGTCCATTAATTCTTTTGCATAGAGACTGTCCGGTTTGGCCAATGTACATGGCAGAGGGGCATTGCTGGCACATGATGGCATATATCACATTGGTAGATGTGCAGGTGAACGAGCCCCTGATGGTATGGCTGATGTGATTAGGTCCTATGATGATGTCACTTGAATAGATATGTGGACAGAGTTGGCATCGGGGTTTGTTACAAGGATAGGTTACTGAGCTATCTTGATTATCACTTCAAAAGTTTTTTTTCTCTTAATTAATTGGCCTCTCAGAGTTGGTAAGACAACTCCCACCTGTTTATGCTCTCTGTATGTGTGTATATATATCTCCTCAATATATGTTCCATTCTATATGCATCCGAAGAAGTGGGCTGTAGTCCACGAAAGCTTATGCTCTAATAAATTTGTTAGTCTCTAAGGTGCCACAAGTACTCCTGTTCTTCTTTTTGCGGATACAGACTAACACGGCTGCTACTCTGAAACCATTCCTTCCTCCTAACTCCTACCAGCAAGCTGCACTCCATGTCAACCACCGTCTGCCGTTCCTTTCCAAGCCTCCTTGCTGCCCCGATAAGTTCAGATCCATGGGACCGAAACCTTCCGCGCCTGGGACAACTGGCGTTCCTGCATCACCACTGGAGGCCATGCAGAGCACTATGGAAGTTAGGCATCCCAGGAAGTACCGCCCAAAGGATCAGAGCGACAGCACCCTGTGGCCTTCTGACTGGCCCATGTTCTCTATTTAACCCTGGAGGCTGGCCCCAGGAAGTTGTCTGGGTAACCATGCAGAGGTCTGGCCTGCTATGAGTCCACATCTCTGGTCTCCAACCCGAGCCTGACTTGGGTCCTGACCCTTGCCTATCAATCCTAGCTCTAGCGATTACTGTATGGTGGCCAGGTCCCCAGTTTTCCACCGGAAAGTCCAGTTGAAAAGGGGACCTGACAGTGTCCAGTCAGACCTACTGACCAGACACCCAAAGTCCGGTTACTGCGAGCAGGGGAGGCGCCAGGTCATCACCCACGCCAGCCCCTACTCAGCCAGGGCTGCCTCCTACCTTCATCGGGTGGTTGCAGCTCCCAGCCCCAGCTTTGCAGGCAAGTCCCTCCTGACCTGGGCGGGGGGAGGATGGGGATGGAAAAGCAGGGAATGATGGGGGCAGGGAGAAAAAGGCAGGGCAGGGGTAGGTCCTCGGGGGGGAGGAAGACGGGGGGCAGGGGAGGTTCTAGCACTCCTGCTGGAGTGTCCAGTTTTTAAATATTACCAAGTTGGCATCCCTAGATTACTGTGATCCCTGCTTGTTGATTACTGCCTCGTGGCGGTCCTTGACTTGTGGTCACTAGGCCAGACCAGCTACACTCTGGTCCCTGACAATCCCTTGGTTAGATTTCCTCCTTTCAGTCAAGTGTCTCCTTAAAAGACAAGAATTCTCAGCATTAACCAATGGTCCATCTTCTAATAATCCAATGCACAACATGTCTGGACTGTATGGTCTGTACCTAATTTAAATTCTAACCCTTTGGGGCAGGGACAGGGACAGGGACTTTCTACTCCATTTCGTACAGCACTGAGCACCCTGTCAGTACCTAACAAGCAACATCCTGGCTTGTTGACCTATTAACTCATTGCCAGTAACATCATTAATAGGAGACTGAATTTCTTTTCTCCTCCTGAGCCAATCAAATTCACTGCAGCCAGCATGAAACAGATTTGGCTGTGCTTTCGCAGGCAAAGGGGGAACTCATTAGGATGGTGTCTCTCCAAGGGGTTTGTACTGTTATGAAATTAAAACAAACGCAGCACAATCTGAACTCGGCACCACATCAGTCACTAAGTAAACTGTATGTGTAAGACAAGAAAGACTCATCTCAGCAAGAGGGCCGTTCACTTTCCTCCAAAAGATAGCACAAGAAATCACAGTCCCTGGGGTACTTGCAAAGGGGCGCTCTAAAAAGGGGGGATAGAAGAGTTGAAACACGGCCTAGATTATATTATGGCTCTGCCCAAAGGCCTGGATCAAGACCAGGGCCCTGTTGTGTTAGGCGCTGTACAGACACAGGCCCTGATCCAGCATCAGACCGTGCACTGTACAAACACAGGGGGCACTCTTGCAATGGGTCACTGCATTGATGTCAGTGAGGCTGCCCGTAGACTCAGCAGTCCATCCATTGTAGGATCATGGCCCTAGAGGTAGAGATGGTCCCTGCCTTGATGAATTTACAATTTAAAAAAGCAAATATCATCGAGAGGATAGGGGAAGAGGATCACATTTTTGCACACGTGCTATTCTTTATTTTGTTTAGTAATTACACAGATAAGTAACAGCTTTCCCCAGTTGCTCCTCAGCCAAGCCACTGGATATTTTTTTTTGTAAACATTACGCTTGGAGTCACACTCCAGTTATAGGAGCGTTGGAAAAACCAGATAAGCTAAATGGAGTGGATTCTCAGTGCCCATCTAAAGCGACCTTGCTCGGACTCTGATTCTACTCCCATTGGGCTCGACCGTCTAAGTAATTTATAAAGACAATGGTATCAAAAATGTACACAGTGGACCACATTCAGCCCTGGAACAGATGGAAGTACCTCCACTGAAGTTAAGGGAGTTCCACCTGCTTTACACCAGGGCTTCATCTGACCGAATATATCCAGGTAAATATTGGAACTGGCACCCTAAAAGGTCACTGAAATAAAGGATGAAATAATATGTCACTAGCTTCGTAGGCAATAAAAATACCGCGACTACTCACGAATATATCTATGCACGGGGAAGAACTAAATATACCCTGGAGATTTCTTCCAACACAAATAAATATGAAAGCAGACACATAAACTATTATACTAGTTTGCTAAAGCCAGAGTGTAGCATTCACCAGACGTATGTTGGTTTGTTTTCAGCATAGTTTGATGAAGTTACATATGATTTGTGTGACACAGCTCTCCTGCTTTCACATTTTTGCTCATCTTTACAACAATCCAAGTTACAGCATGCCCCTGTCTGCAGCAATATGGGGTTCCGACCATCCTGCAAGGTACCGAGAGCCCCCGAACAACACTCACCAGAATCAGCAGGATGGCCTAGAACAGCTGAGAAAACAGCCTCCCCCTCCTCCCTGCTTTGATTCTCAATACAGAGCAAAGCAGCTGCAAGAATTACAATGTAAACACAAGACGCAATACTCTGCCAAACTGTGCTCAGATCATTTTAGGAATGTTCAATCCTCCTAAGCCACTGACATCTGCAATAGTCCCCCACCTAAACCCCCATGCTAAGAGCAATGCTGCCATACAAATTATTATTAAACTCTGCAGAAAGACTTCTGAAAGATACAATAAATAACTTGGCCATTAATGGCTTAGTTGTAACTGCCAGTGCACTGATAGCGAAAGCAAACTTTGTGAGGTCAGCATAACCCCAAAGCAGCAGCTAATGGCTGATAAAGGCCCTTTCCCTCCACCGCCTCCCACTAAAGCGGAGCTGGTCCCTAGCCCTGCACTAATTTCAATGGAATAATGGGCAGGGGTAGGGAGGAGAGGGGGAGGAGGAGATATTTATCAGTGCAGCTCTGCACAGAACAGAAGAATGCTTATGGATGACAATATTAGGGTATGTTAGTGTCAGGTCATAACTACGATTTCCTACAGTCAGATTCTGTTGTGCAAAACAGTCCTGTTAACACAGCTGCCTCTTGTGTGAGGTGTGGGAAGGGAACTGCCCCTGATTTGACCTATTCATCCCTAAATCAGGAAGCAAAAACGGAAATGCACTCACAAACTAACTGCCTCACCCTACACCTGGGTGAGAGTCAGAGAGAGAGTGAGCGAGTGTGTGTGTGCGCGCTAACTGTCTCACCCCACGCCTGGGTGAGAGGGTGTGTGTGGGTGGGTGGGTGTCAATGTTACAGACTAGGGAAGCTGGTTAATGCACACGATTAGCTGCTCTCTAAGCCCTAGTTTTAAATCCTAGCGAATGAACGCACGCCTCGTGCCTCCCCACACAGACAGACACACACACAAAACCACTGAACAAATGAACAGCAAAATTTGCAACCAATACCTTGCTATAATCCAAATTACTCAGTCCTCCACAGCAGTCCAAGTGGGATGGCAAAGCACGGCCTGCCAGCATTCAAAGTTCAGCTTATCTCCTAAGCTGACCAGCCCCTGAGCATTTTATAACCTGTCTAGACACAAACCATCCCCAGGCTGGGGGTGAGGGGCATTCAATGGAACCTCTGGACACCCTCACCCCCTGATCAACTGTGGCAGCCCTTCCCCCAGCAAGCATCCGGCCCTGCTTCCTGGTTACCACTTTAAACCCTGCCAGGGCATTCTGGGAAGTGTAGTTTCCTCCACCCAGGTCTCCCAGCTGCTTCTCCGCAGAGAACTACAAGGCCCAGAGGACGCAGGGCGGCTCAGTGCTTGGCAAAAGCCTCCTGACTCAGAGCTGCATGCTCCCCTTGGTTAGAGCCACTGGCCCCAGGTGCCTCTAAGGTGCCACAAGGACTCCTGGTTGTTTTTGCTGATACAGACTAACACGGCTACCCCTCTGAAACCTGGCCCCAGGGAGTCGGGCCAGGGCAGGATGGGAATTAATTTGCAAATCACTGACCTTTTTTAGTACGGTGCCACCTTCTGCCGGCTGGAGGGGTTTGGTGAGGCCGGCTCGGTGGGGCTCCGGCAGGGCAAGGCTGCACTGGACTTCGCCCTGCAGTTAGGCAGTTGTCCAGCTGCGTGGCGGTCACAACCAGTGCCAGAGAGGAGGGGGCAGATCGATCGGTCCTTCCCAAAGTCTGCAGCCGAGCTGGGGCTTTCATCCCTCTTTATCACAGTCAGCTCAGGACTGGGACCGTGCCTCCGAACGTACTCACATGGGACCTAGTCCGACGGGGCCGATCCTGATTGGCGCCCTTCCACAACACAAGAGGGTTGATCCTGTGAGGTGACCACCCCCTCCACTCATATTGATTTCAAGGGTTGCTGTGGTTGGCTCTCAGCCCCTCCCAGAGCACAACTGGGGCCTGATCTGGTGGTTTTATATGCAGGGCCAGCCTTACGTTTTGCAAAACCCCACTCCAGGGCTGGAGCACCCACAGGGAAAAATTAGCGGGTGCTCCACACCCACCTGCAGCCAAGCTCCCCCCTCCTTACCTCCTTCCCCACCCCCACTGAGCGCACTGCATCCCTGCTGCTCCCCCTCCCTCCCAGTGCTTCCCTCCCCCCCCCCCCCGCCTAACAGCTGTTTGGCAGTGCTTAGGACTTTCCATGAGGGAGGGGGAGGAGGCAGAGAAGAGGTGAGTCGGGGTGGGGACTTGGGGAAGGGGGTGGAATGGGGGCAGGGCGAGGGTGGGGGCAGGGGTGGGGGTCAAGCACCCACTGGGCAGAGGGGAAGTCAGCGCCTATGACCCCATGCATAGTAAGAAGAGCAAGGTCCTATCCATCTCCCAACAGAGCAGCACAAACCTCCCCCACACCTCCCTCCAGGCCTCTGCACTATCCTCAGGATGGGGTGAAGGAAACCTGTTATAGGTAGTGCCGTGCCAGTTTCATTGCAACTAACAAGACACTGAAGAGCTTTGATTTGTGTCAGAGTTGTATTTATACATGAAGTTCCTACATGAGATGGGGAAAGTCAGGGCAGAAAAGCTAGGGTTGGAGGAACCAAGGCTGCTGGAGAGGGAAGCCACCACAAAAGGGCTGGAGCTCTGGTGCAAGGGAAGCCACACAAACATCCAGGGCTGTAGAGCAGGGGAGGTGTGGGAAGCCCAACAAAGTTCCAAATTTGCAGACATAGCTAAATGGCACAGCACGGAGCCGGATACCTGCAAGTGGATCCTTGGGCTGGGCTAGGCTACTCCAAGGGACTCCATGTTCCACCATCATATATCCAGGGCCCCTAGGTACAGAGGGCAGCCTGGCCCAGCCCCCCACTACCTCAGAGTCCTACAGCTGTTCCCTCATCCTCTCTGGGCTGTGTAACATTCCTCCCTGAAAATAAAGACAATCTGTTACTAAAAACACTGAACACTAGGGTGACCAGATGTCCCGATTTTATAGGGACAGTCCCGATTTTTGGGTCTTTTTCTTATGTAGGCTCCAATTACCCCCCACCCCATGTCCTGATTTTTCACATTTGCTATCTGGTCACCCTACTGAACACAGAAGCAAGGAGACTCACCCCAAACTAATATGCCTATTCAGAGCTGCAATATATACAGCCATAGAATAATCCCTGCAGTTGTAGTCAGAGTGGGGAGAGGGTAGCTCAGTGGTTTGAGCATTACCCTACTAAACTCAGGGTTGTGAGTTCAATCCTTGAGGGGGCCATTTAAGGAAGGAGGAATAAAAAAAATTGGGGATTGGTCCTGCTTTGAGTAGGGGGTTAGAGGGGACCTCAGGAGGAAAAGAAGCTCCCAAAACCATGATCAACCCTAATCTTCTATGAGTCTGTGTATTCATTAAGCAGGCTCAAGTCAGTCAGAGAAGTCTTTTCTTTATGGCAATGCCTACAACCTAGATGTAGTGTTCGCTTTGGAATCAGAAGTGTCAGCAAACACATACAGTGTTCCATCTGGCACAATGCGAGCTGGTGACAAAAACCTATTTTATTAAGGATAAAATTCAGATCCACCAAGTCTCAGCTATTTTAAGGAAGATTCATTCATTTTTCCTATATTCCCGCTACTACCTGTGGCACTTTGGCTACAGCCAGCTGGGTATAGTTCCCTGAGCCCACCGGTTCTGCTTCTGAAGCAATCACATCTCCGGCAGAGATTAGATGGGGTGAGACTCAGATGCACTCAAATTCTCTGGTTGCCCCTTTAATTTCTAAAGAATTTAAGCTTTTACTTAATAAAAAATGTTTAGCCCTTATGGTTAAGAAAGAAACCTCAGTTTGCTGTCTGCCTGAGTCTACAGAGTGACAGCCTGAAACCATATACATGTTTATAGATATACCTCTAAATTGGGTGTTAACTCTGGAGCCTAATGGTGATATTTGGAATGTCAACATTGTTAGCTATTTCGCTGTGAATTCTTTTAATAGAAACATTCAGCTACTCTGAATTGTAAGTGGAATTTGGGGTTGTGGGCGCAGCTTGAGTAGAGACCCACCAATATATCCCCGTCCACTGGTCACTACAAAGGAAGCGGCTCTCCCCACACACAAGCAGGAAAGCATTAGGAAAGATTGTAGGAAAAGAAGCTCCCAAAACCATGAAGGACACAACTGGCAGCATCAGTGCTCTTAGCAGTCTAGGGAAGACTGGGAATCCTCTTCCAGGAGGAAAAATGGAGGTTTATGAATCACTGCCCCATCCATAGCCAGCCAAAAGGAAGTCATGTTTGGCATTATAAAGGCATATACAACAGTGGGCATTACGTAAAGAAGACCCTAGCTGATGAGGAGCCGAACTACATGTGCTGTCACATCAGAGGCCTTAGCCACTACTGACATAGAATGATGACAAATATTTTATAAAAGCAACGACACTGTCAGGAACCCACAGTTACAGCCACCCTGGTCATCACAAGAGACAGCACCCGAGACCTTCTGCTCTGAAAACACAGACTCTCTTGCTTGGGTCAATAAGGTTCTCCAATAGTTATAGAAACATTCTGACTTATACCACTTCTGGGCACTAGCAGGCAACTTAGACACAAACACTTGGGCGCATCTGACTACAGTGGGACACGTTGGCCAAGACAATAGTTCTACATGATATCAGGATGCCATGAGTGGGGATGAGGCATTGAGGCATCAGCGTCATCCAAGGATACACATGCGGCTCCAGTGCCCAGACACTATGGTGATGGGGATGCGACATAAGAATAAGAACCTGAACAGAACCACCTCATTGCTCATCTGGTATTGCTCATGGATATGCTGCCAGTCAGGTTCTGCCCCAGGATATGGGAGGTAGTCAATTTCTAGTAGGTGACAGAACCACTTAGCACCACTTTGCTGCCCTGTGCCAACCAGCCAGAGCCCCTCACGGCTCACATGGGCATTCAATGCTAGGTACAGGGAGAGGTGCGAGGATGCCATAGGAGGAGATCCCTGCAGTAGTCCTTTGAGTAGCCCAGATTCCTGGAGAGGAAACAGGGTCCAGTGGGCAGGGCACAGTACTGGAAGTCAGGAGACCTGAGATTTAGTCCTAGCTCTGCCACTGACCTCTTCTGTGACCTTGGGCAAGTCACTTCACTGCTGTTTCCCCCTCTCGTTTTGTCCATGTTGCTCCTTTTGAACCTGGGCGGCCAGTCAAAGTTCAGGGCCCTGGGATGTTGATGAAGTCTGTTTTTTTCTTTAATGTCATCTTGTTTAAAGTCCTTCTCTGCCTGCAGGAGGAACCAGGAACCAAAGGACCAGTTTCCTAGCTTACAGCCCCAAGTCTCTTTATCCAACAACCCAAATTGTGTCTCTCTAGCTTTTTCCAGGGTCACACAATACTCATAGGCTATTGCTTGGCTTTCAGGCCTTTTTCCTCTGCCTCCCTCTCAGTGCCTGAGTGTTCCAACTTCTTCCTTTTCAAACATCTGGGTGGGTTCACAAGCTCTTTTTGTCTTGGGGTCAAGTGGTGATGGGATGGGGAGCATCTGATTAACTCACCTGGAAAGTTATGTTAATTGAAGGGTGTGTTTGCACCCGATCTCAATGAGGTTTTAACACCACATATGATTTCACAGTCTATTTAGATAGTAAGATCTAGTGGCTGTGTGCACATGTAACACAAGGGGGACCTGATCTTGCTTAGGGCCCTTTAGACACTACTAGGATACAAATAATAATTATGGGCCTGTTCCAAAGCCCATTACAGTCAGGGAGACTCTCGTTGATTTCAATGGGCTATAGAGCAGGCCGTAGGAGAGAGGTGTGGGCTGAGCTAGATGTCCACCCAAATGGATTATCTACAGCAAGTTCAGGCCTTTAATCCCTCTAGTTGGATAATTCCTCACAGCAGATGGCAGTGATGCTTGTGCTGAGTGTATAATTAGCACCCCTATAATTTCCGAAGCAGAGATATGAGAGCAGATGAGAGGATGTTGTTTATTTTGCAGTGCCAGCACCTAGCTCCTTATGATTGGGCAGGCGGGGGAATGAAATGTGAGTCTAGAGAGTCAACAAAACTAGTGGGGAAGGCCGATTGTAACCCATTCCCTCCTTTCCTGGAATGGAGTCAGCAAGGAGAAACCCCTGCAACAAATGCAGAATGTCCCTGACCTCTGAATGTCCTTCAGTCTTGGCCGGCCTGGCTGGCGAGCAGGAAATGAGTGCTGGTTCTGGAGAGGTGTGCGCCTACCCCATCCTGAGCCAGAGGGTGGGGAGCTGAGCTGACAGCAGGCACCAGCCGACCAAGCACATGCTTGGGGCGGCACCTTGGGGCAGGGCGGCGCTCGAATTTGTATTTTATTTTTTTTCGGCGGCGTGGCACTCGGCAGGGGGGCGGGGGCTTTGGGCGGCGCTCAGAGGGGGGCGGGGCTTCGGGCGGCGCGGTGCTCGGAGGGGGCGGGGGCTTCGGGTGGTGCTCGGGGGCGGGGCTTCGGGCGGCGCTCAGAGTGGGGCGGGGCTTCGGGCGGCGCTCGGACGGAAGGCGGGGGCTTCGGGCGGCGTGGTAGGTAAACAAGCCAGCCCAGCCCGCCAAGGGGCTTACCCTGGCGGGCCGCGGGCCAAAGGTTGCCGATCCCTGATTTAGCACTTCCACAGCACCCTCCACACGAGGCTCTCAAAGCCCACTGAATTCTGCCTTGTCACCCCTCTGAAGCATTAGCAGGTCAGTAGCCTGATTTTCAAAAAGGGCACAAAATCAATGGGAGCTGCAGGCACCCACCATCTCTGAAAACCAGGCCCTCAGTGACATGCCAGGGTCCTCTGTGGCAGAATCAGGAATCAAACCCAGGCCCCTGGCTCCCTGCTTTAACCACAAGACCCCAGCCAGGAAGCCTGGGGGTTCCTCAGCCAAACAGCAAGTGCGGAGGAGGCTAATACTCGTTATGGTTGGAAGGCCACTTCCCCACTGGCAGGGATGTAGCGTGGTGACAGGGACAACCCGAAAGCCTTGATTAGGAACCAAACAGGCAGCTGCAAGAACTTCAGCTGGGCTGGAATGGACTGAAACGCAGTCTTGCCACCAGGCGGACTGGGTTGTGAGGAAGCGGAGGCAGGAAACATGTCAGGACTGAGGTCCCCAGGATTTCCCTTAATCCCAGTGTACTGCTTAGTCCTTTGTTACCAGAGCGTTCACCGCATAGCAAGGGAATGGGGTTTCCAAAGCCGGGCCCCTATCCACCTCAGCCAGCTTAGCCTTTTTATCCTGCTTCTCGGACATACCCTGACAGATGGTAACAAAACAAAGAGGCACTTCTCACTTAGTTTGATCCTTCCTCGTCCATTGCCAGTCGTGTTTTATTTAACTCTCCTTCCCCAAGAGCAGAGGCTGAAAGCTCAGCCCCTTCCTCCTCCAGCCCTTCTGAATCCCCCTACCCTCTGAACACTCAACGCGCCCTTTCAGTCCCCATTACGGCCCCTGAGAGGTCATTGATGAGAATGGAATGGAATTGCAGACGCTCACGTGGGTGAAAACAATTATGCGGCCATTAATGGCACTGCTGAACTGGCCTGGCGAAGGGAAGACAGCAAACACAGCCTGATGTCGTGCTGCTCTAATGTCAAGAGAAATAAGCCGCTCCCTTTGTTTCAGTTTGTTCATTGCCTCTGTAGCTAACGGCTCAAAGGTGGACTTGGCCAGGCATCTGTCTCACGACCACTTGTCAACAGCTCGACTGCCAAAAGTGTCCTTGCTGGCTGCCCTGAACCCAGAGTCTAGTGAACAGGTGGGGGGAAAGGCAGTGCAAAGGCAGGAGCCCTTGACTGAAGGCCCTTCTTCCCAGCCACAGGTAAAGAATTCCTGGGGTTGACAGTGATAACCACTGGGTGGATCTCGGTCATGGCAATGGAGCAGAACGGGCTTGTCCGCACTAGAAAGATGACCCTTTGCTGATAAAGGCCATGTAGCAGGACAAGCCCCGGACAGACAGGCAGGCCCATGCTGCTAACAGAAGAGGAAAGTCCTGGCCCAGGGGCTTTGTTTCAGCGTGGAGTATAACGAACTCGTGGCCTTGACTCTCCTCACAGACGCGTGCTTCAAAGTAGAGCTAGCTGACAAGAGACGGTTTCATCAGAATTTGCCAATTCACAAAAGTCGACACATTTCACAGAGGTGGCTCAATTTCAAGGAAATCCCCCCCAGAATCTAGGCAGGTTTCCAAGCCTGCCTGCTTCCCTACCAGCTCAGCCGCCTGCCTTTGGTTTGCTGACCAGGAGCCAGAAAACCCGTTCGCAAGCTCATGGCTACGCAGCAGCCTGGAATCTAAGTGGCCCCAGGGCAGCCCACTAAGTGGGCTCCGTTTCACAGAGAGTTTCAAAGTGTTTGCTTTCCATTCCAAACCAGAACCCAAACTTCCAAATCCGCCACAAAACAGAATCCCCAGAGCTGTACTCTAAACATTTACAAAGCAAAGTCAAGTCACTTCATTTACCTAAAGCATTCAGGGAGCACAGTGCTTAATTTGTAATGAAAGAGATGCCAGGGATGGAGCAATTAGGTGCTAGGCCTGAAACAATTTTTTTTTATTTTCATAACTGACATGGCAAGCCCAGAGGTGCCGGGGCTCTTAACTGCCAGGCCCAGAGGTACCGGGGGCTATGAACTGCCAAGCCTAGAGGTTCAGCCCTAGCACAAACCAAGCACTGGGAGAGTCCCATCAACATAACCTACCTCCTTTCAGGTCTCTCTATACCTAGAGCAGATCAGGGTTTACATATGTCCCTGATTTCCCAACATCCTTTTCCCCAGGCTAGGGCTACAAAAAGGCTGCCAGGAAGGACTACATTTCCTAGCAACACTGCTTTCCTGGATCTTAGACCAGCTGGGAACTACCCTGAGCCAGCTTTGTCCATCACTACTGAGGGGAAGAGGAGTTCCAACCTGCCCTATTCATAGAACTCTGAAAGAGTCAGCAACAGTGCCGTCTTCACTAGATCCAGTCTGCTTCCAAGAGACCATCTCCTTCCCCTTGGTGACTGCATGCCCTGGCCCAAAAAGGCAAACTTGCTGTGGACTAATGCCAGACCTGGAGGGTTCCTCACAGACGTCAAACCCTACTCAGCACTGCTTCTGAAACAGAAAAACCCAGTCAGTGGCTCTGAAATCGCCTACATTATCCCATCCTCCATTAGCTACAATTATTGTCATCAGTACCTCAGGGACCTGCAGTCCTAGTGGGGGTCTCTAGTGTTTATGGAAGAAGTTAGCTCTGTTTATACAATGAATGATTTACCAGGGTAATTGGCTTACTGCTCCACTATTACAGGTCATTAAGAATTAATTACCAGGTTTTCAGTGCTCCTTTATCAGTTTTATTGGGCTTCATAATACTTGGCAATTTGGAACATACAATGCATGGTGAGCTTCTGTTCACACTTATATCTGTGTAAATCTGGAGTATCTGCATCAGGGCAGATTCAGATCTCAGTTATGCTAGTGTAAATCTGGAGTAACAGCTCCTCCTCCTCATCCCTTCACTGCCACCTGCCCTCCCTTTCTTTAAAGGTACAGAGACATGTATTATCCACCATGTATAGCCATTAACACAGAGATTAGCCTGGACAAAAACTCTGTTTCTGAATTCCCTAAAATCTTAAGATGTTCAAGTTCTGAAACTGGGCCTGGGTGAACGTATTTTGTTCATGTCCGCAGGCGTTATACTGGGCTGAATCGAAACCCAGATCCAAACACCCTTTGAGTTTGGTGAGTTAGAGGTCTGGCTTTCGTGGCTTGAGCCCAGCTCTAAACGAAACAGCAACCCTCAAACGCAACCAGAGCTAAAGTGGGACTTTCACAAAGGGCTCTATGCATCACGTGCAGACGGCTAGTTCCTTTGAAAGCAGTTTCTCAGTAAATTACTGGAGACATTTGTGTTTGCATCCACACTTCCTCCCAGGGCCCAGCTCTTCTGCCTGGTAGGTGCTTGATATGGTGCTGGAAACATTGTTACTTCCATGTGAAGATGGGCTCCTAGGTAGTGGACCTGTAAGAACCTGTGGGACTGGAACCTGGGGGGTTCTGGGCTGATAACACTTCTGCCTTGTCATGGGAAGCTTAGGCTGGGTTTCTGCTGGAGAACTCTGTGACCAGCCAGGGCCCCTCACACCCCACTGATTGGCTGATGTATTTAAAGCAGGAAGACGGCATGGGGCAGTGTCGGAGCAAGAATACAGACTGTCCCTCTGCTTCCACTCCGGGCCCTGCTAACTGTAGATCCTAGACTGCAGCTTCTGACACTGGTTTGTCCTTGACTTCGCTATTTGCTTGCTGTCTATAACCTGGCACCTGCCACTGACTTCCTGATATCCTCACCTGGCTCGACCCCGACTCTGCTCTTTGCTTGCCACCTGCAACTTGATGCCTGACCCTGACTGCCTGGCATTCTGAGCTGGATCACTCCTGACGCTGTTATTCGTCTACTGACTGCAACTTAGCAGCTGACGGCTGCCCCTGGCCCAGCCTTGACAGGACCCTAACCTCAAACGCAAACCACTTTGCTAATTAACAAAGGTGGCAAGGAGAAGGCATTAAATATTCATGGTTAGTAGATCCCCGTTCAGCCTAAGAGCACATCATGTTTCCCTAGCCCGTGTTTCACAATAATGCCATCGCCACTGTATCTGTACTCCCAGCTGCCTTACAGAAGACATGGTGGATCGTCATCTCAAAGTAGCATCCTGTTTTCCCATCTCCAAAACCCAAATCTGACTTTCAGCTCCTCCCGGCTTCTTACTGTGTGAGGGACCAATTCCACTGGCTTAAATGGGAACTGTTGACATAAATGGACTACTTGCATGAATACGTACAACTCAGCCTGAGCAAAGGTTTCAGAGTAACCATCCTAGCCTAACGGAGTAATCCTAAGTAGGCAGCAGCGAGACTGGTGTGGGGCACAAAACCAGACAGCTGTATTGTAGTGCTCAATGTCACCCCCTACAGGTGACTCAAGGAGCAGCATTGCAGGGCAATAATGCTGTATCCAATAGGTCTTGTCTGAAGGCTGCATGGCTATGATAGGAAACCTCACAATAGGAGGCGCCAATCAGAGAGGGGAAATCAGAAATACACCAGGGAACACAATGGACGCTGTCCCTCCTGCACAGAAGGAAATATCCGCCCCTCAGCCACTCAAAATGCTATTTTAACGTGTGCATCATAATAGGGATTCCTTGACAGCGAGAATAATGGATGAGAATTTGGATGGATTTCGTAGGAGCCTGACCCAGCCCCAACTGAAGTCATTGGGGATTTTACCATTGACTCCTGTGGGAGCAGGATTGGGCCCCCCCATGAGCAGTACCAAGGAGGACACAGTCATAGGAGTCATTATTAAGTTATCTGGCCCAGCAGGAGGCTACGTTGGTGAGGGCCTTAGGCTATGTCAGCATAACTTCTGTCGCTCAGGGGGTGAATAAATCACCCCCTAAGCGATATAAGTGACCCCGACCTAAGCACTCGTGTGCACAGCGCTATGTTGGCAGGAGAAGCTTCTGCCATTTGCGGAGATGGTTTTCTTATGCGACGGGAGAGCTCTCTCCCCTCAGCACAGAGCGTCTTCACCAGACATGCTGCATCGGTACATCTGCGCCACAGCAGGTAGCGCTGTACGTGTACACACGGCCTTAGAAATGCACATAAAACAGATGGAGAAATCGCTGTCTGTTCATTCTTCCTAGGACACAGTCCTAGGGACTGTGCGTGGCTGAGAATTAACAGGCAGCAGCAGCCCTCTAATCCCACCCTCCACAAGCTCCCTGCACCAGGGGCTGCGGGTGGGACCAGCACCGGGCAGTTTCACGGGCACTGGGAGCCCTTGACATGAGGTGTATTCCTGGGAGAGGATGTCTGCTGCCTTTAAGAACTCTTCACCCCACTGCAGCAGTTTGGAGGGGCCTTAGGGCAATGGGGAATTGGACCTCTGGACTCCATTATGCCCAAGGGCCTATAACCATGCAGTGACCCGCCTTTGTGCAGTGACGTTTAAAATGGTGCATTTACTTTTCCAGGATGCACGGACCACATATTAAGCAACCCCCTGATATTCCCAGCCCTGCTGCATTCTCAGGTGACGTAACACTGAATTTTTAAGGGGCTCTGTCCGAGGCAGCGATTTTCTGCAGCCATTTGTAATGTGTCAGCTTTGATCATCTTCACTCGCCTTTGCCCTGTTAAATCCTCTCCGGTCTCCCCAAATGTCAGCTGTGCTGTTTTGTCTGCATCGTCGCTGATTTCACCACAGGGCGCCCTGGCCGCTTGTCTGTTTCACTGGACTCCTATCAATTTGGCTCTACACGGCCCCATATGTGATGGCAGCTCCTAAAAAACAAATGATTGTTATTCAGTGATGCCCACTGCTCCTCATGGTGCCCTGCGGTTGCTGTGGCAATGGGCGCATGGCCCTCACAGCCGCCATCAAAATATCCCTTCGGATCACAGCTGCTTGGAGCTGGTGATTTAGCCTCACTGATCTCGCTTCACTGCTTTATTCAGGAAAGTCGCTGGGATTTGTATCGATTTAATCAAGAGCTGGGCAGAAATAAAACCAGGCTCGACACAAGCCTTCCAAAACCTTTTAGCCACCTTCCCACAGTAGTTTCCACACAAGAGTCTGCACAAAAGAGCAACAAAGAGCGAGCACTGGAACTCAGGCAATGTCACTACTGAGCATCTTTCTGACCACAGCAAATTTCACGCTGCTCCGCCCTGCCTGGGTTTCACTACAAGCTGAAACCGTGGCCTTTGCTGCCCAAGCTGCAGCCTCTTCCAAAGGGAGCAAGCTTCAAAATGAGCAGTGTTGAGTTTTAAGGGGCTTTGCAGCATCTATGCTCCGAGCCAGCCAAACTTCTTAGCCCCGGCAAAAGTTTGAGCAAGGATTTGTGGTGGATTTAAAACTAGTCCCCAGGGCTAGATTCAGCCCTCTAATAAAACGGAGTAATCAGTGAGCCTGGCTGGCGTGAGTTGGGCTCAAACAGTGCACTCAGCTCCTGCGGTACTGTGCATTGCTTAACTGCAGTCCCCTGTGGTTGATTAAGGGACAGCACGCAGAGGAAGTCTTTGCTACAACAATTCTTGCAGCCAGGGAGAACACTGTCTTCAACTCAGGCCCTTCCAGAGAGGTTTCCAATGGGTTGTAAAAAGGGAGGATTCTTCAAGGCTTTGACAGGGAAGAAATTCCACGAGCTTTGGGTTATTATCCATTTTATCACGAGTCACACAAGAGTCGATATCTCTCTTAAATCCCCAGCTGCCCGAGTCTTGTGAATACATGAAACTCTCAGTTTTCATCTTGTTAAAAAATAAGATTTTAGCCCTTGGCACTGGGAGAAAAGTTTAAAAACATGACCTGACTGCAACCTAAAAGTTCAAAATTCAGATGGTAAATAAGACAATCGCAACCATTTTTTTTATTTTAATCTCATGATTTTTGTAGACAATCTCATGCAGGGGTGGGGGGGCTGAGTCATGATTTTTGAATGCTTGGGGTTGGCACCACTGCTCATTGATTTTGTGTGTATGTGTGTACAGACCTCAGGAATCATTTGTTTTTTTAAATATAAACAATGGTCTTTTTAGAAGACAAGCCAAACAGCATAAAGCCAGTTTAAACTTTACATCCCACCTTTAACAGTGCCTGAGAGCTTTCAGGTTGGCCAGTTTCCCCAGTGGCCTCCTCTTCTCCTCCTCCTTTCTGTGACGGTAGATAATCTGCCATGTAACACACTGTTTGCCCCTAAGCAGAGCCTAAAATACCTAGTATTACCACCATTATGTTTCAGACACCGCACGCTGGGTAATAACATGAGAGGACTCCATGCTTGTAAAACTAAATTGGGCTTTATTATGAGACCTACTTACAGAGACGCTGCGATTGCAGCCAGCATTCCAGCCATGTGCACATAGACTGACTTCCTGGTGGCTCCTTCAAACTCTTCCCTCCTGCAACCTGTGCTTCTCCCTCTAAGTTCCATGCAGGTTGCTATATTACCTCCTTCTGGCTCATCAGGTCTATTTTAAGGCATGTTCCCTCACAGTCTTGGAGGTGGATTGCTTTCATTGCACCATATGCATCCGAAGAAGTGAGGTTTTTACTCACGAAAGCTTATGCCCAAATAAATCTGTTAGTCTTTAAGGTGCCACCAGACTCCTTGTTGTTTTTGTAGATACAGACTAACACGGCTACCCCCGATACTTGATCACTAATACTGTAATTCATCTCAGGGGAGATTATGAACTCATGGCCTGAGGAGACTGAGGTTACCAGATCTGGATGGAAATGAGAAAGTCCTTGTCATCAGATGGCTCCCCCCCCTCCCTAGGGTGACCAGATGTCCTGATTTTATAGGGACAGTCCTGATTTTGGGGTCTTTTTCTTATATAGGCTCCTATTACCCCCCACCCCCGTCCCGATTTTTCACATTTGCTGTCTGGTCACCCTCCCCCTTCCCCCTAGGGATTCAGAGAAATTACTCTGAATATATTAAAACTTGTGTGTGCCAGAGGGCAAAAAAGTACTAATTTGAAAATATAAATAAATCATATCCAGTCGGGAAAAAGCCAGACCCACAAAAAATTCCCTTCTGTGGCTGCATGTTAGTTTAAAGTCCTCCACTCCTTTAGTCTCCCCTTCTCTCTCACTGGGCTATTTACATACTGATGGGAGCAGCAGACACTGGTTTCAGCAGGGGAATAAGAATCAGGCATTCTGGGTTCTCTTCCTGGCTTGGCCAAGTCACTCTTAACCACTGTGCACGTCACTGTCCCCAGCCGTAAAATGGGGCAATACGGTCTCCACTCTAATGCTCATTTCATTAATGTCTGTGCAGACACTGAGCTGCTAGGATGAACGGTGCCATGGAGTGGGGAAGATGGTGCCCTGGATAGGGAGTGAAATGATCTGGGTTTAATTCCCAGCTCTACCACAGGTTTCTGTATGGCTTTGGGTATGTCACTAAATCTACTCTGCTCCCCATCTGTGAAATGGGGATAACTAATTTTATGGCCAGAAGGGATCATTGTGAGCATGTAGTCTGACCTCTTGCATACCACAGGCCACAGCATTTCACCAAGTGGTTCCCACATCGAGCCCATAATATCCAACTAGAGCGTATCTTTTAGAAAGCTATGCAACCTTGATTTAGAAACTTCAAATGACTGCGAATCCACCACCTTCCTAGGCAGGGGCAGTGCTGGGCGTCTAGCGGGGGCTGTAGCCACCCCAAAATTTGCCTTGCCCCCCCCCATAACAGCTGCCACTCTCTGGCCGTCCCGCTCTGAAGGCAGAGCAGAGAGAGTGGTGGCTGCTGACCAGGCGCCCAGCTCTGAAGGCGGCAGAGCCACTGCCAGCAGCAGCACAGGAGAAAACCCAGGCAGGAGGCAGGGGAGCCTGAGAACAGCTCCCAGCCGGTGTCCCTGCCCGCCAGGGCGCACCACCCAGGGCAGGTGGAGGGTCCAGGGCTCACCACAGCTGCCCACACTGACCCGCTCTGGCCTGGGCTCTGCCCCCTGAGGGCTCTGCCAGACCCAGAGCCGGATCCCCCTGTCCTGGCGGCTGTTACCAGCTGCAAGCAGTTGAAGGGTGTTGGGGACCTGAGGAGCAGCCGCAGCCCCGGCTTTGTGGCGAGGGGGGCACAGCCCCCCCCCCCCCAATTTTCTGTCTAGCTCACCTCAGCCCCCCCAGGAAGAGGCTGGCACCACCCCTGTCCCCAGGTCAACTGTTCCAATGGTTAATTACCCACTTTTAAATGTGCACCTTATTTCTAATCTGAATTGGTCTAGCTTCAGCTTCCAGCTAAGGGATCTTGTTCTGCCTCTGTCTGATAAATCCAATAACCCTCTCCTGTCAGACATCTTCTCCCTACGCAGGTACTTCTGGAGTGCGATCACATCACCTCTTCACCTACATTAAAAACCCTGAGCTCCTTTAATCTTTCACTGTAAGGCCGGTTTTCCAGCCCTCAAGTCATTCTGGGAGCTCTTTTCTGAACCCCTTCCAGTTTGTCAAGAGCCACAGCACGTCCCTACCGCCCAGGGCTGGTGCATGATTTGTCCATGAAGGACTGTGAGGCACTCAGTATTAGGACGGATAAGGGCTACTGACGTATCATAGACAGACAGACATAGAAGGACAAAGTGTTCTTTACCCTAGGTTGCCATTCCCCCCGGCTGCCTCTCGGAGGTCAGGGTGCCCAGTTCTGTTAAGCCATTGCCTTGCGCTAGCTCCGGTTAGGGTCTGGTGACAGGTGGCCGTGGAGACGGAATTGTAAATCCTCTTCGACTCAGATGACTAAGGCAGAGTCTAGTCCTTTCTGGCTGGTGGCCTTTTTTTTATCCTAACACTAAACAATCTGGCCGGCTAAAATAAAACCAGCCCATTCATCATCACCCTGTTGACACCAAACATTATGCTCTCAGGATGGAGGGGCCATGGGAAGGAAGTTAATCCTTCGCACAGCAGGGGGTAAAATCAGGGCTGGGTTTTAGAGCCCTGGAGATTGACATTCTCTGTTATCCACCGGTCCCACACATGGGCAGTGGGAGATTCCCCCATCAGTGCTCCTTACTGGAAGGACCATCTCTAGTCGGCATGTGCTCCATAGACTCAGACTCATAGACTTTAAGGTTATGATCGTCTAGTCTGACCTCCTGCACAACGCAGGCCACAGTATCTCACCCACCCACTCCTATACCAAACCCCTAACCTAGGTCTGAGTTATTGAAGTCCTCAAATCTTGGTTTAAAGACTTCAAGGTGCAGAGAATCTTCCAGCAAGTGACGCGTGCCCCACGCTCCAGAGAAAGGCGAAAAACCTCCAGGGCCTCTGCCAATCTGCCCTAGAGGAAAATTCCTTCCCGACCCCAAATATGGCGATCAGCTAAACCCTGAGCATGTGGGCAAGACTCACCAGACAAACACTCAGGAAATAATTCTCTGTAGTAACTCAGATCCCACCCCATCTAACATCCCATCACAGACCATTGGGCATATTTACCTGCTAATAATCAAAGATCAATTAATTGCCAAAATTAGGCTATCCCATCATACCATCCCCTCCAAAACCAGCCTGCAACCTTAGTATTTCCTGACATTGATCCAGGCCCCATACGGGTTTATAGCCACGCAACAAGTGGAGCAGACAGCACAATGGCAGGGAGCCTAGACGACAGGGGAGGTGTAATGGACAGGGGCAGGAGGGATCCCAGGGGAAAAATCAAGGGCAGCTCTGTTTGGGGGCTCAGGACTGCTACAACAAGACAGGTCAGGATAAGACCTGTGCCGATAACTGGGTTTCTGGGCAAAAAATGGAACTGAAATGTTACAAAAAATGTTTAGGGCTAACACAACGAAACTTCGAACATTTCCCATTGAACCCGAAAAGTAGAAAAACAAAATACTTTGGGGTTGAATAAAGCATTCAGTTCATTTGAATAAAACATTCAGTTGAATAAAACATCTGCTTGAGGGTTTTTGTCCAAAACCTTTTATTACATAAAAGTGAAGTAAAATTCAAACTGAAAAGTCGTTTAGAAATTGAAAAATTGGAATGAAACATTTCAATTTATTCCTCACGTTGTTGGGGGGGGGGGGGAAGGAGGGTGTTTTGTTTTGTTTTTTTTAGACTGAAGCAATCCAGCAAATTCACCATGAATTTACTAAATGTTTCGCTCAACCCCCATCTGCATTTTTCAGCAAAGAAGTTTCATCCGAAAATTTTTGCCCAGCTCTGGCCAGGACGGAGGGGCAGTAAGAGAAGGGGATTCAGGAGAGGGACAGCAGAAAGCGGCGGGGTGAGCCTGCTCTCTGGCTACTCTCCATGGCGAAGTGGGGAAAGCTTCTCCCACCAGCAGCTAAGGAAGGATCCCTGCTGCTCCCAGCAAGGACTGCAGGTGAGTGTCTTGCTACAGCAGCTCCTGGCTGTGGGTAAAGACACGGTCCCCCAGTGCCTGATGCGGGGACTTAGGAGAGACACTGGCGCTGCTTCCAGCATGCTGACAAGGAGAGGTACCGGCTAAGCAAGCCCTTTTCTCCTAGATCTCCCCTCGTAGGCCCCAATCCTGTAAGATGATCCGGGGCAGATCCCTGTGCCCCTGTGGATCAGGAGAGTGGTGAAGATTTGCATATGTACTAATATATGGGCTCGAAGGGAGGGGAGCCCAAGAAGCCACTGGAAAGCAGGGATCTTCCTCCCACCCCATGCAGAGAGCAGACTTTCCCTCTGTTGGTGTCCAGTTGAAAACAGTGGCCCTGGTTTTCAGTTACCTTGATGCTGCACTTAGGGCAGGGACAGGAGAGGGGGTAAAGATAACACCAACCCTCCTTATTCTGGGTCTGGCCAAGGCCTGATGCAAGTTAGAGCAGTTTCAAGCGTGCTTTAATGCATGATGAGCTTCCCCGGTCCTGGCAAGTCCAGAATAGCCACAGTGTATTCGCCCAGCGAACGCTGCCACTCAAAAGAGATGACAGCAAGGAAGAGAGGGAAAGAATCCACAGGTGGTGCCCGTACAAAGAGTGTGACAGCGACACCAGAGCCGAGAATTGCATCACCCAGCAGCGGCCTCTCAAGCCAAAGGAACAAGGTCTTTGACTACAAAGCCCCGCTTTATCTGCTCAGCCAGTTCCCCAAATGAACAGCGTGCGCCTTTTAATATCACCGTCCCTGGAGTGGAAGAGTTTGGCTAATGCTTCAGACAAACATCCTGCACTTGATCCAGAGGGATGTGAAAGGGGGTATGAGTCACGGCACCCAGAAGACACTGTACAGCAGCCACCGTGACATTCATTGCCTTGGCTTTGTCTTGTGTTCCTGTTTACAGGAATCCCAGTTTGTTTCCAGCTGGGGTAAGAAGCGAGATTGTTGCAAAATGACCTAGAAAGAGACATGTTTGCAAAGGGCCCTGGAAAAAAAAAAATCGCTGCTCCTGTGACCAAACGACTTCCGCTGCGGGCGTGTGAGCGGCACAGATACACGGTGGCAGCAATAATGATATTGCGGGAGGGAAGCAAATCCTCACTTGGAGTAAGTCACCATAGCCCTATTACTTTCAATCGCACGTGACACTGACGTACACCAGCGGAGGATCTGGCCCTTGGCTGGGTTTTTTTCCTTTTGCATTGATACAATAAAACCCAGCTAGCCAGAGATCGGAGCTCAGCTTTCCGAAATCTCTCTGCATTTCAAAGTGGGGTCTAAAAACCACGTGAAGCTAACTTCCCAGGGCCTCCGCATTAAAAACATTTGCCCCAATCAGCTACCCCTCCCACCCAAGTCACCCCTAACAGAAAAACCCTGGGAAAGGACTGCTTTGGGAACCACAGAGCTTAATACTTTATTACACTGGGGAGCGTAGGAAGCAATTTTATAGAGCCATATGGGTTTATTGTGAGGAACTTTAAGAGCTTGCTGTAAATATCTGCTCTCTCTCGCACACACCAGATCTGTTACCCTTTCCCTCCCGTTTAATTTATTATTAGTTTCCCTTCAATTCACTCGGCGGCATGTTATTTTAAACCTTTATTCCTTTATTTATTAATTGTATCGTGATAGTATCTAGTGACCCCTGTGAGGATCATGGCTCCATTGTGCTAGGCGCTGTACATACATATAGTAGGAGAATGGCCCTGCTCCGAAGAGTTTCAGTTCATAGAGGTTGCCTCACGGTGAAGCACCACGTTTTGATCTGTGTTACACTGGCCACTGGGCCCATGTGGGTATTCCTCCCTTAGGGCCCTGTTGCCAGGCGTACACATCAAGGTAATGCCAGCTCCCTACACCAACTTCCTGAACCCTGAACAGCATAGGAACAAACCGCACAGCGAATTTCACTGCTCCGCTGTTTGTGCTCTGTTGTGTCCTACTCTTGATCCCGGTGTTTCTGTTTAGACTAATCTCAACAGGCCAAGAGCCTTGATTGCTATTAATCAGCCTTAACTAGAGCAGAGCTGCTGCGAAGCTATAATTATTTCTCCTGCAGTAGGACCTAGAGGTCCCAAGCAATGCCAGGATTCCACTGCGCTAGCTGATGTACAGTAACATAGCAAGAGACAGTGCCTGCCCCCAAAGAGCACACAATCCAAGTCGACAAAGAGAAGGGGGGGAGGGAAACAGATGTTAAGTAACTTGGCTACGGTCACACAACAGCTCAGTACCAGAGGCAGGACTAGAACGTAGATCTCCTAAATCCCAGGCAACTGTTCTACCCACTAGACCGTGTTGCCTCTGTTTTTCAAGCTGTTAGTGCTTTATAAATAACGTATAGCACTAAACCCCACACAGGCCCGTGTGTTCCTTCTGCGGGGGACTGATTTGCTTTGGTCTCACAGTGGGAGGATCCACAGAGCGTGTTCGTCAGTAACTGCTCCTCTTGGTCGGCTCTCTCGTGCCTACCTTCTACCAACATACATGGCAGAAAAACGGAGCAAAGGGTGACGCTGAAGCCTCGTCAGTGCTACTGTGGGAAGCCGAACCTCTAGAGGAAACCAGTTCCTGGCGGTCGCTGCTAGAGAGTTAGCGGCTTCTAATTAACGGGAGTGCAGGGAAAGGCAAAAGCTTGCCAGTCTCCCATCAGGGTGTTTCCCACGGGCCCCTCGGGGGTTGGTGGGTCAATAACTAGCAATGGACCTGAGCCACGAACCCATCTGGAGCTGGTGTCATTACTACTATTATTAACTGTATTGCAGTAGTGCCCAAAATCTGGGAATCCACAGGTCAGACCATTTTGCTAGGGGCTGGGCGAACGTAGCACGTGATTAAATGGGACGTAAGCATGTGCGTCAGTGCTGTGCCCAATAGGGATGATCTCCTGTACTGAAGTCACACACTGGTAGGAAGACACTGAGGAGCTTCACAATCTAATGACCCTACTTGGACATCTTGCTGTGCCATGCTACCCAGCGGGCCAGATCCTCGGCTGATGTCAATTGGCTTCGTTCCATTTAACCTCCATGGTGCTACACCCGTTTATACCAGCGGAGGATCTGGCCCTGTGGTTTTCAAGCACAAAGATTTCCAGCTGACCGCATTGCTGCGCCCAGCGTTGCTGCCTGCCTCCTTAGTGAGGGTGGTGGCATTTGGTCCTTCCTCTGTGCCACCACGGCTCCCCTGATGGTGGGAGGCGACGGGAGAGAATTTTCATGGCAGGCTCTTGCTGAACTGGTGACAGCATGTCATTGCGGGGGGGCTGCGGGAGCCAATGGGGCGTTGCGTTCGAGTCCTAGGGAGGGACTAAGGGTTTGTAGCGTAGACAGAGGCATTGTCCTTCAGATGAGACGGGAAGCTGCTGGCGGGGTGGAATAGGGGCAACAAACTACATTTTTTGAAAGGGGTGGGAGAAAACCCTGATGTCTGTCCTGGCTCACATTCTCTCTCTCTCTCTTCAAGAAATCTGCTTGGGTGCCACACCAGGGACCTCCAGCGCTAAAGGCAAAAGCTGCCAGAGGTTGAGATAAAGAGCCAACGCTCCTCAGCTGGGTCTGTAACCAACTCGTATCCTCTGTGCATCAGGCATGGAAGAGAACCTGTAACACACTCACCAGTGTGAGTTACACGACGACTGCACATTGACTTCAGTGACTGGGCCGGTATTTACCCTTGGCCAAATCCACTGTAAAATCTAAAACATGGCTCAGCACGCTGCCACTCGACGGTCTCGCTCGCTTCTGTAAAAGCAGCCTGGTGAACTGCTCATAGCAAAACATTTGTGGGAAGAATTTCTCCTCTTTGCTCTCAAATGGGTCCCCGAATAGCTTTACGCAGTTTGTTTGAGGCACTTTTTGTCTGTATTTAGTATACAAAATATTTGTGCAAACAATTTCTGTGAAGGATTCCCGGCCTGTAACTCCTTTGTTGCGAAGCTTCGAAATTCGAGCACGTCGGTTAGCTCTGATTGGACACACCGATCACATGATCCTGTTTCTGTTCCCTGACTGGAGAAGTGAGATGGAGCAGAACCCGTAGAATCAGGTTGCTGGTGTGAATAGTCACATTTGCAAATTCAAAATTAGTTGTAGGTTAATGTGCTAGAAGATTTGTTGGTTGCCTGAACGTTCCTGCCAGCTTATTCCCTGGAACTTTGGTGCTAAAGAAGGGGGGAACATGCACAAAGCCAATTTAATTACAAACCTGAATGGACAGTCATAGAAAATGGTTAGCAGTAATTACCCGGCTCTACTTGTGGTGTGCTTTCTGATTCCTTCTGTGGCAAGAAAGCTATATAAACCCATATCTATCATCATCTCCAAGAGAGAAAACCGGTTTCCTTTTCCCTTTGCCATCAGCTCTCTACAGCCAGGGAAAAATGGGTAACACTTACAAAATAAAGCTACCATAAGTGGCCTATTGATACTAGTGTACTTCTAACGCCCACATGAATACACAATGATTTCATCTGGCTTCATGAGATTCTAATAAACGCCAGAGAATTAATGAGAGCCAGGCTGCGATTTTAAAGTGTAACCGGTCTAGAAATGCAGTAGGACATTTCTCCACCCGCTCCCCAGTAAAAGAGCCATTATTTTACTTGACTTTATTTTAACCTTTCAATGACAAACTTAAAGTCAGCTCCTCAGAGGTTTAGAGCCATAGAAGGCAAATATCCATGGAGGTCAATCGTGCGAAGGATCTGGCACAAAGTGCCGTTCTATTCTGGAAAGGGACTGCGTAAAAACGATGCCTTCTTCAGCTGCTCCCGGAGTGTGCTCGGAATTGCATCTGCTCGCTTCAGTGACCCAAGGAGGTGCTAACTGCTGTTAGCGATGCCAGGGCAGCAGTTAAGGGGGAGCGAGCTAGATTCTGCTCTGGCTCACCTACGATAAGCCCAATTCCGGTTGCACTGCCGCATTCGGCCTTCTCCTGTGCAACCCAGCGAGGTGCAAGTGAAGCAGGATCTGAAGGTGCTGGGGTTGCACAGCGATAACCTGACCTGTGGCCCCCCTTTTTTTTTTTGGTGATGACTGCGATGCACAAGTCACATCTAGGCAGCTTGACTCTCAACTCCTGGGCTGAGTTCATTTTGGCTTGGAAACTGAATGAACTGCCTACGAAATCCGCTGCCTCCATAAACACGGAACCCCACTGTGCCGTTTCCAGTCACTTTACAGGGTCAAGCGCACGCTCAGAACAGCAGGGGAGTAAACCGCCACCCTTCGTTCCATTGTATGGCCTTGGGATGCTGGAGAAGAGACGCTGTGGCCCTAATCCGTCAGTGCAGCTAAGCAGAACAAAGTGGTTTGAAGTCACTTTTATGCCTCAGGTCTGTTTAGGCTTGTCAGGAGCTCGTGCAGCCCCCGGTGCAGCTGAGATACCTTCTGTTCTTCCCTAACTTGGAGCCAGTGTCCAACATCTCCTCTGGGCTGTGCTGGCAGCTGGGAACAGCCAGTGCACTCTAGGCACACTCCTTTCCCCCTGGAATGCCCCCTGCACTGGGGATCCTACAAGGGGATATTGTAGGTTCACCTAAATTGACTCTACAGCAACCAGGGACTTCCCATAGGACAGGGGAATTCCCCTATAGTGTCTTTACAGCCAGCATACTGTGTCTGCAATGCGGCAGTGAACACGGCCCTTAGTGTCACTTAGGGACAGTGGAAGCTTCAGGGCCAGGCGTGGGGGCACCGAGTTGGAAGGGGCGGCTCCCAGGTGCGCTCCCCAAACCAAAACATCACTGCTCATCACCATGACCCCCAAGCTTAGAATAGCCACCAAAGGCTCGGAGGTGGGGCTGTGAATTTCCCACACCTGCCGGTCCATAACACTATCTCCACACCCTCCTCCTCTCCGTCAAGCTAAGCCCCCAAATGCTTCCCTTTCAGGAGCCCTCGCCCATCAGCTGGGGTCGCCTGGGGCAACAGCCTCCGATCCCAAATGGGGACAGCGGAATTAGGTGGCCTTGCAACTCCCAGGCTGCTTCTAGGGAGGGTCCATTCCTACCACCTACGAGAGCTGAGCAGATCTGAGCCACCGCCATGGGTAGGACAGGCTGGGGGGGGTGGTCAGCTCACACCATTTTGTCCTCCACTTGAAACCGATACTTCTTTTATCTCATGTGGCCAGTTCTTGCATCACATTACAAATACTTTGCATCAGCCTAGGAACAAATACAAGATAAGCAGCAGAGGACCAGCTCTCCAGGACAGATATTTTCCCCGGGAAGGTCACTAACTGAACAGCCGCTTAGAAGGGGAGATTCCTTAGCATTTTGCCCCAGGAGCGGGTATCTTTTACTGCACGGATATTTACTAGAATAATAATTACTGTCATTAATCAATCCTTCTGGGGCGTTTTGCTCTTTAATTTTGTGAAGCATTTAGACTCAACCATGACAGATGCTATATGATAACCAACTTCGATTTAAGGGTGGAAGGATAAATGGATCGTTATTTGCAACTATATGGGACTCCTGTGATTAAAGGCTGAGAGAGCACTTTGCAGATATTAATGAATTTAACCTCACAACCCCCTGGAAGTAGGTCACTGTTACTCCCATTTCACAGATGGCTAGACTGAGGCACGGAGACATTACTTGCACAAGGACACAGAGAAAGTCAGTAGCAGAGTTGGGCTTGGAACCCAGGCTCCTAGTCCCCCACTTTAACCATTAGCCCATGCTCCAGCCAATAGATTCTGCCCAGCAACTACAGCCTTGGTTCTTTGACTCTTGTGACACGCTCGCTCCCTTTCACTACGCACACACGAAGCTCTTGCTCTCAGAGCAATTGATGAGTCCCTCAAGTCTTGCATAAAGAGTACTCTGGGCAGCATGTTTCCATAGTGGTCAATGCGGGGGAGGGGGGATCAGCTGTTATGTATTTATTAATTAGAACTCAGCCTTCCCGAGCTTTGTTCTCACGCTCCGCAATCTCCTGGAAGGCCAGGGGAAAAGAGGCACTGACTGTTCAGCTTTTGAACCTCCCTTCATACCAGGGCAGGGGGGGCTGTGGAAGGCAAGAAGAGACTTAGCCCTGGTCTACACTACTTCAGTTTAATTATGTCGCTCAGGGGATCCACACACCTGAGCGTCTCCCTTCGACATAGCTACCGCCTCTCAGAGCTGGCGTTATTAAGCAGACAGGGGAGAGCTCTCTCTCCCGTCAACTTAGAGCATGTTCATCAGATGCGCTACAGCGGCGCAGCTGGGCCAATGTACATTTCTAGCATAGACCTAATTTCCCTGCCACTCACTCAACTCTGCTCTGAGCCCCTGCAGGACTGTCACTTAGAGCTGGGCATGGACCAAACGTCCCAGAGATCTTTGAGAGCTGTTCAGAATCCGGATCCACCGCTGTTGCCTGAACAGCTCGGTGTTTTTCATTTGTAACATTTCCGGCCGATGGCATGTGACCCACAGGAGGAGGGACGCTGTCTTGAGAAACTGACAGTTTCAAGCTCAGCGTTCCACAGGTCGCCGTGTTTGGCTTTGAGTATGACCTTCCCCACTGTTCCCACTGTGCATACCATAGGGGCCTTATCAAGGCTGATTCCCCACTCTGGCACTTCGAGTGCAGAAGGTGGGAGCCCGCAAGGATTCTAAAAATTCATACCGGCCATGCCAGGCTTGTATTAAACTTCCAAGGTTACAGCTTTTCTCTGACCTTGGATGGGTAGATGCTGCCACCACCCAAGTGCAAAAACCCCTTTGAGAACCCAGGAAGGCGCAGATGGGAATTCTTTCCTATGGGGGTACCCTCAAGCCCTTTCACACACCCCCTCCGGGGAAGAGCTGAGAAAGAAAACAAAGGAAATCAGCTGTTGCCACCAGCTAATTAAACCACATGTGCACAAACCTTTTGGGACACAAAACTCCAATCCTGTTCTTAAAAAAAGTAAACTTTATTAAAAAAAAATAAAAAAATACATCTAAAAACTCAGGCTATTGCTAGATTTAAAAAGAGCAAAAACAAAAATTAAGAAGCAAGAATAGCTTTCTTGAAGTCCAGCTTAAAGGTTACAAGCAAAACAAAAGCACCTGGGGTTAGCACAGAGGAGTCTACAAACCATATAGAAATAAAAGAGATAAACCTAATCACATCTTCCTAGACATTTCCTGATCTACTTACATATCTGGGGATTCAAATGAGTAGTTTCTAGGTATGATTTGATCATTTTTCGTACCTGGTGCAGCTCTTACAGTATAGTTCCAGCCTTGTCTCTGCTCTCATGGAGAACACCACAGACAGACAAAGAGTAAGTTTTTTTCCAATTTTAAAAAGTTCTAGCCTTCCCATTGGCTCTTTTGGTCAGGTGCCCACTCCCTTCCTTTTACCTATGGATTTTTTAACCCTTTACAAGTAAAGGAAGTAGAGAACAGCTACTAAGAGGGCTTTTATACCTAACTGGCTGGCTGGGTGCCCATAAAAGGGAGCTCCTCCCCCCCTTCATTTATCACAGGCCTCCTACCAGGGCCGGCTCCAGGCACCAACCGACCAAACATGTGCTTGGGGCGGCACCTTAGAAGGGGCGGCCAATGTTGGGGTGGCGGGGGGCGCTCACGGTGTTTTTGTTTTTGTTTTTTTTTGTTCGGCAGGGCGGCACTCAAGGGCTTTTTTGTTTGTTTGTTTCGGCCGGGCAGCACGGGGGGGTGTTTCAGCGGCGCGGCGCTGGAAGGGGCACAGCGCTCCGGGGGGTTGGGTGGTGCGGCGCTCGAGGGGGGGCGGGGGGTTGCCCGGCCGGCGCTCGGCCGTTTGGGCGGCCCAGCGCAGCGCTCCGGGGGGGCGGGGGTTTGGCCGGCCCGGCATGGCACTCAGGGGTTTGGGCAGCCCGGCCCGGCGCAGCACTGGGGGGGGGGGGGCGCGTTCGGCAGTCCGGCATGGCGCTGGGGGAGGGATGGGGGTTTGGGCAGCCCAGCGCGGTGCTTGGGGGTGGGGCAGCGCTCTTCTTTTTTGCCTGGGGCGGCAAAAAAGTTAGAGCCGGCCCTGCCTCCTACAAGATCCAGATCAGGAGCCTGGTTCGCATTCAGACCCTCCCAGAGTTTGGGCTCAGAGCGCATCTCTGGAAGTATAAACATGCAGAGCAGCTCTGACCAAATAATCCACCCCACACGGGCCCCACACGAGCTCAGCGTGCACCAGCTCCCATCTAGGCAGCAGCTCCCATCATGCTCAGTGAGCAGTGTTGGGGACAGTCTCTGGAAAGGGGAGAAGGAGGAGGAGGTGCTAGGTACTCACTGGGTCAGAGGCAGCCTTTTTTAGGGGAGCCCTTGCTAAATTCCTGCAGGTTTGAGCCTCTCTGTTATGGGGGGAGGCCGTGCCATGTGCCCGTGTCACCTGTCTCCTGGATGCAATGTCAGACCTGCTTGTGTGGATGCGATACGTCGCCCCCTACGGGCTGCAGCCCACAAGCAGGCTAAAGGTCTTACTACAGCTACCAGAGATTCCTCTTTAAACTACAAAAAGCGAACATCCTGGGTGCTACTCCCCCATTACCACAGCTGTACAGGTTTGCTGATGACCGTGGTGTCTGTCTCCACAGGGCATCCACAGTAGGCAAACCAGTGTCTGGCATGGGTTCCCGGATATCCCCCTTTCAGACCAATCCAGTATTTGGCTGGAGGGGTGGGGGATTGAATATTCCACCCCTCCATGCACACACATTGGCTGCAGCAATCAGGACATGCATTTCCCCAGCATCTGGAGGTGCGGTTGTTTGTGTGTAATATGCCTGGTGTGCGAGCTGATGACAATCATGAGTTTCGCCTGCAGGGCCCATACTGGGGCGTCATAGACACATATCACACACATGGGCCTTTGTAGCCGTCGAACTGCATTTGCTGGCTCCCAGCTGTCGGGCAGTGAAAGTACACAGCCAGTCATTCTGGTGTGCGCTACTAGTGGAATGGGAACACGACTAGGTTTTCTGCCCTATTAAGCAAAATCCGGGCAGCTGTATACGTCAGCCATTGGCATCGCCAGAACTCACTGTGCTAGCATCATCTCCAGCATCCCATACCCGCACGCCAGCGGAATTCAGACGCAGCTGTAAAACCACTAGATTCCTCCCTCCCACCCCCGAAGTAATTAGTTCGGTTTTATTCCTGCCACACACACACATGCACACGCACACCTGACTACAAATGGTCCAAGAGATGGTGGAAATACCACAATCCCACTGACTGGAGGAGGGAAGCTTTGGGGAGGCAGCACCAGGGGCCTGACAGCTCAGTTGCTGCATGGTAGCTCCCTCTCTGCAGCAGCGTGCATGGGTGTTGTGGGAGGGACGGGCAGGCAGGCTGTGGACTAGTGGCTATGACCATCCAGTGGCCAAAACATACTGTGCAGGGGGAATACAGGCCCAGCAGCTGCTACAGCTTACCTCCTGTAGTAACAAGCCCATTGGCACTGGCCAGTTTAGGGGGAGGATTTCATTTTCCCAGCAATCCCCAGCACATTTACTCTGGCTTTCGTACTGGGCCGGGATTTGATCCTTTATTCGTGAGCATCTCTGGGGCAACTGTAGTTCTTGTGGGCCTTATTTCTTTCCAGGGCACCTGCCAAATGCCCTTTCAGAATGCAGGAAGAGCTGGAAGCTTTTCTGACGTCCCTTTCCCCTCGCTTTCTGCAAAGGAAACGAATCAAGGCTGCTTAAAAGGGCAACAAAAATAGTGCCTGGGAGTCTGGATTCCATGGACTTCTCCTCCCCTCCAACGTGCATATGGAGATGTGGCTAGTTAGAGGCCAAGCGGATGGAAGGCAATGCAATGTCATTGGCTCATGTTCTCCCATGAGTTGCCTGGGACAACCAAATGTGACCACGCTAACCAAACCTCCTCCAGACCTGCTGATGAAAAGGGGCGTCCGTCAGGGGCCCCAATCACACGCCGCCAGCGATGGTGATGACGGCACCAGCAGCGCCCGCCATTCCGAGGCGAAAGTCACCCCGCTCTTGCGGATCACACCAGCTTCTCGATAGTCCCTGCAGATCCTTGAGCCTGTTGCATCAGGGGCTCTGGTAATCAACGGTGTCAGTCTCACGTGGCAACACATCCGGCCGAGCCAGAGTATGGGTTATGGGGGCTACATTACTACACTGGCCGGGTCATACCATGTCTCAGCATATCCTGAGACGGAAGGGCAGACGCCCGGAGGAGGCTGCTGAGTGTAGTGAAGTCAGCAGCCCTTTCTACGTCTGCTAGGTCCACATCAGGATTTAGGGCACTCCTCCATGGTGACACCAGCCTGGGTGCTAGGCAGCCAGACAGAACACAGGGTCTGCCTCCATAAAGCATCCCCATTATACTCAGTACGACGGAGTCCTGTCTCTGCTCCACTACGAAGGACACCCTGGGTCAGAAGCAGCTCACGATGGCTATGGATTAAGAAGGGCCAATACTGTGTCACGTAACTGTAGGGGCTGCCTATAGCCTACTCCAGTTTGCAGGTGTAACCCTGTGGTCCAAGCATCATAGGGGAAGGAGCTCTCTGCTGCCATCTACTGGGGAACCAGGGAAGTGAGGCGTCAAGGGACATTTGTCCTTAGGAATTTCATCCTGGCAGGTGGGGAAACTGAGTCAAAGAACTACTGCCCACGATGTACGTGTGTGTACGTGTGTGTGCAGCGGGGAGGAGGGTGGTGGTTACTTACTATTCATACTGCTGGTTTATTGCTGTGTTTTCTCAAATTAATGTTGTGCTCCTCCCCCAGTTACCTTGGTGCATACACAGCCTCTTTGCTTGCAGGTGGGAAAATGATGCCTGTTTAGGGAAGGTATTTAGTTTTTCCCAGGTTCCTGGGTAGGGGCTCGAGCCCAGATGTTTGTTAATTGTTAGCGAAATCCCTAGATATTTTACCCCAGCCCTTGTTACAGCCTGGCAGGAGAGTTACACAGGTGAAGGCCCAAAACCTCTGCACCTCTGGAGGGGGTTTGAACCATGGTTTCCAAAGCATCACTCATGGCCATTTGTCCTTGCCTACACCTGCAGCACAACTTGCTCAGCACTACTCTGGCTTACCCTGTTGTCAGCAACGGGTGTACTGTATTCTGGAGCATAGCCCGGTCTCAACAGGTTGGAGAGCAATGCTTCTCTTCAGGTCCAGGGCTGGCTGGTGGGGCTGGCTGGAAGGTGCACTCAGCGAATGGGGAATAGTCTGGGACAACTGCAGGAATGCAAATACAGTGGTAACCAGGAACCAAGGGCTTCTTATAACCACACGCTGTAACCCAGAGATGCTGCGCCGGGGCTGAGGGTGTGCCATGCAAAGCCAAGCCCCACACCCAAGTTGCCTTCACCCTGAGTATTCTCTGAAATGAACTACAAAATGGTTACTGAAGCAATCCCTGCCAGGGTACTCATGAACCCAGTCACTAGTGTGCAGATGTGGAGTGATCAGGGGTCTCTAGAACAGGATTGCATTGGGCAGAGCAGGTGTAACATGTCATGGGCAGTGAGGATTGAACCTCTGACCTCTAGATCTTACAACCTGATCCTCTTCTGCCTGAGGCTAAAAAAACACCTCCCGTTCGCTGTGGCTGTAGCAGACTCTGTCTTCCTAAATGGGAAAGAGCTGCTACATCCTTTTCCTTGGCATCGCATTAAAACTGAGCACCGGGGACGAGTGCTTTTGTCTCAGGGCATTAGAACCCCCTTAGCCATGATCGAGGCGCTGGAACAATTTGTATAGTGGGGGTGCTGAGAGTCACCTAACCAAACTGTAAACTAGGGGTGGTCAATAGGCAGCCCACAGGCCAAATCCGGACTGTCAGACACTTTTGAACGGACCCCAAAATCTTTTTATTTACTTATCTTTTTTATTATTATTTTCTTCTCTGGCATCTGGACCTTGGCTGTACTTTGACCAAGAAATCTGGACCGTCACAAAAAATAATTGACTATCCCTGCTATAAACCCTGTATCTGATGGAAACTATGATGCCACATGTGTGAGCTCCTGCAGCCAGTCACTGGGGGCATGACTCAGAGCCAGGCTCAGGGAACATCATGCGCCAATAGAGGGAGTCACATGGCTGCGCTACCAGCTGGGCACGCTTCAGAATTCAGTGCCCCCAGCCTCTTCATCATCTTCATCCTCGTCCCACGAGTCTGGGCTTGTCATTTCTTTACAGGGGAAAAGCTAATTGTATAACCAGGATCAAGGCCCCTTTGGTGCCAGGTGCTGTACAAACCTCTGGTGAGATACAGTGCCCTCCGCAAACATCCTGCAGCAAGTTTAATTTTCAGGCCGGGAATCTGAAGTCAACAACACCATCTGTCGCATTCCTGTACCACCCTTCCCTGTCACTAAGCATAGGGACTTTCTAGGGTGCTTTCTTTGCCTGGGTGTCTTTTTAGCTGTGCTCCACATCTGGGAGGAAAGGGTGTCTGATCACTCATAGGCACCTCTCTCTGACACATACCCGGAGGCTTCTTACTGTGTGAAACTGACTAGCTGTTTTAGCAAGCAGGGAGCGGGTCAAGAACTTAGAGCAGTGACAAAGTGTGTTAACGTTTCCCTTCATTTTCACGGTCAGTAATTTACTTCGCCCCTTTGCCTCTGTCTCTTGTTTCATCCCAAGGAAGCAGAATAGCCCAGCGATTATTAGCATTTATTATTTGTATTTTGGTAGCACTTCAGAGTTCCCTGTTTTCTTTGTCAGGGTGGTCCTACACATCGTGCCCCCCAGCCAGAGCTGCCCGGACCGTGTGGCATTGTAAAGCACTCAGGTGTTATGTATAAGATGGGGGACGATCGGTGGAGTCCACCACCTGAGAGACAGTTACAAGAGTGTGATAAGCAGTGGTCCCAGCACACTACCTCTCTAACCATTGTCACATTTTTGTAGGCATCACAGCAGGGAGTTCTAAGGACTCAGATCAGGGCCCTGTTATGCTAGGCACGGTACAGACACAGGAAGACAGGCCCTGCCCCAAAGATCTCCATCTAAATAGGCATAACCGGCCAAGTGGCTTATCCGGGGACCACACACCCTCCCCCGAGTTAGCCCTCACACGGAGTGGGCCCTAATGGAACAAGGTGCCATGCTGCCCAAAGGGAGGAGATACCACGATATCAACTTCAGGCTGAGGCTCTGAATCTCACCGAATCAGGCCCGTTTGCAAACTGCTGCTGTGCCGAGCCACTCCAGATGCTGCATCAGCCGTAAAGCCAAGTTCTGCTCAGAAAACTGATCCGGCAAAAATGGTGTCACTTATTGTGCAGCCCACAGATGCTCAGTTTACTAATGAAGAGATAGTTTAATTCCTAACTGCCCGCCTGGTAAACTCATCTCAGGCTCTGAGAGTCAAGCTGGGTTCTTTCCGTATTTATTAGCAACCTGTAGCCCAAATTGGACAAAGAGTAACCCCTTCACAATTCCTCTGGCTTCATTTTGTACCCTCAGTGGTACCTCTGCACCCCCACTGCCTTCTATGTATGCCCTCGCTTGGGTTTCCATGGGTGTAAGGCCTGTTGAAGTGTTCTCATCTGGATGTGTTCTTGTCTTCGTCGTCCTTCTCCATTCAGGGCACCCAGATCAGATCAAAAGACACCTGCTACATTCCTAGAAACTTGATGCACAGAAGAGGCAGCGCGGGGGCCACATCATTTAGGCTGATTTGCTTGTGCACCTGCAAAGTCGGCTGGGGAGAATCTGCTAGTTTCCTTGGCAACCGTGTGAATGTCTCCAATTCGGCAGCTGCTTGCTGAGTAGAATTTGCCCTTACAGAGGCAATCAGACTGCAATCCATCAACTCTCCAAGGGACCTGGGGAGAAGAAAATAGGCTTGGGGGCATGTGGTACCATTTAGACCTGGCTCTCTTTTCTTGGCCAGAGTGACACTAATTAAGCCACTGCAGAGTCCAAAAGCTGTTCTTGCACGGCAAACACTTAACCTTGAGGCTTGGCTTTTAGAGCTCACAGGGGGCAAATTTTTCATCCTGTTATTTCGAGGTATTATTAATGTAATCCTAAAGCGCACAAAGGAGAAGCAGTGTTCTGTGTTTGCAGCCCTTATGAATGCAAGGAGAACAGCAGTCTTGGTGCAGCGTAGAAGTTAGCATGGCGCTTAGGCCTTCCAGAGATTCATATTTTCATCCATAGGGTCTCAAAGGTGGGTAAAGGTCATCAGCCCCATTTTACAGACAGGGAAACCAAGGTGGTTTGACCAAGATCACACAGCGAGGCAGTGGCAGAGTGGAAAACAATCTCTCCTGCTGGCGCATCAGACTCTAGGTGTGATTATGTCACCCTCAAGTGGCTGGTCCACATTGAGGCAAACAGCCTGCTACTTACTCCTAGTAATGGAGTTGGTCCTTTAACTCAAGGAGATAGGAGCTTGTTCAGAATGTCACAGGTTCTGTACCTCTTGGTGTCTGTATATCCACAGCCATGGACATTTTACATAATGTGGCGGCTTAATACACCAGCCAGGTCGACATCAACTTCACCCACTTTCCAATCTCAAAGAAATCATTTCTTTATGCTTGGTATTACAGTGGGGACCTGCTCTGCCAAGCACCCAGAGTTCATCTAGCCCAAGTTTTGTTCTCTCCACCAGAAAGCCATAGCTTTGACAGTTTATCTAAGCCAGCCCCTTCTTGAAGGCCCAGTCCTAAAATAGCCTAACCCACATGTAATCAAAATATTACAAATGGAGCAGGCAAGTCACATACTGGGTTCTTTCTTTCTGGTTTGACATGGGTCCTCAACAGGCAGGAGACCCTTTTTCCGATGAACAATTAGATCATGCCGATTCCTCCCAGCTCTTCTCGGTGCAGCAGGCACCAAATGTTCAAAAGGGGCCTCTAATTTTGGGTGACTCTGATTTCGAGTGCCCATCCTGGGACACCAAGCGCCTGCTTTGCAGAGGTATTGAGTGTCTGAAAGTCCCATCAACTTCAGCACTGCTCTGTTTCCAATGGACCTCAGGTAACTCATTTGAGTCTGAATGATAAAGCTAAGTTAAAGGGTAAATTTGTGGCTGGATATTTACATGACCTGTGACAACCTTAGATCTCCTAGTAGCTATGGTTCTGCTATGTGGATTTTTAGGGTGCCCGTTACCATGCTATGTGGTAACATTTCATTGTGAGTTAAACTGGGATCTCTTGACACTTCCAGGAAAAGGAACAAATCCATCTCACCCCTTTGTTATATAGTGGGGAGTGGGGAAGTGATGCTTGCTGGTTATAAGCTCGGAACTCGTTGCCAGGATGTGGTGATGTCCAAAACTGGGTTCAGAAATAAATTAGGTAAGTTCATCCGTCAATGGCTATTAACCAGGATGGTCAGGGATGCAACCCCATGCTCCAGATACCCCTAAACCTCCAAATGCCAGAAACTGGGACTGGATGACAGGGGATAGATCACTCAAATTGCCCTGCTCCGTTCATTCCCTCTGAAGCATCTGGTACCCGCCGCAGTCAGAAGGCAGGATACTGGGCTAGATGGACTATTGGTCTGACTCAACCTAGCCATCAGGGCCGGCTCCAGCATTTTTGCCGCCCCAAGTGGCAGGGAAAAAAAAACCAGCTGTGATTGGCACTTCTACCGCCGCCACTTCATTCTTCGGCGGCAATTCAGCGGCAGGTCCTTCCCTCCGAGAGGGACTGAGGGACTTGCCGCCGAAGAGCCAGACCTGCCGCCCCTTTCCGTTGGCCGCCCCAAGCACCTGCTTGCTGCGCTGGTGCCTGGAGCCGGCCCTGCCAGCCGTTCTTTTGTTCTATGTTCTTAATGACCACATCCATGTTTGTCCGGGGGCTGGGATGCAGCGACGTTAATTACATGGTAGATGTATGTAATTACTAGCAACTAGAAGCTGTAAGAACCTGGGGCCAGGCTATTAAAGCTATTTAGGGCAGCTGGTGATGCAGAGAGACGCCCAGTGGGGTTTTCAGAAAGGCCTCTCTCTGCATCTAGACACCTTTACAAATCTGCCCCCTGGTCCTGCTGAGATCAGGGATTGAGCCCTGTGAGTACATGCTATGCTGGCTTTGAGGAACGTTGTGTCTTAAGTCCTATTCAAACGTGACAGCTACTCGGTGAGGTGCCTTAGGAAAGGCTTAAAAGGATGCTTAAAAGGAGAGTGGATGTGCCGGGCGCATGCTGCAGGAGCCCAGTGCATCAGGCAGGGATACAGAGCCCATAGTGGCTAATGACCCAAGGACCATATTGTTATCCCTACATGGTAAGGTGTAAGGGCCTGATCCTGTGAGGTACCAAGTGCTGCCCATATGGAGAGATGCCCCTTATGCCTAGAAGCAGTCAAAGCCCCCCTCCCATTAGGGGCTCAATCCCCCAGCATGGCTGGCAGCAAGCCTCGTTCTTCTCGCCTTTCAGACCAGGGTCTGCCCAGCTGAGCCATCCTGCCAGGTGGTGTTTAAGACTCACTTATCTGAAGCACTAACCACTAAGAAGGACACAGGCGATTAATCCTCCCGGGGGCTGCCGGGAGATTTGTGTAACACCAACCGCATGCTCTGTGCTTTAAAGGGGAGCAATGAAGACAGGGACCCTGCCTTGAGGAGTGTGGACGGCGAGACAAAATAAATGGCCCATCCCTGACGTTGTTCCCTATATTTTCTGGGGCTTGGAGGTCCCGAATTTCAGTCGCTAGCACTGCTATTGGCACTGGAGCGCTGGTGGGGACGGATCAAAAGGGGAAGGCCTGGGAGGTAAATGGTGGGAGGGGAGGTGGCTCAGGACTGCCGTGCTGTTGTGGATGGGGCCGAAGGGGGTGTCTCCGTTGTGGGGTGGCAAAGCCAGCTGGAGGGTTCGGAGTGGAGAGATGCCGAGAGGGATAACGTAGCCAGGACGGGAAGTGTGTTTGGGGCACCTGCTCAAAGCTCTCTTCATCCTTTGGGGTTCCATCCAGGTCCAGATCAGGGCTCACGTCTGAGGCGTGGCAGAGAGCAGGTATGTGTTAGAACCAGGGAAGCTAGAGACAAATACCGCTGAAGCCACCCAGCCCAGCTCTCTGCCAGTGCCTGACCAGTTGGGATCTGGACTAATCAGCATGCCCATAGACGGGTGAATCCGAGCTCCCGTATACCTCCTTTGGGACCGTTTTGTTCGAACTCACTGTTTTCTCCCCTGCTCCTTTCTCAGAGGCCCCAACCAAGAGGAAGCGGCAGTCACGCTTCGGCACACATGAAGGGAAGAACTCAGTTAATAGACCCACTCAGCTCCCAGCTACCTTGGCCTCTGAGGGCCACTCCTCTTCTACGGAGCCCTCTCCATCCCTGCTCATCTCAGCTCTCTCCCGGAGCCGGGATGGGGCTCCCTGGCTAAAGGAAGAGACTGGACTCACAAGGGGACAGTCTGTGAAGGCTTGGCTGGAACATCCATCGCCATGCTGAGTTCTGTACCAAATCAGGACTTTCCGGGCCTCCCTTCACCCAGCGTAACCCGCTTTACCGGTGTATCCTGTCCCACTCAACCCCAGCTGCCGTTATTCATCATCCTCCCTCTGCTGATCCCTAGCAAAGCCACACAGCTGAGTTTGCGATGGGCCTGTCATCCTGGCTAGCACTGCAGACAGACTCACTCCCCCGCTCTCACCCCGTTGCAGTGCCTCCCACCGAGGAACCCGAGCGCCTAGCACACCAGTAAAGGCCAAGGGATGTGTCAGCAGGAAACATTAATCCTCTACTGGACGTTCATGTAACTCGGCAGCATTGCTCAACCCTGCACTTCAAAGCTTCCCCTAAGACAATCGGGCTGCCTGTGTGGCTGGAATGACTTTCATCCCCTGCTCCTCCAAGGCCAGCTGTGGCTAGCTCCAGCCCTGGCTGTTGTGTGGGTTGCGGTGACCTGGGAGCAGGAAATTGACTAGAAACATCTAGCGTAACTAATCTAGTGTCCATGCTCGGGGTCATGCAAAAGCAGAGAGAGTGAAAAGTAAATGAGCCCTTTGATTTTAATTGCCTCTGGTGGTGTTTGTATCACAGGTAAGACACTTTTTTGTGGTAAACATACAATATGTCCTCTGACTTCGATGATTCACCTGTCTGAGTGGAAAAGTTCCTCGCTGTTGTGTGGTTCTGAGGAAGTCAGCACCTGGCTAGCTGGGGAGAGTGAGCGGCCCCCGTGTCACTGCCGGAGAAAGCTCCAGCGCACACAGGGAATTAGAGTCCAGGAAGGGGCCAAGGACACAGCAATATCAGAGAATCTGCGGAGAGGGATCGCCCTGCACTGCGGCAGGGTCTGAAAGCTCTTACACCGGGGGCATTTTGAGACGCTCGCTAGCAAAGGCAAGTGAGCCCGTAACACTGCCAGGCCCCGGACGACTGGAGCTAATCCGACTCTCCCAGGCTTTTCTGGAACTGTCCATTGTGCCTTGGTGCTGAGTCCGTCAGGACTGCAAGTGGCCCTTTGACCTGTCAGGGGCCCTTAACTCTGTTAGGAAGCCCAGGCACCCGAAGGCTCGCCTGACTGGCCCAGACCCTTTCCATGCAGACAACAGCTCAGAAGAGGCTATCGTGTGTGTAGGCTCAGGGGACGGGTGTCAGCACTGTCGGGGGGGGGGGGGGAGGGTCCTTCATCTTTGGGCCAAGTGCATCCCTGGTGTAGCTACATTGACTTCAGTGGAGTTACATCAGAGGTGCATTTGGCCCCAGGTGCCTTGCCAATTGCTGCCTTCAATGATACCAAGCCCTAGAATTAGAACCGGGCCAAAGCTGGATCCAATCCTGGTTCCCATGCATTTGAACCCCCAGAGCTCAGGGGTCCCTCTTAGCGGGTTTGGTTATGTTCAGAAACAGGGGTGGTTTGGGATTTAGGAAAAAAGCAATTCTGGGCAATTCATATCCTGATTGGATTAATCTGAGCCACCAGAGCATGGGCTGGCTGGCAGGGTCTGGCCTGGCCCTTCTTGACTAGGGCTTCTGGGCAATTTCTTCTAGTTATCGACGGTTTCAGAAATCGGCCGGTTTTGGTGTGGAGAGGTGATCACTGGCACAGCCCCATGGTCTGCTCCCCCAGGGCCCTGCACACTGCTGTGGGGTGCTACTGACTCTCAAGGGCAGACACGGGCCGGAACAGCCAGCAGGTAACAAACAAGTACTTGATCCACTGAGACCAGCATGTGTCTTCTAAACACCAATCTTCTTCTCTCCTATGCAATAGGGCAGCCTGGTGTAATGGGTGGTGTATTAGCCTGGGACCTAAAAGAGTGGGGTTTGATTCCTGGCTTCACCACGGACCTTAGGCTAGCTTGTTTGTTTCCTCTCCTTCTTTGTCTGTTTCAATTACAACCGCTCTGGAGGCAGGAACAGTCTTGCTATGTATCTGTGGCGTGCCTAGCACAATGGGGCCCTGATCTCAGCTGGGGCCTAGAAGAGGAGAAAGTCCCTCCAGACTGCTGCCTCCTTCTAAGCAGCACCCCCTTTTGACCCAGCCCGGCAATAGCATCAGACCCTTAGCATCAGTGAACATTAATTTGTTTGGTTTGGTGCCCTCGGAGCCAGGATTTGGGAATGATTAGCTACTACAGTGATGGCCAGTGAGTCACTGGGATCTGGAAATAGCCAGGGAGCGAGCTCATTACCTGATGGGTTAAAGAAACAAACAGAGGAGGAAAAGAAAAGGGAGAAAGTCAGAGTTATTAACTCAGTGCCCTCTGGATCCTGTGCAAGGCAAGTTAGTCAAGCTCATTAGCAGCAAGCGAGCGGCTTTGAGCTGGGTGAGTCAAACGCTTTCTATTTAACACTTTGACTATTATTCATAGGCCAAATGAAGGCCAGGGCTCCAGGGAGGGAGAAACAAAGGGAGAAGCTCCCTTTGTTGAATTCAAACTTTCGGTGCAGACAGACGCTTGTGGGAAGGGGGCGGGGATGATGGCAAAACTGCAGATGCTGGCGTCCATCTAGCCGGGCGGCAGCTGGGCGCGTGGGTGTTACACAGGCATATGGCCAGTATGGGCTCTCTGAGCAGGTGGCTACAACATGTACCGCACCAGCAACCAAGTGCCTTGCCTCCCGAGAGCCAAGCTTAGACTGTGGCCGGCACTCCAGTTTAGAACTGCCTGGTTCCCAGTGAGTAGGGATGTGTGCCTCTGCTGCAGACAAAGGCTAGCTGCTCAAGTCCGAGGTGATACAGCCCATGCTGCCATGGCTTCCCGGCTGTTGTCACTGGAGCTCGCTAGATCAAAGTTAGCGGAATGTCTAGGTGTGCTGCAGGCCCGCCTCCGACTGCCGTGTGGACGCGCAAGGGTGGAATCCTGCCCCTGTCGAAGGCAATGGGAGTTTTTGCCATTGACTTCAGTGGGGTCAGGGTTTCACTCCGCAGCTTCACTAGCTAGGATTACAAGGAGGAGGTGGTTTTCCTCACCAGCGGAACTGAGTGAGGACTTTGGGGTTTGGCCCAGTCTCTCCCTTCTGCACGTTGTTTCAAGCTGACGCTCAATGCGCCTGGTCCAGTGAGTGTCTCCAACCATATCTGTCTGCTCCTGCCCCTCTTGGGTCAGTGGAACAAGCGTGTTCAATGCACGGGGCGCCCGGGAGCTCACGGCAGACATGAGCTGGAAAACTCAACCGAGACAACAATGAGCAGGGAATCCCCATCCACCCACATGCCTCCTCTCCCCACGCATTCTTTCCCTGCATGCCGTGTGCTCCTGCCAGGTCACGCTGCCACAGATCCTTCCACTACGCATTGTTCCTGTGCCTGCCGGCCTTGCAGCCTGGCCTTTTCAAAGAATTTCCTTATTACCACAGCCTGAATGGACAGTCTGTTCCAGGCGCTCTCAAGGCTGCGCCTCTCAATATAACATCTCCACAGCTAATGCTGGGCACAGAGCAGCTGCCTTTTGTCTACGCTGAGCTGTGGAGATTTACTGTCCTGAACAGTTTTATGTGGCCGGGGGGGAAGAGAAGGGGAGTAAACTGACGGTGCTCCCACGCTCATCTCAGCCATATCTTTGCTCAGGGATCTCCCATCCGGACACGGTGCGTTTCCTCTCTCCCCAATGGTGGATGATTTCCTGCATGGCATGATCAATAGCTGGGGTGAACTCTGCCTCCTAGGCAAATTTTATGATGCAGAAATATGAAAACACAAACAAACAGTAAAGGCAGAGTGCGGGAGCAGGGCCAATTGTCCAGCCAGCCAGCAAAACAGAGCTTCCTCCTCCCGCGGGAGACTGGAACGCAGTTAAACTGTCCGTTGAGGTGCCAGCTTGGCGATTTATGCCTTGCACAAGGACACATGTTTTTCAGCAACTGTCTTGACTCAACCGTTTGTGTCTGTGTGGAAGGCTGGGATCTGCCAGCAACTTTGTCCCTGCTCTCCTATGGTTAGCTAGTCACACCGGTGTACGGGCTAAGGCTTACAGACCCCATGGACTAGCAGCCATTGTACAGGGCTGGGCATCGGGACTCCTGGGTTCTATTTCCAGAATCCTCACCCACCACTGACTTGCTGGGTAAAACAATTTAATCGGTTTCCCCAGCTGTAAGGGGTATCTAACAACAATAATACAACGCTCACAGAGGAGCCTTGAGGCTCGCATAAAGTTCAGTACCAGACACTGCTCTGCAAACATAAATCCAGCTGAGACACCGGAGCCAACTCGAGAGAGACATGGAAAAGAAAACACATGGCGCAATGATATATGGGAGGTCACGGTGACCACGCTGTGGTGCCAGGTTATTCCCACTAGCTCTGTGGAGCCCTCCTAGCTCATCGCAGAGATGCACAGAGCCAGGGGTGCAGCCTTGATCACTTGCCTGCTGCTGCCTGTAGTGTGTGCCCTTGCTGAGAGGGCAAGTGGACTGCAAAACGGGCTGGAGAGGAGAACACGGGAAAGGCTGATCTGTGAAGATCATCCCTCTATAAGGCTTATGCAAGGTGGGAACTTTGCAAGTGCACAGGTCTTGTGCTGATCCTCCGCCTAGGGCTGAATGCCACCCAGCTCCTCTCCTCCCATCCTGCCACAACGGAGCAGTGTCAGTCATCCCTGAACGGTGATGAAAAGTGAGCTGCCTCCATTCCCACAGGCCTGGCACTGAGAGTGGGGTCAGAGGGCCTGACCCTGCAGTCGGGGCCATAGGACGGGACGACTCTTGCAAATAAAATTGCTCATTGGAGTAACAGTTGGAAGATCCAGCCCATGTGGAGAGATGCCCCTTATACTTAGAAACAGCCAAAGGTCCCAGCATGGTTGGCAGCAAGCCTTGTTCTTCTGGCCTTTCGGATCAGAGTCTGTCCCCAGATGATCCCTCCCGCCCAGTCTTTCTGCACGCAGCCCCAGCGCTGTCCGACTCAAAGGGGAAGAGCAAACGCTCTCCACACTTCCTAGCACGCAGACAAGAGCTTTCCCCACAACGGAGATGCCTGGCTGGGGAAACGGCGCAGTCCTGGCTGGCAGTTCGGGTGCCATTTAGCTAAATATTTCAGGCCAGAGCCCGGGGAAGTCGGGGCGGCAGGGGGTGGGTGTGAATAATGCCAGAGACTTTGGGTGAGCTCTGTTGATTTACACCAGTGGAGGGGCCGGCCCCTGTGCAGCTGAGGCCTTGTCACATGATTGTACCAGGCCCACAGCTGCTGCCCATCATGGTAATGGTAACAGAGCCCAGGAAGGCAGACATGCTGTGATAAATCAAGGGGGGATAGCTCCTTTTGATGGACAGCCAGCCAGCCAGCTAGCTGTAAAATCCCTCTTGGTAGCTGTTCTTTACCTCTAAAGGGTTAAAAAGTCCCCCGGGTAAAGAAAAAAAAAAAAGTGGGCACCTGGCCAAAAGAGCCAATGGGAAGGTAGAACTTTTTAAAATTGGGAATGAAACTTTCCCTTTCTCTGTTGTTCTCTGGGCTAGAGGGACAACTTAAGCCAGGTATGATCATAAATTATCAGATCAGACCTAGAACTACTTATCTGAACTTCAAACGTGTAAGTAGATCAGAATGTTTAGCTAGGCGCGATGAGGGTTATTTCTTTTGTTTCTTATTGGCTTGTGGACTCCTCTGTGCTAACCCCAGATGCTTTTGTTTGCTTGTAACCTTTAAGCTGAACCCCCAAGAAAGCTAGTTTGGGTGCTTGGTTTTTGGAATTGCTTTTTTAAAATCTAGCAAAAGCCTAAGTTCCAGATGTATTTTCTTTCTTTTTGTTTTTAATAAAATTTACCCTTTTTAAGAACAGGATTGGGTTTTTGGTGTCCTAAGAGGTTTGTGCATGTTGTTTGATTAGCTGATAGCCACAGCTAACTTCCTTTGTTTTCTTTCTCAGCTCTTCCCTGGGGGGGGGAAGGGGGGGGGAGGTGAAAGGGCTTGAGGGTACCCCACAGGGAGGAATTCCCAAGTGCTCCTTCCTGGGTTCAAAGGGGTTTTGGTTTTTTTGTTGCATTTGGATGGTGGCAGCGTTTACCAAGCCAAGGTCAGAGAAAAGCTGTAACCTTGGGAGTGTAATACAAGCCTGGAGTGGCCAGTATTCATTTTTAAAATCCTTGCAGGCCCCACGTCTGCACTCAGCGTGACAGAGTTGAGATTTAGCCTTGACACGTGCACTAGTGGAACAATGCCCCCACCTAGGCAAACATCACCCGTTAGCAGTGGCAACAGTTCTGGTCCTTTTCCAGCCAGCTTATCTGGGCACCCGTAGGGGATCTCAAGGGAGGATATGTGCAGAGAGATGGGCTACATGGGGACGCCCACCTCTAAGGAGCAGCTACAGCTATTGCCTTGCCAATGCGACCTGCTGGGATTGCCATCTGTCCATCCTCCATCTTCCAATGGGCGGTCCCTGTCAGTGTCAATCATCTGCTGATGGGCTGTCCTAGTGCTGGGGATGCCCACGGAGCTGCCCAGGGAGGAGGCAGAACCCATTCACTGCCAGCCTCCCCAGTGACTTCTCCCTCCCACCTACTCCTGGTCAAGATTCCCTCTAGACCACATACGGGAGTGGCCATTGCTCATGCCACGGCTTGCATCTATGTACCCAGCTAGTCGGAGTGAGGATACGAGGGGCAGTGGGGGTCTAGTGGACCAAGCACGGGGCTAGGAGCCAGGAAGCATCTTCGTTCTAATCCCAAACTGCCACCAACCTGAGTGAGCCGTCCATGCTCCGTGCCTCAGTTTCCCCATCTCTCTAATGGGGGTAATAATTCCTACCTCCTGGGGTGCGGTGGGGATTCCTGAGGATTTGGTAATTAATGTTGCCCAACAGCCCCATACACGCTAGGATATGTTCCTAGAGGAAAGAAGAACGGAGACGCCACAAGAGAAGGAAGCCAGGAGTGGAGAGGAAGGACCCTTCTGTGTCTGAGTTAGTGTCTCCTGCCATTGCTCATAGGAACAGCATCCTCCCAGAGATGCAGGTGCTGTCCTGGGAACCAGTGGGATCCGCCAGGGTCATGTCACCTAAAGCTCTAAGCCTGTACCCAGAGCCGGCTGCCTTCTGAGCCTCTCCTGGGCTCTGCGAATGGCATGTTCTGACAGACGGATGTTTACGCTTTTGTCTTCACCGGTTTTGTTTGCGTTTGGGGTTATTTCGCTCAGAAAAGCCTGTTTGGCGAGGATTTCCTGTCACTGGGCTTGCAAGGCCAATTGAAGGGAAGGAGGCTCTATGCCCAGGCGTGTGGCACCCTCAAAAATAAGAGCGACCACAGTTCCCGTAGTGCCAGGGCCAAAGCGGGCACCATTTGCTGCCGCAGGACACACCCAGTGGCAGAGCCGCTTTCTGGGCAAGGGAATGGAATCAGTTCAAAGAATAAACATGCCAAGGCACCAACTGCGCAGCTGATGGTGTTAACCCCGGGGGCCCCAGTTTGAATCCATCTCTCTCGAACATGGGTGACGACAATTGGACACGATATTGCAGATGAAGGCTTACCAGTGCTTTGCACAATTAATTCTTTAGCATGGAAGAAGCAAGACCAGTGTCACGTTAGGAAGCATTCCTGTAGTACGTTACCTCGCTGCTCTGCTCCAACGACCGCGCACTCAGGGCTCTTGCAAGCGTCTTCATTACCCCGGGCTGTCAGTGCTAACGAAAGATAAACAAATCCTGTATCTCTCTGCACTGCCATCATGAAGAGCCCACCTGAATAATCTGTCAAATACACGTAGCCTCTGGACAATCCTCTCTCGCCGGCCTTCGCCAGGAGGCAGAACTGCACAGGGGTCGAGACTCTCATAAGACCCCATGAGAAATGAACGAACGGTGGTTAGTGTTATTTCTCTGATCGAAACGTGTATCTGGCAGCTCCTGCTGCAGCATTGAAGCGCTGGACAAAGTCAAAGTGCATTAACATACAAGAACCGGCTTCCCCAGGTACATGGACAGGGAGAAATCCACTCCATAAGGCTCTCGAGTTGTAACACTAGGCAGGCCGTTAGCTGGCTGGAAAAGATTGTACTGCTGCTTAAACGTCACCAGGTCCGGATGCTGGTGGATCACGAAGCAAGTGCCACAGCAAGGAGAACGTGTGGCCACTGCTAATGCACACGGTGAAATTCACTTGCACCACGTAAGCCCTTTCAAAGTCTGAAATCCGACCCCCTGGACGGGGCAGTGCAGATCTGTTAGCCAGACACAAAGCTTCCTACCAGCACTGGTTGCAAACCACAAATCCAGAAAGAAAACCATGGAACTGGAACAGGCCAACAGCAAAGAGTTGCGTCTACTAGCCACGGGGAAATCATAAGCAGCGTCGGGTTGCCTTGCCTACCTGAGGTATTTTTTTGCATCTACAGTCTGGGGCATATCCACCTGGCAGCAAGAGGCCAGCGTTTTAAGGATGCAGCCTCAGGAAGGGATAAGAGGCGGGTGAATAACTGAGAATAACTAGAGTTGAGCCTACGGCGCAAAGTTCTGATCTGGATCTGAACTTCCCCACAGGTCAGGGCAGGAGGGTTTGGATGCAGGGATTTGGTGAGGTCCATTATACAGTGAAGAGAAGAGGGAGGGGTGCAAATTCATCCCTGGGGTAATTCCGTTGAAGTCAATGGAGACAGTGGCACCAGGGATGAGCTTGGGTCAGTTCCAAAATTTGGATGCACGTTTGAATTTGGAACACCCAAAAATGCAGAAAAGGGTTGGATCTGGGAGTTTGGTCTGCACCCATCTCCAGCACACACACACACCCCATACTTTATGTGCACTGGCATCATATATCATCTAGGACTCCTTTTAAGGCCTGCAGCAGCATTCAGCTGTAATGGCGCGATTGGGGGAAAACCAACTTCTTTCCGCTCGTTACCCCCAAACTCAGACACAACTTCCACCCGCGGAACAAGGGCAGAGCACATGCGGAAGGTCAGAGGTCACAGAGGAGGATTCTGCCTCAAGCACTTGACAACATTTTGCTCCTGAATAGCTCAGCACCGGCTCTTTGGCAGTAGTTTCATCTGAGAGGCTCAGGCGTGAATGGGCCATGGAGACCGAGCTCCCCGCTCACACACCGGGAAGCGAGCTGGCCAACAGGAATGAGGGGAAACTCGGCAGCATGGGCCTGGCCCTAGAGAACAGGGTCCCAGCGTGTGAAGCTCTGTTGGCGTTTGCCCATTCCCCGCCGCTGCTGGGTAGCCTGGAGGCAGGGGAATCGGAGTAAGGAGAGAGGAACACAAGCATGTGAGGGATTCTTTGACTGAAAGCATTGTAACACCCAGAAATGCTGCCGCACCCCAGAGACCTGAGGGCATATCTTGTGTTTCATGGAGCTGTGAAGGGAGGTTTTTTTCCCCAGTGATGGCAAACAAAGCGGCTGCTGTCTCCGACTCTCCACTGTACCCAGCCCGGGGCCTGGGCGGGTGACACCGATCTGCTCTCAGAATGCTGATGCCCAAGTTTAAGGAGATACTGGTTTTCTGCAGAGCGTCCCGTCACCCTTCCGGGAGCTGATGGGAGAATTTTGACGGGTCCTGCCTTACCTCCAGATTAGATATATGGGACTCAGTTCTCCTCTCACACAAGCTTTACCCCGGGGTGACTCCAGTAAAGTCAAGGGCGTTACTCTGGATTCACCTTTGATTGGACTCTGGCCCAGAGTTTGCTGCTGTCCAACAGGGAGCACGTTGCCCTCTGACGCAAAGCAGGGAAGGTTTGCCAGCAGATGTGCCAGGTCTGCGGACCCATGGCTTGCTGCTGCTCCCGAATGTCTGTTTGAAGAGCCGAGGGCACGACCGCCTGCTTTGTTTCTGTTCACAGTCCTGGCCATTCCAAGCAGTTTGACAAGCTCCGCAGGTAATTCAACATTTTCCTCTGCACACACTGAAAAGAGCCGGGGTGAGTGGTAGGATGGTTTGCTGGGGCCTTCAGAGATGCGCGCCACACTTGGGGGGCGGGAGGGAGGCGATGAGCTGATGAAATCCAGGAGAGGTTTTATTTAACATTACTCATTCTCTGTATGAAATTGGGACCACCCGTAGCCTCTAGTGCAGCCATTAGAGGTTTTTTCCAACAGTGCCCATGACTTGGAGGGTCCCAGTAGCTGGAAGGGGGCAGTGAGAGGAATAATCAACAAGCCGGCCACTCTCATTTTCTTTCACTCTTGGGAACCGATGGCTGCTCTGTGCAGCTGGAGTGGGCTATCGGAGGCCATCTTCCCATTGCCAGAGTCTTCTCTGCTGCCCCCACTGGAAAACTAGAGGTTACTAGCAATGAAGAAGTGGGGAGGAGCTACATAAACACAATGTGCTTTGGGCTGGACCAGAGCTCTGGGGAAGCTGTTCTCTGCAGTCACTGTGTCTGCCTGATTGTTCAAAACGAGCAAACAGCTCCACAGAATGGAGAAGGAAGAAGTGATGGGAGCTGGGAAGAACACTCACTGCTTTGCTTAGAACACATGCTGCCCTCCTGACCAGACTGAATTTCACTGCACATGGGCAAGGAATGCTCACCCAACACTGACATGCATCCACCTCTGGCCTGGAACATGCACCAGTCATGTCACACAACAGCCTGCAGATAGATAACTCTTCATTTATGATCATACCCAGATACCTGGGTGGACATCGCTGGCAGGGGAAGTCAGGAGTGAGTTGTGATGAGAAAGAGGGCAACTTTTAGGGAAGTCAATGACAGAGAGAAAGATGCAGCTTTTTTTCCTCATCTGCATTTCCAGGAATGGTGCTTCCAGAGATATAAGCACCATCAATAACCTGCCGGGCTGCATCGTCTGTGTGGAGCAGCCTCATCTGGCTTTATGTCAGGCAGGAGATAAATGGAATTTATTGATGGTGATAGAGCCTCGTATGATTGATTTGATGTGCGCAGATAATTCCCCCTGGGTTGTAATTAATCTCAGTTAATGCTTTCTCTGGGAAGCTCTTTACCCACAGCTTTTCGGATGGTAAATCATTGTTTTCCTGTCAGACGGCACTCTTATTTTGCTGGAAGGGTTGTGATACACCAGTGACTGTGAATGGGGCATGGCTGCCTTCCAGTGGATGGAATGATCCACCTACTGAAGTCTATGTGATCAAGTCACCCTCTAGTGGTGTCAGCTTAAGGCAAATATAAGCCCTAATGTTGCAGCCATCAGAGATTCTTCTTAAGCACAAGGGAGAAGGGTATCTATTTTTGGTCTAGAAGGTCATGGGTGTCTGGCTTGGGAGTTACACTATGCAGCTATTCAGAACCCTAGGGAATGCTAGGTGGGTGGGGTAGATTTAGGTTACCCACTGCTGGAATTTTCCCTTTTAGCAGGTGTGTCTTCTTCTAGAAACATGATGACCAATGGCAGGTAGCACTGTTAATTTCTGAAGAAATGCAGTGTTAGTTTTGTGATGTACATTCTTTCAGCGGGAGGGGGAAGGAGGCTGTGGCAAATGAGAGTTTGCTCTCTTGCCTTAATCTTGCTAACCACAGTCAATGCTTGAGACAGAGTTGCTTCCTGGGGAATGGGTATTGGTGTTTGGGCTGAGATTGCTGAATGAAGGGATTTCCTGCCTGATGTTTGTGAAAGCCCCTGTGTGCTGGTTGTGACCATCTCTGTTCCAGGACTGGCATATGTAACGTAAATTAGCAAACTGCACTAAGAAAATCCCTAGATTCCACACCACTGATTACTGCTCCAACAGGGAATCCAGGAGCAAGATCCCAAAATCTTCTATGGATCGGAGAGTAACCAGCAGGGTTGTGCTAGATCCCCAGAATGTGAAATTGGCCAATCTAGTGTGTCTTACTCCAGTGAAAGGAAAAAGAAACAAGCACCATCAATGGGGAAACGTGTGCAAGCGTTGAACTTTCTGACGAGACCAAAAACCAAGTTTCTGTCTCCTTGTGATTATTAAAGATCTCATAACATGTGCCCCATGCATAGCAATGTTATCACCTCTCTAGCATCCAGACCAAAATGATTGACTAAGTTATGTATGAAATTCTCTCACCTCCCATCTTAACCTTATTTGTGCAACTTTGCTGGGTCCTGCTAACAAACTGCCACGTTCCACTCCAGAGGTGGCTACATTTGAAAGGTGGAGGAAGTGATCTCTCTCCTTCTTCTACAAGGTGCCTTTGGGATCTTTCTGACTGAAAGCTGTTTGTTCAGCCTGCAAGCTCTTGGAAACAGGGAACTTGCCTGTATTTTGTATTCTCTATGGTGCGAGGGTTACTGTTGACAGTTAACCAATCAGTGGCGAATCATCTGAATGCGAGATCATTGCCATTCTACGGGCATGCATGAAACCGGGTTAAACGAGGAGTGAGATGATAGAGATGGCAACTAAGAGATGAGGGTCTTGGCTTAAGTGGATGAAATGGAGTCAGAGCATGTCTAAAGTACCAAGGAAATCAAACCAAACATGTCAAGTATCAGGGGGTAGCCGTGTTAGTCTGTATCTACAAAAACAACAAGTTGCATCCGAAGAAGTGAGGTTTTTACCCACGAAAGCTTATGCCCAAATAAATCTCCAAATCAAACATGCTCCTCTCTGCAGAGGAGAGGACCAGAGGCCTTGGCTGCATGCTTGCTGAAAAGTGAATTATCTCTTACTCTCGAGTGGCTGGCAAATGATGATTCAGCTACTTGAAAGCTCAGTGTCTGGAGGTAAAAGGCAGTTCAACAGGGCCAGAGCCTGGAAGCTGGGGTAAATGGGCGTAGCTTTGCCAAGTTCAATAAGTGATGTTCATTTACACCAGCTGACGACCTGGCCCCTGCAGTGTTAATTGGGGCATAGTTGGCCTATCCCAGTTGTAAGGCTGGATGGGAAAGTGGCTGAGCATTTACAAAATGGTCCAAGCGCCTGTCATAACAAACGTTAATGGGAAAAGGGAACAAAAGCCCAACTCAGCTTGCGACACAAAATGTTGCATAAAACTCAGGGAAAGTGAAAAACAGAAAGACGAAGTTAGTCTAAACCAAGGGGCTTTGCTGCTGTAACTCCAGGACTGTGCTGAGACCAACCCTGGTAAAGAAAAAGAGTGTGGGACCGGAAGTGAATGGCACAAATATGGCATGTCAGAAATAAGGCGGACAAAGTAATGAGAGGCTGGACTATTCGCTCCTTCAGGGCTCTTAAAAAGAGACTTGAGCAGGGCATGGCCTGACTGAGGGATTTTTGGAGGAGGGGAAAGGCCGCCAGGCCTCTGCTCCACTCCACGGACTTTGTCCTTCACCCATGAATCCCGAAAGTCATTGCATGAAGCCCAGCCCTCAGCACATCAGCAGGACCACCACCAGTGGAGACTCCAGCTGAAAACACGTAAGGTTCTGCTCTGGCTTCCCTTCGTTTGTGTGTTCCTTTCAGCCCCCGCCCCCCCCCCCCCCCATTCCTCCTGTCATCTCTCTCTCTCTCTCTAGGGTTTCCCTTTGATTTTGAGCTCAATAGCACCACACGGTACAATGAACTAAGATTGCCCATTCGGCTCTGCCCAGCCTAAGACCGACCGGTAAAGGAGATGTGCCAGACCAGTCAGATAACATCCCAGGCTGGGAGGTGAGCTAGAGCCCAGAGCAACAGCCGATGTGGACGATCCACCAGCCCAGAGCGTCCATATGTGACTGACCTACCACCCAGGATCCCGAGAACATTAATGAAAGCCATATTTCCCCCACCTTTACTATCCTGTCTCTTCTTCCCCTCAGTTTGTCTAAAGCAGGAAAAGCAACTGATCCTTCCATCAGAACTGAGCAACAGAAGGAAGACTTTTCTCCCCACCAGAAAGACTAATTGATAGCCTGGAGTGGGGTTCAGTGGCGTTTTATATAATCATTCCAATTCAATTTTAAAGTGTTTTGTAACTTATTTTAGTTCCTTTCCTCTGGTGTATCCTAACCAATACATCTCCAGATTTTGGCATAAATGTCTTGGTGTGTTTGCCATGGAACGAAGCAAATTGAGGTCTCTGTCCACCAGCCCCCAAACCTTGTTTACAGCGGTTTAATATTGGATAGTTATAGAGTCATGCTAACACCTTTGACTCTTTAAGCTCCTATATCCCCATCGAAATTAATCCAACACCCCAAGTCTGGAGGAAGCCGCCTTTCGATGAAGCATTTTCCCAAGCACGCAGATCTGCCATATGCATTCAGCCTGGGTGGCTTTTATTTTGGATTAAGGTTAATAGCCAGAAGAAAGGCCCAAATAAAGTCTCCCTGGGAATGAGGTGCAGGACGCATGTCTCCTCTGTAACATGCTACGTGAATTCGGCATCACAAAATGGCCACCACCCTGGCAGTCAGGCAGATTCTCTAGCCACTTAGCGGTGCAGCGTAGAGGAAAAACCAGGCCTTCCTTGTTTCCCTAGCAATAAACACAGCAAGAGGCCTCCAGTGTCTGGTGCCAGGGCTTCCTGCTTCATGGCCAGCAAATCCCTTCATTCTGCACTTTGAGGAGAATTGAGAGGACATGGCTATTAACCTGCAACTGCAATGTTTGACCAACTTTGGGGCACTTCCCAGCCCTGATAAACAGCTCCCAAGCAGCCATCCCTTCCTCACAAACAGGGAGGAGAAATGCCCCATGTCCCATTTGGCAGCATCAGCCTCTCCATGAGTTTAGATTCCAGCCTCTGCCCCCCTTCCAGCTCTTGATTTCTAGATGTGTCACCCTCTGACGACAGGCCTGAGCACTGTATCTGCTGCCAGGAATGAAGGGCATGGGGTTCCTGCTCGCTCCCTGCCTTGCCAGATGAGGACACAGAGCAAAACAGCCACCAGTCATGCAGGATTATCATAAGAGCCTGGCCAGCGTGAGCCAAGCAGGTTATATAACAACTCAGTGCTACCCTGAGGGCTGCATCTGAGGTTCCAAAGTCCAACGGCCCTTCATGGTTATTTGTGCAATGTGACCGCCGCTCTGGGAAACTGTATACAGCCCATAACCCCTGCAGCAGGCAGCCGGTCCAAGGGGGGACCTGCCACACAACTTCTCAGCCAGCTTTCAGGATTTCTCCTCCTGGATGGTCAACTTAAGAAGATTCCCAGGAACTTCTGCTTCAGATGAGACCCTTAGTGCAGTACTGACAGCCCTGGGGGCTAGGCTCCTGTATCCATTGTCAGCCCTGGTGGCCTCAGGGCAAGCACCACTTCCACAGCCCCCACCAAGGTGCTCTAACCTGGCTTGGAGGGACCATCTTCAAGAAGGAGAACTTGGTTCAGTCTTCCCAGCCCACTCCCGCCTCAGCCTCTCTGGTACAGCTACCAATGGGGGGACTGATTAGGACCAGCAGCGATGGGGACTTCAGTGCTGTGGACACCCGCCCGCTCGCTGGGAGTGGGACCCACCAGCTTCCTGCATAAACATGGCAAGTTGTAGCAAAGTTTTTGACACTCCTACAAGTGACGGGGAGGGTGGGTGCAAGTTTCATGAATGTAAAGAGCAGCCTTGCCTCCTTCCCTTCCCCACCAGTCACCCCATTTTTCTCTCCCCATCTGCTAATTCCCTGCTGAGCTCTCTCCCTTGAGCTCAGAGTAACAGTGCTAGTTCCACCCCCATTAGGAAACCTCTCTCGCCAACCAACCACACACTGTTGCAGGCCAGGGGCTGAGCCAGCCTTCATAGAATATCAGGGTTGGAAAGGACCTCAGGATGTCATCTGGTCCAACCCCCTGCTCAAAGCAGGACCAATCCCCAGACAGATTTTTGCCCCAGTTCCCTAAATGGCCCCCTCAAGGATTGAACTCACAACCCTGGGTTTAGCAGGCCAGTGCTCAAACCACTGAGCTATCCCTCCCCCAAATAAGCATAACTCTGGGTCATTTTTCACAACAAAGTCCCCACAGGAAAGGCGACAAGAACACTTAGGACCCTTCAGCAGAATCCTGACTGTTTAGAAATAAACCTTCCTTGTCTCCAAAAGCCATTTGACTCATGGGTCTGACTCTTGAACACTGGAGGTTATAAAACGCAGCACATCAATGGTCCACTGGTACGCCAGGCATGTAGACTCCCCTTTGAGCCCAGTGAGCAAAAGCGGGTGGCATTATTGGGATTAATTGTTCCCGGAGGAAAGAACAGCATCCTTTCACACACCCCTCTATTCATCAGCCTTTGCACCATCCTGGGCACCTCATTAGCAGAAATTTGGAGGGGAATAGTAGGAATTTCAAAAAAGATCAGTAAGAAAAATGAGAAGGTTTGGGAGGGATGATGTCTGTGGCCAGGTTAAAATAGGGAAACATGGAGACTGGTGAGCAATGCTTGTGTTTGCGGGACATGGTAACAGTCTATAGATATGAGAAGGATGGAGATCATTTTGGGCACCAGAGGCTGTAACTAGCCTTCATGGGATAAAATTGGAGACAGAAAATGTGGGATGACTATTAGGGAAAGTGAGATTGAGCCAGCGGTGGAAGTCTGTCTATTCTTGGTGTAAAAGCTCTCCCTTGGTCAGGGAAGGCCCTGATAACGCAATAGGTCTTCTCCATCTAGAATTGTGCTGCCATTTGGATGCAGCATGTTCTCCATATCTGCAGGATCTTCTTCCTCTGGGTCTTCAAGATTTCCCAGGCTGCTTCCTTCTATGCAGTAATTAATTTTGTCCAGGGCCAGGTCCCATGGAGCCGTGGCCCAGCAGAGCTGTAGAGGGCCCTGGCTAATATTGGGTATAGTAACAGTGCCCTGACCTACAGCAGATAATCCCCATGGTGTTTAGTGGCCCTTAGATCTTTATGGCCCCAGAACCCAACATTCCTATACCCTGAGTATTGCCACTACCTGACCCTACACCTCACTGCCCAGTGGATATTATTTTCCATGAGCCCAAAGAACCGAACAAGACAGCATTCACACCCCAGGTAACTCAGCAATGAGATTTTCACATGCCCTGGAGGCCCCTGGTGTTTAATTTCACTCTGGCTTTCTCTTCTCATCTTCATAAGGAACTTTCTGCATTTTCTCAGGAGATCTGAGACGCGGCAAACATCACGCTACGTCACCGAGGCGTGGCAAAGCCAGAAAGCCGTGGAGGCAGCTGTCTCTGGCAGCTCCGTCACCCAGCATGGCCAAGAAATCGCCAGCAAATAATCACCCAGGAAAGAGACCAGGAGGTGGCACCAGAGCAGATGGGATCCAAGATCCCAGGGTTCTATTCCTAGCTCTGCTGAGTGGCCTGGGGCAAGTCATGTCACGTCCCCATGCCTCCGTTTCCCTTCCTGTAGAAGGGGGACATTAGAGGTGGGGTGGAAGGCTTCCTTTCTCCACGTTTGTAAAGCAGTTTGAAGCCCTGGGGGGAAAGGTGCTATAAAAAGGTAAGGCGCTGGACTCTAAACAGTAGCTGGTTTTAGTCTGTGCCCATACTCAAATACAGCACGCGTGATAAACTGCAACAGTAACTGGTTGCATCAAGCGGCAGGGGGCATTTTTTAGGCTGTGGGAAGCCTAAAATTAGCAGCAATGGGATTAGACTGAAGAGAGGAAGGTGTCAATTGAATCTCAGGGGAAACCACCTGCCTATCAATCTGTTCAGACAGCTGCACTCATTGCTGTAGCATCTGAACCGCTCAAAACCACACCTGACTGCCCCACAACGCCCCTGCTGTGAGGTAGGTTAACATTATCTCCTTGTGAAGGGGAGAGAACAAGGCCCACATACAAGTGTCTTGCTCAAGCTCACAAAGGGAGTCTGTGGCAGAACCAGGAATTCAACACCCCCCGTCTCTAGAGTCTCAAGCCACTGGGCTATCCACAGGACCATCCATAAGGGTTATTTGACATGGGGAGCCTGGAACTGCAGTATTGTGACTCGCCATGAAGGCGAAGAACTAGCAGATTTATTCTGCTACATCTGACACGTGTCCCATCCCGGCATATACTGGGCTTTGTGCAGAGTCATGGGAAATGTGCAAAGGTTTCCCCATCCAGCTGTTACCAGTTTAGGTTGGGTAAATTATACCTATCTCAGAGCTGGACGGGACCTTGAAAGATCATCGAGTCCAGCCCCCTGCCTTCACTAGCAGGACCAAGTACTGATTTTTGCCCCAGATCCCTAAGTGGCCCCCTTAAGGATTGAACTCACTACCCTGGGTTTAGTAGGCCAATGTTCAAACCACTGAGCTATCCCTCTTTCCTGTGAAAGGCTCTGTTCCAACCCTCTGGGTCATGCAGGGCCCCCAGAATATCAGATCTCAGACACAGAGCTCACCACTTTGGGCTCAGCTCCAGAGGTGGACATGCACCCTCTCTACCGTATGTGAGGCAGGAACAAAAGATGAGGGACACTAGAGAATGCTGGAATTTTTCTGTGTCTCTCTCCTTGGACACAAACACAAGTTATGCCCGAGTCAAAGCACTGAAAGAACTTGCGCGATTGTGGCCATTAGACTCAGTCCAAATAGGCCTGACTACATAGCTGCTTAGATCACATGGGGATAATTCACAGCACCCAGGACTGATGCACGGAGAGCTATGCGTATCAGCTGTGCTCTGCTCGTCTATCAGGAAGACATGCAGTCCAGGGAGATGACTCGGACGTCTTTTCATCGGAGACATCACCATGTGCAAACAGTGCAGCATAAAGAAATCCCACTAGAAAAATGGGCTCAGGGCTTCAGACAGCAGCTCCTCTGGACTCAGCAGGTCAGACTGAGACTCCAGATTGAGCCATTAAAACACCTCCACTAGAGATGGTGCCATCTTCAGCACACATTTCAGGGGAACAAGCTGACCTTTGCTGCAGAGTGACACTCAGGGGAGATTATTTTCCTGTTGGATTTTGGCCAAGCCCTTCCATTCACAAAACACAGTCGTATCATCAGAATAAGCTGGTAAGGCAAAGGGTGAGGAGGCACCATCCAAACATGCCAGATTGCAGGCACTTGTGACTTGAAAATAAAACATGGTCCTTTGACTGAGGCTATCCTCTGCTTATTCTGAGCCAGAATCATGTGTGGGAACCTTAGCAACATTCTGCTTGGCTGGAGTTATCAGACAGCCATTTCCAACCATTAAGACACTTTCCAGGTGCTTTTTATCATGCTCAGGTAAGTATAAAATCTCAGAATTAAACCTTGAGTTAGCTATTAGGCCAGATTCATCTCTTTACATCAGTCCTGTTCCAGGAGAGTCTCCTTATTTACTCATAGACCTTTCTATCATCTAGCCTATCTACTGCATATCACAGCCTAGAGAACCTCACCCAGTCCCCCCTACATTTCTACCAGTATGAGCTCGGACTACCCATTGAACTCACAGCTCTGTCCCTAGAAGCAGCCTCCCCCACAATTATCTGATCAACACTAATCTGATCAACCTTTTATAAGCTCATTTCCCAGCATGCTTGGCTGATTGCTTGCCCTTTAAATCTGGGAGAGAGATGCCATTGCAGCCTTACAGGGACCATATTGTACCTGCATGCTATGGGTTATCTAGTCCTTCCTCCTTTGCTGCTAGTAGGTGTAGATGTTTTTGTCTCATTCTAGAGGGAGTGATGCAATCTCAGAAATATGTTATTGTGGTGTTACATTTAAAAGGACAAGGGCTAGACCAGTAAAGGGAATTAGCAGAAAACTACACTGTGCAAGCCATGCTAGTGGGGTGAGACCATATAGCACTTGGCTGCAGCTTGGAAAGTCTCTTGTTTTTGGCTTTCTTCTGCATCTCAGACTCCACCACCAGACTGGCCCCCTGCTCTCCAATGGTAGTGACCCCCATGCCAGTCACTGAATGGTGATCTTGAAGCTGTAGCAGAAATGTCCAAAACAGTTTGGGGTCCAAAATGCATTCTGCATAATAATAAAGGGGAGAGATAGTATGGACTAGTTAAAGCACAGGACTGGTTGGCAGGAGAACTTTGTACCAGTCCTGGCTCTGCCAGTAACTCACCATATTGCCTTGGCTAAGTCATTTATTTAATCTCCCTAGTTTAGCTTCTCCCCCTGTAAAATGGGGCTCACAACCCCAAAGGTTTTGTGAAAGTTAAGTCATCTATACCAGCTAAGGTGCTTTGAGATCCTCAGAAGGGTTGGATTCAAGAATTTTGGGGCCCTGTGCACTATGGAGATAGGGGAGTCCTCCACCTTCCACAGAATGGGAGGACCTGGGGAAGGAGGGGTTGGTAGAGTGAGCCCACAGCAGGCCCTGTCCTGTGGGACTGGGACTGGCCCAGCCCCACTGCTCTGGCCTGTCGGCTGGCTCCTCTCACCACAGTGTGCAGACAGGGCCCTGCCTGCCCCACCTGAATCATAGAATATCAGGGTTGGAAGGGACCTCAGGAGGTCATCTAGTCCAAACCCCTGCCCAAAGCAGGACCAATCCCCAACTAAATCATCCCAGCCAGGGCTTTGTCAAGCCAGGCCTTAAAAACCTCCAAGGATGGAGATTCCACCACCTCCCTAGGGAACCTATTCCAGTGCTTCATCACCCTCCTAGTGAAATAGTTTTTCCTAATATCCAACCTAGACCTCCCCCACTGCAACTTGAGACCATTGCTCCCTGTTCTGTCATCTTCCACCACTGAGAACAGCCAAGCTCCATCCTCTTTGGAACCCCTTCAGGTAGTTGAAGGCTGCTATCAAATCCCCCCTCACTCGTCTCTTCTGCAGACTAAACAAGCCCAGTTCCCTCAGCCTCTCCTCATAAGTCATGTGCCCCAGCCCCCTAACTGTTTTCGTTGCCCTCCGCTGGACTCTCTCCAATTTGTCCACATCCCTTCTGTAGTGGGGGGCCCAAAACTGGACACAATACTCCAGATGTGGCCTCACCAGTGCCGAATAGAGGGGAATAATCACTTCCCTTGATCTGCTGGCAATGCTCCTACTAATGCAGCCCAATTTGCCTTTAGCCTTCTTGGTAACAAGGGCACACAGTTGACTCATATCCAGCTTCTCATCCACCATAATCCCCAGGTCCTTTTCTGCAGAACTGCCGTTGATCCTGGTGCGCTGAGCTCCGCTGGCCTGGAAAGAGGGAGAGAGTGTGTTGTGTATGTCTTTGTGCGTGTGTGTGTTCTGGGAGATGCCTGTCGCAAGTGTACCAGGTGCACATTGGTTAATCTGGGCCTGATCCTCCAAGGAAAGGTTTCTAGAGGAGTGGGGTTTTGCTGGAGTTCTCATCACACGTGCAGCTGGCTTTGGGTTTGTTGATTTACTTTCAATAAATAGGTCCCCAGAGCAGCAGAGGGGCACCTTTTTCTGTTGTAAATCCCAAGTAATACTTTTTTACCCATGTTATGAAGCAATCCAGACAAATTCAGGCTGAAAATAAGGTGTAAATTTTTAGCACTGAGAGTAATTAACCATCGGGACAACTTGCCAACGGCCGTGGTGGATTCTCCATCACTGACCATTTTAGATGTTTGTTCCAAAATCTCTGCTCTAGGAATTATTGTGGGGAAGTTCTCTGGCCTGGGTTACACAGGAGGTCAGACTAGACGATCACAGTGCTCCCTTCTGGGCTCGGAAGCTATGAATCTATTAATTGTTCTTGGATTCAGACCCTAGCAGGAGCTCTACACGTGCAGTTCCTATAGGAGCCAATGGGGGGCGTTACATAAGAGTATTATGGGATGGATAGTGGCCCTTAGTTAGTAAATATTTCACTGTCAACAGGATAATAGCTAATTGCTGCATCTTTCTTTCAAAGGGTTTGCTAAAACACAGGGGGCGGCTCCAGGCACCAGCGCAGCAAGCGCGTGCCTGGGGCGACAAGCCGCGGGGGGCGGCCTGCTGGTTGCTCTGAGGGCGGCTATCAGGCAGCTTTCGGCGGCATGCCTGCGGGAGGTCTGCGGCTTCGGCGGCGGGTACGCTGAAGCTGCGGGACCGGCGGACCTCCTGCAAGCATGCCGCCGAATCTGCATTACCAGCGGACCTCCCGCAGGCACGCTGCCGAAAGCTGCCTGACTGCCGTGCTTGGGGCGGCAAAATACATAGAGCCACCCCTGCTAAAACCTATGGATCAGTTGTCTCTAGTCCATGGATTAGAGCAAGTGCCTAAGTGCTCAAGGGATTCCTAACTCAGTTAGGCACTTTTGAACGGTGCTGGGGTAAATCAGCCCAGCACCACTGATTTACACCCGCACAGGATTTGCCAGGTGCTCTCACTGTTAGTACAATGCCCTATTTCTCCAGGGTAAACCTGCAATCAAACGAAACAATAATAGAATAAGCAGCCTTAGACGAGGGAGAGCTAAATGGAAGATACAACGTCTTAGACCCTTAGAATGCTCCCTGCTCCACTAGCCTGTGGGTTAATTTAAAATCAATTCAACCCAGGCTGGGTGCATTGAAGATCTGGCCCTCCTGAAGCTGCAATTTTCCAGGAAACGGGCTTATTTGGTGCCTGCCTCTGCCTTGAGTCTCCATTGTCCTGCAGTAGATTTCGACTGGCAAGAGGTGAGTTCTGTAATTGCCTGATTTGGACCCAGCAGGTGGGGTCAGCGTGTCCCAATGGAGCCCTGGTGCTAGGAAACCGGTGCTGTGCCCTGCTTTGGGTCTCCTGGTGAATTATTGGGGGAGTTTATTTGCAGTGATTTGTTATGATTCCTTCGTGGGTCGCCTTGGGGTGTGTGAACGGAGAGGATGCTTTAACCCCCTTTTGACCTTTCCCTGATGAAACACAAACAGCCTCTTTGGGAAGAGGTGGGAAATGGCTCAGCAGAGAAAGCGCCATTGCGAGCCGCAGTTCAATGAGACTTCGCCACCTGCTTTACTGGTGTCGGAGCAGCAGCAGAAAGGGGCTGCTCTCCCCCACCAGCCTAACGGCACCATAAGCAGCAAAAGGACCAGTGGCTGGTGAGTTCTGACCCCCTGCCTTGTTTGGTGCTGGGGCTGCATAGAAGATGGAATGGCTGGGTTTGTTCCCAGGTTAGGACACGCTGGGCCACCTTCCCATTTGGGTATGGGATTGACTTGTGTCTGGAGGCCTGAGGAGACCTTTGTTCTCGCTGGCCGGCCAGGCTCCATTGTGTGAGATGATTGTAATCACTCAACCACCAACAGAAACTGATTAAACCCTGGCTCCAGTCCCTGCATTTGCTGCAATAAGGCCTTAGTTTCCTAAGCAAGTCCATGTGTCTTCATTTCCCCTCCTAAACCCACCTGCTGTGTAGCATCGCTAGGGCTGAGCAGTGGCTGTGTTCCACCCCAGAAGTAGTTGCATTTCAGTGGTGAGGGAGTGAGCGTCGGAGGCAATTTGAAAAGGGCTTTGGGATCCTTCAGGATAAAAGACTCCATGGAAAAAAAAATTTGGTAGCACCCAGAGAAACCCAACACAGATTGGGGCCCTCTGATGCTGGGTGCTGTACATAAATTGAGTAAGAGTCCCTGCCCCAAAGAACTTACAATCCAAATAGGCAAGACAGCCAAAGAAAGCATTATTCCCATTTTACATGGGGGGGAAACTTGAGGCACTGAGTATCAGAGGGGTAGCCGTGTTAGTCTGAATCTGTAAAAAGCAACAGAGGGTCCTGTGGCACCTTTGAGACTAACAGAAGTATTGGGAGCATAAGCTTTTGTGGGGAAGAACCTCACTTCTTGCATCTGAAGAAGTGAGGTTCTTCCCCACGAAAGCTTATGCTCCCAATACTTCTGTTAGTCTTAAAGGTGCCACAGGGCCCTCTGTTGCTTTTTGAGGCACTGAGAGAGTCACTCGGCCCAGGTCTGTGGGAACTGAACCCAGGTATAGTTTATTCCAGTGCCATCCTTTATTTCAACACTTATCATCACTATAGTTTGTAGAGCTCCCTTCCAGCTGCAGCATCATCCATGCAACCCCCCATTAACCTTGCTTCAGTGAGGGCCCAGCTGGGAAATGACCATTTGCGCCGTGCTCATAAACAGAGCCGTAAATAGCACCGCCGCGCTACGTGGGGCTCATTAGACAGAAACGAAGCTGGCGCTGGGCTCAGAAAAGCAAAAGCTGAACGCTGCCGGGGGAGCAATTAACATCCTCCTCCAATGCTCAGATGAGGCTCCACGGCTATTTTTAGAAGGGCTAATGTCTGTAAATGGCACAGTCAGTCTGAAATGAAATAAAGAAATCTGACGTGCAGAGCATGCTCGTCTCTGGGGTTTTACTATATCTGGAGTCAGCGTTTAGCCATCTTTCCCGAAGCACCTGCAGCCCCGCGTCTGGTTAAAGAACACTCGGAGGCGGCTTTGTTGTCCTTCCCAATAGACCTCTTTGAATGGCTGTTTGTAATGTGCTTTTTCCAGGCAAGCCCGTATGCTGTGTAGGTTAAGGCCCGGGCATGGCATTCTGGAACGCTGGGTTCAAGTCCCCACTCCCCCACAGAGTTCCTACGTCACCTACCGACAAGTCGCTTAGAATCACAGAAATGTAGGGCTGGATGGGACCTGGAGAGATCACCCAGTTATGGCCAGATCCTCAGCTGGGGGCAATCGGCAAAGCTCCACTGAATGCCCACGATCACATTGGAAGCATCTGATTTACACCTGCTGGGACTGTGGCCCTTAATCAGCCTATTTCAGCTCATCTGCCAAGAGGGAAAATATCTCATAATCATAGAATATGAGGGTTGGAAGGGACCTCAGGAGGTCATCTAGTCCAACCCCCTGCTCAAAGCAAGACCAACACCCACTAAATCATCCCAGCCAGGGCTTTGTCAAGCCGGGCCTTAAGAACCTCTAAGGAAGGAGATTCCACCACCTCCCTAGGTAACCCATTCCAGTGCTTCACCACCCTCCTAGTGAAACAGTGTTTCCTAATATCCAACCTAGACCTCCCCCAGAGCAAGGGATGTTGTGAGACTAGCTCCATCACAGTGCATGAGATGCTCAGATTCTATGGAGCTGGGACCAGTGGTTGATTAGCCAATGGGCTAATGGGACCCATGCCCAAGGGCCCATAGGCGGCGAGTTATATGGGCCCGTGGTGCCCGTGCTCCACCAATATTTAGGAATGTGGGCCTGGCTCAAGCAATGTTTGGGCTTACCTCGCTTTGGGAGGCCCCCGCGCTTCAGGGGAACGCAGGACCAAAGCGGATTGGGGGGTTAGCGGGGGGCCTGGTGGAAGCCGGAAAGAGGTGGGGCTTGGAGGAAGGGGTGGAATGGGGGCATGGAGGGGGCAGAGCAGGGGCGGGCTGGGGCCAGGTTGCTTGCTGCTGCCGGCATCAGGCCCTCCATTAACCCCCCAGGCTACCCTGGACCCTGCATCCCCCTGAAGCATGGGGCCCCCCAAAGGAGGGGGCGGTTGTTCCAGTCCGTTCTATGCATGGGACGGCTCTGCCTGGACCCCGCATCCTCCTGAAGTGCAGGGCCCCCCAAAGCGCAGGGCGGTTGCACCTGTCCGTCCTATGGACGGGATGGTTCTGCTTAGGCCTGTTCTGGGCACCACAAAAAATTATACAAACATGGCACCCATGCAAGGGCCCCAGCCAATTGGGGAGCCCCTGGAAAAATGGGTGCCCCTGTGCCCTCACCCTGCTCCCCAGCAGGAACACGGAGGGGTCAGGGGGGACTGCAGGCAGAACCAGTGGGGCGGGGCCCCCACTTGTTCTGGCCCAGGGCCCCCCAAACTTCTAATCTGCCTCTGGCTGGGGCCACATGTAGATGTAGTAGGTTTGCATTTTCCAGGCTGATCTGCAGTTTTTACTGCTTCCCTTTCCACTCCTCTCATCACTTGCCCTCCAGTGGCTTTTCTTTCACAACTGGGGCAGGCTCAGTGACGCATCCTTAGCTTTACCCGGCTGCCCTCAGAGACAGAGTTGCTTTGCAAATAGGGTGACCAGATGTCCCGATATTTAACCCTTTGTCCTGCATCCGATCAATGTACGATCGGGACGCCATTTGTCCCGATAGTCAGGTAAGGAGGCGAGCGGGAGGGAGGCGCTGACCCCGTGGGTGCTCCGGGGCTGGAGCACCCATAGGGAAAAATTGCAGCCACGCTCCGCTCTCCTTGCCTCCTTCTCCCTCCCCCAGCGCGCCGCATCCCCGCTCCTACCCCCCTCCCAGCGCTTCCCGCCACCTAACAGCTGTTTGGCGGCACTTAGCGCTTTCCAGGAGGGAGGGGGAAGGAGCGGGTATACGGCACGCTCACGGGAGGAAGCGGAGAAGAGGCAGGGGCGGGGACTTGGGGGAAGGGGATGGAATGGGGGCGGAGCGAGGGCAGTGCAGGGGCGGGAAGAGGCGAGGGGTGGGTGAGTACCCACCCGGCAGAGGGGAAGTCGGCATGGTAGGAGTGAGTGGTGGGCGGGGGGGTGAAGAGGTGAGCGAGCGGCCGGCGGGCGGACCGGGGGGGTGAGGAGGCGAGCGGTGGATGGGGGGGCTGAGGAGGGACGCAGCAAGCCAGTGGCGGGCCAGGGGATGAGGAAGGGCGCGGGGGGGGGGACGAGCGGGGAAGGGGCAGAACCTGGGGCAGAGTGGGGGGCGGAGCCTGGGAGGAGCGGGGGTGGACTGTGGGCGGGGCTGACGGCACCCCAATGTGTCCCGATATTTTAGTGTGGTGATCTGGTCTTCAGTCAATGGGTGTGTGTTCATTTCAAGAGGAACCCCCTAGCTATTTCAACCCAGCTCCTGTTGCCGCTGAAAGCCCCTGGCGGAAGGGTAATAACGGGTAAATGCTACCATTGGTGCCCGTGGGTCAGTGCTCAAAACCGGAGCAAACCCGTGTCTGCGTGTGGGTCAGTACAGCTGGGCATTGGGAGGTGCTGGTGAAATCCCTCTGCAAATGTCCGTTAGCAGGGAAGGCAGGCAGCCCTATATCTGCACTATTGACTACCTGGCTCATTTCTACAAGGGCCCAGGACACCCCTCACTACACTGCTGTCCCCTTAGAACTAGGGCCCCATGATGCAAGAACCTTTGGCTGCCTCTTAGCATTCCAAGCAGCAGCGTAGAGCCATGTGACAGGGGCTTGACCCTGAGGAATTCAGCTCCTGGTAGCTGCAGGTGTCATGAGTTCAGGGGACATTAAGTTCAGTGGGTGCATGAGTTCATTGGGGGCATTCTCCTGCCACGGCCGGCTCTTTCATCTGAATCATGCGCACCCTGCTTCCAAGCCTCTCACGTCGTTACTGATTTACCCTTCAGCGCCTATTGCCCTGGACTTCTCAGAACGGCAGCTCCTACCCGCAGCAGTGCCTTGGTCAGATGGGTTCCCTCTACCCAGCCAGGAGGCAATGCTAAGACTCCTCCATCTAGGCGGGATGTATAGAGCTGTACTGAAGGCATTGCCCCTTGTCCCGCAGCTGGAAGGGACAGAGATGTCTCAGGCTCTGAGGTTGGTCCCTTACATTAATCTGGAGCGTGCTCTTCGCTGAGCAGCACTTTTGTTACTTGATGAGGAACATTTTGTCCAGGAATGAACTTCCATTTGAATTACGATGCACGTTTTGCAGATGTACTCCGTGCACAGTGCACACAGTCATATCGCGGGGCAGGACTATCCGAACCGGTTACAATAACGCAATGTGCCCACCTGATGTTCCCATCTCCTTCTGAAATGGCAGACAACTGCTCCCGGTTGAACAGTCACCCAGCCATCAGCCAGGACAAACTCTGCCCTGTCTAGGGCATGCATATACCTTGAAATTGTCATTAGACTGCATGGGAAAAGCTATAATTCATAGATAGGAACCTGATGTTCCCTGAGCACCGCCCACCTTATAAACCGTTCAGGTTTTACAAACTAAATAGTACAATAAAGGAGACAAAAACAAGTGAAAGTATCTATATCATATGCCATATATGTGAAAATATATACAAAGTAATGACCTTGCTATATAAAATCCTTTATATATGTAAGTACATAGAAATATATTAAGAACATAGGAGCTGCCATATGGGTCCATCTAGCCCACTATTCTGTGTCTGACAGTGGCCAGTAACAGAGCTTCAGGGGAGGTCACAGAATGGGGCAATTGGGGAGCTCCACCCTGTCTTCCCCTTCTGGCTTCTGGCAGTCAGAGGTTTAGGGTCATGCAGAGCTTGGGGTTGCATCGCTGACCATCCTGGCTAATAGCCATTGATGGACCGATCCTCCATGAACTTATCTAGTTCTTTTCTGAACCCAGTTATACTTTTGGCCATCACAATATCCCATGGCAATGAGTTCCACAGATTATTATATAACATGTATACACCTACATTGTCTAGGTATAATAATAGCTATAACAACAGGTGTATATAGCTTCTCCACTTACAGCTACAGGTAACAGTTTATAGAGGCAGAATATTATTCCATTATACATTATAATTCTAATATGATATCTAACATTTATATGATGTTTGTTATAAAGTTACATGATAGACTATATAATTATATTATTTGTGTTTATCAGAAAATGGTACTGTAAAAAAATTGTAAAGACATGAAAAGTCTTCATGGAAATGTTCTGGATTTTCAACCAAGAACCAAACTGTAACAGTTTCTTTTAGAAAAAAGGTCACTTTTCAACACAAAAAATTGACACAACAATTTTGATTGATGAGCATGCATATAATCTATATTTATATGTGCATGTGTGTGTCTGTCGGTATCGGGCATGCATATCTTTGATTAGAGACTGTGATATCTCACCTCCCATCGTGTTCTGAGGGCTCCAGCAGAGGGCTGGCCTATATCCATCTAGTGGGTGAAATGGTCCTTAACGCAGTGTATGGACAATTTATAACCTCCCTCTGACTCTCCTGTCGGATGGGAGTGGCTCGGGGAGATCTCTGTTCCCCCAGAAGTTGTGCAGAGCTTCATCACATGACAGCTAACCTCCCAGCAGCTCTCAGGGGAGGACATCAGTAGATCTAGGAGAGTCTTCATTCAAGGATTCTGATTCCCAGAAGAAAAGGCTGGGGCTCATAGCCACTGAGTGATCACTGGGGTGATATCACTCCAAATGTGAGGAGAGGAGAGGGCAGAGAAAGGATTTCCATTCTGGACCTCTTTTTGGGGCATTAACATCTTGCTGGCTTCTAACCAATTCCGGAGGATAAAACCTTGTGTTTTGCCAGTTACCTTGCCTGGAGAGGAAGGCTGCTAGTGTTTCTTTTATATTAGAGTTCCATTAAATCACATGCATTGCGCTTGACTGGTGACCTCTTCCAACAAAAATACCCAGCCCCTTTTTAGGTGGTTTGACTCCTCCCTGCCCAATCTATACAGCAGAAATGAACAAACATATTCTACAGGAGGTGATTAAACATAGTATGGAGGTGCTGGTTGCAGCTCCTTTACTGAGGTTGAGTTGAGTTGTCCACATATATATGCATGTCTATATTATGTACTCGGGATTTAATTATGTAGCATATAATTTAATATTGGGAAATCAATATGATATCGTAAATCTCTGTGGGGATTTCCGTAACTCCAAGTAATGTTAGATGGGTGGATTTTTCCAGTACTAGTAACCAACAAAATAAAATAAAACACCTAGCACAAGCAGCATATTTTTTCCACTAATAACCTAGGTATTAATTATTTTATTGTGATTATAACTTGGAAGATACCACATAAGAATTGCTGTGCCCAGTGAGACTTGTGGTCCATCTAGTCTAGTATCCTGTCTTCAGCACGGCTAATAAAACATGTTTCAATGGAAGGTGCAAGAATCTCTGTAGCAGAAAGTTATTAAATGACCTGCCACGGAGGAATTTCCCTCCTGACCCCAACAGTTAGTGGTTGGCTTATTACCATGAAGCATGAGGATTTATCATTCTGATCATTTTGTTCCCTCTCAAACACAACTGTGGATAGTCTCATTACCAATATACATTTTGAATGCCACTTGACTCTTGGGCTCAATGATCTTGTAGCAGTGAGTTCCACAGGTTAATTGTGTGTTGTGTAAAAAAAAAATCCTCATCAGTTTTAAATCTGCTGCTGTTTAATTTCATTGGCTGTCCCCTTGTTCAGTAAGATCAGAGGATAAATACAAGTGCCTGCTTGACTTTCTCAGTCAGGGCCGGTGCAAGGAAGTTTTGCGCCCCCTCCAGTCCTGAGGCAGCTTCCCCCCTCCCGCCCTGAGGTGCCAACCCACCGCAGCAGCTCCCCCCCCTGCCCTGAGGTGCCCCCCCCGCGCGACAGCTTCCCACCCCAGCTCACCTCTGCTCCACCTCCTCCCCGAGCACGCTGCCCCCGCTCTAATTCCCCTCCCAGGCTTGCGGCGCCAAACAGCTGATTGGCATTGCAAGCCTGGGAGGTGGGAGAAGTGGAGCGGCCCAGGAAGTTAACGCTGTAAAAAAAAATTGGGGGCACCGCTTTTTGGCGCCCCAAATCTTGGCGCCCTAGGCAACCACCTAGTTTGCGTTAATGGTAGCACCGGCCCTGTTCTCAGTACCATTCATTATTTTACCTCCGGCATGCTCCCGCTTCAGCTCCTCTCTAAAAGGTCCTGATTGTCTCCATCTCCTTTCTGACAGAAGTTTTTCCAGGCCTCTAATCATTTTTGCCTCCCATCTTTGAGCCCTCCTGTTTCTGCTGTATCTTAATGTTGACCAGAAATGAACGCAATATTCCACATGAGGGCGTACTAAGCATTGACGTGATGACTTTGTAATGGTCTCTGTTGCTTCTTTATGCATCCCACCTCATGCTGGGCTTGCTTTTGTGACTGGCGCTGCACAGTGGACAGACGTTTTCCATTGAGCTGCCCAGAGTGATAATCCAGGTCTCTATACTGAGAGAGACCAGGCAGTTTAGAACCCGGTAATGTGTAGGAGTAAAGTAGTTCAAATGCCACCTCCCAGTATACATTTTTCTTGCATTTGCCAACACTGGATTTCATCTGCCATTATGTTGCCCGTTCACCTACCTTCCCTTGGCCCCTCCGAAGTACATCAGGGTACGTCTACCCTGCAAAAAAACAAACAAACCTGGGGCAGCGAGTCTCGGAGTCTGGATCTACCGACTCAGGCCTGCGCTTTGGTGGTAAAAAACAGCAGTGTAGACGCGCCTGCTCAGGCTCTGAGACCCACCCTGCACCGGGTTTCAGAGGCGGCACTCCGTGCCAAGAGATAACGTTTGCGCTGCTTTTTTAGCGCCGTAGCATGAGCCTGCGTCTGTCGACCTGGACTCTGAGACTCGCTGCTGTGGAGGTTTCTTTGCTGGGGAGATGTACCCATAGAGCCTTCCTTCTTCTTGACTCCTCTAAGTAATCTGGTGCCATCAGCAAGTTTGGCCTTTTCCCTGTTTATACTGTCAAGTATCAGGGGGTAGCCGTGTTAGTCCGTATCTACAAAAACAACAAGGAGTCTGGTGGCACCTTAAAGACTAACAGATTTATTTGGGCATAAGCATCTGCATCTGAAGAAGTGAGGTTTTTACCCACGAAAGCTTATGCCCAAATACAGGGCCGGCTCCAGGGTTTTGGCCGCCCCAAGCAGCCAAACAAAAAACAAAACGAAACAAAACAAGCCGCGAGCGCGATCTGCGGCGGCAATTCGGCGGAAGGTCCTTCGCTCCGAGCGGGAGTGAGGGACCGTCCGCTGAATTGCCGCCGAACAGCTGGACGTGCCACCCCTCTCCGGAGGGGCCGCCCCAAGCACTTGCTTGGTAGGCTGGTGCCTGGAGCCGGCCCTGCTCAAATAAATCTGTTAGTCTTTTAAGGTACCACCAGACTCCCTGTTTATACTGCTCCGCATACTCTGCCCCCAAAACCTGGCAAACACTGCCACCTAGTGCTGGGAATTAGTATTACAACTCAGGGACAACTGTGAAGGGGGTGTTCTGAAGAGCCAGTTTTCGGCCCAGACTGCCAAGACAGGGAGTCGGAAGCCGAGGCTGGCAGGGAGAGACTGAATGGTTTTTTTCTCTGGCGCATGTGATGTCAGCCATCACTTCCACTGACTTCGATGGAGCTGCTCCTGCTTCTCACCAGCATTACTGCAGAGGAAAGCTCTGATCAGACATCTTCTGTATTTGCTCAATGACCATCCTTTCGGCCCCAGGACTAGCTCACCTTGATGCCAGAGTCCTGTGCGACCAGCTCTTTTGCACAGCAGAAGCCTGCGGGTTTTCAAGAATGGTCTGAGAATTTCCTAATCCGGGCTTGTTCTCATTTGGTGGGGGAAGAGGTTGTAGGGAGCCGGACGTCTCTGTGCATTTCCCTTCCAGCAGCTGGGTCCATAAGAAAAGGAACACGCTCCATGTTTGCCCAGTTTTGGCTGTTGCCCTGGGGGAGAGCGGATCCCCAGAACAGCTGTACCCAGCCGTGTGCCCCCTCTCTGACCTTGTCGGGGGCACCAAAGGAGCAGGAGGAGGGCTGCCAACCAGGGCTTCTCCAATAAAAGAGAATCATTCAGGGATGTCCATAAACTCCAGCCCATCCTAAGCGACAGGAAACCCAGCCCTGGTCCAAAGGACAAGAAGTAGGGCCAGCAGCCTGCCAGTCTTCTTATTCCGGTGTTCCCTTCCTACGAGGGCATCCAAATAGTCTCTCGACCCTACAATTCACTAGTGCAGCCCTCACCCTGCCAGACCCACCTCCCCTAGACCTGGCTACCAGCAGCACACACACACACCCTGCAAACCCTCCCTCTCGCTTGCCATCGACCCAGCCTCTCTCAAAGCACATGGAGTCCATGCAAATACATGGAGCGCCAGGCGATCAGCAGAACCTGCAAGTCGTGGAGTGTTGATTTTACCCGTGGGGTTCACACTCCTCCCTCCCGTGGCTGGGCTTGGTCCCCTGACCCCCTCCGTCCCATCCCCCTGTGAGCTCCATGGGGCCCGCCCCATGTGACACCTAGTCACACCATGACACCTTCGCATCCCCTGACATCAGCTGGTTACCATCCCCCTCCCCCCCGGGGCAGGCTGCATCAGCCATCATCTCATTTTCCGACATTAATCAACACAGCCTCAAGCCACAACTCATTAAACCCTCCTGCCTAACGAGCAGCCCCAGCTGCTGCTGACCGGACCCAGCCGCCCAGCAGCCCTGCTCCTGTCCCCCTGGCTCTGGCAAGGACGGTATTAGCTGGTTGCTATAGATAGCAGCATGAACTCATCTGCCAGCCCGGCTAGCGGAGATCCCACATGGGGTAATGACACTGGGGCACGGGTGGGGCGAAGCTGCGTTTTGGGGTGTGAGCTGTTTCTGCGCCAGCTGGGCAACAGCCTCGCTGCGGGGAAACAGAAAATGTGATGCCGGCTTTTCAAAACCTGACTCTCGTCCCATCCTGCCTTTTCCAGCGTCTTCAGAACTTAAGAGGCACCTCCCATTTTCAAGGTGCTGCGTCTTGCACTCATAGAATCATAGACGATTAGGGTTGGAAGAGACCTCAGGAGGTCATCTAGTCCAACCCCCTGCTCAAAGCAGGACCAACACCCACTAAATCATCCCAGCCAGGGCTTTGTCAAGCCGGGCCTTAAAAACCTCTAAGGATGGAGGTTCCACCACCTCCCTAGGTGACTCATATCCAGTTTCTTGTCCACTGTAATCCCCAGGTCCTTTTCTGCAGAACTGCCGCATAGCCAGTCTGTAGCAGTGCATCGGATTCTTCCGTCCTAAGTGCAGGACTCTTGTTGAACCTCATCAGATTTCTTTTGGCCCAATCCTCCAATTTGTCTAGGTCACTCTGGACCTTATCCCGACCCTCCAGTGTATCGACCTCTCCCCCCAGCTTAGTGTCATCCCTGAATTTACGGAGGCTGCAATCCATCCCATCATCCAGCTCATTAATGAAGATGTTGAACAAAACTCATCTTTCCTGCTGGAAGAGCGTGGGGTTCCGGGCCCTTTATGGCGTAGCCACGGATGACTTGAAAGGGCACCGTGTTTGGAAGATTTGAAACAAGATGATGAGAAATCGACTTTTAACACATCAATGGCTGCAAAGGCCTTTGAAAAATGAAAAGCACCACGGAAACACTAAGGATGGAAGCTAGAAAGTGGACTCCACTGCCATAAATACAGCACACGGCATTGCTAGATTGTTATTGTAGGGCCATAATCAAGTCGTGTGAATTACAATTAATTGTTTGTATTCTGTACAGGCCTTAACTGAAATCGGGACTAGGAGCTGTACACACACAATGAGAGACAGTCCCTGCCCTAAAGAGTTTATAATCTAAGTAGAAAGGATAGTCAACAGAGTGGGGGGAGGGGAAACTGAGGCACGGAAGGGTAAAGAAACTTGTCCAAGGTCACGTACCAAGTCAGCGGCAGAACTGGGACTAGAACCCACCATCTGGGCAGTAGCTTACGGCAGGGAAGCTTCTGATGAAGTGGTGTATTGCTGTAGGGTTGCTGGTGAGCATTGGGCTGGTGTGCGCTGGTTTCTTATTGTAGGGTTGCTCGGGAACGTTCCATTGATGACCGTAGTTTTTAACAGGATTGAAGAGTTTGTTGACAAAATGCCCTGTGTGTAGAGTGGCAGGAGCTCAGCAGGGAGAGATTATACAGAAATGACCAGGATCTGTTTACAGAGTGTCCCTCATGGCTAGCGTCAGGGGCTGTATCTTCTGCTCCTAGGAAGGGTCTTATGTCTCTGTTCATTCTCCTCTTGCTGTGTGTGCCTACATCCCATTAGTGCTAGTGCACACGCAAGGAGATGAGATGCTAATCTTGAGGGGCAGACTAAAGCCCCCAGGGCTCAGGGCCCTAGCTGGGTGCAGCTGAGTGTTCGATGGCAGACAGGAAAGCCCAACTGCAACCAGGAGCTGCCCGAGGCAGAAATCCTGCACCCGGCTCTCCGGAGACCTGCCACAAATGGTATCATGTCCGTGACTTGTGTGACCCACCCGCCAGGTGTTCCAGTGACGGGGGCCATAGACAGAAAAGACCGAGCGTGGCTGCTGGGGCCTGGCTGGTTCTGCATCAGGAGAGGGACAGCCAAGGCTGTCAGCCACGTGGCAGGAATGCCCTAGGGGTCAGTTGCTCCCTCCCCAGCAGCACATGATGGAACATGGGCGTCTTGTCCCTTCGTTAATAAGCATCCCCCCGTCACGCTGAATGCCGTTACGATCTGCAAAGGGCTGGCTCTAAGCCGAGCCCAGCAGCCTTGAGCTACAAGCTGGTCCATTGACATGCTGGCTGCGGAGCTCTGCAGGTACGGTTGTCACATAACAGCAGCACTTAAAGTGCAGTTAGCATCGTCCAAGCGCTACACAGAAGCCAGCTGGCTAATGCCCTGCACTGTGTCAGCCAGCCAGCCAAATACTGCTCTCCCTCCCGTCACAGTGACACCGCTGACTGAGCAGGGCTGAGCTATCGGCCGCCGAGTGCAGAATTTGGTGGGAGGTTTCAGCCAGTTCAGGGCTGCATTCTGCCACCGTCTCCAGGGCTGCTCGGGGGGTTCGGTGCCGCTTGCCCCGAGTAAGGGGGAGCAGAATGGTTAGGTCTGCTGTGGAACGTGACAGCTCCAGCCCGCTCCCCACCCCGGTTGTCCCCTCAGGCCTCGTGAATGTGTTTTTCCTGACGCTTTAACGGAAAGCCAGTTTGACGTGGTCTCTCCGGGTTTGTTCCTTCTGAGATCCGTGACCCAGCCTGCTCAGAGCAGCTTAGACAAGACTGTGGGGATCAGCCCTGCATTTGTTACAGCTTCCGGCCTCGCTGCCACCGATGGAGTTACTTTTGCCATGTGGCCCCAGCCTTGTGTTTGCTCACGCTCGTGTGCACCAGGACAGCGTATGGGGATTTGCACGCTCATATGCATGCACATCACGGCGTGGGCTTCTTGCCGTTGACAAAGGCTCATGTCACAGGAGGTGAGAGGAGCTGCTATTTCTGACCCCGGCGGCTTGTTCTTCCACTATCATGGAGCTAATTTAAGCACCTCCCTGACTCATCATGTCCCCTTGGCAGTACAACAGCAGCTCTCACCACTAGCTTTTCACCGCACATGACCCCTTTCCACTCCTCCTGGGCCAAACAACTGTATTGGGCCATCCCAGCATCCCTGCTTTTACGACCTGTCCCGCTCTGGCTTTGCCGTTTCCCAGATGTGCACTTCCGAGCTTGACTCGCCGGGCAAACATCAGGACAGCTCTGTTGTTTTCTTGAAGGGGATTAATTTCTCAGTAAAAGAGGGAAAGCATCTCGCAGGGTGTAGTAAAGGGCAAACTGCAGGGACAGGACAGTCCAGAAATGAAGCAACTGCAGGTCTCTCTCTGTGAGCTCCCCTTGAGATGCTGCCCGAGTGACGCTAATGAGTACAGCATCGTTACCAGCCCAAAGGTCCCAGGAACCCGTGGGGTTTGGGCTTTTAATGTGTGCCTAAATTAGGATAAGGCTGAAAAAAGAACAGCCGCCGAGACTAAGTGGCGGTAAGGGAAAGAAATGAGGATAATGCCACAGCCAGATGGAGAACCCTGTAAGCTCTTTGAGACCCTGCCATTTATTCTCAGGGTGAGGCCTCTATGCGCTACAGCGGTATAAATGTTGACAGTAAGAGCTCCTACTTTAACCCTGGGTGTCCACAGCCTTCACTGGCTTTGGAAACACAGTTGTGACAGTGAGACAAATGTGGATCACGTTTAAATGGGTGCAAATCCACTGGTTTTGGTAGAGCTGCACTTGTATTTACACCAGATCTGAGTTTGGCCCTGTATCTCTGTGTCAAATTAAGGTCCTGACTGCTTGAGGTTAGTTCTGCCTACCTAAAATTACCCTTGGGACTTCAGTTGGATGCAGTAACCTTCATTTCCTGTCCTAAACTGTTCTGCAGTGTTGGTGTTAAGCAGCTGCCATGTTCTACCCCAGAAGTAGCTGCATTTCAGTGATTGGTGTATATTTTAGTTTATAAGTGTAAAGGGAAAGCACTGTCTAGAGTTCAGTTACTCCTGAAACATTCAGGGATCATAGTGGATCCACCAAAAGTCCCCTCTTTGCATGAGGATGTGTGGTAGTGTTCCTTTAAAGGTGTAGCAAGCTGCCAAGATAAGGTAGTTCTAGGCAGGAAACGCTAAAGAGAAGTAGAGGGAAAGGCAGAGTAACTTTATGGATAACACTGTTCTAATAAAGATCTTTTGTTCAGTGTTAGAAGAAAGCGATCCTTTCTGGGATCTGTAACTTGTCACATGATGCCAGACAGGGCTGCAGTCAGGGGGAAAGTAGGAAATAGAAAAGGCTGATACAAAGGAAAAGCACGAACTCAATAGGATGTGAGTGAGTTTGTGTAACAGCAACAGATTTGCCAACACCAAAATATTCTATGAATATTTGTTGATTTCACTGAATTGTTTGTTTAAAAAAAGAAAAACTTCAGAAAAAAGCATACCAATTTTGTTTCAACATCTTCAAAAGGAAACAGCGAGAATATTTGGTTTGAAACAACTTTTTGTTTCAAAATTTAATTTCATTTTCTTTTTTAAAAATTCAACCATGTTGAAAAATTGTCGACGGAATGTTGCTGTTGGCTTGTAATGAACCATTTGAGTTCACCCGGAATGATTTTTCTTTTCCTTTTTGATTTGCCCAAAGTTTAAAAAAATTTCAATTTCAGTCTGCCCCCAAAACATTTGATTGTTGTTGTTTACTGTTCGAAATTGCCAGTGAACCAAAAAATCCTTTATTTGCCCAGCCCTAACCAGGACCACAACCCCCAGAGCATGAAAGGAACTGGAAAAATCGGCTCTGAAATGCTGGCAGCTGATCTGCTAACTCACGGTGAAGTCATGGAACCAGAAGCAGCACTGACCTGGCAAATATCCTCTTCCCCATTATGGATAACACCAGAAATTACTTGCTGCAAATCAGCTACCTGATAAACAGAGCCCATTTCTTCAGCACGTGGGCATGACTCTTAGGGATTTATTTGCCCTTTGTAATTGAGCGGGGGGATTTTTATCAACTAAAGTTAGCCTTCATGGTTGATCGCCTCAAACTATCCATGTTGTTTGGTCACCTACGTGACACAGAAGTGTTTCTGTTCCTGGATTGGATCATTTATATTGTAGAAGTCCATAGGCGCTCCGGTCCTGAGCCAGGACCCTACTGTGCTAGGAGCTGTACAAACAGAACAAAGAGACAGTCTCTCCCTAAAAGGCTTACTGGATTTGATGACAAACTCTTTAAGCAGGCGGCTAGGATCCCTCTACTGGCACTCAAAAGCTCTTCTTTCCATTGCAAGATGCATGATTGTACAAATCTACCGACCGTAGGCCTTAGCTGGCCCTCAACACTAGAGCTGGTAGAGGGTCTAGCAGAATAGGGCCCTGCTCTATGCCTAGGGCTTCTAGGCTAATGCAAATAATGAATCATAATGTCTGGGGGCCAATCTGTACTTTCACTCTCACAGCCCAGCATGAGGGAGGACAGTGGGGAATGCAGGCCCAGAGACACTTGCCCACAATCACACAAAGCTGGGAATTGAGCGCAGGCCTCCTATGGCCCAGGCTAGTGGCCGAACCACCAGCCCAGCCTTCAAAGCAGACCATCCCCCAGACGTTAACGTGAACAAAGCCCCATCTGTGCGAATGTTGGTGATTGGCAAACAAGAGGTGAGCAGGGAGCACAGCCCAAGGGGCATTTGGAACATGAACGCCACCAGCCCTTCCTCTGCCATCTCCAGGCTGTAACCCCCTAGCCCCGGGTGAACTCCCAGCAGCCATTGGGCAGGGACTGGCTGACCCTAGGGTAGCTTCGACAGCACAGCAGAGGGGGCCATGGGAGAAGGGAATTGGTTTCCCTAGAACAGTCTGGAGCTCCCCCGTAACCAGGTCGGGAGAAGCCGAGCTGTCTCCCTGACTGTCCCAAGGAGGGCCGGCCCTTGACCAAATGGTGCTCCCCACCCCATCTGTTAAACTTTTGAATGCCTTATTTTTTGTTGCATTCGTAGCCTGTTTCACGACTTAGATGCACGATTTGTATGCGTGATTTATCCCTGTCTTATAAGACTGACTGGCGATGCCCCGCCCCTTATATACCCCCGGGGGCAGGGCTGACAACATTCTAGAAGGTTCAAGGAAAATGTAGTTCTCAGAAAGTCTGGAAGGTTCCACAAGATTCTATAAAGGTCCGGAACATTCTAGGAGGTTAGTGAAAAATGAATCCATCTGTGGCATACCTGAAACATGTTACTTCCAACAGTCTCTTTGCCCTTTTGTCACTAACAACAAAAACCGCATCCCAAGCCCAGTGTGCACACACACATCCCCCTGCCCAAGCCTGGCTGCCCCTAAATCTGGCCCTGCTCCTAAACAGCTTCTCCGTTGACTGGGCAAATCAGCGGATGTGGGGGAGAGGAAAAGCAGCAAGTTTGGGTTACAGGGCATGTCTGGGCCTGGCGAAAGGGGCTGGCTGGACAATCCTGGGACCAAAGGGTCATGTGAGCGAGCTCCCACAGGGCACCGGGGCCTGGGAAGGGGCATGCAGTGCGGTGTTGGGGACTGTGATCCCTGAACCCCACATGCCCCAGAGCTACCTCCAAGCTGCAGGGCCTAGAGTGTGGGGGAAGTGTAGCAGGCATGAGTGCTCTCCCTCCCCCACGGGGGAGGGGGGGCAACCAGGCCTGGGGCACAATGGGCGGGGGGCCGGGGAGAGTGCAGTAGATCCTGCCAATGAGCTCTCCCCTCTAACAGCAGGGTGGGTGTGGAGTGTGCATGTGAGCTCTCCCCCACCCCTAACAGCAGGGCCAGGGGCACCAGGAAGGGGGGGGCATCCGAGCTTCTCTCACAGCTGCGCACGGGACCACTGGCAAAGCAGTGCAAGACACACTGTACGGACAGCTGCCAGCTGCAATATAAAGAGGTGCAAGGAAATCCCTTCTCTCCAGGCCCCTCCACAACCCCAGCAACTATGGAGTGTCCAGGCTGACAGCGTCCCTTTAATGCAGGTTTGAGGGGACACTAACTACTGCCAGGCTCCAGGCTGTCCGGGCCCCTTAACAGAAGGCTCAGCCAACAGCACCTGCCCTCTGAGGCTCTCCAAGCGCTTTACAAATACTAGTGAACTAACTCGCCCAGTGTGAGATGGAGAAACTGAGGCAGGAAAAGTAAGTTAAGGGACGTGCCCGGGGTCGTGCAGTGAGTCAGTGGCAGAGCTGGGAATGGAACCCTGGAGTCCTGAGCCGTTTCCCCTAGTCCTTCCATCACCTCACAGTGTGCTACCATCCTCCCCCCCAAAAAATGTGGTCTGCCATGTTCTATTGCTAGAGCTTCGTCACCTTTGGCCTCTTCCCCTCATTCTGGCTGAGATTCCCCAGAGATTGCATCAAGAGAACATCCTTCCTCCATGATGTTATATTAGCTTCATAGCTTTATTCCAGTCCATTTGAGAGGAGAATTTACAATGATCTCTGATTAAGATCTCCTCATCAGTGCTGTACATCTCTGCCTGACCTTGCCGGCCAGTCAGTCCCACCCCTTCCTGTCTGTATCACAGCGAGCTTGAGGGCTGAGGACACAAATGAAACCCGGGTTTGTGCCACCATCTGCTAATCACAACACACACGCCCGATCTGAAAGCCTCACTGGCTCCTCTGGAGTCACTTGCAGTCTCCGCTCCATTTATCAGCAGCTAAAGAGCTTTGGAACAGCAACTGCTGTCTAATTCGTCACAGCTCTTTTTCCTCTGCTGACCCATCTCTCTCCAATGACAGCTCACAAAAACCAGCAGGCCTCTGGGCACTGAGGAAGAAAAGACATTAAAGCCAATTAACTAGCCAATGCCCAAGAGTTCCCCGTGCGGGGCAGCGCCACCCTGGTCTGTGAGGGAACGCCAGTGACTGTTTCTCCCTTTGGGAAGCATCCAGCAACAACATTCAGGTCCGGCTCTAGATTGGGAGCCATCAAAGTTCAGGGGCGTCGGTGTAATACGCTGGCTGAGTGGTTGTGATCTTGTCTCCCCCTAGTGGCTGGTCTCAGTAGCAGTAACAACCTTCTACTAGCTCACGGTTTAAAAAGGTCTCCATCAGCTGAAGTGACCTGGTTTCGAGGGCTGATGGTCCCTGTTAGCAATCAGGGCGTCTTTGTTTACATGGTCTCTGTTAGTTACATTTAGATCTGGCCAGCACTTAGCACTGACCGTGCATGTTCAAAGCTCTGTCCAAACAGGGACTGCTCCTCCCGGTAGCGGGGAGATAAATATTGTTACAACATCATAAACGAGATGTCTGTGTATATGTAGTTTATTAGCTAATAGATCAGGTGCCGATAGACAGCGCTCGAGAACAAGGCGAAGAGCCTGGATTCTGTAAGACCAATAGAACTTGTTGTGCACTTGTAAGCTACACCCACTCTGTTGGGTGCTCTGCCCGCCTTCTAGTGGTGGCTGGGCCATATATATAGGTCAGTGAGCTTGCTGCAGCTTTGGCTGACGGAGTTGGGTGTTTTAGCTCAGACAGTGCAGGCTCAGGCATTAAGGTCCAAGGTTCAATTCCCACGGCCATCAACCCATCCAGGGATGTTGTGTTTCAGGTGGCAGGAGGAGGCATCCTCTCAGCAGCTCTTAACCCGTACAATTAGCCCCATTTGACAACTGGAAAAAAACTAGTCCCCCAGTCGCCTAAAACACTCACAGGGACCCTCCAGGGGTCTGTCAGCACCGAGCCTCCCATTGGCAGGACAGGTAGGAGCTGCCCTTAGCTAATCCAGCGAGACATCTTTGCAAATCTGCGTGTAGCTGTTAACGAAAGGCCTCTCTGGTTGAGCCTTATTTCTCCATTACCGTCTTGGCATCAAGATGCTAGAGTGATCGGCACCTTATAAATGGACAGATTTCTTTACTGATTCTTTGACCTCTTGTCTCGGAGAGGGCTCCAGACACCTCCCTGGGGGCAGAGGAGGGGGCGCCCCCATGCAAACATTGAAAAAAAAACATCCTGACGGGATGCGGAGACAGCACTCCTGGGTCCTAATAACATCTCTGCTAAAGAGACTCTACAAGACCGTGGGCAGGTGACAGCCTCTACCTGTGCCTCAGTTTCCCATTTGTATCTCCTTCCCTGGGAGCTGGAGGGTTCTAATTAATCATTGTTTAAGTGCTCTTGGACTCTTAGATGAAAGGGACACAGAAGGACAAAGCCGTTACTTTCTGTCCTCGTTGGATGCTTGTCCCTTGTTTGATCATGGGACTGGGCTAGGCTGTGCATACAGAGTGCTGAGGGTGGGCTAGGTGAATCAGAAGGCTTTGCAGCCTGGGACTCAGTGTTGTCCTGGGATACACAGCAGGCTCCCGTCTGAGTGCGGGGGAGTCTGAGTAATGCACTTTACCAACACACCTTGTTCTGGATGGACAGCTGCAACTGACACACATGCAGCCAGTTCAGGGCCAATTATACAGGTGATTAAAAGCCCCTTTCCAAAGGATTGCTTTGTTTGCTAGGCGACTGGTAATTGTTCCTGCAGTCTGCATTGCAAATGGTCAGTTCTGACTGTTCTCGCTCTCAAATGCAGTCCAGAGAGAGGAGGATACAGGGCTCTATACTGCAAGCAGCAAAAAGCAGATGGCCCAAGCCATATCCTTAGGCAGGAGAGTAGTCCAACCAAAAATGCCAGCTCTGTTTGTCAGCCCTCCCTGCTTCCTGCCATACAAGCTGGACTCACCAAGCAGAAATACTGGGCAACAGAAATGGCACTCACCTCTGCTTTGTTTGCATGACATTCAAGAACAACTGTAACAGTGGCCAGAGAAACTGCACCTGGAATCCGTACGCTGAAAGAATGCCCTGGGGAAAAAAAGACTTATTCTAGATTCTGCCAGCAGGTGGCAGCATGAGCCATTGGACTATACCGCAGTCTGCACTGTCCGGATTAATGGTGCAGGTGACAATATTTCCTGAGGACCTGGGCTCCTTTCCATTAGACCACTGGGGAAATGACAAGCTGTCACACGCCTTGGCCTTCAGCTGCCCGAGCTTAGGTTACGGATGCTTTCAGAGTCGCTTCAGTTTTTACAAGAGAACAGATTTTTTTATTTTATGGCAGCTTTGCTACTTCACTCAGCCCAAAAGGCATTGCAATGCAGCCAGTCAATACCATGCAGTCCAGTGAACAATGGCAAGCGGGCTCGCTGGCTGGGAGCCGGGGGTCGCCCCGGCTCTCTGTGAATGGTGCAGTGAGAGCTGTAACTTGCCCCTGAATATCTCCCAAATACAGACTGTAGCAATCTCAGTCCAACATCTCATTGGAAGGACCTCACCTCTGCCAGTGCAGCGCTTCCCCCATAGTGCAGTGCAGCGACCACTGCGCTGATACCATACTAAAATCACGGCAAGAGCAACATCCCTCTTGGGAAGAGGACGCCAAGGCTTTAAATTCCTCCTTCATCTCCTCCAGTCGCAGGCATTTACCCAAAGGTAAGTTAGATATGAATGTAAAGCAGGGGAAGCCGTGAGTAGATTTCACCAGGAAGGGAGAGCAGGGATTATCACCTTTTCCCAGGCTCAGTGCAACTGGGGGCTGCCCAAGCTCTCTCAATGCACCTTGGTCCTACCAGCATTGTGACTCTCCTGACCAAAGGCCAGTCATTGCTCTGGGGTCTCAGCAGGTGCAGTAGGGAGGTGACCACCAGCTTGGGCCTTACGTCGGGGTCTGATCCAGATCTTGCACTGTGGGGCAGGTGCAGTGGAGTCGGGAAGGAAGAGTGGTTGCGGCAATCGTGTGATCTGCATGTCTCATGCATCTTTATTTTTCTTTTTAACCTATCAGAGCAGCAGCCCAGAGCTGAGCTAGAAAGCAGGGATGGAGGCTACAGGGCCCAATTCTCCCTGGCCCTACAGCCTCTTTATGCTGCTCTGGTGCACAAAGGGTCCATACAGGCAACAGACCAGCCCACTGGGCAATATACCAGCATAAGGCCTTTCCCAGCTGGCATAGCTGCTATAAGCCCCTTGCATGCCCTGGTACAGGGCATGTGGCCAGAAAGCTGCTGTGCTCTGGCTATTCTCAGCCCCAGAGCTGCTCTAATTTGCAGCAGGGGTCAGCTAGACTCCCGGAGGGGAGAGGCCATAAAGCAACTTCTCCCCGCCTTCCGCCCTTGTTCCAGTGCTGCAGTTGGCTCAGCTGGGGTGGAGTAGGCGACTCCCGGTGTCCACGCAGGAAAGGCTGCTTCCCTTCTAGCATTCACACCCATGCACCTGCTGGTGGGAAAGGGTTAAACGAAATTCCTCTCTCCCCTCGCAGCTAATCCCACCACTTGATCTTAGCTGGATGCCGAGCTGATGGCTGCACCCCCACTCCACCTGGGGTTCACTGGCACAGTCTGCCTCCTCCACTCACCCAGAGCCTGCCGCAGAGCCACTGCTGTTCCCCTGGGCTCTTCATCTTCCCCCTCTCCTCAGGCACAGGGGGCTCTGGGCTCACTTACCAATTAGTGCGGCCTGCTCATTAAGGCTCATTATCCTCCACGGTGAACTTGGATGGGGATGCGCTTGCTTGGCTCTGGATCAAACTCTTTCTTTCTTACTACATATGATTTGGTCACCCCCAGAATCCAGCTCCGCCTCCGTGGAGTGGACTGAGCCCTCAGCCCAGGTCCAAAGCAAACTTGGGGGTGTTCAGAATGTGGACCCAAATCCGAATTCTGCCATTTCTACTATAAATGCATGTGCCAGAGGCCAAGGTGGTATAATGGACGCAGGCTCTAGTCTTTCATCCAGGGAGAGATCCTCTCTTAGGTCACAGGTGGTAAGGGCTTAGATACCATGGTGATGGGCACTTTAGGCAGATCTATCAATGTCAGCCAAATCTCAAGCAGCTATTTACCCACACCACAAAAAGGCCCAGGTTTGGAGTAACAGAGGAGCCATGGATCAGGCTTGACTGGCATTAGCAGAGCTGTGAGGAGAATGCAGGACTGGAATAGCAGGAGGACTGTGGGTTGGGGTTTAGGGGCATTGGCAGAGCTCTGTGGGAAGGTGGGGGCCGCAGGTTGGAATTGAGGGGTATAGGCAGAGCTGCGGGGGGGGGGGGGCTGTGGCTTGGGAGAGCTATGTGCAGGGGGCTTGCAGTGTCTGTCTGCACCTGGCCTGGCTCCAGATATAACCCCTCACTTTCCTGGGTCCAAATATCCACATTTTAAAATAAAATGAGAGTAATAATGCCATTAACCCCCATGCCCCAACCGGGAGCACAGAGGCCATGCCAGTGGCCTCTTGGCCTTCATGCTTGGACACGTTTAAATGACTCTCTGGAGCTTTTGCTGATGGCTGGGAAAAGATGTAGTTAATCAACTGAACTTTTCTAACAGAGAAAAACTTCCTAGCACTTTGGCCTCCAAAAGGACTCAGCACAAATCAAACATCCGCAGGTGACTTACCAGGAAGCCCAGAGCAGAGATGGAGTCGCCATGACAACAGACAGCTTCTCTCATCTCAGGTGATTAACACAGCAGCCCAGAAGGAAGGATTGGAAAAATAAAGGAAAGCACGAATGAGCCTGATTGAGAATGAGGCAATAAGGACACACATAAATCAACTCAAAGGATTGGTAATTCAGCACAGATGGGGATATAGCCGTATATAAATAAACCAGCTGGAGCAACACCTGAACCATCTCTCTGAACGCTTCCACTTTCCTAAGGTTTTGGCGTGAGAGGGGGCTATGGTTTCATCTAAATACAGGAACCAGATCCAAGCCCACTCCTCCCACAGAGCTTTGTCCATCTCGAACATAAACAACAAACATTCTGTCGGGAAATTCTGCCTAGAGCTAACAAAACGCTTCTGAACTATGTTGGCAGTACAATGGTCTTTTGCACTCCCAAATTCCATGAAAATCTTTATCAGCCTGGGGGTAACACTGCCCCCCCGCCATTGAAACACACCCAGGTTCTAACATTTCCCCCTCCCCCCCCGAACTACACTAAGGTTCTAACTCCGCCCCTCCGCCACTGAACTACATCAGGATGCTAACACCACCCTGGCACTGAAAGTAACCAAAGTTCCAGGTTCAAACAATGCCCTGACAGCCTAATAAGGAAACGCAATTTATCTGAAATTGGGGAGTCCAAAAAAAAATAATCATCTGATAGCATTGAACATTGACAGATCACATGAACGCTACCAGCTCTCAGTTGGTGGGTGGTCACGTGGCAGGAAACCCTTTCACGAGTGCTGTACTGCATTTCCAACCTCAAGGGGTCAAAATCTTGAGAGTGTCTTTAAAATGATGAGAGTAAAAAAAATAATAATAATGGGTTCTTTTCATTTGCCTTCTGAGAGCGAGTAGGGCAGACATTCTCAAAGGCACCGGAGAGATTTGAACAGCCAGTTCCCATTCAACTGCGTGAATGGGAAATAGGTGTCCTTTGGGGGCTGTGAAAAGCTCATCCAAGATTTGGTGGCGTTATACACTCACTTTGCACTGTTGTAAATGACAACAGAAAGCCCCGAGTCTTTTTTATTTATCAGCAACTGAGTGGTAGATTGTATAAAGGCTTAGGGCTCCATTCAGTTTGGGCCAATGAGTTTAGAGCCCCAGGGATAGTAAGTCCACTAGCTGGGAAGTTACATTAGCGTAAGACGGCCATCAACCCACTCCTGGCAGCCTGCAGGTCAACACTTCTATGTTGGGGACAGAGGATGCAAACAGGGCACCTGGGACACACTTCACAGCTCCTTTGGATCTTCTGGGGGAGCAGTGTTTCCACCACCATGAGGGAACAATTGTCAGCCCTTTGCTGTGTATACAGAGTGAAGTGGTGATGCTATTCCTCTGCACTGTGCCTTTACTCTTCTGAGGGGCGGGGTCTCAGCTGTGCGGTGGCCATTTTCTCAGTCTTTAATGCAAGGGTCAGGGGAATATGAATCTTTAACAAAAATGTCATCTCTTCTATCTTTTTGCTGGATGTTTGAGTTAAACGGGCGATCCGAAAACCAAACCGGAGCCACGGTTAAAGAGGCTGAAAAAAAACAATTTCCCCTCTCAGCGAATGTGGTTTCACTTCATTGGGATCTGTGATGTCATCAACATGCTAGTTCTCCAGTCATCCATAGAGTCTCCGGGGGTCAATCAGACCTGAATTTCGAATGCAAAAAACCAAGTAGTTCGATTAAAAAAACTTCCAGGCCTCCTTTGTGTACATCAAAAAGGGACACAACCCCCTTATTTGTCCTTTAGTAGTCACCTTTATAAATAGATTAGATCATACTGGGAGGTGCACGCAGCTGCCCAGATCCACCAACCTACAACTATATTGTCTCCAGAATCCTGGAAAGCTTTGTTTCCTCACTCTCTCTTTTTTCTCTCTTACCCTCTCCCCTGGTCCTCATGTAGCTGACTCCAGAAAGCTTTTGCCCGGAACAGATGTGTTCTCATTCATAACCAGCTCCCCCACCCCGATTCAGGTGCTTGATATGGAATCCTGTGTCTGAGACCTCGGAAGCAACCGTCATGGAACCCTTTATGATGTCATCAACACGGAATGGTGGTGTTAATGAGTGGGTCAGGTCAGATGGAAGGACAGGGATCATCATCCCAGAGAGGTTTCTGTTTACACAGGAATATTTGGGACACCAACAAGGTTAGGAAAAGGAGGGGCAGAAAAATTTTCCAGGATGCTGGTAGAATATTCTGTCATTTTAAGACTCTCCAGCCTTACATTGCAGAGTGCCAGGCGTCTGCTCCACCCTGGAATGGCTTGTGGACTAGATTAACTTTCACTAGGACTGGAGCAACTGGGGTGACAATACTGCAGTAATTTTACAGAAACACACCATTACAGACACTTGTTTTATCTATCTCTGCCCATCACCAGAGTATCTAGGCACCTCCTGTCTCAATCCAGTCCTCCTTCCCCCTGCCCTGCACATCTTCCCTGAAACAATAAATGTGGTTGGTACACAAAAAAGTCCTAGCAGAATTCAGAGGGCTTGAATTGTAGAGGCAGGACTAGTGGTTCGTGGCCAGGCTCCGCCCACCTGCTAGGCCCCACCTACTTGGGCCACCAACGTGTGACTCCAATCACAGTGGCTTGTGCAGCTGTTCAAAATATGATCACACGTGCTCTGCTGGGAATGAAAGATGAAAACAAATGTGCTTTAAGCGCAGGTTGGAAACCACTAGCACGGTCAAATTCTTTTTATTTTATTTTTTCCTTAGGGGAGGGGGGTTGTGTTATTTCACTTTATCATGGGGGGAGGGAGTCAGGTCCTGCCCTTGAGGGGTGGGAGATCTCAGGGAGTGGGGGAGGTAGGTCCTGCCCCCAGGATGGGAGCCCCATGGATGCGGAGTGTTGCAGAGCAATGACGATGGAGGGATGGCAGGGCCAAAGTTGAGTGAATGGTGCTGTGACTCTGTGCACCAGGCTGCAAAGCCACTCACTCAAATTTGGCCTCCCCCCCACCCCCCCATGACCGAAGGGTGGCCAGGCCTAACCGGAGCAGTTCTGTGATCCGTGGTGCCAGGTCACAACGCCCAGAAGGGGTTGCTGGGTCCAGCCCCGTGGGACAGAAGCCGTCGCTGCATTTTTTTGTTTTATTTTGTGTTACTTCACATTTGCAAAAGACGCAGGGCTCTAGGAACAACCCTTCTGCCCATTGTCTGCCTGTGCTGGCTAGACCTTTTCCTGAGTACGGGACTGCGTGGGAACTTTTTCTTGAAACAAGGGTTAATGCAACTCTAGCTAGAATCCTCCCTTCCCTTCCCCCACCTCCACTTCTCCAACTCTCACTGCTCTGATTGGCAGTTTGGTTCAGCCCCTTGGGCGTTGGCTGGCTACCGCTCTGGTTTTGGCACAGTCTTCTAATCTGATCCCTGTTGTATTTGCACCAAAGAAACACCTGGCACAGAAAAACATGAATTAGCCACTCAGGGAGCAATTGTACACCTGGCCTTTTATTTGTTGGTCTAGTCGTTGATCAAAAAAGCCTCTGGTGTTGCTAAGAGAGGCCTAGACTGGCCGACAACTAACAGCAAATACCAGTGCTTGAAGATAACACTTAAAGGTCCCAGCTGAGACGGGGTAAGCGAGTCCTTGCCCCAAAGAGTTTATGATCTAAATAGACAAGACAAACAAATGTGTGAGAAAGGAAGGGTTATTCTCCCCATGGGGGGGACAGAGAAATTAAGTGAGTTTCCCAACGTTGCACAGGGAGGCTGGGGCAGGGCTGGGAATCTAACCTAGATCTCCTGGGTCCCAGACCACTGTCTCACCCACAAGACCATCTGTACGACACACACATTACTGTTGTGACGGAGGCCGAGAACCAGGAAGCGAAGCTGACGATAAGCAAAAGTAACACTGACCAGGGCTTTTGCACTGTCCACACTGAGCCAAGTGTGGAAAAGGAAATCGGATCATTTAAATAAATCCTTTTGTTTTTAATAATCCAGGTAACACAGAAGTGGAATTCAGCTGACCTTCCTAACTCTTTATTCATCTACTTTCCAACTCCAACCAGTGGTTCTGAGTCACCAGATCTGGCTTGCTCGAGACAATCAGTGTATTTGGTGAATGGCACATGTCACTATTTATCAAAATATCATGTTCCTATAGTTACAGAAATCCAGTCATTGTCACTGGGCTTCGTTTTTAACATTCAAAAGTAAATGACTAAGGTAAGTGTCCTGTATCAGTTTCAAAACAAATTAAATTACCCACTAACCTCTTTATTTATTTATCTCAGTGATGGAGCCACCCCAATAACAGACAAGTATTCTACGAGCCAGAGACAAACACCCGGTATAAGATCAAGCCAAACTTCTTTAGCTTCTGCGAGCCAGGATTTTAGCACAAGGCAATGCATACAGCTTGTGCCTGTATCATTAACACAATCCCTAGCAAGTGCCTTCTGTCGCATCTGACCAGCTCTCAAGGGCTGCAAATCATGTCTGGGATCGCAGTCCTCCAATGCCCCCCATTGCCAGTGCGGTTTTCATTGCAGAACTGAATGTACCTTGGTTCCACGCAGACCCAAATTCACTGCCCGTTTTATTGCTGCCAATTGCCAACAGCAGAGAATGTAACATGGGTTAACTCCTTCTCTGCCCTACTGATGTCTGCAGCCTTAAACGTACTTCAGGTTTCTCACATTGCTACCTGGGCAGCACGTGCTCAGCTGAGGTGCTCAAGGGGTTAAAGAAATGACCCAACCCCCCACACATACACAAGCTCCCTTGGGTTCCCATAGGCAGTGCTGCCACCCAATGAAGGGTGATGATCAGGAATGTGCAAGGCTCAGACACCTACAAAGTCTGGCTGATTGCTCTCTGCTCCCAGGTTCAGCTACTCTCTCCTGGTCTGCGCCTCCATCTGTCCCCCTGCCCTCGCCCAGAGCTCCCACTCCAGCTACATGAATATGGATAGCAGAGCTGAGAGGCTGCCCATCCTCTGGTGCTGACCCAGGCACCTTCACATCTCAGTGGGAGTCAAGCCGGTGCAGGGCTTTGAGCTGCAGACCACACTCCCTTCCTGGTGAATGCTCTGCGGTCTCATGCTGTGAAAAGAATGAGCAGATAATAGGATTTTCCATTTCTTCAAAGGGCACGCAGGCCAGCCCCCAGTGCTGAGCAGAGCGCTGAAAAACAGCCACCAGGCAGCTAGCAGGCTTCCCAGGCATTGCCATGGGAAGGAGACAGTCAAATATTAGTATTTATAAGACAGCTACAGAACAGCCCAGTCCAAGTGACAGTGACGGGCATATTGGATGGATATCAACGGGGTGATCACAGCCAAGAGGAATGGAAAAAGATCAGGATAGCAGGCCTAGAGACCAACATCTTGGATCTATCTCCAGACCTGCCCCGCTGATGTGTCTCAAACCTAACCTGAACTGATCCGCTCCAAAGCCGAGAGGCTATGTCAGTCTCAAGGACCCATTCCATCCCTGGCTTCTCAGCTGAGATGGTCGGCAAGGAGGGGGACAGTTAGTATTAGCTGTGGGGATGGGTTTTGTGATAGAGATAAAGCTGGATTGAACCCCACCAAACTCCCACACCACAACCAAACACCTAGGAGAGGGTGATATGGAGGCGATACAGGCCTGAGTCATGCACGCTTTGCCCGCAAAGGGGAAATTTACCTAACAAAAATTCCCCACTAGTGCTAGCACCAATTCAGCTGACCTGCTGTTAGCCCCTGTGGTAAAAGGAGGTCTGAGTGGAGTAACTTTGGAAATATCCTCCGTGTGGACACAGCCATGTTCTCTCTCTCTCTCCTCCCACACTGCAGTGACATGCCTGATAACAGCAGAGGGGGAAGCATCACCTGCAGCCTCTTTATTTAGGACAGTCCTAAAACAGATAGTTTAGCCACTTTTTCACGTTGAAAAGCTGCTAAACGGGAGAATTATGTAGGGCTTTCTACTGTGTGTTAATTACGGCTCGTGCACAGACACCCATAAAACATCTGCACCCACGCTCTCCCCCCCCACATTTCCTCTCAACCTCACCCCAAGACAGACAAACACCCACCCAGGGACACAGAAACACACAGAGCAAAGCGGGAGAACTGGAAATCTTCTCGCTACAAAGGAGCAATTGATTCCCTCCGACCCCAAACTGCAAAGCAGGGGAGATTGTGGGAGCATCTGGAGACTCATTTGAAGAGCTCCCGTTTTCCTGTGTCTGCTCCCATTTCGCCTCGGATGGCTTATCAACAGTGACTTTCCCGACAGCGATCGATAGAAAACATTTTATCTCCTTCCCAGGCGGCAGAATCCTTGGAGTGGCTCTGATTTCTGTTACTATGGTGACATCTTCTGGGCTTATTAAAGCTCTTTCCTTTCTTGGTGTGGTGGTGGGTTTGGGTTTTTTTTTTTTTTTAAGCAAAATAACAAGAAAGTCAAACAAATCTGGTGCCTGCAGCCTCTCTCCATGCATGGAGCTTCCTGCACTGACCTGCCTTTGCGGGGGAGGGGCTCGGAGCAGCTTTCATCTGAAAACATATTTGGAGCCTCTGAAATCTATTGAGACTCAAATGCGCGCTGGCTTGGCTGGGGCCCTCACCCCTCTAATCTTGTCAGATTCCTGTCTCCCTCCCCTCTGAGCTCAACCTCCCAAGCCTGGGAAAATCCCCTTGGCTACACAGCAGGGACGGCCTAAAACACAAGAGCGGGCTTGGGTCCCTGCGTAGCCTTGACTTATGTTATTGCTCTGTCCTGCTCCTTGAAGGAGGAGGGAGCTCATGGTTCAAACCCACCCCCTCTGGCAGCTTGTGACCCTACTAGGGCGTGGAGACTTGCAAATTGCAAAGCTGACCCTGGGACACCGATCAAAGGAGGAGGGACTCCAGGGCTTTGACTTAGTGTCTCCACCACACAATACATGTGACACACACACATACACTCCCCCCACCTCCGTTGTGCGTTAGACCCCAGCTCTCTGCGTGAGATGGTTGCTAGATGGTTGTTTTCCTATAGGATCTACCAGATCTGTTGCTGCTCTCATTTCTATGCCATTCTCTCTCCTCATTCCCCCAGCCCCCACGTCGGTGATGATGCCCCTTTGCGAGTGACACTTCCTCCCCTCACACTCTGAACAAAACCAGCCAAGGGGCCTCCATCTGGAAGCGACTCTCTTCCCAAAAACGGCTACAGCAATCGCTGGAGAGAGAGGTTAGCTAGCGTTCTGCTATTGCCGGGGCCCAGCCCGGCCATGCGCCTTGCTGGGAAAGCCTCTCTTCAAAACGACAGCAATGGCCCAAAACGCTGCCCTGAGCTCCTCGACGAAGTCTTGGCAAAGCGCCTGAGGGGATGTCTTCACCGCAGAGTTAGCCCAGTGGATCAGCACCGGGGTTGGCCTAGCTGTCGGGTGAACAGACCCAGGCCACGGCACAGCCTGACCCAAGTTACTGTGTCCGCACTGGGGTTGTGCTCCTCCCCCATGTGTGTCGCTAGGACTTCGGGGTGCATGTCCGATGGCTCTCTGCGCTGCAGCACGCTGAGCTGAGCGAGGATTTTTTCCCCAGGAAATTGTCGGAACTCTTATCTGTCCTGCGAGAAATACGCAGGGAATTGTGGGAAGGCACCGGAGGACTAGCAGCACTTTAGCCGGCGTCCACACTGCAAAGTGGGCCAGTTACTAGCAGAAGTGAAAGCAGCACCCAAGCTGGGCCAGGCACCTGGGTTGAAAGCATCACTGAAGTCGGGTGAGAAGGTTTGGTGTGTGGAAAGGAGGCGAGTTAGGGGCAACACCTGAGTAAGTGTCTAGACTAACTCTGCGGTGAAGACAGACCCTAACACTGTACCCCTCTATATGCCTAATAAGGTCACATTAGGCAACAACATTTGAGCCAGAGGTAGACTTTGATACTGGTTGGTGAAAGAGGCCGTTTCCAAGGGCACGAGTAGGAAAATGTCTTAGAAATGGCTAGTGCTGGAAGATTAGACAAGGCTCTCTGCCTCTGAAGCAGTCAGGGAAAAGAAAGAATACAGAATATATTTGATGATGGCCCCTATTAAAAACAAGGTCTTTCAGTGACCAAAGCAAAGCTACTGGGGTAGTGAGTTGCTTGTGGACAGGACATTTTCACTGATGGAGTCATTTCATTCCAATTTCAAAGCTGCTAGGGGATTTTAGAGGTAGGCTGGCAGCCCTCATTAGCTTGGACCGCTCTGCTCACTTCTTTAATTTAACTATCTGACCCTTCCATTCCATTTAGTTAACATTTATAAATGATATCTTCAGCTTTGGTGACACAAAAGAAAAAATGAAAGATGTTTAAAAATAAAAAAACAGGGAAATTCCAAAACCAAAAAAACTTTGTTTAAAGAACCAGTTAAGGTCACTAAGCGACAAAAATGTATTTACTCTCACATCATTTGTAAAAGCAGAAGCTCTTAAAAGCAAGGAAAGGAATAGCTAAGGACACCATGAATCCAACATAGCTTAAATGATAAATAGAAACACGTTGTTCTGGCTTAGAATTGCATATACATACATATATACATACAACAACCTTATCTCTGACCCAAAATAAAAATTATTCCTTCATCAGCAATCTCAAAATACAAAATTTTGTATGTATATATTAACAACACATATTGATCAACTTCAAATACAAGCCCATACAGAACATAGCCACAATTTTACCAGGGAGTTATATTGTACATATTCAACGTTATTCTAAAGAAACAGCAGTTATGTCGGTCAAAACCAACGACTGTCAATTTATAAATACTCAGCCCATCAATTTTTCCTCCCATTAGAAAAACCCAGCGAGGCCCCCAAAATTGCCTAAACGCTAGGGCCAAAGGGGGCAAGAATATGTTATCTCATATCTCCTATTCAACAAGAAAAATAATTAAGATATAGAAATTAAGATAGGAAAGATTCATAATGGGGAGAAAAAGAAAATAATGGGTCAGAGTTCAGTTTGTTGTGCTGTGATGAAATACGCATTGCTTTGTACTTGATCAGAATAATGAAGTTTATTATAATGTTATAATAAATGTATTATTCTTATTTATGTTGCTTTGTGGTATGGCCCAGGGTTCCCCAGTCTGGAGCAGGGACACATTGTGCTAAGCACAGCACTGTAAAAACACAGAACTAAGAGAAGATAGGCACTATTATTATGTGGGCAATTTAAGATTCACAAAGTCCTTAGATTTGAATTTCCTTGCTCTTATAGATGATGTGATAGGGAAATATATTGTTAGCACTTGGCAACCTTGATTATTTCTTTAAATGATTTTTTTGTTTCTGGAATACATATAGGGCAGAGCTTGGAAACCCTTATTCACAGGAATAATACTTTTTCACACAAGTAAGCCCATTGACTTCTACGGAACGACTTGAGTACAAAATGGTTTGCAAGATCACATGCCTGGTGCTTTTTTAAAAAAAGAATTCTTGGATCTTTGGGACTAACAGGTGTGATGTAAACGTAAGGTATATATGCAAGGAGCCATTTGAGGAAATTGAGAGGTGGGAAATTTTACATTGATCAAAGGAAATACTTTTTCATGCAACCCACAAGTAGCCAGTGGAACTCATTGCCACGTGGTATCACTGAGGCCAAGAGCTAAGTAGGATTCAAAAAAGGATTGGACCTGTGTATGGATAACAAGACTATCCAGAGTTATGACAGTAAACACCGGAAATATAAACAAGAGTTTTGGAAAAGATATAAGCCCTGAGGCATAAGCCAAGCTCTAACTATTGGGGGCTGGCAGAAAAATTTCCCTGGGGGCAGAATATCCTATAACTGGTTCTGGGTTACTGTCATAGACAGGATACTATACTAGATGGATCCCTGCATGGCATTGCTAGGTTCCTATTAAAAGCCTGGGATTAGACCAGTCTAAATAGTGATTGGAGTCAAACGACAGGCTGACCTCAATTAGCATCCCAAGAGTTTAAGAAACAATGGCTTGTGTTGTCTGTTTGGAGACCCCTTCTGCCTGGGATTGCTATTCTGCAGCGTAGAATAGGGCAGAAGCCCTGTTAACACTTTCGCTGTTGTTTGGTTTTCGCAGTGGGACGCAGCAGCGCTGCAGGTATTTCCTGCTATTGGCCTCCCTCTGCACGTCTGGCTGGTTTCTAAAGGGACGTGCTGAACCCAAAATGCACCCAGCTGCTAAGATCTGTTAAAACTCAAACCAAAGAAAACCTCTCCTTGTCAGGCTAGTGCCAGAGAGCACAGGTGAGTCGGCCGGACATCCATGCCAAATGCCTCGGCCTGCAGGACCCCTACACCACTTGCTCACTATTACTTGCCTTGGCAGGCCCGGGCGATTAGATGATGGCCGTCTCTGTGATTAAAGGGAAATCATCAACTTAAAAATCATACATCTGTCTGCAAATGGTTTCCCCCCATTATCGCTACTAGCCAAGGCTACAATGGTTGTCGCTAAGAAAACAGAGGAAAAACAGCCTCTGTGTTTCACTTTGTTTCCTCTACACATTTCACAGCACTCTGAGCATAGCACTTTGCCCTCTTTTTGCCTGGGGCTTTTGCAAAAAACGCCGGAGAGGAAAATATTTGTTTAAATGGGAAAATGTGATTGTAAAAGCACAACAAGTAGCAGCGTGGCTGGGGAGAAGGGATAGCACCCAAAGGCCTATTCATTCCTTCGGAGTCTCAATTACGATTATTATCAAACCTTGATGTTACTGTAGCACCAAAAGGCCAGTTAAGACTGAGGCTCAGGGTGTTGTGCTCTACAAACAGAGACGCACCATCCCTGCAGCAGAGAGCGGTCTGCGGAGGCCTACTGGAATTACCATTAGGGTTAATGCAAACATGGGGTGTTAACAGAGAAGTCCTAACAGAGAATAGATGTTGGGCCTAACAGCAGCGTGGCTTAATGTAAAGAAATAAGGTCCTTTCAGTGACCATTGCTACACCCACTCTGGCATGCAAACAGTTAACTAGCTGTAGACACGAAACAAAGATCTTATGAGGCTAACAAAGTACCCCATGGTAAGGAAAATACAAACAAAGCATTAGACAAGTGCAGCTGGCTACAGCCAATTTTCCTCACTTAATATGCTTCCTCTGCCCTGCCTCCCCACCGCACCCCATTTCCTTCAAGCTGACTCCTGGGCAAAGATACACAACTGTCAAGTTGCCAGGCCAACCTAAACAAATACCATTTTGTCTTGCCACTTCGTTATGAGTTGATAATCCTGGGACTCAAGCTAAAGTGTAGATGGGAGTCCTACCACTCCGACGGAAGCCTGTTCTTTATCGGCCTGGATTTCCTAGGCCCCTGGCCTGCTAACGGAGATTCTCCTTCACTTCCCTATTCTTTTGGATGGAGGATTGGAGCCGGAGTCTATGAAATCCCCTCCAAGTGGCCAGGGTGTGCAGCATGGTGACCCCACCTGGCTGTGGGTTTATCACCTCTCAGGGCACTTCCATCTGAGGAGAGGTTCATCGGCTCCTACATGAGCTTTCAGCTCCAAATACATCCCTCCTTCCCCTAGGCTGGGCTCTGAAAGCCCTATTAAATTCGAAGAGCAAAACTGCCACTGAGAGGCAGCTTCCCAAACAGCTGGAATAAGCCACCTCCATTCAACCAGGCGCCTCCGCGCCCTGTCTCCAGCTAGAAGTTAGGAAAGCCAAAGTCAACCCCCTCTGGAGCCGATCGCTCGTTGCTACAAGCGCCCCGCGGGAGGCTGCGTGCGGGGTACCCCCAGCGGGCTGGCCTGGCCGCGGCTGGGAGGCTCGACCCCCCCAAGCCCATCCCACGGCGGGGCAGCTTTGCAACCCCAGCGGGCAGGGCCACGTGGGCGAGCCGGGCGGCGGGCCGGCCGGCCGGCAGATGGGGCTGTCGGCCCGGGCAGAACACCTGGATTTCCCCGGAGGGAAACATGAGCGTGCACTTCCGACAGCATCCAGCCATGCCTCTAACTTTCTTCTCCCCCCCTCCTCGCCCGCTCGCCCTTCCTGTGCGAAGCGGGATCGGGCTGCCATCGACACCCGCGCCGGAGCGCGCTCGGCTGCAGGCGGAGCGGGGCCAAGCCCGGGGGGCGCAGTCCTTGACCGGCCCGCGGGACTCGCCGGGGGAGCGCAGCGCAGCGCAGCGAGGCGGGGAGGAAATCCGGCCGCGGGGGGCGCTCCCATGGATGGGCACCGGAGGAGCTTCCGCGCCCCGCGTCCCTGGCCCGGCTGCCCCGCTTGGCGCCTGCGGTGAGCGGCGGCGGAGCGAGGTAAGAGCGGCGGAGCCTCGCCCGGCTGCGGGGGGAGCGGAGCGGAGCGGGGCTGCGACAGCGGCAGCTCCCCGGGGAGGCGAGGCCCGAGCGTACCCTGGGGCTCCGGGCCGGGCTGGCGGACAAGGCGCCGGGGAGCAGCCAGCGGGGTCGGGCCGGGGACAGCGACTCTGGCTCCGGCGGCGCCCCTGCGTGCCTCCGCTGCCCGGCTCCGGAGACCGATCCGGGGCCCCGCGGGGAGGCGAGAGCCCCTGGCTGCGATTGACTCCACGTCGCAGCGGGCCGGCCGGCCGCGGCCCAGCCCCGGGGCGCGCGGGGTTTGTGCTCCGGGCCCCCCGTGATTCCCAAACTGCGGGGGCGTGTCCCGTCCGTTCCCGTCCCCCCCGCCCGGGCCCTGCTGCCAACTTCCCAGGGAGCCCTCGAGCTGCGCTTCTCTCCCTTCCGCCCACCCCCACGAGCCTAGCCCGGCATCTGCCCGTGCCTGGCTCCCGGGCAGAGGAACAAGACAAGCCCTGCAGCTGATCAGCTCTTTCCCAAGCCAGGGCCAGCGCAGGGAGACCCTGCCCCAAACCCTCTAGCACCGGGACAGAACTTTGCATTGCACAATAAAGTTTGCGGACCCCCGGCCTGGGAGCCCTGGCACCCCCCGTCTACCTCTTCGGCTGGAGCAGATTTTGCAGCCGCAGACCTGATTTTGTGCAGCGCTAGCTACAGCACAGAAATCCCCAGACAGAAAAGGCAGTGGGAGCGCTGAGGTCTCTCCCTAGCGAGTAAACAGCCCCCTGCACCAGGCGGCCCGAGTGTCAGCCTGAAGGAGACACTGTATATTATTTCCCTTCCGCGAGGAATTGACTTTTCAAGGGCTTTCCATCTGTTTGCAATACATCTTGGCTGACGTCGGGGACCTGTCGGAGCCTTTCATTGACGTCAGAGCCGGAGAACTGCTGGGGTGTGTGTTTGCTCCCTGCTGCCTGGACAGGACCACCAAGGGGCCCCTGAGACAGGATCAATCCCTTCTTTGCAAAAGCCTGCAGCGGCCAGTGGGCCCTACCTGCCCCCTTGGTGGCTGCTGACAAGCAACCTGCCCCTCCAGCTGGCCTCTTGTGACTGCCCAGAATGGAGCCCTGTACTCAGGTGTAGGATCACATTGGGGCCCCCAAAGGTGCAGGGCCTCTCAGAAGGCAGATCCAATTGCTCCTGCCTAGAGCCAGCTGTAAAGACCCTTCAGCGCCCAGCCCCCGCCTCATGCTGCATGTCTTCGGCGCTGCCTGTAAAAGTGCCTCCCTGACCGCACATTGTGAGGAGCAGGATCCTACCCACCCCAGGGATAATAATAATAGTAATAATACAGCCCTGCCCCCCCATAACATCTGAACAGAACCAATGTAGTGCTAGAACCTGAGACATCGTCCTTGCTGTTGTGATGGGAGGGATGGTCCGTGAGTTGTATTCGGCTCTTGGGTCACGTAATGATCCGTGCCCAGGGCACCGTAACAGGAAGGATTTTCATTCTCATTTATTGTTCCTAAAAACACTTTGCAAATGGGGATAAAAATGTTGTTTTCCCCCATTTTAAAGACTGGAAAGCAGAGAGACAGGAGCGGTCATGCCCAGGGTTTCACCATGGGTCAGTTGCAGAGACGGGTCTAAAACCCAGAAGTTTCGATGTCCCGGTCCTATCCGCTGGACTTCCCTCGTTTATACCAATCAAAGTTCCCCTGAGCCATTGGCTCATTGGGCTGATGTGATTGAAGCATGTCCCTTGTCCCAGTCAAGGGACAGGAGGAAGCGATGTGGCCTGCATCATGTCCCACTGCTTTTGACTGCCCTAACCTGGTGGTTTGGGTACCCATTTTGCAGCGGGGTGAACTGGAGGTGACCTTTCAGTGTGAGCTAGAGCGAGACTCAAATGCAAACCTTCAGGATTGTCGTTGTGCCTTAATCGCTCAGCCATTGCCCCCAATGGCTGATGAAAATGCAGCCTGAGCTATGCTGGGGGATGGGTTAGAAAAGGATACTAAGCAGCCGGTAAAAATGGAGAAAAGGACCTGTTTTATGGTAGGTCTCTCTCCTACCCCACTGAATCTCCCACTGACATAAGGATGACCCAGGTCCCCAACTACATTAAGACAAGGCTTTAAAAATAGCAGCCGCATGATATAATGACAATGACTTAATGTTTCTCTACTGCCTTTTGTCCAGGAGGCCTGCAAAGTGCTTTGCAGGTTGCACTGGGGTCACTTCAGCAACCAAATGCAGCTTCCTCTGGGGTGGGACATGAGTTGTTCAGAACAGGAAATGAGGACGAATACTACACCCGCTCAAAGCTACATGGGGAAATTTAGAGAAGTAGAATAGGTCTAAATTGGGAATTTAGTTACAAAAGAACTACGGATGCCATCCTTGTCTCATGAAGGGACCACCCATGCCGAGGGCCTGTGTCCAATGTCTCACCCATAAGCTGCATCTCCCAGTATAGTTGGAAATCCACACAGTGTTCCTCTTCAGAATCCACAGCTTTCAGAAAAGAGTTTCTGGGTTCATCTAGGCAGGGCAACTGCTGCTAAACATGTATTTTAAGGGGCCCATCTGTCACACACCTTGCACTCAGGTAAATGGTTTGCCTCTCCCAAAAGTCCCCACCACCCATTGTCTCTGAGCCACTCTACTACTATTCTGTAGATTGAGTAACTGGGTCCATTTTGATTTCCCCCACAAACTGGTGCCAGAGCCCAAGTGTGGGGAGCCACGGGCTGGAAGAAGGCAGCCTAGAGGCTTATCCTTGTAGATGGGACCTCACATGCTACTTCATTGAGAGCCCTGCAAAGGCAGTCTTTGCTCCTGCATTAAACCTCCTTCTGAGCTGCAAATGTTAGGTTCTTATCTGGGGATATTCAGATCTGGGTTTTGGTTCCACTCCATATAGGGCTCACCCATGAAGTTTGGATCCATACCCAAACTTCTCCAAAATACAGGCCTACTTAGATCTAGGCTTTACGTTCCGGACCATCCCTAGTTAAATTACATCTTTGTAACCACCTAGTGCTTGGCTGTTAAAGACAAGGGAGGGTGAGCTGTGAATCCTGCTCATGCGCTTGTCAGTGGAAACACCCGAACCTTTGGGATACTAGAGGGTTCGTTTAACTGGTAGAACCAGGCTGAAGCTTCACATACGTGAACTCCTGAAAGCACCGTGAAACTGAGCCCTAGGCATGAGACATGCCAGTAACCGACCTCTGGACCCTGAGAGTTTCAGTTAACCAGGGTTTTATTCTCACGGGTTTCCTCGCTCTTATCGTTTTCCCCCATTCCAGCACAGGCCACCTTTAAAACTTTTGTCAGTTGCAGCCACACCTGCAGGAGCAGACCCATCTGTGGGTTTCCTCTCGCTGCGGGTGCTGCATGCCTGGCAACGGAGGCTTTGCATTCACAGAACGAAGTGGAAAAGCGACCCGACAGAACAGCTGACAGGCTGGGTTGGAAAAGGAGGTGCGGGGGCAGGTTAGGTGGGGGAAAAAAAACGAAAAAAATGATTCCTCTCAAACTTTCACATTTATAATCTACCGTAAACAGTCAGATCCTCACCACCTGGGCTTGATTTGCCTCTCACTTTACCCTGGTCTGTACAGAGAGAAGCCCCTTTTCAAACCAGCGCAGCATATCTGTGCTAACGGTTTGCATTGATGCAGCTACGCTGATATGGCTACATTGCTGCAAAACACCACCCTGAAGTCAGGGCCTTGCCTGGTTTTGTACAGACGTTGCTTCATTAACTCCATTGGCGTTTACTCCTGGTTTACGCCAGCGTAAGTGACAGGAGAATCAGGACCAGTGTTTGCAGGTAGGCCCTGCTGCAGGGTTAGGCCCATAGATGCAGGTTGCTGTAGCAAACATACAGTTACAGCTGGGAAATACAGACTTTGTTTCAGCTGAAGTCTTCTCCTTATTCATATCAGCTGCTGACACCCGATTCCCCACTGCCCTGCACCTTGGGTTGTCATTTACCCTGAGTGTGAAAACACTGCCATGTCGGAATGGTGCAGTCCTACACCCACTTTCCGTCTATGTAAGTGACAACACCAGGAATCATCCATGTGCCGGCAGCCGCAGAGGAGAGACAGTCTGCACCTCTCTTATTCATTGTCACCCCTAATGCAGGCAAGGACAACTCTGAGGGACGCCCTTAAATTGCAACCCTGCTGCAGTGGCCCCAATAGGGTTTTGCAGGGGGATGGAATAGCTGGGGGCGGCTCCTGTCCCCTCTCTTTCAGCCCACGCCTGCCCTATCCCCAGCCCACGCCGCAACACTCCTTGTTCCTGGAGCCAGCTCTGTTCCCTTTGTGTTAGCACTGCACAGCAATGGTCAATAGAGCCCGAGGCCTGAGGTAGAAGGGAATCAGGCCTAGCACATCCAGGTGGAACTTTTCACAGCAAAGACAGCCAAAGTGTGGACAAGGAGCCGAATGCAGCCCAAGCGGCCATCACCTGTAATGTGGGAGTGCGGCTCCCAGCAGGCCCTCGGCCATCTTGATCTTAGCGGTTTTGAAGCAAGATGGAGCATGGCCTGCTAAGACTTGTCTCCCAAGCCACGTCACCCTAATAAATAGGACGGGCAGCTCCAGGCTGCTCCATTCTAGGCCAGTTAGAGGTTGACAGGGCAGCCCTTGATGTCACCAAGTTTGGGTGCCCTAGTTTGAGAGCCAGGATATGATGGGTTTTGCTCACAGATTGGCTTTCTGAGTCATTTTTTGTCTTTAAATGACAACTCTTTGCCTTTAAATTTACATGTATAGGTGGGGAACATGACAGCCCAATGCGAGAGGGAGTGTGAGACTTCTTATAAAAAGAACGAGTCGGGTTTTATTATCCCTTTGAGACAAGCAGAGAAAATCTATACTGAAGGCATGAAATAGCAATAAAAATGGACTTTTTGCCAAAGCAAAATTAATTGAGTGAATCTCACTCCTCAAGCCTGAGCTCTGAGAGGCTTATGAGCTGGATATGAACCGTGCTGGCCCCTTCCAGGCTGTGATCCCTAGAGGATGGGAGGCAAAGCCCCTCCCTCTGCTCCCGAGCACTGGATAATTAAACAAGATGGGACCAGTATACAGGAGCAAAGGGACTCTCGCTCTGGGCCTTCGCATCAGTGACTGATCCCCACAAGTTCCAGTGCGACCCGATATCTTAGATGGAAGGCCTCTAGGGCAGGGACTCTCTTTATCTGTGTCTGTTCGGAGTCCAGCACCACGAGCCCTGATCCCGATTGGGTCTTTTGGGTGCTCCCAGAACATAAATAATTCACTTATCCTAATAATACAGAGTTTGGTGGGTCTCAGCCCCAGCCTCTCATCTCTCTACAGTCCCAGAAACTCAGTGTAATCGGCCTAACTATCGCCAGTATTAATTTTTGGGGAAGCAGTCAAGATGGGTTATTGCAGAAGACGCTCCCTCCAGCTGAACTTGGACGTCAACACTGTTTTGGTGGCGTGTCCTAGGCACTGGCCTTTTGCTAGTCCTGATCTTCTTGGGATGAAGTCTTGTTCCTACCAACTAGTTTATTTCCACGTCTCCATTTACTGTAACTGACCCTCCAAGGAGCTTCCTGCACAAAATCTTCACCATGGGGGGACAACCTCACCAAGGCCTCACCCTTCGATGTACGTCTGCAGTGGGTCCAGCTCTGCTCTGCTGGTATTTTTCAGTGGGAGAATGGAGGGAGGAGCCGTGGCGAGAGACCAGCGAGGTGACAGAAGGACTCTTCTCGGCAGCAGGTGCAAAGAGGACGAAATGGCATAAACCTCCTGAGTGCACCAGAGACGCGGAGATTAAATAGCAGGAGAGCTGGGAGGCAGAAGCAGCTTCCAGGCAGGAGAAGGAGGGAGAAAGGGAAAAAAGGGACAATTTGAACATGAATCTCCTCCCCCTCAATGTCTACCCTCCAATTCTGAGGTCCCAGATTCAGAACCATCAAAATATAGCCCTTTTCAATCCCTTATCTCGTGGCAGCAGAAACAATTGGCCTGTGAAGAAGGGGGAAACAATCTGTTTGACTGACAAACAAAAACACATTTCTGCACAAAAGGAGGAGGAGGAGGCAGCTGTCTAGCTGCCGCTTCTGCTTTTTCATTCCCCTCCCTCCCCTGTCCCCGCGCTGGCTGGCGGTGTCGAAGCTGAGCGGTTGCTCCTGCCAGCGAGACACCCGATGTTCTAACTGGCTGAGTTCAATGTCAGGCGTTCGGCAGCAAATGTCATTGTCAGCCCTGCTGTTTCCAGCCACGGCGGAGCTGACGCAAGCCGCTCGTGTCACAACGGAGAAGGGTTCTGTGGGATGCGGAGGGAAATCTGGCAGTCCTGGTGACCGTCTTCCCTCCCCAGCTGACTGGCTCTGGTGCAAGGCTGGGGCAGCGGAGAGGCATTATGCAATGGCGGAGAGGAAGCGGGCCTGTCTGGTAGCAAAGCAAGGACTCTGTCTAGAGAGAGAGACCGACCAAAGATGGGGCTTTGTGAGGAGCTGAGCCGGATTCCCAGAGAGGAAGAGGGGAAATTCAGCCAGATTGCCAATCATCTGCTGAGATCTCAAAGCATGGGGAGCCTAGTCTGATGGTTACAGCATCAGGACGCCGGGGTTCTGCTCCCTGGTTTTCCTGCTGACTCACACTGTGACTTTGAACTACTCAGTTAACAGTGCCAGGCCTCCGCTTCCCCATCAGCAAACCAAGGATGATGATAGCTACCCACCATTGTAAGGCTTTGAGAGTCTTGGATTAAAGGCACTATTTGACGCATAACATTGTTGTATTATGCAAACACCATAGCCACCAAGCTGTTGCTGAGGTTAATCCATTTGGGCATTCCTACTGCGGGAGACATCAGGAGAGCCCATTGAGTTTGGGATGCTCTCCGTTTCCCCGGCATGATTTCCCATCTTTGGAAGCTTTTCCATTGAAGGAAAAGATGCTGATTTTTTTTCCCCTTCCCCATGCGGCATCTTCTGTGAGCCTTGAGCAGGTGCAGTATCACTTTCCTGACTGATACGGCCCTTCCAGGGGACACTGTTTGGCTCTGCCAAAAGAGGTGAAAAGGGAATCTGAAAATACTAAGCGTCATCCCCGGTGCCTACTTGCGTATGGAGAAGTGTAAGAACAGAGTCTGAGATGGCCTACTGTGACCAGATAGTGTATCCAAATATGAAACGGCAATAAACACAGAAAAGAGAATGCAAAAAGAGCCATTGAAGCCACAGTGAGATTCCTAATTGCCCTTAGTCCAAGGTTGGTGTCAGTGGGAACGAAATAGGAAAGATTACCTCTTATTAGTGGGCTACTCAATTTTTAAAAAATTTGGTCTGTTGCACTACACATCAAGTAGCAAAGCAACACCACATTAGAAAAATGTAGTTTGCTCACCATGGGATTCCAGTTGAGTGGCCCTCGATTCATGAATGGTGAATTTCAACCGTTCTTTCTGATGCATCAGTCCAAGCACGTTATGCCAAGCCCTTTTTGTGCACGCTCATCAAAAGCTGGTACAAATAGAAGATACTTGGACCCGTTCCAATGAAAGCGCATCTCACAATGCTTTATTGGGATCACCAGTTCAGAGACTTACGAGTTGAAGGACAAACACCATAATGCCTGCATCTGCTGTAGCAAGCTTCTAGAGCCAACGAGCGTGTACCCTGAAGTAGCTGCAAAAGAGCTATACACCAGGAAATTAGAGGAGGAGAATTATAAGGACAAAACGCTGAGGAGATTGGCTGGCAAGCGGCCAAGCCAACGACTATACTGTCCACATCAGTGTCATACATCATAACCCACCCTCAGGGTCAGTGCTGCTGGAGGAACAAAAGACAGTTGAAGCAAACCAAAAAAAGCTAGTCTCTCTCTTTAGGACGTTCAGAATGGTGCTGCGGGTGACCATGCACTCACCAAAGTAACACTTGCCCCTCTAGTTTACCGACAATGACAAAACCAGCTAAGGTAGGCCCCAGGTGGCAGACCTGCCTCCGCAGCCAGACAGATCACAGCCAAAGGAATTGTTTGGCTATCAAGAAGTGTCTGTGTGATCAGAAAACCCCTGAGATTCAGGGATGGTGCAATAGTTCTTGATGGCCTTCACCCTGGCCGTCTCTATTTGTGTGCCTTGGTAACTGCCAGCATTGGTTTGTGGTGGGTGGTTTTGGTTGACTTTATTTTGTTGCATTTGATTTTTCACAAGAAAGGGAAGGTGCGATGGTAGCTAACCCCTGTCATGTGACCTGGGGTAAGACATTCGTGTCACTTGGGCCAGGAAATAAAACCAGTCTCCTATCAGCCCAGCACTCCCGTGTTCTCACACTTGATTACAGCAGTAATACCTGTCCGTAGTCCGTATCCTCAGACAGTGTTACCCATGATCCACCCTGTACCAACAGGCTTTGCCCAGTGGAGGGAAAGTGAACCACTAGCAAAGAGCTTTGCAAAAATAGGGCACCAGTTGCAGAATTCCCATCTTTGACACAGCCATGGGGTTCCGATGCAGAGAATGGGGCTCCAAGCATTCAGTGCTCCATCTTGAGCCAGGGGACTTTCACTTGGATCCAGTTGGAGCATTGCATGCTGGAACATGTAGTCAGCAAGGGCCAGACCTCCACGTTAAATGTAAGAACAGGCCTGGGCCTCGTCAGGCTACACTGTGGTCACTTCTTGCCAGCTTGGCTGCTCTTGGTTCACTCTGCCTGCCAGGGAAACAGGCCACCAGCGCTATTATCGATGGCGTTAACCAAGTCACATGCAAAATGGGCACCACAGGACCTGTCAGCCTTTGTAAGGCTCAGTGGAGTTCATTGCCACCTGCTGGGGAGGTCCACGGAGACCTTTAAAAGACATTTAATCCTTTTCAGGATGGACAAGCCCTGTCAGCTTAGGCCGCTGTTCTCCAATCCCCCGCTCTGAGTGAGGATGTACTAGCCCTTTGGTCTAAAGCCGGGACCCCTCATTGGTATTTTTTCCAGCAGAGCAGCGCAGAAGAAGGGGTGAAAAAGAAAGAGAAACACAAAGGAACGAAAGGCACATTATAGTGGTTCTAGCAGTGATGAAAGAAACCGAGAGAAGGAGAGATGGGAGGCGGCAGTGCAAATTAACGGATCCACTTGGCTGGTGACTGACAGATGCTGTTTCTCCAATCAGCCTAGCGACGCACTGGTGCCAGTCAGCTGTTCCATCCGACTAGCTTTGGCATGGCTGTTGTGACAGCGCCCCCAGATCCTGAGTGCAGCCCCCTTCCTCCAAACATGCCCCCTGCTCCTTTTGCCCTTCTCTCTACACACCTTCAGCCTTCCCCGACCTAGCAGCAGTTCTGTATTCACACCGTGTCCTCTGCAGCCGTGTACCCTAACAGCTCGCCCCGACTCACTCTCATGCCCAAGGCCCCCTTCGTGCCCTATGTCTCTCCTCTCAGCTGGCCCCCAAATGCAGGCTCCAGTCCCACCTTCCTTCCTCAGCTGCCTCCCTGAAACGCCTGCCTTCTCACAGCTCCATCTGCCTTGACACCGCCCCCTACCAGCCTGCTCCCTAGTTCAGACCTACCTCCCCATTAGCGCAAGACCAGCCCCCTTGGGGATTCAGCGGCCGAGCTGGGCGAAGGCTGTACAAAACCCACCGTGTAATAAAATCAAACTAAGCCCCTAGCGTTTGACTCCTAGTGAAAAGGACAGGTCAGGCTAAGCTGCCTGCCTCTGGTTGCTCAGCCCTTCCTCACTACAGACACATTAAAACAGGTTGGAAGGCTGCTCTAACCACTTCCGTGAGGAGGCCGGGGATTTGACTCAGTCTGGTACAGCGGGAAGTACAGAGCTGTGCTGGGATCTGACAAAATCTCATCTGACTACCATGCCCCCCCATCACCAGAGTATCTGAGCGCCTCAGTCTTTAACGTATATATCCTCACGTGCCCTGTGAGGTAGGTCAGTGCTATTATCCCCATTAGGCAGATGGGGAACTGAAGGACTAAGGCCCAGCTCCTCAGAGATATGTAGAGGCCTTACTCCTGTTGAAATCAATTGGAGTTAGGTGCCAAAATACCTTTGAGGCTCTAGGCCCAAGTGACTTGCCCAAGGTCACATAGGGAGTCTGTAGCAGAGTAGGGAATTGAACCCTGGTTTCCCAAGTCCCAGACTGCAGTCTTACCCATTTGGCCATCTGTCACAGGTCAGGGCAGTCACAGAGGTACTCTTCCTCCATGGTCCAGCAACGACACCCACTTTAGGTTCCCGGCTCCTAAGCTGTCACCTCGCTTGTGTAGAGACCTGCGTCTCTCTCCCTCCTGATGGGTTTTTCCAGGCTGCACAGCTCCCTGCCTACACTGAGGTCCCCAGCGAGCCGGACAGCCAACACAGGCCTGCTTTGCTTTCTCCCCAGAGACTATAAGCAGCGTAATTGCCCACACTTAGATGTTACCACGCAGTGCTCTCTAAGCAAGCACATGTATTCTTCAGGTGAAAGCATTACAGAGAAAACATATTAAAACCAATACAAGAACCTGCACGCATGCTAATAAGCTTACCAGAGATCATCCCAACGCTGCCATGGGCTCTGGCAGGGTCCTTCAAACCCCACACAGAGGTTTTTCTGTGGTTACAAGTTCATAACCCCTTTTGCTCAGAACAAACCCCCCTATGAATCTGAGAGTCACTGCTTTATACAGGTTGGGCTTTTGATCTTGGGACCCTGGGAACAGATGATGGGTTAACTCCTCTGGACATAGCTTCAAAAGGTTGGGTCTGGAGCACAGTTGCCAATTTTCACACGGTAAATAAGCACCCCGACTTCACAGTAAGCTAAAAATCAAGCTAATCTCAGTTCAAAACAAGCCAGTCCCTAAGAACCCCAACACACTGTGACTAGATCCCCCCGGTCTGCAGTCTGGGACTGTGGTGGGCCCGCTGTGCACCCCTGACTCTCCCTACCCCTTGCCCCTTCTTGCCGGGAGCCAATCAATAAAAAGAAGCAACAAGCTACAAGCCAAACAAGCTACAAGCCAAAAACTAGCCAACAAGCAACTCACAAGCCAATTAATCCAAAACCAAGCCCAATTTCTGCTTTTTTTCCATGTGTTTGGCATGTCTGGTCTGGAGGTGAACATTTGTATTCCCCTCCTCCCATGTATTTCCTAGGAACCCCACTCAGCAGAGAGTTCGTTCTTGTCTGGCACCACTGTTTAAAAGACTCAGAACACTTCCCAGGGTTTATATTAGTCATGTCTCTCCCCCCGCCCCCCAGAGACGTTCTAGATAATCCCACAATAGTACATAAATATTTGCATTTTTAATACAGTGCACTTCTAAAATGCTTAAACATAATTTGATAAGGTTTTAACTTAATTCAATAAGGTTTGTCCAGGATACTGCAGGAAATGGCTAAATCTCTCACACCGGCCTTCCGCTTTTTACCTTTCTCTCCTCTTACTCGTCCAACTCTGTATTCTGAGGCTGCCCTGAGTTCCAACTGTCCAGCCTCCAGCACGGACAGAAAGGTGTAGCCCGCTCTCTCAAGCAAAACCAGGACTCTGTCAGATCACCCCAATCTCAAATGCCAGCATTGGCTCTCCTGTTCATTCCAAGACCCAGTCCCGAAATGCCTTCCTTGTTTTTAAACCCTCTCAGCCCAGCCTGTCTCAGCATCCTTCTGCTTCTCTACATTTGGTCCCTACACGCAACCAAACTACTTTTGGTGCAAGAGCATCTGTCACCTGGTGCAGCCTTCCTGTATCTCGTTGCTTCATTAACTTGCCACTGGTTTGCAAATAATTTCCCCCTTGCCTGCAATACGTAATTTATTTTGCTGTTACTGTTAATTCTGGAAAGCGTTTTGGATTAGAGTTTGCATGAAAAATACTATACATCTTGAAGCTGTAGTGTAGTGTATTCATCTGTGTTTTTGTACAGTACCAAGAATGTTGTGGGATCGATCTATCTATCTTAGCATCTGGGCACTGGTATCATATAATAATTAATGCTACGTGAATAATTCGTAACAATTATTCAATGAATTTCACTTCTTTTCTGTTCACAAGTCATTTGTGCTTTCCTCCAGTTGCATTCATTATTCAAAATGACTTTCTGAGTTCCCCCAATTGTATTCGTTATTCAAAATTATTCTCCAGATAATTTCTGCAAATAATTCTTGATGTTTGCTTTTTTGTGAGGTGTTCATTGTGAATATGCAATTTCAGAAATTAGCGGTGTTTTAACTGGCCTCTTAAGTCACATGATATGTTTCTTTTTCCTGATTGGATGAGTGTAATTCTTAGAGTCAGGTTTCTGGTGCAAGTGCTTGCAAATAAGAATTTTAAATCCACTTTCTCCAAATATCCTGCAATCCCTGTTCAAAAAATAACTGTTTTGGCGAATATTCCTGCTGATAAATGAATCGGCAACAATATTCAGAGAATGTAAACACAAAAGTGGTACAAGTGCAACTGAATTTCATTTATGTAAAAATTCAAGTGAAGGTTTATGGAGACTTTTTTGCAGAATTCCCCTAGTTCCAGTAATAATAATCATCAAAATAATCTTAATACATAAAAATAATGTTGTAAAAAGACATTGATAATAACAATACTTTGCTGATAAACCCTTTCATCTCATGATCTTGTGCTTTACAAACACCGTTTAGTTGAGCCAAAGCCCTCTCTGAGTCTGGTCTGTGTTTTTATCCCATTTTATACTGTAGATTCTGATCCTCGGCATTCATTGCAGAATAGGATGCAAGTAAAGCAGAGAGAGATCAAGGACCGAATATTTCCCTGATTTACACCCTGTGCAAACAAGACTCCAGACGTCTCTCTCAGAGTTGGAGTCAGGGCAGTTTATGACCCAAGTGACTTGCCTGTGGTCACGCAGAAGATCTGTGATACAGCTGGAAATGGAACCAAGGTCTCTTGATTCTTGCTCTGTGCTTTGACCACAAGAGCAGCCTTTCTCCCATTTAGAAATCAAAACTAAATGGTGCACAGAGTTCAGACATTTTCTCTAACCGGCAGGCTGGCTCCTGCTACCTCTTGTAGAATCTCTTCAGTTCTAGGGTGGTTGTTTTTTTTCTCTTTCGGTATCAGTGTGAGTCAGTAAGGCCCCACCCTTCCCCCCACTTAATAACATACACTGGCATGGCATATTTATGCCTCCAAAGTGGAGCATTGTGTTAGCATTCTTGTTGGTACAGCACACACGCTCCGTGGCCTCGTGCTTCCAACAGCAGCTGCTGCTGCTGATTTCCCTTAAAAATAAAACCCCTGTAAAGGTACGGTGGGGATAGCTGAAATGCAGAGCTGTGGCATGCAGTTCATCATATCCTCTTAACAGGTTTATTCGCTCATTAAATATTTAAGACTCGTTTCACTTTATCAATAGCACGGAGGCGTGTGGGCCCCATGCGAAGATTTATGCACACAATAGGACTGGCTCATTTGGGGTTGTTGGAAGGCATCTGAGGGCCGGCTAGAATTTCACCAGTGGGGAGATTTTTGCTTGTTATACCTAGGTTTATAGATTCTGATTGCAGTTTGAAGGCAACTAGGGCATTTAGCCCCACAGCTCCAATTGGGAGTTGGGGGGAAAAGTCCCCCCAGTTGGGTTTGAAAATCTCAGCCTATTTTTAAAAAGCAGGAGCAGAGAAGATCAGGAGACATGATTGCAGCTGTAAATAGCCCCCCTTTCATTAGGTACTAGCAGCGCTCTGTGTCGTAGAATAATAATAATGAAAAACACAATCTGGGAAAGCAATAGATGTGCTGGGAGAGAGTTTTGGGAAGCAGCGTTTTGATCCCAGAGTCTTGCTGCTGTTTGTAGAAGGGTCTTTGCGGTGGCGATGTGAATTCTGACTCTTGTGTTGGAGTTGTCTTGCAGGTGCAGCATCTGTTGTTCTCTGGTTATCATTAGAGCTGTTCTCTTAACAGCATTAAGTGGGGCTGATTTGGCACTTCCCTCCGTGGTGCAGAGGCGGCCAGAGCACAGACTCTGAAGTTATACAATGTGACCTGTGACCATTCTCTTATATATAACACATTGCCGGAGCCTGTACGGCCGACAGGTCTCAGCACGCGATGCTCCTGTACCATCCCAGCGGCCTCTGCTGAGATCCAGAAGGTGCGTCTCATGCTGGGACCTGTCGTCTCTCTGAGCTGCACCTTGGTATCTCCGTTTTATGGCCGGTCTTTGGGCTCCCAGCGACCTTGCTTGGGAGAGGCTTGGATGCACCTGGGGCAATGTGGGGTGGGGTGGGGGATGGAGACCCAACACAGTCCCATTAAAAAAACCTAACTCAAGCAGCGAGGCCTGGTGGTATTCCACAGTGGGATGGTCAATGCTGGATACACTGCTGGTGGGCACATGCTAAATACCGGTCTGGATTGCAAGTTACGTTAGATGGAGGAAGTATGGGCACGAGAGAGATTTTCCCAATCCCTCCTGCTTTCCAACATCCTTTAAAAAAGGATGTGGCAGCATTAAAACTGTGAGGCTTTTCTTTTTCTTTTTTTAGTTCTGATAGCTTCCCCCTCCCCCCACCCCACCTTATAATAGCGAATGCATCTGTCACTACTTTCCTAATGAGCGTCCCAGCTGCCCCTTTGGGACTCCTACCTATCCATGTGGGCTTGGGCATGTGGAGCTCACAGAGGGGAGGTAGCGGCAGACGGACTCCCTCGCTCGCCCCCTCCTCTCCGAGGGCAGGTCGTCCAGAGGGAGCGGGGGGGGAGGAGGAGGCAGCTCTGTGTCAGCGCTGGGAGAGCTGGCTTGCACCCCCTGCAATCACAGCCAATAATGACAAAAAGACGCGGCTGCCGCTGCCAGAGAGCAAGAGCTGAGCGCCAAGCATTACAGCAATGTCACAGCCCTGGGACGGCTGCTACTGGCGAGAAATTTCCTCACAACAGGCAGAGCTATAGGAAGGAGGCATTGGTTTAATAACAAAGACTGTCTCCGCTTTTTGGGGTTGCGGGGGGAGGAGAGGAGGGGTGTGGATTTTCAAGGCTCTTTCCTCCACGTGCCATTGAAGTTGCCTTCAATAAAACCCGAAGCGTCTCCTATCCCATTCTCAAGAGTACAGCGGGCCGGGCGCTGCCGTGCTCAGATGCGAGCCAGCCTCACTCCAGACAATGGCGGGGAGGGTGATTTTCCAATTGCAATAACAAAAAGGCAAGTGGGGAGGGACAGGGAGCAATGCTATGCTGGGTTTACCAAGGATCACCCTCCGCATCAGTCCTTCTCCCAGCCCACTGCTGGGTAAAAGCCCAGCTCGCTGGTTGATCAGTCCCAAAAAAACTGCCCTAACCCAAGTCAGGGCCTGATCTGATCCATTGGAGTCAATGGGAGCCTTGCCATTGATTTTGGTGGGCTGTGGGTCAGGTTCTTGAGGAGGGGCGATGGTCTTGTGGTTCAGGTGCCGACCTGGCTCTGCCACTCACTCCCAGTGTGATCTCCGGTCACTTAAGAGCAGATCCTATAAAATGCAAAGTGCCCTCAGTTCTCATTGTGTTCAGTGGGAGTTGAGGTGACCCAGAACGTCGCAGGATCCGGCCTGTAACCAGTCCATGCCTGAGCGTCTCCCGTCTGTAACGTGGGGATGATGAAATACTAACCTACTGCACGAGGGCGTTGCGAGACTGATTTAGTTAACGTTTGCAAAATGCTTGGAGACCCCGAGATAGGAGGTGCTAGAGAAGGGAAAGTGCTGTTATCAATGTGCATCGCTTGGCCAGATGACTAAAGGAGATATGATAACTGTCTAGAGTTGGAGGATATAAATGCCAAGGAGGGAGAGACTGGTACAAGGGGACATGACGAGCAGCAATGGAATGAGGAATAGGAAAGGAAAAGTACAGGGTGAGTCTTAGGAAATATTGTCCACTGGTGAGATCTGGTTAAGCTCTGTGCTACTGTTCCCAGGGAGGAGGTGAATGTGTGGACACTTGGGTAATTTAAAACTGGACTGGACAAAGAGCCAGAGAATATGCTGTAGGGAACAAGCCTGCGCTGTTCTCTAGATGGGATAGGTGATTTCACAGGTTTCAGCTTCAATTTCTATGATTCAGTGCTGTGCAAAGGTTTTATAATATAGGAGCCGCAGCTGGACATTTCAGACCTGGATTTCAAGTCCTACCTAAATGTGGGGTCTTGGTTTGGTCCATGATAGCGATTCAGTAGGAGGGAAATCATGATATTTGGATTTCTAATTTACCTCCCTGTCTGTGTATTGGACTCATCCCTTGATGGATCAAGGCACCGAGTGTGATATTTGAATTGTATGTCTAGATTTTGCATGGCCCTGTGCCAGAGTTCAGTTTTGGTTTCCAGTTATGACCACCGTAGAGAGATCAGTCCCTTCTAGACTGAGTTTGGGATTCTGGTTCAAGCCCCTCTGCAGTTGTACTGGGAATCTCTGTGTCTGTGGCCAGTGGGGAACTGCCGAGGCTGAGGAGTTATTACTTATTGGCATTGTGCTGGTGCCCAGAGCCAGCAGCAACAACTTTATAATCTGCCGGAGGGGAATGGGGGGGGGGGGGGGGGGGCTCAGCCCTCCCGCCCCCACTCCACCTCTTCCCCCAAGCCCCTATCCTGCCCTGCCTCTTCCCACCCTGTTCCTCCCCTGAGCACGTCCCTCCCTCGCTCCTCCCTCCCCCCAGCACTTCCTGCATGCCGCGGAACAGCTGATCCGCAGCAGGCAGGAAGCGCTGGGAGGGAGGGGGAGGTGCTGATCGGCGGGGCCGCTGGTGGGTGGGAGGCGCTGGTTTTGGAGGGGAGAGCTGGGTGCTGAGCACCCACCATTTTTTCCCCGTGGATGCTCCAGCCCTGAGTCGGCGCCTATGTCCAGAGCGGCTCCATTGGTGCCAGGTGTTGTAGAAATGCAAAGGAAGACATGGTCGCTACCTTAAGAAGATTCCAATCTACTTAGTCAGATTGTTGTTGTTTATTATTGTATCACAGGAGTGCCCAGAGAGCAGAGCCGAGCCCTGTTTATTTAGTTTATAATGGAGATATCCTATCTCCTAGAACTGGAAGGGACCTTGAAAAGTCATCGAGTCCAGCCCCCTGCCTTCACTAACAGGACCAAGTACTGATTTTGCTCCAGATCCCTAAGTGGCCCCCTCAAGGATTGAACTCTCAACCCTGGGTTTAGCAGGCCAATGCTCAAACTGCTGACTAGACCCTGGACCAACACATAATAAAGAGAACTTGCAGTTTAAGTAAAGTAAGTAAATCTAAGTCCCCACTCACCAACTGTACCTTACTCTGAGGTGTATGTTACTCTCACATTGTGATACGGTCACTGCTGTAAATTTCAGAGCACGCTGCCTGTGTTGCAGAGACAGCAGCCATTGTGCCCTCCGAACTGCCGCAGCTTGTTACCGAGGGCGCGCGCACCCTGTGCTCTCTCCAATGAAAACTTTGCTTTGGTTCTTTCTTTCCTCTCATTTGCCTTAGCATCAAATAAAAGTCATTCAGACTGAAAATATAGAGCTGCTCTTTGTGTCTGAAAAACATAACTCCAAAGACAACCGGACCTGCCAGGGATTGTACTCCCTGATGGCAACAGTGCCTCTTTGTTAGAGCCGTTGTCCCTGACCCGTCTCCAATGTCTGGGGCACTGTCTCTTTAAAGCTTTAGTGTGTAGTGTCAAAGCCAACAGAGAGTTCAGCTTATTAATGGATTCACTCGGTTAATATCCCAACAGTTCCCCCACACACATCATAATTTAGAAAGGGGGAGGGGAGGAGAAAACCCAGTCGCATTTCTGGGGAGGGAGTCGTGGTATGGCTCATTGCTTTAGAGAAATGGACCCCGAATGGCTGATCAGTGCCACAAGGAAATACTGGGCCAGCCCTTTGCCTTTCTGTCTATGTGTGTCTCTCTCTCGCTTTCTCCTGCGGGGTTCCCTGCATCAAAGCTTCTTCCCGTTCTTATGCTAATGAGGTGCATTAATGCTTAATGACTGTGAACAGGCTTGTTTAATTGCACCTATCTGAGCAGGAGGCACGTTGCTGTATAGAGGGAACAACCATGTAAGCAGCTGCATGCCCTCCTGGACAGTCTTAATTACATGTAAAACTGATGTGATCTAAACCACCAGGCTGGTGATTAGTTTAGTGAGGCAGGTGGTACTTTGCAATTCAGTGCCTCAGAAACTGGGAGAAAGTAAGATCAGATTCTTTCATAGGCTATGGAGGGATAAGGCAAGCCCCGATCATCCTTGCATTTCCTGTTGGGTGGGGAAAAGCACAGCATAGTAGATTAATTTAATTAATTTATTGCAGTTGGTTTGCAAAGACATTATCCGCCAGCGTCTGTGCAGAATACTGAGCAGTCCCATTAATGCAATGCTATTTCGCCTGTAAATCCTCTTCTCCCCCCCCCCAGTTACAGGAGGAATGAGCTGTAGTGGTCTCAGCTTTCTGCAGTGTTATCTCGCGCTGTTTGAATACGGCTGATTGTCTGAACTACAAAGGGGCCCGGCGCTAATGCAAAGCCATCCCTGTTGGCAGAAGACCTAGATTAATGACTCCGCATGCCTTGCCTTGGCTGTAAACTGGATTTCCCTAAAGCAGCTCGGGGAGCTGCTGTCTCTGCTCCAGTATCTGGGCTTCTCGCGGGTCTGCAATTGTTCAGCTGGCGAAAACAGCAGAATCTGGGAGCACCTCCAAGTGCAAGGCTGTTAAGTAGGGGTGCACAGGTATGAAGGTACCAGTCACTGCAAGCCATCTGCTGCTAATTAACCATACTCGTTTTGTGCAATTATTTGTTTTGCTTTTATTCTCCAGAGAAAAAGCACTTTTGGGAACCTAGCACTTTTTGTGCAGAGAACACATAGGGCCCAAACCCAGCAGTATTGCAAGGTCCATCCAAAAACGATGATGCTCCTAGCACAGTCTCTTCTTCCAGTCCCCCACTACTCATGCACTCTTCCTCCCCACCCCCAAAAGGAGCCTTGCTCTCTATCCTACTCCCTGAACACTTCCTCCCAGTCAATTCTGCTTCCTGTTGGCCTCCCTGATCTCTCCCCCGGTGTCCCAAAACAGACTGTTCCCGACTCCTGACAGTCACTTCCTCCCAGTCCCCTAACCTATGGGCTCCTTTCACTTCCTCCCCAAGTCCTGTTCACGGAGCAGACTCTCCTTTCCACTTCTACCCCCTAGTCATTGCTTGATCTTCCTCTCCCAGCCCTCTCCCCATCCTCCAGCTTTAAGTATTTATTTACAAAAAGGCTTGCCCGAGGCTCTTATCCTTTTTATACAAGTTAAAATCACAATCATGGCTGTAGGTCAGGGCAGGATTTGATTCTTGGTTTCTTCCGGACTCGCTGCCCCACTCAGACAACTGAGCCCAGATCCCAAAGATCTAAAGATCTTGCCTTAATCCCTAAATTTGTGGGATTTAGCTTCTTTTACACGTTTGTTGCTGTTGCATCAGGGTTTGGCCCAGAATTAGAGGTCTGTGTGTATAGTTGCCAGTTGTTTTTTCCTGCAGCAGGTAGGAGAATGCCCCCAATAACTGACCAAACACTTGCTCCCAAACAACTGATACCGCTCTTGGCCAACTCCCTTGCCGGAATTAACTTTGAGTGGTTTGTTGCATTTCACCTCCTCTAGTTCACTTGTGTGATTGTCCGCTATAATACAAATGCACAGTGGCCAGACTATAAAAATAGGCGAGTAAGTGACAGGGAAAGCCACATGGGAGGCCTGGATTCTCGAGGGAAACTGCAGTGCTCTCCTCAGCTTCTGGAGATGAGAGAGCCGGGAAGAAGTGGGTTTTGTCTCCGGAGGGGCAAGGGGAAAGAGGGTTCTAGTGACTCCTTCGGTATTGCCTATCAGCTGATTCATTTCCTGCGTGCAGAGGGAGTGTTGCATTGTGGGAGATGAAACCTCAGTCTAAGGAGAAAAGCCATGGCAGGGCTGGCCAGATTCACTAGTTCTGCAGCCCCAAAGGGCTGTCGTGGATCCAAGAATTGGGTCCGTACACTCAAGCTGAGTGTTTGTTTCTTAAATCCTTAATATTAAATGGCCCACCCTATAAGGTTCTGGGTGCAGTCCCTCAACATTCCTGATGAAGACTTTGGATCAGCTAAAGAGGAGACTTTTCCCCAGAAAATCCATCCCATTTCGTACGCCAAGCCGGGCCCTGCCATGAAGAGAGACTATATGAGCAGTCGCTGTGTGGATGCCCAGGCGGTGCAGATGCGATCAGTAAAGATCATAGTTACGTATCTCACTACTGAGGGTCAGGGCCTTGGTTTAAGTGACTGCCAGTAAGAACGGATGTGATTGGTCCCAACTGTGCTTTTGCCTCTAGAGCCAATAGATATTGATGTCCGGTGGGTAACCCTGTCCTTTGTCATGTGACTAGCACCAAGCAATAAAGACCATTCTTTTCCCAGCCCTGTCACACCTTTAGTGCAGTAACTAGGTTAATAGTCCCACCGTTACTGCTGCTGTCGGTTGTTGCTGGGTGTGGTTTAGGCTGGGTTCCTAGGGCAGCAGTGCATTGGTGATTATAGTGAAGGATGTTACCTTTGCAACAGAAAAAAAAGCTCTATTTTGATTTTAGGTTCTGAGAAAAGCAGGAGCATTTATAGAAAGATGCTTTAAGTGAGGGATCCACAACTTTACACCAGCTCTACAAATGCTCAACTTTTAGAGAGAGTAGGCACCAGCTCCCAGCTTTGGGGGGACATTACTGGACGGGAGAGGCGCTCAGTCTGTCCAGATTGTGATTCAGCTGAGTATCACACTGGCAAAACAAACCTCCACGTGCTGAACCCTAGCCCAACTGAAATGTTTTCTTTGAGTTCCCCCGTTTGCCAAGCACACTTCCTCTCTTTTGATTCTTGCCACCTACTTACAGCCTGACTTGCAACAACAGAAAAAAAAAAATTGCAGCATTCAGTAGAAGGCTTTCCTGTCTAATGACGTTAAATTTATTAACCAAAACTCCGGCTGCACCAGGGTGGGATCTAATAATATTCAGGCTATGGAGACGTCAAGTAGAAAGAAGCTTAAAGCCCTTTTTATTTCACAGTAAAACTGTCAGTAAATAACTGGATTGTCTTGAGACTGAGAAAATGGGGATTTATCTTTCTGAACATGAAAAGTGTGCTTATTTTTTTTATCGGCTTCAAAAAGCCCCAGCAACCTTGATTTTCCTTCCATACCGTCCTCCGCAGCTCCGCCAAGCCCCAAAACCACACCAATCAAGAAGCAGACTCTAAAGATCATTTTTAATTAAATTATTAAATTAATTCCTTTCCTTCCTTCTCTGTTTCTCCCTTGCCCCCCTCCTCCATTCTCTTTCTCCCTGTTTCCCCAGCTAATGACTTCTGTGTCACTTGAGCACTAGCTGTCAGTAACACCACACTTCCATGCTGGTATTTAAATTGGGCACCGAGACACATAATTCCCTGCAGATGTTTCCCCATTTGATGGTATTCTCGGAGGTAAATCTCCAATCGCTCCCTGTTTTCTTTAATAACGCTAATAGGCACAGATTAATTAAACGGTTATATTACTTCCTCCTTTCTACCAGCACCAGTTAGAAATCTTATTACCTGCTCCTCTCTGCTTGCCTTGTCCCTAAGGTGGTTAAATTCCAACCAGTTTCCCAGATTTCTCTGAGGCTGTTGCACAAGGTGAAACTACAGACACTGTCTCCAAAGGGCCAGATTCTGCTTTCGGTTCTACCCTAGCAACCCTCTTGAACTTTCATAGACTCACCCGGGTGTAACCGAGGGCAGAATTTAGCTCAGTCTGTCTGAAGAGGTTCTTTCTTGAAAGCAACAGCAGGTCTATTGTTGAGTCTAGATACCCTCTCTAAAGGACTGCAGCTGTAGGGAAGAGGAACTGTATACATCTATCAACTCCTTGAGGGCCCCAGGATGTATTAGTTAAGATTGCGGGATAGCATGTCTGGGCTTTAGTGAAGGGTTCTTTTGAATGACACTCTGGACAGACAGTTGCACATCTGTAGCTCTATGGTTAGGTTTTCCAGACAGTGGGAATGTGACCGTGTGTGGGAAAATTCGGGATAAAGGAGGCACACTAAAGAATGCCTGGGTAGATTTTGGTCAGATAGCTCAATGGGGACAAGACCAGACCACAATGCAGAGGCTTGTTTTCACACAAGGATTTGCGACGTCGTTTGAAATCCACTCAGGAGCTTCCTGCACTAATTACATTTATAGTCATCATTATCCTAATATCCCCCATTCATCTAGTACTGTTTATTCACAAGGATCCCAAAACATTTCACAAACTAGGGGCAAAATCCTGAAGTCCCGGCCTGGTCTGTGCTCTGTGGGAGTTGTGACTGAGTGAGAACAGCAGAATACGGCCCTCTGTTGTTATAGGAATCGCCTCAGGACTGCAGCCACTTCTGTTATAAAAGACTTCAGCCTGTTCACAGTAAACTGCACACTTTGGGGGTGGGGGTGGGGTGCATTTTGACCAGTGAGACTTGGACAGCCCCTACACTTACAGAAAGTGTCATTTGGGATCATCAGTGTCCGTGCGGAACCGGCAGGTTGGCTGTTTCAGGTCTCACCTGAAGAATTCAATGTGGAGAGACTCCATGGCTCTCATGAAGAATCCCCAGTTGCTCTAACTTATGTTAACCCGTCCTGAGTGGCTGTAGGCTGCACCACAGCCCAGAATCCCCTTAGCGCCATGCGCTATGGACCTGTCCCCTCCCAACCGCACCTCCAGCATGGCCCCTCCACCAGGGCTTACAAGGAGCGCAGCGTAGGGCTGCATATGACTTTTCCTCTGGCTAGTTTCCTATATGGTCCCTATTCGCTGCCAGAGTGGCATATGGAGACCAGAGCCGTGTGTCTTCAGTGACCGTCTGCAATGAAACGAATGCAAACAGCACAGTCCTTGGAAATGCAAAGGTGCAGTACACAGAAAACAAAGCATAACGGCTGCAGGACTAAATCCGCCTCACCAGTGTCTGATCCTGTGCGGGGCTGAGTACTCTCAGCTCTCACCAACATCAGTGGGAGCTAGCACGCGGCACCTTTTAGGATCAGGCCCAAATCTGGGGGGAAATTAGTGCTTAATGTTCCTATGTGTAAGGCTAAAACCTGATAGGGAAGTTCTCCTGTGTTAATTTACCCAAGTTATTTACTGATTACTGAAGATACTCTGATTAGTATATGAAATATTTCTATACCTTCAGCCTGATTAAGCGATCGCTGCAAAATAAATATTTGTCTCATTATAGTTGTGTGATCATGCAATCAAAGACCCGATCATAGTGGAAAGGGGAATGAGATAAGGCTGGTGTGGGAACGGAGGGAATCGTGACAGATGGGCGGGGGGGGACCTGAAGGGAGATAAAAGAATGGACATAACTGGAGGGAAGGCTTAGTGGTCAAAGGCTTATGATTGAATACCTCAGAGGGCACGATTCTTTTCTCATTACAGTGGTGCTCATTGGGAATAGCTCCACTGAAGGCCCCTAGATTCCCTGGAATCACAGGTTGGAATCCCAGGAGGATCGACTGGGCCCTTCCAACTTTTTGAAACAGATCAAGTGAGTTCCAGGAAGTTTATTGCGTGTGCAGGTCTTTCGGGTGATGCCTTAAAAACCAAGTCCTTGTCCGTGCTGTGTGAGCGTAAAAGAAGCCGTGGCACTAGGGGATTGTGCCAGATGTGTGCCCCGCATCTCTCTGGCCCAGCTCCTTGGGTCTGGCCCGAGAGGGCAGGACAAAGGTGGTTTAAAATTCAGTCTTTAGAGTATGCTCAACCAGCCTTAGGGGCTGCTCTAATTCACACTGGCTGGTAAGGACCCCCAGGGGCCATTACACAGCTGGTGATCACTGGTGCACAAGGCATTTTGTATGCATCCCCTTTCATCCCAAGGCACGAAATAAGCTGTCTGAAAGAGATTTAAGAGCGATATCTGTGTGAACCACCCTGGTACACTGTTCTTTACCTATGATCTGTTAGGAGAGCAGGGGAATTTTGTTGTGGTTGTAGAAGCAGCTATGGGCAGAGGCTGCCTTATGAATTCATGAGGCCCGATGAAGATGGGCCACCCAAAAGTACAGGAACGTGTCCCAGATACGGCGTATAGTTATGCCTAGCAACGTCGTGTGCCATCAATGCGCCTCGAATGAATGTAAGCACTGTTATACTGCAAAAGAGCTGAAGTCATTCTTCTAAGGGCAGGGTGTGGTGGGGAGGAGGTATGTTGCTAAAGAGAGGCTGCTCTTTGCATGGTAGTATATATTTAGGTAATGCTAACGAATGGCTATATAGCGGCTAGGTGCGTATGCGTCAGCACTGTTCTCTGTTGGATGCCTGCTCGCTATATGACTAGCACTGCCGTCTAATGGCCCACAGAAGCTTTAAGACCTGCCACGACATCTAACATAGATTCTTTTTTAGCGCAAGCAGTAGCTGGCTGCTTTGGGAGCTGACGGTTTTGAAGATCTAGCCTGGATCCGGCACGTTCGCAGATTAGCTGGTGTCTGTAGTGGCCAATGTTTTACCCGCAATTTCACTGGACTGGTATAGAAAGCACGATAGGATCCATGTTATTCCTGTGTTGTTTTGTGTCCCGCCATCGATCATCACATTAAAAATGACTCCGGGTTGAGTCTGATGCCCCTGTCTGAGCGTCAGTAATAAAAGCACTTGGGAATTTAACCACCCGGTCTTCCGTGTGATGCTCCCACTGCATCAAAGACCAGCTGCTCTGCATGAAACTTCCAGAGAGAGGGAGACTGAATGGCAGCCTTTACATCTTTGTTGCCATGAAGCATAACCTGGGTTCAGTTCCGAGTTTCACTCTCTTGCCCCCTGAGGCAGCAGATGCTAGAAGAGTTGTGGAGGCAACATGCTTAGCCGGAGGGGTTGGGGAGAGAGTGCGCTTGTCATTCCTCTGGCGTGTGGTGTGGATGGGTCCTAAAGGGATTCCCATTCCGTCCTCCATCTGGAGGAAGCGAAGTGGAAAGCATAGTCGTGTGGGACTATTCCTAATACCCACGACAGGGTTCTCAAGTGTTTTCATAGAGTGGACCACATTTTACTAAATAAAATAAATTAATAAAAATAAATTAATGGAGATATCCCATCTCCTAGAAATGGAAGGGACCTTGAAAGGTCATTGAGTCCAGCCCCCTGCCTTCACTAGCAGGACCAAGTACTGATTTTGCCCCAGATCCCTAAGTGGCCCCCTCAAGGACTGAACTCACAAACCTGGATTTAGCAGGCCAATGCTCAAACCATTGGAGACTTTTTTTGGACACCTCGCCTTCTTTTCACACTGACATGTTCACCTCCTCCCTCATTTACAATCCTCTGAACAACCTCCCCTCCCAATGATTGTGCAACACCCCAGGGGCAATAACAGCAATAGCTTACATGGAAAAATAATATATGTCAGGAAAGTATTTAGTCATCTTTAACTGTTCAGCTGGTGGCTCTGGTCCCTTAAGGTGGTTCTTGTTTTCTCTCCTTCTTGTATTATGTAGAGGCGACTTCTAGGCCAGGTCCAGGCTAGGAAATTAGATCAGTATAACTATGTTGCTCGGGGGGGTGTGAAAAATTCATGCCCTGAGCAACACAGTTAAATCAGCTTAACCCCCCGGTGTAGACAGCGCTAAGTTGATGGGAGAATTCTCCCGTCGACATAGCTACTGCCTCTCGGGGAGGTGGATTACCTACACCGACGGGAGAGCCCCTCTTGTCGGTGTAGGTTGTGTCGTCACTAACGCGCTGCAGGGGTGGAGTTGCAGTATTTGAAGTATAGACCTGCCCCGAGTGAAGGTTGCAAGCCTGGCCGCTCTTCTTTGTTTCCAGCGGCTTCTATAGATACCAAGGCTCTTTACAAGGAAGAGCCTGCAGGCCCAAAGAACCAACTGGAAAGTTAAGCCGTGAAATCAGCTCTCCACAGGCTCACGGCTAACTGTTCTGTGGGCCACTTTCTGAGAACTGCCGACTTGGCCTAACCGTCCATCCCTCCCACATATATTACAATGGTATCTGAGCCAGTGCCGACTCCAGGGTTTTGGCTGCCCCAAGCAGCCCAAATAAAATAAAAAATAAAAAGCCGCGATCACGATCTGCGGCAGCAGTTCGTCGGGAGGTCCTTCGCTCCGAGCGGGAGTGAGGGACCGTCCGCCGAATTGCCGCCGAATATCTGGACGTGCCGCCCCTCTCCGGAGCGGCCGCCCCAAGCACCTGCTTGCCAGGCTGGTGCCTGGAGCTGGCCCTGATCTGAGCACTTATCTAAGGCTTTACAAACATTAATAGCAGTAAAGACATGGGCATAACTCACTATGACTGTTTTTAGAAACTAAAGGAATCACGTGGTATGGTATGGTGGCTGAGCAGGGCTCAGATGAGTGGCAGGGCTCAAATCCCTCCAATGCCGCCCCTGCCCTCTCCCCATAGTGATTTTCCTTGGGTTAATAGTAAGCAAGAAAATCCGTTATGGCAGTTTAACTGCCACTCTACAAACCTTCCCTGCTCCCCCCTTCCCTCTCCTTTGTGCAAGGGGGTTTATTTGCATAATACAATTGTTGTCAGAGGCTGATTTGCATAAAAGACATGGAGGAAAGACCACCAAGGGGCTGGCTGGGCCAATAAGAGGCCTTTGAGGGGAGTCTTAAGAGAGCACCAAAGCGGAAGTTGGTAGGGCCTCATCTGGGTACAGCACTGGTTACCCGATCTTCATAAGGATATGGCAGAGAAGGACATGGAAAAACTCTCCTATGAAGAGAGATTGAAAAGACTGGGATTGTTTATTGTTGTTAACCCTTATTGAGATTGCAAAGTCTAGCACTCAAAAGTAAGGAAATGCTAGTATTAAAGGTGCTCGTGCAACCTTCATTCAGCCCCTTTGTGCGTATGCTTTATGATACAGTCTTTAATTACGTGATCATGTACTATTTTTTTCCACAGGACCCCTGCCTCATTCAGTGCACAGAATGGACAGTACTCACTTAATAAGCAGCTGATCAATACTTGGTTTTCTCCTTATTGTTCAATATCTGGCCCCAGGCCTTATATACTGCATGCTAGTCAGACCCAGCTCTGAAGACAGAATTATTCATTTTCTCATGGGCTTTTCTCTGGTGCTCATCACTGTAGTATCTGACTGCGTTGCAGATGTTAGTGGATTTATCTTCACAATATCCCTGTGACGTGGGGATGGTATTATCCCCATTTTACAGCTGGGGAATTGAGGCACAGAGAGATTAAGGTAAACAATTTCCACTAATTTTGGGTGCCCAATTTGAGACACTTAAGCCCTGGTTTTTCTGAGTCCTTAGCTCTGTATGTTCAAAGCCCAGCTCCAGTTGTGAGCGCTCAGCACCTCTGCAAATCAGACCCCAGGGTATCAAGTTGGGCACCCAGAAAATGAAGCGCGCACAATCAGTGACCACCTCTGAAAAGTTTGGTTTAAGGGACTTGCCCAGAATCAGAGAGAAATTCTGTGGCAGAGGCAGGGGTAGAATCCAGTGCTCCAAGGCAGCTTTCAACCGCCTTAACAGTGAGATCCTCCTTTCTCTTCCTGCAGTCCCCTGCCTCGGTCACTACAGACCTTTTCACTTCTGCAGCAAATAAATCAGGATTCAACAGACAACAACCTCCTTCATTACACAACCCTGACTCATCCCCAGGGCAGATCCATCCTGGGCATTGAATGAAGAAGTCCTGTGGAAAAAATAATATGCGATCATGTAATTAAAGACCATGCATGCTTACAAGGGTGCCAAATTAAGGTTGCAAAGGCACCCTTAATTTTGGCATTTCCTAACTTTTGAGTTTTTGACTTTGCAACCCTAATAATCTTCATTTAATATGTGTGTGTGTGTGTGTGTGTGTGTGTGTGTGTGTGTGTGTGTGTGTGTGTGTGTGTGTGTGTGTGTGTAATTTCCTAGGTTTTAAAAAAAGCAAACTGGGGGAAAAAAACAGAAATTCAATCATGTGGCATCATATTGACACCCACATGGGTCACCAGCAGGGTTTAGATCCACCACACAGACCTCTGCAACTTGTGCTAACAGAGTAACTTATAGCAGTAGTAGGTTGTCATCTACGTGAACCTGCACTAGAAGGGGATAAGACACACCCTTTGCCAGTGAGTTTAACAGATATTTACTGACAGCAGAGGAATGGTGAGGCTCAGGAGGGGAGCGTGCTAATGGGCACAGAATTCTCTGCCTGTTTTCCCCCAAGCTTGACCTCTTCTGCTCCACCCCCTCCAACCTGTCCTTGTCCCAGTCCGTCACTTCCCCACGCTTGGCTCTTGTCCGAGTTCCATTCTCCTAGCCTACCCATCCCAGTCTCCACTCTTCAAGCTTTTTCATCCCAGTCCCAGTCTTCTTGCGCAGCCAGTTCTCAGGCTCACTCCGAGTCCTAATCGCTCTCTGCCATGCCCAGTCTCTCCCCCTCCCCACACCCAGTTCCAGCTCCCCCCTCCTGCCACATCTCGTCCCCAGTCAGCCCCAGTCCCCTCTTCGTGGCTCTTGTCAGATATGTCTCTGGCCTCCCAGTCCTAGTCTTTCTCCCCAGGCTCCTCATCCCCTCTTAATCTCCCCAGTCCTCCCTCTCCAGTTCCTTGTCCCAGTTCCCCGCTCCCTGGCTACTTTCCCCAATCTCTCTGCCCAGCCAGTCCCAGTTCTCTCCCTGCACCTACTTGTCAGATCTGCCTCCCCTCCCTTCTGCCTGCCACGGGTTCCTACTCCCAGTCACCTTGTCCAGCAAGTTCCGGTCTCGCTCCATCCCCCAAGCTCCTCGTCCAATCTGAGTGTTTCCCCCATAGCCAACAGGTCCCCTTGCCCATTTCCCTCGCCAGTCCCAGTCTCCCCACACCACAGTTCTCCGTCCCAGTCTCCTTTCTTGGCCTCCTCTCCCCTCCAACTCCCAGTCCCAGTCTCCATGTGCAACCCATCCCACTTTCATTCCCGCTCCATCCCTCCAGTCCAAGTCTCACCAGAATCCTTGTCAGTCTACTCCCTTTCCTCCACTTGCTCTGGCGTCTGGCCACTCTGAATTTGAATCCTCTTCTACTCTGCCCAGCTGCCAGCAGGTAGTGGGAGGGGGGTCACTGAGAGCACAGGACAGGCAGGCTCCCTGCTCTCAGTTCGGTTGCCCAGCCCCACCCCAGCTGGGATCAGCCATTACAGGCAAAACCCGGCTTTGCTCCTGTAGCCCTGGACTGGAACAGGCTTAGTCGTGGAGATGGCAGATGTGGGGTTAGACCAGATGACCCTAGTGGTCCCTTCTAACTCTATGATTCTATGTGTAACCCACATGCATTATACTGCAGCATTTGATTTCTTTGACCCAGAGAAAGGGAGTGAAGCAGGGGGCAGAGGACGTGGATTTTTGTTGGAATACTCTGTGTCTCTGCGCATATGCAGAGGGCAGGGGAAAGCCAATCAACTAGAGAGGCCCAGCAATTCCCAGAGCTAGGATGCGGGTGTCAGTAGACGTACTCGGTACCTGTTTCGAATGCTGTATAAAAAGTATTCATTTAGGACGTGCAGTCTTCCTGGCCCCACATATATTCACCATCTGAGAGCAGAGCCTATTAGAGCTTGGGGAAAAGGTTATAAATGTCGGAGTTAATTAAAGACAGCCCTGTGGACTCCGCTGCTGATGGAGGCAGGACAAGAGATGTCTGTTGCAGGGGGGGACAATACCCGTATCATTTTGGATCCAGATGAGTGCTATTCCAGATCTACTTACTAGGGAAAGCCTCCATTTAGACAGTGTGGGCGAGCGCAGTGTGTTTTCTGGACCTAAATGGAGAGCTAGGAGGGGAGTGTTTTTCACGCCTCGAGGCTACAGAGCCTAAAGAATTTGCATTTAACTGCTTTAAACTAGGATTTTGTCCAAGTTAAAGAGAGAACAGAGTAGAGCTCAGTGAGGTGAAGGTATGTAAAGTCTTACCTGACTTTAGCTGGGCTTATGGGGAAAAGATAGTGGCCTGTTGAGTGAAAGTCTTCTAGAAATCCAGGGATGGATACTTTATATGCTGATCCCACTTGGGCCCAGCAGCGAAGGAGACCAGTCAGCTACTAACCCAAAGACTGCATGGATCCCCACACTTCTGCTTGCTGCCGAGGCTCTGAAATGTTTGGAAAAGAACTCAGATGCTGCCGTTATTCTCAAGCCCTGAAGAATCCAGGTGACACAATACCTGTTACGGCCCCACTATAGAGACCAAGCCTTCATCTCTGAGAGAAGATGACAGGGGAGAGTGTATACTAAAGTACGGAAGCGTAAATGTTCCATCGAAACCTTGCATTTAAATATATGTAACAGCAGCAAAGTAGGGAAGCCTGGAGAAGAACCAGTAGATTTACTGCCTAATAGCTTATGTTTTAAAAGTATTCCGAAATAGTCCAAATACCATTAACCGTGGTTTTGTGTGTAGTAAGTGATTGTTTACTAACAAATTGTATGTCGTACTAAGACATTCAACTGGCTGGAGCAGCTGCATTCAGGGTTTTGCATAAATAGCCCTGAGGTTTAGCTGTGGGCAATGCTTTCTGAAAAGTCCTGAAAAGAGAGAGCTCTGGTCTGCGGTTCAGCAAAGGATTAGAATGAGGTGCAAGAAAAAAGGGTGAATTCAATGGAGTTAAATATATTCCTTCAGCACCCCCGTCCCTGTGGGGATGGCAGAGTCTCAGTCTCGTCAGCAGTAGGATCTGTGAGGGGATGGACCATGCTCAGTGAGGACAGAATCTTGAGCCATTTTAGTTGCTACAGTTGAATTATTCTCTACCTAGCGTGTGCAAACTGTGTTGTTTTTTTCTCCTCAAAGGCTTATAACTTGGCCACACTTGGGTGGATTTTCCCAGGGACAACGAAAGGCACATCCTTGACACAAAGGCCAACCCCCTGCCAAATTTCAAGTCCCTGCTCCAAAGCATGGGGGGTGCTAGAGCTGTTCAAAGAAAAGGCCACCAGAATTTTTTTATAAGCGCAAAACCTATTTTTCCCTGCCCTTGTTCTTGGAAATGGCTGAACTGTTTTGACTGTAATTTTCCAAAAAATATCACCCCGAGGCAGACACCTGACATGGAAAATTTCAACCCAGATGGTTAAAGTTTGGCAAGGTTATGCACAACTGAAAACCAGGTCTTAAAATGGGAAGTGTTGGGCAACTTTAATAATAGACAGCACTACCAGTCTTGCCTGTAATAATGAAGGTCTAGAGAAGGTGGATCAAGAGTTACTGTTCTCCCAGTCTCATAACACAAGAACCAGGGACATTCAATGAAATAAACAGGTGGCAACATTCAAAACCGACAAAAGGAAATACTTTTTTGTGCAACGTGCCATTAAACGGTGGAACTCTCAGGAAACTCCTGAGGCCAAGAACCTAGCAGGGGTCAAAGAAGGGTCAGATATTTACATGGATAACCAGAATATCCAGAGTTATAACAGTGCTAACAAAAACTTTGGAAGGGATATAAAATCTCATGCTTCAGGGTTCAAGACAATCTCGAACTGTATGAGATTAAGATGTGACATTCAAGGAGGCAGATTATGCTACATCTGCCTAGCGCATGGGGTTTGTGAACCTTACTCTGAGTATCAGGTGCTGGAAATATTGGAGACAGGATATGGGGCTAGAAGGACCTCGGGTGTGATCCCATGTGGCAATTCAGATGTTCCTAGGATGCGGCCAAGTTCGAAGGGACCCAATGGGAGGAGCGCCCTTTGAGCACGGTTGTGTGGAAATGGGTGCCATGCTGCCCCTAGGATAAGGGCACAACCCCAGCTTTGTAGGGGAGAGGGGAACAGCTGTGGAAAGCAGTCTCAGAGACAGGCCATGGAAGAGGCAGCACAAAGCTGTAGAAAAACAGTAGGAAGTGGCTTTGGAGGGAGCCACAGATGGAACTGAGGCCTAGCTGGAGAGAAGAGGAGATGACGGACATCTGGGCCTCTTCTCTCTTGATTTCGGAGCCAGGGGCCAGTCCCAGGAGACTGGGACAGAGCAGAGCTGCCGCTCATCTGAGAAAGGAGAGAGGTGAGCAGGGCTTTGCACTGGGGGAAAGTCACCTGGGACAGTATGTAAGCCATATCTAGGCTTCAGAGCCCAAGCTGCAACTTCAGAGTCGGTCATCCTGGGCTGGGTATTCGCTCCAAAATGCTGTGTAGACGACCCTACAGGACTGAGGGCTCAGGCTTCAAGGCCGCCATTGGGTTCTTACTGGACAAAAAGAAAGGTTTGTGGTTTAGGTCACAGGGTCTCCTTGGCCGCCCAGAGTAAGAGCCTTAGATCTGGTTTTCGTGTTTTAAACCCCTCACCCTTATATACCTTCTGGGACATCTGCTCCTCACGTAGGGGCTCAAGCCCCTGATTTGGGGAATGGCTCACCGCTGCCCTTAACTGAGTACCTAGCTCTTGTGCAGCGCTGTTCATCAGCGGATCTCAAAAGTCTTTACAAAGGGAGGCAAACACCATCGCAAGGGTTTAATGTCTCCGGGCGGAAGACAAGCCGTCCGTCCCTTCCTCGAACTTTGTTTTGCCACATCTATACTATCCCTTTCATGATTGCAGCCCATACGTACGTGATATACAGAATCAGCCCAGCACTAATATTTATCCCAGAGGCACAAATCTCTGAAAATAATGCGTAATCATTCCTAAGGTCCTGACACCAGCCTTCACCGCCGCATCACAAAGCTCCTGCCGCAATTGTGGTATGCGTGTGTGTCAAATCACGCCTCCCAGATAAAAGCTGCTCCACAGGCCCCTTTTGTACCAGAATATGGAGCCTTGAAAATGTGCAAGAAACAACAACATGTAGGACATCACACAAAGCTGACCCACTGGGGACTCAGAAAAACCACAAGGAAGAGGGCTCGACACGCAAAAATTGTTTTGTTAACAAAGCGTCGTTGATCCATTTTTGAATCAGTTTGGCTGGAGTGGTAAAAGTCCCCATGTGGAGACAGCTGGAAAGGGAAGAAGGGAAAGGGAAGAAGGGAATGAGGCAGGCTGACAACCCATCAGATAGCTTTATAGGATGCTACGTGCGAGATGCAACCAGCAGCGCATTCCTTCATTGGACAGGGTGGGGCTCCGGACGCTGGTTACCTACGACTTGTGGAGGAAGGGAGGGTGGAAGACTAGACATCCCTTCTGAAAGTCACCAACTGCTTTCCTTGCATGACGTGACACTCCAGGTCTGTTAGTGGCATTGCAGCCTCGCTGGAGACTGCGTGAGTTCTGTTCCCAGATTTGCCACGCGCTCTTGGTGTGGTCTTGAACCAAGACGCTTACCCTGTCTGTGCCTGTGTCCCATCATCCCCATTGCAGGGTGTGTTCACAGGGACTAGGGGTGACACACTGTTTGGGGTTGGGGGAGGTACAATTGGAAACAATATTCATGGTCTCCCCCGGACCCTCCAGGAGAATCCACTGAGATTCCCAAATTCTCAACTACAACGAAAGGTCTTGCATCACCTGACCTTTCTTCCATCTCCTCTCTTGGGTGAGTCTAGCCCACTCCTGCCCCCGCTGGCCAGGTGGTGAGGAACGACTGCTCTACCAATCCAGCGAAGGGGTGAGATTGGGGCCCAGCCCTAGATTACCATAAAATGGCAGCATTTACTCACTGTGCCAATGTTCGTTTGGCCAGTTTTTACAAGGCCTAAATAAGGAGAATCCACCAGGGAAACGTGAGGTTTGAAATGGGATCATTCTCATGAAGTTGGGATCGTCCTGTTTTCATCACTGCTTAGAACCTGCTCCTGCTCCCGTGGAAATGAGTCGACGTTTTGCAGCCGACTTCCATGAGAGCAGGATTTGGGTCTGAGTGAGGATTTTGAGTGAAATCCAGTGTATGTTTGGGGTGGGGGCCTCGGGCAGTAACATTGGTTTTTGGTGTAAAGGTGCAGGGTACGGCTAAGGCATAAGGGGTGGAGAGAGGTAATATCCTGGGAATCTCAGGTGTCCCAGAATGCCATGTCTGGGAGAAAACCTTAGACCTACGCTTTGCAGTTGGCCTAGCTCCTCGTTGATGTTGGAAATGAGTGAGGGAAATTCTATGCTTGAATGCCTGGGGCCTCTTAGCTACAGCACAAGCTAAACATGAGATGGTTTATGCTAGCAGACTGTGCTGCCACTGTAGCTGTCTGCTCTTACTGCAGATGTCTCCCCAACAGCTCCTGCTCTCTCTGCTGCCTTCCCTGCCTGACCTGAAAACTCCCTGATGGGGCTTGCTCCCGCTGCTGCCTTCTGTCTTTTGAGGGACCCAGTCCTGTCCACTGTGTCTGAATTCCTGATTACTTGCTAATTGCTTGACACACTCTGCTCGCAATGCAAGAGACAGGCCCCGTGTCATCCTCTGCGGTTTGCTAGGAGAGCATATGAACCTCGTCTTGCCCTGACTCGAAAGGGATGAAAAAGGAGGGTGTTTGATAGGAGGAATGCAAAGACTTCAGCTCCGTTTTCTGTCTCCGCATCTGCTGCTGTTGGAGAGCCCTTTGCACGTTGTTTTTCGCAGGACTATTTTCTTTTAGAGATGCCGTCGTGGAAGAACACCGTGGCCTTGGTCGTGCATGGCCCTTGTAAGTGGAGGATGCCTATGGGGACTGGACTAAGCGCTAGGCATAAATCACAAGCCCTCTGCCAGCCCACGCCTCTGCTCAGCGACGGGTGAAGATGGGGCAGGGTGTGGGCAGACAGTGGGTGTGTCAGACGGGGCTTGCGATCAGGCTTAATCTTCTGGATGTTTATGAAGCACTGGGGTGCAAGGGCCTCCAGGCACAGTGCCCGGAAGCAGCAGCGCTCTGGCATCTAGACCTGCCTAACCTCCAGCTCCTGTGGGTTCCTTTCCCTGTTCCCCCTGCTGCGACTCTGGCTTTTGGCTGGGGGCCAGGGTGGGTGCAGCCAGTGGCTGAAACGCCCTTTCCTCCTTCCCCTGCCCGCCAGCCAAGGAGACCCCTGCTCTGAGGTCCCACCAGAGAAGCAGGGGCGGGGCGAGGGAGTACTAGCAGCCTGCATGGTAAGCAGAGAAGGAAGGAAGGCTGCCAGCCTAGCAGGTGTGTGAGGGATTGGGGTGGGTGGAGGAGGACAAGGAGCACGGCTGGGCGGAAGGGGAGAACTAGGGGTAGGACTGAAGGAGTGCAAGGACAGAGAGGTGTATTGACCAGACGGAGCAGGAATAATGGCAGCGGGAAGATGGAGAATTGACGGCGTATTAGTAGGAAGCTGATTCATTTGTGTGTGGGTCACTGATGGCTTTGGGGTGCCCATTGGGGGATTTTACACGTGCATATGTACATTTATTCTGGGTTTTGGCTGAGCCAGGGCAGGCAGGACTGCTGGCAGCTTATTAGCTCCAGCCACTGCTGCTGCTCCCATTCCCTCCTATACCAGGGCCTGCTGCTGAGTGGTCAGTCAGGGTCTCCTCCCTTTGCACCCTCACCTGCAGGCTCCTCCTTTTCAGTGCTGGGAGCCGGGGTGGGGGTGGGGGTTGAAACTGGAGAGCGGAGGCAGCAGATTCCTTGATGCTACAGGGTATATGGGACTTAAATGGGTGAGTGCCTGGGGAGGTGCGTGACCAGATGTGTGATCGTCGGCATGTGCACGGCTGGATATGTTAATGAGCGTGGGCACCGTGGCGCATGCATGCATGAATTCCCACACCGCATGATCATGGGAACGCAAGAATATGCCTGCAGAATGGAGGCTGTCTTGGGGGCCTGTCCAAACATTATTATGCCCTTGGGCTTAGGTGTGCACTTCCCTTTATAGCCCCCTGCCTGTAATCAGGCAGGAGTAGCTAGGTTGCTGCAGAGCAACAATTTCACCAAAGCAGGATCCGGTGCCCCGTGTTCACTGCCCTGCTCAGAGGCGCATTACTGCGTCCCCTGCGGTGTGCAGGATCGAGCCTGACTAGAGGGCTGCACTTGTGCAATTGAGAAGTTGCATGGCTGAGTATGTAATATCTTGTATTTACCTGGTGCCGTTCAACCCGCAAGGTGCTACAGCATTTTACAGCCTGCGTATATGGGTCACTGCATCCATCACTGAAATGCAGCCAACTCTGGGGTGAAGTGCAGCTCCAAGGGGAGGAAGGGCAGAATGACACTGCATGCAATTGACAATGCAGGGTGAATGTAAGTGGGTAGAATGTACGTCCCTGAGTTGGAACGTAGCCACGACTGAGGTTAACACGCCTCGTATGAAAATTGTCATCGGATCTTCGATAACAAGGTCCTCAGGCCTTCCAGAAGGCAGCAGCTCGTACAACTGGTTGGCTGTATGCTCAGAGGGCAGAGAGCCACCCACAGTATGGAAACACCAGGCCCACTTCCTGCACCACCCTCCCATCCAAGGACTGAGGCCATTTAACGTGTGAGATCTGGCAGGAGCACAGTGCCAGGTGAACTGGGCTCCAGGCAAATCATAAAGTAGGTGTGGTGGAATTAAGAAGCTGATATGAGTTGTATCATGTTGCCACAGCCACTGCGATCACATTGCGTTGACCGTGACATGTTTTTGAAGTTTACATGCCAAGCCAGGGTAGGGCTTCTTCTGCACCAGAAGAAAGAGACAGGGATGGAAGGAGTATGGGCTAGTGGCTAGAGCCGGGAAACAGAGACAGCTAGGCCTAGATTTGCAACTGACATGTGCTGTGTGCTCTTGGGCCAATCTTTGAACCTCAGTTTTTCCTTTATGAAAATGGGGATAGAATTATTGAGCTACCCCTCTGGGGGGTTGTGGGATGTGATAAACCTTTCTAAGGATGATGAGCCCCTGGAATAAAAGGTCAAAAAGAACAGGAGTACTTGTGGCACCTTAGAGACTAACCCTAACCCTAACCTGGAATAAAAGGTGTTACATGAGCACAAAGTGGATGAATCTGCAGTAACTTCACATCCAAGTATTGTGGCCGAACACCAGTGTGAACGCACCTGGAGAAGGCCTGGGTGGCTGGGAGAAAGGGGTTCGGAAGCGATTACTCGGGTTCAGACGTTGATCAGGTAGACGGCTGCGCCTAGAGGGGTTGCGTGGTTTTCCTTGCTTCCAGGCTGTTACCAGTTGTGCTCTGTGAATCCGCAATTCTGCAGACAAACTGATGTACCCATAATGGCCAGACTGTGCCAGAGTGAGGTAAATGGGGGGATCACGTGGGGCACCTTGACCATGAGGGGCAGTTTGAGAGCTGGGGGTGGGAGGGTAGTTGGTATGATGCTGTGAATTTGAAAGCTGTTCCTCGCAGCTTTTCCTCATTAACAAGGTACGCCCCTCATGGCTGGCTCCAAGGTAAACAAGCTTTATGTGAAATACCTCCCCTTCCCTCATTGAGCGTTGTGAGAATATGACAGTCTGGCACCAAGAGAAGAAATAAATGCTCTGTGATCAGCTCAGGCTCCCGCACTGAAATGTGAGGAGATCCGGTTACAGTGAGGGGGTTAGAACAAAAGCGATTTCCTTCTAGAATCAATTCCTCTCCATTTTGTAGGGAGAAGTGAAGGAAAACAACAATTGCCTCTCTCTCCCCGTGATGAAAGCTGATGGGTTTTGTGGAAGCAGCAGCCCCAAAGCCTGCACAGCGCCAGCTGCATCGCCTCCGAAGGACTCAAGCATCTTACAAAACCATTTATATTCTGAGGCTGGCTGAGAACGGAGGGTGATCGTCCCAGGAGGGATCCAGAAATAGGAGCTGTAGGACAGGTGTTTGTTCCGGTTTGAAATCAACAACAACAAAATGAGGTAGCTGAGGGCTAGTTTCAACCCTTTACTCTGTTAAGGCCTGATCCTGTGAAGTGCGGAGTGATCTTTACACCCAACTGGAGGTGGGCGTTCAGTGCCTCAGAAGCTCAGTCCCTATACAAACGAGATTTAGTGATGGGGCCTTCTACCGTGCATTAAGAGCAAGCCAGCTAGAAAATCCTAACCCCTTAAAAGCACTTTCCGTAAAAGGACAGCTGTACCAACATCACATGCACTGATTTCCCTTTAACCCAGGGCCGGCTCCAGGCACCAGCTGACCAAGCATGTGCTTGGGGCGGCACCTTATAAGGGGCGGCCAATGTTGGGGTGGCGGGGGGCGCTCGTGGTATTTTTGTTTTTGTTCATGGGGCGGCACTCGAGGGTTTTTTGTTGTTGTTTCGGTGGCGCGGCGCTGGGGGGGGGGCGGGGGTTTGGGCGGCGCGGCCTGGCCTGGCCTGGCCTGGCCTGGCCCGGCGCTCGGGGGAGGGGCAGTTGGGTGGCGCGGCGCTCCAGGAGGGTGGGGGTTTGGGCAGCCCAGCGCGGCGCTCGGGGGTTTGGGCAGCCCAGCCCGGTGTGGCGCTGGTGAGGAGCGGAGGTTTGGCCGGCACGGCGCTCCGGGGGTTTGGGCGGCGCAGCGCGGTGCTCGGGGTGGGGCGGGGGTTTGGCTGGCGTGGCGCTCCAGGGGTTTGGGCAGCCGAACGCGGCGCTCGGGGCTTTGGGCAGCCCGGCCCGGTGTGGCCCTGGTGAGGAGCGGGGGTTTGGGCAGCGCAGCGCGGTGCTCGGGGTGGGGCGGGGGTTTGGCTGGCGTGGCGCTCCAGGGGTTTGGGCAGCCCAACGCGGCGCTCAGGGGTTTGGGCAGCCCGGCCCGGTGTGGCGCTGGTGAGGAGCGGGGGGTTGGCCGGCACAGCGCTCGGGGGGGTTGGGTGGCCCGGCGTGACGCTTGGGAGAGGGGGTTTGGGCGGCCCGGCCATGCGCTCTGAGGGTTTGGGTGGCCTAGCACAGTGCTCGGGGGGATTTGGGCGACCCGGCACTCGGGGCGGGGGAGTTGGGCGGCCCGGCGTGGCAATCAGGGGACGGGGGTTTCGGCGGCCTGGCGCAGCGCTGGGGGGTTGGCGGTGCAGCACTCGGGGGTGGGGGCGGCGCTCTTCTTTTTTTGCTTGGGGCGGCAAAAAAGTTAGAGTCGGCCCTGCTTTAACCATAAGCCACACGTGAATTTGGGGCACACGTGGAGCTGACCTGGCTTGTGAAATGAATGTGCTACCGTGTGGTGGTTGTCTTTTTTTAGTTTTGTTTTTATAAACTCAGATTCTTCTGAGCCACACAAACGTGAGGCAGCTACAGTATGTACAAAATACAGACACGTATCCCACTGCAGTGTAACACGGATCGAACTTAGTGAACATATTAACCTTGGCTACAATTAGCCTTTGCGGGATCACTACCTGGATGGAAAATCCAAGTTGGTGACAGAGGTGCAGCAAATTTTCCTACGTCACCTGGGGAATGTACATGATTTCCATTTTCCATCTAGAAATCCAACATACAGAGGTTTTATATTTAGCTAGAAATGGAAAATGTTGGTCCTTTCATTGCTAAGCTTTATGATGACCCTCTGTTCCCAAATGAAGATAGTGAACCCATACATTCAGTGGGATACCAGAGCAACTTCAGCATTAAAACTCATGAGAAATGAGTTTGACAGAGTTGTCTTCTGAGTTTTCTGCCCTTCTGTCTACCAAATCTTGCTTTGAAAAGCAAGCCCCCACCCTCTGTGACTAAAATCTGTAGAAGTCCTCAGAGCTTTTCCCAGCAGTATGTGGGAGTTTAACACGCACTGAGAAATGCTGAAATCCATTATCCATATATGCACTGGATATGTGAAGTTGATATGGGGCTTATCAACTTTGGTGGAAAGAAGCTGGTAGGTGTACATACTGTCATTTCAGAACCTGCTTTGCTAAAGGCTGGATTCACAAAGGGAGGACAGGGGTCATAGTTTTGGGGTTTTTTGTTTTTTTTCAAACATTAACCAAAAAAACTTGGCGTTCAGGTTTATTATTTATTTTCAAATTTTAGTGAATAGTTTCAGTGCTAGATGCCAAGCTTCTAGGAACCTGGCACCCATGTAAATAACAGCACAATCAGAACTTGTTTTCCTATCTAGGCCTTCATCTCATCTGACCATGATTTCTGGAGGTCCCTCTTCCATAACTCTCTAGATCTCAGAACTCCAGACTCCATTGTGTGCACAATACTGTTTCTTGCCATCTCGCGTGCAGCAAAAGCCATGACTGTATCACACCTATCCTCAAATGCCTCTACTGGGACTCTGTTCAGTTTACAATCAGGTTCAAAATTGCTCCCCCCAAAAATTTAGCAGGCCCAAGGACCGGAATGGGCAATATTCAGTGCTGCAGCAGTGACCGGTTTAAGGCCCAACACCTCACAATCCTGCAGAGTTAGAAAAGAGGGCCACACACGATTGGAAAGATCTGAAGCCGTTTTCTTGGTGACCACAACAGCTCCAAATCAGGGCCTTACTCAGACACTGCAATGCAACTCTTCATGTACGTCACGCCATTGATTCGGGGAGTAATTCTTGCTGTGTGGTAAAGATCGCAATCGGCAAAAGGCTTCGGGAGGGGTAAGATGAGCTGGGAACATCAGCGTCTCTTGGCATCCTTGTAGGGGCCGAGTTAGTTGCACGGCAGGTTTTCTGTGTGTGGTTTGTTCTCTCCTGTAACGCTTTGGTAAGGGATATGGGGAGTGGAGGCCCTTAGCTTTGCATCATGGTTTTCCAGTGTGCGAGTGTTGGGTATTAAACTCTCATGTTCAGGAGCTCAGTGCACAGGCATCTGCAGCCCCTAAAAGCTGTGCTGACAAAGTGCTGTGTGTTTTAATATGGACCCGTGAGAGGGAGAGCGAACCTTCCCTGTAAAGCACTCTCTTACCCAGTGCTTTGTAGGGAGAGTTAGGGTAGAGGATGGGCTTGTGGTTAGAGCCCAGGAATGGGAGGGAGGAGCCTTGGGCTGAGAGGCTGTGCTGTGCCCGGGGGAGAGAGATTCTGGAGAGGCTGCCAGCACAACTTAGACCACTCCAGGGGCCTGTCTAAGTTATAGGAGACTGCCCAGAATCTCCACAGCACTGTGGGCTGTGGCCCTGCCCTCAACGTACCCTTAGGCCGAGGCTTATGAGGGGGGTCTTCAGAGGGCCTTATGGTTGTATGGCACCGTGCCTGACCCAGGAGAATGCTCCTGTGGCAGGAGACAGGTCTTTTAGGGCCCCTTTATGCCTCTTAGACCCTTTTATGAGGCGTAAAGAGGTTAGAACAGGCTCACCCCGGTTTCAAATCATGGCTCTGCCACTGACTTGCTGTATTATCTTAGGTATAATCTCCCTGTACTTCATCTTCCCCTGTCTTTTAAATGGGGTGAATAATCCTTATTCCCCCCGCCCAGGAGTGTTGTGAGTCTTATTTCGCTAGTGTTTGTGAAACGCTTTGAGATCCTCAGGTAGCAGCGTAGGTGTGATTATCATCATAACGCTTTGCCGAGCCGAAAGCCGCAGTGCCGGGAACGTGGCACATAGAAACGGTCGAGGGGAAAAGAAAAGAAGTGAACTGCCAAAGCGGGGAAGTACATGGTTTCGTAAAATGTGAGGAGACAGTGAAATTTATGAAAAACAATTAATAGCTGCGAGGACCAAGGCTCTAACCCAAAACCTTGGGGAGAGAGGGAATGAAACGGCTTAAGATTGTTATTTTATTGCTTACCTTTTTTTTAAAAAAAAAAAATCTGCTAAATGCAAATAAGCATTCACACAGACGAGGGAGAGGGAGGAGATGGGAGGCATGCAGGGAAAAGTGAGTGGGATCTAGGTTTTGCATCGTTCGCTGAATTACTGGCAGGTCTTTTGTAACATCTGTTAAAAATAAAACAAACATTCATTTCCATTTCTTGCTGCCTGAGATGGCTTCTGCAAAAATTTCAACCTGTCCAGGAGTTTATCTGGAAAGTTCCCCTCCCTCCCCTCATGCCTCTTCTTCTCCAGGGGAGATTTCCTTCCTGGACTTCCCAGGGGCTCCATTAGCCCCACATTAAAGCCTTTTACTCTACTCTAGACTCTCCATTGAAGTAAAAGGAATTCTAATAAACCACTGGGAGAACTCTGCTATTCATTCTTTCCATGGAAACAAGGTACTGACTCAGAACAGAACTCCACTCAAGGAAGCCTGGGTCAAGGCAGAAGGAGACCAAGGAGGAATGGAGAGATGGTTTCCATTATAACAGACTCTTTGAGACAAATAGTCACTCCTCCCCCCACCAACGCAGCCCTTCGGGGAGAAGGGGATCTGTTTGTGCTAAGTGGACAGGCTGTGGTCACAGGAGGTTGGATCATTAGCTGAGAATGTGACAAAGATTGTAAGGCTCATAAAGACAGCTGATTACCATATGTAAGGGTGTCTGCTCTCACCAGGTGTATAGATGGGGCCTGATGCTCTGCTCACTTATGGTGTAAATCCGGAGTAACCCCATTCAAGTCAGTGGTGTACAACTGGCGTAAGTGAGAGGAGCGTCAGGCTCATCGCCTTTTACATCCCATCCTACGCACGCTCAAGTGAATGACAAAATTCCTGCTGACGTGTGTAGGTGCAGGCTCCATCCCTTAGGACTGGGGAGGAGCCTGTGATCACACTTGGACGTCAGCAGCAGTGGCGTAAGGAACTGCAGAAAGGAAGTCCTGGAAACTCAGTTTAGATCATTCTGATGAGGACTGTTGAAATCCAAAGCCTCTACAGTGGCTTCCTCTGACGTGCTTCTGGTTCCACGTAGCCCCAGCTAGGCTGAAGCTGGAGTGCAGGATCTGAGTTGATTAGACGTAGGGGAACACCTTTGAGGAAGGGACAGGTTGCGCAGGAAGTCTCCCCTGGAATCAGCTGAGAGCTTGACGGCTGACAAATGAAGAAAATTAAAGTTATTTAAATGAGAAGCAGGTGCCGAGGCGCACTCATGCTGGACAAGGAAATCTGCTACGGATGGCAGAGAATAAGGCAGTGGCTATGGTTGGAGGAGGGGGCCCAGGAGGAGCCGTCCAATAAGGTAACGGTTTGGCAAAAAGAGTTATGGAAAATGGGCAGATGCTCTGTCACCATTTGTCATCCTTCTTTGTAACAGTGTGAGAAGCTTAAAAGCAAAAGGGGAAGTTGTACCAGCCTGCACTGGAAGAAAGCTTGGACATTAACTGGCATTTCTGAAATCTGTGATGAGAATAACCATTGGGCTGATGTAATTCCTAGCTCTCCAGGAAAGATAGGTTTGGACACAGGTGTGTGTATATTAGAGCGACACAAATGAGTCCATGTAGTGGGGCGGGGGGAGGGAATGTGTGGTCCTGAGGCCGAATTCCTGTAGATATAATTTGCAGGTCACGAAAATAGTGAGTTGTGCCATCAATTTCTGGATCAGAACATGGGTGGTGAATACCGAGTGCGGTGAGAAGTCACAGAGGGAACAAACTCTAGTCAAAACAGTAAAAATGGGTGGCTTTAGCTACCTGAATATAAACTGAATGACACACGAGGACATGATTTGGAGAAACAATTTCTCAAGATCATGAGCTATTGGTTCATGGAACAGCTTGTTCTGGAAGAGGAGAGGTGACTCGTGACCTAATTCTGACTCATGCACAGGAGTTGGGCCAAGAAGTAAGGTGTGACTGGCCACAGATAACAGTGACCACAGATAATTAACATCCTTGCAGATGCAATCACACCAAGAGTTAACGCTCTGAGGATTTTTTTCAAAATGAGGAAGCTAGTAGAAAACAGCCTGAAGGACAAAGTTAGGAAGTGAAAATCCATAGGCTCAGCTTGGAGACTGCATAAGATACTTTATTGGCGTCAGAGAAGGGCTGAATATTCCCTACAAATAAGGAAGCAAAGGACAAGAAGTAAACAGTACAGCAAGATGGCAAGGTACAAGGGTTGATTCAAGCCAAGTATCCCTGAGAAAATGGAAATCCAGACTGAGTAATGATGATAGAACAGAACGTAAACTTTGTGAGGTTAGGTGTAAACTGGAGTTGAAGAGGAAATGTGCAGAACAAAGAGCCTATGACTTAAAGAGAAATGACAAGAAATGAATTCAATATCTGGGAACTAGAAAGCCCCATGGGAGACTCAGTGGAGCGCCCAGTCCATAGATCACAACCAGGGCAGTTACTGTTTGTAGGTGGCAAAGGTGAGACGCTGACAGAACTCAGGTGGCATTGTTCTAACAGCTTGAGAAATGATGGTGCAATGGGGATGTGTTACTTGAAGGGAATCCCTTGCCTCTTCTTAGCCTAGTGAACTCTGCCCTCTAGAGCTGGGTGCGGAACAAGGGGCTGTGATCAGGGTGAAGCAGGGAGGCGGGTCTTTCTGTACCATGCGCAAGAGTGTCTTATCGTTCTCTGTATTCATGGTACCTTGGCAATGGCGGTCATTTGCTTGGTGCTGGTCGCTGACCGTGGTAAGCAAGAGAACCGTAACCCACTGTTGCAAGATCTTGAAAATGAAGAAAGGGCTTTGTTTGATATCTCTGTGTGCTGCTTGAGCAGTACTCCAGGAACAAAGGTGGACCCCAACCTCCCATTCCTCGCAACTGGACGGTATAATTCACTTGGGGGTGCTGAAGGAGCTCAAGAATAGTCGTTACTCAAGCAAAACTTCCATTGGATCGGGCTGAGACAGCTGGAACGGATCATTAAAATAGCTACCGTGCCAGTACACCAACGGGTAAGCAATGTTGAACCATAGTCAGCATTACCAAACCAAAAATCATGAGGCAGACACCGCTGAAATCATGAGATTTTAAAAATAATAGATTTTGGATTGTTTTAATTTGCCTTCTGACTTTTGGGCCTTTAAGGTTCATGTAGTCAAGCCTTTCTCTGGAAGTGTGAGGGCTAGAAACTTAACTACAAAAGCTGAGATTCTCATGCAATCACATGATTCCAGGAGCTGGGGATTTAAGATAGCATGATAGAGTTGACAATACTGCATATTTTATGGGACTCAAAAGTGACATAAAAACTATAGACCAAGGAGCTGTATATCGGTACTAGAAAAAATATTTTTGTGATGAATTAACTAGTGTGTGTCTCCCTTCTACTTTATGGAATCAAAAACGTTCAGCTATGGGTCATAGCCCCTCTGCTGCTGAGTGCTAAAGGAGATTTTCTTTCAGGTTAAGTGGTAGGAAGGGATCTGTGTTTTTGGATTAAGAGGATCTGAGTGCTAGCCCCACTACTGCCTTGAAGTTCTGACTGGCTGGGGCGTACAGCAATGTGACATTTGTGAAGTCCTAAGTGACCAGGGATTTGTTATAGTTATATGTTATATGTTAGAGAATAAACCAGCCCAACTGGGTCTGGAGCTAGGAGAATGCTTGGAGGAGCGGGGAGGAGGAGAAGACAGCTGGGAGAAGAACAGTTCCAAGGAGTGGGAAATTAGGTGGAGGAGGAGATATTTTGAATGACTGTGGACTTCATGGATGACTAATAGTCAAACCTTTGCCTTCTTATGAGGATTGATCTTTATTTATTGTTTGACCTCTGAATATATACAAAAAATAATAGTGAAAAGAAGGCTCCTATGTACTCTACCCCATCATTCATCAACAGGGGGTTCCATGTGAAATTAAAAGCCAACAGACTGGAAATGGATCCCAGCGAATACTCTTTTTCATAATGTACGATTAAACCATGAAACTTGCTGCCATGGGAGATCATTGAGGCGAATAACTTAGTAAGGTTAAAAAAATAAGAGTAGCACTTGCAGAAGGGGATAATCAATCTTCATACTTCAGGGCATCGTCTGATCACCAGCTGGGATCAGGTAGAAGTTCCCACTCTCCTCATGGGCGAGTATGACCCAAAGAACTGTAGCAAGAGGGTTTTACAACTTCCTCTGGGGCAGCCAGCATGGGACACCTGGAAGCAGGACACCTGGCTTTGGGGACCAATGGTCTGCAGTGTCATGGTGATTCCTCTGGTTTTGAAACTTTTCATAGGGCTGTTGAGCTTCCTCTAGGCGAGGGGTAGGGCTCTTTGATTTCCTTTAACCTGGCAGTGCCTAACGTCCTTGTTTTTCTCATGATTTTTCATTTAGAAGAGGTGCATGGGGAAGGATTGCTTTTTGTTAATGCTCCCCTTCCCTCGTTCCAAACACAAAACCTAAAACCACCATGCAAGGAGATTAGCTGCCGTCAGATCTAATTTGCCAGCCACCGTCCACCTAAATCCCAACAGATGCGCAAAGCTTGGAGTCCGAGCTTCTGTATTTTTCCTGTCAGTCACTGCCTTGGCTGCAGCTGGCTACGCAGAACAGAGAAAGCTGCAGGTGTGATTTGTTCTCATTTCTCCGCCCCCCTCTCTGCCTCGCTCTTTCTTTTCCCAGCTACCTTACCCGTCCACCTATCTGATCATCGCATTCAAAAATGAAACACAGCCTCAGACCCCGAGACTCTTCTGTATCTCTCTGATGCAGGCTTAGTTCAGAGCTGGGATGTTTTGGTGGGTGGGTGTTTTTTGTTTTTGTTTTTTGTTGTTAATGTGACCACTTGAGACTGAGGAAGGAAAAATGAAAAACTATAAAGGAACCAGCAAGCTTCTTCCTCCTTTTCTGTCTTCCCTCTCTAGAGGATTAAGCCAAAAAAAAAAAAATGTCTGCAGCTTTCTGTTGACCCTGCATGATGGCATTTTTGTGCTCTGTGTGCTGCCTCTGCTGCTGATTGCTATTCCTGGCACAAACACGCGCACACACACTCACCACACACAACCCTAGCATAGATCACACAGGCGAGGCAAGCCTGCTACCCACTCAATAATAATAATTAATAATAAAAAGACACACGTTGTCACTAGCCCCTCTGCATCTCTGGCCATCCTGTCCAATGACCTGACATCTCTATCGAGAGATCGGACAAACCACGCTCTCTGCCTTTCCTTTCCTTCCCCTCCACCCCCAACCCTCACCTCTCCCCTAGCTCCACCAAAGCACCCTCCTGTCTGGTGTAGCAGCCTGCAGCCAAACCCCCCAACCACTCCTACCACTGGCATTAAATTTTCAGGCTGGATGCTATAGGGCCGTTTCTAATTACCTTATATCCCCTAGTGGTCCATGAATAATGGCTACTGAAGGAGCTTAGAAGGGTTGCTGAGAAGGAAAGCAAAAAAAAAAAAAACCGAAGTGTGCTATTTCTCACATTTTTTTTTCCTAAGGATCTAATCTGGCTACTGTGTTCTGGAAGAGGAGGAGGAGAGAGAAAGACAGCACGAGAGAGTGAAAGAGAGAGAGAGGAGCACAAGAAACATTGCAGGTATTGTTACCAGCTACATCTTTGTGCCTTTTTTTACTGGAGGGTCTGCAGAATGTTCTGTGGGAATTTCTAGCGCTTTTTCCTGATTTATTTTTCTCTCGTGCAACTTGCTGCCCTTTCCAATTGAGACTACACCGTACGTTTCTGGCATTGCCGAGTTTGTCTGTGTCCTGCTTGCAGTGTTTGGGGTTTGGGTGTTTTTTTTTTCTATAATTAAAAAAGGGGGTTGAATTTGTTGCAAATTTCTAGTGACTTTATTGGTAATGGGCGTCTGAACAAAGATACAGCTGAGACTCCAAATATTTGTGTGTGTGTGTGTACACGACAGAGATTTCTTCATGTCACTTGTCTCACCCCCCACTTTTTGGAAGTTGAAATAATAATAAAAGCTGGGGGTTATAGATGAATATGGGAACGAGGTCTGTCAAGGAGGTTTTTTTTAGTGGTAGAGTTATTCATGTGCATGTTTTTCTACTTTAAAAAGTTCCAGCTCTGATGAGCCCCAGCATCCCACAATCATTGCTGTTGTCTTTGTGTGCGAACCCTGATTTGATTTGTTGTCTTTCGTTGATTTGGTGTGTATCAGGCGCGCCTGCCAGAAAAAAATTGTTCTAGCCGAGATATGAGTAATCCCAGGATTTGCACATCTGGCTGGGTGTTCGGAAACCCCCTCCGTGAGACTTTCACATGCTCTCCTGCTCCTCCTTTCCCATGGCAAATTTATACAAAAAACGTCCATTGTCATTAAAAAACAACCCAAACAACCAACTCACAGCCCCCTTATAGAGATTTCACTTTTCAGAATGTGTATGTGAGAGAGACGGAGCGAGCGAGCTTTTGTTTTAAATAAAGAAATGGCAATGATTGAAAACATATGAATAGGATGCAATGCAGAATGTGTGTGTATGGCGCGGGGGGGGAGGGAGCAGGGGGTTGGAAAAGTGCTTATACTACAGAAGCAGCGCTTGAATGACCGTGTAGTACATGACAGCCAAGGGGGGCTGTCCATTCTCTATCATTACTGAGCAGCTCACAGGGGCTTGCGTGTGTGTGGAATGGAATTTGATTTTTTGAATGCAAAGAATGATTTTTGCAACTGTCGAACTAGCAGAGGAAAACTGGAACTGAAGTGGTACATGAAATCAGATCCATTCAAACTTTACTGGCTGATATTGTTACAAAGCCAGCTCGTAGTAATTGGAGGAAAAAAAAAAAAAAAAAAGCTAGAAGAGAGAAATACGTGAAAATTGGGAACCAAAAGTACAGCGTGAGCCCATGGACTTTGAAACCTTATCAGCCAGAGAAAGGTGGTGATTGAGATGCTAATACTGAGACCGTATCCAAGTGTGGCCACCGTTCTGGATTTTATTTTTGTGCAGCAATAAAAATCTGTTAAGTGCCTTGGGAGGGGTGAACTCCTTGGAGCACGTCTTTCAAAATAAAATAAAACATTCCTACAAGGCTCTGCCTGCTCCCCCCACCCACCCCCCTGCTTGTTTTGTTTGTTTGTTTCCAAGGGGAGAAGAGTCTGGGGGTTGGGCAGGGCGGGGAGAAAGCATGGGGGCGGAGAGTCGATTTAAATTGGACTTAATGGATTCCCAGGGCAGCTCTTTTAGATGAAAGTCAAAATAAGAGCCAAAGTGAATCTCAGCAGACCTGTCTCTTGCATTAAAGATGCAGCGTTCCTCCTCTTTCCCCTCCCTTCTTTTTTTTTCTTTAAAAGGAAAAAAAAAAGTGTTAGCCGTACAGAAGAGAGTGGAGTTTCTAGGCCTATAATGAGAGCTCTAATTGAAGAACTTACAGCCTCTTGGGATAGTCTTTACTGATCACTGCTTTTGTTATTCCTGCCTCAGTCTGGGTTTGGTTTTTTTTTTGGTGTGTGTGTGACAGACACGCGCTATTTTTAACCCCCCCACTTTGGCCCCTGGCAGGCAAGGTGCCCCCGTACACAGCCAGGGCATCTCCTCAGTGTAAGTGGCCCAGTACGCAGGCTATCTTCAATTTGGGTAGGCTTGGCGTTTTCTGACGGACGCACCACGGTCAGCTACGAGACGCCCTGGTAAAATAACTCTGGGATTCAAAGGGTTAAAAATAGGCTATCTCCGTGTCTGAGTATCCTTCAGGCTCCGTGGGACACTGAGGGCCAGGTTCTGATCTCAGTTAGAGTGTCGTCACTGAGGTCAGGGTAACTATGATGAGACTCGAGCCACGGGCCCCTGCTATATGCACGCACCCTTTCTGAGGCGGAGCAGTGGAGGTGACTGTAGGAGCTGGGACCCAAGCGGTAGCAAAGCTTCTATTGGATACATAGGCTCAGATCCTCAGCCTCACCAAGTCTGCTTTTCCCCAGTGGAGCAGTGCAAAGCAGACTTAAAGTTCTCCTAAGCGGCCAGCTGAGGATTCCCCTTGCGTTCAGGAATTCACCAGTGGCATAGAGCTGGCACAGCCAACTGCCAGCATAGGAGGCGTGTCAGGGGTGCGACTGGGGAATGGGAGTGAGGCCGGAGTTGTGCCGCCATCCCGGGGGCTATTACGGCTGCAAGCAAACTGTAGCAGCCCTGAGACTGCTCTAAAGTTGTGTCAATGGCCAAACTGGCCCTGGGCTGGCCCCGGGATTGGAAGGGGGAGCAAAAAGTTGGAGTACAGCCCCCTTTGCCCCCTTCTCAGGTTCTGCGCTGAGCAGAGATCAGTCACCGCTGGGGCGAGGGGGATCGAGCCCATAATGTAGGACTCGGTTCACTGTTTCCTTTCTCGCTGTGATCTCTTCCTCCCATCTAATAATATCTGCCCCTTTTGGGGGGAGTTGTCTCTAGGGGATTGGAGGACCTCTTGAAGAACCATAGACACCACTCCTGCCCCTGCTGTGAGCACATGCCAGATCTCTTTTGCTGCGTGGTCATATATTTGTTTGGATTAATTTAAGGGGTCTTCTGGGAGTATCCTTGTCCCCGCCAATGTGATTCTGTCCTTCCCCCCGTGCTCCTGGTGTCCCTCACCCAGGCACTGCTTGACAGCCAACTTGGCCAATGAGGAGTGTACAATGGGATCCCCTAAGATGCCTAGTAATGCTGCTCCTTAATCAACTAGAGATTGCTTCTGAGTCTCCATAGCATTTGCATCCCCTTTGCCACTCTGGGTAAAAACGGGACCAAATCTGAGAGCTGAACTGGCATCTCCTGAAGAGCAATGCAGACCGCAATTACTAGGCTGGTCGGGTTGTGTGTGGCAGAGGGGCTTGCCTGATAAGGCTCCTAGGTGTGCCAGTTCTTAAGCCCCACTGACTCACTCCGCTTTTGTTCCTCTCCCACCACTAGAAACCTTTTGCAGCTCCAATCAAGATGTAGATTTAAAAATCAGGAGAGCAATCGGCTCTTGCTCCGTGGTATTTGCAGTTTGCAAGGCTGCAGACTTACATAATACAGGGAGAAGGGGAAAGGTTAGTGCTTAAACGCTTCCTTAGAAATACCATCGATAGGTAGGTTTAGAATGAAGGGAAAGCAGTTAACCTAGACTTCAGCTCACTTAAAGAATTGCATATTGACATTCACAGTGATGCATCAGAAACTACAGAGTCTATATCATTGGTTCCTCTCCTTCCATTACAGGGTGTCAGAATCGTGGAATTGGGTTTCATTTCAGGCACTGCTGTACAAAATAATACTACTAAGTGCCTGTCATGTGACAATCTCAAAGCATTTTGCAAAGACTAATGCTGTGTCTACACTGCAGCTTATGTCAGCTTATGTTGCTCAGGGGTGTGAATAAACCACCTCCTTGAGGCAGACAAGTTACACCGACATAAACACCAGTGTGGACAGCGCTTCTCCCACCAACATAGCTATGCCTCTCGCGGAGGGGCTTTTATTATGTCGATGGGAGAGCTGTCTCCCATAAGCATAGAGCATCTTCACCAGATATACTGCAGCACTGTATGTGTAGACATGCCCTGAGCCTCTCAGCCTCCCTATTAGAGTTCTACTCCTTTGACTCGGAAGCAGGAACTCCACTTTTGTGTCATCACTATAGAGCTCCAGTATAGGAAAACCTCTAGTTGGGCACCTGTCTGACATTGCCTGCGGGGATTGCGTAGGCATGTGAGCTACAAGAACCTGTCCTTCAACAGCTCTTCAGCTTTTGATTGTCTTTTGATTAAGGCCAAATTTGAGTCAATGGCTAAACTCCCATTGACTTAATGAGTCCAGTGTTTGGCCCCAGTGTCTCTTGTGGTTAATGCACGGAGAGGAGGCGTCTGAACTCAGACCTTCTGTTCCTGGCCAGGCCACTGACCCTCTGGGTGATCTTCAGCGACTTGCTGGGTCGCTGTGTGTCTCAGTTTCCCCATCTATCAAATGGGCATTGTAGCACCTAATTAGGCCCGAGGTAGGCAATACATGTTTGTCAAACCCTTCGAGAACTCTTGAGGAAAATCCCACAGAAGGGCAGACTGTTCGGATAAGAAGACTCCTTTCCCCTTCTGCTACTTTCCACTCTCTCCTCTTCCCTAGCATCTTGAGAGCGTCAGAAAAGCACAAGCAGGATGAGGCCAAGAGGAGAAAGCTTCTTGTGGCTTAAGTGCCTCTCCCTGATTGAAACGGGGGTGGGGGGTGTTGGAGATAGCCAAGCTCCTGTCACTGGACCAGGACACGTACTGCTCCCCCCATGAAAGTGATCGCTAAAAGCCAGCGTTCCAGCAGTCCCAGCCTCTTACAGCAGCAGCACTCTCTGAAGGCTCGCACTCTGCCGCACAGAAGAAAACAAGTGAGAAGAGTGGGAAGGAAAGAGAGAGCCTTTGCAGCAGGCAGTCAATAATTGTAGTCAGGCAGTGCCTGTGAAGTTCCCGCATCACACTTTCACTGAGAGAGAGAGAGACGTTGTCCTAGGCTCCGGACCCGTGGAATAGGCGGAGGATGCAGCAATTGCAAAGGATGTGATGCTGGCCTCTAGCTATGTGTGCTCCTTGCCTACAATATGCTTGAGTTTCCTGCTGCGTTACTTATGACTTGATGTAGGTGAACCTTTCAACTCCCTGTCCTTGGGGAACAGCCAGGCTGCAAGGAAGGTGTCAACAGCCTTTGCATCACAGCTGGGGGAAAAAAGGTTTCTCCTTTCTGCCCTCTACCCCCCTCCCCCTGCCCCTGTGGAAAAGGTGATCTTGAATGTTTAAAAAAACAGAACAAAACACCTCAAGTCTCCCTTATGTGTCCCAGTTGTAGCAAAAGCCAAGGCAAAATATCAAGGAGTTTTTCCTTTTATGCAGTGTTTGAGATTGAAGATACACTAGTGGAAAGGGGAAGACCAGAGCAGCAAGGCAAATGGAAATCTTAAAGGAGATTCTTTCCTTTTTGTCCCCAAGGAGATCAGCTCAGAAAATGATCCACCTGCTAATTAAAATTATTATGTCTTGATTGAGACATTCTTGCTTATATCCCAGTTGCCTACAAGAAGTTCGGGAGTGGACAGAGAAATTCCTATCATATATCTAGATGGATGGATATAGAAAATAGATAGATAATCTATCTATTTAATCTAATCACAAGCATAAAAGAAATAAAAACATGGAGGGTGCCATATTTAAAATATCTATATCTATCTATATATCTATCTTTTAGTAGCATTTGGTTATATATAAAAAGATTATACATCGTTCTCTTTAAAGAACAAGCCAAATCCTTCTGTTGAAGTCAGTGGAGATACATTGGAGATTCATTTGGCCCATTGTGTAGTGTTTGGTATGTAGGGACTATGCTGTAGCACTGCCTTATTTGAAACAAGAGTTATTCAGATCCATTTGTGGTGGCTGCATGATACCCAAGTGGGTGGGGAAAGCAAAAATCACGAATGGTTATGTCACTGGGGCTAAAGCAATGTAAATATGCATAAATATGTCAAGCCATGCATGATTTACATCACACCTGCCAATGAGAATGTTGTAACAGGGTAGATTTATATGGGGTGGTGAACAGGGGTGTGAGTGTGTGTGAGTGAAAGTGAAATTTGTTCCATTAAGGGACCTAACTTTGCAGTCCTGATGCAAAAAGAACTCCCATTGAGTTCAAAGGGGTATAAGGTCATGCCTTATAAATGTGGTCCAAATTCAGTCCTGGTGCAAAGAGGCTAAACTCTGGTTAGCCCCAGGTTTTACTCTCACATAAAACCTGAGCTGAAACAGGGCTGGTGTCATTTTAATTTGGAATATCATCTTCAGCAAAACCCCTGGAGTTTTGGGGGTTATTTTTTGCTTTCTTACAGTCAGACTTTGCTTCCTTCCCTTTAACTGCATCTCCATTGTTAGTCACTGCTTGATGTCTCACCAGGGGATACCTTTTTTGCTGCATTTATGGTAATGGCTAAACCTTGCTGTTGTGCTCACTACCTGTGTTTGTGTAGTCCCAGCTGTTGGATAGTAGGAGAACTTTAAATATTGTGCACCTAGTTTTCATGTATTTTAAAAACAGCCCCTTTCCAGCACTCTGGTAGTATAAAAGGGCCTTAAAGTGAGTGTAAATACACCGGCAGGGCACTGCCCTTAGGCCTGATCTACACAGGGAAATTGGCCAGAATCCCTATGGTGGAATAAGGTATTCCAGAATAGCTCCTTGTGGGGCCGCGTGTGGACTCTATCCAGAATAGAAGGTCTGAAAGAGACAGTCCAGTCCATGTCCCCATGTAGACAAGGCGTTCTTGCAAATGAAAATTTAACACTACATTCAGTAGACAAGAACAATTGCTTTAAAAATGGTTCTGCCTATTGACTGCTAAAATTAATGCATCGCTAATGTTCTAACACCTGGCTTATTGCTGAGATGGGGGGAGGGTCATGATTTAATCCTGTAATACTGTATCCCTCCCCATGACTGTTGAGATATAGGCCACAGAACACTGTATTCACCAAGTAGCGTGACCTTCACCACGGCTCTTACTATATAAACTACAGAACTGCATAGTCCTATAAAACCATGTCCTTCACCATGACTATTGCTAGATGATCTCTAGAACAGTATAGTCTGTAATACTATGGCCCGTCACCAGGACTGTTGCTGTATGCGCTTGAGAAAAGTATAGTCCTATAATACCATGACCTTCAGCGTGACTATTGCTATATGAGACACACAACAGTAGAGTCCTCTAATACCTTGTAATTCACTGTGACTATTGTGTTGTGATCCACAGAACAGTCCTGCCCTGTATTATGTTGTGTCAGATTTTAAGACTGTTTGGCGTTAGCATCCTCTCTATCTGTTGTCTGGCTTCTGAGCAAGGACTAATGCCACTGGGGAAAAAATGTGAAACCAAGCAAGGAGCTGAAGAGAAAATGGACAAGAGATAAGAGAGGATACGGGAAAAGGGAGAAGACCAAGAGAAGACGAAAGAAAGTAGGGAGAAATAAAGCAATCACTGACAGGGAAGGAAAAGAGAAATGAAGGCCTTGCAGAACTGATGCCCATGAAGAGACCCCAGTTTGGTCCAGCTCAGATCTGATGATGCTGGATTTTGGAGGTGGGGGTGTAAATTTGAATTAAGTGAGGAGATCTTTAAGGCTTCAGTGGGAGTGTAGAGATTGATCTACTTGAAATCAATCTGGGCACCTACTCTGTAGTGAAAAAAGAAATTTTCCCCTGCAGATGTTAATAACATGGTCCGATGGAGTTGTCTCCCTTCTGAAGCCAGAGAAAGGGTATAATCACTGCTATTCGATATGGGTAGTTGTAGACGCCTCATCTGTGCATTGGTGCCATTTGTTATTGTTGTTCTATTGCAGCAGTGCTGTGAGGTCCCAGTGAGGATGGGGGCCACATTGTGCCAGGTACTGTACAAACACATACAAAGTGCCCGGACCCAGAGAGGTTACAATCTAAGAAGCAAAGCAGAGGACCAAGGAATCATAGATTAATCACAATAGAGGCCACAGTGAGGCATTTAAGCGGTTTTATGGCTGTTTCATATGAAAATTAAGCGAGCCCTGTAATAATACTGTAGAAATGTCTTCCCTCCCTTTATCTTTGCTCCTTGGGCACGCAGGATATAGTACACCAAAGTGATACCCTGTAGGAGGTTGTGAACATGCCTGTTTCCTTCGGCTGAATGCTGCTGTAACATTTAGACAGCACCTTTCACACCAAAGGACCACTTTCGAAACTTTTCATGTGCAAGAGACAGTTACCCCACTGCTTAAATGCATCTGCTTCTTGAGTGGCAACAGACACTGTTTAAAAGCTCATAACAACACTGCTAAACAAAACAGGAAGTGAAGAGCTGTATACCCCATTGAAACTGGGGGTGGGATTTAGGTCAAGTCAGTAGTGGCTTGGGCTCTGAATGTACATTCTGCGCTCAATCCTGAAAGATACTGACTGCTGCGTCACTCCCTCAACTCCAGCTGATTTCAGTAAGGATTGAGAGCCTTTAGCACCTTGCAGCAGTGATTGGTGGGGGGTGGATAGGGATGAGTTCCCATTTAAGTGCATGGCAAACCCCGCTGACTTCAATGGAGCCGGATCAAACCCTGAATGAGTATCCAGCACCCAGCAGGTGCCAGCTCCATCTGCAGCATTTGAGAGCTGAATTCTAGGAGATTCACAGATTAACTGGGCTCTCTTGTGTTTGCATATATTGCCTGCATTATAAGTGAAATCCCTACCCGAACGCCTCAGGCAGAGAAATGGATGGAGTATGTATTCGATAGAAAGAAGGGGGGGGGGAATTCCTCTGGCTGGTTTTCTAGCAGTGCAATAAATGTAAAAAAAAAAACCCCATGCATGTAAAGAAGTAGGGGCCATACTCCGTGCAGTCGTTTCAGGAGCTGATCTACTGTGAAGATGTAAAGGGTTCTGTGATGCCTCCGTATTAGCTGGTTAACCCTACCCCTTAAATATAAATATCAGGGTGGACAGTGAAGCCATAAGGAGGCTCTGTTGTATAAATTTGCTTTTTTTTTTTTTTTTTTAATGTTCTGAAGTGGATGTATTGCACTGTACATTTTTTTTCCACTTTAACAAACTGCTTTAGTTAATGTGTGGGCAGAATGTAGATGTTCTTGTAACCTTTTGGTAAAGAGACAAAGAGATATAAAAGGGTCCCAGGAGGGAACAGGGTTTTGCAGTCACTGTAATGTGGGCTGTGAGGACATAGCATACCAATGGTCTTACTCTGAAAGAGATGCTCTCCCATTAGATCTCCCTTGATAAAATCCAAAACAGAAAGTCATAGTGCCAGGCCCTCTGGGAGGTCTTTAAGGTGCAGCTGTAGACACCCAGAGCAAGCAGCTGAAGCCCAGCTGGTGACGGGATTCTGTTGATGTTGGTTTGTTTTTGTTTCGCTGGGTTTTCTTCGCAGGGGACATGATGCAAAGCCATCAGGAGAGATTTCAATTTGCAGGAGGAGCCAGGGATGAATGAGTCCAAGATAAGAGACATTTGTGGGTCTTGGAAGGGAAAGTTCACAACTGTTCGCAGGAGGGACTGCGAGATTGATTAGGAAGCACATTTTAGGAGCAAGCGTTTTCAGGCAATCTGCAGCGCAGCAGTTGGCATTTGAGATAAGGTTTGCAGGAGTGTTCGGAACAGCACCTAATAGATCAGGGAGAGGCGCGTATGTGCTCGTTTTCATGAAGGAGCAGGCTAGTTTCTCCTCTCAGTTACACCCATGTAAATCAGAAACGATTCCGTTGATTTCAGTGGCGTCACTTCCAGTTTACTCTGGGTGTTAATGAGAGCAGCATATGGTCCCATGGCTTTCAGAACCTTTTCCTTTTTCCCCTCCTCAGCAGCCTATGCCACATATCTGCAAACAGCTGTACGAAGAGCAGAGATCATTAGCTGGAAGGATCAGATGGGCTCATTTCTTAAAAGGATTGTCTGATTTCTCTATTGATCAGGTTGATTTAGAAGGGGTAAGTGGGTCAGGGGGTCATAAATTATCATTTGAAGGGGGCGGGGGTAGAGACTGTGCTGCACTTAGCCGCAGTGGTAAGGAAAGGAACGTATCTATTTGTAGGGACTTGAATGGTTGTACGCTGTGGCTGCCATGCAATTTAGGTCTCCTACACGTTTTAACTGGTGTTAAGGAACCGTATTTAAACTCCGTTAAACAGTGTTTTGGTTAAACTAGTTTCTGCAGTTTGGCTGGCCAAACAGACAGGGGAAAACGTAATTAGATTTGCATTTAGATGGGGTTTTAAAAGCCACTGTATTATAATTTTGAATGCATACGCTGTACACATAATGCACACGGAATCGTTTGCAAAATAACTCCAGCGTGTGTGAGCCATGAAGTCACATGCTGGGGTCTAACATTGCAGGAATTCCTGAGAGACTTGTGGTCTCTCCTTGGTCTCTCTTCCCAGGGAAGGAAGGATGATGATGTGGTTTACAGCAGCCAGGAGCACTACGTACTATCCCTGACTTTCCCGCAGAAACGTTTTGGGTGGTCTTGGGCAAATGACTTAACCGTTCTGTGCTTCAGTTTTCCTGGCTGTAAAATGGGGATAATCTTCATCATAGGTCTTAACAGTGTTGCCAACTCTCATGATTTTATTGCGGTCTCATGATATCTCACAATGTTTTTATTAAATCCCCAGCTCCTGGAGTCAGGTGATTACATTAGATCTCAGCTTTCATTTAAACATTTTTTTCTAGCGCTTAAGGTTGCAGGAAAAAGGTGGAAAACCCCAAGAGCTCAAAAACCAGAAGACAAATAAAAAGAACACAACATTTATTATATTGTAATAAAATCTCATGATTTTTTGAGCCAATTTTGTCTTTTGGCTTTGGGCCTGACTCATGATTTTTGAAGGCTGGGGACTGGCGACACTGAGATGATAGTGCGGCAACATGAATATTTGCAAATCGTGTTGAGATCCTCAGATGCAGAAGTGCAAAGTGTAATGATTATTCACTCAGGTAACAGCTACTGTAGTACAGGATGTCACAGACAGATTTCAATGACGTTACCAGGCACTAACGTATCTATATCTAGCTGTCTGTCATGTGTCTAGAGCAGCCATCATCACAGTATGTGGGCGAAGCCAATTCGTGTTCATTGCTTTTTCAGTGCTGGGTCCTGTGCCACTGAAGTTTTGACGTCAGTGTGATGAGAATCAGGGCAAGTGTTGCTGGAACGACAGTTGCGTGCGACTCTCTGGGTGATTAAAAATAAAGATCATCAGACGGGGCTTTGTTTTAGTCCTCTTCTGTATGCACGTTGTACAGCTTAGGTTACCTAGGGATGGGTGTGTAGTTTTTTCTTTGGCTGCGGTAGGTCTTTTGGGGTAGCAACCTGTAGTAGTTCAGAAGAGAAGGAAAAAAAAATGTGATGGGGCAAATTACAGCTGTTTCCAGTATTCCGCCACCATGGCAATTGTCTTCCGTAGAGGAGAGTTTTTTTGTTATAAATTCATAGATTTCCAAAGCCAGAAGAGACCATCCAGTCTGACCTGCTGCATACCACAGGCCATAAACCTTCCCCAAAATAATTCTTAGAGCAGATTCCATCTTGATTTAAGAGTTGCCAGTGATGGAGAAGCTACCATGACCCTTGGTAAGTTGTTCCAATAGTTAATTACTCTCACCGTGAAAACTTGACAACTTATTTCCAGTCTGAATTGGTCTAGCTTCATCTTCCAGCTCCCTTTCTCTGCTAGATGGAAGAGCCCATTAGCAAATATTTGTTCTTCAGGTAGATACTTGGAATCATGGAATCATAGGGTTAGAAGGGACCACAAAAGTCATCTATTCCAGCCCCCTGCCAGGATGCAGGATTTGTTGTGTCTAAACCATCAAAGACAGGTGGCTCTCCAGCCTCCTTTTGAAAACCTCCAGTGAAGGAGCTTCCACGACCTCCCTAGGCAGTCTGTTCCATTGTCCTACTGTTCTAACTGTTAGGACGTTTTACCTGAGATTTCATCTAAATCTGCTCTGCTGTAGTTTGAACCCATTGCCTCTTGCCCTGCCTTCTGTGGCAAGAGAGAACAACTTTTCTCAATCTTTGCTATGGCAGCCTTTCAAGTATTTGAAGACTGCATCTCCTCTTTTCACAGTTCCTTCAGCCTTTGCTTGTATGGCTTGCATTCCCTCCCCTTGATCATCTTTGTCGCTCACCTCTGGATCCTTTCCAGTTTCTCTACATCCTTTCTATACATTGGTGACCAAAATTGGACACAGTTCTCCAGCTGAGGACTAGCCAGCGCCAAGTAGAGCCGTACTATCACCTCCCGTGACTTGCATGCTATGTCTCTGTTAATGCAACCCAAAATTGTATTTGCTTTTTTTTTTTTTTTTGCAACAGCATCACATTGCTGACTCATGTTGAGGTTGTGATCCACTACAACGCCCAGATCTTTCTCAGCAGTCAGCTGCTGCCAAGCCAGTTATCCCCCATTCTGTATTTGTGCGTTTGGTTTTTCTTCCCTAAGTGTAGTTCCATATATTTGTCTTAGTTGAATTTCATTATGTTGTTTATAGCCCAGTTCTTCAATGTATCAAGATCCCCTTGAATTTTAGCTCTATCCTCCAAAGTGTTGGCAAACCTTCCCCCGCCCCCCAGCTTTGTGTCATCTGCAAATTTGATCAGGATGTTCTCTGTTCCTACATCCAGGTCATTAATAAAGATGTTAAATGACACCGGACTCAGAACAGATCCCTGTGGAACCCCACTTGAGACCTCCCTCCAGTCTGACATAATTCCACTAATAGTTACTCTTTGTTCTTCTTCGAGTGCTTGTGCATGTCCATTCCAATATAGGTATGTGCGCATCCCGAGCACAGTTGCAGGATTTTTTTCCCCTAGTGGTATCCGTTGGGTCACCTCCAGCGCCCTCTGGGGCCGCGCGCTCATAGAGCCAGTATAAAGGGCCCTGCCAACGCTGCTCCCCTTCAGTTCCTTCTTACCGCCCGTGACGGTTGCTGGAATCCCGCATTGCTCAGGCAATCTTTCTCCTAGTGTTTTTTTCTCAAAGGACTGGAGAGAGTGTGCCAGCAAGTTAGCGATCCCATTTCTCCCCGGGACCTGAACCTTGTCCTGGCAAAGCTTACGGGGTCCCTGGTCGAACCACTAGCAACGTGTTCACTGTTACACCTTTCCTGGAAAGTGGCCTTCCTAGTAGCCATCACTTCGGCCTGCCCCAATATATGGTGTTCTTCAAGGACAAAGTCCAGTTATGACCTCACCTGTCATTCCTCCCAAGGGTGGTGTCACAATTCCACTGCGGCCAAGCAGTCTCCCTGCCGGTATTCTACCCTAAACCGCATGTGAATAGAGAGGAGCAGCGCCTCTATTCGTTGGATGTGAGGCAGGCCCTGGCTTTCTACTGATAAAGAACCAGACCTTCCTGCAGACCCACCAGCTCTTCCTAGCGATAGTGGAAAGAATGAAAGGTCTCCCTAGCTCTGCACAAAGAATCTCATCATGGCTTACTTCTTGTATCCGGGCGTGTTACAAACTCGCTCCCAGCTAATCTAACAGCTGACTCCACAAGGTCTCAAGCCTCCTCCTCCGCCACTTCCCTAGCACAAGTCCCGATTCAAGACATCTGCAGAGCAGCAACCTGGTCTTCGGTTTGCCATTACACAGCAGGATAGAGACAAGGCCGGTTTCAGCTGCGCAGCCTTGCTGTCAGCCTGTCCTTGAACTCTGAACCCACCTCCTGGGCCACTGCTTGTGAGTCACCTCCATTGGATTGGACATGTGCAAGTCCTCAAAGACGAAAAACGGTTAGTAGCCTTTCCGTAACTGTTGTTGTTCGAGATGTGTTGCACATGACATGTCCATTCCAAAACCCATCCTCCATCCCCTCTTTTCATAGGCCGTTGGCAAGAAGAAACTGAAAGGGAGCGGGGTTGGCAGGGCCCTTTATACTGGCGCTATGAGCGCGCACTATCAGAGGGTGCTGGAGCTGACACGATGGATGCCACTAGGGTGGAAAATCCTGGTGACTGTGCTTGGGGCACGCACACCTACACTGGAATGGACATGTGTGACACATCCCGAAGAACAGTTATGGAAAGGTGAGTAACCGTTTTTTTGCGGTTGTTTAACCAAAGACTATGATCAGGTCACCCTTAAACCTTCTCTTTGGTAAACTATAGATTGAGCTCCTTAGGTCTGTCACTATAAGGCAGGTTTTCTAATCCTCTAATCATTCTTGTGGCGCTTCTCTGAACCCTCTCCAATTTTTCAACTTCCTTCTTGAATGGTGGACATCAGACCTGGACACAGTATTCCAGCAGTGGTCGCCCCAGTGCTAAATACAGAGGTAAAATAACCAGTTCCTACTTGAGAGTACCAGTTTATGCATCCAAGGATCACACATAGCCTCTGTTTGTCAGAGGATGGAGATGGATGCCAGGAGAGAGATCACTGGGAGCCCATGTTCAGCCCCTCAGTTCCTAGAGGACCATTTCACTTCGGTAGAGGATTGTTCTCTCCTACCACAATGCTTGTTGTGTGGGAGACTGAAGCTGTGCGTAGCCTGGTTCTAAGGTAGAACAAGTACATTTGTATGTTACAAGGTCTGAACTGTGGGGAAATGTTAAAAAAAAAAATTCTGGGATATGAGCCATCCTGACTGATGGGGTTTGCACCCGTTAGAAAACATCTTCGGAGCTTCCAGGAGGCCTGTCTTGTCCTGTTCTTGGTGTCCCTCATTTCTTGCTCCTGCAAAATATTCTGCAGTATAACACGTTCCAGGGAACACACTTTGGTAATGTGTAAACATTGGTGAGTGAATACAAAGTTCTTCAGATAATCACATTGGCCTGAGTCTTCCCCTCACACACGTCTCCCACCTTGGCCAGTGCACCTCCGTCCTGACTTGTGACAGCCCTTGTTAATCTTACCCCGCACCCCCCACAAAGCACTGCCATTCTGTCTCAATCCTAATCTGCAGCATCCCTGAGCCGCCAGTCCTGAAAACCACGCTGGGCTCTGCCAGTGCATCTCAATCTTGACCTTCAGCAACCCCCTACAATTCCCGTTTTCATGAGCGGAAGCTGCCAGTCATAGGAAATTGTGTGAAGATTCCCTGATGTGAATAAATAGGGACTAGGATAGGAACAGCCAACTCGTTATCGCTTGTGACCTGGCCCTGGCGTAGAACTCCGGGTGTTCAGATGGAAAAGGCCAGGGTGCCGACCCATTGCCCGGGCTCCCGGCCTCCTGGGGACTGTGTCTTTGAGTCATTCTGCCACGGGGCTGTAGAAATCTCAATGGGCAGTGCCATTCAGATGAGAGGAGAGCCTCTGACACACAACAAAGGGTCCACAACAGTGGGAGTCTGTAGCTTGGGAGATTGTGACAAGGGGAAAAGGGAAAGGGGCAACTTATGGTGCAGACGGTAGGAACGGGGAAGAAGGCGCGTTTAAGTGGTGGGAATGGGGGGGAAGACGGGGACTCTGGCTCAAGCTGTTCCTTTTTTCCCCCCAAGTGCCTCCCACAGCCAGATAGCTTTGTCCCCCCCCCCCCCCGTTTCATTTATTTTGTAAGTGGTCACCGCTGGCGCGCAGCCTGTAGACTGGAAATCTCCCCCGTCAATGTCACGCGTGCCAGCCCGTTCTTACGTGCCAGGATGCAACAGGAAGTGATGACTTGGTTTACTGGCCTTGGCTACCATTTTAGAGGAAAATATGGAGCGGTGGGTAATTATTTCTCTTTCTTAATTGAAATTTCAGCCTCAGTGACTTGCTAGAACGTGCGAGGGAAGAGGCACAGGCAAGCATGACATAAACGGAGGGCTGCGTAATGGTCCGAGAGGGAGAGGGAATTTATTGAATCCACAGGTGGGCAAACGATCTCATAACTCATGGGAGGGTACAGCCATTGCTGGGTTAGCCAGCCATTCCCTAATGAGGCTGCGGAAAAGGATTTCCTCCCCCAGCGGCACTGATGGTTTCCCGACATATCAGTCTTCTTCTTAGTATTATTAGTATTATTATTATTAATAACGTGCTGTCTTTTAATGTTTCAAAACAAAGGGTTGGGGGGGTTGTTTTGTTTTTTTGTGGGGTTTTTTTTTTTTTGCTTTGAATAGAGGGCCAATTAAATAAAATTATCATCTGAAGACTGCCACGACACCCCTTGATGACAGCCAGCAATCAGGTGTAGCACAGCATGGCTGATAAGGGCCAATCAAGACATACAAATGAGGTGTTGACATTCAAACAGCAGGTACTGTACCATATAGCATGAGCCTTGTTTGCTATCTGTCGAGATGGTGCAGAGCCGGGCATGGGGGAGACGGGGCTGTGAAAGGCAGCAGAAGGGAGTACGGACAGCAGGCGGGCTCTCGGTTTCTACTGGGGAGTGTTTATGATTAACGACAGTAGTACTAGGAAAGCCGGGCCGAATTAGGCAATCCTTAATCAAGTCAGTTGCTCACTGATGCCAGCGTGAGCTTGGCCCGATGGAAGGCTGCAGAACTTGGCCTTTGCACTTCTAGAGCCCAGTCCTTCCATGTGAGCGGAGCACGCTGGGCTCCTTTCAAGAGGCACTGAGGGCCAGACCCACAAAGGGACTTAGGAACCCAGCTCCCATCAGCCTAAATACCTTTGAGGATCTGGGCCTGAGTGCCTTGCAGGATCAGGCCCAGCTAGCACCATGCATCGGAGGATCTCAAAGAGTTAGACAAAGGTAAATTAGTAGTGTCTTCATGTTACAGATAGGTAAACTGAGGCATGGGGAGGTTAAGTTATTTGCATAATGTTATACCGTGCGCTGGCGCCGGAGTCATTGATAGACACCTGGCTCTCCAGACTCCAAGTCCTCTGCTTTAGCCAGTAGATTGGTTCTCAGCCTGGAGGTCTTGCCTTCCTGTGTGGCTAGCTGGGACAGGAATCCTGGCACTTTTCCCTTTGTCACATGGAAAAAGCAGAGAACCGCTGCTGTAGGTTACGCTGCCTCCATCTGCACACTCGGAGCAGACTCATGCTTGGTTAAACACAGCTCCATCATGGTTTCCTTGACCACCATGGACAGGGAGTTTTGGCCTGAGAACAGTGTTAGAACCATGGCAGATCATTTAGCGTGTGGGTTGGCTAGACAGGTTCTCCAATAAAAAACAAGTTCCTGTCTGCAGTGGTCAGGGAAACCATGGTAGAGCCCTGCTCGCAGCCGCTGTGTTTAAGCAGGACTGTAGTGAGCAGAGTGCCCATCCCAGAGTGGACAAGACCTTAAACTGCGTCTGGGAGGCAGGATCTCTCCACCTTTAGATGTTTGGCTGGAGTCCTTTGAACTGAGTTGGGTGGTCTCAGCTTAGCACCTAGTGTGGTCTCGCACTCCAGTTCCTAGCACATTTTTTGTCTGCGCCACGAAGCGGCTCCCTAAACATTGGCTCCATTATTCATGGAGGCCAAGATCCAACCCGTTTGCTAAGGGAGGAAGGCTGCTGCAGATCACCGTGACAGATTCTGGCAGGGTGAAACTTTACACAGTACCTCGCTGAGCTCACACCTTGCCAGGGCGAGTCCCTTCACCTCCGCCAGCACCACAGTTCACCAACATTTTTGAATAAAAAAAAAAAAAAAAAGGTGGGGGCGGGACGAGGGGTGCTAGTGACGGGAGGGACGCCGAGAGAATGTTGCAATAATGAACCGATTGAACCAGTTCAGAGACGGTTTGGAGAGGAGAAATAAGCTACATTTTGAACGACCTCATCAGCATTTCCTGTCTCACGGTGGAGAAATTGCATGTGGTGAAAGGCTCTAAAAATAGGATCAACAAACTTTTAACCACATTTGCAGATGCGAAGGTAAAGTCAGACCAACCCCGTAGGCACTGAAGCTGAAAAATAATCCCAGAGCCCTTCAGAAGTTTCCCCTCTCTCCCTCCCCAGCATCACCAGCGTTAACCCTCTGCAGGATGTAGGGGAAAGCATCCTGGTGTGTCTAAATGGGGACCAGGTCAGGACATAGCCCAGAGTAGAACTCGGGGTTTGCCAGCGGTGAGAGGTCACCACGCTAACCCGCTGCTCGTGCACCCAGCCTCCCGGGGACCATGGCTCGGAGCGTTTCGGCCGTGATCACAATGTGAGTTGAAGGCTCTGGCAAGACACAGCTAATGTGGAAAAAGGAGCGCGTGGCCCCGAGCTGGAGTGGTTGTGATGGAGACTGAGTGGAGGGCAGCAACCCCTGGATTAGCAGCTGGAATGAGTCTCTCCATTGCTGCACCGATCTCTCCTCGCTGTCCCCATTAAGTGTGCTCAGGAAGACATTAAGATCAGAAGCACGTACGGTGAGACTCTGTCTAACAGCACTGCTGACTGACCCTGATTTGTAGCAGGGCTGAACGCTGAGGCTGTAACGTTACAGCTCTTCCTGTAGTAATAGTGAGCGAGAAGGAGTCACATGCACACCCCTGCTTGAGAAAGAGAAGGGGAAAGGGAGGGGGACCGGACAGGTCAGCTCTGGGAAGCAGGGGAAATGAATACCGGGTGTAAATGAAAATCCAATATCTCATTTGTGGTACATTTGCTTAGCAAGCCACAGTGGTGCAACCGCATAAAAATAAAAAGTTGAGGGAGCCCAGGAGTGAGTGTGCATTAATTCTCCAGCCATACCGAGGGGGACCTCACAAAGTGGGGGGGCGGGGTTTGTCCCCCTCCCGCCCCAGTGGCTGTGCCAGTAGTAGCTCAGGACAATGACCTGGGTATCTGCAGGGCTTGGGGATAAAACCTCTCTAGCTGGGAAGTGATCCTCTGTCTCTCTAGTGCAAGCTGTCGTCCCTGCTCCCCCCCCCCACTTCCTTCCTTCCTTCCTCCCCAGCTTTCCTTGCTGCAGGATCAAATCAGCTCCCTACGTTAGGTTAGTTTCCTTCTGTCTCTTATTCCAGTCCCTGTTTTGGATTCCGTGCCAGGCTAGCCCTTTCTCGCCTCCTCTGAATGCTGCTTCACTTGTGGGGGCCAGTGGCTGTGGGGGTGCTGATAGCAGAGCCCTGGGGCCAGGGGCTTGTTTATTGCAGTGATGGGGAGAAGGAGTGTCAGGGAGATCCTCCATCAGAAGTGAAATTGTCATTGGCTCTGCTTGACCTACAGACTGTCTTTGGGATGCATGCCACAGCAGCTAGTGCTGTTTCTCAGGCGCTGATGGCAGGCAGCCAGCCAGCCGGCTTACCACACAGACCGACCCACTCACCTTCAGTCCAGACAAAGGGACAGCAGGCTCACCATCCACCCTACCGTTACGGTGAGCCAGGGTCATCACTCATTACTACAGCCCACCCGTGTGGGCAGATACAGCGCCCTCTTTTCTCTGGTCACACGGACTCCTTCCCCCCGACCCATTCCCCCAAATGATCTGCTTCTCTGCAATTCGTGTCGTTGTCTAATGGTAAGAACGAGGGTCTAGGACTCCGGACTCCTGGGTTCAAATCTCCGATTCCGCCATTGGCTCACAGTCCTGATCTTGGGGATGTCACATCACCTCGCCCTGCCTCACTTTCCCCATCTGTAACATGAGGGATTTTATGAGCCTTAATTTGTTACCACTGGGTGGCAGATGCGGAGGAAGGCCAAGCACTAGTATTTTTAGAATCAAAGCAAATATTAAGATCCTTTCATGGTGTTTTTGTACATGATGATTGCGTTTAGTACCAATTCAGTTTAAAACTTCCCTTTGCCGTGGTCGTGTTTGTCCTGCATTGGTTATGTTACAGTCCCTGCGTTGCTTTGGGGAAATGTACAGAGCAAAGTTGAGGCAAAACTAGCCCATTCCTGTGAAAGGGAGGGGGGGGAAATCCAGCGTTGTTGTTGTTTATGGAAGGGTGGTGAGAAATGTATTGCCCTTGAAAGGTGAGAGACTAGAGTACTGCATATGAACCATCTTCTGTTTATAATATCCACTTATCAGACACATGGACAGCACTTGCATGCCATTCCCATTAGCCTGTACAAAAGCAGGGCAGTGTTATTAATGGGAGTTACGCAGACACCCAAACAAAGAGAGCCAGGAAGAAGAAATCTTTAAACTTCCAAACCTGGAAGGGTGAATCTGACCATTGGAAAAAGGAGAGACCAGGAGAGAAAAACATTAAAGAAAAGAAAATTAGATTCCTCGGGTTACCTTAGTTACCCAGTTTCTAATGACTCCAGCTTCCAGGCACTCATCACCTTTTGTATATAAAGATTCTCCAGAGAGCTCTGGATCGCCCCATTAACAAGAGAGAGACCCTTGGTCGTGATTTCTGCCAAGGAATGGGAGGGGATCAAGGAGTTCTCTGTGGGAGAGGACTGCCTAGGAGGTTTTTAATAGTTGCTTTTTGTGAGATGGCTAGGGGGTAATCTATATCTTTCTCACAGTAATTGCCTCTCTTTACCTATCTTTCTCTCTGTAATTGCCTGCCTCGTTGTTGCTTGGGTTTGGAGTAGCTGTTGTCAGCCTTCACCTGAAACCTTGGATTATCAAGATGAAGAGGGGAAATTGTCCTTCGGAATTTTATTTAGCTTAAAAAATCCAAGCTGTGTAGTTATCCCAGAGCAGAAATTCAGGGGGCTGAGGTGGACCAACATTTATCCTAAAACTGCTAGACAAAAGAACTTCCGCTCTGCCTTGCTAGCTTCCTTATTCTCTAGTCCCGGTCGGTTTCCTTTTTAACAGTGTTGACGTGTTAGCTGGCCAAACAAGGAGTCAATATTTTGGCAAAAAGCATCACCTTTTTTGTTAGAATAATAATGAGGAGGGGGGTGAGGAAGGCAGACAAGCAAATCCGTTTTATCAGACACCGCATATTTTATGAAAGCACATTTCAGCTCTTCAGCTTTGGAAAGCTTTTCATACCCTTTAATTTTCTAATAAAAAGGAATTACGTTTGCTGAAAAGCCAGTAACAAGATTCACTGTCATTGTCTTTTGTACAGACCATAATTCCTGCCTTGGGTGCCTGCCTGGAGGGGAAGAATCCAGTTTGTGTGGTCCTAGGTGAAATCTCTCCAGGAAACCTTCCGCGAAGCAGGTGGGGTGGCTGACCAGGGGGAGCTCACCTAAGGGATAAAAGGAAGTTGACTAGTCAGTTTGAAACCTTGCAAGACCATCCCCTCAGAAGACAGTAATAGACCCCTGGGTAGAATAAGGTTGCTGTGGGCAGAAGCTAGGTTTAGGCAGCAGAAAAAGCTAAACTTCCTTCAGTAAATGCTTTGAGCTAAATTCTGCTCTCAGTTACACCAGACTAACCACAAGGAAACCCACTGGAGTCAATAGTGTTTCTGTGGATTTACACCTCCATCACAGAGATGGCCCTTGGTCTTGGTGCCCTAGGAAGTTACAAGGTATCTTTATCCTCTTCTCACTAGCAAGTATGCTGTCTTGGGGTTTTCCCTTGTGCAGTCTCAAGCGAGACGGAACGGATACCAGAGAATGTTAAGGGGTGACTTGATTACCGTCTGTAAGTACCTGCATGGGAACAAATATTTGATAATGGACTCTTCAATCTGGCAGAGAAAGGTATAGCGTGAGCCAATGGCTGGGAGTTGAAAATTGGACAAATTCAGACTGGAAATAAGGTGTAAATTATTAACACTGAGAGTAATTAACCATTGGAACAATTCACCAAGGGTCGTGGTGGATTCTCCATCGCGGACAATGTTTAAATCCAGATGGGATGTTTTTGTAAAAGCTAAGGAATTGCACTAGGAATTATTTTGGGGGCGCTCTCTGGCCTGGGTTACGCAGGAGGTTCAGACTAAATGATCACAGTGATCCCTTCTGGCCTTGGAATCTCCGAGTCTCTTCTGTGGCCATGCCCACCACTGTACCCAGCAACCCAGAATCCAAGACCCCCATCTTCTCTGTTATCCTTGTTACCAAAACAGCTCACTTGAAAAGCAGCGGCTGGTTCTCGGTGACATTCCTGCTCTTTAAACGAGGGTCTATTTATTATTATTTGGTTATTTATTTATTTATATGTATTGCAGTAGTGCCTAGACGCCCCGGTCCTGAACCAGGGCCTGACAATGCGAGGCACTGTACAGACACAGAACAAAAACACAGCCCTTGCCCCAAAGAGCTTTTGCCATTCTCTTTAGCCCTTTTCACCCCACATCTTAGAGCGTTTTGCTGATCTCTGTGGATTAGGTCCCTTAGTCCCCTGATCAATAAGTATTCTGTGGGCTGGGGAAACTGAGGCACGAAGCGGTCAAAGTGTCTTTCCCCACATCCAGTTGGTAGCGGAGTCTCGAATAGAACCCAGGCGTCCTGATCCCCAGCTCTGGCCGTTGGGATCACTTTCCTGCCCAGTTTTACACATAGGTTGTTTTTGGAACAAGATGATCATTCATTTTCTTTGTTGCCAAACAGCAAATAAATGGCTGCATGAGGATTATACTTCTCTAGCCCTGTCATCCTTCATGTTTATATAGTAACTACTAGAACACGTTGGCTCATTATAGATTTTTAAGGGACTTTGTTCCTTTTATTCCTATCTGGTGTCTCTTGACACAGGCTAATGTTGATAGCGTCTTTGCATGTGTGATATTACATTTCCATGTACATACAGGCAAATCTGTATCACACACAATATATATAAAATACTGTAAGGAGCAGGGTCAGCGCTGTGACCTTTATTATCTGGATGGAGACTTCTGGGCACCTCCAGTATTTTCCAGATTCACAGAAACATCTGTTCGTTCATCCTCTCCGAGGTGACAACCCTCCCAGTGCGCTGATTGTTTCAGATAAAGAGGAAGCCAGTCATAGCAGCCTGCTCTGATAGCATTCACAGCGTGGCCTGAACCGTGCAGCCGAGCTACAGGACCCGCTCAGGACTCTTCAGGAAGGCGATGGATGACGCACCCATCAGACGATTTTTGAGAAAGATGAAGGGAACAAAGACGGGAAGGGTTTTAAAAATACTATCTGCCTGGTGACTGGATTGGGAGATTCATCTCTGAGAGCAGTGCTGGACTCAGGTTTGGTGGAGCAAGGAATTCTGACCTTTCCCCCTCAGGGATGAACGTTTTCGACCACCAGGCCAGGCGCTACAAATGTCCACTTGGGCAACGAAAACTAGCAACCTTCGCTGTGTTCATGTGCTTGGCTAAAAAAAACCAGCTCCTGGCATACAGGCGCCTCGATCAGAGGGCACTTTGCACTGTGTTTAGGCCTAAGGATGTTGGTCAGTGGCATCCCAGTTAAGAGTTTCTTCTGTCCGAGCGAAGTGGGAAAGTAGGTGAATCAGCCAATTTATAACTGCCTGAAGTAAGATGTCTGAGGGGCAGTGAGTGTCGTGTCACCAGGTCTGTCTAGAGTAGGAAAGGAGGTTGTTTTTAAAGACATGTTAGCAAACCCGTGTGTAGACAGGGCAGGTTGTGTAAGTACACATTAGAAGTCATGGGTGACCTAGGTGCCCCTCCAGGTTGCCCAGTAGCAGCTAACACATGTTCAAACACAACTTGTCCTGTCTACTCTGGCATTTAAAATATGTTCGTTTTAAGGGGTGAGCTAACATTTTAAAAAAAGATCTCCTGTGTTTTCCTAGTCTACATATGGCCACTCTGTGTTCATCCTCTTAACTTTTATCATGGGTCCGTGGAAACTTGGGATTTCTCACTGGGGCCTGATTCTTATTTACATTAAGGTGCTATTAGTATAAATGCGGAGGAGGCCCGTTGTTTCTAGGAGACATTCATCCAGCTCACAAAACCATCCCAAAGTTTGGCCCAGTACCTAGTCTGCTCCAGGCTTCCCAAAATCTAGGAGAGAGAGAGAGTGTGTGTGTGTGTGTTGGGGTGGGTGCTAAGATCCATTAACAGAGCTGTGTAGGAGAAACCTGATTGCCATCTGCTTGGGCTCACTTTCAAGAGGTCTGCAGTTCCCTGAGGTTTTAAAAGAAGAGCAAGATTCTATTAGAAGAACAGGGAGCACACAGCTGAAGCACCGGGCCCATCCTCGGCGCTCTTTCCTTTCCAAGGGAGACTAGATGATATTGTCCCATCTGGGATCAGAAACGGCAGCAGGCGTTTAGACCTGTGAATGCTCTTCCCATTAGGTTTTGCTGAGACCCATTGGAGCCAATGGGAGTCCATCTATTCACTTGAGTGGGCGCTGGATGAGGCCATAAGGGGCGCCCTATCTTGAGGCCTGTAGAAGAGTAAGGCCTGGGGATAAATGAAGATTGCCGTGGATTTTCCCCCTGCACAGAGCAAGGCACCGTGTCTGTAGCCTGCGGGCAATGGGAAACTTTAAACTAGAGCCGCCAGATCGTGAACATTCATTCAAATTCTGAAAAAAACTAGTCTCACCATGTTTGTTTCCCCCACTATCAGCTCAATCCTGCAAGGTGCCGAGCACTCGGGCCCGGATCCAGCAAAGTGCTTAAGCTCACGTTTAACTCCGAGGGAGTGGTCCCCCTGAGTTCAGTGCCACTGCTTGTGCTTCAATTTCAGCACACACATATCAGTACTGCCAGCCTCAAGCATGCAGAAATCCAGAGCCAGGCTTCCAAAATCATGAATTTGCCTTAAAAATCAGAAGCTTTAAAAAAAAAAAAAGACTTCGGGGTCCTTTTATTTGCCTTCTGGTTTTTGAGCCTTTGGGGTTCACATTTTCCAGCTTTAACTCCACAACCATGAGAGCTAGAAACTTACCTTTTATTTGTTTTTTGTATGTTCGATTGTTTTAAACGAAAGCCGAGATTCTGCCTTGTCCACTGCGCTCCTGGAGCTGGGGCTATGAGAGAACCATCAAGTATCACAAGACTTGTGATAAAATCACCAGAGCTGGCAGCTGTGATAATTGCTTTGCTGGTTTGGGGCCAAATCGCTCAGCACCGCACAGGATCAGGGACCTGTTTGTGAGCACTGATGCAGACGGATTAGTTTGGGAAATGGTTGTGCTTCCTGGGTGAAATTCACCCCAGCACAGAGGCCCTGCCTATTGTGAGGGCTTCCGAAGGACTTCAGTCGTGCCTGGTCTCTCTGCAGGCCCTCTGCACGGGAATGAGTTTCATCTCGTATGAATGCCCCATTCACATGAGTGAAGAAGAGGAGTCATTCCTCACTGTTCGCCATTTGTTATTCTCCTGTTCTAAAAGTGTCGGTTGCCCTATCGGGGAGCAGAAACCATGCAGCGTGATCAAAGTGACCAATCGCATGCCATGAATAACAACTAGCAAACAGTTTGCAAACCATCCCATGGGCGGAAAATTGTTCATCCAAACCATTTGGCAAATACAAACAATGAATGCATTTGTGGCAATCAGGATCCCGCCACAAACAGGAAAACAGGGCTAAATTGTCAGAGAATTTAGTCCCGGTACCTTAAACCCTTAAGCCCTTTTTTAGCATAAGCTTGTTTTTCTGAAAATGAGTATTTTTCTGGTCCCTCCCCGCCTTGGGGATGGAGGGAAGAGATCTAATGGTCAGCTCCTGCTTTCCTCCAAAGTTTTTCATCTGAACCTCAAGCTTGCTTGCTTTCCTGGGTAGGGAAATAAGAACCCAACAGAAATACATATCTTTTCTATTTCCCCCCCTTTCTCATTTTCATTCTTACTTCCCAGATGGTTTCCAGGGGTTTAGCATTTTCAAAGCTTTCCGTAAATGCGTCTGACAATAGGAAGTGTTGCCTCTTAGCCTGCGGCCAGCACAGTTTTAAATGAGGTCCCAGGTAGTCATGGTTACCTCTCCTCTTCAGTAAGAGATGACTTTTATTTCCTGCCTTTTGTGTTTGCACATCTCAGATATACGTTCTCCCAAACCATAATTGGTATTCGCAGATATATGGCTGCAGACAGATCAACAAATAAAGGGGAACGGGAGAGATGGAGGGATGTCAGGGTGCCAGGTTTCTCCAAGCATTGGGGAGTCTGCTAGATTGAAATCGTTTTCCTTCTCTCAAATGGGGAAACAGCTCTCTCCCTCCAACCGTAGGTCTAATCCTGATCTCGCTCACACCAGAGTAAATCAGGAGTAACTCCCCTAGCGTCAACAGAGTGATTCTGCTGTCAAACCAGTGCGAGTAAGATTGGAACCAGGTTCCTTGTCTTCCCCTCTCTTTTTCGCACTCCTTCTTGCTATAATAATTAGCAGCCTGACAGGAAAGATCCTGGATCAGCTATTAAAACTGAGCTTTCCCCTTGGAATATACATTGACATGCACACCCCGAGACAGCAGGCACTCCGCTAGCAGCGTGATTAGAGCGGTGCCAGAACCTGAACAGAACAGAATAGAAAGCAAGGATCTCCGCACAGGCACCCGTGAATACATGGGAGGTGATGGAATGAGCAAATAGCTGTTGGTGGGTTTGTTTTTTTTTCCGAGAGAGAAGTTGTGTTGTTCTTGCTGTTGCTTTGCGCTCCTGTTTCTATTCTGAGGCTAGTGCCTTTTATTGGTTATTAGAGGAAACTGATAGCCCAGGCGTTTGAGAGTCACAGAACTCGCCTGTTCGCGCGCTCTCAGACGCAGACTGCACTGCACTCTCAAAGGCTGTGGACCTGGATTCTGCTTTCAGCCCGCTAGGTGAGCAAGGATGGTGCTAGGAATCCTACGCAGCGAGGTTCCGCTTCCCACACTGGGGGAGCGCGGGGGGGGCCTCAGCCCTGTCTAATTGCCTCCCCCAGCGGCAGTCCTAGATGGCCACGTCAGCTGTGTAAGTACAGAGCCACAATTTAACTCGGCTTAAACGCTAGAGATCAACCTTCTTTGCGAGGCTTCTTGAGAAGCGAGAGAGTGGCTTGTGACTTGGGGGTGGTGGAGGGGAGGCGGGGAGAGAACGGGGGGCGGGAGATGATGTTTCTAATGAGGATCAGCGACGGGAGGAGGTGCTGTAACTTTGGAGCAGATAATGGTATTCATGTGAGTGTTCGCTATGATTTATATGCAGCCTTTGCATCTCCCCGATTTGCACAGTGCATGCTGTGTGTGATTGGAGATACGGTAGCTCAAACAGAAAATACTGGACAGTACGATGAGCAGCCTGCAGCAATCAACCAATCCCAGGTACCCTTTGAGTTGAATTTGAGGGTCTGGGTTCATTTGCTTTCCCCACAGCCGGTGCATATACCTATCTCTAAATACGTTTCTCACCAGGACCAGGGAAATTACACCAGGTGGCTTTGTCCCTTTGGTAAAAAGGGCTGCAAAATTTGTACTTCCAGTGTGCACACTCTGGTGGGCGAGTGTGTGTGTGTGTGCGTGCGTGCGCATGACTGCTCAGGTAATGATTGATGAAAGATCATAGCCTCATTCTGCAGGATCATTGCATAGAATATGGGCAAAGCTTCTGCCCCCCAGGGGACGACTCTGCATGTGTGTGCGGGTGTTTTAGAGCAGAGCGGATTGTACAATAGCAGATCCTTGTGCACCTCTTTTTACAAAAACAAAAGCAGAAAGGCTGGAGGATTCCTCCAGCGTCCTTGGAAAACTTAATTTGCTACAAAATAATATAGATGCCTTTAAAGCAAGCCGAGTTTCTCCGCAGTCGCTGGTGCTTTTCTGACCGTATGACAACCGGCTCAGAACAATTATTGCAGTGTAACAGTAGCAGCAGACATATTGGCTTTTCTCAGCCAGCACAAAATAATTTGCAAAACTAAGCAGACGTACTAAAGAAGCTAGCACTTGCCGGCTTCGATATACTAGCTGTAGTGCCTCGGATTTGCAGATCACCATATTTGCCAGTTGCCGCAGATCAGTGAATTGCACATTGGTTGCACCTGGTTTTCTATTTACATTCTTTTGCGAGGGCTGGGCACAGTTACATACTCAGTGGAAAGTGCCTAGAATTGCCAGCATATTAACATCAGAACATAAAAATGGCCATGCTGGGTCAGATCAATGGTCCAGCTAGTCCAGTATCCTGTCTCTGACAGTGGCCAATGCCAGATGGGAATGAACAGAACAGGGCAATTGTCAAGTGATACATCCCCGGTCGTCCAGTCCCAGCTTCCGGCCGTCAGACTCTTCCTAGCCTGGTTCCAGCTCTCCAGGTGTGCAGGCACTAGGAGCTGACGAGGGAAAGTTGATTTCTTTTTTTTAAATAAGAAAAATGCATCCTGGTCCTAAAGAATGTACTTACAAGTGTGAAGCACTAAGGAGAAAGAGAGCAAGTCAGATCCCCCATTGGAGTAAATCAGGATAGCCCTATTTACTCCAATAGAGCGACACCGATCTACACCAGCTGAGGATCTGGCCCCCAGGATCTTGATTTTATTGAGCAACCAAGAGAAATTAAAAGTAAACTAGAGGCCAGATCCTGAAGCCCTTAGTCGGGCAAACCTGCCATATGATTGAACCCTGGAGTCCTTGCTCAGAGCTTACTCATTTTTACGCCGAACCTGATTTGCCTCTTACGTCACTTGTGCACCCATGAACTGTCATTGCCTTAATGAAATGACTTCTCATTTACACCAGTATAAGTGGAGAATCAGGCCCTCAGTCCTTACTCAGGCAAAATGCTTCCTGAAGTCCCTGGTTAAAACCAGGGCTGGCTCCAGGCACCAGCAAACCAAGCATGTGCTTGGGGCGGCACGTTTTCAGGGGCAGCATTCCAGCCATCCTTTTTTTTTCGCTTGGGGCGGCAAATGCCTAGAGCCGGCCCTGGCAGCAGCACGTCCTGCGATTCGCGTCGGGGAGCAGCGCCCGCACCTTATGGCCGGGCGGGCTCCGAGGGGGACACTTGGGCTGGGGGCCGCCCCGCGGGGCGCACGGAACCGCCTGCAGGTGCCACAGGGCAGCTGCCCCCCAGCGCCGCAGCTGGGGCTGGGCAAAGTGGCCCGAGCCACTCAGGGACTGCGGTAGGGCGACCAGCAGCAGCAGCGGGGCCACAGTGGGGACCGGTGCCCGGGGCACTGCCGTGTGGGGCCCGCATCCCGCTCTCCGGGGCTCCACTCCCTCTGGGGCTGCCCTGCCTTAGTTCCTCAGCCCTCTGCCGGGTGGTGCCCCCAGCTCTGCCCTCCTGGGTCCCGGCCGGTCCTGGAGGCGGGGCCCCCGGCTGGAGGGACCCTGGGCTGAGGTGCGGCCCGGGAGCCCCGCTGCTTACCCCAACCCTGCCAGCGCTGGACCGGCTGGAGGCGATGGGGGAGCAGGCGGAGTCAGCACTGGTCGGGGGGAGCGCAAGTGTTGTGGGTGGGATAGGAGGAGTGCCCCGGGCTGGGGCAGCAGGGGGTGCGGGTGGGGGGGAGAGCCCAGCACTGGGGCGGCAGGAGGGTGCGGGGGGGGGAGCCCAGGGCTGGGGTTGGGGGCAGACAAAACATTTTTTGTTTGGGGCGGCAAAAAACCTAGAGCCAGCCCCGGTTAAAACTCTGCTGAAATCAGGTTACTCCTGATTTAAAGCAGGTTAACTGGGAGCAGTATTTGGCCCAAGACGTGTCAAACGTAAAGGACACGCTTCTGACATCCATACTCACGTTGGAGTAGTACCTTACTCACAAGAAGTCCTGTTCCTACTCATTGGGGCACTTATGGGGAAGATGCTGCTTAGCCGGAACAAGGAGGATAGAATCAGGCCCTGAGATTTCATTTACATTTGAAATGCTGCATGCATGCATGAAAGAAAGAAAAAAGGCACTTGTCCGACCCAAATCGCCCAGTGGCCCTTTTGAAAGGACCAGTTGGTAAGCGGGCAGCTGAAGTGAGAAGTTACACGGCATCTTTGCTGTAAGCGCTGAGATTAGGCCACTTTTGAGTCAGTCCAAGGTTTTTTATGCCTTCCAGTGGTGAGAAAGGCCGGACACAATCTGGTTTGGGTAACGTTAACAATCTGCGATCTGTATGCAAACTGTACAGCTGCTGCAACAGCTACTGATGGAGACTTCACTATATTAGCAGCATTAATTAAGTTACAAAAATTATGCATGTTATCAGTTATGAGACGACCTTTCATAAACTCGGTTATTAAGGCAATAAAGCATGACCTGCTGGTCCTAACCAGTTTAATGGCTGGCTAAGAGTGGGGTTTTTCACATAATACTTTTAGCAGGTCATTAGCTGAGCAATAGGACAACATGGAGAACCTAAGTGATGTGCTAGAACCGCAGCTGAGAAAAATTCACAGTGTGTTCATTTTGGCATGTGGGGGAGGGTGGATAATAACCTGCCCTTCTGGAGCTGTTTGTCAGGATAAACCAGGCAGAAGGAGAGAAATGGACTGGAGGGTCTTGGTCACGGGTTTGGAATTTGAACGCTTTGGGGGGTTTCTTCATTCTCAGATTATTTGGGTTTGTTTCTGTCTCAAACGCCAGCCCGGGAAAGCAGCAGGCTGGTCGAGCAGCTAAACTGCCCCCTTGTTTTAGCTGCCCTGCGTGACTTGCTTTGGTTTCGGTCCTGTTGTTGTTTTTGTCAGCCACACTGCCAGCCCGCAGGCGCCTCGCAGAAGCAGAGGTGAGAGCAACGCAGGCTGACAGACGTTCCCTTTGGGGGCCGAGCCGTTGCTCCAGACCTGGCCGTTAAAAAACAAAACGAGTAGGAATTAATAAAAATTGTGTGTGTGTGTGTGTGTGAGAGAGTGTGTGTGTGTGTGTGTGTGTGTGAGAGGGAGAGAGAGTTAAGACTGCTGTTGTGCAGTGTGTTAAAGGAAGCTTAGAAAGTACCCTAGAGGGTCATGGAAGATAAAGTCAAAGGTATGAACTCAGGGGCTTAGGAACCTTGTTGTAGTCTTGTCGCAGGAGTGGGGTTATCAGTGATTTACATGTGAAATTCCTGGATGGGTGGGACATCTGGCAAAGGTCTTGGAGCTGCAGGCTGAGGTAAACAGGGGGTTGGTGCTTAGAGCCTGAGGGCGTTCCTTATTCACTGAGTCTCCCGGGACGGCTCGCTTGAGTCAGGACCATTCCTGCGTGCCCACGTTTGCGGGCGCTGGCCCGTTGCGAATACGCGACAGTGCCAGCCCCAGACAATTACAGGGGAAGCTCCTGCTCCCATTGACGCCAGCGGCAGCAGGATCAGTCCCCCAGACAAGCTGAGAGGGAAGAAAATAAATTCCCAGGCAGGGGAGTTATTGGCTGTGTAGAGCCAGGGAACAGATAGTTGAGAGGGAGGGTGATGCTGGATTTCCCCTACAAATAAATCACAGAGGGTTATTAATGCAAGCGCAAGCAGAAAACGAGCACGAGCCGGGGCTGTGTATGTGACGGGAGCTTTCCAAATCGGCAGGTAAACAGCAGGAAACCAAAGCAGCGAGTTTGGTGTGTGAGAGAGAGAAAGGAGTGGGCCGAGGAGTGACAGATTCCCTGGCTGCTTGCCGGGAGCATCCTGGATTCTGACACAATCCACCCACAGAGGCAGACGCTGGTTTTAGCGCAGCCTTGCTACCTGATTCCAGGAGCCTCCCGGGTGTCAGTCTGCTGCATAGTTTACAGCAGCTGACACGGGAGGGGCGGAGAGGGATGCTGCTGTGGAAAGGGGTGGCACAGAGCAGACGGCAGAGCCTTGCTTCAGAATGAGCAGCTTAAGACGGCTTGATGAATATGCCAGTCCACGCTGCTTCGGGCACTGCCAGAGGGAAAAGGGGAGGAGGGGCTCATAGCTGGTGAGGTGAGGCAGGGGGAATTGGCAACCCGTAGGAAGATGCATGGCTTGCCCTGAGATTACAGAATGGGAAGGGGCCGGGGGTGAGCTGGGACCTGCCTCCAGGGCTTGGAATCGGGAAGAAGAGGTGTGAGGTGGCTGTTTTAGCTGGTGTGCAGGGACCGTGTCTTCCTCTGCGTTTGCACCGTGTGGGATATTATGTGGGATAATGGGCCCGAGTCGTCCCTTGGGGAGCTACAGCACAGTCAGGAGCTGCACTGGGAAAAGATTTGGCCGAGCACGTTCTATCATCCCTGAGCTCTAGCTCACTCCTTACGCAAGTCCTAGCCGGGGAGGGCGAAATGAGATTGCATTAGGGGCCACCCATGTAAACGCTCCTAATTTCCAGCCCAGCTCTCCTGCTCCTGACTTTCAAGGAGCCTCCTGGTTGTCCTCCTGCTGCTTTGGTCTTGAGGCTGCTGCTGGGCCAGTGGAGCCAGCCGACTCTGTCCTCGTCGCCCATGTGGGCTTCGTGTGAGGAGCTAGAACCCAATGCAAATTAACGGCGAGTCTGCCAACGCACTTCACAGCTTCAGGTGAGATCGCCCTGTCTGGCCCTCCCTCACAGCCACGGGAGGAGGGATCAGAGGGGGTGCCACGTCCCACAAGAATCCCGTGGGGAGACCCGTAGCAGCTCCACAAAGTGGCAGGCTGGCCCCTAGCTGTGCTAACCCGCGCGGCCCAGCGCCGGGGACAGACTCCGGCGTTGACGGCCCGACTCACTTTAGCAATGGGATGGTTCCTTCAGCAGGTGGCATTCTGCCTTCGTGCCCCTCCCACCCAGACAGTGTTCTGCCCCCTCCCCGCCGCCAGTCCAGCCTTAGATCCCAGCACTTACCGCGAGGACTTGTTCTAAACGGGCCCCCCCATAAGCGTGTGACAATGCCCTGTCTTGGATGGCAGCACCCTGCTCCATTGATTTCCAGGGAAGCCTGCCAGGGTAGGGGGGTCACAACCACGCTGACATTCCTGGAAAACGTGCTCCCCCACCACCCCTCCAGGTTTGTTACCTACTGTAAAGAGACATGGCAGTTCTGAGTCTCCTGCTTTTGTCGGGGGAAATCTGTTTGAGGTGTCTCCATGGAGAGCAGGCGCAGGGCTGAGCATCTGTGTTCTAATCCTGGCTCCGCTACTCACTCCCTCTAGGAACTGGAGCATGTTGCGGCCCAGCTCTGCCTCAGTTTCCCCATCAGTAAACAGGGGGATACCTGTCTAGAGGGGGTTGGGAGCGCTAATTAGATAAAGTCTGTAGAGCACTTTGCAAAGGCCCCTCCCCCGTCTATGGAGGGGTGCTAAGGGATACTCACCTAAGGAGTCTGAACGGGAGAGTAATTCCCCTTCTGTGGCCCGTTCCCCCTGAGATGTTCTGAGCTGCCAGCTCTAACTAGAGTGTAAGACCGCTGCTTTGCAATAGAGGCCCTTTCTTCCCACGGTCTCGAGTCTCACCAGCACCCTTGGGAGGCAGGCAAGCGTTATTCTCATTCTGCAGGATGGTAAACTGAGGCCCAGAGTCTAATGTCTTGCCCCCCTTCACACAGCAAGTCAGTGGACTAGCACCCCGGAGTCCCAGCTCCCTGCTTTAACCACTAGACCATGCTCCTTCCATACGGTGTAACCACATTTACTGAACAATCTGGACTTTTTCCAGCCCTCACTGAGCCAAACCCTGAGGTCCTTCCTCAGTCCCCGGTCAGGCACAGCCCCCGTTGAAGTGGAGAAGATTTTGATTCCCTGAGTAAGGGCCAACAGGATCTGGGCTCTTGTTTCCTCATCAGATAAATACGTTGCCCTTCCGTCCAGTACCCTAACTTGCCTATTTATCCCCCAAGCTCAGTGGGGGCAGAGAGCAGGGATATGCCTCCATTTTGCCAGAGCTTTGCTCCCCTAGCCAGTGCCCCCCGTCACCCCACGGCAACCCCTTTCCCCATCCCTATTAGGCATTTCCAAACACTGACCCTCTCGATAAACAAAGGAGAGGGGGAGGAAGGGTGGCTGGCATGTTAATGCACTCCCCCCCCTTCATCCCTCTGGGAAAGGCCTTTGCAGATATAAGCAAACCTTGATTAAAAGCTGCCTGACAGCCAACGGCAGCAGCAAGCAGCAGGCAAGGAAGCTCTTCAAGTCTAAAGGGAGCCGCTGCTGCCGCGGCTGCCTCCATTCTCAGATGTCCCTGATCCTTTAATCAATCACAGCCGAGGAAGAGAAGAGCAAACACGCATGCTGAGGCAGAGGTATGTACGTGCATTCATTCCAGCCACCCTGCGAGCGCCAGGGCTAATGCATGGATTTGGATGGATAGGGAGAGGTTCCCATGGAAGGAGCAAGCATTTTATTTCTCGGGGGGGAGGGGGCAGGGAGGCGGCGTATCAATCTCCTTCTCCCCGTTCGGGAGAAGCCTCCCCTACCCGCTGTTTCCCAGTTAAAACCCCAGCGCTGATGCTTGCTCTACACCCACGGTAAGGCAGACGCTATAACTGATGGGTTTTTTTATTTTTTTTTAACACATGAGGATAAGATGTTACATGTCTCTAGCACCTCCCTTCAGTGAGTCTCCGTGTGCTTTAGAGACATGAAACCCGCCCAGGAGGGACATATTATCTTTTCCATTTTACCGGTGGGGAAACTGAGGCACGGAGCGAGGGAGTGATGGGAACTAGCGTGCCGGAGTTCCTGACTCCCACCCCTGTGCTCACATCACACCTCCCAAATAGAAACGGCTGGACGTTGGTTTTTGGGAAGCGTGTTCTCTGGGATTCCCTACACTTTCTCTTTTATTCTCTAACTGCTCAGGCATCCCTGTATTTTGGGCTAACTTATCTTTATGGCCGAAGAGAGCAGGATGGTTTAATAGGGGAAAGGAAGCTGCCTTCCTCTAGGGGCGACCAGAATTAAATCTGGACTGGAACATCATCTTTAGCACTTACATGGGCTCTACATTTTCAGTGGGCGCAGAGCTCTTAAATACCCACCGATCCTGTTAGGGAGCCAAGTATCGTTACCTTCCTGTTACAGCTGGGTAAACTGAGGCAGGCTGAGTAAGCGACTTGCCCAAGACCACAGCCAGGGTGTGCAGCAGAGGCGGGATGAAAACTGAGCAGTTCCTGACTGGTAGTTTTTCTTTTGCTTAGACCATTACTCCACTGCCTCTACACTGCTGGGTTGGTTCAGCAATTGCAAATCTTTTAACGCTAGGGACAGCCGCTTGTTGGGGCTGGGCTAAGAAGCCACTCGGGCTCCTCTCTTGATTCAGGATGTCACCTGGAATCTCTTGGTAGCCCCGTCGCCTACAACAATCCAGAACAGAGCTGTTTATCTGTTAAAACAAGCAGCGTGGGCAAGACTCCCATCGCCATCAGCAGGGCAAGATTTCACCCTCAAGTTATTCACTTTGTCCCGACTCCACATTCCTAACCTTATAATTGCACGTAGAGAGAAAAGTACCTCGTGCTTCTGGAACTAATTGCTCATGGACGTACCTCCTGGATCTGCCAGCCTTTTCCATCTTAAGGTTAGATGGAGATGGGGAAGGAGGGAAGGAAAATGTGTGTAATTTCAATGAAATAGGTCAAAATCCTTCAGCCGTAACTCAGCCCGTGCCCAGGCAAAACCCCTATTGAAGTTGGTGGGAGTTTTCCTGGAGTAAGGGCAGCAGGAGTAGGCCTATAGCCTTTATGTAGTTTATTTTTGTTGTTGCTTATTTGTTGTACCTTTCTATTAATATATTTTGACAGTGCCCCGGGACTCAGTGCACCTATATTTGTATTATAGGGTGTCTAGGGCAGAGACACTGAGCTCTGTAACTTAGCATCACCAAATCTCCTGAATCAGAAAGGCTAATGAGGCACCCTCTGCAGACAGTGGTACCCTCAGGGACTAGAGAGAGCTATAGATAGATACCTAAATACATACAGTTTACCGGAGCGCCATATGCTCAGGATCCGATGTGGGGTCAAGTTTTCAAGCCCGAGAGAGGGGGCGTGTGTTTGGTAACAGGCTGAACGCTCTCAACCTCTGCAGCAGTTTTACCTGCGTCTGGCATGATCTGATCCGTCACCAGCCCACTGCACTGTTCCCTTTGTAATAGCCACCTGACAGCTGTATGTAGACAGTGCCTGCAAGAAAGGGCTGGAGGCTAGAAAAGAGGAAAGCTCGCTCTGTTTCTGGCTTGCAGAGCAGAGTGGAAGGCACCCAGGGGCATCGCTCAGTCCTTTCCGTTTGTTCCTAAAGCTCAGGCACCGGCATTGCTGTGTAATAGCTGTGAGCTGGAAAAGACATGCTGAGTATTGACATGCAAAGGAGCAGAGCAAGCGGTTCCCTTTGCTTCTGCATTCCTAGCCAGCAATCACACGTGTGACATGAATGCACATACAGTCCCATGGGTTACCGTCGGTAAGAGCAAATCTTCTCCTCCTGCACCTTGACTGGCTAGATGCAAAGGGCCCAGTGCGGTTGGGATTATGGATTTTCCACCCACACACTTCATGGAGTGGCAGCGGAACTGCTCCCCGGCCCCTTCTTTAGGCCTAAGGCAACAGTAGCGTCTACAGAGAGCAGTGGCTTACAGCAGTGATCCATTGACCCCTTGGGGGTTATGCCCCTAAAGACCTCAACACCTGTGTTTCTATGTGGAAAGCTTTAAGCACTGAAGTCCTCATGGAGAGAAGGACTCACAAAATAGCTCAGACTGGCTGGCCACCCTGATTTCAGCCATCCAAGAGGAACTGGCTGGCTAGCCCAATGCTCTTGGGCTGGTTTGCTCCTCTTGGGCTAGAGACATCAACTATAGTTAGTTTGTCTCCCCAGCATGAGACCACGGAAGATACACTTGACTCCTCTTCCCGCTGGGGAGAGAGTCAGCCAATTAGTCCCCATCATGGGGAAGTGCAGGACATTCAAAGGAACCAGCTGCCATGTGAGTTGGCCTTTTTGAGGGTGACCCGCATGGTGGGTTTGTTGTGATGATATAATGTTTGTAGCCTGATGTCGTGTTTGGAGCGTTGGTGGAACTGTCCCTCTCGAGTTTGCTTATGAGGTTTCAATTGCACTTGGTGGAATTGCATACCCTTACTGACAAAGCGTTCTAGTTCGAATTCTCCTTGGGACTTGGAAATACTTTTCCTGCAAAGATAGCAATCTGCCCACACCACAGTGTATTCTCCAAAAGGTTCCCAAATACAGCATCGAATGTGGGGTCTGTTGTTCAGCTGGAAAACAAAACGAGAAGGGAAGAGAGACTGGGAAGCTGAGTCTTTGGGGGACATGGGAGAGTGGAAGCTTTGGAGAGGAGGCTATGGGAGTGAACTGCATTCAGCGGAGGTTAATATGCAACAACAGATACAAAGCTAATGGGGGGGATCCCATCCTGGAAAGCCGGGTTCTGAGACAATGTAGGGGTGATACTTGAGGTGGCTATAAAGAGAAGCCAGAAAATGTGCTATTAGTATGCAGTTGGGAAATGGAGGGAACAGAATAACGTAATATGTAAGCTCTGAATGTCAAGAAATTCTAAAAAACAAAACAAAACAAAAACAATCGCAGGATGACCAAAAAGGAAATGGAGTGGAGGCGAGATCTTTAATTGAATTCAAGAGATTGGTGGGAACCAGACAAATAATAAAGTTGGTTTTGGTTCATCATTTGTGGTAGGAGTTTGCTTCCAGTTCCTAACCATACTGAAGCCCATTAGTAATGGATCTTTGTAGAATATTCTCCTCATTAAGGCAAGCTACCTTATCTGTCAAAGAAGTTTTATAAGGAAACTATACCTCGTAGAGGCTGTGTATATGCAAATCATGCTGTATGCAGTATACCATCCTTAATTGAGACATCAATGGGTACATATTCAGCTTGGTGCTTACAGGAATTCCAAATATTGCAATTAGGTAAGAGTAACAGAGGGCTGGGGACATGCATATCATGTCATAGCTGAAAATGTGGGGCCGCTCTCTGAAAGGGCAAAAAGCAAAAGCAGCGCCTGTTTTGCTCCCGGACGGTCCTGGAAGTTGACACGGGGACAAGCACTTGTCTCCAAATTCATAAACTGTAAATAAACTACAGGCCAAATTTTCAGCCAGCTTCTGATTTTGCGCAAGCAACTGATTGCATTCAGAAAACTGGGTGAGCACCTGTTTTGTGCATGCAGATTCTACATTTTCACCCACCTGTTTAGTGACCAGGTGCTCCACTTCCCTTTATGAATGTCCCAAACAAATCCATGAGTACTTCTGGAGGGGCAGCCGATTGTGCAGGTAAAATTGGATTCCATGACGGAAAATTAGGCCCAAAACTGGCTTATGTGAACCTGCTGCACATTCGCCATCTTGCTGGTGGTGACCTCTGCAAATGTGGCACACAGTGGCAAAGACTGCAAGTCAGTTTTCACTTGGCTTTAATGTTGCCGTCAGTGATGACCGGTAATGTGGCGTTGCCAGTAAGTTGAATGCAAACGTGTAAAGCCAACTTTGTGCCCTTGGATGCTCAAGGAGGCTCCCGTTAACTGCAGAGGGATATGTGTTCGAATGTGTCACCAGGCATTTCCAGCTGACTCACAGCTGGTTGTAGTGCACCATCTAGGTGGAAATGTACCTGTCAGGGCCTCATTTTCCAGGTGATGATCTCCTGCAGATGATGCTGTTGACCATCCTCGAGGTTGACTTCAATGGGAATAATACACCTGGTTCAGTCAGGGGTGGAACTTGGCCCTTTCAGTTGAAAACCCATCTCCTGTAGATAATGTAAGATCACAAGCTCTGGAGAAGCTGCCAAAGAACTCACCAGGGTGTCTGTAAGAGCTTCATGCAACAGTGCATCCCACATCAGTATTCAGCCATGGCAGAACATGTATGGGCATGAGGTCCTCCTGCACTGCTGAGGCCTCATGGAAAACTGCAAACAATTCTCGTTTGTAGAACAATCCCACTTTGCCTTTGCATATAGTAACACCTGAAATCCAAGGCTCTCAATGTGCTTCACGAACGTTAATGATGCAAGTCTCAACCTGGAGGGGAAATATTATACGTCTTGTACAGCGGGAGAGATCGAGGCTCAGGAGAGTTAAGCGACTTGCCAACGGTCACTCGGGAAGTCTGTAATAGAACCATGACTATAACGTAGCTGTCTTGATTCCCAGACTGGTGCTTTAGCCGCATCATTATTTCCCTTCGTTTTGTATGTCACAGTTGGCAAATTCTGGTGCCACTGAACTCCGGGGAGCTTTGCCACGGCCTTCAGTTGGACCAGTCCTTGTATTACCTTCGCTCATTATTACTGGTAGGGCTGGTTGGAAAACAGAAAATGTTTTTCATAATTTGTTCCCCAGGTTTTATCAAAAGTTTTCTAAATTTCCTGCCTCGCTCTAATTACCAAGGAGATCTGTGCCAAAGCAGCAAGAGTGTGTCATTAGAGTTCCTCCGCTCCTGCTAATTATTCCCTTCCTGAAGCCATCCTGATCCTTCAAGGACTTAATATTTGTGGTCATATAAATGGTTTCGCAGCAGCCAATTGCCATGTACCAGGATTTATAGCTCCAGGTGAGCAAGAAGCTCCGCAGACTATTAAAAACAAAGAGCCAAATGTATCCCTGGTGTAACTTCGCTTCAGTCAATCGACTAAGTGACACCAGGAATTAATTTGCCCCCAAGATTCAGCCCGAATATTAATCGGTGTGTTTGCTTTGTTGTTTTTTTAAAAAGGGAAGAAAATTGAGAATATGTTTGATGCCAAATCCTGAGGTCTTTACTCAGGTTTTATTGAGTCCCTTCTCAGGCCAAACTGCCATTGAAGCCAATGGCAATTAGCCTGAATGAGGACCAAGAAAAAACAGATAAAGACTGTGGGATTTAGCCCCAAAGGAGTTTTATCTTGAGTCAGAACTAAGGAGGGATTTCAGGATTTCTCTCACTGATTTAAATGAGACGTTTGCCTGAGAAGGGAGAGAGTAAAAACCAAGTAAAGATTTCAGCCTTTGACCTGTAATATGGAGTTTGTATTGTCTCCTGGTCAGGGTTAGTTTTGCATCTCAGTTACACAGGTGTAAATCTGGAGTAACTTCGCTGGACTCAGTGGAGCTACACCCAGTTTGCACTGGGGTAGCTGAGATCAGAACCTGCCCCCCAGCACAGCACTCTCCCACCATGAGGCCTCAGTGGATCTTGTAAGACACTCAACAGCATCTCAAAAGGAAAATAAGACCTTATCTTCTTTTCTTTGGCACAGTGTTTCTAATCAACAGAGCACAACAGAACCACAGGCACACAGACCCGTTCTATTTCAGGAGACTACTTGAAATACACCTGCAAGAGGGGAGAGAACCTAAAAGCACCCCGTAAATAAATGACAGAAACAGCCCTCCCATCGAAAAACACCCACAAGGGTGCCTGCAGAATTAGAGAGGCAAAGATAAAAGATGTCATGGGGAAAGAAAATGTTGCCTTGTGAGCGATTCAAACGCTTACAGGCTTGATTCTCCTCGCTCACCAGTTTTACGCTGGTTTAGTAACTCCACTGATTCATGCTGGGGTAAATGAAATCAGAATCAAGCCCTGAAGACCTCGCTGCAGTTACACCAGGGATGAATTTGACCCTTTGTGCCAAATTCTGCCCTAGGATACCTGAACGGGGCTTTTTCTATGGGAGTATCCAAAGGCAGGATTTGGCCCACTAATCAGTGTCTGTTCTCCCATTACTGAGCACAGGTGATACCCGTTAGCATTAATGTGAGCGAGATGTGTGTAGCGATGGAGAAATGAACCCCTACAATTGTTGTCTTAAGATTCAGTGTATTTACCGCATGCTGCGGTTCCACTTCTGCCTTTTTTCCCTTTCTTCCCCCCCTTTTCTGAAACATTAAAAATCAAACGGCTTAAAATGTAAAGCATCAAAAATTCTAAAACCTTCATCTATTATTAACTGTGACAGTAAATTCTACCTCAGAATGTTTTACATAGCAACTGTTACCAAGACACTCTGCATCTTAAGCTGATGTTCCAACAACTTTAAATCACAACAGCGTATTCCAGCAGTGAATGACGATGACTAGACAGGCCCAGCAAGAAACATGCTGGTGTTCCTGGTACATGTTCACTTGATTGGAAAACAATCAGAGAAACGAATCAGAGAGTTAGCAAATACAGCCCATACAAGCGCTCTCTGTAGTAAATTATATATGTGTATTTATATACATGGGGAGTACATCGTCAGGATCCTGGAGACATGACATTTTATCGCCACCCGCTACTGTGGGTATCGTTGTGAGTGTATAATACAATGGTAATATTTCGTATTTATGTATTTCCTTTCATCTGAGAGCTTCAAGGGGCGGTAATGTAAGAAGCTTTACAACATACCCATGAGGGTGGGATGTATTATTATACTCGTTTTACAGCGGGATAAGATTAGGCACAGAGAGGTTACGTGACATGCTCAAGGCCACACAGCAAGTCAGTGGCGGAGTCTGGGTTAGAAGCTTGTCTTCAAATTCCTTGCTTTGACTGCTAGATCATTGTTATTTTGTCTGACAGTGGCAGCTAGAGGCCCCATTTGTGATGAAAGTCCCGTTTTCCCTGGGACTGTACTTACATGTGCTGTAGTAAGAGACCGTACGTGTCACAAAAAGTTCGTAATCTATATACACAAGACTGACAAAAGGTAGGGATAATTATCTCCATTTTACAGATGGGAAACAGAGGTACATAGAGATTAAGGCTTATATCAGCATGGCTGTGTCTGTTAGAGGGGTGGGGAAGCCATCCTCCGACCGCCATAGCTACACTGACAAAACCCCTCGGTTAGACACAGTTATGCTGACAGAAGAGTGCCAGCAGAAATACTCCTGTTTGTGTATGCTGTGTCTGCACTAGGGGGCCGTGCCGGCCTAACCTCTGTACTGTAGACGTAGTCTTAGTGATTTGCCCAAGGTCACCCAGGAAGTCTGTGATAGAGCTAAGAAATGAGCCCAGATCTCCTGAGTCCCAGTCCAGTGCCTTAAACTCCAATACCACCACCCTTTCCTTTCCTGACCCCTTTTACATGACTGAAGTTTGGGCAGGAAGGATGGTCTAATGGCACTGGGAGTCCAAAGACTGGGGACCAATTCCTGGCTCAGCCACTGGTTCCCTATATGATCCAGGGCAAATTGCTTAATCTCCCTGTGCCTCAGTTTCCCATCTGTACAATAGGGGTAGCACTTCCCTATCTCACCGGGGCACTGGGAGGATAAAATCCATTAATGACTGTGCGGCACTCAGTTGCTATGGCGATGAGGCCAGGATAAGTAGATAGCTGTGAGCTGTCTGCATACTTAAAAGTCCACCTGTTTTGTGGTTGCATATTTGATCTATGCAACTATCTGTGAAAGCCTCTCTTCGGCTGCCTGCACTCCGACCTAGGGGGGTGAGTCCCCGGCTCGTGCACACATGCTCGCGGTAGCTGAGTGGGAGGATAAATAGCGGTGTAGCCGTGCTGAGTACATACCTGCTGTTGTCAGCTCAGCTCAGCCGTGCCTCTGCTGTCACTCACTACCTGTGCGACCACTTACACGAGCAGGGGACTTACACCCTAGCTCGTAGTGTAGACGTAGGCTTAGCCTGTGTGTAGCTTTACGCACGTGAGTTGCCCTGTTGGATCCAGAGCTTAACTTGGGACTTTCGGGATTGGGCCCAACAACAATTAGAGCTGGAACAAGAGAGGGACAAAAAAAATGTGGTGAAAGTGTGTGACCCAATGGACAGAGCCGAGCTGACCAGCCTATGCTGAGCTCTGCGGGACTCCAGCAAACATAGTCCTCGGTTGTTGATGTGCTGAGACTACTGCTTGTTCCGCTAATCATCAGAATCTCACTGTTACCTGGGGCTCGTCTGCATCGTCAATATCCCCTCATCAGTTTGTTGTATCCACCTGTCATCTCTCATCTTACGTTGAAAGATCCTGGGGCGCAGGGTCTGTCCTTTTGTTATACATTTATGCAGCGCCTAGCGCAGAGGGGCCGTGATCCCTGATCGGCGCCTCTAGGTGCTACATATAATACCAATCACTTAGCCTTAAGTCTGCTCGCTGTTGTAGCTGCTGCCGGTGCCAGCCTCAGCCCTGACTTTGGGCTGATCCTGCCCACTTTGAAGTCAGTGGGAAGATCACGTCTTGCTGGCAAAAAGAAGGGCAGAGAACTGGACTGGGGAAGACAGATGTTCCGAGAGACAGAGAGCATCTCTCCAGCTCTAAGAGTTTTATAACATACGTACCGTACTGTGAGGAGCCTGGCTTACGGCACGTAGGGCCAATTGCGTAAACGGCTCAGATGATGTTCTTCGGCGTCTCTTTGCATTGGCTGTCTGTGTGTGTGAATATTGCTCTCTGTAAGGCTGATGCACGTGCGCGCTCGTTTTTACCCCCAAATATCTGTCTCTCCACTGCTCAGCAAAGATTTAATGGCCAAGCCAGCGCTGTAATGAGGTCTCCTAATCCCCAAACTTCATTACTTTTACTAAATAGACTCCAGCACGTTGCCAGTTCACTACGGAGTATCATAAATAATGAAAACTAGACGATAGTAGTGAAAATAAATGAATAAATGATATTTTGTGATGGAAAATCTTTGGTTTTTATTGCTTATTTTTCTTATTGCTTATTTGGATTTTGCTTTTTAGATTGTATTTCTCCACTTACTTGCCAACTCGCAAATCCTAATAATTTGCAGTACGTCTCCTAGCCATGAGTACCAATTAGTGCATATACGTATATCTGCTGGTATATTGTGGTTTGGGTCCTTGCTTCTTTCTTCTGCACTGCCGTGGCAACCGAAGTCAGCTGGCGTGTTCTCAGTAGAGGTTCCCCACATTTAAATGGCTGGGCTTTTTCAGTATCGGGCCCTTGACTCTGACATTCGCTTCCCCCGTCGCTTCACCAGAATTCGTCAACCTTCAGAGCATGGAGTATAGCGCCTCTCTTTGGTCAGGTTTTGCCCAAAGGGGCTGGCTTTATCGTCTGGTTCTTCTGTGAGTTAGTGTCCCGGTGAGTGCGCCACCACAGGATGCTCGTGCACTCGTGCACTCACGATTGGAGACTTTACTTAGCAGTGTCCATGGGTCTGCGTCTGTGCACTATACAACCTTGTGCTCCAGTGCGAGGTCATATAGAGAGGGGCAGCTCGCTCTCGTTCAGATGGGGAGTCTCGATTGGTTAATTTCCATTGTATTTGGAAGCACTTGGATTTGTCTGTGCACCGAGAACCACAGCCATGAGCACATTGGGTTAAATCTGTATTAGAGATGAGACCAGATTCACATTTTGACCCTGCAGCCCTCTTCCTTCTTTGGGAGGAACCTAGCGATCACCTCGCATTCCGATCTGGATCCAGGGCTAGCTTGTGAAGCCTCCAGAGGTTTGGATCTATTTTGTCTGTCTGTCTATTGTCCTGCACATGTATAATTATTATTAATACTGACTTTCCTACGGCTGAGTGGCAGAGCTCGTGTGCACTTAGAGCGCTCTGTAATAGGCAGGAAATCAAAGCACATAGAAACAGGCCTCTCGGAGTGACTCACTGTTAGGATTCCTTTACTCCTGGGAATCAGCCACTTCCGTGTCACAGCGGCTTGTCTCTTGAGCAAGTCTGCCTGGCACCAGACGTCCCCCGTCACCTCCCTCCCTCCCCCTCCTGCAGCGACTACACTTTGACCACAGCGTATCTAATACCTGTCAAGGTCAAAAGGTCAGCCGGCTCTGCTCGAATTCCATAATTGTTCTCTCCCGTTCGCAGCCAACGAAAAAGGACAGAGGCCCCGAAGAGCCCCAGGTCTAGCTTTCCCAGCCTGCCCATGGCATCCAGAGAACCACTCAGCTGTTCAGTCCCCCAAGTTGCATCCGAGTAGCCTTGATTTATTCATTCATAAGGAAAGCAGCATCGCTGATTGTGCGTATGTATAGCAGCGGGCTAAGCCATTCCTCTTTCTCTCCGCCTCCTCCTCCTTTCATCTCTGGGGACAGGCAGCAATTTTCCTCCTCTGAAGAAGCTTGTGAGGGGATGAGTGAATCTAGGAAGCAAATCTAATTGGCAGCCTAGTAATTCCCCAGGGGGACATGTACTTTGGTCATATCTAAGTACATTCCAGCCAGTGTTTAAGACGCACTGAATCCAAACTTGGACAGTAAAATACCAGCGGCTCTAAGCTCCTTATCTATCTCAGGCAGATTAACTCCTTAATCATCCCTTTTGGAAGTTCCCTGCCCCACATTCCCCCTCACGCTCCCCCCCTTTTTTTCCCCAAGCTGGAACAAAAGGAACAGCCAAGATTTTACAGGGAGGTAGAGGTTAGGGGCCTTGGTTGGGATGATTGACAGAGTCAATAAAAGGGCAAGAGAAGACGGCCTTTTGAAAACCTGCTCTCCTAGTTAACCTGCAGGAGTATTTGTCTTCAGGATTCAGAGAGGGAATGTATAATACCGAAATAATTCACCACACATCAGACCTTGATTTCCTTCCCTGGGATTCCTGCTTGGCGTCCTGTGAAGTAGGTTAAACCTGCGGTAACATTTCCCCTGAGCTCCCCCACTGAATCCCCCTCTCCCCCCCGCTGCGCCCACGCCTGGTCTTTTCATTACACTGCCTCCAGGGAAAGGGGGAGCAGAACAGTCTGGGGGTGCGGCGTGCCCAAGGGGCATCGTGCACAGGGAGGATTGCGTCTGGCTGCAGAGGGGCTGGGAAAGCACCGGCTAGGACTGGAGAGTCGGAGAGTAAGTGACTCCGCCACTGAGCCTGTCAGTAAGAGAGAGATTGGGGGGGTGGGGGATATTTCCCCGTGGAGCAGCCGCCTACTCCTTCCAATGGCCTACCAAGCACTGCTGCGAGCCGTCCTCCATCCCCTCCCTCTCTGGGCAAGGGGAGCAAATTGCTTCCTAGAACCTACTCCTTCCATTGCCACCATGGCCGGCTGTGCAGCAGCTCTGACCCTCTTCTCTTCTCCCTTGCCTTCTTCCTCTGATCACCCACCTTCACCCCTCCCCGCTCTCTTCCTCCTTCAGCTTTCCTGTCTTCCCTGCCCCAGCTTCCCCTCCCCATGGCCAACGGCTCGGAGTCAGCGAGCCAGACGTTGGCCTGGCTGCACACAGGAAGGGCTGCGTGCAGCGTGGGGGGGGAGGGGGGGACTCTATTAAAGAAATGCCTCTTTTGTTACACGCGCGATAACTGCTCTAAAGGGGGTTTATGTTAATTTTTTTTTCTAACAGGGAAAAAGAAAAATGAGGCTTTGATAAGCTGCTGAGACTCAGCTGGTGTTGGCCAGTGTCATTCATGGGAGCGTCAGAGCATTACGCTTCATTACAGAGCTGTCTGCTCCTCTCAGGGAGATGACTTAGAGGGCTCTCCTGGCAGCAGTACAGCTGAATACATCTCTGGCGTACAGACCTGTCTGCCGGCAGACGCCAAAGCTCAGCCTCGAACGGGTGAGAGGAGGAGAAAGAAGGCGGCGGCGGGGGGAGGTTTTCCTTAGTCGGTGAAGGATAGTCTCCGCAGTTTCCAAATGCTGGGAGAAGGAAATGCAGCGAACGCCGTGTGATTTGCAGAACACCGCGCGTCCCATGGGTTGTTCAGAGGGGCTTTTGCCTCTTTTTGTTTCTAGAGATGGCCTCTATTCTGCCGGAGACTGTTTTGAAGGACTGTATAGTCAGGGGAAATTCGCATCAGGGTCCACAACACACTTCACTAAGGATGTATTACTCTGATCAGCAGACCCGGCTGAGACAGGCTGCCAGACCTCCCGCTGTGGCGGGGGGCTCAGGTCAAGGGTGAGCCAGATGGAGGTGTAGGGGAATCCAAACATTTGATGCCTCAGGAGGGACTATATAGGAACATAAAACAAATGGCTTTGCTGGGGGCTCCAGATTTGCTTGACTTGGCCTCAAATTCCTTTTGTGGATGCAGTGCAAGGCAGCTCCCTTACACAACATTTTAAGAGACCCTCTGAAAATGCACTCACTAAAGGGGACCTTTTCGATGGTCCAAATGGGAGACGGGTGCCTGATTGTGAAAGGTACAAAAAGCATTCGCTGCTGAAATGTGCAGGAGTGCTCCTCTAGGCCCACAAAAACCAGCATGTGACAATCCGGACGTGTGTCTGCCTGATCTTGACGCACAGAGGCCCTGTTATGTGCCTGCAAGTACAGGGGCTGGGGGCGGCATTTTCAGAAGGCTGTTGAAAATTGGGCCCAATGTGTTTAAAAATAACTAAACTAAGCAGGAAAATGAGGCGGGGAATAACTCTCTTTGATTTTACGTATCCTAGCAATGTGACTAGAGGGCTGTGAGGACCGATGGGGGAGCAGCCAAGCTGTTGTGATTATGAACTCATTAGACTTTTAAGAGAGTGAGGGCTGGGAGATACAAAGTCCTGGGATTTTGGTTCTGGCCCATTTTAATGCAAAGAAAAGACAGGGGGGTCAGGGAAGGGAATGAAGGCCTGGGACCAAATCCTGCTCTTAGTTCCACTGATGTAAATCAGGAGTAACTCCATTGATTTCCGTATGTTACTCTGAATTTACAGTGACGTAACCGAGAGCAGGATTTGAGCCCTTGAATTTCAACAGAGCCATTTTGAAAGAACGCTCAGGTGAAATTGATTGAAATAAAGCGAAAAGGACACAGAGGGGAAATGGAGAGTGTTCAAAGGTAAATCCGTTTATGCCCAAAGGGTTATGGTATAACATCAAGCAATAAATACACTCTGGGGTGGTCTGGTCTCACATTGATACGTGGCAGAGGGTGGAGGAGGTTATGTGGGTAATACTTAATAATACTATTGGGAATTGTGGACATAAATCCTGCTGCACATCAGTGGGGAGGGAGAAGAAAGCACAGAAAAGTGTGTGTGTGTGTGTGTGTGTGTGTGTGTGTGTTGAAAAATCCAATGTGGATTGAGTCAGGGAAAGCAAAAAGCAATCAAGTGTCAGACGGGGGGGACCGTGTGTGATGTGAGACATGGGGTAACAGAGGACGTTACTGACAGAAATTAAGAGAGTGAAATAATGATAAGAAAAGCAAATGTGCAGATTGAAGGGAGAATTGCACAAAAGGTTGAGATAAATAATGAGACCTTTTCCAAGTACACAAGAAACAAGAGGTCAGAGGAGGAGACAGCAGGGGCCCCTATGAGTTGGAAAGGGTAATTTATTGGCAAAAAGAGGTAATCGTTGCTTTAAAAAAAAAATTAAATGAATTCTTCGCCTCCATGTTCACAAAGGAGAGAAAAAGGATGGATCCTGGAACGGGAGAGAGAAATTTCCCTGGGGAAGGAGAAGAAATATTGAAGAAAATCAGGCCGGGGCTTGTATAGGTGAGCAAAAAATGAGGATGCCTGAAGAATGACAAAATACCATGCACAGTCCCAGACTTCCCTCTGATTAAAACCTCTTTGGAAATGGGAGAAGTTAACATAAAGAGACTGTAACTAAGGACCGGGAAACTATAGAGCTGGGCCCAGGGACTGATTTCACGTACATCAGTATAACGCAGCCACAGTGAGTGGAATCAGGTGCATAGTCTTCATGAGGAAAGAGGTACGGGCATGAGTGAGGGCAGATCTGGGGAATGCTCCTCACGGAGTCCAAAGGCTACGTTCTGGCTTCAGCTACAGCGGCGTCTGGAGTGTGCCCGTTGGAACTCAGTGATGTGACGTTGGATTTCCACTGCTGAAAACAAGAGCAGAATTTGACTCTTAGAGGTTAGATGGGGAAAGGCCTCTCAGGCGGTGCTCTGTGTTCAGCCTAGTTCTGAATGTCTCAAAGGGTGGGAGCAGTTTCCATCATGTCCTTGGGAAAATGTCATTCCTGAATCCCATTGAGCCAAGATCCAGTTACGGATAAGGAGAAAGCTGTGGGTACAATTGACTGGCGATAGAGCCAAACTGCTCCATGTGGGCCCAGGGGTTGGGTCCTGGCGCCTCTCTATAATTTACTATTATTAGTGGTGAGTTGTATTGTGACAGCACCTGAGAGCCCGGTCATGGGCACTACACAAACACAGAACAGACAGACCATGGCCTATTTTTCATGCAGGTACTCTGATACCGTGCAAGATTCTTCCAAGAGTTCAGGGAGACTAACATCAGACGTGGGAAGTTGCTTGAGTGGAAATACAACTGGCACGGCTCTGAAAGACAGTGGGCGCTTTGCAAGCAGAAGCTCCTAAGAAGGGAGGTGAGCGCACTAGAAATGTTCCATGAGGATCAGGACCTGGCCTAGTCAGGCCTCTGAAATAGGTTGGCAGTGAGGAGGGTGGAGATGGATGTGGAAGAGGGCTCTATCAGCCTGGCCATATGCGGCAAATACACAGCACAAGAGAGGAATCATAGTAATACTTTGCCCTTCCGTAGCAACTTTCTTCCAAGGATCTCAAAGCACTTTACAACTTTCGTTCATTCAGTTCATTAAGAGTAGCCCTCTGGCATAGGTATTATTAACTCCCATTTTACAGACAGGGAAATGGAGGCACAGTGAGGTTGATTTGCATAAGGTCACGCGGTGTCAGTGTCACAGCTGGGACTAGAACCCAGGAGTCCTGAATGTCAATTCTCTGCTCTAACCACTCAACCACACTGCCCTTGAGTAAAACGTCTGAGCCCATTGTGTAGTGCTTAGCAGCAGCAACACTAGACAGCTAGCATACTACGGTGATGCATAGAGAGACCCATCCAATATTATTTGGAGGAAATCATTCTAGCTCTGACTAAGGGATTTGGGAGGCCCTATTTGGAGCACTGGGTGTCCTTCTGATCGTTGGGTTATCAACGGAATAAAGATTAAAAAAACACAGGACTCCCACTTCTGCCTTGCTCGCTGACTCTTCATTCTCCATTGATTCACCTGTAACTCAGCGTTCCATTTCCACCTCCCATCATCTCCTCTGCCATCAGCCCCCTTCCAGGTCAGTAGCTGCCTGCCTCTCGCCTTTCTCTCCTTGTCCAGTGTATAGTGGATGTAATCCACCAGTGCACGCTTCCAGGATCTTTCTGAGTTTAAAGCAATCCCTAGTGCTTTCCCCACCAACCTCTCCCCTGAAAGAATCCCACCCCTGAGCCTTCCTCCAGTAGAACCCTCCTTTCCTAGCTCAACTCCTACTTCCGACTGGTTCGTGTTTCACTTTTGGGGGAGAGGCTGCCATCTTTCCCTGGCTTGCAATGGCTAAGTAGGGGACTGGAAGGAAAAGCAGCAGTGGATACACACCGGTGATCGAGGATGGGAATGGAGATGGGATAGGGTGACGTCCTGGCCCCATCAAAGTCAGTGGGAGCTTTACCATTGACTTCATGGGGCCAGGATTCCCGCTCAGCGATTTGCAAGAATGGAAGCAGAGATGGGCGTGAAGGCAGCAGAGGTAGGGACAGGACTGGGGACTGGAGCCATGTCTGTCGAATCTGCTCCAAACATTAGAGAAACAGAGGTTTGATCCACACTGGAGTTTTACACTGGTATAGTGACATCTCTCAGGGTGAGAAAAATCCATACCCCTATGAGACACAGCTGTACCGATCTACCGCCCCGTGTAGACCTCGCTACTGCCTCTCGGGGAGATGAATTACCTACGCCAACGGGACAGCCCCTCCTGTCAGTGTAGGTAGTGTCTACATTGAAACACCACAGCTGTGCCGCTGTAACATTTTAAGTGTCGAGAAGCCCAGAAAGAAAAGGAATTGGCATTGGAATATCCCAAGATTTCAGCCTCGGGGGCAGGGTGGGGATGGGAGGCTACTGTCCCCATCAGCCTAACACTAATAGGGGTAAATCTCATTCTAAGACTTCCCTTATTGACCTTTTTTTTTGGTCTTTATTGCAATAATGTTGGGGCCATAATTGGTGATTAAGCCTTAAACTGTAACTGCAGTTTAACAGCCTCCTCTCTCCAGTCACTGATTAGGGTGCTCTCTCCCTCCCTCAATTGTTCTGTGATGCTCTGTATGGGGGATGCATCATACAAATAAAGGATTTAATAGAAGGGCCAGAGACATGGCCCAGTGCTCCCAGCATGCTAAGGGATTCTGATCTTGCAGTGGCATGAATGAGGATGTAACCACGCTGAGAGTCCATCGGGGAATAGCAGCATGCGGGCAGAATCAGGCCCCGGGTCTCTCTCTCTTGGAAAAGGAGTGGCTCAGCGGTGACCTTGTGGAGGTGTAAACATTTCTGCAGGGGTTAGAGAGGAGAGATAACATGCGTGTCTGTTTGGGCTAGTCTTGAGCAGAACAACAACTGGGCACAGACTTGACCTTAGCAAGGTTCAGGGAGGGCAGGAATGCACAGAGCCTCCTCTGTCTTTTTAAAGGAATCGTCCTTTGAATTCTGGACAAATATTTGTCTAACACAGACAAGGGAAGAGTAGGTTTATTTAGGCTCCTTGCCTCATTCCGTCCGAAAATACCTCCACAGATGTCAGCCAAGTTTCGTGCAAAGTGTGGGAGAATCTCCCTTCTGGCTCCGTTTCCTCATTGGACCCATGTGGAGACTTGATCCTCTGCCTAGAGTAAGTCCCCTTTGCGCTCCTCTGGTGGTGTAAAACAGCAGCTGGAGATTCCTCTGTTGTTGGAGAATCTCCTGGGAACATGAATCCAGCTCTGTCTCGCCACTTCTCCAAGAAGGGGGCCTATCAGGGTGGGAAGGCAGGCCAAGCACTCTGCCTTTTGCTGATCCCGGGCATGCAGGATCGCTCCATGGGGATTAGGCTAATGGGCCTAACTTAAAGCAGCCCTGTGGCTTCTCTGTTTTGTAGGCGGGAGTCGCTTTGGCAAACCTGGGGATTGGAGATGGCGGGGAGGTGACAATTGAACCCGCGGTGCCAGTCTTGCTCCCAGTGACACCAGTGGGAGGTCTCTCTTCCCTGGAAAAGCGCCAACAAGCCCGTGTTGTTTACGCCATATCAGTTTATCTTCTGGTGCCCCGTGTAGCGTCGTCCCCGTAGCCCCTAATTCTAGATTTTTACAAGGTGTTTCTGTTACTGAGACGTTGGTGGAGATGGGCGACTGGAGCAGTTCCTTTAGCGTCTAAGCGTGAACTCTTAGGGCTAGTCTTCACTTACCGGCTGGTCCGGAGGCACGCAATCGATGTTCTGGGATCGGTTTATCGCGTCTGGTTAAGACGCGATAAATCGATCCCGGATCGATCCCGGAAGTTCCCACAATCGGCGCCGGTACTCCAGCTCTCCGAGAGGAGTACACGGCGTCGACGGGGGGAGACTTCCGGCCGCGTCTGGACCCCGGTAAGTCCGGACTAAGGTACTTCGAATTCAGCTACGTTATTAACGTAGCTGAATTTGCGTACCTTAGTCCGAAGTCCGGACTAAGTGGGGACCAGCCCTTAGACTTTCTACAGCACCGGGATTGCGCAGTGCTTTACAGACATTGACGGCTTAGGACTGGCCACGCCCTGGAGCAATAGGAAAGGGATCCAGCACAGAGGTAACAGTCCACCCACACGGGTGTTGTTACTCAGCAGCTGTTCTCCAATTCCCAGCAACGCTCCACATCCATTTAGGAGAGGAAGTGTCCAGTTAACAGCCGGTAGAATTGAAACAGGCATTTCGCAACAACTGGAGGTGGAGTTTAGTCAGACACTGAGACACCCACTCTTATGAAAAATGCCCTAGGCTCTTCAGTCACCGCAAGTGGCCAGAACCTCATCTGAGACCACCTCTGACTGCCCAGCCTGGGCATTGGTTCAGTGGAAAGAACACCACGTGCTGAATCAGCATTGCCGCTTCCTGCCACAGGCCTCAATGCAAATCATGACCTGGCGCAACCCTGTTAGTGGATACGATCTGGGGGGAATCACAGAACGCTTTTAATCCTGTCCCTGGGCGTTAGAAAAACAGTGCTTCGAATCAGCAAAGCCCGAGTACTGGCACCCCAAGGGTTAACCCTCTCCTCGCTGCCTAAGTCCGGGATCTCAAACTCAAATGACCCCGAGGGCCACATGAGGACTAGTACATTGGCCCGAGGGCCGCATCACTGACACCCCTCTCTCCCCCTGCTGCCTCTGCCCCCACTCCACCCCTTCCATGAGGCCCCACCCCTTCTCCACCCCCATTCCAACCCCTTCCCCAAAGTCCCTGCCCCCATTCTAACCCCTTCCCCAAATCCCCGCCTCTTCTCCTCCTCCTCCCCTGACCGTGCGGCTCCCCGCTCCTCCCCCCTGCCTCCTGGAAAGTACTAAGCTCCTCCCTCCCTCCCTCCTGGGAAGCACCTGGGGGTAGGCAGAGGAGCAGGGACACGGTGCACTGGGTGGGAGGGGGGGCGGCGGGTGAAGAGAGCTTGGCCGCCACAGGAAATAACTCAGAGGGGACGGGGAGCTTGGCGGGCCACAGCAAATAACTCCACAGGCCGCGTGTTTGAAACCCCTGGCCTAAGTCTTTACTGGGATTTCAGTTGTCTCTGGTCTTTATTTAACACATCATCCAGACAGAGCATGGAGTTTCCAGCAGCGAGGAGCCCAGGGTATTGGTAGACAGAGCATAAGAGCTTCCTCAGACAGGACTTGAAAGCTCTAGCCAGCAAACCGCAAGAAACACTCAAATGCAAATGAAGGCCCTGGTAGGTGCTTAGGCCCGGAAAAGGAGGAAGCTGCTTACAAAGCAGTGTGATCCATAAACAGAGCAAAGGATTGATTTGATCTTTACTCCTAAAAGGTTAATTTCCTCCGTCAAACAGACAGAACCAGTATTTCAAGCGTGGTCCCCTTGGAGCCCAGAGTCAGAACGGAGTGAGAGCGTATCCCACGGACGCCTCAGAGCTGACTTCAGAGGCGATGTAAACAATGGTGCAACTTACAGTGGGAGTAAGTGGGTCAGAAAGTAGATGGAAGTGGTGAAGCAGGGTAAAACCAAATGCATTTGACATTCAGTGGGTGTGCAAAGCGAGGGTAATATACGCAGGACGGAGCCAGATTCTGCCCTTGGTTACACAGATGTAAATCTAGAGCCTAAACAGGTAATGGAGTTACTGAGGCCCAGGTTTTTATAGGTGTCTTGGCATTGCTCCGCTCAGAGTTGCAAGGCCTAATGACTGAGATGGCTAAATCCCATTTCCAGAAGCACGGGGGGCACTTAGTCACTGGGACCTTGGCTCCTAAGACAGCCACAAGGGGCAAAAGGAGGTTATAAACCAAAGAGCTCCTCACCTTCTCCTACAAGCTCCTCCTGCTTTTCTTGCCCTCCTCCCCACCCTCATCTGCCCCCTCGGCAGGTCAGCTGGCCTTGTTTTGCACACCCACTCGAAGCCAAATCAGTCGAGGTTCTGACTGACACTGATGGACACCTAACCATGCAGTTTCCATCACTGCAGAATTTGGCCCATGCACTCTGGTGGTTCCTTTCCTCTAACCTGGCCTCGTGATAATGAAACAGCCTTTTTGATTCTGTAATTTCAGCGAGACAGCTTGTCCAATCACAGTGCTGGTAAAAGGGCATTTCACACCCTACTTAACTGTGTCTGATGGAGGAGGCCTCACCAACCAGTTGCATGAGAGCAGAGCACTAAATATCCTAGAGCAATTCGCCATTATCAGCTCAGGCAGAGAAGACTCTGTGATCCATACACAGTATGCGCTAGAACAGTGGCTCTCAAACTTTTGTACTGGTGACCCTTTCACAGAGCAAGCGTCTGAGTACGACCCCCCCCCCCCCAATACATTAAAAACACTTTTTAATATATGTAACACCATTATAAACGCCGGAGGCAAAGTGGGGTTTGGGGTGGAGGCTGTCAGCTCGCGACCCCCCCATGTAATAACCTCGTGACCCCCTGAGTGGTCTGGACCCCCAGTTTGAGAACCCCTGCGCTAGAGTGAGAAGCAGGATAAAAAAGCTTTAATAATAACAGCACTTGTAACGCTTGTTACAAGTTGCAGTGAATTTGGTTTCACAACATCCCTCCTAGGTAGGCATTACTATCCCCATTTCAGTGATGGGAAAAGTGAGGCAGAGAGGAAGTGACTTGCCTAAGGAGGTCACACACACACTCACACTCACACTCTCTGCTTCACAAGACTATTCCTCTCTCCTATTAGGCCTGGACCAATATTTCTGCTGGCGAGCTGTGATCAGACAACTCTTACGTGTTGCCGACATACAGGACATTTACTGTGATTGCATAAGCAAATGAGTTAATTCCATGATTAAATACGGTGTGGATTTTGAATGCACTTAAAATTGTATAAGCTCTTGCCCAGTAATGGCTTGAAAATGGTGGATGAGAGAGAGAGGTATAGGTTAACTAGAAATGTGTAAATGAACTGTCTGTAATTTAAAACAGAATGATACTATAAAGAAGAATGGGAAATGATTTGGTTCTTTTAACACAAGGTTGTTGGGGTGTTTTCTTTTACATTTAAACTACTTTGGAATCTCATAGTTCTTCTGAAGGAAGGAAAGTTACAGTCTATAAGACAGAAAATATGTTTAAAAAAAAAAAAAAGTAAATGCTTTCCATCCAGATGGCCCATCGCTTTGCTCTGAGCAGCAGCGAAGGGTTATCCAAAGCTTATCATGGTTGTGGGGGACTTTCAGGCAATTTATAGTTAAAGTTGTGTCAGCATTTTCACTAGGACTCCCTGTTTTCAGATCTAGAGCGGTGAGAGGACCCCCCGTTTCAGCTCCCAGGAGTTTCGGTTGAGTGTGTGCTGCACATCCATGCCACCTGCTAGGAGCCCAAGAACGCCGTGTGAAATTCACACAAAAGGCAACATGTCTAGTGGGGTCTTTTACAAAACTGGTGGAGGTTTTCTCCTTCAGGGGGATGAACAAAAGTGCTGTAGGGACTTCTTAAGGATCAGCACTGCTGGGCTTTGAAGGGACCCCGCCTGATCCTCCTGTGAAGCCTGGTTGATGCGGTGTGGGGCCATGAGGGGTGGTGATGAAAGAAGAGGCCGGGTGCTCTTTCGAGGTGATGGAGGGCTCCGCCAGGGCCTTAGGATATTTAACCAGAAGTGTAATTTACAGCTTATGTAGACGTACCTGTGCTAGATTTAACCTCGCTAGCTCGCTAAAAGTAGCAGTCAGGATGCAGTGTCGTGGGCTGCAGCGCACGTACGTACACAGAGGGAGCCAGGACTGGCCAAGCAGAGGTGTGCCGGTAGGGACATCTGCAGTGTTGTTGTAGCCATGTTGGTCCCAGCATATTAGAGACCAGGTGGGTGAGGTCATATCTTTTATTGGACCAGCTTCTGTTGGTAAGAGAGACAAGCTTTGGCGCTTACACAGAGACACGTACCATTCTGTCCACCTATGGAACTGTTCTTTGATTGGCACCACGGTATGCTCCTCCGTGCATATGACAAGCAGCCGAACTTACGCAGGAGGCTGCATTCGGTCACTGCCAATGCTTTTGTCTGGTGCATTGTGGGGACCCTCCCCCCCCGGTGAATGAACTTCAATACACCATCTCTCTTCCTCCACTTGGGGCAGGTTGAGAACAGACAACTCATAACACTGGGTCTTTAAGTCTTCCCATGCCACAATTTCATGTCAGTCTTGTTAGTGTGAACACTTACACACTAGAGATTGACAGGACTTGTGAAGTCCATCGGTTAAGAGAAGGCCATCGGGTCAGCACTGAGTATATGAGGCACTATCTTGCATTAGGCGTTGTATTGCGCTTCCAGTGGTTACTGGTCTGGAATCAGTTCCCTGAACCTGCTGCAATACCTAGGCACAGTGAGAGACGTGAAGGCCAGAGGGTCAGTATATCATTTCAGCTGTCCTTGCTTTTGTCTGCCTGCGTCACAAGCTTCAGGCAGAGTGCTGAAAAGATTTAGGTGCAGAGGCTGAAGTGCCAAGTCCCTTGTTAACCTTAGTCCCGTTTTCTGCATAACGATGGGCTTGTTTGCCGTTCCCCTGCAAGCCTCTCAAGGTTGATGCCAATCCAGGGGAGGGGGGATTGGTGGGAGAAGTAATAAATGAGTTTTTCCTCCCTACATGTTAAGTCTGGGCTATGCATTCTGCGACAGTGCATCCTTCCCTGCTGTACCAATCACTTACCTGGGAATGCTCAACTCAGGTTGAGCATCGGGTTTGCAGGGAGGTTCCTGGCTTTTTTTGAACCGAGCTTGCCAGCTGGCATTTCACTGAGCACTAGGGAGTTAGGAGACTTGCTCAGGGGTTTAGAACATAGGATCTTCCCAATATCCTCATGGCTGGAGTTCAGCGTAACCTGCCTCCCCTCACTCGTTTTTGTAATTCCACTGGCGATTTCGGGCTTGGGAGGAGGTGAAAAGGACGGACCTTTGCCCTTTTGACCTGTGACATAATTAAGGGCTGACCGTTTTGGTGGTGGTGGTGGTTGTTTTTTAAAGTTGCTTGGGAAAGGTAGAGAATTGAAAGGAAAAATTAGGGAAGAAAGAATCAAAAACGGAAGGGGGGAGGGGAGGTTACAGGGATTAATACACCCAGGCCATTTCTCCTCCACATCTGGTGTGAGACTGAATGCACCAGAGCGGCTTTAGAAAAAAAACAAACCCCACAGCCAGCATCTGAGCCGTTCTCCAAAAGAAGGAGAGTGAGAACGCTCTGATTCAAACGGACGTGAGGCAAGTCAGTGGAGCCTTAGCGGTGCATGCAAGAGGAGAATCGGATCCTGGGTGGTAGGAAGAAATGTTGAGTCATTATCCGTATTCCCAGCCAGTGTTTTCTTTTGAAATTCCTAGATTGGGAGGAGTGGAGTCTCCAGGCTGAGGACCAAAGGGCGGGAGTAAGGGGGAGCGAGGCTGAGGTTTCCAAATGGGTACGGGGATGAGTGCGAGCATAAACGCAGAGAGCAACAAGCCTCTAAGCCTAGCTCGACACAGGAAGCGGACAGCGCAATGTATTACATCAAAGGAAGGACGATATCCCAGTGGGGAAGGGAGGAGGCATTGTCTGGCCGGGAAGTTACTGAGCATTTAGAACAGTCACCGGGCTCCCCCTTGAATTCAGAGCACTGCTTCCAGCATTAAAAAGCCCGACAGCAGCAAAGCCCCCCGGGAGAGCGCCAGCCCCACTGCTAACTAGGAGGTTGAGCGCCCCAAGAGCCCTGCATGCTGCCACCGAGTGCCACCTGATCATTAGCATCCTTCAGCAATCTCCATCCGCCGCACCTCTCTCCTCGCAGGCGGCTGGAGGAAAGAGATCCATTATTTACAATTGTTAATGGGTAGCAGGGTAGGGGCATGCACGCAAGGGGGAGGAGGGGCTCAGGCATTAGCGCTTTTGGGGAGGGGAGGCTCGACCCAGCGACTTTAGGGGGTGGGAAGGGGGGGCTTCAAAGGTGGAGCCTGGAGGAGGAGGAGGAGCAGCAGTGGAGCTGGAGGGAGGGGACAAAACAGCAGCTCTGCCTGCCTGCAGTGATGCACAATGGAGCCCCATGTGCGGAGCTCCCAGGCGCAGGACTTCGGCATGGTCGGAGACCGGCTATTGAGCTCGATGGACCGCTGGGCTGAGCCAGTGTGGCCGTTCTCGTAGGGCACCTTGCCGGCAGCACCGCTGTGCCCTGCAGGGGCCGAGCCCCGCACGATCCCCTCTCACCGAATTTCCCGGAGCACGTGGGGGCTTGACGTTGCCGCTGGCTCGCAGCCGGGGCCATCGGTGTAGCGTGGGGCAGGCTCCAGCCCCTCACACCGCGCCCTTTGCTGAGCTAGGAGGAACCCGCCTAGGGCATTCCCCGCTGTCTGGGGTGGGGAGGGGGGAGCGAGAGGGGCTGCAAGTGACCGCAGCGAGTGAGCCGTCCCCTTCCCCCACGCGCACATTCTCGGCACAGCCCCAGCCTCATTTATCATCATCTGTGGTCAAGTGAAGTGTGCAAGGAACAGCTGCTTCACTCGGCTGATTTCCGAGGGAGTGTACAGCGGGGAATCGGGGAAGATGAATGATGGAGGCTGGGGAGGAGAGCTGCTTTCTCTTGCCTCCTCCCCATTGTGCGGGGGGGTCCCCTTAGCCCAGCCGCCCCCCTTCCCGCCTTCCCCTGCGTCCCTGTGCGTGCCCACATGTCTGGAAAGGCAGAGCCAAGGGGCTAGTTGCTGCGGCTTGTTGATGGTGGCTTAAGAATCCTTCCCCCCCTGCTCTAATTAATACTGAGGGGGGGCGAGGGGAGGCAGAAGTCCGGGGCTGCCCTGCTCCTCTCCCACCCTGTGTCCCTGCAGCGGGAGGCAATGGTGAGATTGCCGGGTGACCTTGCACCCGGCTGCCCCGGGCAGGGAGAGGGGCTATGGGCACCTGCTCATCGCCCCGATCAGCCCACTGGGCGCCGGTGCCCAAGCAAGCCGAGAGGGCGGGCGGGCTGCGAAGAGCAGAAATGAGCCCCAGGAAGTTTTACCTGGCCCCGGGGGAGTCCTGCGGATTTCCTGCCACTCCCCCGGCAGCTCAGGGCGTGCTGCTGCCTGTCTAGCACGCCGAGGGAACAGCTGTCGCGAGCAGCCGCCTGGCTGCCACCTCCCCCACGCTCGGATCCCAGCCATGGGTGCCCGAACCCCCTGGGTGCCAGGAGGCACCCCCCCATACACACACACAAGCCACCCCCCTGGGGAGGGAAGCACCCGTCTGCCCAGGCCCCCCACCAAGGGGGTGCACACTGCTTTTTGGGGGGGGGGGCACGCCGCATCTCTCGCTCGGAGGCTGCTAACAGACATCATCCCTGAGTCGCAGCCTAATTGCTGGGAGCGGGGCCCGGCTTCATTTCAGTGCCCACGAGCAGAGAGTGGTTGCACAATTAGCTCCGTCCTCTGCCAGCTGGAGAGGGGCCCCCGCCTTAGCACGGCGCAGCATAGCCCGGCGGGGGCTGGGCAATTTCTGATCTCTTTCCCCCCTCTCCCCCCCCACCTTAATAATCAAATTACACGCAGCAGTTTGCGGTGTGGCAGCCTGCCAGAGCGTGGTTCGGGAAGTGCCGCTGGCATCTCCTGGGCTGCCAGGCGCTTTCTGCCAGGGGGCAGGGCTGCACAGCGCCAGCCTTCGCCGCCTTTCCATGGCTCCCCGTGCAAAGGACGATCGGGCTGCAATGTGAAACTTGTCCCCCTCCGCTGCTGCTCTCTTCCCAGTGGGGCTGGGGGGGGAGGGGCAGGTCACCGCATGGGGCTGCCATTTCCCCTGCTACCCTGGCGGAGGGTGGGCAGACCCAGGATCTAGGCTAGATGGTCGGCTCGGTGTCTTGGCAGCTGGCATCCCGGGGTTGCCGCTTAGCAAGGGGGCTGCATTTTGTAACGCTCCATCTGGAGCACTCTGGGGGGGTGGGGTGCGGAGCTTGGGAGCAGTCAGGGAGCCGGGATGACAGTGCTTTCCCCAGATTATTACCATGCAACAGCACTGGTTATTTTTAGTTTGCAAGACCTTGCTGATGTCACATCACCCGAAGAGCGAGCAACCAGAGACTGAGAGAACAGGCTGGAGCAGCTGAGCGGGAGCAGCGAGGGCCTGATCCTGCGGGGAGCTGAGCACTCCCATGTCCTGTTGAAGTCCGTGGAAGCTGCAGGCACTCAGCCTCTCTCCGGACCAGGCCCTTAGAGAATTGGAAGCAGGAGGCAGGCTTGGAGCGGTGCGGGGAGCTGGCAGAGGATTGGAGCAGCCCAGGACTGCAGTGGCTGGAGGGGTGAGTGACAAGGTCCAAAGGAGCTGGCGGCATTGTCAGTGAAAACGTGTGCCGTTCCCGGTAGCCGCCCCTCCTCCGAGCAGAGTGAGTGACGTCGGAGGGTGAAGTCCCCGAGCCGCCATTCTTTCATTCAGCGTGCTGACGTCCGTGCGGAGAGTCCCCCTGACTTCAGAGGGCTTTGGATCAGGGCCTTCATTTGCAGAGTTCTGGGCCTTTTTCTTCCCCCCGAGCGGGCATCAGAAAACCATCACAAACGGCGGCAGAAGGCTCCGTGCATCTGAGCGGCTGGCGTTCACTGCCGCGAGCGTCTGCACAGCTGTGTTGTGACACCTCAACGCCACCGCAGGGCTCCATCTCACTTGGCCGGCCCGACAGCGTAAACCCTTTGTCTGGGGCACATGAAGGGGCTGGTGTGCACAGAGTGTGCAGTGTTTCTCATGAGATGGGCGTTGAGTAAGCAGTTCCCAGGTCGCCTGCTGGGAACGGCTGAGGCTCTCTGACCTTTTCCATCTGTGGAGCACTTGGTCCCCACTTCCAGCCCAAGTTCTGGGCCCACCTCTCTTTCCTAGCACAGCAGAGGGGTCAGCTGTGGACCACTCGCAAGGATGCTGCTGATGACAAGTGGCGGGTCACTGTGAAAGGAAGTGAAGGATTGTAGCATATTTGGCCAGTGACTGCACGTTCCCAGCCCTGCATCAAGTGGGTGTTTTAATTCTAATTCATGTTCTTATCCCCCTCCAAAATGGAGAGGTGAAAACTGAAGTGAAGTTACAGGGGGCAACAGGCTGTAAAAATAGGTCCTTTAGTTAGAAAATAGGACTATAGGATCTAGGGCGTGTCCCTGACCCACATTGTGCCTCCATTTCCCCCTCTGTAAAATGAGGACAAGCCTGACCTCCTCGCCGGGGGAGGGGCTGTGAGACATAAGTCACGGAGTGGTGGGAAGTGCTTTGAGCTCCTCTGAGAGGGGGGGGGTTCTTTGTACTCTTGTGGGGAATGTCTAGCCCGCTGGCCGAGCATTCCTGTGTTGTATTTGACAAACAGGTAAGCGTGCCTCTGATGTCCGGAGGGGCGTTGGGGTGGAATCTCCTACTCAGCAAGGAAATGGGTGGGAACCCTCCAGAAAGTGCCCCTCCAAAATCCCAAGTGGTCAGTCATCGGCATTTGTTTGTCGCCTGCGTGAAAAGGTGGTAGCGGGCAGTACCTGGAGCTTTCCTTCTGCCTAAGGGGCTCCTCCGCGGAGCCCCTGCTTTTCTCCTTCCCCTTCCTGTTCACCATTCTAGCCAAAGAGTGTTCCTCATTGCCCTTTGGAGCCGACCAGTGCTGCTGGGTTTAATATGCTGGGTCCCGCCTCTACTTCTCACGCTCATCAGAACTGTTGTCATATTGCTTTTCTGACAAACCCCCGGCTGGTGATCCCCCCCCCCCCATGCCCTCAGAAAATATCCCCTTCCGCAGGAGCGGGCTGAGGCCCGGAACCACGCCTGGGTGTGCACAGCTGGTGGGTGGTGGAGAGTGGGGGTGGTTGTTTGGATGGGCTGTCTGGGTATGTCTACACTGCAAAGAAAATCCCATGGCACCCAGTCTCAGAGCCAGGATCACTTGACTTGGGCTCACTGGGGCAGAGGCTGCCGGGCTAAAAATAGCCTCGTCCCCACTCGTCTCCGAGACCCTCCCCCTTGCGCCCAGACTCCACCTGAGCGAGGAGGTCTACACAGCTGTTCTTAGCCCCATAGCCCAGGCCCCAGGAGCCCGAGTCAGTTGACCCGGGCTCTGAGATTTGGTGCCACTGTGGGTTTTTTTGGTTTATTTTTGCAGTGTAGACATACGCTCAGAGTCACAACCCCGGCAAGCTGGGCCTGCTGGTTCAACAGTCTGACCGAGGCTGTGGAGGTGAAGCTGAGAGGCTGTTCCCACCTCGCCTCAGTGCTATTGTTTCAGTTTGTCAGGCTGCAGACTCAATGAGACAGCTGCCTATTGATTTCCTTTGTGATTGTGATCACGGGGCTGGGCTAGAAACTTCTTAATTGAAAGCTGGGATCCTGGAGAATAGGGCATTGAGCAGTCTCGCAGGGGGGAGCCCCTGGGAGCGTGAATGTGGACAGCCCCGAGGTCTCAGCCCGGAGAGAACGTTAAACCTTGCTGCTGTAGACAGCTTGACTTGAGGCCAGCCTGCATCAGGCAGGAGCATCTGTTACGTTCCACGCTAGCCAGGCCACAAGGAGAGACGGAGCATCCGGAGGGAAAGAGGTGAGGGAATGGAGCGGTGTCAAAGCTGCACCTGCTGAGGAGAGACAGACCTCGCCTGGCTAAGTCCCGCCTTACAGCACACGCCTGCTAGCAAGGGGGCGTGGGAGACCTCTTGGAAGGGAAGGAGGGGTTGGCTCTGTCGCGGGTAGCAGGGATGCTGGGAACTGCATTTCAGAACTTGTGCGGGGCTGAGCACCCTCCAGTCCTGCTGATGTCAGCACTTCGTAAGGTCAGACCCTTCATCTGCCTCCTTCTGTGGGGTGGGAGTGAGGAAAGTGATTCCTGTTTAGTGTTTGTTAGAGGGACTGCTGGCTGGGGAGTGCGTGCTGTGCATGTTCCCCCCTCTTCTCCCAAACAGCTCTGCCCGTGTGCCACAAGCCTGACCAGCAGATGCAGCCAGATATTCCCGCCAGGCCTGCCCACCATGCACTTCAAGCCTGACCCGAGGCGTGGCCAGCTGGGCCAGTCCTGAGCCCATGCAAAGCTGTGACAACCCATCCTAAAAGCACCTGCAGCTCTGCTCCTGTCCGCTTGCTGGGCCAGCTCTCCTGACCAGGGATCATTAGCAGGGCTGGATTTGCGTGCACAGTTTGCGGGGGGTAAAAGAGAGAGAAGGAGTACAGTAAACTCACTTCACGCGTGATCTGATCCAAACTTGGGTCCAGGTCTCTCTTTCCAGCGGCAGCACAGAAGGGCGAGATACACACTGCCAGGAGTTTGTTCTCCTGAATGACAATGGGGACTCCGTAGGGCTCCTCCATCCTGTGTGTCAGTCGTGTAGTCTCTCCGGGTAGCTCTTTGTAACAGGATGGCCAGCCTGCGGAAGGGCAAGGCCTTGATTTGAGCTAACATGAAGAATAAAATCACATCTTAACTGGGGCACCGAGGGTCACTCTTGGTCAGCTTACACAGGGCACTGGTGCTTCAGGTGGATATAAGGAGTTCCCGTCATCGCTGCTTATCATGCCAGTCTTGCCTGCTCCTTAATATTCATGAGCAGGAATATTCAGCTGCCCTTGGACGCAACCCTCTAAAGAGAGAGACTGGGACCAATCCAACAAGCGCAGACGCCATCTGACCGGGGCAGAACAGGGAGATGTACAGGAGCTCTGAGGCACAAGGAATCATCTTCAACGTCTGTAAGACTCATGGTGTTAAACCAGTTTCTGTAGGGTCCACCGCTGTAGTAAACGGATTGTATTTATGGATCTCCTTATTTCAGCGGGATTGTTGCTAGAGCAATCTCTCCCCTCTCCCTTACCCCTTCCAAGATGAAGCAGAGATATTTTCACAGGTTCTGTTCTCCAGCCATGTCCTCCGGTATCTGCCCATCGCAACATCCTTCCCAGCTTAAATGTGATCATTGCCCTCAAAAGCTCCCCTGCCACACCATCCCTCCTTGCAGCTGAAAAAAGATTGCCTCATCAAAGGGGCTTGCTGGTGAGTGTTGCAGGAAGCTACCTACATCCCCTCCAGGGCCTAATATGTGCCTCAGTTTCCCCACCTGTAAAATGGGAGATCACAACATTCCCCTGTCTCAGAGGGGTTGTGAAGGGCAAAGCATTTGTATGTTATTGATGCACGTTTGGTCTGGTCGATCATTCCAGGAAGGCAACATTTATGTTATTTTTAACAACACAGATTTCTGCAAAGGTTTTTCCAGCATTTTCATCTCCGCTGACTTCTTTTCAGAGGAGTCGGGTCAAAATCACAGGCAAATAATGTCCCCCTCCCTAGTGATGGCTGTTCTCCCATGGCTGTGAAATATAATTTCGGGGGGGAGCTCCCTCGGTGAGACGCCCACGGTCAGAGTTGTGAGCCGGTGTGGGGGAGGGGCTCTAGGCAGCTGAACAGCATCTCCTGCACTGCACAGTGTGATCGGCGGAACCACTGGTCAGATAAGAGGTTGTCCCCATGGCAACTGCATACTGCCAAGGTCTCGCTGCTCTGGAGCCGTGGGGGCTGAGGTGCCGGGGGATGGAATGTCTGACGCACCGGAGCCAGCACAGAGTGTGGGAATGGATCTGATCCGGAGTGTCCCAGGTCAGGGCCCCCAGCACGTGGGAGCAAAGGAAACGGGCCAAACTCTGTGCTGCGTAAATCCAGAGCGCTGAACTCATTCCAACAGAGCCCCTCTGGATTTACCCCGCCCTCACTGGGAGCAGAATTGGGTGGGGGGGGGGGAATTCTGGATTTGGCCCAGGTAACAGAGAGCAGAATGCAGCCTTGTATGTAACAAGCGGAGCAGAGAATCCAGGGGGAATATACAGGGTTGTGTGGGTGTTTTCCTTGTGCTGATGGGCTCCCCCTGAGACGTACTCAGGAGGAAATCCGCCCACGGCTTTGGCCCACGGCTTCTGTCAATTTTATTTGCCTCGCTTCCCCTGGGGCTAAATCCTGCTCCTGCTGAAGTCGGGGGCGAAACTCCCATTGACCTGCCCCAGCTCATCGGCCTTGTTTTTAAACCCCTCCATGGTTTTGCTGTAGCCAGTATCGCGGACCCCACCCCCTTTCTAGCCCCGTCCCTGCTCCAACCCTCATACAGCGCAGCCTCCTCCCTGTCCCCTCACACAGTCTCGGCAACAGCCGCTTTTTATCATCTCGGCCTCATTGACTCTCTCCCTTTTCAGGTCTCCTTTGAAAGCCGCTTTCTCCCTTGCCCATAACTCTGAATCCGCCTCTCCCCCCTGCTGTCGCTTATCTCTGCATTTGGATTCTTTCAGTCCAGGGGAGAGTGAGGGAAGGCGCTTTATGGCATGAAGCCGTACGGTATTTGTGTCACCCTGACACAACCCTCTCCCTGACTGTTGTGCCGCAGGGCACGCTGACCTGGAATGCTTGAAGGGCCTGGCTAACAGGCGAAACAACCCCGTTTCGCTGACTTCGGCTGTGTGGCTGACCTGTGCGATCATGTGGTTTGCGCAGCCTGAGTGCATGGGCCCAGGTGGGTTTATAACCAGGTTTTGAAAGCCAGGTTTTAGCTTAGGATCTGTAGCAAAAGTCGGCTCTATCTACACTGCTGAACCAAAGTGGGTTTCAACCCAGTTGTGCTACCAACGTGTTGCATAATGCAAACAGGGCCTAATACTACTGTGTGAGTATCAAAGGAGTTAGGGGCCCCCATGGAAATCCAAGGAGTTACATCAGAGATAGATGGGGCCATTAATGCTCAGTGTTGGCCAATGTGTGGGGCTGGGGGAGGGGAGCCTACAGTCTGGGAGGCACAGATAGTCAGGGCCATCAATTGTTGGAGGAGCTATTGTCAGGAGGCGGCTGCTGTCATCAGTTGTCACATTCCCCATTGCTAATCAGTTCCCACTGCTAGGCTGCTCCAGGCCTTCTCCTTCCTCACTGGCTCCAGGGGCTTCACAGACTATTGCTTTTGGAGGTTGGCGGGTAAGGGACAAATCCGGAGAGGTGCATTTCCAGCCGGGGATCAGTCCGTGGAAATGTCACCATGACCCAAACCCGCTTTGATTCTAATTGGATCCTTCCCTCGCCATCTCCCCCAGTTCATTCCCCTCTTTCTGTGCTATAATGTCACGTCCCTCCTCCCCCCACAGCCAAACGGTGTCATTATCTCAGCCTGGCGTTGCCTGGGCTCTTTGGAAAAGTAATAATAATTAATAATCAAAGAGAAAGAAAGGAGTCTTCCATTAAAGCAACAGCTCAATGTTTTTTCAAGCTGCTTTCATTTTTCAAACCCACTTCCTTGTGTAGCTTTTGGGCCCTTTCCACCCTTTTGTTTTCTCCCCCCCCCCCCCCCCCGGTGCCCCCAGGGCCTCTCTTTCATTTGTGTTCTTTTGTTCCCCGATTCCTTCCCCCCTAGCCCCTTTGGTGGGATGGGGGAAAGTGAAGCCACGATTTCTGCGTCGGGTGACTTGAGCACAAGGTTCACCATATTTTAATCGAACTGTCTTTTCTCCGAGATACATGCTTTAACCGCATCCAGCTGCTTGTGCGTATTGGGAAATCCAGCTGTAATACAGAAGAGCTGAATTAAGCGGAGCCAGCATTCCATTCTAGGGGAGGGGGAGTGGAATAACGGGGTGCTGGGGGTGGGGGGAGAGGGGAAATTAGCAATGCCACCTTTCTGAGTAGCTTCTAATAGCGTTTTTTGGTCATGTATTTCAGAGGCTTTGGTTTTCGAAATAAATAAATAAAAGGTGCTGAAATGTTAATGATATCCACAGGACACTCAGCAGGAAATGAGAGCAATCTGGGACTAATAAAAGCAGAAATGTAATTTGTGCAGATAGACGAGGCTCAACAGACAAAGGTGCGGGCAGCTTCATTTAGAGCCACGCAGAGTTTTGCACATTCTGGCCTCGTAAATATGCCGCCCTGGTACAACGGAACGAGGGGGGCGCCACCTTCCCTGGATGGGGCCGCACGGAACGTGGGGATTTTATGGTCGCGCTGGAGAAGGTGCAAAGGGGCGGGGGTAACCTTGTTTCATGGGCTACATGCTGCAGGGGCCGTTGTGATGGGGATTTGTGTCCGCGCTTGTTACGAGACTGGAATGAAATTGTGTGTCTGGGTGCATGCACATGTTTGATCGGGCGTGCACGCATGTCTGACTACATGTGGGGGGTGCATGTGTTTTGCATGTGTCAAGGGGGGAGTGCGTGTGGGTCTATGTGGGGGTGGTTTGTTTTTAACAGCCAGCCTGAAGTCTTTAGCGAAAGGAGCAGGTGACGGCTCAGAGCTGCACAGAGAAAGAGACGCCCGTGTCAAAAAACAGAGAGAGAAAAAAATCCCGCCTCTGTGCACAGCTCTGGTTTGACTCTCTCAGCAGGTGTCTGGTGTAATGTGTTAGATGCACCAACCAGAGCCGGAATCGAAGTGGGGAACTAGGGCGAGAGGCCGTTCCCCGTGTTAAAGTCATTTCCTTAATAAACACAGAGAGAGGACAGAAAGGAGAGAGAGACACTGCTCCTCAGAGAATGGGAGCGGTATGAAGAGGAACCGGGCTGGCCTTATGGTGTGCCCCACCCCAGCTCCTAGGATGGGGCACTGGCCCTTTCTGTCACCACTCCTGGTGGGGAAAGCAGGCTGGCTGGCCAGGATATGGGCCCCCTAAGCATTCACGGTACTTGTGTTTAGGGCCAGTCAATCAACAAGAATGGGGATGCTGCCTCACTGTTAGAGCAGTCGAGTGGGTCCCCTCCAGGTGCCTCCTCCCTTTTGTGCTTCCCAGGGGAGTCAGATCAACCCTTCTAACTCACGTGGAGGACTCCCCATTTGCACACGGTTAAGGCATTCCTCTTTCTTTCCGTCTCCTCCTCCTTTCATCTCTGGGGACAGGCCTGCAAACCGAGCTCTTACCCGTTGTAGGGGACGTCTTCACTGCACAGTTAGCCCAGGTAACTGGCCCCGGGGTTAGTCTAGCCTGGGTGGTGTGAGCCTCCACACGGCCCTGCGCCCTCACTGTCTCTACCACTCACCCATGTGTGTGTCCGGGGCGTATCCCACATTCTTTGTGCTGAGACACTCCAGGATTCTTTCCCAATCCATTCCGTCAGTTGTGGGAGAACTGGAGGGGAATTGTGGGAAGGCATTGGAGGACTGTCAGCTCTTGCATGCATCCTCGCTGCAAAGTGTGTGTTTCAGCCCGAGCTAAACCGGAGCCTGCGCTCTCACCTGTACCCCCAGCCGCGTCAGGCAGCCCGGGTTTAAAGCACCTCGAAACCCAGGTCACATGGTGTGTGGATGGTAGGGGGTTGGGGCTAAAACCCCAGGTAAGAGCCTGGGTTAACTGTGATGTGACCGCATCCCCTTAGAGGGACCTCTCTGGTCACATCCCACTGCGTTTATTAGCTCCCCCTGGAAGGAGTCAGAAGGAAACCCGCATGACCAGAATCCGTCTCTAATGTGGATAGATCATGTGATTTCCAGTGTGGGAATATACCCGTGCCTGGCCCAGGAAGCTGTGAGGGTGGTTTGGGGTGAGAGAGGCAGCCGTATCCCTCACCAAGGGGATTTCAGGCACCACTGGCGCTATTCGGTAAACTCTGGTGCTGCGCAGGGTGCAGATGAGCCAACAGTAAATCCTCACCCCGAGCCCCTCCAGGGAAAGCAAGTTAGAGAGACGCTGGTGGGGCCTGCTCCTTGCTACGCCCCCGATATGCCTATTAGCCCTGAACACCTCACAGGATTGGTCCCTTAATGTCCATGCTGATGCACCTTTCCCCTTTCGTTAGCACGCATTGTCTCACTCACCGCACGTGATCCATTTATCTACCTAGAAGATGGAAGACGCAAGGCAGGCACTGCCCTTTCCTAACAGAATTGGGGATAGGAACCAGGGACGTTTTATGATGGCTGTGCCTCACTGCTCTTCTGATAGACGTCTGCTTCAAGGGGCAGACAGATTCCAGATGGTATCACACCAATTGAGGAGGTTATTGATGGGGGGTTGGGGGGGGGGGCGCAGAGAAGCAGAACCAGGAAGTTGAAATGACTTTCCATAGCAGAGCCCATGTTTCTGTCCTCAGTGCTGATAGGTCAAATAATAACACAACAATAATGATTAATAATTTAAAAAAACCCGAGGCATTGTAACTGGATTACAGGATCCTGAAATCCCAAGGGAGGGTGTGGGGAAAGGAGGGAGGATGGTTTTGCTAAGTGATTGCCAGCACTCGAGGGGCAGAGGGATGAGAAAACAGGTGCGTGAAACACCGAGCAACCTAACACCATTCAAGCCGCATCCAGACGCCGCCTGCATTGGTTGCCGTCCTTGGCAGATCTGAGTCCACAGGGATGCTGGGGCTGGCAGGATGGTCTGAGTGTTCCTGAACCAGAGGGTGTCAATAGAGTGCAGCTGGTAAGGGAGAAAGAAGGGGGGAAAGGAATTGTCATTGGGATTTTTGTTTTGTTTTTATTTTGTTTTGTTTTCCTTTAAGGGGTGGGGGGTGGGTCTGACTGTAGTGCACAGTCAGGAGGCCTGCATTGCAAAACAACAGCCACAATACAGGCACAAATCTCTAATATCTCGTACCGGCTTTTAAACAAACAAACAAACAACAATATAACACGCCCTCCCCCTTCCCAAACCCAAGGTAAAAGAAAATGGTTCATTTGAATCCTCTCTCTCTCTCTTTTCACAGATAACAAGCCCGAGCCATGCAGTCCTTTCGAGAAAGGTGTGGTTTCCATGGCAACCAGCAGAACTACCAGCAGACTTCACAAGATACATCACGCCTGGAGAATTACAGGCATCAAAGTCAGGCAGGGCCGAACTGCGAGCGTCAGAGGCTGGTGGCGAAAGAGTACTACAGTCAGCAGCAGCTGCCTTACCCAGGGTACGAGAACAGCGCCGTGGAGAAATATCACAGGGGAAATAAGCAATTGCCCGGCCAGCAGCTGCAAGGCCGGCCGGCCTTTTCGAATTATGCAGTGCAAGAGAACAGCCCGTACCCGGCCCGCTATTCTGGGGAGGAGAGCCTGCAGACCTGGGGAACTCAGCAGCAATCCTTAGCCGGAGGAGTGGCAAAATATGAGGAAAACTTGATGAAAAAGAGCCCGGCTCCCGCCGGCAGCAGGCAGTACCACGAGCAAACGGCTCAGCTTCCCTTCCGAACGCATTCCTTGCACCTGCAGCAGCAGCCCCCGCCGCCGCAGCCACCTGCCTTGACGTATCCCAAGCTGCAAAGGCAGAAAATCCAAAATGACGTCTCCTCACCCATGTCCTTTTCCCAGACCGGCCACTTTACCCAGCACTCCCAGTCCCAGTTCCCAGCATCTTCGACGTACTCCTCCGTCCCAGGAGGGAGCCAGGCAGCTCATTCCTATAAAAGCTGCACCGCGCCCTCCAGCCAACAGCACGAGCGGCCTCTTGGAGGTGCTGCTAACCTAGCATCTGGGCAGCGAGTACAGAACCTGCATGGCTATCAGGCAAACCGAATTAGCTACGACCAGCAGCAGCAACCGCAACAGCAACAGCAGCAGCAGCCCTTGCAAGGACGGCATCATGCCCAGGAAACGCTTCACTATCAAAACCTAGCAAAGTACCAACATTATAACCAGCCAGGCCAGACCTATTGCCAGACTGATGCTCCAGTGAGGACCCCAGAGCAATATTACCAGACATTTAGTCCTAGCTCAAGTCATTCTCCAGCTCGTTCTGTTGGTAGATCTCCATCCTATAGCTCCACTCCATCTCCTCTGATGCCAAACCTGGAGAATTTCCAATACAGCCAGCAATCTCTCAGCACAGGGTCTTTCCCTGCCGGCATCACTGACCACAGCCATTTCATGCCTTTATTGAATCCTTCTCCAACAGATGGGACGAGTCCAGATGCTCAGTCTGGGAACTGCAAAAACTTGCAGAAGGAGAAGATCCCTGAAAATCTTCTGTCCGATCTCAGTTTGCAAAGTCTAACTGCGCTCACCTCACAAGTTGAGAATATTTCCAACACTGTCCAGCAGCTTCTCCTTTCAAAATCAGCTGTGCCCCAGAAAAAAGGCATCAAAAACCCTCCTAGGACACCAGAACAGCTAAAAGGCCAACACTGCAGTCCAGAGAGTAGCACATACTCTGCCGAGCAGGTAGGGACCCCCCTGTCGGACCCTCTTAGCACCCCTCAGTCAGTACATGCTGAAGCTCAGGATGCCGATTATCTGAGCGGGTCTGAAGATCAACTAGAGAGAAATTTCCTTTATTGCAGTCAAAGCCGCAGTCCAGCGAGGGTCAACAGCAACTCCAAGGCCAAGCCCGAGTCGGTCTCTACCTGCTCGGTGACTTCTCCAGACGACATGTCCACAAAGTCCGATGATTCTTTCCAGAGTATTCATGCGAACCTGCCCTTGGAAACATTCACCAAGTACATGACCAATGAAAGGGAGTGCCCGAGGCTGCTCCTGAGTGCGCTATCTCAGGAGGAACTGGCTTCCGAAATCATTGTGCTACAGGATGCTATCAACGAGAAGGCAGACAAAGCCTGGGCCAACTCCCCCGCTTTAAACAAAGACCCCGCGAAATCCCCTTTCCATATAGAAAATCACAGAACGTGTCTGGACTCAATGGTTAAGAGCACCTGGTCCAACCAAGGCGACTCGGGTACCCACACCGAACCCCTGAAATTAGACAAAGCCTCTGGGGGAAACAGCAGTAAGGATTTCAGCGAAGAGGTTTATGAGAATGCCCAGGTGGAGTTTACAACAACTGAAACAAAGAATGCTCTTAAAGTCACCAGTTCCATGGCATATAATTCCAAACCCAATATCCCAGCTGCTACTTCGAGTTCTGGGGCCGCCAGTTACAGCTGCTATTCAAACACCACGGCCAACTCAGTGGGTTCCGACAATGCCATGGAGCATTTTGACTGGCCAGATGAAAGCATCAGTGAATCATGCCTGAGGTGGAAGGAGCTTGGGCCATGCCTACAATCGTCAGATCTTTCCAAGGATTTGTTCCACAGCAAATTGGCCGGGTCTTGCAAAGAGAAAAAAAATGCCTGCTGCATGGATATATGTGACGGCGAACAGCCAGCCAAGAATGAACAAGCTGAGGACTTCAGCCAGCAGCAGATGGGGGAGGAAGAGGAAGACACTTTGACGTATGATGAGGCCACCAAAGCAGATAGTGAGAGGTGGCTGGAGGATACCAGGCACTGCTGTTCAGGTGGGGACTTCAGTGAAATCCCGATGATATCATCTCCAGATCTGAAGGAGTCTGATTTGGAACCAGAAGAATATTCATCTCTGTGTGAGCTGGCTAGTTCAGAGCAGAAATCTGTGATCTACGATACATCCCCACCTAAACCTCCTGAGAATGCTGCAGTGCTCTCCTCCAAGGATGTGCCGGTATCAGCAGAAGAAACTGTAAGCGCAGTGGAGAAAGAAAATTCAGTTCCCTCCTCTCGTTTGTCTGGACAGTCTGTTATCCTCTTAGGTCCGGCAGTCGGCACTGAAACCAAGGTGAAAAGTTGGTTTGAATCTTCCCTGCCTCACATAAAACCTGAGGAGGACACAACGGTAGGTGAAAGCGTCCTCCAGGAGAAGACAGAGACCGAAACGACCTTGTTGGTCAAGGTAAAGAAGCAAATGCTACCGGAAAATTTGCTGGTAAAATCAGAATCAATCTCAAGGGGCAAGACTCTTCGCAGCAAGAGGGTCCATTCCAGGTTGTCAGAAGGAGAGGAATCCAGCAAACCAGTACCAAGCCTGTTCAAAGACATCCAGGCAGCTGGCATGGTGGCCAATCCATGTGTAGGGCCAGATGGTGAGATGGAAACAACAAGCAAAAATACCCATGGCCAGCCTCCTAGGTTTCCAGCTGAAGGCTTGCCAGCTCGGATGTGTACCCGCTCTTTCACTGCCTTGAGTGAACCCAGGACACCAGCCCCACTGGAAGGACTGAATGTGTTGGCCCATCAAGAAAAGTTAGGGAAGAAATCAGTTTGTGGCATGAAACAGAGAGTTGCTTTCAAAGCCAGGAAACGCACCGGAAGACCGACCCCAAAAGTTGTCCAAAATCCCAGCGATCCCACTTCTCTCCTGGTCCCAAACTTGGTGCAGAACGAGGACTTTATTGGCCAGAAGGCTAAAGGCCTAGAGCCCCAAGATGCAGAGGTGAAGGACCAGAGATCCATGATCCTGCGATCTAGGACCAAGACACAGGAGGTCTATACAAAAAGGAGAAGGGAGAAGAGGACGGCAGAGGTCAGGCTCAAAAACTGTAAAACACCCAAGAAGCTCCTTTCAAACAACCATCTACCCCCCACCTTCAAGATCACACCCCCAGGGGGGCCACACAAAGAAGGGAAGGTGGGCAAAAGAATGAAACTCCCCAAATCCGGGCCCGGAATGGGCAGCAAAATGTCTGAGCGGCCGCTGCATTCGCTGAAGAGAAAATCCACCTTCGTGTCCCCTATCCCTACCAAAAAGAGAAATTTAGTTTTACGGAGCAGCAGCACAAAAGAGGAGAAGCCCGAAGCCTCCCCCAATCTCTTTAAAAGGATGCCGTCAACCAAAAAGGCGAGAGCTAAACTGCCCACAAAGAGCTCCTGCGAAGCGGCCTTGACACCCCCTCCAGCTAAAGAACCCCCCAACGTCTGTATTAAAATCACCTCTCGGGCAGCATTTCAGGGGGCCATGAAGACAAAAGTGCTGCCCCCGAGGAAAGGCAGGGGCCTCAAGCTGGAGGCCATTGTGCAGAAGATCACCTCGCCGAATTTAAAGAAGTTTGCATGCAAAACGGCCGCTGCCACCGCTACTGCACACAGTAATCCTCTGAGCCCTGCCGGCGCGGAGAAGGAGCGGGCCTTAAAGAATGCAAGTGTAACCCCAGCGGTGGGAGAAGCGGGGCCATTAAACCAGGGCATGGCACAAAAGGCTCCTGCCGCTTCAGTAGCAGAGCAATTATGCAGAAATTCGAACAACAGATCCTTAAAAGGAAAACTAATGAACAGTAAGAAACTGTCCTCTGACTGTTTCAAGGGTGAGGCCTATTCATCTCCCGAGACAGTGCAGTACAACAGCAGCAGCATGGCTGCAAGGAGCATCAGCCTGCTGCCCAAGAAGAGGAACCGAAAAGGGAAAGCAGCAGCCTTCAGCGTGGCCAAAAACCCCTTGGACAGGCGGGCGCATCTCGCCCCTGCTCTGCTCCTGACGGCCAGAGAGCGGGCAGGCGCGGGGGACGCGCTGGGGAACGGGGAAGACGGACAAAGGGACGGGAAGAAGCCAAAGACCGAGGACAAAGACTTTGCCAAGAACGAACCCCCCGAGGGGAGAAGCTCCCAGACCCAAACCCGGGCGCAGAAGCAGCGAGCGAACCACTCCAACTACAACGGCTACTCCAAGAGACAAAGGAAACGGCACACCCGTAGCAAGGCCAAGAACGTGGCCTCCAGGTGTAAAAGCAGGGCGAAGCGGCGGCGGCAGCAGCAGGCCCCTCTGCTTAACCCCACGGAGCCCGAAATCAGGCTCAAGTACATCTCGTGCAAGCGGCTGCGGACGGACAGCCGAGCGCCGCCCTTCTCCCCCTACGTGCGGGTGGAAAAGCACAACGAGTTCACCACCACCTGCACCGTCATCAACTCAGCCGGGGAGGAGGCCAGGCTCCACAAGGAGCAGCAGCCTTCGTCCTCGGCCCAGGCCCTGCTTCCCGGCGGGGCCTCCCTGCAGCCCAAAGCGGCGCTGCCTTTATCTTCCACAATGCACCTGGGCCCAGTGGTGTCCAAGGCCCTCAACGCAGCCTGTCTGGTCTGCTGCCTCTGCCGGAACCCAGCCAATTACAAAGACCTTGGGGACCTCTGTGGGCCATATTACCCGGAGCACTGCCTGCCGAAAAAGAAATCGAGGCTGAAAGAAAAGATTAAAGTGGAGGGGCCAAGCGAAGAGGCTCCCGTGCCTTCGCCGGCAGAGAGAACGCTCAAAACGACAGATAATAATTGTACAACGAGTACAATCAGTGGAAAGCCGCCAAGGCTGGACAGTGCCGCTGACTCAGCGAAACAGAGCGCGCTCCGGTCGAGTTCCAGGGGAATGTTTAGGAAACTACAAAGCTGTTACTGCTGTGATGAGAGGACAGAGGGAGAGGAGGCGGCAGAGAAGCCCAGACGGCACGAGTGCAACAAAGCCGAGTCCCCGTCTCAGGAGTCGGTGGGAGACACGCAGGAGCACTGGGTTCATGAAGCCTGTGCTATATGGACCGCTGGGGTTTACCTGGTTGCAGGGAAGCTGTATGGGCTACAAGAGGCGATAAAGGTGGCTGCTGAAGTGGTAAGAGCCTCTCCTTAGGCTAAAGGGCCATTTGGAACGTGCACACCCGCTCACCAGCCCTACACACCTGCCTCCCGTTATCAAAAGTCCGGGATCGCCCAGATCAGAGAGGGCAGGTCAAACCCACAGTTGTGATTGTGCATGGGGCGGGGGGGAGCCTTACCATAAGACATAAGGATTGTATCCTCCAAACAAGTCGAACCACATTCTTTGCAGTCACTGGCTGGGGAGTCGAGGTGTAGCCCTTTAGGAGGCCATCCTAGGAAAGGCATTCCAGTGCCTGAGAGGCAGGCTCGGATTTCCAAGCCCGGGTGCCTCGCAGTTGCGTCCTGCAAGGTGTCGAGCCCCCTCAGCTGGAGCAAAGGGTGCACTGCACCTGACACGATTAGGCCCTCCGGGTAGCTAGCGCCTCGCCTAGGCAGGGCATCCTCCTGAATGCCCCTGCGCTGGGTGCCCCCCGTTTGAATGCAGGAGCAAACAGGTAATGCCAGCAGTGGTTAGCGCCAGATTCCCAAAGGGCCTCTCTGAACGTGCCCGCAGAGACTGCATCCGCCTTTGCAGTTGAGCAGCTAGACAGACGTGCAGCACAACGTCCACACGCAAATGTGGGGTTTGGCCCGTGCGGACCCTTTCTGATATTGGACTGAAGGCTAGCGGGACGCTATCAGATGCTCATAGACTGTTAAGGCCAGACAGGACCATTAGATCATCTGTATGTCGCAGGCCAGAGCATTTTCACCCGGTTACCCCTGCACTGAGCCCCATGATGTGTTCCTGTTCTTCTGGGCATTCGATGCTCGTCCCGAATAGAGCCCGTTCTCTATCCGTCCCAATAGAACACAGCCGATTTTCAAATAGGGCAATTAAAACCCCCCACAGGGCCCTTTTCACCAGCGAAACGCCACGTGCCCCCTGGTGGGAAGCCATTGGAAACCGGAACACCAATTAATGAGCAGCCATGTGTCTTTAGTATTCATTTGGGGCCACATCCTGCCAACTCCAGTGGGAAGTCAGCCTGGGTAAAGACTGCAGGGTTTGGCCCTGTATTGAGCTTTCCTTGGCGTCCCCAGACTTCACACAGTGTTAATAAATAGAAGAGGAAGATGGAAGGAAAAGGGGATTTAAACATTCACCAGCCAAGTCTTATTAGGAAGAGCCAATACCTACCTCGTTCTGAGTCAGACACGTGATCCTTACCTGCTGCTGTCGAGTGGCTCCAAATGGCACGTTAGCATGTTCACCTTCACCTCCCCAGCCTCCACGGCTCTAGTTACATTCCTGCTGTGGATGGGCGGTGGGCGACGGAACAGTCTCCCATACCACCCTGCCCTTGCCCCTCATGCGGTTCCGGGGCTGTTGTACACACAGTAAACAGCAGCACCACAGATGCAGTTAGACAGCCAGGCTTAACGGTGCGTTAATAAAAAGCCTGAGGAGCAACAATGAAAACCTGCCAATTGTCTTAAGAAATGTTGCTCCCAGGAAATTAAAAATAATGCACGGGCATAGATTGGGTTTGTCTGGCGATAGGTATCCTATAACTACGCATCAGGCCCGGGCAGAAGCTGAAAACAATGGGCGAGATTCTCAAAAGCACCCAAGTGATGTATTTGCACAAGTCCCATTGACTTTCGGTGAGACACGTGCTCCTTTGAAAATCCCACTCATGATGCCTATTTTGGTCTTCAATTAAGCTTTCTTCATGCGGGAAGGTGACCCTCCATGTTCCCATAAAATTGTGGAGATCCATCACCCGTGGGGACTCTGAGATCCGCTGGAAGCAAACTGTCCCACCTTTACCGCAGCTGGCTTGGCAAGCGTCTCAGGTGCAATGCTAGCTAGGAACAGGGACGGAAGGGGAAGGGGAAATGGGATGAAGAAACAGAAGCTGCCTGGCCAGATTCCACAGTGACGGGCAGAGTAGAGGGCAAAGGGACCCTTCTTCCCCTTTTCTTTTCTGCGCCAAAAGGATCTAGTGCAAGTAAGACGCACCATGAGGGTAATTAACCACTGGGACAATTTACCTAGGGAATGTGATGGTTTCTCCAAGCCTTTCAATTGAGACTTGATGTTTTTCTTTAAAAAAAACCTCTAGATCCGTCAAAATTGGATGCAGGGGATAGATGCAGGGGATAGTGGGTGATGTTGTCTGGTCTGGGCTATGCAGGAGGTCAGACTAGAGGATCATAATGGCCCTTGTTCAGCTGAAAGTCTATAAATCCATGGTTTTACCAAAGGGGCAGCCGTGCCCCAAAACACCAACTAGCTTGAGGCTGTCAGTGGATATGCCACATTGGACTGTTCTTACAGTTTCCCTCGGCCTGGGCCATTTTCACTGTTGGGTGCATTTACACCTGTGCCTAAGTGTGTCTGCTCATTTGTACACACACCGTTCCACAAGCAGAATAGACAAGCTCAAAAGCAGAGTGATGATTAGCTTCTCCGGGCAGAGATCTCTTCTGCGCCTTCTTCCGTGTCTCTGAAGCACCATGCTCAGCAGTGGGGCCACTGAACTGGTAATAATTCATCATCAGAACCTGCCGGGCAAAGGAGAGCCAATCAGGGCCAGATCCTCAGCTGGTGTCACTCGGCATCGCTCCATTGGCTTCAGCAAAGCTAACCTGATGGATGACGGCCGAGGATCTGGCCCTCAGAGTGTGGAGAGGGATCGCTGGGTGCAGATAATGGGATGTTAAAAAGCGTTCTGCTGTGTTTTTACAGCATGTCATTACTGGTATTTAAATAGCTTTATGAAATGATCAGGGTTGGAACATTTTAAACATCCATTCGCCCTCTGTCCCCAGCTGCAAAGCCCCTAAAGGGGTGGGTCTGTAGCGATTGCTCAACCATCCCTTGTCTTGGACCGCCATTCGCCTGCACCTCGCACTTGTACTGTTCTAAGTGATGTACCTGGGGGTTGCTGAGTCTCATGACGGGGGGAGAGGCACAGGGCCAGTTCTGCTCTCGAGCTCTTCTGTAGAGCAGACTGGCATGAGCTAGGGCTGGCGTGAGTGAGCGGATGTGGCCCGAGGATATGCTAATGCAGTGAACCCCATGTCATGGCTAGGAACTGGGATCAGTTAGCATGAGGAGGGTAGATCGAACAGTCAATTCCCCGCAGTTCCAGGGTTTTCATCTTCCCCTTCTGGGCTACGCTCCACTTGCATCCTTCCCTCTGGGCTCTGCAGGTTGCACAGTGCAAGGTGCCCTCTCTCTCCTGACCCTTCCACCTGCAGGCCCCTGGCTGGGTGTTCTCCAGCACGGCCGTTTGACGCAGTGCAGCGTACGCAGACTCCGAGTTGTACCAGGCCTTGTAAGGGACAGCTTGTGTTCCCAGAACAGTGCAGAAAGAGGAGCACACCCCAAAATCCATATACGTTTCGCACGCAGCGCAGGGCAAGCTGGAGACTGGAGCACATGAAGAGCCGGGATTCTAGACCCAGCTCTGTCCCTGACTCACTCGCCGGCCTCAGACAGGTCACTCCACCTGTGGGTGCCTCCGTAAAATGGAGAGGACGACGCTTACCTAGCCCACAAGGGGGTTGTGAGGATTAATGAATATTTGGGAACTGCTTTGAGATCCTCTGTTGGAAGGCACCAGGAAGGGCAGAGTATTTTGCCAGTTATACATCAAGCAAGTTCATTGGGCAGTCACCAGAAGAGTGTTTTGTCCCACCGCAATGAGAGGAGTTGCGTCCCCTGACACACAGTCGGGTTGCATTAGCCCCACCCCATCCCAACACCCCACTGGGCTAATGCCCTTTTAGAGCATAAAGGGTTGCCACAGCCTCCGAGCATTCAAATTTGGGTCTGGTTACCGGTGTTCTTCGGCCTGCAATTCTGGTTCCAGTCACCGGAAAAGGGGTGGTTAACAAAACCCAGTGGTAGGCCGTGGAGAGGACAGGGTTAAAGGCTATGTCCATTGCACTAGGAAGGGGGCAGGAGTGCTATCCCAGGGACCAGCGATGTGTCCACTGAAGTCAGTGGGAGCAATGGAAGCATGCTCTGTTGCCAGATCCCCAGTAAGGGTTACACCTCACCGTCCTGGGGAAATGATTGAGTGTGGTAACGCTAGTAGGGCTCAACCAGGCTTTGTGGGGCTGAGGAAGGAATGGGGTAAATCTGAACCTGGTGGGGATGTGAAGGTGGCAGCTTTTCCTGGCCTTTCCGTGGCTGCCAGGGGACTAGCTAGTTCTTGTATCTGGGATTTACTTTGCTGGACCTCACTGGATTCTCTCTCTCTTTTCCCCCGATGCCCCGTTGGTGGATTTAAAGAGATGCTCTAGTTGCCAACAAGCAGGAGCAACCGTTGGGTGCTGCCACAAGGGATGTGTCCAAACCTATCATTACGCATGTGCCATTGACACAGGTAAGGCTCGCTTAGGAGCGGAGGGATTTGGGTCATGAGGGCTTGAAGGACCTCAACTTCCTGCTCCCCAGGGTTCGGTTGTTCCTGGCGCGATTCCCAAGTCCCGTGCATGAGGAGAGTTCTATAAGGTGGGGAATAAGCGTCCATTGCGGCTGGCTCAGAGACCCCCTTTCTGAGTGTTAACGCTCCAGGGGATTTGGGGATTCATAAACGAGAGGCACCAGCGCATTGCACCCAGCTTTGTCTGTGCTCCCCAATGCACTTCAGACCTGGCTCTCCGCCCCTCATGCCGGGCCTGAGTTCCCTCAGCAGGTCTTCCAGTGCACCACCAGTTCTGACCCGCGCGCCTCCTATTCCAGGCCTAGTCCCCCCTTCACAGGAACCACAGCTGGTCTAATTACTTTGTATTATGTCCTATTTGTGATCATTCACAGGGTGGCCCTATGTGGTTAGAACAGGGGGGCTGGGAGTCAGGTCTCCTGCATTCTACGCCTGCCTCTGCCATAGGTTTGTTGCATGTCCTTGGGCAAGTTACTCGATCTCACTGGGTTTTAGTTTCCCCCTTTGTGAAAGGGTAAAATGGTACTTCCCATTCGTTCATGGTGCCAGAGTTACTGGTGATCTGTATCGGGAAGGCTCCAGAGAAGGGAAAAGCCTTTTTAACAGGCCAGGACCAAGTGTGTTATTCTATGCACACCCCTGCAATCGATTTTGTTACCAAAATTTTTTTGGTCAGTTTGCCGTGCACGTGCGCCAGAAAGATGGGACGGTATTTATGTGGCAGTCAAAAACCACTGACCGGGTCTTAAAGGTAATTTCAGCGTGGCACCGTTGGGCACTTTGCCACGGCCAGTCTTGGAGCCTCACTCTGTCCCCCACAGATTTCAGGGAGGATTTCGTCCCGGCCAAAGGACTTGTGCAGGGAAGGGCATTGCAGTATTGTGGAGTTCGTTGCCATGTTGCAAATTTGTCGTAGGCAGCCAGATGCCCGTTGGGGGAGCTGTAAAGAGCTCACCCAGCCCCTCTCCTGGAGGCTGCTAGGAGAAGGCGGTTCGATGCAGAAAGGCAGGGTGAGAAAGGCAAGAAAGAATGAAGGGTGAGAGTGAAAGGACGAGAGCAGTGTGGGGTGCTGGGCTGAGGGGGGCACTTCTGATCCCATCCCTGCCATCCGCTCCCTGGGGGACTGGGTTGAGTCCCCGCCATACGCAGCGCCTCACGGGGGGGAGGACCCCACTGCACGGAGATCTGGGCAGTAAGCAGTTAAGGTAAAGGGGCCAGAGTCAGCCCTGTAGATCTCCGCAGGAGTCACATGGTTGGGCCTGGTGTTGGGAAAGCGCTTTTGAATCAAAGCAGCCACAAGCGTTCTTCCCCATCCCCTGTCTCTCTGTGTCCCGTCCTCCTGGCGGCCTCACCGAGGGGGAGCTGTCGAGCCGGAGGAGGCCGTGAGCAGCCCCGGCCTCTTTCACAGCTTGGACTGCCGTACTGTCAGCCTCGCAGACATCCACTGGTACTGGGAGCTTTCCCGTGGAGAGGAGAGGCCTGGAATTGCTGCCAGCCCTATTCCCAGCTAGCGCCAGCTCCCCAGCAGTCACCAGGCACATGTGCCAGGTTGGGATGGGGCGGGACCGGCTCCACCGAGCAAGATCTCCCCAGACTCGACCCTCTGGACGGCCTGTGTCAAATCCCACTCAGGCCACCAGGGGAAGAAGTTTGTCCAGTCTCAGCTTAGCCCTTTGGCAGTACCATGGCCGCAGCAAACCCCATCACTCATTTAGCGCAACGAAGTGCGGTTGGCAGGAGAGACCCGAGTTTGGGGCCGAGGGGCAATGGTGGGACTGGGGCTTTAAGAGCAGGTCCAGGCTGAGGAGCTGAGGCAGAGCTCTGTGGGTGCTGCAGGTCGAGGGTGAGGAGTCCTGGGGGAGCCGTGGGGGGCCTGGCACAGCCCCTGCCGGGCTCTAGTCGTGGCTGACGTAAGCCGGGCTTCCCATCAGCCGGGAGCGGCCCCTCTGGCTGTGGGGGAGGAGGAGCCATTATGGACACTAGAGTGAGTCCCACTCAGTCCACTGCAGGACAATGCCTGTGGCAAAGGGGAAATCAGCAGGGGTAGGGAGAAGGCTTCACAACTCCGCCACCGCCCCCAGCTCAGAGCACTCAGTCCGCGAGCTAATGGCGGGTAGAGGTGGGTGGTTGTGAGAGCTGGGGGGGATGACACACAGCTGCCTCACCCGCACCCTCTAAAGTAGGGCTCTCCTTTCCGTTCGCAGGTTGCTTATTAACTGAAGAGAACTTCTCTCTGAAATGTCCCAAACATAAGGTGAGTCCAGAGCCCCCCACCCAGGAATCTGTCCTCTCCTCCTGGCTTCCCTGGCCACAGCCCTGGCAATTCTGTGTGTTCCCCTGCACAGCCCCCAGCAGGCTGAGGGGAGTGGGGGCTGGCTGGGGTAGCCCCACTGCCATCCTCCCAGCCCAGGGGCTCAGCTCATGGCCAGCCCTATGGAGCAGGAATCAAACCCAACGGCCTGCCCTTCCCGCCTGGCCTTCAAGCCACCTCTGCACTCTGGCCGTGTCGCCCTCCATTCCTGCCCCCAAATCTCAGCTCCCTCTGAAGCCTCTTTAGACACCTTGCTCTGTTGGCTTCGGCCTCTGGCAACTCGTCCCAGACGTCTGTTGCCCTCCTGGGGAAACGCACCCCCTGATTTCCCTTCCAGCTCCCAGAGAGATGGAGTCAAGCTGCCTCTAGATTCCTGCTCCGCGGGCGGCCTGAGCCGTTTGCGCCTGTCGGTGTTGTTCTGCCTGGCGTAAGCAGGCAGGGAACAAAGTGAGGTTGAAGCGGGAGCGTTGGAGGGGAAGAGGCGGGCGGTGGGTGGGTGGGGGGGAGAGGAGGAGTGTCACTGCCGCTGCCACCACCTCCCCACAAAGCAACAGGAGATGGGCTGGGACTAAAGTTCCCTCAGCAACTCATTTCCAAATGCTGACCGGGGGGGCCCGATAATTTAATCAGCGCTAAAAGCACTTCCTGCCTCTCTCCTTCCCCAGCTACAGCACGTGCACCTTATTACAGGCAATCAGACGGGAGGTCGGGGCTGCACAACCCGGATCCAGACTGGGAACGTGCCCACAGCTTGGGGGTTGAGTGTTTGGATGGGGGGCGGGGGGGGGCGCGGGTTGGGCCAGGCCCAGCTGTCGTTTGTAATCCGGTCGGGACAAGACCGGGCAGGTCATCACCAGCTGGTCTGATGAGTGGGAAGAAATGTGCAGATGTGTCTGGTAGCTGCTCCAGGCTGATGCCCAGGGAGGGAAGCCAGGGGCTGTGGGCCTGGGGGGAATGCACAACACCCTGCAGACGAATAGGCTCCCACTAGCGGATTTGTTAAGCTGAAGTTGCAGAATGTATAGCTGAGGCTGGAGGGACAGGCCGTGCAGGGCAGTTCCTCTGGTACAGGACTAATGGCGAAGAGGACACCAGCGTGGGAAGGACGGGACAGCAGCGGGGGGAGGTGCACGCATCCCTTTCTCTGGAAGACTCTGGGGAGGGCAGGATACCCGCAAGCCAGCAGATGGCTAGCATGGCACTGAATCCAAAGGGACAAGCCAGAGGAGGGCAGGTTGCTGAGAGATGAGTCCTCCTGCCCCCCGGTGGTGGCCGTTCTCTCTGTCGAGCCGACAGGCTGCAGATACAGGCCTGCAGCCTGGCTGGCGCGTGCTGTTATTTTGCCCTGTGCCCGGCGCAGGTGAGCAGTGCCAGCCACAGGGTGAACCCGGGGAGTCTCATGCCACCCAGTTCCCCGTGTGCTGGCAAAGCCAGGCCTGGAATTCAGCCAGCTCAGCGGGAAGGCGACACCATTCTCGCTCCTCCTCGGAGGGGGTGGACCCCCCAGAGCAGCAAGTTAACCCTTTCGCTGCCGATCCATTAACCTGTTTGGCTTCTTTTGCAGAGGCAGCCGTTATAATCCATCTGCCGGGAAGTCGCCCCTCCGCCAGGCCCAGGTCACCCCAGAGGCTCCTTGGTGCTTGTCTCAGCGGTGGCTGCCAACGACAAGATCCCACAGGGAAAGGCAAGGACGAAAGTGCAGAATGTACCCATCTGCGTCCATTCCCCCGGGCAGTAGTGTTTACCTGGGACGGGGGAGCACCCAGAATACAGGCCAGGTGGGAAGCCAGTTCCAGGTTCTACTTTTTCCCTTCTGCTCCCCCCAACACTCTACCAGAGCCATTCCGGATGGGCACGGAGATCCAGCTCCAGGGTCTTCTTGGAACTCTATCCAGAGCCATTCCAGGTGGGCACATAAAAGCAGTTCCACGTTTTTCTCCTTCCCCCTCTGAACTCTACCCCGGAGCCAGTGGGCAAAGAAATCCAGTTCCAGGTTTTTCCTCCTCTCCCCTTTAGGACCTGTAACTGACACTGATAGTAACACACCTGGGACAAGGCCCCAGGTAAATCCCGGCCTGGAGCATTTTCAGCACCTCCCTTTGAAGTGGATTCTGGGTACACCTGCTGCAGTGGGACTCCGTTGACCAGAGAACGAAGGCAGCGCGTGGACGGTGGCTTCTCTGATCCGGTCCCAGATGATGCAAATAACAAAACCCATGGCAAACACAGACTATGTTTCAGAACTACATTAGCTGCACAGGGGTGGGGAGGGTGGGTGGGGGGGGAGGGGCGGGGAGGGGAGGGGGTACAGTGTAAAAGGGTTACTGACGATGTTGTCTTACTCTGGAACAGCTGGACTATGAGAGCTTTCCAGTCCTCCATATCTCACTCTGATCTGATCTGAGATGTTGCCTTCAGCAAACCTCATGGTGTCTGTCTGTATATATGTGCTCGACATGAGAAAAAAAATGGCCTGATGTTTGAAACAACACTTTGCTCTTTTGGTTTGGTTTTTCATTTTCAGCCCCGGTCCCCTGCCGCGAGCCCCGGGGGGGGCGCACGTGGGCAGGCGGGGGGCGACTGGCAGAGGCTGCTGCGGGAGACGCTGGGGGGGTGGAAGTTGGTGTGTGCATGGGGAGGCGGAAACGTGGTTTCGGCCCTCGGAGGTTCCCCTGGTGCAGCCACACTGAAGGCTGGGCTGAGCTTCTGGACGGGAAAAGGGAGTTTGGCTCATTAGAATGATCTCAACCCCGCCTCCCTGCATTGTCTCTGGGCCTTCAGCGCCTCCCTCTTGCCCCCTCTCCCACTCCCTCTGGACCGCACTTGTGTACTGGTGTGTGCTGCTCTATGCACCCGCAGCAGCTCAGGCAGGGAGTGACAAGCAATACTTATCCATTAGACCAGTCTGGACCCTGCCCTGGCTGCTGGCTTCAGCAACCCGGCACGCCATTCTTCCCTCTGTACCCAATGCTGCCTGCTGCTGCTGTGTGCCATGCAAAGTCCCAATCCCTCCCTCCTCCCCCGCCATGTGTGTTGGTGAGCTTTACGGCTGCCCTTTCCCCGCTGCTTGGGCTAGATAAGAGTGCATCGTTGTCATAACCAGGAACCACAGAGTGACCAAGGGGCCTGGCTGGCAGCTGGGTTCTAAGGAGCAGATGTGGATTTTGGCATTAGTCCTAGTCACCCTGCTGGGCAGAGATTTGTCAGATCTCACCCTCTCCGCAGGGCTGGCCTGGCTCGGTACGCGGCTGAGAGGCCACCTACACCCACCCAGCACCCTGCCCTGGGGGTCACACCTGGGCCAAGCTCCCATCTCTCCGGTGTGCTGGAAACTGGACTTCTGGGCCACTCAGACCCCCCCAGCATTTTTCACCTCAGCCAGGGCAGTAGCTCATCTGCTCTGTGCTGCCCCTTGTGCCCCGGCGCTGGTGGGAGTTCGGGTGGGCGAAGGGCGCTCCCTCGCCGTACCCTGTGACGAGCTGGCAGCCACCATGCGGAGCAGACAGTTCAGTCGCTGAGCAGCTGTAGCCTGAGCCGGCCCGAACAGCCGCTGGCATCACCTCCCGCTTAAAAGCGTGCTCTAAAAACAGGCCCATGTGACGGGAGAGGGGATGGGGTCTGCAGTGGCCTCTCTCATTGCTGGGCTGGGTGACCCCTGGGGCTGGCTAACTGGGCTCCAGCTGGAGGCGGCTGGGGCTGGAAGCAGTTCTAGCTTTGTTCCCATCCTTTTTTCAAAACCAGTGAGTCCTGAACTCACAGATGCCTAACCAGGCGACCTTCCAGCGCCCCTCGTTAGAATTGCCCTCGGAGAGCAGCCAGCAACCATTTAGAGCTGTAGGAATTTACCAGCTCCTTCCCCTACGCACGCACACTCCCCCCCATTAAACCGGCATACAGGCGCCCCGTGGCTTTGGTTCCCCAGCATTGCTGGTTGCAAAGACACTTGTGACCTGGCCCCTTTGCCACTTAGCTGATTCACTCCATGATGTCACAGCCCATTCTTTGTTCTCGCGGGAATGCTGCCTCCATCACAGGGGCTGGAGGGATAGTAAATGGATTGGGCTGAACGGGACGGAAACAGCCCGCTAGCGCAGACCTAGACCCGCCCGGCCCTTGAGTGTGTTGGCCCATTGACACCCATGAGACGACCTACGGGAGATTTCCAAAATCAGATCCATGATAGTCAGCAACGTAGAGACATGAGCTAGAGCCGCACGCACAGGTTAAAGGGGTCGGAGGCAGTTTGGGTTGGTATTTGTCCAAGTGTGTTGGATGGGATCGTTACTGAAGATTGGCCATGCTGCCAGACGCCAGAAAGAATGAGCCCATCTGAAAATGAATTGCTGTAGAACCTCAGAGTTACGAACGCCAGAGTTCTGAACTGACCAGGCAACCGCACCCCTCATTTGGAACCGGAATTACACAATCAGGCAGCAGCTGAGACCAAAAAACAAAACCAAACAAAAGCGAATCCAGTGCAGGACTGTGTTAAACGTCAACTACTAAAAAACTAAAAGGAAAGCAGCATTTTTCTTCTGCATAGTAAAGGTTCAAAGCTCTCTTCAGTCACTGTTCAGTTGTAAACATTTGAAAGAACCACCGTAACGTTTTGTTCCGAGTTACGAACGTTTCCGAGTTCTGAACAACCTCGGTTCCCGCTGCGTTTGTAACGCTGAGGTTCTACTTACATAGATAGAGAAATGATAGGTGTTTAACATCACACTCGGGTTGGAATCACACATGGTTGGATGTGAGCAACAACCCCCCGCCCCCAGCCTATCCCCAACAGTCTAAGCAGTTGTTGCATTGCGCCAGACAAGAATCTGGACCCCTCCCCAAGCAAAGCCAATTCACCCATTGTAACCTGTCTGTTGGTAGTAGTGTGCGCATTTCATGCTGCCACGCTTGGCTAGTCATCTCACCACCACTCACCTCGCCCTCAATGTTTGCTGGCCAAGAACTGTCTGTTGTTTCAGAAGCTTGCCACGGACCATGGGAAAAAAAACTATCTGCGTCCCTGGCACCATTGCCTGACATCCTGGCTATTTTTAGTGGCATCTTGTACATATGACTGTAAAATGGTAAATCGTGTGTATTATATATTGCCTCATTATATAGTGTATATATATGTATACATATACATATATATAATATATATGAAGACTGTACATGTTAAGACTAGTGTACTTATTAGTATATTGCTTCACACTGAAGATTGTGTGTAACAAGCTGTTTCTAAAAGATGTTTATTTTCCTTAAGAGTAAAAAACAGGTCATTGCATTCAGAACGTCAATAAAGATTCAACAATTGTTTTGGAAGTATGTGGCCGTCCAGTCGTAGCCTGTTTTTCTCCCGCCGACCCTCCTCCCCTGGCAACAGCTGAGGAAAAGAATGCAGGTTGAAACAGTGATTTCCCGCTGGGCCTTTTGTCACCAGCAGTGGTTCTCACTGACTCCTCATTCCCATCTGTTCCTAGGAGGGTTCCCTCTGTGCACACATCCCCAGGATAACATAAGCAAATGGAGTTCTGGCCTGCCCTTACTACTTCCTTTCCTCCCCTTGGCCCACCTTCAGGGACCATGCCAGAATGGCTCAGCCCCCATTGGCCAGCAAGGCTGGTAGCCTGTCTTCATGCTGCAGCACAGCAGGGGATGGGTCTTGCTCACCCCAGCGGTTGGCTGGTGTGCTGGTTGCTGTTCTGTTTTCTGCGAGGCTGCCTGTCTCTTTCGGCCCAGCAAGCCAAAGCTCCCTGTCCGCCTCCCACGCTTGACTGCTGCGTCCTCCTGGGGCCTCGCCAGTATCCACAAAACCCAGCCTTGCTCCTGGCCTGACCATGTCATCTCCCCCACTCCACTGACTCCCCTGGTTTCAGCCCAGCACGGTCCAGCTTCTGGGCTCGGAGCCCCTTCCCGCATCTGCCCCGGCCCAGGGTCCCCTCAGGTCTCGTCCCGCCAACACTGCCGGCCGTGTCTGGCCAGGTATCATTAGCTCATGCAAACACCGCCCTGCCCTCTGCCATAGCAGCACCCCTCCCCTGCCCCCCGGCCGCCAGAGGGAGCCCCAAAGCCACCCTGCAGGCCGCCTCCAGACCCCCTCTGCCACCTGCCGCGCATGGCCTAATGGCTGGGGGGAGCTGGCCTTTAGTACCATCTCCAGCCTGGTTCCCACCTGCAGAGCCTCACTGCCTCTGCCGGCTTTGCTTGTGGCTGCATCGCTGCCCGACGGCGGTGGCCACATACCAGGCACTGGCACAGCCCGGGCTCCCGCGGCTGGGCTGGCAGGGGGTATCCCGCTGCTTGTGGGCACTGCTGCTGTGCCTAGCTGGGGCACAACACGGTGTTGGAAACGGCTCCCCTGAGGTCCCAGCGCAGCCAGCTCTGGCTTGGTCGCCCTAACTGGACTGGGGGGGTCGGGGGGGGGGGGGGTGATGAGAGCCCCAGGCGGCAGCGAGGGCTGCGACAGACCCACGCGAGGCTAACGTCCCATGCTGAGGGCTGCAGGGATCTAGGCCAATGATGCCACAGTGGTAGCACTGAGCTGGGTACAGAGCTGCAGGTCCAGCAGTCAGACCCCCCCAATGAGCCATACGTAGGCTGGGATGCCTGGCGCAGCGGGGGCTGGTCTTTGGGCTGCTGTCCTGCTGCTCCCACAGGCCCCGGCCCCGGTGCTGACAGCACAAGCGCCCTGCCAAGCCAGTGGAGCAGCGTGGGGGCATGGGGCAGGCGGGCCAGTGCAGGGAGCCCAGTGGATTGGGGGCAGGCAGGGAGCGCGAAGGGCTGGAGAGCCAGTGAGGAGAGTGATGCCCCCTAGTGGGGGAGCGATGTGCCACGCCGGCGCACTAGGCACTGACAGAACTGGGGGGAGGCCCCGTGGGACCAGACGTTGCACAGACATAGGTCCTGTTGGGCCACTCCACCGCAGGGCCAGCCAGAGTCCTTCCCCCCTCCCCCGCCCCACATCAACCCAGCTGAAGCCTGAGGATGTGACTAGTGACCCCGCATTGGTGCCCCTGCCCTTCTGCTGTGATCTGGGCACATGGGGCAGGCACCTGCCTACAGTGACCTGAGGGTCACGTAAGCCCTGCCCTGATAGGTTTTGGGCGGGGGGGAGGGAGGGAGAGGCTGTCCCACAACACAGGCAGGCCCATGCCCATAGCCCCGCTTTCCTGTCTGGATAGAGGCGGGGAGCTCATCCCCCGTGCCCCATCCCTGGGGCCTGCAGGCTGAGAAGCAGCCCCCCCCCCCCCCCCCCCGCCCGCCCTGTAGTGCTGGGCTGGAGCGCAGGGTGTGTGTGTGTGCGGGGGGGAGGGAGGGGTTGCATATGCACACAAGGGGCTGCGCCAACTCCAACGCATTGGCTCAACTGCCAGCGCTGCCCTGTGCAGGTGCCACTGAGTGCCTGCGGTGCTCCTGCCATTACACAACCCCATGGGAAGTCTCCCGTGAGGCCTACTGCCCTAAAGCCCTTTTAGCCGTGCCCAGCCCCCTGCCTGCTGCGGGAGTGTCCCCTAACCTGGCCTTGGCCACAGCCACCCCTAAACAGCTCAGGCAAAGGGACTGCCACCACTTCCTGGGGCCTGAACCCAGCGTCTAATAAACTCCTGCTCCCCCGCGCCCCTTGCTCAGGGCCGCCTTGGGACCGCCTCACCCACCCTGCGCTTTATGGGCGCCGGCAGCACGCCCCACGTCCAGCATCGCTCAGGCCAGCCGTGCCTAGGCCGCGGGCAGAAACCCAGCCATTGCAGGGGGCACACAGCTCGTCTCTGCCCGTGCCCACCCTGGGCGTGCCCTGGAGGAGCAGCCATGGCTGGGCGAGCCTCTGCTCCAAGGGGCGGGTCCAGGCTTCCTGGTGGAGGCCCCGTGTGACGCTTAGCTGTGGGGTGGGTGGTGACGGTTTAGCTCACATGGATGAGGCTCAGACGTAGGTGGGGGGGGGGTGATGTGCCCCCCCCCCCAGGAAGAGACCCTGTCCCTGATAGCAGCTGCGGGGGGAGTGGAGGAGGGGCCAGCTTGCTCCCCATCCCCCTCCCCTCCCTGCTGAGGGGGTGGGGGCCAGCGCAAAACTGGGCCTGGCTCCTCTCAGCCCTCCTGCCCTGGGACACAGACCACGTTCCTCTCCCCCCACCGTCCATGCCTGGGGTCGGCTCCTCCCAGCCCCATACGCCCCCCTGGCCCAGCCCAAGCTGCTCTGCTGTGTGCTGATGGCCTGGGGCCCAGGGGTCCCGCCAGTACCCAGCAAGGCGGCCAACCCTGAGCCACCCTGGGCCCAGCTCACCCACCTCTGATCCTTGGGGTGGCTGAGCTGGGCCCAGGGTGGCTCAGGGTTGGCCGCCTTGCTGGGTACTGGCGGGACCCCTGGGCCCCAGGCCATCAGCACACAGCAGAGCAGCTTGGGCTGGGCCAGGGGGGCGTATGGGGCTGGGAGGAGCCGACCCCAGGCATGGACGGTGGGGGGAGAGGAACGTGGTCTGTGTCCCAGGGCAGGAGGGCTGAGAGGAGCCAGGCCCAGTTTTGCGCTGGCCCCCACCCCCTCAGCAGGGAGGGGAGGGGGATGGGGAGCAAGCTGGGCCCAGCTCACCCACCTCTGATCCTTGGGGTGGCTGAGCTGGGCCCAGCCCCTGGCCACCCTGTGCTGATGCCCTGGTCTCCCCTCTCCCCCTCACAGCCCAGCCCCAGGAGGAGTCCGTGCCTCTGCCCTCCCCATGTGCATCACAGGTGATGCCCCTGTGACAAGCACCTCCCTCCTGCCCTTAGCAAGGGAAACTGAGGCCCAGTGAGGAGTGATACCCCGTAGGTCATGCAGCCAGGCAATAGCCCTCAGGAATAGAACCCAGGAGTCCTGGCTTGCCCAAGACCCTTTCCCAGCTGGAGGAGGGTGGGATAGGACCATGGTGACTCTACTTAGAACCAGCTGGGGGCTCTGGAGACCCCACCCCTAAAGCCGAGTAGCTCCTCTAGGTCCTCCCAGGCTGTGCTCGGGGAACGCTGTGCGGAGCGAGCTACAAACCCCATCGAAGGGAGCAGGGTCAGCCTCTGTTCAGCTGAAATGAGGGGGCAGAGACGGGGTCCCCCAATTTCTGCAGCAAGAGGGGCCATATTGGCAACCAGCCCTTGGGAATTGACCCTCGCGCTGCAGCCCACCAGGCACCCGGGGGGATTGGGCCCTAGATTTCCATGGCAACATGAAAAAGCCAGAAGCTCCAACGGTAGGGGAGCAGCTCTGAGTGCTTGGCCCTGAGCCAGCAGGAGCCGACCACGGGCACAGGGACTTGCTGCTGGGTCCATGCTAGTGCCTCTGCCCTGCCAGGAGAGGCCCCTGGCAGACGATCCTCGCACCCAGGCTGCGTCACCGGAGGCGGGGGGCGGGCAAGGCCTGATCCTTGTTGATTGCGGGCTCAGGGGATGGGCTGGAGGAAACACACCCCGGCTGGATCCTGCTGGGGAGAGGCGGCGATACCACTGCCACCCCCAAATGGGCGCGGCCCTGGCGAGGCTGCGCTCTGTGACCGCCCCGGGGTGGGGGGTCGGGTCCAGCGCCCCCTCCCAATCCAGCACAGGCACAACTATAAATAAGCAGCTTTAATCGTCTGTACAAAACTCTCCAACTATGAAAATAACCTTTAAAAAGGAAACGCAGGCGAAGGGGCCAAGGCAGGGCAGGGGGCAATGCTGTGAGTCCTGGGGCATGGCCACCCCCATGGGTACCACTGCCAGGGTCCTCCACCTCAGCCCTGCCCTCTTCCCTTTCCCTGAAGCCCCCGCAGTTGATGCCCAGCACCACACTGTGCACAACCAGGGTAGGCACTGCCAGCTGCTGCGGGAGGGAGTCCGAGGCCTTCCACCATCTAGGGCGGGCGGTGGGGCAGAGGCAGGGGCAGCAGCTTCGAACGCTTTGCCTGGAGGCGAGGGAGCAGGGCTGGAGCAAGGGACCAATACTGTAATACTGAGAAGGCGCCACTAGAGGTCCCCGTGCTCACCCCCAGCATAGCAGGGAGGGAGACCTGGGGCAGGGCAGGGAGCAGGGTGGGGGGCCATGCTGGAGGGTGAGGGCAGGAGAGCAGCTGGGATTCCAGGCCCTAGCACAGGGGAGGGGCTGGAAGCTCTTTGGGCCCAGCCCTCGGCACCCACGGACCGTACCAACGAAGGGCCTGGCTGTGTCTCCGAGGGCCAGCACTCAGTCGCCTGCACAGAGCCTGGGCCACGGGGCCCCCGGCACCCCACACATACTGGGGGCGTGCTTCTAGCCAAGGCCAGGCTGGACCCCTTCCACCCTGGCCAGCAACCCCGCCCCCCACCAGCCCCAGCCTCTACACTTAGCCCCCTCAGAGCACCCGTCCTTCCCTCCGCCATGACAGCATCTCTGCTCCCAGGGCAGCCCCCCATCAACAGTGTCACCACTTGGCAGCCAGCACCCCCCTGAGGTAGGGAAGTGTATTACACCCGTGGGGAAACTGAGGCACGTGTGGGTGATTTGCCCAGGGTAAGAGAAGAGAGTCGGGAATAGAACCCAGGAGTCCTAGCTCCCAGCCCCTCCCAGCAGTAATGACTAACATTCCCGCCAATTAAGCAAGGAAACACATTGGCCACGACACAGCACAGCAGCCCTGCTGGAGCAGTTACTACTGGATCAGTCCCATTAGAGCAGTGGCCTCCCCACCCCCATGGTCCATGGCTTTCCGGCCACGGTACTATCCGGTGGTGACCGTGGTGCCGCTGCCCAGTTTGATGATCATCTGCTGGCAGTCATGGAGCGTCCGTTTGTCACCCAGCTTCTCCAGGGTGCGGGCAGCCTCGGCCAGCATGCCCACGCGCTGGCCTGGAGCGGAGAGGAAGCTGGGTGGGAGGTAGCAGCAAGCCAGCAGCAGGGCCTCGGCGTGCTCCCGCGGCGTGGGGTGGCTCTCCGGCTCGCTGGCTGCAAGAGCAAACACAGGGCCCAGGTGGTTCAGCACTGGCCGCCAGCACGGACAGAGGGGCCCCAGGGGAGTGACAGGGCCGGGCAGGGGAAGGCCCAGGCCACGATCACGCGCCCGTTGCACAGAGGGGGATGCGCAAAGATGGATGGGGGGATTGGTCCTGCCCCTCGGCCCCAGGGTGCCAACAACTGCTCCAGCGCTAGCGCTGCCAGCCACACACTGGGGGTCTTGCTGATCCCTACACCCCAGGCTGGCCCCCCGCAGTCCTGTACCAAGTAGGCTGCAGAGGTAGGTTGAACTGAGCCCATCTGCTGCCACAGGTAGGGTGTGTTGGTGTCATGCCACTCGGGCACGCAGTCCTCAGCCCAGCCCACCCATGCCCTAACCTGGTGGGACTTTTCCATGTCATGAGCGGCTGGGTCTCAGCCCCTCTCGTAAGGGGCGGCCATACAGCCCCACAGCTGGCACCGGTTGGCAGTCCCAGGACAGACAGGGCGATGGAAGCTGCATCCTCCTCCTAGCCCAAGGGCAGGGCCGGGCACATGCCCCAGTCCCTGCTAGCCCAGCGGAGCCCCCCCAATCTCTGGCAATCTGGGCTCCCTTCCCCCTGCTGCTCCCACACCACCTGGGCCACAGGTTCCCCCTTCACCTTCTTTGCTGCTCTGAGCCCCTCTCCTGCGCAGGCTGCGGTCCAGCAGCTGGTGGGTCCTGGTGGGGCTGGCTCTGGCCATCAACCTGGCAGTGGCTTCGTGCAAGAACACCTGGGGAGCAGCCCACATAGACAGTCAGCCTCCGGGCAGCCCGGCACCAGCCCAGTCCCCAGGGAGAGTCTGCACCCAGGGACTTTGACCCCATCCCCATCCCCTGGCACAGTGCCAGCCATGGGGCCTCCAATCATGGTGGGGAGCATGTGCTCAGCAGACAAAGCAATCAAAGAGCTGAACCCCCCCCAGACACTCCCCCCCCGCGGCTCACCCGGCGCATGGCTGGCCGGAAGGTCTGGGCCAGGCGCCGCAGGCTGCTCAGGTCCTGCTGGAAGCCCCGCAGCTCCAGGGCCGAGGCCTGGTAGACGCAGCTCAGCTGTTGGCTGACATTCATCTGCTGCTGCCACAGGTTGGTGCGGGTCACGAGGAGCAGATCGCACAGGAGGAGCTGAACTGCCTGGGGGGAGAGAGGGGCACCAGTGAGGGGGAGGGGACACACTGTGTGACACAGACACCACCCAGGGCTGCGCCGCGCAGAGAGCAGGCGCGGGCCAGGGAGATTGGGCCTGATCCTCCCACGGCAGCACCATGGAACTGGTTGGCCCATCTGGGTCCCACCTTTCCAAGTTCCTTGGTGGCTACGGTGATGCCCCATTGACAGGCGATGGCCGGTGCGAAGGAATTACGGCTTGGGGGCGCCTCCCCGGGGTCTGCCAGGGCCGGTGCTTGGTGCTGGACAGCAGCCCTCTGCAGTGCCCAGCGGGGGCACTGCTGCCCTGGCCCCTTGCTGCAGGCTGGCGCTCGGTGCTGGAAGAAGCCCCATCTGGGCTGCACTGCAGGGGCATTGCACACCTGTTCTCACACATGCAATGCAACTACAATGCACCACAGCTGCGGCCACTGTGCTGCGCCCCCCTGGATGGTCCTTTCCTGCGTCTGGTGCGCAGGCCCCGTGGACAGCCGGATGCGTGGCCTGAGAGAGCCAGATGGTTCCGCTGCATACGGCACCATACCCTGCTTCCTGGAACCCTGCGTGCTTCGCCCCAGAGGTGGCTGCCTTTCAGTGGATGCGGTGCATGCTAGGGGAGAGTCCGGTTACACAGCTGAGAACAGTCAGTGATCAGACACAGCTGCTCACCCACCCCCCTGCCGAGGCCACAGGGAACAGCCCAGGGACTCACCTTGTCAAGGGTGCCAGTGGCAGGCAAGCTGAGACCCAGGCTGTCCCGCAGGTAGCCGCTGGCTTTCTCGCACTGGCCCAGGCTGGCCTGGCTGCCGTCCTGCTTCCCCAGCAGGGCCCGCACGGCCTTGAAGGAGTGCAGCGCGGCCCTGGGCAGGGGCTTCCTGCACGAGCGGAGGGGGAGAGGGTCATCATGGTGCTCCCCGGTGGGGGTCTCCCAGCACTGAGGGGTGGGCTGGGATAATCAACCCCTGTTCAATGCTGCCCCGTCTCTCAGCCTCACCCCCAAAGCTGGCTCCCTGAGATGGAATGGGCACCCCTTTTGGAGATCATGTGACTGCACAGCTGATCACATGACACTGTGTCACTCCCCCATCCCGAGATCCCTGGTGCATTTCCCTTGCAGAGCTCAGCCGTTCCCGTCCCAGCGATGCACCCCCCGCCGCGCTCCCCCTCCCGATCCCTGCAGACACTCACTCCGACACCTGCAGGGCCCTCGGCATGGTCTCCACCAGCGGGTATAGCCGTTCAGCTGCCTCATCGTCCCCCTGCAGCCAGTGAATCGCCACGGCGACGATGGACGCCCACCACTTGGCAACGGGGTCGCTGCCTGCGAGCGGGGGACACGGGACCGATGGCATCAGCCAGCCTATCACGGTGAGGAACAGACACTCGCCTGCCCTGGCCGACCCCCCGCAGATGCCTTGCCCTGCACAGCACAGCACCCCCCACACCCACTTGCCCCACCTTTCACGCTCCCCGGGATCACTGCGCCCACCTCGGCCTGGACACCCTGGGTGCCGCGTGCTCCAGGCAGTTGCCCATGCAGAGTCCCAACCGCAGCTTTAGCCCTGCCTCTCAGCGCCAGACCACGTGCCAGGCTCCAGGCCCCCCTCCCCTGGCCCCCCGTCCGCACTGGTCAGCGATGGCCTCACCTGTGCCAGCCACCATGCCGGAGCTGATGGAGAGGGTGCAGCTGGGGGTGCCAGCGGTGTCCGAGCAGCCGTTGAGCAGCTGTAAGTACTCCAGGGCATCGGAGAACTCCCTGAGGCCGAGGGGGAGAGGAGCCGTTAAGGACGGGTGCCAGGAGAACGAACCGTCCTGGGTCCCCGCCCCCTCCCCAGGAATTAGAGGTGCTGCGGGTGGCACAAAGCCATTGGCGGGAGGGGCCACCAGGCATGACCCTCAGATGGATGCTCAGGCCACAGCCCTGCAGGACAGGGACTGAGTGGTCGCCGGCAGGGTGCTGCAGGCTGGGAGGAAGCCAGGAGCTGGCAGGCTGGGTGCATCCCTGCCCTGGGCCCCACGGCTGGTACTTACCCTTCTCCATGGGCCGCTGGCGGGCTGGGCTCCGGCATGGCTACACAGCACAGGGCCTTCTCCAGCAGGTGCTCACGGAACAGCTGGGTCACCTGAGCCAGGGGGTCCACTGGGCCCCATGGGAAGCGCCAAGAGAGGCCTGTTAGTTGGGTGGCGGGGGGGAGGGGGGGGATTAGGCCCTATCACCTCCCCATGCCTGGAGCATCCTGGCTTGGGGGAGGAACCAGCTGAGGGGCACTGGAGCCCAAATGCTGCATCTCCAGACCCTGGAGCCCTTGCCAGGCACAGAGCTGGCACAGGGGGTCCAGGAACCACAATGTTAATAAAGGCAGGGGCAGGCTGGAGCCTGGCAGGGCGCCCAGCATCCCTAATGCCAAGGGCAGGGCAGGCAAGGCTCACTTTAGGTCATGTGAAAGAGGCCCATTTTTCTGGAGACAAAGGCCACAGTGTCTAAGCCTCAGGGGTGAGGGGCATCGGCAGAGCTGAGTATGGGGAGTGCGGGCACAGCCCCTGTCTGCCTCCCACAGGGCAGTGCCCACCCCCAGTTTGGTGCCACGCAGAGACGGAGCTGGGCAGTGAGACGCGGGGGGGGGGGGGGGGGGTGGTACCTGGGTTGCCGGTGGAGCTGTAGATACTGTCCCTCGGGGTGCCCTTCAGAGACCAGTCTCCATCGACGAAGAAGCGGTGGCCCACAGGGTGGCAGAGCCACTGCATGGCCGGGGGCACGGTGCCGCTGTGCGACAGGGACACCTGCCGGGCACTGCACAGGAAGGGGCGCTGGCAGGGCAGAGACACGGGTCAGCCCCTCTGGCTGCATGGCCCCAGGGGCAGCCAGGCAGGACGGTGCCGTCTGGGCAGAGAGCCACGGCCAGAGCTGGCAGCCAGCTCCAGGGGCAGGTCTGAGGCAGCAGGAAGGGGCAATATCAAGCTACATGGGCCCAGTGCAGATACCGGGCTGGATAGGTTCCTGGCAGTGGGTACCAGGGGTGCTGGGGTGCCGGGCTAGATGGCTTCCCGTAGCGTCCCCTCTAGGAGAAGCCCAGTGGGTGGGACCGGGGTTGGTGTCTGCAATCTGGGAAGGCGGGGCATGGAGGAGCCCCGCCTCCCCTGAGCCAAGCCCCACCCCTGAGCCATACTCACCGCCAGGAAGTGGACGTGCCGGTGAAGGCTGGTCTTCACACGAAGCGCTGCGGCCACATAGATTTCGGCAAGCATCGCCACGGAGATGGTGTCGCCGGCGCACTCGGCCAGGTTGACGGCACTCAGCGCCATGTTGATGCCGGAGAGATGGCCCCCGACGTGCTTCCCTGTGGGCGAGGGAATGTGGGACATCAGCCTGGCACTGGGGGGCGCTCCTGCCTTGCCAGACTCCCCACAGGGCTCAGGTCACCCACGGCGCAAGCGGGAGGAAGGGGGGTAGCAGCTGGCGCCTCTCCTCCCTGCATGGCATGGGCTGGAATAGCTGGGGAGTGGGGGGAGCTGTGGGTCAGGGCTGAGGGGGACAGGCACAGCTGAGGGAGAGTCTGGCACGGAACCTGCTCAGGGATGGGGCTACCACATATCCAGCCCCAATCCCTCCACTGGGGACCCAATCCCTCTGGCCCAACCCCCAGTAATCACAGCCCCATCAAGGCCCTCAGGTGCCCCCTACCTGTCATGTGCAGCTGGTGCAATTTGTGGTAGACCAGGGCGGCATCGCGGGCGCTCTTGCGTACGTCAGCCTTCAGCTCGCTGTCTCGCCGGAAGCCACCTGCCCGTCCGGCCAGCCAGCGCCCCACCCAGAGGCGCTGCAGCAGGTGGCGGATGAGGTTCCACATGAGGCTGCAAGTCAGGTCGAAGTTGGAGGTGGGTAGTGGGCGGCCCAGGGCCTTCAGGGCCGTCCACAGGTGCTGGGAGGCCTGAGCAAAGTCCCCCTGGCAACGTGGAGAGGATGCAGGGTGTTAACGCACTGCCGGCGGGGTGGGGAATTTCCCTACTGAGTATCAGGCCTCTGCCGGGGCAGAACTTTTCCTGGGAAGTTGGGAGCAGGGCATGGCAAGCGGGCAGGGCCAGGGAAGGGCCGGGTCAGGCGTGCAGGGAGGGGCGGAGCTTTTCCTGGCAGGAATTGGGGGCAGGGCTTTTCGAGGCAGGCAGGGAGAGGTGGGGCTTTTCCTGGCAGGAATTGGAGGTGGGGCTGTGCCAGGCGGGCAGGGAGGGGCGGAGCTTTTCCTGTCAGGAATTGGGGGTGGGGCTGTGCCAGGCGGGCAGGGAGAGGCGGAGCTTTTCCTGGCAGGAATTGGGGGCGGGGCTTTTCGAGGCAGGCAGGGAGGGGCGGGGCTTTTCCTGGCAGGAATTGGGGGTGGGCTGTGCCAGGCGGGCAGAGAGGGACAGGGCTTTGGCTGTTAGGGGCTGCTGAGCGCCCAGTGAGTAGGAAGGAGAAATCAGACCAGGGCCAACCTGGAGTGGATGCACAAGGCTCCGGGCTGGGACCTGCTCTGGGGCAATGGGAGCCTGGAGCCCCCTTCCCAGGGTATAGCCAGCCGGCGCTGCTCCTTACCCGGGCCAGGTCCAGGTCCGCCTGCTTGCGGTGCCTCCAGAAGAGGACGGACGGCTCCGAGTGGGGGCGGGTGACAGGCTCACCGTAGATGAAGAGCCGGACAAAGGCTCCTAGCACGACCAGCACGTTGAGCAGCCAGAAGATCAGGGTGGGCCAGCCTGAGGCCTCGTCTGGGCACAGGGCGCAGAGAGGGATGGGGGGGCCGGCGTTAGCAGCACGTCACAGCTAGCTCCGGCCCCACCAACGGCCCAGAGTGCTCCCCATGCTACGGACTGCATCACCCAGCAGGGGTGTCACAGCCCACTGGGCCACGTGGGGCCACACCCCAAACGCAGGGCCCCCCGCCAGCACTGGCTGCTCCTCCCAGCACCCTGGACACGTGACTGCACCCAGGCCCCTCTACCCTCCGGCCTGGCCCCAATCGCCCCAGTTCCCTCTACTCCCAGGCCTGGCCCCGATGCCCCAGCCATCCAGCCCCCTCTACTCCCAGGCCTGGCCCCGATGCCCCAGCCATCCAGCCCCCTCTACTCCCAGGCCTGGCCCCAATCGCCCCAGCCACCCAGCCCCCTCTACTCCCAGGCCTGGCCCCAATCGCCCCAGCCACCCAGCCCCCTCTACCTCCAGGCCTGTCCCCGATGGCCCCAGCCACCCAGCCCCCCCTACCTCCAGGCCTGTCCCCGATCGCCCCAGCCCCCTCCACCCCCAGGCCTGGCCCTGATTGCCCCAGCCATCCAGCCCCCTCTACCTCCAGGCCTGGCCCCCATCGCCCCAGCCACCTGGCCTGGGGGTTCTGGCCCTGATTGCCACTCTCTAGCACCAAATCCCCCGGCCAGGCGTCTGGCTCCGTGCTGCTCCCAGCACTTACCTATGGAATCCGGCTGGCCCATTATGCTCCTGCCAGGGCCAGGGGAGGCCCCGCTCTCTGGGGCGCCCTCGGGGCTGGTGCCCCGCAGCAGGGAGGCCAGGGGGTTGAAGGAGAGGCAGAGGAAGACGAAGGCGCAGAGAGCCATGCGCGAGCGATCCAGCATACCCAGGCTGCCGGTGGACAGCTGCTGCTCCTTCTTCCCCTGAAAGCCAAGCACAGAGGTGGGCGTGAGGCCTTGCTACAGGAGCTGGGTCTGCTCCGGCTGAGATGGAGGGGCGGTACCCACAGAGCGCGCCAGGGCGTGAAGGTGAACGGCACCAGCTATGCCTGGGGGGCTGGGAGCCCGTCTGCGCTGCACAGATCCGTCACCCCCTCCCCCTGGGCAAACCAAGCTGGGCCTGCCCCAAACGCCCTGGCACCCGACAGGAGCCTGCACGTCTGCCGGCTGGGTAACGGGCCAGGCCCAGGGACCGTCTCTAAGCAGCGTGGCTAGGGCTCGCCCTGGGTCAGGTGTTTGACCTGCCAGCCCCTGGCTCCAGGCGGGGGTCCCGCCAGAGCCGTCTCCTGCCCAGCCCAGCGCCCCCTGTCACGAGACCTTGGTCTCCTCGAACAGCGGGCTGTCGGGCTCCGAGTCGCTGCTGCTGCTGCTGCCGCCGCTCAGCGAGAGGGGGCTGCTGTGGGAGGGGGAGCCCACATCCGAGGGCGGGGGCGTCAGCATGTCCATCATCTCTGGCTTGATCTCCTCCATGGGCACGTCCGTCTTCCCGCCGCACGTGGCCACCAGGTCCTTCAGGGACTCTGAAAGCAGAGGGGGCGTGAGGAGAGGCTGCCGCTTACAGCTCCCCCCAGGCAGCTGAACCAGCCCCGTGGCTTCGGAGAGCTTGTGCCACCCTGCAATGGGCTGGGGCTGCTGGGGCATTCATCGCCCTGGGCTGGGCAGTGCCCCACAGCACCCCCCCACTGCCCCTCTGCCTGGCCCGCCCCACAGCACCCCCCACTGCCCCTCTGCCTGGCCCGCCCCACAGCACCCCCCACTGCCCCTCTCCCCTACAGTGCCACCACACATCATCTCCCCCCCCCGCCCAGCCCTCATGCAGTCCCCCCTCCCCCCTGCTGCTGCCCCCCAATCCCAACCCACAGCCCCCATGACCTGCTACTGTAGTCCTGGGCCTCTGCTGGGGCCAGGCTGAGACCCTCCAAACTCACTTCACTGGTGGCATAACCTGGGTTCAACTCCCAAATCCCTCAACTCCCAAACCCTCCCCCCGCCCTCCAGGCAGGAGAGCCACCCCGCACTCACTGTTCTTCTGGGCGGCCATCTTGAGGGCCACGTTCTCCTGCTTCAGCTTCTGGTTGCTCTGCCGCAGGAAGCGGATGTAGTCGATCGCCTTCCTCAGAATGGCCGACTTGTTCATCTGCCCGAGAGAGGGACACGGGCGCTCAGGCACAGCTGCCCCCCCATCGCCGGACACAGCCAACCCCGGGGAGAGTGGCCCCCGGCAATGCTGCCCTCCCCCCCACCCCCATGCTAACCGCTGTCGGGTGCTGTCCCTGCGGACTGGGCGGCAGAGTTCAACCCACCGGCCATGCCTGTCTCATGGTGGCACCAGGATGCGACATGGCCACCAGACCCAGGCAGCGCAGGGACGGGCAGGAGCCCCTTCAGGCCCCACCCCACCGTACCCCCAGCCAGCTCTGCTGATGCCCCTCTTTCCCAGCCTGCAGCACCTCCCAGCCCCCAGCAGCTGGAGGGAGGGGGGAACCACAGCGCTTGCGTCTTGGGACAGACACCCCCACCCTGCTGCGACAGGCCCCACCGCTGCCCGGGTACCTTGGCCTCCGAGCCCACCACCAGGTCCTTCAGCTCCATGATCCTGTCGTTGATGGAGGAGCGGTAGCGCTTCTCGATGGCGTTGTGTGCTGTGCGCTTCTCGCCTTTGTTCTGCACCAAGGCCGACTTCCCACTGGCCGCCAGCCGGTTAATGGGCAGCTTGTCGGCATCCACCATCAGCGGCACCGTGGCCAGGATGGTGCCTCCGCTCACCAGGGTCTGCGAGAGAGCAGGGCATTGGGGCCGGCCGGAGCCAGGAGTATGCCCACCCTGCCAGGGTGGGGGAGAAAAGAGCCCATCCACCTACCCCAGGCAGCTCCCCCAACAGCTCTGCCAGGACCCCTCGCTCCTGACACAGCAGCCCCCTGCCCTGCTGTTCCAGCCCTGGGCTCTACCCCCCCACACCAGCTCTGCTGCTGCCCCCAATCCCAACCCACAGCCCCCTCCTGACATTCCCACCCGTGAACCGCTCTGGGACTGACATTCAACCGGGCCCAGCTCCATTTTAGTTTTGAGAGGTGGAGCTTGCTGAGACCCACTGAGCTCATCCCCTTTGGGCCAGGACCCGAGCTCTGCTCTCTAGCTGCAATTGGCCGATGCCTTGACCCCGCTACCAGATATTATCTATGGCTTTAACTGGCTGAGCCCCTGCTGGTCTCCAGGGAAGGTCCCCACCTCCGGCGGGGGGGATGTGCCATGAGCCATGCCCCGCGACAGAGCTGCTGAGGGGCTGGCAGTCCCAGGCCCTGCCTGCTACACCAAGGGAGGATATGGAGGGTAAAATATATATATATATAGAGAGAGAGAGTGAGAGATATACCTATCTCACAGAACTGAAAGGTCAGTGAGTCCAGCCCCCTGCCTTCACTAACAGGACCAAGTACTGATTTTGCCCCAGATCCTTAAGTGGCCCCCTCAAGAATTGAACTCACAATCCCTGGGTTTAACAGGCCAATGCTCAAACCACTGAGCTATCCCTCCCCCCAGCCAGGGAGTCAGGAGCCCTGGGTCTGTTCCCAGCTCCCCGCTGACTGGCTCTGACCCCAGGCCTGAGGCCAAGCGGCAGATCCAGCCTGGGGGTGGAGACGTAGGCTTGTGGGGGAGACTCACACACAGGGACCCCCAAGGGTTCACCTACCGGGACCTGCAGCGGCGCAGACTGGACGGCCGCCGTGGTGGCCAGCGACGTGTGGCTGGAGGTCTTTGCCCCAGAGACATCCGTCTTCACAGCTGTCAGGAACAGGGACTCGGCCTTGATGAAGTGGGGCTGCAGCAGGACCTGTAGGGTGGGCAGAGGGTTAGCGCGGGAGCTCCACACACCCAGTTCGGGGGGCAGGAGTGCCTGGATCTCCCGCTGCCTGTCCACGCTCCTGGCCCCAGCTTACCGGGACTTGCTGGATCTGGGAGGAGACAGCTTGGGAGGTGCCGGTGGTGGCTGCGGCCAGCAGCTGCTGGGGCGAGATGTTCTGGACATGAGCCTGAAGGGTGACGGGCTGGATCTGCGGAGAGGACTGAGGGAGGCTGGCCGGGGACTGGGCAGCCCCTGCGGGATGCAACGCTGAGGGCAGGAAGGAGAGCGAGTTAGATGCAGCGTGGAGCCTGCTCCTCACACTCCAGGGGCCCTGCCCGCCCACGATCCTGCGTCAGCCAGGCAGACCAAGGGCCCAGCTCCTCTCCTCTCCTCACTCGGGATGCTCCAGAGACTGTCAATCACCCATCACGCCCCACTCTGCCAGGGGACCAGCCAGAGTTGATCACACCCTTGAAAACAGCCCACGCCTCCCACCCATTTTGCCCTTTCCCCAGTGAACAGACCCCCCCCCACAGGGATATCCCCCTCAGGGCCTCATTACTAGTGCTCAGCTTGCACTCTTCCCGCTGGCTGCCCTGGCAGCAACAGAGGTGACAATATTATAGGTCCTATATAAACACTGTCTCCCACTTCTTTTTTTCCAAAACAAAAACCCCCCACTGCTCAGTGAGATTTGGTTTTTAAATTCATGTTTTTAAAGACCCAAAAGGATATTCCCACCCAGGGTAGAAAAAAACTGAGGCCAAAAGATTACTTGACAGCGTCCCTTTAAATGAACCCCTTACAGTATTAGCTATGGGGGACATCGCATCATCTACTGGAGCTGATCCCACTCCCGTGCTGCCCCATAGACTACAGCCCTTTCAGGGCCAGTTCGGAGTCCCACGGGAGACCCAGCCCCATCTCAAGGGGCCCTCCCCCCATCCCGAGCCTCACCGGTGAAGCCGTGCTGACCCTGGTAGCCCAGCAAGTGCTGTGGGGTGAACTGGCCTTGGGAAGCCGGGACGAAGCTCTGGGCTGTCGTCAACCCCTGCTGTGGCTGGGGCAGAGGCCAGGGCTGGCTGGCAGACAGTGCCATGGGCTCCTCCTTGATATCCGACGCCGGCGGAGACGCCGTCAGGCCTGGCCCGGCCCTCAGCTGGGGCTGCGGTGAGAAGCTCTGCAGCGGTGGAGGCACCTGGTACATGGTGACGGGAGCCGAGGGGGGCGCCTGGCTGGGCCCCAGGTAGCCGTCGAGAGAGCTGGGTGTGGACGGCAGCCCCACAGGCGTGCTGGCCTCTGGCATCGGGGTGGCAGGTGCGCCGAACGGAGTGTCAAACAAGCCCGGGAACTCATTGTCCTGGGTGTTGATCAGTTGGAGCATGTCTGGAAAACACCCCAAGCCAGCCCAGCAGTGAGAGGGATCCCACGTACCACAGAGATCTACGTCCCCCCGAATACAGGGCTTGCTGTCTGGCAGGGAGGGGATCCACACACCCTGCGGGGTGAGGGCTGCCCACATTGCAACCAGACCCAGCTCGGTTATTAGATTGCCCGCAGGGTAGATGCTGGTGCTGGATAAAACAGCCCTGGGAACCCGGCGTCCCTGTATCCCCAGCCAGGCCAGCTCCCCCATGCTGCCCCACTAGCTGACCTAACTCCAAGGCCTACTGCACCTGGGCCTCGCCACTGAATCTGGTGTTTGCGCCAGCCGTGGGTTTTGTCATGTGGGCACCTTTAGGAACTGGGCTGAACCCCCCAAACTCATCTCAGCGGGGGGAGGAGGAGGGGGCTGGACTGAAGCAACAACTGGGGCCAAAGGCCGAGTCTTACTGCGCACGCTCAGCATTCCCGTTTGCACCTTCCTCTGGCTATCGCATGTACCAGCAGGGGCACGCCCACCCTCCCGCCCAGGGGTTGCCCACACTCGCCCCTAGATCATGTCGTGCTGCCAGCAGGGCAAGCAGGTTGCTCCGTGATGGGCAGAGCAGGGCATGCTGGGACACACAGCCCCTGTGGGTCACCTCTTCGTATTCAATGGCTGCAGGCTGCCTTTGGCCTCCGGCACCTTTGCTTTAAAGCTCCCTCCGTCCCAGCCCGCCCCACGGGGTCCCCGCCGCCAGCGCTCAGGGACGGCATGCGGGGGAGAAGGCTCCTCAAGCGCCTCCTAATGGGTGGCTGCAGGGCCAGCTGCCAAAGTCCCCATCATCAACTGCCCCCAGCTGCAGCATCAGTGCCACACACAGGACCGCGCGGGGGGGACGGGGTGGGGGGATTCCGAGGGGGTAGAACGGCAGCCCAGACCAGCAGGCTGGACCGAAAGCCTTCAGCCCCCCTGGGCCCAGCCCAGCCCACCCAAGCCCTTTACAAACAACCCACGCACAGCGCGCCGGCCCAGGGGAGTCGGGTACCATCCTTGGCATGTCAGCTGTGGGTGTGATAACCGCATCTGCCAGCAGGGGGAGCCTGAAGACCAGCCACCAAGGGGACACTCTTAGGGATACAGGCAAGAAGTGGGAGACACAGGGAGGTGCAATGGGGAGGATCCAAAATCTCACCCCTCCTCTTACAGCTGCTCCATGCCCGGCTGGACCCCAGAGAGCCCGATCCTGCAGCCCTTCCTCACGTGGGCTGCTGCCCTGACTTCCCAGGGGACTACTCACACGAGCAAGGGGGCTGGGCCCGGATTCTATCCCATCGCAGCCTGCAGGGGAACTGACAGGGGACCCTTAGGCTGAATGGCTGTTGACAAGCCCCCCAAGGGAGAGGCAGCCCCCTCCTGCGTGGGCTGGAGCAGAGGCTGCAGGGCCCAGTCCTGCGCTGGCTGTAGATGGGGAAGGGTTATTATTGTTTTCCGTATTACGGTAGCACAGAGGGTCAATAAAGACCCACTGGCTTAGGGGCTATCTGTACCCGAAACGAGAGACAGAGCCCTGCTGTCCAGCCCCACAGGGTTTACAAACCAACAACGGGAAGGGGAAAGGCAGGATTATCGTCCTAGCCTCGTTGTACCGGGCGGGGGGGGGAAACCAAGGTGCGGAGCAAGTCAGTGCCTAGCCCAAGTAGTCTACGGCAAAGCAGGGAATGGAACCTGGGTCTCTCGTGTCCCAGCCCAGCAGTCGTCACCCTCCTCCCCCTGTGGATCAATGCGTCCTGCGACTTACAGCCCCATCTGGGCTTTGCTTCAGGCTTCCAGAGGCTTTTTTGACCAACTGTACTAAAAAAACCCAACCCCCGCCTCACTCCTTTCCTCCTCCACATGGCTGCTCAGTGCCCCTGGGGTGGACTTCTCTGGTGTCAATTCAGCTGTGATCCAATGACCCGATGACACCAACACTGGAGCAAAGCACCTGGGGGCCAGGCCCAACCTGGAGACAGAACAGGGGAGCTGTAGGTGGTTGGGGGGGGCAGAATCTGGGGCTGAGCCATGTCAATCCTGTACCCCCAGAAAGGAAACAAACAGCCCAGGCACGGCGCTGAGCAGATGTCTCCAGTCAGCTGGGCTCATCCCATTATTTATTGCTGTCTCCTGCAGGCTGCCCTAGTTCTCCCTGCGTCCGGGTTTCTGCAGGGGGAGTGCGGGGTAGGGACCAGGATCGGGGCCCACAGCATGAACTCGTGACCTGCAGTGTGAAAGGGTCTGCAACCCTCCTGTCTAACTAAGGAGGGGACAGGGCCCCCAGTCGGGTAAACGCAGCCCTCGGTGCTCACACTCATTTGCCGTGGCAGTGTTTCCCACGGGCCAACATCTCAGTTGGGGGGAGGGGGGATGGCTACTCCATCACCACGCCCAGCCATCAGGTGAGAAAGGGCCAGAATCCACGGGGACGCTATTCTAGCCTCTGGCAGGTGTGCAGGAAACGCACGCTCTGAACATCCAGGGTGAAGCTGCGTTCGAGTGCTAGTCTTCCACCAGACGCAGGGAGCTGCCCTTCCCTCCTCACCTAGACAAGGCTGCCACACGGGCCTGGGGCTGCAGGAGGCAGAGTCGAAGCTGTTGCTTGAAACCAGACGCGCATCTGTTCACCTTGGACGACTCCACTCCCACGCAGCAGTAGCTGCTGGGTTTTTTCACCGCGTTTTACAAGGGCGGCACGGGGAGATGGCCCCCGGTCACACGCGGAGCCAGTGGCCTCTCTCGATCGGAACCCAGCCTTCCGACGGCCCAGGCTTTGCCGCAATTAGCACCAGCCATTAATAACACTGTGCACTGCCCTGGTGCCTTCTCTGCCGGCTCTTACCAAACTGATCCTTCCAGCTCAGCCACCAGGTAGCTCGGTCTCACTGTCCTCACCATGTGCCTGGGGAAACTGAGGCACGGAGTGGTTGGTGTCTGAGGCCAAGACTCCAAAACTGACTAGGAGAGTTAGAATCAGGACTCCCCATCCAATGAGCAAGGCGGTGAATCTAACTCCCCTCGTCAGCTTCGAAAATCTCAGCCTACGTTTTCAGCACTGAGTTTGGGAGCTCGCCCCGGGCCACGTGGGGCCTGATTTTCAGAGCTGCTCTAACCCTAGTTGAAATTAATGGGTGATATGGTTGCTCAGCACCTGGGGGAAACCAGGCCCCGGGGTCCTAAGCTGGGCTCCCAACATTGGAGACACCAGACCCAGGCTGAAAATGTTGGCTGAGGTGACTTGCCTAAGTTCATGCACCATGTCAGCAAAAGCCAGAAGTCCTGGGTCCCAGGCCCCTGTTCCGACCCATCCCTACGTTAGCTTCCCCCATCCCGCCGCCTGAGAACACTGCTCACATCTCCCTGCCACACAAAAAGGCCACGGGTGCAGGCCAGATCTGTAACACTATGGCAGAGCCCAGCACCGCTGGGGTAACTCCTGTCCCTGCTGTGATCACACCTGTTCGGTGCTGGGCAGAGCCTCAGTGCAGGTAATAAACGGCTGCACTCTGGTCTGTATATCTGCACAGAGTAGCATTATGCAATTATAACACAATACACAGCACGCACCGCTAGGAAGCACACGGTAGGGGTTATGGACTATCTGAGATCACAGTGTGATTAGATACTTATAACGCAATCTCTCTCTCTCTCACACACACACACTATGGAGCATGCAGACGGTCTATTTCCGATGTGGCCTTCATCATGGTTTCGTGGCATAATTCAGAGGTCTTGCATGGAGCATTTCCAGGTGGTCATCGAAGAGCTGGCAGGTAACAGCCCCCACTCCACCCTTCCACAAACACGGTTATTCCGCTTTATAGAGACGCTGTAAATGTCCTTTTCCAAACGGAGTGAAAAGGGGGAGCTCGGGAAGCAGGTGTGAGGGCAGTGGGGACATGGATTGGGGGCTGATGGAAGGAAAGTGACAAACTCAGGCAAAATACAAACGCCTGCAGCCCAGGAAAGTCCCTGAGGGAGTGGATCCCGTAGGAGACAGGCTGTCACCTGTTATAGGGGAGTAGTTCCCCACCTCTCCCACCACTCACTCACCCCACGCTCCCCAGACTCAGCCGCCTGCAGAATCGTGCGATCCTCCCTCCCTCCCCTCAATGCAGCTTTCAAAGGGAGGGGGCCAGGCACTGCTGTGACTCCAGTCCAGCGGTGCTGGAGTTCCGCCGGGACGGCTGGGCTCAGCGAGCGCTGCAGGCCAACAATGGGTTGAACCCCAGGGAAGGGGGTGCCCAGCTCTCCGGTTGACCCAGGCTCCTGACCTGACAGGGCAGCATTCAGTGGAACCAAGCAGGAGAGATTTCAGCCTCCCCCCGCACTGCAAACAGAGGTGACCTTAGCCCGCTGCGGGTGGGGTGGGGGGGACACTCGCCCACATGCCCCACCTCAGTCTCCCCACAAGACGGGTGCACATCTGTCGGGGGGGAAGCAGACTGCACATCTGGAAGCCCAAATGCACCGAATAAGCAGTGCTTGTGCAGGGGGGGGAGATACCTTCGAAAGTGCACTCCATCCCAGCCGTGGCCCAGGGACAGGCCAGGTGCCCGCGGAGCCCACAAGCCCAGATCAGCCCGGCCGGCCAGAGGGAGAAGGATGGCAGAGTCTGGGCAGTGGGGCCGTGTGTGGTTATTTCAAACCCGGGTGCCTCCCGCCCGCCCTGTCCCGCCTCCCCAGCCGTCGGGGAAGGAGCGCGGGTGGAATTGTGAATCACGGCTCTTGCATGAGGTGATCCCTCTCCGCCAATCGGCGCCCGCCTGCCCGGCCTCGCTATCCGGCCCTGCCAACCGCCCCCAGACAGCCTGGGCCTCCCCGCGCAGCCTCCAAGGTGAATGGCGCTGGGTTACTCCAGGCCGTTTGCCTTAACCCCGGCGCTGCCAGCCGGGGTTACTCTCGGTCATTCACAGTTAACCCCTTGGGAGCCAGGTGCTTTTGAAGGACGCTGCCCTGCAGTGCCTTGTTTCTCTCCTTCCATCTGACACAGCTGCATCCCCCACCCCTTAGCGAGGGAGGATCCCAACCCTGGCCTCTGGTCTTGCAGCTCGGGGATCAGACAGTGGGGCAGAGCGGACGGCAGGCCCTGCCCGCTCGGGACAAAGGCGTTTGACCCCAGGCCTTTCAAGCCAACGCCAACCATCAGGGCTAGAGCTGGGTGCCGCATCTCCGTGCAGGGCAAGGGGACACGTGGCCCCATCTGTTTCCCAACCAGGCTCCAGGCAGAGCCGCCCTCCCATGCCACACCGGCTAAGCAGGGAGGTTTGTGGAACCTGACCGAGCCCGGGAAACGCAGCAGAGCTGGAGCCCAGCGGTGCGGCCGGGGGACTGGCATAAAATCAGCAGAGACAAGTCACCCAGTAAGAGTCTAAAAACCTGGGGCCAGGCCCCCGATGCTGACCGGGCCGAGTCTGTGTTTGGTTACAACGGGGCGGGGGGAATAGCACAACTAAATCCATTCGAAAACAGGGCAGATGTATCAGTTCCTCCATCCCCACCCTGCCAAGCTGCAGAATCCAGGGCCTGCCTCTCAGCCCTGCTCACCCTGGTGCCAGCGTGCACAGCCCGCTGGGCTGCTGGCACCATTGGCAATGCTACAGCTCTGCGCCCTGAGCGCCAAGGCAGCAGGGCAGATTGCTAGACCCGCCAGAGCCAAGGCCCTCAGCTATCTGTGCCCAAAATGGTCCCATCTGGCCTTGAAAACAAGTTGAGGATCTATTCTGGAGCCCGCCCCGGCCCCCAGACACCCTAGTGACCTGCTTGAGGAATGGGCACCATGCACATATTTGTACAGCACCTAGCGCCAGGGGTCCCGGGCACTGAAATAACACAGATAATAAATAACAAAAACGCAGCCATGTAACCTCTCTGTCCCCATCCACCCCTCCCACTTCTACCATCAGCACCTTTCACGCCAGGACCGTGCAGCAGGGACACAGTGAGCACCCACCAATTCCAGCCCCCCTCGCACGAATAAACCCACAGGAGTGAAAGCAAACTCGAGCTGCCCCCTCCTCTGGAACTGGCGCTGCCCTGGTGCTTTGAGACTCCAGAGGGGCCCCCCCCCGAAGTCTAGCGGCATCTAGAGACCTGTGACGGCCTGGGAGTGCAGGAGAACCGCTCAGGAGAGATGGAAGGGGTGTGCCAGCTCGGAGAGTCCCAGGCCAGGGCCCGTGGAGCTCTTCCTGGGAGTTTGCAGCCCGCTGGGCTGGCCTGTCACATGGGGCTGGCCCCTTCTGCTCATTCCCAGCTGCTGAACAGCATTGGAAGCAGGTACAGCGGTATCCCACGCTTCCCTGATGTGCTTGTCCAAGTCAGCAATCACCGCTGTAGCCATAGGGATGTCATGGGGTGTGGCCAGGAGATGGTGCCTGGGAACGGAGGGGCCATGAGACAGGCCCTCCATTAAGGTGCGAGCCGCGCTACGGAAGAATTGGAGGATCCCTGGATGGGAGCCACGTGCCGGGGCCGGACCAGGATTGTTTAGCAGGCCGGGACTCGGAGCCGATCAGGAGCAACTGGACGCAGCTTCTCCCTTGGAGCCCCAGTGCCACGCCCTGCAAACTCCCAGGTCGGCAAGAAAGCTGCAGCCTCCCGATTGAAGTGGCTTCACGAGGGTTACACTCAGCCCTCTGCTCCAGATGTGAGGAGGCGGCGCTGCCCTAGGGTGACCATATCTCCCGTTTTGGCCGGGACAGTCCCTTTTTTAAGCCCTGTCCCGACTTTTTTGGCAAAAGAGGGCATTTGTCCCGTTCGTTTGCTCTTGCTGACTGATCAGGTTGGCAAGAGCAAACAGGACAAATGCTCACTTCTGTCAAAAAAGTGGGGTGAGGTGTGGGGGGCGAGCAGAGATGCCAGCCCCGTGCAGGGGGGTAGTTGGGCTGCGGGGCGGAGGAAGGGTTCCAGTGCATGGGGAGCAGGCCTGGTTCCAGCAACAGCCTCAAGTGGGGGGCACGCAGGGTTCGAGTGACCAGTGACAGTCTGGGCGGGGGGGCTCCTTGGGGGAGCAGCTGGGGCCAGCCCATCGTGGCGGGGGCGGGAGGGGTCTGGGTTAGTGGCTGGAGCCAGCCCCATGGGTGGAGGGGTCTTGGGCCAGCCCCACGCAGTGTCCCATTTTCACTTGAGGAAATATGGTCGCCCTAAGCTCTCCACGCGCAGCCAGGGCACTGTAGAGCACATCTGACTGAGCAGGGGAGCCTAGGTTACCCCAGCTGGGTGTGTGTGTGTGTGTGGGGGGGGGGGGGGAATGGCTAACTCCACAGCAGAGAAATTCTTTATTATCGCATCAGAGCAAGGAAAACACAACCCAGAGGATGCCAATACCGAATAGGTGAAACCAAAGGCCCCACGGAGGAACCAAAGGCCATAGGGAATGACACTGGCCCAAAGGGGCAAGTCCATGCGATGCTAGAGGGTCAGATAAAACCTGCTTGTTCTGCGGGGTTCCCTCGTACTCGGATAGCTCTGGCCCTTCTCTGCTGAGCTCCCTGGCCTGAGCCACCCATCTCCGACCGCCTGTGCGCTCCCGGAATAGTTGGCTCATGACCCCCTCCTCTTGCAACAGGTATCCAGGACCCAGGAGAAATGCAGCCAGACTCCTCCGAAGATACCCACAATGCCTCATTTCTGCCCACCAAATACCACACTGCTCTGTCCAGCATCCCAGTGTGGGAGCTCAGTGCTGTGCTGTGAGGATGAGGGCGTGGATGGCAAAATGGCCTAGTTCAGACACCTTAGCTCTTCCCCACCCTTTTATCCTCATTCTCCCTTGTCTTCCGTCCCCCCCCTTGGGAACGTGTGTCATCCCAGCCAGCCGCGGAATGGGAGCATGTGAAATGGGATAGTCTTACACTGCCAAAGCACTGTGCATCCAACAAGCTATTTATTACCAGGAATGGCATTCTCCCTAGCATCGCCAAAATGCAGCCACCTCTGAAGCACAGCACGGCAGCTACTAATCGCGCACAGCAACACTGGAAGAGCCATTTAGGACAGGGAGTTAGGGACACTGCAGCTAACTAAACACAGAAGAGGGGAGGAATTTAACAGACAGAATGCAACTGACCTAATGGGGATCTGGCCATAGCATGGGACTAAAAGCAAGCCACTGACATCTGCATCAAAACTGAAGCTCCGCCAGGAATTTAGCCACACTGTGCTCCTGGAGATAACCGCAACAGCTGTGCAGCATTTCCGAAACAGGGCGCGCCCTTTGCCCTGGGACAAAGTCCACGTCTGAATTGCAGTTGACCGGAAGTTACCTTCTGACTTCCCTGGGCAGCAGGAGGACATGTGTGCTTTTCAGAGACTGTTGTCAATCTCTCGTCTAAAACAGCTCTGGGCATCGTGCCCGCCTTGGTGAATGCCGGGATGTCAGCTTGACACAAGGGGAGAGTGAGTCTGCTCCACCAGTCACACCCCCAGGGCAAAGAGCAGATGCAGCCCCCTGCCCGGTGGGGTTCACTGTCTCTGAGTCAGCTCCCAATTCTTCACTGCGTCGGAAGAGGCTGCTGATGCACCCATCCTTCCCCTGGGAGCGAGGTTACCGCCTGATTTCCACGGATGCTGAGTGTCCGTGTCTCCTATGGCCGTCAAGCGGAGCACCGGGGGCTCAGCACCTTTGAAAATCAGGCCCTGAGTGCTTTTCCCTGTGCAGATCTCAGGGGGGGGGTTGCAAAGGTGAGTGGGAGTGACTAGCCCACGGTCCCACAGAGGCAGCGGCAGTCAAGCTGAGCCCCTGACCCTACAATGCAATGCTGCTCAAGTCCTTGCAAAAGTCAGCCCGCTCCTCTACCGTTCTGTCCCCAAGTCCTGACGTTGGGTTGCTGGCAAGAGCCCTTGCCTGCCCCAGCCTCCCCGGCTCACATCAGGGGCTCTCCACACCCTCAGCAGGGCTCCCCCTAACTCCAGTGGGGCCTATTTGCTGGTACCGTACCCAGCCCACGGCCGCAGCAGCCAACCCCTCAGGATTACTCATTGCTTGGCGGAACCACGCCAGGCCACCTCAGAGCAAGCCAAGCTTGCAGGCGAGCGCAGCTCCTATCGCCGTCGGCAGAAACAACCCGTCCCCGTCTCTGAGCGGCTCTGCCAGAGCTGGGGGAGAACCCCCAAGGCGGGCTGGCTGGTGAGGAGACTCACGGAGGCAACTGGCATCGCAGAGCACAACGCTGCAGGATGGTGATGTCAGATGTGCTGCCAGCAACTTCCACGGGGCAGGGAGGGGCAGAAAGAAACAACAGTCTTAAGGGACCGAGGCGGGGGTGTGCACAGCAGGGGGCTCTCCTAAGGAAGATGCCGGAGTGGATCATGGGAGAAGGGATCCTCATGGGAGCTGCCCAGGCAGGACGGGTGGCATCTCGGCAGGGTTTGCTGTATTTACAAATGCCACCCAAGCGACATGTCTCGGCCCTAGTCAGCCTGTTAGCTCCGTGGGCGGGGGCTGTCTTTCACTGCATGTCCATGCAGTGCCCAGAACAACAGGGCCCCTTGAATGCACAAAATCAGTGGGGTCAGGCTTGTGCTGGGCATACATGACTCACACATGAACTAATACAAAAGTGCCCGTTTCATACGTGACAAGGCGTGCACAGGGCCTCGGGGGGGGGGAGGGGGAGAAGGGACCCACTGAGCAGCCCCTGCCTTTCCCCAGCTTGGGGGGGGGAGGGGACGGGGAAATCTTCTGATGTTTGGAATGTTGGAGGTCACCTGCCTGAGCCTACACCACGGAGCGAGAGCTTTGCTGTACATTTCAACGGGAGCAGGAGCAGGGCCCCAGGGGTGACCTATTCACAGTGCTCAGGGAAACCTCTCAAGCACCCCTTTCAAAAAGGGTCAGCGCAGTGACCTCAGCCAGAGCCCCCAGTGACTCAGCGAGTGGGTCAGGGTCTGCCCAGGTCAGCAGCTTGCAGGATCAGGGCCATATTGAAAGTACACCTGGTCCACCTTTAGCAGAAGGGCATATGCCCCAAACCTCTGACTATATGGCAGGGAATGGGGGAGCAGGCGGTCCTTTGACTGGTTAATGAAGGCAGGTTTTACTGTCTAATAGAATGCAATTAGCTGGAGGTGGGATTGAACCATGAATGCCAGATCCAAAGTGCCTTCTGCTCTGGCTCTCCTCAGCTCTCAGCTCCATGGATGTGCAATACATAGCGCATGTAACATAACTGCCTTTTACTAATCTTCTGCTCAAGGACAGCCAATGTAAAAAGCCAGCCCGATTGCATCATTAAGCTGTGAAATTAACCCCCCAGAAGGCCGATGATGGTAGGAGCAATCTTAAAACTTTGCCACATTAGCCACGCACACCCCATGTTCTTTCCCATGTTAAATGTAACCCTTAATGTATTGCCCTTTGTTATTCCTTCACAGACTATAAACTACCAGCCAGGCAACACGGCAGGAGAAGGCTTAGCTCTAGGCAATCCTCCACTTGAGTGACCGATCGCACAAACTTCACATTGTATTTAACTGTCACTTTTCCATCGATTTTAAAGCCCAGAAGGATCATTGCGATCATCTAGCCTGACCTCCAGCACAACGCAGGCCGGACAATTCCACGCTGAGATTCCTGCATCAAGCCCGTTAAACTTGTGGTTGAATTAGAGCGAGTCTTTTGGAAAGACATCCGCTCTGGAGCTAAAAGGTGAAGCCCTGGCCGCATTGAAATCGATGGAAAAGCTCCAACACAGGCAGAATTTCACCCACAGATGCCAAGTGACAGAGAGGCAACCACTTCCCTTGGCCAATGGTCAGTTACCCTCATCGTTAAAAACGTGGCCCTTATCTCCACTTTGGATTAGTCCAGCGTCTTCCAGCCATTGATCTCCTCCTGCCTTCGACTGCTTGATTAAAGCGCCCTCTTGGCAGGTTATTTTCCAGTTTATTTGCTTTTAATTTGCTGAGGCAGAAAAAGAAATCGCCTTCCACCACTTACAAATTCAGCTGACAAGTCCAACAGCCGCATGCATGCCTTTCTCCACAGCTAGCTGCCCTAAGCACTCACAAACTCCAGTGGCTTTGCCACGGGTGCCCTTCTGAGCCACAAAATGCACCCTCTGACTAGCTAGACATGCAGCATCCGCTGGAACTGAATCGGGTGCTTCAGATCACTCACAAAACCAGAATGCGCCGCCGCTCCTGGACTGACGAACGTCGGAAGGGATGGGTTGAGTGTGCAGAAGCACACAAATGTCATCTCTGTTAAACCACGCTCTCTTAGGGCCTGATCCAAAGTCACCGGAAAGCCTCCCATTGGGGGGCTGGGCTTTAGATCCGGCCCTTCCACCCACCCATGATTACTTTGGGGGTTCTCCCCCCCCAAAAATGTGCCCCCTCATCCCCACTGTCCCTGAACGCAAAAAATGGCATGAGATAAAGTCTAATCTAGGCACAGTCCAGGCCTGGAGAGCCGCAGCTCACCAGGCGAACGTTCCGGTGAGTGCCTAGCACGATGGGCTCTTGCATCTAGCAAGATGGGTTTCTTGGGCTCTCCCGAAATAAACAAGACCCATACGGACGCAGGCTCTGACGGAGACCCTTGGGCACCCTGAACCACAGCAGAGGTCTCCTAAGGTTTCACTACAGCCCGGAAAAAAGAACGAGGAGTCCTTGTGGCACCGTAGAGACTAACGAATTTATTTGAGCATAAACTTTCCTGGGCTACAGCCTTTCGCGGGACCCATCAGGGTTCGCAAAGGAGCGCTTTGCGGGGCGAACCGGTGACGCTGCATTTCCAACCCACTGCGCCACGCTCTGCCAGGCGCCTTTATCCTGCCTCAAGCATCCCGGGCAAAGGGGCCAGTGACCAAACGTCCTGCTCGAGGCCCAACCACCCACCTGGGTTCCCCACGGCCAGGGGAAGATGCCGGTTTGGGGGGGCTGCCCATTGCACTGTGCCCCTATGCTCCAGAGACCCCCGCGGGGCTGGGGGGCTCTCTGGGAAGCCCGCGGGCACTGCGCAGAGCGGGCAGCGGGTGCATCACGCACGCAGAGGGGCTCAGGAGCAGGGCTGCACCCCGGCTAGGGATGCCCGGCCTGGGGGCACGGCCCACGCCCCCCCGCCGCCTGCAGGCCGCCCGCGCGCTCGCGGCTGAACTCTCCTCGGCAAGAGGGAAATGACCGCGAGTAACCCTCCCGCTGACGTCAGGGCCCCCGGGGAGCAAAGGGGCGGGGCTTGGGGCAACAACTCAGCCCAGCAGCGGGCGCGGAGCCGGAGCCGCCCGAGGAGCGTCCCCACCCCCGGGGCCGGCCTGGGTTTATTATTAGCGGGCCTGGCTTCCGAGCCCCCCGAGCGGGCACCCCACTTGCAGCCGGCAGCCTGGGGGGCGGGAGAGGGGGGGGACACGGGCAGGGGACAGCAGCAGGCTCCTGAAAGCAAAATCGATCGGGGGGTAATTACCTGGGGAGCCCCCAGCGCGATCGGAAATCACAGACCCCCCCCATCCATGCACCAAGCCCCCCATCCATGCACCAAGCCCCCCACCCCACCGAGGGAAAAGAGAGCCCCCGAAAGGCGGTGCCCGCCTGCGGATCGCTGCCCCTCTCGCGTACGCACGTGTGCGATCCCGGAGCTTAGAAACACGGGGCTAGAAGGGGCCAAGCTGCGGGGAGGGGGGGGGCAAAGAAACCCTGCCACCCCCACCATGAAGTGTCAAAAGCACTGAAATAAAGCCCAGCCCACCCTGCCTAAGCCGGACGCCTGGGTTCACAGGCGCCTGCAGCCCCCACATCCCCACCCCCAGCTCCTCCCTGCCCCCAGACCCTTGGGTCAGGACCCAGCTGTCCATTGCCCCAGGCGCTGCCCTCCCCCCCGGCCATGCCCGCTCCTCGGCCCCAGCTCTGCCCGGCCGCTACCCACCGTCGATGTCGCTCAGCAGGGCAGTGGTGATCTCGCTGGATTCCTGGAGAGTCAAGGAAGGGTCCAGGTTGTCCAGGGAAGTGTCATCAAAACAGAGGCTGGTCATTGTCGGCTCTGCAGGGTAGTGTCCCCCCCTGGCTGGGGGGGGTCACTTTGGCGGGTGCTGCTGGGCTCTGGGGGCTTCTCCCCCTTTTTTTTTCCTGCTAACAAATCCTTCCCCCGGAGAAGGCCATGGAAACAAGCAACTCAGCAGCAAACACGCGCAGCCCAACTTATGGGCAGCGGCCGTAGCCTGCCCGCGGCCCCCACCTCCATGGCTGGGGCTGGGGAGGGGGGGAAAAAAGTTGCTCAATTGAACTGTGCTCAAACCTGCTACTGGCGAGGGTAGGGAGGGGCGGAGCCCCCGCTTCTGGCTCCGCCTCCTCGGCCTGATTGACAGCCACAGCCTTTTAGGGCAGGCGCACCCTTCCCCCTCCCCCAGAGCGGGAGCCTGCAGCGCCGGGGACCTGTTGCTTGAGGGGAGCAGGCGGGGGGTGCCCCAGGAGGAAGAGGCCCATTGCAGCGGCGGGATTGGGTTTGGATTTTGGAGGCAACGGGCAGGGCGGTTGGGTTTCTGGCGGGGTTGGGCTTTCGCAGCAGCACTTCTCGACCCTCCTCTTCCCAATGCACCGAGCGGCGTACGCTGGGGACCCCCGCTTGGCTCGTCCGGGGGAGTCGCAGTGGGAGCGGGGCGCAGGACCCAGCACGCCTGGGATCTCATGTCATGGGGCTGGTGCTGCATTTCTTCCTTTGACCAGGGGTACAATGACTCCCTCCCCCGCCTCGATATACATTGCAATGTTGCAAGTAAAAAACCGCCCCGCGTGGCTGATTGTTGTCTAATCTTCTCGGTGGCTGCAGCGCAGAGGCTCCGAAAGGGGGAGAAAGGCAAGCGGAGTTTTTCTCCCCTCCATCATAGCGAGCAGAGGTACAAGGCTGCGTTGGGAATCTGCTTCTGCAGGAGGCTTCCCTAGATCTATTCTGCCCCCCTCCCTCCGGTTATCCACAGCAAAAAGCCCCGGGGCTTAACTGAATGCAGCCACAGGCTGTCTCGCCTACCCTGCAGCCGCCTTTTACTAGGAAAAAACCGCCCTGGAATTGCTGCCCCTTTCTGTTTGCCATGGAGCAGGGAGAACACACACCGCTAGACGGGGAGGAAGCATTCTGGAGACCTGGCTCTGGGGGAGAATAAATGATCCCTGTGTGGAGTCTGCAGCCTTCCCTTGTCCTTTTTCGACTCACCCTCTAGGAGGTTTATATCTGGTTTAGAGAGAACTGCTGTGAGGAAAGAGACCCAGAAGAAAGTAAAAGCCTTCCCCAGCCATGCCTGCCTTTTAGGGACTATTTATTTTTACCATGTGCAGCCCTCTCCTAAGAGAGATCGATTGCAGGGTGGCAACCTAACCCTAGGTTTTTGCACAGCTCTGCAGCATGATTTGCTGGTACAACTCCCCCCTCCCAGACAGCTAGCAGTCTTCACAAGGAGGATAAAGAGGAGCTGCAGGACTCCAAATGCCTGGAAGAGGTGGATTAGGGACAGTGCCACCTAGCTGGCCCCAAATCTCAAAGAAATCCCTTATGTTATCACGAAGGGGAGTCTGAATTAATAGAGGCAACAGCCCAGGAAGACAGCATAATTAGTCTTTCCAAAGCTTGTCTGAGAGACTCTGCAGAAGTCAATGCTCAGATACACCTATGAGCAAGAACCCTTTGGAAGGAGACTTGTTCTGAAGCAAGAGGTGGTGGTGAACAGGGAAAGCGGAACTCTCCTGAACAGGCCTAGGGCTGTGTTTCTGGAGTGTGGTTACCATGGTGTAATCTAAGAAGATTATATCAAGTTGGTGACATTAGTAGAGCCCTGCCAATCTACCGCTGTCCGCTTTATCTCTGCGGATGCCCGCGGACGATGTTTTTGGATCGAGCCAGCTACAAATTTTATATCTAGAGCCCTGCAAATCCGCAGATACTTGCAGATCATGTCTGCAGATTGGATGGGGATACAAATTTTGTATCCGTGCAGGGCTCTAGGCATTCACACTTGATGCATGCAGTCTCACCCCATGCCTTGAAGGAAGGTCTAGAGGTGACAGGACTGAAAAGGTTTTTCATAGGCACGTGTCACAAGTCTCTGCCTAGTTCAATGCCTGGAATGAAATCAGATATCGTTTACTATTCTGCAGCTTACCTCTTTGCTGCTATTGGATAGGGCTCAGGTAATCAGGCTGACCCGAGTGTGCATAACAGATGCTTTCACCCAAAACCAGGGCAAAGGACTTAGAAGTATCTTTCAGACAGGGCCATTGTTCCCAGGTATGACACAAACCATCAGTCATTCAGTGGAAAGTATCGAAGAACAGCCCCCTGCCTCTGAAAGACGTGACTAGCTGGCATCCCTCCATGCACCCTTACTCCGTTGGTAATGAGCAGCCAGGCTGGTGCTCCTAGCCCTCCCACACAGTCTAAAGCTAGCCGTAAACTAATGATATTAATGCAGAGAAAGAAACCTGCAGGTGCCTGCCTGTCTCCAATCCAGACAGCATCTTTCAGTTTGTTCCATGTTTTAAACACAAGCAATACATGATGGACTCCTGCCATAGAATGTGGATGGAGCTCACGGAAAGTGGAGGCCTACACACAGAATACCCTTTCTTTCTACAGCACCTTTCAGCAGAGGCTTGAAACTGATGCACAGAGAGGTTAGGGGAATTACCAAAGGTCAGTGGCAGAGATGAGAACAGAACCCAGGAGTTCCAACTCACCACTGTGCTCTAAAGTCTAGACCACACTAATCCCTCTGCTTCAGCCTCTTGGGCAAAAGGCACAGTAGCGAGCATTATGTAATAGCTTTTCCCTTCTCTGATGATCAAGGGTATAGAACGGTTTCCATATGGGGAAAGGCTAAGAAGATGAGGGCTGCTCAGCTTAGAAAAGAGACAATGAAGGGCGGGGGATATGATGGAGGTCTGTAAAATCATGAGTGGTGTGGGGGGAAATGTTATGTATCCTTTCCCACAATACAAAAACCAAGAATCACCCAAGGAAATTAATAGACATCAGGTTTAATACAAACAAAAGTAAGTACTTTTTCCACACACTTCACAACCTGTGGAACTCATTGCCGTGGGATGTCGGGAAGGCCAAAACTAGATGAGTTTATGGCAAAGGTCCATCAATGGGTACTAGCCAAGATGGTCAGCAATGCAACCCCATGCTTGGAGTGCCCCCAAGCCTGCCTACCAGAAGCCAGGAGGGGAAGACAGGGATGGATTACTCCAAACGCTCTGTTCTGTGCACTCCCCCTGAAGCTCTGGTACCGGCCACTGTTGGATACAGGACACTGGGCCATTGGGCTGACCCAGTATGGCTGTTCTTATGTTCTCTTTCAAAGAATCTCTTACTGTTCCTGCAGTGTATCCCGGGTGGGTAGTAAGAGCTTCTCAGGCTGATCTCGGACTTACACGGCACAGGGGAAAGATTTGGAAAGATCAGGAGTTATTAGCCTTAAAAGATGGTCATGAACATTTACTGGTCCACACACACAATCTACAGTGGCTCTCCACCCCGAGGAATTACAATGACAAGTATTTATTTTTCCTGTCCCTCAGAAAGCTCCCTGCTCTGCAGAAGCAGAATTTTGCAGGGCTCAGCCCCTGCTAATGCGGATGCGGCCTATGGCAGGATTCTTTAGACCCACACAAGCTTCCTGAGGGGCCCGGGTAGAACAATACCAACTAGAGTGGAGAAGAAGGGGTTAAAACAGGACCAGGCTCCATAGGCGGGGCCGCGTTTCAGGTGACCAATGGGCTACAATCAGGGGCGGGACTCCCCCCCGATTAAGTTTGGTTGAGAAGCAGGGAAACCCCGCCCGTAGAACCAGGGGGAAGCAGCCAATGGGCGAGCCCGGCCGGAGTGGAGTGATTCTGCATCACAGCTCCGGCCCGGCTGCGATTACGTCATGTACATGCCCCAGGGGACGCAGCAGCCGGTGCACGTGGTTCAGAGTCACCCAACCTCTCCCCTGAGTGCGCTGGGCGGGGACACAGCCCAGCCCGGGGCCCAGCTGGTCAGGCCCGCGCTTGCTTGGACAGGGTTCGAGAAGCCAGTTGGAGGTGCATGGAGGACTACCCGCCTCCCCCAAGCCAAGCGGGTAGCAGGATGTGAGAGCAAACACCTGGGGACAGATGTCAGTCCCCGCGCTTAATGCACAACCAAAAGGCTCTCAGAGACGCCGGCGCTGAGCGTAGGGTGACCAGATGTCCTGATTTTATAGGGACAGGCCCGACTTTTGGGTCTTTTTCTTATATAGGCTCCTATTACCCCCCACCCCTGTCCCAGTTTTTCACAGCTGGTGTCTGGTCATCCTAGTGAGCGCAGTATGAGCCACGATGTAGAATAGAAAGTCGAGGTAGCCATGCAAGCTTTGCCTACGCAGCTGTTGATGCACCTCCATTCATCCCCTGCACTTCTGCTTTCCAGCCTGGAGTTCCATACAGGAGATAGTTCACTGGTTTGAGCATGGGCCTGCTAAACCCAGGGTTGTGAGTTCAATCCTTGAGGGGGCCACTTAGGGATCTGGGGCAAAATCAGTACTTAGTCCTGCTAGTGAAGGCAGGGGGCTGGATTCGATGACTTTTGAAGGTCCCTTCCTGTTCTAGGAGATAGGATATCTCCATTCATTTAATTTCAACCCTTCCCATCCCAACCTTCAGCACCCCCAGGGCCAGGGTCCAACAGCTCTGCCACTAAATCTGGCCTGCAGCACACCCAGCTATTCCAATTCTGGGTCCCCCTACAGCTCCTCAGTATGCAGCAGAGCTGTAACAAGGAATTTTTGTGCCCGAGGCAAGGGCCGGGTGCAGGCTCTTGGGTGGCAAGTCCCATTAGTCCCTCTCAGAGGGAAGGACCCGCCACTGAATTGCTACTGATTGTGTTTTTTTTTTTTCTTTCCCCTCTGCCCGGCTTGGGGGGTAGAGCTGTGCCCCTCCGCTTTGCAGGCTCGAGGCAAGTGCCTCACCTTGCCCTTGTTACAGCACCGCTATGTAACGTCCCTATACTTCAGGCCTGAACTCCCTAGAGGACTTTGCTAATGCACCTCAATCCTGATCTACAGTATCCCTTGCTAGAACAGTGTTGGTGCCTTTTCTTTTATAGGAGAATGTACACAATCAAAATATATACAGCAAACAGACTTAGGTGCCATGGGTACCCCCAACTCCCTCCCCCCATGCATCCCACTGTGGGCCTCTCCTGAGTAGTAACCGTCAAGCATGCTTGACTTAGCCATGCAGTCAGATGGGGATGGGATGGCACCATATGCACAGGGATTCGAACCCAGGTCTTCAGAACGAAGGCCTGTCACACCCCATACTTCCTATGGGGCTGTATTCTCCACCCAGGCATAGCTTCCTGCTGATGGTTGTTTTGCATTCTAAAATGTGCTACCGCAAGTCCAGCATTTGTTGTTCAGGGAATGTACAACTTCGTGACTTTCATGCCATTTCTGCTCTGTCAGGCCACTGGTAGCTATGCACATTTGTCCTGAATAGAACTGGGCACTACAGCTCCTGCCAGAGCGTTTGACACACAAAGAGTCAGGCACATGATCTGACTCACAGTGAACAAACCAGTGCAATGTTTGGAAAGGCGATGGGAGCAGCAGTGGATTGGCCATGTGTGGCACATAATTTCTAAAAGCAACAGTCTTAAAGGTGCCACAGGACCCTCTAACAGAAGTAAAAATCTCAGTGAGGTTTTTACCCACGAAAGCTTATGCCCAAATAAATCTGTTAGTCTTTAAGGTGCCACCCGACTCCTTGTTGTTTTTGTAGATACAGACTAACACGGCTACCCCCTGATAATTGAAATTTCAGTTCTTTAGTCGAGACAGGCTTACTGTCAAAGGCATCAGTTATTAGCACCACTCACCTACTCTTGATCTAACCAGTCGGGAATGGAGGGGGGGGGGGGGAAATCAGCCCTTACCTTCACTACAGCTTTATTTGTGATCTCTCAGAGTTATCCTGTTTCACTTTAATTCAGCTACTTTGAAAGCCAACCTGCAGCTATTATGAGGGGAAATGCTTAATTCTCAGAACAGTTCAAGTTAACAACCTCCATACTTTAAATTTTTTTTTTAAACAGGTGTTTTTTAAACTACTCACTACTGCTTTTACTTTCCTCTTGGGAACTAGACAGCACCATTTCTTTCCCTGCCTGTTTGCATTTGGAAAACGTATTTCATGGCATTTCTAGTTCTACACTAGCAAAGTAATTACTCTTCCATTTACTACTGTACTGGGTATGCTGTCAGCCACCACAGAATGGTACAAGTGGACACAGCTCTAGGGAGACAGCATTTTCAGCAGTTTACTGATCCCGTGCAGCCAGTAGGGGAAGTGCCCAGAATAGGTGTCTGGTAGCACTTGCATGGTGAGCTCTGTGGTGCAAGGTAGAAGACTCATTATAAGAAGGGGTCTACCTAGAATCCACAGCACACAAAAGGAACCAGACAGACGGGGGATTAGTAATGCCCTCTTGCTACTAGGTCACCAAATCAGATTCTCAATGAGTGATCATCTGAGGACCATCCAGTGGTCCCTATGAAATGAGTGTGTTGTTTGGTACTAGGTGGACAGGTGTCACCAACACAACCGGCACCAATTTGCAGTCAATTTCAGATGCCAAGGATGTGTGGATTTCAATCTCCATTCTACTCATGCTCCAGGTCTGGGTCTGGGCAGTGAGGAGAAGCCTGCATTGCTGTCGCCCATATTATACCAGTTCTATGGACAGATCTTTGGTTTCCAGGTTGTCAATCCAACACCATCACACAGGAACTAGATCCACCTCAGCACAAACGCAGAGAACATCTCCCACCAGCGGACAGTTTTAGAAGTGGGTCAAGTCTGAGAATTAGTGCATTTAAACCAACTCAAGATACCTGAAAGACGGCTTTGTACAATGAGCATCGTGTGAAAGGAACACTGGAAAGTCTTGGTGGGCTGATGAGCAACTCAAGGCAGCTATGGACAAAAATAAACGTTATCAGCGGTCTGGTTAGGAAGAGCAGGAGGAAAGGAAAGCAAGACACCAGGTGTATCTAAGACACAGATTCATAGCCATCACTGTACAGTTCACACTAGTAGTGCTTTTATTGGAGTATTGCACATGCAAGAGCCAAACTAGAGAGATGATTTCTGTAAGTTAAGTATGGTAGAGTAATACACTTGGATCATCCTTACGTAAACACACTGGCTTTCTACATAAAGACAGCAACACATTTATTTAGTGTGTGTTTCTTCTGTTTTTACATAGTCAATATTTGTAACAGTTAAGTCCCCTTTCCCTACCCCCTCCCCCAAACAAAAAAATACCCAGTATCTTCAGTAAATAAATATTATCCACTTTTATCTGGAAAGCCTACAGCTTTAATATACAGAGACGCTATTACACAGGTTACATTTGTAGTGTTAATGGTAGCTCATAATAACATTACAGAATGAAGAGCTGACACTTATAAAAACACAGAGCAGGGGGTGTGTGTTTGGCATATGCTTGCCATTGACTAGGTGGAGACAGCAGGAGGGAGCAATGGGTGAGTAAAGCCAGCTCGCAGTCAAATGGAGCTTTGCACTTAGCCCAGATGGATAGTGCAACTGCTGCTTGTATGAGGCAGGGATGGGAGTGGCGAGGTTTTAAAGTCCCATGTCAAAGGGCATGTTGTGATCTGGACAACCCGCTACGTGTGGGAAGTTGTGGACGGTGAGTACAGGGGCAAACTGGTCCTACAGGGGTCAGTTCGAAAGGGACAGGAGCGGGTTATTAAGTGGATGGTAGCAGCACCTGAGTGCTTATAAATGCATGCAGGAATGGGGTTTTCTGCCAGCATTCTTCTACTGGGCCAGTCAGACAAAGGCAGTGGGAAGATGCCAACAGGATGCCTATGGCAATCAAAGAGTTACCTGCAAGAAGAATGCAATTTACCCACCGATTGCTTCATTATTTCCATGAAAAAAAAAAACCTGTCCTGAGTTTTGTTTTTTTCCCCCCAGGACAGCCTCTGCAAGCCTTGGGGTTGGTACTGAGGAGGTAAACAAATACAGACCAAACTCCATCAGCTCAGCCCAGGGCTGGAGCCAACCAGCGTAACCCTGCCCCACAGCACATCCCAACAACACAGGAGGCCCTAGAATTTACAAGGCAAAAAATAATAATAATAAATGGTACATGGGAGCACCACCATCTGTACCATCCTCACTGGTGGAAACAGAAGAGTAGCGAATGGGAAGCAGCAGATACAGGTCACATTGGCTGGGGCTTTCAAAGGAGTCGAGGAGGTGCACAACTCCCACTAAAATCCAACAGGAGTTGGGCAATTAACTCCTTCTGTGCCTTTGGAAGCCCCTGTCTAGATCTACTGCTACACCACTGGAGGAAACCAAGTCTCATCACTATGTCTGGCTGGGTAAAAGTCCTCCATTTAAGGTGGAAGCAGCTAGTTTCATTCCTTAAAAACTCCCTCTGCCTGGAAGTGTAAAAACAAACCTGAAATGCTGGCACCCGAGCTGATTTGGTCAAATGTAATTTGGGGGACGGGGTTATTAAAGTTGGCAGGAGAAAGGGACATTGGAGGCTACATGATGGTCCAACTCAGACCACTTAGCATACATATACTCTGCCCTTTAAGAGGGACCATGCTAAGTTTTTATGAGCTTTTTCTCCCTTGAACCTTGCATACGTGTTAAACATCCTAAAAGTCTGTACAGCACATTGTTATCTATTACACTCGCCAAAGATGCGCCTGCAATCTACACGCAACGTTTAAAACCAAAACCCAAAAGAGGTATATTTAAATAGAAACAATTCATTTTTTACATCTCAGCACACAAGGAGTTAACAGATGATGTTAAAAAACACATTGGAAAGCATCTCTTGACAAAATAAATACTAGAACCTAGAATAAAGTATCATTAGAACTTACAACGGACCCCAACGTTAATTTAGTGTCACTGAGTACGTAGCTGTGATTTCTAAACACTAAGAGAAAGGCTTTCTGCTGAGCCATGCTGCTCTTCTGACACATCCCTCCCCTTCACCCATGAATACCAGAGCCGTGTCAGTTCTCTCACTCGCGTAGAGGAAGCATTTACAATAAAGGGGTGGAAGAGTAATTGAGGTAACCATCTTCCAAGGACAAATGGAACAAGCCATTCCTTTCCTCAAAGGGATTCAACTGCTCCCCTTCTTGCGAATCACAATGAACAGAACGGAGAAGATGGGAGATCCTGATGCAGGACATTGGAAAGCTTCAGCAGTAGCTCTGACATTTACAACAGAGGCCGTGGGCTCGACTTTCAGACATTCCACTCAGCCTGATCAGTTTTGTTCCATTTTATTTTCCCCCTATCAGAGACTGCAGTCAGCCAATTAGCAGCTCGACAAGATCTTGCCCCAGGGACCACTCTCTTTCCAAGGAAGCAACTCTAGTTTATGCATGGTAGAGAGGGGAGGGGGGTTAACCCCTTCTTTCCCTGCAGATGACGGACAACTGCAGGCAGATTACCTGTCTTTCTCAGGGGGAAGAGGACTCCACAGGAGATCTCCAATGGCAATATCACGTGAAGCCAATGCCACTACATTTCATCTCCAACCCTCACAGTGATCCCATCCCACTGGCCCTCCCCTCAGGTAACTCAAGTTCTGTACAAGACCCAGATTTCTAGCTGAGCACAGCACATCCAGCCCTCACAGCTGGAATTTGAAGTTGGGGGTGGGGGTGGGGTAGCAGAGAAGAGGCAAAGGATAGTTTCATTCCCCCTGCTTAGATCAAGCCATCTCCTGGCACCAGTTTTGAATCCACTCGCAGGCAGGCCTACATTCTGCACAGCACAGGGCTGGCTGAGAACTGGCACATCCAGAGCAGGGAAGGACAATCTCAGCCCCTAAACGAAGAGGAATGAACCAAGGGTTGAGTGAAGCAATGGAAGGAGAGGGGCAGAGAGAAAAGGGGGGAGAGGAAGAGGGCTGCCTGGGGCAAGGGAGGGAGGTGGCAGCTGGAGAATGAAAGGGCGGGAAACCACGCATGCTTGGATGACTAGAGATCATACCACACACTCCCCCAAAGTCTTTGAGCAAGCTGGTATAGTCCTTCTCGGCAGCCCATTCACCAATCACACGTTGCCTGGCCTTCTATCCAACAAGACTTACAAGTCGCATTCCTTCAGCTGCCATCACTGACAACCCCCGCTCTGTCTCTCCCCTCGCCCCTAACAATTCTCTTGCAACTTCCTGCTTTGCTCCTCTTCCAAGACTCACTGTTGAACAGCCCCGTCCCCAGCTGGCCTGTTTCAGAGATCGTAACTGCACCCAAGCTGTTCTGTGCCAATAGACACAGGCTGAGATGGCACTTCCCCCTCCCCTCTATAACTGATGCTCCAAGTCATGCACGGTCCTGTCCCAAGGTCTGTCCCTAGTGGCAAGCTACATTTGTTTTTCAGAGTAAGAGTGAACATGGACAATGCTGCTTCACCGCTGTGTCTCTAAGACTAACACACTGCAGTGGGCCATTAGGGGACTGACAACGTTTCATGCATATATCACGGCCTAGCCAAAGCCTGAAGTACCCTACACGTGCTGGCTAATGGAGACTGACCAGAATAAAACCAATTTCAGATCAACATTCAGGGAGCTGGCATGGGGGAGAGAAGCATTAGCTACATCCAAATACTAGACTGTAAGAATGGTTCGAAGTGTGGTCTAGAGCAGGTGAGAGTGGCGCACACATAGCAGTACGCAGGGAAGTCATGACGTGCCGAATCAAAACGAAGCCGTTCGCTGCCTAAAAATTCTCGTGCCCTCAGGAACGATGACTAGTGAGTTGGGAGAAACAGCGTTCTAAGTGCAAGTGTGCTTAACTGATACTCGGCTCTCAAGTGTATGGACTCTTTTGTTCCATCTTGCTCCACTGGCTTGCTACCCAGGAATCTGTGCAGGGTATGTGAGGGGGTGGGTGTAGAGGAGAGTAGCATAGGACTATACTGGAAATGCTGGTCTCCACAAGGCAAACACACTGCAGAATCCTTTGGGGCATCTCCAAGGAGGACAGCATTGTTAGTTTATTCCTCTGACGAGCAGAGGGAACAGAATCCAAGCATGCAGGCAGAAAGGGGGTGGGGGGGGGCAGGCGCCTCTTAGCACTAGGTGGTTGTAAGGAGGCAGAGATGGCAAAGGGCATCCCACGTCTATTTCACATTACATACAATAGGACCGCAGCCAGCCAGTGTTTGAGCCCAAACCTTCTAGCCGGAAAATAAAGAACTGCCTCTCCAATATGCACAGCCAAAGTGCCAGTTAAAATCTTTCCCCCAGTATCCATTTGTCTAGGAAGTCTCCTACAAGAAATCACAACTCTGGCCCCTTTTTCTGATGACCTACCTCTAACAACATTTCTGGTTTTACCCCTCCAGTGCTACAGGGCATACCAGGGACATTCAGCAAACATGCCCCTCCAGTGTGGCCAGTCAGACTCATTACGTCTTTCAGTCCCATCCATTTGCATGGATGTTATTCAAACAGTTGAGGAGATGAAGGCAGCGCCTGCTTAGTATCTGAGCTAATTACTGGAGAAGTATTCTCCAGCTTGGGAGAAATGTAACAGTTTTAAAAAGGCACACATTCTAGACAAAATACTATAGGGGAAAAGCTCCCTCAATGAGTGAAATACTTCATACAATATCTAGTGTTACAATAGCCATTTTCCTATTCACGGCTCTGCTGGACAAAGCTAACAAATTGCTTTCAAATCAGAGCAAGCTTAGATCAACTCAGAAAAATAAATCCTGTGAGACTACACACTGGAAGCACCACAGAGTGGAGAAAAGCAACCACCATGCGGTACTAGGAGATGTGGGGGTGGGGGGCGAAACGTAACTTGTGAAGCACATGTTGAAAGGGAAAAGCTGTTGTTCTTTACTCTCTAAACCTATTAGAAGCTGATAGCTTGACCTTTGTATCTAAAATTAAAATACATCTCCATTCCGTTTCAGTCAATTACATACGGATTGACACTCAGACCGGCCTATTCGGAAGCACCTACCTGCAGAAGGGGGTGGTCCCTATGTAAGTCAAAGGCAAGGCTGCTCTCTCTACACTTTCATATCAACAAGGTAAAGAAATACTCATGCGTTTTAAAGGGGTTTTCAGCATTAAGAGTTGTTTGGATGGGAAGGGGGGGTGCAGGTTAAGCTAGTGCTGGAGAACTGTGGTCTGGCAGGAGCAGAGCTGGCCTTTAATACAAAGGTCAGCTGGGGGGATGGGGGGGGGGGGTGTTTCAGAGATAAGCAGGAGAAGCAATTGATGAAACCAGGAGGGCAAGGGGGGTCATGGTTAGCCAAGAACTGTGAGAGGACAATGTGACTGTACAGAGACATTTTTCCGCAGAGCACGGGGATGGTAGCCAGGAGTGCTCTTTACAGTGCGAAGAGGGCATCCTCTGAGCGCTCCTGCTTCTTCCGGCCTGAAGGATTCGTAGGAGGAGTGGGGGCCTCCAGTGGAGGAGAAGGTAAATTTGGGACCGTCTCGGCAGCTTTGGCTCGTTCTTCTAAAAATTTGTCAAACTCTGCAACGCAAAAAAACATTGAGAAGAATCAGAGTTAAGGTCGAACTAGGGATGGTCTTCTGCACGAATCTAGCAGTGCACTGACTGTTCTCTGGGTACGCACAGGGCAAGCAGAGCATAGGCATGATCACTGAACGCTTCCTCATGCTGCCCCCTGCCCCAGTGTGTTCCATCCTTGACCCCGCAAGGGATAAGAGCTGTCTCCATGGGCCATCAAAACTTCTCATCCCTTTGGTGAGCTTGCCAACAAAGTGAGCAGCTGGTCTGGTTCCCAGAGCACAGGTATCCATGCCAGAGAATCCACTACCAGAACTAGCACAGAGACCCAAACGCATTTCACACAAGGCCCCCGGTACAGCCATCTGAGGGTAACAACTACTTATGGTCACCGCTGACAAAAGGAAAAGGCTCTGTACCAGTGGGTCTCAATGTTTTCCACTTTGGAACAACCTCCTCCCACCTTGCTACACGGGAGGGGGAATGCTGTCAATAGGGGGTTACGAGCCCTAGGTTGCTCTGTCCCCACTGTCAATCCCCTGGGCCAACCTTTCATAGACACAAGCCACATGCACAAATATGGCTTCCTCACAAGGGTACAGATTGCCGGGGGGAGGGAGGGGAATAGCTCTGTGGTTTGAGCATTGGCCTGCTAAACCCAGGGTTGTGAGTTCAATCCTTGAGGGGGCCACTTAAGGGTCTGGGGTAAAATCAGTACTTGGTCCTGCTAGTGAAGGCATGGGGCTGGACTCGATGACCCTTCAGGGTCCCTTCCAGTTCTATGAGATAATATAATATATGGCGATATACCTAAGCATCACAGTAATACAGTTTAGTCAGCAGGGTAGATCAAAACTCAAATGCCAGTCAAGGGTGCGATCCCAAACATTGGGAGAAATACCATCAAGTGCTATTCTTGTGGGTGGGGAAAGGGGGAGGAAATGAACATTTCCCACACTCCAACGGATGGTATCGGAGTCATGCCTGTCAATATTTATAGGTTCCCCCACCATTCTTATGCAGTTTAGAATCCCTTAAGTGAACTTTGCTCTCTCTCACACACTCAATTGCTAGGCAAAGCACATGGGCAAATCACGTGCCAGGATTGGTTTCGGAGCATTGCATACGGGCAGGAACAAAGTCTGGGAACACACAGTACAAGTGGGGCATGCCCAGGGAAAGTGAAAAAATTGCAGCGAGGGGGAAAGAGTTGAAAAGTTGGAGGGCATTTTCTTGGGCTTGTTTTTTGCTGAGCACTATATAGTGTGTCGCTCGTTACAGCTTTATGACATGCCGGGGCATGCTTCATTAACCCTCAACCTATACATTAACTGTGGTGTCTCATTGAAGTTCGGAAATCAGACGCACTGTTTACATCAGGATTAACTAGTTAACACCCTGAAAGCATGGCATCTACCCCCACAGAGCCACAGAATATGCCCCGACATGTCTTACTGCTCAGATATGGCCACTGCATTTTTTTTAAAGATTGCTCTTGTTTGGATCTATCCTGCTGCCTGCCTGCCTTCTCCTGCTCCTCAAAGCCAGTGCGTCTGCTTTTGCAGAATTATTTTTTCTGTTAATGAGGCTAAAATAGGACCCTTCTGGGCTCTTGATTTAACCCTTTTAAAACAGCTCGTTTTAAGATGATCATTTGGGATGTTTACCCAGCTCTTGATTAATCTATTTTTCTAAAAGTAACTAATAAAAGCTGCTCAAGGTGCCTGATCACTCCTGCTAGGGGCAAGAAGGATAAATATTCAAGGTTATGCCCATCTGCCAGGGAGGCACCACATGGCAGCTAGACCAGCAGAGGGGAGATTTGAAATAAAAGGGGAAAGTGGTGAGATGAAAAAGGAAGAGAAAACTCAGTTCCTTCCACCAGGAGGCAGGGAGGGCGAGAGAAGAGAGTCCTGGAAACTGGGAACAGAAACATCCCATCCTGATATAAACAGGGGACAATCATTTCAAAGTGCTTAGGGAGTTCAGTGTCTCGTATGTTGCTACAGAGGCACTACACCGCTACAGTGAAGAAAAAGTGAAGCACAGAAAGCTACCAAGGTAACCAGCGCAAACAGGTGGGTTTTTTGTAGTTCCCTCCTGAAATTCTCCACCACTTCCCATTTCAATGAAGATGCTCCAGAAGGATGCAGTATGGAACATCAGCTACCATGAGTTTGGTGGATTGGAAGAGGATCTCTGCTGGGTGATTGTATCAGAAGAGAGCAATATGGATATTCTACTCAAAGGCACTGGACTGAGACAGCTCTGAAAGCCAGAGGCTTCTCTGCTTACCTTCACTTGTCACGCCTTCTTCCAGTTCTTCTCCTTTCTGCAGTTGGAACAAAGAAACAAGTATGAACATATGTACTTCACTTCGCTTTCAGTTTCACCCTAAGCAAGTAACCCAAATCATTCATTGCCTCTGCCCCTTTATTTAACCACAGTTACTACTGGAGCAAGATGACCTAGATGAGTCACATGGTGCTCATGTCAGGAGGCAGACGAACGATCCAGTATGTCTCTGAGTTGCAGAGCAAGAGAAATAGTCCAAATGATGGTGCTATTGATTACTGGTGACATCCATTATCAGTGCACTCTCCATTAGACCTGAGTGACAGTCAGTTAATCTCCATCTTCTCCACTTTCAAGAGAGCAGGCCTTTTCTTATCAAGAGAAGCCATTACCTGATACAAAACTGAATAGCTACAGGAGATGCCACCTCACCTGTTTACAATTCCTTTAGGACATCATGGCTGTGGCTTTCGCTAATAGGGCATCTTATTTAAAAGCTTAATCAAATGAGGTAGACACCCCCAATGAAGTGTTTAGGGACAATATTTTTCCTGAATAAAATGGATGGTTCATTTTGGATTTAGAATTCATGATTGAAGGGGGGGAAAAAAAGCTGATTGTAAAGCATGTGACACCATGAACGTAGATAAGAATAAGATGGGAGGGCTGAAATAAAATGATAGGAAGCTAGTGTGTTGCCAGGAGAAGTAGCAATGGTTAACATGCCACAAGTTTAGTACTGTACGTTTTTCCTTTCAGACATCTAGCATGTGTTTCGCCAGGATTTGAGAATTCATAATCATTAAATAAGGAAACTGTAATAAATCCCAACTAGGTGGCATAATTTTCAAATAATTACCACATTAAAAAAAAGGACACTGTCAAGTATTTTAACACCCCCCCCCAAAAAAAAAATCTAGTCTCCTTTGGAAGTGAGGAGTAACTTCTCTGCCTCACTTTCCCCATCTGTAAAACAGGAATACCACTTGCCTTACCAGGGTTTTGGGAAGACTAACACTTTGAAGATTAAGCATCATGTAAGGTGTAAGCATCATTCTATTGTACAGAAGTTTTTTAATGAGCACGTAGCCAGGGCTTAACGTAGGACGCTATTGCTTGCTCTACCGTGTCCATCAGCTGAGCTGTACTGATGTTACTTCCTTGCAGTATTCCGTGACAAGGCCTGGTCACTTACTTTGAACTGGGGAACAGGAGGCTGAGCTAAACATTTGTCAAAATAGGGAAAAGCAAAAAATCAGCAGAAAAACTCCCCCCTCCCGCCCGCAGTGAAGTTTCAAGATTGTAAAATGACATTAGCCAAAAGAAGAGGAGTGCAGGGCCAGAGAATAGACATTTAAAAGTTCTTGAAAGTGTGCCACAGCTGTCAAACCAATTTAAATGGAGACAGGTAAGATTTACTGTTTAACTGTAAAGAACTTAGGCCCCGATTCAGCAGTCCAGCTATTCAGCATAGCCCTTGAGCATAGATTTAAAATTAAGCATGTGCTTAAATCCCAATGACTTCAATAGGCCTTAAGCATGTGCTTAAATACTGTGTTAAATAAAGGTGGACTTCAGCATGTGCTTAAATGCTTTCCTTAATTGAGTTCCTTAAATCCAAATTCCTGATAATCATACCACCTCGGCGACACTGAGAATGGAGAAGTGAAAATACAACAGCAGCTCAGAAACGTGTGACTGCAAATGGCAACTATAAGTCCATGTACTTATTTATTTCCTTCCCTGGGGAAAAAAACCCAAATATATGCTTTATACAGTGTCATTCCCTCCCTGTATATGTAACCACAGAGGAGCACCAATAGCTTGCATTAAAAGTTATGCATATGCACAAGTCCTACTTCCTACATGAAAAACGAAATATAAAAAGTCAAGTCTCACCAAGTCGGTACTGAGCCACTCCTCAATGTCATCCATGACAGAGGACTGTGCAACGGGGATCTATGGAGTGCAGCAAGAGACACAGCAAGGCAGGCAAAACCAAAATACATCCACAATCATGGCCACAGAATGATGGAAAATGCCAGAAATAAGATGGAAAAAAACAAAACAAAACAAAAAACCACAAAATAAGCTGTAAGATGCACTGAAAAAAAGCAACAAAATACAAATAGCACGCAAATAAAGCAACACTTAAAGGTCAATTATGAACAGTGAGGCTAACAAAACCAAAACAAGAGATTATGGAGAATATGACCAGATGCGAGAACTTTTTGATTACATATTAAAGCCACCAATGCGGACTGATGGCTCTAATCTGGATCACATAACACTTTCGAGGATAGAATATTGGATATGAATTACATTTTGAAATACCGAACTTCAGAATCATGTCCCCCCACCACACTTTTTTTTTTTTTTTTTTTAAATGGACATTATCCATTGTCTAAGGTTAGTAACAAACATAACAAAGGGGCTCAAATATTGCAGTCTTCCCACAGGCAAATTAAGCCACTTTGATCAGTCCTTCCAGAGAGACCGTAACCCAGAATGACCATATTGAGGATAAACTCTTCAGAATCAAAAGTAAATTATACCGAAATGTTTTTTCCACAGGAGATTCTCCCCGAATCTTGCTAAGGTAGTTTGCCTAAAGAGGACTCTTCATTGTTTATGGCTGTCTTCCTACTTATTCAAACACATTATGATAAAAACCACCATCTCCTGCTTTGTAATGGTTACGGACGTGGATCTGATCTGTAATAATGTTATGGATACTTGGATGTAACTGTTGTATTAATGCTGCGTATGATTGGTCAGCGAGGGGAAGTTCTTGTACACTGGTCTCTTACAAGTTCCTATAGGACTGTATGGCTCTAACTTAACAGAGGGGCTGTGGAAAGCGCAAACAGGAAAGTAACGCAATAGACCTAAATAAGGACACTCCAGCACGCACTTGGAAGACAGTGGCATGCTTGTAGGCTCTAAGCTGAAGTGGCACAGCTGTTCTGTCAGGCACGGAGACTAAACACTAAGCAGTTAGAGCCTTTGGAGGAAAAGAACGGGGGTGAGTTGCCAGGGGCTGTCCAGGAAGAGGTCACTAAGCTGGGGAGACAAGGTGACAGAGCAAAGCTCCATGGAAGAGGCTCAGGGAAGTTAGTCCTACCAGGATCCCTGTGTGGATGATGGTAAAACATCTGGTAAACTAGGTCTAGTCAGAGTGGGAGAATCATGTGATTCCACCCAGAGACAGGTGATGGCTAGAGGGTTGAGACCAGGGTGCACTTGACCGAACCAGGATGGGGCAGAGATGCAGTTTGCCCAGTAACTGACAGTAATGATATGAAGATCCTGAACACCGCAGGAGCACTTGCAGTTTAGATTAGAATAGGCCAGATTTCTGTGCAGGACAAGTCTCCGTTTTTAATTGGCAAGGATAAATTGGATCGTGCGTGTATGATGCTGAAGGCAGTGGTTCCAAGTTGCTGAGCACTAGCTTAAACAGCCATTAACTGGAAGAGAGATTCTGTAGACAGTTTTTGACTTGCTAGCCTCCACGAACAAGTTGTGTCTTGCAGAGCTGACTAGTTGGTTTAATAGCTTTGGAGATTACTGACTTCAGACACGAGCCCCAGCCGTGCAATTATTCAGCCAGCGGCAATTTAAAAACCATCATAGGAGTTTTAAACTACTGTCTCTCTTTCTCATGTATTTATGTGGCCCCCTCTGATGGTTTGTTTTTAAGGAGGGTTATTTTATAAAGCTATTGCAATACATTTTTTTTCAAAAGTCTACATGCAAACAGAAAATGGGAATTAACCTATAAAACATTCAAGCAACATTAAGAATAGACTTCAGTTCAAAAACTAAGGACGGATTGTTAAGATTTCTTTGCGATTTCGTAGGGTTTTTCCAAAATTAGCGAGATCACTTGGACAATCGGGAAAGATGAAAAAGGAGGGGTAAGAGAACAGAGGATGAACCTTCAACTCATAAAATCCAAGGAAACTTGGAATTAAAGTTAGACACCATTATTCGAAGGCAGTTTTTGTTTGTGGTTTCATCAGCAATAAAGACCCCACCAAAGAAATTCTGCCAAACCGCTTCCTTAGTGCTGATAACATCCAATATTCTACCCTTAAAAAGGCCTGGGGTGTTGTTAATAACACAAATTATGTTTCTACTCAATAGGATCCCACTGGAAAAGAAGCAGGTATGAAATGACACCTCGAGTCTCTAGGTGAACTCATTCATGCTCTTAGAATGTCTGTCCAACAAGGTTCATACTACTTGTTGCTAGACTACAGCCTTGTACTAGCATAGCTAATTCTATTCCTTTCTGGATATTTAATACAACTGACACCAATACTTGCTTAGCTGCTATTCATTTCTTCCCTCACTTGGTGATCAAAAATTCTTCGTATGATATATTACAGTAACAGAGCTCTAAGGCACGTGTGATGACACCTATTTCAGAGGAATCCTTCAATCTTGTCTTTTTAAGGCTGCAGTGACCCTCACGAAGCTAAAGTGAATCCTAATTTTAAACAATTTAATTGGCTACTTGATTGTCTGCAACGTGTAACTGTGTGTGTTTACTGCATATACTGTAGTGGAGGTTTTAACTCGTGTACAATATGTTCACTAACACGGCCTGTTGTGCCCGAGACGTTGTAAATAAGATGCAACATCTTATGGGTCAGGCAAGCCCAGGCAGTTGAAGCCATCATGGGTACAGGGAATTAGCCTTTTCAGAACATTGTAGGAAGCGCTTTACAGAATCCCTGGAAAAGTGCAAATGAAATGACAGACAATGAGCTTGACATTGTCTTCAGAAGGAAGTGACTCAACTGGCCCTGTGTGTATTGAGGACGGGGACAGGGATCCTGCCGCTAAGGGAAATAAAGATCTCCAAAAACTCTGGCTGAGAGAGTTCATCTGGGCACGTTTGACGCTATTTTCACCAAAAGTTTATTTTCCTAGCTCGTCTGTGGCACAAGGAAGAGCAAACCAGGCTCCAGGGAAAAAGGATGTACCTCTCAATTGTCCATGTCATACAGGTCACTGTTACATTTGAGTCCCAAATCTTCCTTTATCCCAGGCAGATGTGGTGGCGTTCCAATTTGTTAGTACCCAACAATAAAGGTAGTATAACAAAGTATCTTAATTATTGAGAGGAACCTGCCCCTTCCCCTGCCAGCTTCGTGTCTTTTAGGATCCGCTGCGGAGAGCAGTTTGTTTTAGCTTTAGGTGAATTCTGGTTTGTTTTTTTTATCCCAAACAATTTGGCTACTGACCTGCTGGCAACAGTGGTGGTTTCGAATTGTAAAATAAAGTGGGTGGCTTATGCAATGTAAGCTTTTGACTTATGTAACAGGCACCCAGCTGGCATGCTGCTAGGTAGTGTGTAGATAACTTAAGACAATCCAACATCTTCCTTACACTTTGGCAGCTGTTCAAATCTAGGGAGAGAGACACTGGAACTACGTTGCCCTACCTTCAGTCAGAGCCGGCGCTAGATGTAAGCAGACTAAGCAAATGCTTAGGGCCCCAAGCAACTCAAGGTGGGCCCCTATGAATTATTAGTATGTGTTGTGTGGGCAGCCCCCCAAAATATTCCTGCCTGGTGCCCCCAATGGGCTAGCACCATGAGCAGGAGCAAATAGTGCAAAGTTCACTAGAACAGTGTGCACAGAATCCTAGAGTGAACTTCTTATGCATGCGGGTATGGTGCTGGGGAATGGCACAAAGGGGGTGGGGGAGAGAGGAAGGAACTAAACCTAAATTAAGGCCGTCACAGTTTGGAAAGAAGGCAACTCCAAGTGCCGGTTCATGAAAAGTTTAAATGATGCTCTGGTAGCTTTTTAAAAAAGGCAAAAAACCCTCCCCTTTAACATCCCTAACGCTGCCCAGACACAGTTGAGAGGTGTGTCAATATCATCCCTCTTTTCCGTATGTCAACAGTACAAAAAGTTTCCAAAGAATTTGAACCCACCGTAGTTCAGGACTAGGATGCTAGTTATTCCATTTACACTGTAAATACTACAAAGTGGGATTAATAAATATGGTTAAGAACTACAGCCGGTTGAGAGAAACTGAGTTAATGATTAGTCCTGTTTTATTGTAGGGATAGAATACGAACAAGGGTGAGCACCTTGTGAGGGCAGAAACTGGCACCTTGTTCATACTAGGGCAGCCAGATCCCCCCCCAAACCTGGGCGCCTCCATGAATGCTGCAGTATCCTTTTTTCCAGGCCGAATAACCACAAGCCAATACGCAGATATTGTGTTTGTTTTCTTAATAAGGCAGTGGCCTGAGTGGAGTGAACAGCAGGGGCGCCAATTTCATGCTTCCCTGCACTTGTAAACAGTGGAAGAGCAAACACGGGGAACCAACTCAATCACAGGATTATTCATAATGGAGGAGCCTCGAACAAAATGGAATAGATCATCAGTGGCTGCTACAGCCCCACAGACCAGAACTGCTTCCAAAGGCGTCAGAGGAGAAGCAGGTGCCATTCCTTTTACGGCTCTTTCAAGCTTAGATTAGTAATTGTGGGTCTGACAAACACTGGGAACCAGAGTTCCATTTCAAAGTTAGGTGCACGCAACTGGGCACACAGTGTGCCCCTGATACGTGCAGAGAACCCGGGATGCACTCGGTCACATTCATTTGCAAATGCCTAAGTCAGGCACCTTACTGGCTACGTACATGCCCAAATATCCGATTGCCGTGTCTCCACTGGGCACTGGCATGCATGTTTTAGGCAACGTGCAGTTTCACACACCTCATTTAAAAACCTGGGCTTGTGTTATATTTTCCGATTTCGCATCTATCGATTTCATTTAATTGAGCTGTTCTGATGCCCTACACCCTTTACTTTCTGGACCTTAATTTTTCTCCCAACATGTCCCTTGTAGGCTGAGACCTTCAAAGGCCCCTTCAGGAGTTGGGTGCCCCATTGAATTTCAGTAGGAATTGGATACCCAGCCCCTATAAGCTCTTCTGATAGTCCCAGCTCTAAAGCTTAATAGTAAAAAGCCTCAGCCCACTTCCAAAAAATTCCCCTTCTTCCCCTTTGTCCCCCCTGAAAAAAAATCTAAGCCAAACTCACACCTATAAACCTGCAATAAGTCTCATATCAGGACTCTGACCACTCCTCCTAAAGATGTGTGTGTTTATATCTGAAAGCAGGTCACAACAATAGTGCAACCTCAAAAATTAAAAGTGAGTCAGTCCCTCTTCCCCCACCGGGAATCAAGACGGACTTAAAAATTAGTTATTTTAAAACAATCGTTGGGTTCTCTTTATTTCCCTCTGGTTTCTGAGCCTTTAAGGTGCACTCAGGTCACACTTTCAAACTTTTCATCGTAAGCATCAGAGCACACAACTATTATTTAAATGAATGCTGAGATTCTCACGTGCTCAGCTGTCTTCAGGACCTGATGCTTAAAGTATCACGAGACTCACAATAAAACTGCCAGAGTTGGAAACACTGCACCAGGTCCTCCCAATAAAGTCCAATCCTGAAAGCCTTAATGCAGGAAATATTCCTTAATGGGACATTTGCCAGTACCAATGGAACATATCAATCCAGCTAGCATACTCAGGTTCCCTTGTTTTAGGGTAAGCGGAAAAAGAGACGGACACAGAGAAATACCCTTCTCCTATGCTACTCAGTCCAATGAGGTTTGATCCTGCGAACTCCATGGTGAGCACAGCCACCTGAAGTTAAGTGCCACAGGAGTGGGCTGCTATTAAAGGAGTTCAAAAAGGAGCCTAGAAAATGACCCATCTCTGAATTAAATACATGGAGCTTGTGTTTATGCTTGAAAAGTGGATACTGCATATATAAATCGAGACAGTAAAAGGAACTAACAGGATCCCCAGCCCTGTTTCGAAGGTGAATATGGACGGTAGAAACTGCTACAACTGAGGCCAACAGGAGACTTCCGGGGCTGCAGGTCTCTGGGCAATATAAAAATGCATTTTGGGAAACCTACCCCCTGAATATTAATCTTTCCCCATCCCCTAGACAATTATACAGGCGGGGAATAAAATCCTTGTACTGTCTGATTTGGGGTAGCTTAGCAGGTTGGGTGAGAGGTAAACACAGGATGGTTATTCTACAGAAGGAACGGGAGTGGGGAACAGGGTTCATTTTAATTGGTGAAATCCTCACCATTCCTTGTGTAATTAGCCACTTGTCTATGGGCTCCATGTCTGAGCTCCCACCTTTACCTCTCCTCTGTGTTGAGAACAGAAATGCCCATAAAGAAAGAAACCACAGCAACACCCGTGATAAGGTAATAATACAACAGCAGTAAAATAGAAGCATATACTATGCATAGGGTCCTTTCTGGTAATACCCACTTAAAGACACCACCCGCTTCTGTCACACTTCTGTGCGATCTGTACATCAGAATCAGCAGTCCTGGCCTCTTGGCTTCCTTTGAGTAGGTTAGAGAACTAACCATTTCTAAGTGAGGCTGACGTTTCTATTTTTCTTAAAAGTCAGCAGGTTGTGGACTGGACGACTCAGAAATCTGTTGGACCTCACAAAAATCCCTAAGTTTAAGACATTCTGGAACTTCCCTTTTTGGAGGTTATAATTCCCAGCAAACATTATTTCTCCTCCAATTTTTCTTGGTCTCCAGACAGACTGTCCATGCTTAGCCTGGCAATGCCAACCTTATGAAGGACGTGAGGATAGTGGCCAGGGGAGAGCAAATAACCCAAGCTGGATGAAATGTTTTGGCAGTCTTTCAAAACGCACATCTTTAAGGGCTTCACAGTTTAAGGGAACCAAAACCATAATATCATTTCAGGAGTTGGGCTGGAGAACGTATCACAACGTGGAAACACTCCATCTTCTCCACAGTGTGGATAACAAAGATTATCTCATGGGCACTGCCCTTCCAGTTGCCATCCTGCAACATCTCGCTGGCAACTACAGCAATTCCCAAAATGGAAAGGTAAAAGTAATATATTTTTAGCTGTCGTCATATGATTTAGCAGCTGAAAACAAGGATAGTCAACTGCCTATGACCAGCCATCTCTCCATGGACCACCATTTGAGAACGACTGCACTACTTCAGTTTGAGGAGAAGAATTTTAATGCAAGAAAACCTCATTAAAATGAGAAGCCTAAGAAGAATGTGCTGATATAGGCTTTGGCCCCTTCCTGGATGCCCTATAAGTGAAATATCCTTCAGTTAAGCCTTCTGTCCTAATTAAACCATACATTAGTTTATAGAGAACAAGGAGCTACCAACAACTTTACTCTTATTACACCAACAGGGGTTGATAACTTCTAGACGTTATTAGCACGTTTATCACCTTTAAGTAGCAGTGCCCAACATCCTTGCATCATTTTGTAAAGTGTATTTTGTCTCCTAGCTATTCAGGGTATATGTTTCCTCCCAGACAAGCAGTGCCCATGTTAACCAATCATAAAATGGGCTATTTTGACTACGTGGTACAGTCATCGGGACCTTTGAAAAGAGGGTGAAGATCTGAGCTGTAATGACATCCCACAGCCCAAAGTTCAATAGTCCAGGAGAGTGACTGCTTTCCAATACTTTGACCAGTCAGATTAGTTCAGACATAGTCCTTTGAACTGACAACGCTTCAGGCAAAGTAACAGCTATGCTGGTGTGAGTGACAGGTGGCGGAAGTGCCTGAAGCAGGTATAAAATAAGAACAAGATGATTGCTAACGATTAAGGATACTAACCCCTTAGCCACCAGTGGAATTGAGCCCCCATTGTCAAGGGCTTGTGCCTCACATCAGCACTCACCATTGGTAATTCCAAAGTTAGCCAGCAACAAAAAAGGGATTAAAGATTCTGTTCTCAATAGTCTAAGCGGCAGCTGGGCACACCTGGCCTGACTCACACACAAACATTCATTCCCATTTCTCACTGGCTCAGAGTGAAAGTTTGCTGGGCTGGCCAGATGCCTCAGAATAGATTGCAACCTGCCAGCACGCGAGAGAATCGAGAGGGGATGGGGAGATGCAACTCAGCTGGTGGAGAAGGCTGTGTGCTGCTTGGCTCTTCCATGCTCCCTAGTGGTCAATACGAAGCCAGGTTAGGCAGAGGCTCTGAACTCCTTCAGCTGTCACTAGACTTATACTGACAACTGTGAGAGTACATAGTGGTGAAAAGGGGTTAAGGGAATATCTGAGAATTTCACTTGCTCCTTACTCAGCTCACATCCCTAGATGGGGCTGGCCAAAGGAGTTAAAGGCATCCCAGTGTGATCTCTCGCTCTAAGTCACTACTATCTAGTTTGTTACAACTGCAGTCAGATGGTGTTCCTTCTGCACAACTATATTAACTTTCATAGACAAGAATTAATCAGCGTTCATAGAAGGTTACCCACACTCAGTTCTGCAGCGGCTCCTCCCAGAAAGCGAGACATCCAGGCAGACTGCAAGATTACAGAAGCATTCACCCACTATACTGATTACACGAAGTAGCAATTCTCCTTAGGAATGGTTACAAAGCAAGTACGTGCTCTTTTGATATTTCTTTCAAAATGGCCCTCACTGGCATCCACGCACTGGACAATGGTCCCTTGCGAATCATTGGTGGGATACCAAATGAAAAGTTTAACTCAGACACAGATGCAGCATTGCAAGCCATGCTCCCAGCTTTGTGCTGGAGTGCTTGTTTCAGAGCAATGACGTACCCCTCCTGTATTCTGTTTTCGAACATCCAGAGCAGATGCCAGTCCTTTGACAGCCTGTGGATCTTCATACGTCACACTGAAACAAAGGAACAAACAGAACTGATGCAAATCCAGCCATCACTGAATGCCAGGACAAATGCTTTAGGCACTAATCTACTAGTCTGCCGCTTGTTTTATTTGAGACTAGCATGGAGCATATCATTTTTTTGAGTGCAGTAGGTGCCTCTCAGTACAGATAAAAATACATTCTCTGACCCGAGGAGATTACAAATCGATTTCAGATATGATGCAACATGTGATGTGTAAGAGACAGAGTAGGGATCGAGAGGGGAGGCTGGACAGGCATCAAATATGATTACCAAGTTACTTACTGAAGGTTAGGGCATAGTACAATGGAGCAAACAGTTTTGGGTTTTTTTGAGACAGAATGAGATTTAAATCGGCAAGTTTCTTACAGTTATCATGGTAGAAGTGAGCCTTCAGGTGGCTTTGGAGGTCAGCTCAGAAAGGGCATTCCAAACGCAGAGGACAGCACAGAAGAATGCCTGAAGGTGACTGGGCAGAAACAGGCACACGGGGCTTGGAAGCTTGTCATCAATGGTAGAGCGGGGGGAAGGGAGGGCGTGCAAAATGCTGGCACTGGATAGAGAGCACTTAAGTTTCTTGTGAAGCCTTAAAAGGTGGTGACAAGAAGCTTGAACATGATGTGGTGAAGGGGGAGCCAGTGGAGGGAAGGGGAGATATGACCTCATCAGATAACGGTAGGGAAGAAGGTCCTACCAGTTATGGGGTGGTCATGATGGAGGTGGCCACAGTAATCAACAGGCGGTATAAGGAAACAAAGATGCAGGAAAACCCACTAGCTCAGTTCACCAGATCTGCTGCCTGTTTACTGGGTATTTAAAAAGATAAGCAAAATTGCTACTGAAAAGGATCATAATCATAGTTATTAAGCTAAGGGAGCACTACTATCACTTCCCCTTCATGCACAAGGACTAGTAATCGACTCTCTCAAGCCGATACCAACACCTACCTGTAAATTAGCCACTGGGTGGTGCTACATGCCTGACTTGGTGAAACACCTCTCCCTGGCATGCCTGCTTCTACCAGCCTGAGGGCCTGCAATCCACAGTCTATGCCTTAACAATGAGGAGTCCTTGTGGCACCTCTGCCTTGCTTCAGCAGCAGAATAAGCTACAGCCAAATCTTTAGGGAGTTATTTCGCTCTATTTTAACAGCGTAAGAGCTAATGAAGGTACAATAATCCTCCCTTCTGAAATGATGGATTTCAGCGTGCTCTTTGGTCCATTACTTCCCATACACGGAGATGGAGTTGCAGGCTGAGAAGAGCAGTTTCACGTTTCATTTAGTACAACGGGCATAATGGAAACCCTGTAAGGGATCTGGATTTAGATCCCACTCTTATGTATTTACCCCAGGCTTAGCACCTCAGTGTGAATTTAGAAACCCTTAGTGCTAATTTAGCAACTCTAAATTAAAATGCTAAACTGATCAAATCTATTTCTATTACAGCTGGAGCAGCGTGGACATCCATACTTATGGCTGCTTAAGCCCTCCTGCTCTTAAGGACCTTTGAGTTGTCACTTCATAGCTGTGATTTTCCAGGCCCGGTCTCTGCCTGACTAGGATTATTTTTTTGGAGAAAACAGGCACAAATAGAATGCAGTGGGTAGTTACTAGCTGAGAAAGGTAATTACGGTGCATGGGATGCTATCTAGCTGCATGTCTAAGGTGCCTGTCACTGAAGGATATTGGTGCTGTTCCTACTGCAATACTTGGACTCGCTTCCAATCTCTGATACTGCCTGTATTTCCTTGAATTTGAAACCAGGGAGAGCCCTAGAGAAGGGTTACGTGGAACAAAAATACCTGACAGTCTCCTCTTAATGAGCCTCACTTGAGAGAGATCAAAAGCTCTCAGAAGAATGTGGGTTAGTTTTCCATTAAAAATATTCATGCCTATTTAGTGCCTGGAAAGGTGCCTAATCTGCAGCCCTGGAGGCTGAAGTCTTGTTTTCTACAGACTAGGTAGAGCGTGGGAGCTTCTTCATGGTGCCCAGCCAACATACCTTGATCTGGAGTAGCAGGAACCAGCCCTAAGCGTGAGATGGTAATTCAGTTCCCAGGCCCAGGTGATAACGACTGGTCATTACAGACCTGTGCAGGATTTGAAGCCATGACCTATAGGTGAAAGACTCTAAGGGGGGCATGTCTACACAGCAATTAGACACCTGCAGCCGGCCCGTGCCAGCTGATTTGGGCTTGCAGGGCTAAGGGACTATTTAATTGCAGTGCAGACATTCCAGTTTGGCTGCAGCCTGAGCTCTGGGAACCTCCAACCTTGCAGGGTCCTAGAGCCCAGGCTCCAGGCTGACCGTGGATGTCTACACTGCAAACAAACAGCACCCCTGCCTGAGCCCAACGCAGGTGGCATGGGCCAGCAACGGGTTTTTAACTGCAGTATAGACTTACCCTAAACCACTGCTCGTCTCCCAAAGTTGACTCTCATGCTCTGATACCTTCAGGGTTATTTAGGGGAGGTTAATTCCCACACCCTCACTGTGTAGAAAAATAATTTAAGTGACTTAATTCCTAAGTTTCTAGGTGACTTGGAAATTCAGAGGTGAAATGAGATGGCACCTGAAATTACTGAACCAATCTACAGTGGACCTTGGCCTATAAAAACACCCTCCCCCCTACCCAAATAATCCGATGAAATCCAGCAGGAGAAAATTTAGATTAAGTAAAGTCAGAGGACGAAAATCCACATCATTTGAGCTATAAAATCACTTTGATCTGAAGAGGCCTCACATTTTTGTTCCCTAGGAATAAAGAGCATTAAAACCAAATGCCAATTTACCTCTTCCGTTGGTCAGCCAAGGAACTGCCTCTTGTCTGCGCAAACATGTCAAAGTCGTCTCGAGGGTTACAGTGTTGAAGGGAGCTGAGTGTTCCACTGACGCTGTCTGTGCCCAAGTCTACAACAACAACAACAACAAAGCACAGAGTATAAGGGACCAATAGAATAGTGAATTGTGATCAAGTACCAGTCAGGAATACCTAGGATACACAAGAAATCATCAGCAATATAGGTTAGTTACAGTGAAAAGTAGATGAGTCATAATGTTGCACTGAGACTGATGAAGTGTGTAGGAGACATCCTCTGGGCCCTGTCCACAAGAGGGTTGAAACTGTACTAGCCACAGTTCTGTTTATACATGGTAACTACTAGCAGAGTTTTCACTCTGAGTAGCATCGAGAGAGATTTCCCATCTCTCAAGAACCATGATATAGACTATACCGCCTAAGTAGTACAAAGCTGCCTTCTCTCCTCCCATCCCCCGTTTCGTTATGTTTTTGAGAACCCAGGCAGGGAGGGAATGAGGAAAAACAAACGCGGGAAAGTGAAGAGACGAAGAAAGTTAATGGAATGAGAAAAAGTCATTTGCATTTTTCTGTATTATGAATTTGCACTGAGATTCAATTGGTTTCACATGGTTCTGTCGGTGATAAGGGAGCAATCACAGCCACATAGCTAATTTTAAACAATTTTCATAGATTCATAGATGATAAAGCCAGAATGGACTCCTGTGACATCTAGTCTGACCTCCTGTGTAACACAGGGCAAAGGACTTCCCAGAATTAATTCCCTGTTTGAACCAGAGCCTCTCTCTTAGAAAAGAATCCAATCTCGATTTAAAAATTGGCCAGTGATGGTGAAATCTGCCACAACTCTTGTTAAGTTGTTCCAATGGTTAATTAGCCTGTTAAAAATGTGTGCATTATTTTCAGTGTGCATTTACCTACATCCTTCTTGAATTGTGGACAGCAGAACTGGACACAGTATTCCAGGAGCAGTTGCACCAGTGCCAAACAAAATAGTACTATAACCCTCCTTACTCCTACTCGATATTCCGCGGTTTATAAATCCAAGGATCATATTAGCCCTTTTGGCTGCAGCATTACACATGTTCATCTGATTATCCACGGTGACCCCAAGTCTTTTCCAGAGTCACTGCTTCCCAGAAGAGAGTCCCCCATCCTGTAAGCATGGTCTGCATTCTTTGCAGGGCCGGCGCAACCCATTAGGCGACCTAGGCGGTCGCCTAGGGCACTACAATTTGGGGGGCGGCGACTGCGGTGGTATTTCGGGGGCAGGACCTTCTGCCGCCTAGGGCGGCAGAAAATCTGGCAGCGCTTTGTTCCTAGATGTATGACTTTACGTTTGGCTATATTAAAATGCATATTGTTCGCTTGCGCCAGGTGATCCAAATCGCTCTGTATCAGTGACCTGTTCTCTTCATTTACCACTCCCCCAACATTTGTGTCATCTGCAAACTTTATCAGTGATGATTTGGGGTTTGTTTGTTTTTTAATCTTTTCACCATGTTTTACAAATTTTATATTTTAATTGGTTTTAAACCCCAATGTCCCTTGCATTAATACAGAACACCAAGTTCCAAATGTTGGCATTTCTCTTTGTTGAAAAATGCTCACGCTGAAATATTTACTGTTGAGTAAGGTTCAGTACTGTTCATTTAAGGCTCAGAAGAGGACAGCTATTTTGCACAAGGATTCCAGTCTTCTCAGCTGTAGTTCTTGGTCCTAGGCTTCTCTCCGTTGTTAAATTGGCTGGGAATCCAATGCAGAGGTCAAATGGAATGACCAGATCAAGAGCCCTTTCACCTAGTTTAAAACACAAGATTTTGCGCTTGGATAGATCCATTCATCCGAGGATTTCTATTAAAGTTTGTAAAAGTGCTTCTAAGCCTCAAATCCCTTTGGAGCAAGTAAATGAGTAATATCCTGACTTTACAGACAGGAAAATGGAAGCACAGAGGTTAAGTGAATAGCCCAAGGTTACAGAGTGAATCTGTGACAGACTAAAGCCCATATCCATCTCCTTTTCCCCTGTTCTAACCGCTGGACAATGCTTTTTACCCACAGCTCTTCTTAATGTCACCAGACTGTTACTAGTAGCTACTACCTCAAACAAAATACAGGCACTTGTTAACCCAATGACCCAAATGTAGGCCCACCACAGAGTGGCTTGGGACTAGTCGTACGCAGCTACTGTTCCATGCTGATCTGCCCTTTAAAAACTAGGTACTTACCAAGCCCTGCAAGTTGCGAGGAAAGTGAAGTTGGAGGTGCTGTGCTCCCCACCATTGGGCTCACAACAGCTGGGGAACCAGGGCCCAGATCTATTAAATTATCCTCCGTCACTTCACTCAGCACCTGTTGGGACAGTCAAGATGGTAGGTTATACTTCCTGCCGAGCAATTATAACAGAGACAAAATAAAATGAGAACGATGGATGCTTCCTAAAAAAGCCCTCTGTGGAAAGCTGTTGCAAATGGGAGTATTTTAGTTGGGCTTTTAGACTACGAATGCAACACAAGTAGACAGAAAAGATATTTATCTTGCTGGGTCACTGTCCAAAAAGCAGTATAGGCTCAACATCTGGCTTGATTTTCTGGTATTATCCCATCCAACACAGCCTTGAAAAACCTCTCACACATCTCCCCTATTACCTCAGAATTAGTTAAGTTGCCTTCTGTTTCTGCACCCCCCCCCTTTAGCTTCGGAGCTGTGTAATAGCACGAGCTGAGCCCCAAAAGGCCTCTATCTTTCACCTCATTTTGTACATTCAATACCAGTCATGGAAATGTTCTTCACCATAACTAGTGTTACACAACGCCGACACTCAGCGTGTGTTTGGCAGAAGTTTCCTCTGAGTGGACCACAACTGTAGAAGGTGAACTGGATACTTACTCCATTACTGGCGCTTTGTGCCGAACGGCCTGATCTGTACCGTTCAAACCTGTTATAAAACAAGAGAGAGACTATCAAACCCACACATGCGCTCTGAGCAAGTCAAGTTCAAGACAAAGCCAGGACACGTCAGCGAGGGTGAAGATAGCTTTCCTTGGCTTCTGGTGGGATCTCCCAGCTGCTATGAAGGAAGAAAGGAAACTATTACAGAGGTTGTGTTCTTGGGCTCCAGCAGGGATGGTGTTGACTAATTTGCTCTTTCAGCACATAGAGGCCAGTACATCCAGGGTAAGCAGCGTGAAGGAAGCTGCACAGCTTCCCTTCGTCAACCGCCACTTGAAAAGATTTTCTGAAGAAACGGGGTAGGAGAACTTGGAGCCAGAAGGGTAATGCCCCTGACCGGAGAGTTGAGTACTAACAAGTCTTGCTCCCATCTAAGAGCTCCCCATCACCCGAAAAACTTCTGTACACGCCCCTCCCCAAGCATTTCCTGCTTTGCAGAGCAGCACCCTAGCACAGCTCTGCCCAAGGAGCACGTTACAGTACATTCAGTGCTTCTGCAAACCCCCATCTCTCTCAACATCTCCTGGGTCCGTCCCCTTGTCTAAACACTCCCCAGCACTCAGCAGCTGCTCAGGGCCAATGCCCAGGCAAACACTCCCCAAGCACAAAATAAACCACTTCAGCTAAAATAGATTGATTAGAGGAAAAAGCCTGGCTGGGCAGGGTCATTTGTTTCCACTAGCTGTATGTCTGTGGCCCAGACTAAGCCTTAACAGTCACTAAAAATGGATCTTCCCTACTCTCCAGGGTTGCCCTCATGCAGATCTAAGAATGGCCATATTGGGTCAGGTCCATGGTCCATCTAGCCCAGTATCCTGACTTCCGACAGTGGCCAATGCCACGTGCTTCAGAGGGAATGAACAGAACAGAGAATCATCAAGTGATCCATCCCCTGTCCTCCACTCTCAGCTTCTGGCAAACAGAGGCTAGGGACACTCAGAGCATGGGACTGCATCTCTAACCACCCTGACTAATAGCCACTAAGGGACCCATTCGCCATGAATTTATCTAGTTCTTTTTTGAACCCTGTTATAGTTTTGGTCTTCACAACATCCCCTGGCAAGGAGTTCCATAGGTTGCCTGTGCATTGTGTGAAGAAATATTTCCTTTTGTGTTTGTTTTAAATCTGCTGAATATTAATTTTATTTGGTGACCCCTAGTTCTTGTGTTATGAGAAGGAGTAAATAACACTTCCTTATTTACTTTCTCCACACCAGTCACGATTTTATAGAACTGATTTAATATTTTTCCAAGCTGAAAAATCTCAGTCTTTTTAATCTCTTCTCATATGGAAGCTGTTCCCCACCTCTCGTTTTTGTTGCCCTGCTCTGTATCTTTTCCAATTCTAAATATATCTTTTTTGAGATGCGGCAAGAAGATCTGCACGCAGCATTCAAGGTGTGGGCGTACAATGGATTTATATAGAGGCATTATGATATTTTCTGTCTTATTAACTATCCCTTTCCTAATGGTTCCCAACATTCAGTTAGCTTGTTTGACTGCTGCTGCACATTGAGTGGATGTTTTCGGAGAACTATCACACTGACTCCAAGATCTCTTTCTTGAGTGGTAACTGCTAATTTAGACCCCATCATTTTATATGTCTAGTTCGGATTATGTTTTCCAGTGTGCATTGCTTTGCATTTATCAACATTGAATTTCACCTGCCATTTTGTTGCCCAGTCCCAGTTTTGTGAGATCCCTTTGTAACCCTTCGCAGTCTGCCTGGGACTTAACTATCTTGAGTAGGTTTGTATCATCTGCAAATTGTGCCACCTTGCGGTTTACCCCTTTTTCCAGATCATTTATGAATATGTTGAATAGGACTGGTCCCAGTACAGACCCCTGGGGGACACCATTATTTAACTCTTTCCATTCTGAAAATGGACCATTTATTCCTACCCTTTGTTCCTAGCTTTTAACCAGTTATTGATCCATGAGAGGGCCTTCCAGCTTATCCCATGAGTGCTTGCTTTGCTTCAGAGCCTTGTCAAAGGCTTTCTGAAAGTCTAAGTACACTGTATCCACTGGATCACCTTGTCTGCGTTTGCTGACCCTCTCAAAGAATCTAATAGATTGGCAAGGCATGATTTCCCTTTACAAAAGCCGTCTATCATCCTCTTTCCTTACTACGAAACCCAACAAAACATTTTAAAGTTAGCCTGTTTCTGAATAAAGATCAATTAGAAACGTCAACCCTCTCCACCCGGAATGAAAGTCCAGACCTGTGCATGTTCATTGAATACCATGGGCCTTCTGTCAGCAGGACAATGTCCGAGTGAACTGCAAAGATTTCTTAAACTAACAGTGGAAGCTAAATTTTTAATTAAGTGCAAACAAAGGGAAGTTTAGGCCCAGATTTCTGTAAGTGTCAGTGGAGACTGTACATGCTCAGCTTCTCTAAAATATCAAGTCCCCCTCTGCTTGCTCCCAAAAATGAAAGCATCCCCACAGTAGCACATGTTTCTCACTAGAAAGATTTACAAGCCACTTACTCCTCTTAACCAACAAGCCCCAAATTCAAGAAGTCAGTTCCTGCTTGCATCCACTGATTGCATTTTATGTCCTCAGTGGCGCCAGAAACCAACATCTGGAATTTTGAACGCTGAGTAACGGAGGAGGAGGATAAACTGGTTTTCACATGCTTGAAATATTCAAACCTACGCAGTGATTCTGCAATTTATTTGCTCTTTTCAAACATTTTTTTCCACTGTGCAGCTGACCTTTAGGTGTAAAATGCAATAAGAAGCTTACCCCCATTCAGTGAGATCCGAGATGGAGAAAAATGTTTGAAGTTTCACCATTTTATGGGTGATCGGTCTCATTCTGAGCCTTAATCAGAGACATTTACACATGGCTATTTGTAAAATCCTGCTCACAGGTGCTGAATTGTCCCAGTTCAGAGCATGAGGAACAATTCTAGTTTAGAAATTGTGAAGAGTCTGGTGCAAAAGACTAGGTGAAATGGATTGGGGGATACGGATTTTTTGCATCAACGTGCAGTTTTTCTGTGACAGCACAAAATCACACAGCTAGAGTCTAAATTATTTTAAAAAAGCTTTTTATAAATGAGGCTTGTGTTATCAGTAGGGGAGACAAGCATCTTTTTTTAATAGGTTTACCTCCTGCACCAATCTGTCAGGGAAAGATTAAACTTTCCCCCAAGAGTGCTACAGTAAGTAGGGTATGTAATGTAACAGCAATCAGTCTCCTAATTTTAAAACACATTTCTGGTTTTGAATTTAAAAGGTAGGAGCCCAGCCCTTATTTGCAACTTTTACAACCCAGTGCTTTGAGAAGACACAGCTACATTCAAATCAGTTGTGGTTTTTTGCGATTCTAAAAGAAACCAAAATTCAGTGGCTATGAAAAAAATCTCAGCAGCTTTTAAAACCAGTATCTGTAAGCCTTCTGGGGGACGCGGAGGAATTTAAGGCCAATCACAACCAAGAACATATGAATTCTTCATACAAGTTTCTTGGTCCAGTTCCTCCTATTTGCTTTGTGTTTCATCTTATTGGTTGCTTAATAATTTGTCCTCCATTTGTGAGAAAACCCAACATGTGGGAGTAAATAGGACTACTGGAAAAGGTGTCCCACCTCTCATATCTGAGGAAGACGTTATTTAAATCATCATTCACATGCAGCAGTTCCTCCGTGACTTCTTCATTGGACACTCGGGAGATAAGTTCCACAATCCTCTGTTGCATAGCTCTACAGGTTCGGTTCAATTCCTAAGGAAATAAATTGCACATGCCTGTATTACGATAACCAGTGAAGAACAAGTATATTTGCTTGGGCTCTGTTTGCAGCCACATGCATCAGTGGCTCAGCGTTCTCAATCAGCTGAGAAGTACCAACACAATATGGATTATGGAAGATTAAATGCCACCCAAGAGAACACACACTTCAGAAGGACCCTGGCCTAAAACACTTGAGGGCCTATTTATGACTCTGTGTCCAGTTCTTCTTTAATCATAAATACATGGCAAAGCTTTTTTAAAAATTAAATACCTATGGATTATTTTCATAAATATTTTTGAGAGTAAGCATACTACAGCCAGGGCCTCCCAGAATGGAGACACCGGGTTTTCTGCCTAGCAGCACAAAGCACTGAAGATATTGTTCTGTGGGGCTTGGGAGCATGGGGAAGCGATCACTGGTATTTGTCACTGGTTTGGCTAGACACAATGAAAAAGGAACACCCCAGCAGCTGGGAAAGTGGAGGCACACAGCATGAAATATTATGTATTATGGAAACAAATACAAAAACTACACACATTGCTGAACTACATGAGGACACATTCTGGATAGTAGTATTACGCAACACCAAATAGTAGAGTCTCGTCATGGTCAGTGTGTCCACTGATGAGATGTAACCCAGAGCACTGAGTGATTAAGGAGAGAACCTTAAAGGCTAGGCTGCATAGATGTGTGCATTGTAGAAGTCTTTCACCCCAAGGGATATGGGTTCTAGTTTGCCTAGTTAGGTGATCTCCTGCTTTCTCTGCCATCACCAATTAATGGGTATACTCTTTTGCCTCTGGCAGTCACAGAGGGCACAGGGTTGCAATTGTATAGACCAGAGGTTAAAACTAACATGTCAGGAGAGCTGCCTGACGCTACTGGCGAGACCCCAGTTTTACTCCAATGAGCATAAGCTTTTCAACCAAATCATGTCCCACTTCTTCTCCCACCCCTCCCCAGAGAGGAAATTCCGCACTAAACAAGGATGACTTGTTGGTACATAACCTTTGGGATGAAAGCAAAACGTGTTTGTTTTCCTTGCTTGCTCTGACATTCTAAGCTCTGGATAAATTTCACTTCATGCAATCCAGCTGCCTTAACAGCTTGAGGAACATGTTCTCCAATGTCAGTTTTGATCCCATCACTTTAGAAGCAGATTGTGACATTTCAGAGGTTTGCTTGCTGCCACAGTGGATAGGGCTGACAGTCCCTATCTATTCTGCTCAGGCTTGGCTCTTAGGCAGGCTGTTTACATTTAATTGTGGAGGAAAATGTCAGGAACTATTTAAGAAGCACGACTATATAAAACCTCAAAGCAAAAAGTCCTTCACATATAAGTATCCAGCTCACACCTTTCCTTCTTTAAAAGTCAAAAATAGTCTCTCTCCTCGGTGACCCAGATTTAGGCTGTATCAGCTGGAGAGAACCAGTCTGAATAAAGAATCGCTACTGTCACACTTCGCTGTGTGCTCATTTCTCTAACCTCAGAGCTAGACGGAGATTCCACTGGGTCAGGATTTTCGTGGTGGTTTATAAATGTAAACAAATGGTTCTGTGCGGTTTTGGTCTGCCACGGTGTCCTGGAAGCTGCTTTTGTTTTGATCAATCCAATCGGCTTAGTAGCTGAAAGGCTCGTTATCTATTGTAAAGTGTCTCATCAGCTGCCATGATGGCTCCGAGACAACACACACTGCTGCTGCATCAGAGAGAGCAGGTTTTGGACCAACTTCAAACTCTGGTGCATCACAGAAAGCAATTCCCTGCCTTGCTCCCACTGTGCCACTCGGGGGGGGGGGGGGGGGCATCCTCCCACTGGTCCAATGATGAGACGATGCCTTCTCTTCCAAAGTAGACAACTACAGGAACAGGGACAGGAGGTGGTAGGTCAGCTCATCAGTTTCTCAGGGCAGAGACCTTGTTTACTTCATGTTTGTATAGCGCGACCTGCCTGCCCCCAAATTGAGTGCACTGCCCCAGTAGCGCCCTTAACCATTGCTGGCTTGGGGAACAAGACATGCAGCCTGGGAGATGAACTTAGTCCCACACTAAGGCTGGCTCATCTGGAACACGGTTGATTCAGATCCAGAAGGGCCATTATGATGATCTAGTCTGACTGCACAGCACAAGCCAGAGAACCAACCCATATCAAGCCCATAACTTCTGGTTGAGCTAGAGTACCTTTTAGAAAGAGACATCCAGTCTGGATTTAAAGATTTCAAGTGACGAAGAATCGACAGTATCCCTTGGTAAAATTTAATCCATCCTGGAACAGAGAATAGGTTTGTGCTCTGTCAGGATTTGGGTCTTTTTGCCATTACAAAGCTGATCCTGAGTATTTGCTGAAGTATAGATAGCTTAGGCCTTCCTCCAATTCCCATTCTTTCATCGGGTTCCATATCACAGCATTAGCGAAGGCTTAAGGAGCACGCAAAGTTCACAGAACAGGACTGAAGTTGCCTTGAGTGTTTCATACCTCAATTGCACAACAGCATCCAAAAAGCGTGACTATTGCCCAGTTAAGGAGTCCAGACACAAGCACACCTCCAATACAGAACCAGGCAAACCAAGGAACTGAAGTGGAGTGTAGGAAAAGGAACCCCCATTATGCCAGGCTGCAGGCACAGATTTGCTGGAAAACACACTTACCTGTAGTAACTCAAGGTCTGATGAATCCTCCTGTCCAGGAACCATTTCTGTTAACATTTCAGACATCACGTGTGTGTTCCCGCGAACAATATCCAGTTCACTACGCAGCCGGGCGATCTGTTTTTGGGGAGGAGGGAAAGCAAGGGCCATATTACATTTCAGTGTTAAGCAGAACATTTTTAAGAACTGGCTCTGCAGCTCCCCTGCTTCTGCGATCTGACTTGGGAGCAGTACATCTGGTGCTTGTCATTGGAGATCACAGAGAGGCTACTACATGTCATCATAAAGAAGATTACTTATCTAGAGTAATGTAAATTTTAGATCGGTGATGAAGAAAGAAGCTATGAAGGACGTGGCAGAATTCACAGGCTTGGCAGAATTCGATTTTTGTTTTCTCTAATTTCAACAATTAATATTCAGTTTTATTTTTAAGACTTTTTTGATTTTTAACCATTTTTCTTTTTACAGTTGCTGGAAATTAAGGGGTGGCAGGGTTGGGATTAGGGCAGCACTGATAGCCGGCTTGCAGATGGTTCCCTGTGCTGCCAGAAGGCTGGTGACATTGAATCACAAGGCACAAATTGTGGGGAAGGCTGTGGTCCTGGTGGGGCAGAACAGACACCCCCAGCCAGAGCCACAAGGACCACAAGGAGTCCCTGGCTGTAGGGGAGAAATTCCTGTTGCTGAATGGCTCCTACCTGGGGATGGAGCCATTCAGCAGCAAGGTGGACTCCACGGTAGCCCAGGACAACAACTCCTCGCAGTCTTGGCCAGGAGGTCTCTGCTTCTCTGGGCCAGGACAGCAGACTTCCCTGCACCTTGCACCTGCAGAGTCTGGGTTCATCGGCCCTGTGGCAGTGCAGGGAGCCCCAGTGGCCCTGCTCCCTCACTCCCACGACAGCAGGACTGCAGAGGGCTCCCTGTGCTGCTGCAGGGCTGGGAACCGTCTCCCTGCAGGCGCACCAACTGTTACCAATTGATTTTTTTTCCTGTCGATTTCAGTGTCAGCTGAAATCGACGTTTACTGACCTTTGTGGATTGAAATCAAATCCTGCCAAGCTTAGTTATTCATCACCATGACAAAGCCAGCTGTGCTAACACTCAGATGGAAACATGGAAGCAAACAAGAAGAGCAGCTAAATTAAACCGAATTATGCTACAAAACATAACGCTCTTCTCTCAAAATGCAGGCGGATGAGGGGAAAAGGAGGCATGACCTCTTGATCAGGGCTTTTCCACTTTGGAGTTGCATTCATTTCATCTCACAGGAAGGATGGGCCAATGGTTAGGGGGCTAGCTTGGGACTTGAGAGCCCCAAATTCAGTTCCCGGCTCTGGCACAGACTCCCTTTGTGACCTTGGCCAAGTTATTTAGTCTCTCTGTGCCTCAGTTCCCCAACCATGAGGTGGGAATAGTAAGACTTACCTACCACACAGGGGCTGGGAGGATGGATACATTAAAAGACTGAGATGCTCAGATACTACAGTAATAGGGCTCACATGTGTGTATCTTAGGGCTGGTCCACACTAACCCCCCAGTTCGAACTAAGATACGCAACTTCAGCTATGTGAATAACGTAGCTGAAGTCGAAGTATCTTAGTTCAAACTACAAGGTACTTACCGCGGGTCCACACGTGGCAGGCAGGCTCCCCCGTCGACTCCGCGTACTCCTCTAGCGGAGCAGGAGTACCGGTGTCAACGGCAAGCACTTCCGGGATCGATTTATCGCATCTAGACAAGACGCGATCAATCGATCCCAGAAGATCGATTGCTTACCGCCGAACCCGGAGGTAAGTATAGACGTACCCGGAGATAGACACAGATGTAAGAAAATTGCAGCCTACCATTTTGTTGCGGAAGCCACAACTTTTAATACCTTTTAAAACCTTTTACAGCTGCTGCAAATTTAAGCGATGCTACGATCCCCTGCACCAGGTCGCAAAGCCACTCATCACGTTAGGCCTGCCCTCCCTTCCCGCCATAGCAGAAGGATGGCTGGGTGTAATCTGAGCAAGTGGCGTCGCACCAGTGGACAGGGTCACACCACCACTCAAATTTGGCCCAGTCCACCCACTGCCACGCTTGCCTTCGAGAACCAAGCAGGACACACAATGTCTCTTCTCTACTGCTGCCCTGCTTTGGAAGGCAGGCTACATGCCTTGAACTGCAACTTTAACCGATCACGGCCACAACTTTTAAACCACAACAAAATTCACAACTTTCTTACAGCCTTAAAGGCAGATTGATTTCACAATCCACAACAGGAGAAACGGTCACTAGACAAAACCAGGTCTCGGTTGCAACTGAAACTTACCTTCAGAAAAATTAAAATAGGTGACTATGACGACAGGCTGATTTGCTGAGCTAAGAGCCTTACTCACCTATTCACTTGAAATAACCAGAATTACAGCCCAGTACCTGTTCAGAATTGGCAGTGATGGGACCAGTCACATTCAGAGGTGGGGCCGGAGGAGCTGAATATGCAGTTGGAGATGGGGATGAATAGGAACTTGTGCTCGTCTTTTGCTGGGACTGGGACACATGCATATTTGCTGCTGGATCTACTTCAGGAACACTCTGTTACACCAGAAAAAGAAAGGGTTCAAATGCTGAATGCTGACAGTGCTTGGTTTGCATCAACCCTAAGGCAATATGCCCAAATACAGGCCATAGCTCCACCTTCAGGAAAAGGTCCATTTTTGTTCTGGAATACAAGCTGACCTATCAGAGCACAAATGTGGAATAGCAATGACAAGCTACGTTAATCTCTTCTGTCCCAATCCATAACTTTTAGTTCCAGTTTTCCTCCACAAGAAAGGCAAGAAGGAAAATAAAAACAAGGGTCAGAGAGTGAAAGAAACGTAGCCTAGAAACGAAGTCACATTTTACAAAATCATTTGCTACACGCACGTTGCAGGTACTTTATTCTGCTGTCGCAACCGTAAGTGCATTTCCTGTTTTTCTGTGTATTTAAATGTGCAGCTATATTATTGCATTGCCATATAGTTTCACAGTGAACAGTCTGAATATTTGCGATCGGTAAGTTTACTTTCCAACAGTAATAGCGGAGTCGAGTTTGTAAGCCCTGACTTTCAAAGGTACTGAGTACCTGCGGCTCACACAAAGTCAATGGGAGCTGTGGTTGCTTAGCACCTTTGAAAGTGGGGGACGTCTACTGGTTTCTCGTGATGTCCCCCATGAATTGTGTAAAGCAAAATAAAAAGTACACAAAATGCAGAACACTGGCTTGCAACCTTTGAAAGTCAGGCCTTCTTTGTTCATCTGCACAAGATGCATTGAAGGCAGTGCCACCATATCATCAACAGAAACAATTGTCCTCTCTGGGGGAGAGATAATTAACTCAACAATAGATCCTGCCAGGGCTGCTCCTGAGCAGATTAGTTACGTTTGTGTGGCAGTTTGGTGACACATCACAATATTCAGTACAGAATAAGTGTATAAAACTCCTTCAAACTCATTCTGTTCTTGCGCTGATGTTTGTCTCAAGGGGACGCCAGTAGTTTATCAGCCTGTCAACCAAGTTCCCTTATTTGTTTCCATTCCCTTTTACTATTACAAAGGCCATCCAGGTTTGAGAAAGTTTGGGGCAAGTTTAATAAAGTCAATAGCTGAGGAAAAGAGCAGAAGTTAAAAGAGTATTATCCAATTATTCATATGACCCTGGAAAACCTTCACTGCAGCTTACCCTCTGTGGTGTGTGTATTGGAGACAAAGCATCAAGATCTGCCATAGGAAATTCTATCCCTTTCCTTTTGAGTTCTTCATAAATATGCACTACTCCAGTTAGATCGGGGCTACTTCGAAATGCATCTGCCCAAGCCTGGAAAACAATATACAGGATTATTCATAAGACTTCCATATGATCTGTACGTTCCCTTCTACCTCTTCTGTCACATGAGACTCATCCAAACCAGAAACGCATTCATGCATTTCAGTCTCAAAGAGACATTCAATATTACAGCTTATCTGAAAGATTCTGGGTTTCTACCCAGATGGTCAAGCATCAAACAGAACATAAATGGGGATTCACAGTGGATAGCAGTCCCACATAACAATTACATAGGCAGAAGCGGTTAATGCACTCGTTTAGTTATATTTGGTGGTACATTGATATTTGTCCTCATACTTAACTCTAGCCCTGCAATAAACTTTGAGACAGAAGCAATTTAAGTAAAATTCCTAAGAAATGTAATAAAAGGCAAAGGATAATCTAAGTGCACACACGAAAATCTCTTAGGTCATATTCCAAAAGACCATACTTTCATTAAAAGTTTGATCCACATGGCTTTTCATATGAAAGAAGCCACACGGAAAGAAAAGAACTACTGTTAAATTAGAGAGCTATTCAGAGAAATGTGGGTAAGATTGGAAAAAGTTCTCCACGAATGCTCACCATGTAGTCATTTTCTGAAAATAGACTGACTATTTTCACCCCAAAAAAGTTTTCAGCCATCATTTCAATCAAGGATAAAATAGATTCAAATACTTAATCTTATTTTTACTTACACTTTTACTCTGCTCACTTCTAGGAAATTGTATTTAGTACCCTATATACCTCCATCATTTCTTGGAGGCTAACAGTTCTGCTTCCCAGTACTGTTACAGTAAATTAATTGCATTGATTGTTCAGATGCAATGGGAGTTCCACCATTTCAGCAGGAGGAACTATCTCCAATTGGCAAGAGCCATTCTGGTTTGAAAGGTCAGCTTCAAGGAAGCTTCCTTAATTACAACAGAAGCATCCTTGTTGCAGAAGTAACCAATCTTGTACTGTCCTGATGTTTGTAATTTACATGAGAGGCAGTTTAAACCCATTTCTATAGAATTGCATTTTCCACTCTGCTTTTCTATTGGCCCTTAACTAATAGAGTGAAACTGACGTGGCCCCAGCTGAGCTCTGTTGAGCCATTGCACAGAATGACTCATGCGCCGAGTCCCACCCCATGTGCACTGCATTGCTGCACAGAGCTCTTACTATGGTTTAGTTCCCCAGGAAGAGGGACAATTGCACCCCTGCTTCACTGGTTTCCTGTAGCTATTTCTGCATCCAATTCAAAATCAGTGAGCTCACATCACCCTAGCTCTGGGGCTTCCTACTCTTCTACCTGCTAAGCTGGCCTCTCCTCTGCAACTCTCCACCCCTGCAGAAAGGAGACACACTCATTTGTGCTGCTTCGCCTGTATGGATCTCCCTCTGCATTGAATCATCTCCAATCTTTAAATCTTGCCTTTTGATTTGAGCTTCTTTTTTTGAGGGGTCCAGGTTTCACCTGGACAGTGGCACAGCCGGGCAGAAGGAACTTCGGTTCACCCCACATCCAAATAGCTGAACCACTGAACTCCTATTTCTAAAAGTTGCAGTGTGGCATAGTGCAGGCCCTAACCCTGCTAGATTTGATCTTGTGAGCACCCGATCCAGGCGAGAGCCGTATTCTATAAAAACATTTGCCAAAATACAGTTTTAATTGACACACTATGAATAAATTTAAAATGTTGTGAAATCTGTTGGTTGACTACAGAAGCCACACTACATGCCCTACTTGTGTTATGGTCAACTTAGTCAGTGCAACATTATTTGCATTACTGTAGCACCTAGAGCACCCAGGTGAGCTATTTCCAGTACTGACAGGGATAGTTAATGTAGTACTGGTAGTACTGTTAATGCCACTGTACAAGGCACTGAGAAGAACTCATCTGGAATACTGTGTACAGTTCTAGTCACGCATGTTCAAGAAAGATGGATTCAAACTAACATCTTCAGAGAGGGGCTGGGAGGATGATTGGAGGAATGGAAAGCCAATTTTATTAGTGGAGACTAAAACAGCTTGGCTTGTTTAGCCTTGCAAAATGAAGGCTGACAAATACACCAGGGAGTAAACACAAGGGAGGGAGAAGAGCTATTTAAGCTAAAGAACCATGTTGGCACAAGAACAAATGAATATAAAACTGGCCATGAATAAAGTTAGGCTAGAAATCAGAAGAAGGTTTCCAACCATCAGAGGAGGGAGGTTCTGGAACAGCTTCCCAACAGCAGTAGGGGGCACAAACTACCTAACTAGTTTTAAGATGGAGACACCATCCAATTTGCAGCAATCCACACTCAGGAAAGACACAGGAGTATAACAGCTAGGGTTGTTTCAGGAGATGTTTGCACATCACATTCCCATACTTCTAGCTTATGCTATTAGTCCTCACTTGTATAGGCATTAAAATTCTCTATTATTAAATCATAAGCTGTGACAGACCCAGACCAGTGGGGAACAGGAGTCTGGTAGAGGGCAAATATACTGGTCACTGGATGAGTAGTTTTCTGTTCCCTGAGTGACCAGAGCAAGGGCTGCACTAAAGTAATCAGGAACCTGCTAGAACCAGTTAAGGCAGGCAGGCTAATTAGGACATCTGGAGCCAATTAAGAAGAAGCTGCTAGAATCAATTAAGGCAGGCTAATCAGGGCACCTAGGTTTTAAAAGGAGCTCACTTCAGTTTGTGGTGCGAGTGTGAGGAGCTGGGAGCAAGAGGGTGTGCTGATGAAGGATTGAGGAGCACAAGCGTTATCAGACACCAGGAGGAAGGTCCCGTGTTGAGAATAAGGAAGGCCCTGGAGAAAGTAGCCCAGGGAGTTGTAGCTGTCATGCAGCTGTTACAGGAGGCACTATAGACAGCTGCAGTCCACAGGGCCCTGGGCTGGAACCCGGAGAAGAGGGCGGGCCCGGGTTCCCCCCAAATCTCCCAATTGACCTGGACTGTGGGTTCTTCCAGAGGGGAAGGTCTCTGGGCTGTTCCCCAACCCACATGGTGAATCTCTGAGACAAGAAAATCCACCAATAAGCGCAGGACCCACCAAGATAGAGGAGGAACTTTGTCACAAAGTCTACAGAAGAGGGAAGTGTGGGCCATTAAAACGCTATAATAGAGTGGAGCTGGGAAGAGACAGCAACCCCTTGGATCAGAGAACAAGAAGAGTAGAGTCTTAAAGCTGAGGAAAGCTGGATGAGAGGCAGGATATTCCATGTTTGTGTGCCCCCATCAGGGAGCTGAGAAGTACTTCTGTAGTCCCTTTCTCTGAATTATCTGATAATCTAGAAAACAAAGTCACTCACCACCTCTAACAAAACAAAGACATTGTGAGAGGAGCCAACCACAGGCAACTCTTCAAAATTTCCATTCTGTATACGCCAAAAGGCATTTCAGATTCTAAACCAATGAAGGTTTTTAACCCCACCGCACTAGATCTATTCAGATATAAATATATGTAACTATAGAGAGCAATGACTCTGGCTTCATGGTAACATTGCAACCACTGTTCCACTCTGGTTCTATTAATGGATGGAAACGACGTGAATCTGGGTACCAAGTTAGCCAGCATCCTAGAAAACCACCGTAGAAGCCTTAGTAAGGAAATAAACACACTTTGGTGTTAAGAAGTTTCTATTAATAGCACATAATACAGATTATTGTACTGTGACCTCGCCCATCGGCTTTCCCACCGAAGGGAGGGGACGTGTGAAGGTTCACTCGGACTAAGAGGAGTCTTTTTTAAACAGTTCTATTCAAGTTGCATTATTTATGGAAGAAGCAGTGGGTTGGAAGGGAGGGCGAAGGGGCTTCTGAAGCACCTATGCAGTCCACTCCTAAGTCTTCCACCAAATTTATTTCCTGTTTTAAAGAAATACAACTTATTTAGTAAGTCTTAGTGGCTTTGTTTATGTTCCTGTATATGCTTTAAATATGTACCACCCGAGAAACAACTAGAGATTCAGTAGCCCGTTTCCCCGCTCAAATTAAAGATATGTTTTGGAAACTGCATTATGAGCCTGTCAACCTATTCCCAGCAAGAACCACCACAGCACCTTTATATAGTTTTTAATATACAAAGTTTTTAACTGCCTGGTATTTGCAATAGCCTAGTAGAAGCTTGCAAATAAAGCTTCCTATGACTGTCAAGTTTCCTCCAGCAACAGTGTTTCTTCATGCAATTCTAATGGGACGTGAAATTAGCACGGCTTTGTTTGGCTTTTTGTGCAGCATACAAATAAGTGGCAGATGTGCACTTCTGACCTTTACCACTGTGGGCAAGGAGCTGACAGTTCAGGAAACAGTATGAGAGTAAACTGCTGCTGCAGAGCAAGCAGAGGAAATGAGATCTTTCGATGAATGTTCCTTATAGAAGTACAAAGGGCTTATTAAAGATGGAAAAGTAGTTCCATTTTCAGACAGGGAAATGGAGCAGAGAGAGATTAAAGATTGATCTTGTACTATTTAAAAAAAATCATCAACAGAAGTTCTCCCATTTATTTCATTGAGAGCAGAATGTGCTGCTAAAATGACTTGTCTAACCTCACGCAGTGAGTCAATTAGGGTTGGAAACAGAATATAGGTCACCAACTTCTAGGTCGCCTGTCTAACCAGTAGATGTGCTGCCCTTAAAAAAAAACCTCACTACCAAAGTGGTGTCTTTAAAGAATCCTGTGTATTCAGAATTGAGAAGGCATTTTTCCCTAGGTAAGTTCTGCCCCTAAACGTCATATATTAGTGTCTCCCATTTCATTGTGGGTTTGCCATTGCACATTTAGCACTAACACCATGCTCAGCACGGTACAGTGCTCAGCAAGACAGCCCCCATCTCAGAGATGGCAGAGAGAACAGAAGAGCTGACTTGCATACCTGAATCAGGGCGAGTACTTTATCCTGTACAATGGTGGGAGGATTGTTCTTGGGCGAGATGATTTTCACCAGAACACCATCTATGAAGTCTCGGTTTGCCACGAGGACATGGAAGCGATGGCCACAGTTTTTCACACAGGTCTCCAATACCTACACAAGAAACACAAATAACCTCTGATGGAACAAAGGAAGAGTCCTCCTGGTACAAAGTGTCTGCATTGGGGAGAGGGGGCACGAGGGGGGGAGGAGAGGAAGAGGAGGCTTAGTACCCTGTTTTTGCTTCTTTCCCCTGCGCACCCCCCACAGTACCCCTCCAGAGCTTCCTCCTCTACACACAACCCTAGGAATTCATTGATATGTTCAGTCACCTTTACCAGGAACCATGCAAACTAGTCGATTGGTTAATAGCCAAAGTGTAGCAATTTTCCTTTAGATGTACCCTGAAGCTGAATTAGATCAAATATGTAGCCCTTTCTCATTATAATTTTCACTCGTAATTTTGGACCTTTGCTTTGGACATTAGTCAGTGAGTGGGTGATCCAGCTGATGAGACAATATCACTAGAAATTATGCCTTGGGCACCAAAAGATGCTGACAAAATGTGATTCATATTAAAGTTTTTTCCTTTCTTGATAGCTTTTGTCTTGTGATAAAATAAATCACTGATATTAACACCCGAGACTTTTGTGATCCAACTTTTCTCATTGTCAAGATGAAGAAATAAAAGTTTCTGCCATTTTCATTCACGTTTGCTCACTAATGCCGTTTGTACACCAAATTTCAGCACATAGGTTGTTACAGCAAGGACATGTCAAATGGATATCCTGTCACAGGGTCGGGTTTAGAGATACCCATTGACAATGCTTCTGAAATGTGATTGAACCAGGACACACCAATTTACAATCCATGTTACAGAGTTTTACAGGGGGATTATGACAAATTATTTTAAATCCTTCAAAACACTGCTTTTGAATTATTTGACAGGTTATACCCCAAGACACATTTTCCCCATAACTTAGCTGGAGTCACTCTCACTTGGACATTCAATTACCACGGAACACCAGCTATTGACTCTTTTCTGTGCCGAACATGATGCACGTGGAGATGAATACAACACACAGCTTTTACATATAACCATGGCGAATAACTGCCAGGACCCCATAGCCGAGGAGCTTCTGCTCCTACTGATGTCCTCGCACCTGACGACATGGGCACTGAGGCCTGCAAGTCCAGATTTCAGCCTCTTTTCAAGACAACGTATAATTCCATATCCACATTATGATGGACAAAGCAGTCTCATTTTGCTCCCTGGGGCACTAGCACCTTATTTTAGTTCTCTCCAACAAAACCCTTAACTGGCAGCTATCAGAATGACAACCCAGGGCAGGAAGTGGCCACGAGGAGACCGAGCTAACAATGGATTAGTGCAAGAGCACTTCATCTTCAGAAACTGAGTCAAAGCTAGTTAGGTAAAGAATGAAAAAGAATTTAGAACGGTCATCTTCATACAACCACCACACAGGTCAGCACAACTGGCAACCATCTATGCTAAGGAGGGAGCAGCATAGGATGTAGCAAGGGAGGACTGAAGTGTGCTGGCAGAGTGCAGGGGAAAACACATGCAGATCACCTACCCACATTATGCCTTGATCTAGTCAATGGTATTTGTCCCTTACATTCAGGAAGTGCAAGTTTCACCCACCAAAACACATTCTCATCTGCCATGTCACCCAGTAGGCCCTTTTCAACCAATAGCCTTGCTGACATGATCAGCAGGAAAGGTCACTGCCAAATGACCTCACGCTCCAGTAGGGCTGTGCAAATGCACAATGTAGTAATTTATGCTGATATAGTTTAGGCTTCCTGTTTCTGATGCACTTACAAAAAAAGTTACACTATTAGTTTTTGTGCCCTTAGCTAGTTGCTCTCCAAATTCTGCCTTATACTTTTAGAGTTGACTTGCCAGAGTAGATGCTGCTTTCTATTTTCCCTCACTAGGATCTGATTTCCAATTTTTAAAGGATGCCTTTTTGCTTCTGCTTCTTTTGCTCTGCTATTTAGTGACAGTGGCTTTTTTTTGTTTTTGTTTTTAATTTGGAGAATACATTTAGTTTGAGGCTCTATTATGGTATTTTTAAATAGTCTCCATGCAGTTTTCAGGCATTTCACCCTCGTGACTGTTCCTTTTAATTTCCATTTAACTAGCATCCTCGTTTTTGTGTAGTTCCCCTTTCTGAAGGTAAACGCTACTGTGGTAGGTTTCTTTGGCACTTTCCCAGCTCACCACACTCACCGTTAGAGCCAGCATCACCTCTCTGTAATTTCTGTTTCCATTCAGCCTTTTCTTCAGTGCTCGGATAGCATCCTTTGGACTGAAGGAGAAAAACATATCATTTTCACTCCTCATAAGGTGGGAACATCGGCATTCCCTAACTCTTTCTGACAGGGCAGGAACACTGGCGTTAACTTTAGATAACCCAGCTATAATCATTGAAAGCTCAGCATGTGAATGCAGATACAAGGGCGATGTATGAATGAGACAGCAAGACTGACAGGCACTCAGGAAGAGGCCACAGGCGTAACACCATTGAGAACAGGCCCGCTGTGTAGCGCAAGCAACACAGCCTGAGTGCTGAAGGGACAGATGATACTGGAGAGGTCCCTCTCTTCAAATGCTAGGATCTGGTAGCATTGCAGCATTTGGCAGCTTGGAAGTTACAAGCAAGTCTCCTAAAAATACAGGATCAATGATCCCTATTGTAGCACATTTAGTATGCGCTTTTTGGAAACACCCAGGAATTAGGTATTGCACCATGAAAATCTAGTGCTGTCATTTTGGTGCTGGGCCAACATAGAGCTCTGCTAATGAACCTCAATCCTGACATGCCACATCCCATGTTATTCTAACCCTCCAACTCTCCTGAGCAGAAGTCTACACTAGCAAGTGCCATAAGACATGCTGGTTGTCTGAAGTGGAGCAGTGTCAATTTGGGATGAGGAGACCAAACAACTCATTTGCTACCTAAAAATGGGATTTAATCTGAGGACACCTGTGCATTAGCCCACTGCACCACCTAGCATGCTGAAGAACAAAGCTCAGTGCCAGCGTGACAGCAAGACGTGTGAACGGCCCAAAGTTATCTGTAATAGCACATACCCTTCTTCTGTCTCGTTGATAATGTCGCAGATCTCCATGTTAAGTGTCCAATCCTCACTCTGCAAGGAGCCATCAGTCGCCTTTTCTGTGAAGTCAACACAAAAATCTCTGTCACCTCTCCTTGATTATGTTACTATAGTTCATCTTATCTTCACTCTATTACTGTGCCTTGTTCACAAGTTAGCACTCCCCATATAAGGAAGGGACAAATTTTCCAAGCTCTTGCACTGTTGACTCTGGACAACATCATACCGTTTTTCCTAATTTAGAGACCAGTCTAAAAGCTTCCATAGTAAAAGTCAATCCTGTGGGCTGGATTACTCAATATCCACAGACGGGCTGTCAGTTAATTCCTGCCCTATCTTCTTAGCTACCACCCTACTTTAGCTCTGATATTTTGATGGTAGAAGGAGCTAATCATTCAAAGTTCTAATTGACTATATTTTAACACCTCTATGTCAACCCTCCCTATTTTTGTGGAGTCAGAATTCATATTTCTCTTTTCATGGGGAAGACCTGGCTCCTTTTTGTACACTAAGGGTTTTTCCTTGCTTGGTCTTTTATCTTCGAAGTGTCAAAAATGTAAAATTCCTGCCTTCCCTATTTTGCAGAAAGTGTCTCTTGGAGGACCCGGAGATGTAGTTTGGAAATGCACTCAGACCTTAACAGAAGAGGTGGTAGTGTTGAATCTTTAACAAGAGGAGTTTTCTCCCACCTGTTTGTTGGACGTTTGATTTAAATATGCTTACAAACAAAAAGGGCTCTCAGCTGTCTGGATAAACATCACTTTCCCTCCTCAATTAATCATGTTTTATTTCAGATCCCTTGTCATCTGAAATTACAGACCTACTACCAAGCTTCCAAGAAAACAGGGTAAACAAGACCTGAATTTTTGACATAAAAAAAAACAAAAAACAAAACAAAAAACCCAACCAATCAACAAAAAGTACAACACACAAGCAAAACTTTCCTAAATAAATCTTTCAGGCATAGTTTATACATTATAAAGCAGCAAGAACAGCAGAAGTACAGTTTCCTTTGTTCCCCTTGTAATCACCTTGAATTCTTTATATCAAATTCCCCAAATCAAACCCATTTGTCTCAAAGGATAAAATTGCCTGAACAGGGTAGATTCACTTTTAGAAGACTGAACCTGTTCTATAACTCTGCCTTGTGCTTCCCGGGCCAGAAAGCTGCATCTATGGTAACACTGTTCCCAAAAAAATTCCTACCATAGAGACCAAGGTTACAGCTCCCCTGGCAGTAGTCACTGTGGCAATGTTAGCACAGACCAAGTGCCAGCTCAGAGCAAGGGCCACATAACATGGTGCTTAAAATGCCAGCAACCAGTATTCCCACCACAGCAGTTCCACCAACAGTAGCAACTTGAGAAAAAAGACTGGCATAGACATGGCCAAAGTTAGAAGCGCTGAAGAGCGGTTCGCTCAATCCCAGAGTGCGAGGAACACAGGAAAAGTGAGATCATCCCATTTCTCAACAGTGACACTTTCAGCCTCATAAGGAGTGTTGAAAGGCACTCAAACGATCTCTGTCTGGGTCCCATAAGTCCAAAGAGGAATAGAAAAAAAAACCCAGCCATAGCGCCATCTTTGTTCGGGATACAGATTCGAAAAAGTCAGTCAACCTTATCTCACGATACAGTTCAAGTAGCACAAAATCTATTCACATATGAAGTACTCCCATTCCCCAGCAATTCAACGAGGGAGTTCAGAGACTATGACCTACTGTGTTTTGACCAATAGTAGCGTTCTTAAGATTTCAAGGTGGTTTCTAGTCACTGAAGTTTAATACTGTTCTTCAAACAAACCAAATGCATACTCGTGAGACTTCTTTCCAGCAGCTTAACCCCTTTGCTGCACTTCACAAAGCATCACAGCAGCGAATCTGGGTCGCGCCACCGAAATGGACAAAGGATTACAGACGACAAAAATAACTTATATTCTGTTTTTCTCTAAGGAAAGATGAACAAACATATAAGCTTCTAATTGTTTCTAGAATCAGTACCCCTCACAAAGGCTTTTTTAAATATTTACAACTCTGTGTCAGTGTGCGTGAGAGAGAGAAAGAGACAGACAGACCAGAAGCCCTGACCCACATATTATGCCAAGGAAATAACCAAACTGTAAAATAAAAGTAGAGTCAGTGTCAGTAACAAAACATTTAAAGGGGCACAACATTATCTATATTCTCCAGCTTGGCCACACAAAACCAACAAGACAAAAAACAAAAAAACAACAACACATGAATCAAATTATTGGTGGCCCTAACTGAATGGCCAACCTCTCTGCTACCTCCAAAAACATCACCCAACAAGTGGAGACAGCGCTGCACTAAATGGAGAAAGTTTCGAAAGATTTCATGATTCTCAGTCACAGAGCCGTGTCACGTGGACATTTTGCCCAAATAAACCATGGCCAAATATTTATCACAAGATCAATGAAGGAATTGGCTGCTGGCATTGCCATGTGCAGGGTTAGCATTTTCCCACATGATTTCTAAAGAGAAGTCAAGCCTTTGACTGAGTCAGACAGTATGAAAGCCGACAACAGGACAGGGACTGAGCAAGAGCAACGGGGAACACAATTTTCTTTAGCACATTTTTGGATTTTCTTTACAAAGCATGTCAAGTGCCCATGCTTAGAAACACCCCATATTTAAGGCATACTATTCTCTCTGGTGGCACTGTGCTAGTATGTTCCTGCTGTTTCAGTGATCATTCTTCCCCTCAGAGCATGGAGAAGAGGCTGTGACTTTCTGACTGAGTGTTGAGATTCTGATTTTAAATACAAATCACTTCAAAAGCAGCACACACTACATGGACAAGAGGAACTAACAGTTGTGAAAGCACTTCCCTTGATTACATTAAAGCCGCGTGTACACCAAAACTGAAACAGTATTAACAACAACCATGTTCACAAGTAGCTCCAACAATGCAGGGATAGATTCCAGCTCCCCAAGAAACACATCAGAACAGTACTATTAGTATAAACTAGGGGTCACGTAGCATGCTTCTCTGAGTAAGAAAATCCCCATCCTGTACCTGGGAAACTGCAGAACCTTAAGAACCACTAGAAATGTTTTTAAATGCTGGAAAAACTGATATTGGGTGTCAATCACGCATCTCCCTGCGACTCACTCTCAAACTGGACAGGAAATAGTTGGCTGATAATACTGACAGGGTCAAACTGTTTCCAACACCTAGTGCAGGTGCTGGAATCCTGGAAGAATGGCACATTTTCCTCATGTAGGTGCACCTATAGTCAATATATTATAAAAGCATCAGTTCCCCCACTGCCCACAACAGGTCTGTAGCACGTGTCGATTGGCATTAGCTTGCAAAGGATTTGGAGACAATCAGCACAACTCTGGGATGGTGCAGGGCATCTTAATTGATACCCACCCCAGACAAGATAAAGTAAAAAGGCAGAAGAAAAGTGAAAAATTTCTGGGAGACTTTTATTGGGCAATATACAAACAACACCTCATACAAACTTAAGTCTCTAGTTCCCAGGGCCAGGGATGGGAAAGAATAATACTTTGCACTTCGATAGCACCTTACATCTAAGGCGCTCATGGCTGTTGAACATTAAATCTCAGAGAAGTCCAGTCACAGGACATAGCCAGAAATTCTGGAGTTCTAATTCCAGGCTGCCACTGACATCTTGGGGAAATGGAGGCAAAGGGGTTAAGCAGTTTGCCCATCTGTAAAATGACAGCTAATACCATCCTACCTCAGTGGGTTGTTAGGTGATAAATCTCTGTAAAAGTGCTACGTGCTGCCCATTTTACGGCACTCAGACAAGGTGCTCCTCAACTAAGAATGCCTCCTGTGCATCAATCTTCATGAACGTCATCGACTAGCCAAGGCAATGCCCACTCTCTAAAGTATGACCTGAATGAGGTCACCATAAGGAAATGAAGCTAGACATAGAATCATAGAAATGTAGGACTGGAAGGAACCTCAACAGGTCATCTGTTCCAGTCCCCTGCACTGAGGCAGGTCTGAATATTATCTAGACCATCCCTCACAGGTGATTGTCTAACCAGTTAAACCTCCAATGACGTAGATTCCACAGCCTCCCTAGGTAATTTGTTCCAGTGCCTAACTACCCTGACAGTTAAGAAGTTTTTCCTAACCCAGTGGTTCTCAACCTATGGATCAGGACCCCAAAGTGGGTCGTGACCCTGTTTTAATGGGGTCTCCAGAGCTGGAGTTAGACGGGGACACAGGGCCAAAGCTGAAGCCCGAGCCCCACCACCTGGGGCTCAGGCTTCAGTTTACAGGCTCCCTGCCCAGGCATGAAGCCCTTGGGCTTTGGCCCCCCAGCCTGGGATGGTAGGGCTCTGGCTTTGGCCCCCCACCTGGGATGGCGGGGCTCAGGCAGGCTCATGCTTTGGTCCCCCCTCCTGGGGTCATGTAGTAATTTTTGTTGTCAGAAGGGGGTCACGGTGCAATGAAGTTTGAGAACTCCTGGTCTAACCTAAATCTCCCTTGCTGCAATTTAGGCCCATTGCTTCTTGTCCCGTCCTCCGTGGTTAAGGAGCACAATTTATCACCCTCCTCTTTATGGCAACCTTTTATGTACTTGAAGACTTATGTCCCCCCCTCAGACTTCTCTTTTCCAGACTAAACAAACCCAATTTTTCAATCTTCCCTCATTGGTCATGTTTTCTAGACCTTTAATCATTTATGTTGCTCTCCTCCGGACTGTCTCCAATTTGTCCCCATCTTTCCTGAAGTGTGGTGCCCAGAACTGGTAGTGCTAAGTAGAGTGAAAGAATCACTTCTTGTCTCTTGCTTTCAACACTCCTGCTAATACATTCCAGAATGATGTTCTCTCTTTTTTGGGGTGGGGTGGGGGGGCGCACAACAGTATTACATTGTTGACTCATTTCGTTTGTGATCCACCAAAACTCCAAGGTCCTTTTCTGCAGTATTCTTTCCCAGGCAGTCATTTCCCATTTTTTGTATTTGTGCAATTGATTATTCCTTCTTAAGGAATAGTGCCCAGAAACTGTGTAGGAACAGGCTATGCAGGAGAGGTAGAAAGTGCTCTTTTGTTTTAATTAAATGCAAGGACAAAACAGCTGCTTGCCCTCAGGAGGAGCATTCATTTCAAGCTCTGCTCAGTAGCATCCTAACAAATGAAAGCTGACATGGAGTGCACAAAAGGTCACCTATTACACAATCCTCTCATACTCAGCCCTTAGTACTTTTGTTTTAAAGCTACAGGCCTGATAGCCCTGGAGACAGGACAGATACAGCACAAGCAACAGCAGTGCAAGCTTCCCTCTCCCTGCCCCGACAATGCACCTTAACCCTGACCTCAGAGACCTCCACTGATGAACACGAGGGTAGTTCGATCTCCATACTCAATCTGACCACGCTGGTGCATCTGCTAATAAGGATGCCAGCTGCCACTGTACGTTTTTTGATGAACACTTTCAACAGGATCCGAACTGAGAAGACTGGATTCAGGTAGGAACTGTATTTAACACATGTACCATATGCATGTTTCTAGATTGGAGAACGAAGTGCTGGTCTCAGGAAGCACTATGGAAACTTGCTCTAGGTGAATGGTGACAGCATGCAGTAAACGAGGCAACAGGCTGACGTGGGGGTATGTCTATAATGAAAACAAAAGGGTGCTCATACTCGGTTAAAATAGCAGTGAAGACTCAGACTCGAATACTTTAAGGTCAGCGGCAACGTGGTCTTTAACTCGGGTTAGCCACTGGAGTCCAATCCCAGGTTCCCCTGTAGGCTTTAACTTGAGCTGCTAACCCGAGTTAAAAGCTGACTTGTTGTGTCTTCACTGCTATCTTCACTCATCTTAGCCAACCCCAGTTAAGAACACCCCTTTCACTTGCTGTGAAGACATTCGCTAGGATAGAGCTTTCTGAACACTGTGCCCTTTCCTTCCATCAGTAAGTCTGTCTACCAAGTATCGAACAGCAAGAGTCACTGTGCTGCACAACACGCTTGAAAGACGCAAGTGGAAATGCCATTATTGGGCAAAGGCAGCAAGTTATTGTTCATGGACATTTAAGTCCTGCCTTGTGTACAAACTACACGCAAAGAGAAAGGGAGACTGGTGTTTATGTAGGTGTGGTCTCCAGTCTGAATAGTAAACATTCTGCTATGTGGCTCTACGTTCTAACAGCTGGATAAGCCCTTGGTGTGAAAAATCCCTGGATTTCTTTGTACATGGATAATCTCACCATCCTAAACTAACAAATGAGCCAAGAGGTTTGTTCTAAAAAGCAACTATTAGATATCACTGCAGCCGATGTGAATTTCTGATCAAAGTGCTGCTATTAAAACTGAATATGAACCACCATTCAGTATTTAGAGATCAATTCTGAGGGCATCTTCAAGTCAGTCATTCAGAAAGGAGGTCAGTTTCTTTGCTAGACAAAAGGCCAACGTTTTCCACTCTGTCACCTTGCTTACTCCATTCTCTCTCTGCTCTCCCTATTCTAAAACTGCTGAGGTTGGCTCTCCAAAGAAAATGGATCAGCATAGAAAAATACGATTTGAATTGGACTGCTGTAGCCCTGGTCCTCTCTCCTGCCTACTGTCACCCTACATCATGTTTTAGCTACGCTTGGGTTGAAAGCTATTTGGGGCAGGCCGACTGTCTTGTCTCTAGAGCACCATGCACATTTGTGGTTCTGAATGAATAATTTGTACTGAACCCACAGACTTACTAAACACCAAAATAGCAAAAGAATGGGCACGTGCTCAAGACAAACTTTAAAATATTTAGCCCACATTCCAAGGTTGAAAGAAGTCTGTTCAAATTTATTTAGGAACAGTCATTTCCCCAATGAACAGTCTGATTCTCTTTTTGAAGACTACTCACCATATGGCATTAGACTGTGATTACAAATAAACAGTGCACAGTTACAAACCATGTTCTGCTACTGCGTCTTTTAAGAGGATCTCAAGGTACTTTACAAACAGTTACGTTTCAACATCCCTGTGATACAGGTACAGTATATAAAGCGTATTGTTTAACTACCACTGAAATCCAGCCACTTCTGGAGCAGAACACAGCATCTGTTTAACAGCAGACAGTTAGAACAAGAAGCAAAGCCTACCATATCCATGCCAAAGAGGATTAATATACAAATTAAATAAAATAATTAACTTAATTAAACTTAACATTTATATAGAACTAAGAATGCGTTGTGCCTACATTAGGATGACAACTTCAATAGACAAGGGGAAGAATAAAATAGACATCCTTACATGTCAGAATAAGGTCTCTTTAATCAGCCTGACCTGGCTTAGCTTATGAGATCCATAAGGATCTCAGCATGTTTGCAGGTGAATAAAACCCTGACTAACCTTAGAGTACGAACTCATATAGGCTGGGCTCTAACAAGGCAATCTTGGACTGGGATGAAAAGTGGGGCCTCAGCATCCAAGTCTCATTCAAACTGTAAAGATTTGTGTTTTAAGAAAGTCACTTTTATGTAAAATCCCTCCTGTGTCCATAGATTCCTCTTTTCAACGCAGAGAACAGGAGAGGTGAACAGCAGCCTTCAAAAGGGATCAATGATCTCCGCACCTGATGAGCAGGTAGGCATCCCTGCCAATTAACACATCCTTACTGGGAACTGAGGTAGAAAAAGTAGGGAGAAAGATACAGACCAGGCGGAAGCAAACCAGGCATTTCTGACTGTTAGTCGTTATCAAAACTCTTGTCTCAGAATGAAGCCACACCATGCCCTGAAATACCCATTTGGTACAAAAGTTGAAACTGCTGTTTCATGCTCTGCACTGACTCCCCAACCAAGGCAGAACCTAGTTCAAGGTTTCAGGACCAGTTTCACAGAGGGCTCTGAATACTACTCTTCCTTCATGACCATGACCTCCCATGACAGCTATATTCCATTGGAACAATAAGTGTTGAGAAATAGGGCTCATGAGTGTGGGAGACAGAACTACCACCGGAGCTGGACGTAGACACAGCAACTCTGTCACATGAAATAAGAATGACCAGAGTCTTCACCCCTTTCAGCAGTGAATGCAAAACTCTCTTCCACACACGGCAAAGGAAAACCCTATCAATCAAGCTCTCTCTCCAACAGGCAGAGGAAAAGAAATATCGGTGGTAGCTATTTTTAAACATTTGGGAGGCTCTCACGTTCTACAGTGATGGGAGCCATACAGCTTCCTATAGAGGTACCTATAGAGGGGTAATTAAAAACAAGTTTTTCTGGTGCGGCATGATGGTTTAAATGCGCTGCCCCAAGGGGTGAAGTGGAGTCTGTGCCCCAAGTAGAGCAATATGCTTCCAGGCCCGGAAGAGCATCCTTACTCAATCTTCTCACTGCAGCTTCCCATCAGTTTGAAATTATTGCTGGCGATGTCATGCTTCACTGAGGGTGGGATGCAATGTGCATATGGACACCTGTCTGTCTTATGCTAGGGACAAGCAGGAGGCCATAGCTTTTAAAAAAAACAACAACAACAACAACATTTGAAATCTAGTGGATTTTCACATGTGTCAGAAAATAAAAAGCTTCCCTTGTCTCCGTGCTGTATCCTCATTAAAACTAAGGCGCTGACCCAAGTACTGTAAATAGCTGTCCTTCAGAACTAGGTCAAGTGAAAATGTTTCCTTGCCACATCAAACCATTTTCAAAAATCCAGAGGCATTTATCTGAACTAGGAACTTTAAAAGCAGCATATATTGCACCAATATGCTACATTAGCTCTTTCAGTGATGACCTCTGCAAAATTCCTACCTCACCGTGAGCCAGAAGTACTGCAAGGGTTGTGCACTTTCCCAACAGGGAGTGGAATTGGCTAGTGAGTTCCAGCTCATGTCAGAAGTCAGTGCAGAGGAAACCTTCCATCGGAATTCTGGACAGGTGTGTGCGTGTGTGCGCACACACACACACGTACATAACAGTTTTTCTTCGATGGATTTACTTGAATTTAGATGTTTACTGTGTTATTTCAGAGAAAGTAATGCTTGTTCAGTTCATGTATGAGGGCAATGAACTAAAGTACTCTTAAAAGGACAGGTTACACCCTCCTCTAAAAATCAAGTTCTTTGACAACTTCATGTCTTGATTTATTATTACAGTGTGCAAACCCCTGTGATCTATTAAGCAACACTTCCAGTGCTCTAGTATTAACACATCCTGAGCGTCCATCTTTTGTTTGTGGATGGAAGTGACAAAGGAAGCATAAATCAAAACCTTCTGGATAGCATAAACGTAACAATGTTCTCCCTGGCCTTTTCTGTACTAAGCTGTGACTTACTCAACAAAGTACAGTTGTGACTGAGTGGTATGGTTGAGTGCTGAGTTCGGATTAGTCATCCGATCCATTCTGATACATCAAATCAACTTTCACTCCTTCCCCTGACCACAACAAGGCAGCCGTGTTTGTGTACAGATGTCATGAAGTCACAGACATGCATCTTGGTTGGCTAGTGTACACATTCCACCAATTGTAGGCCAAAACATTTTTTGTACAGTTTTCAGTTCTCTATCGGTTTTGGATAACTAAGCAGACCAGATTCTTCACGTTATGCAAGGGTGAACCGCATGGTGTTTTAACTGAACACAGCCGGTATTAAAAAAGGCTTCCTTTAAGGAGAACAAAAGATTGCTTAATTCAAAGACGGACCATATACAAATTATTTATGATTGGAGGAAGGCGGGAGATCTGAATACCTATCACAAGATATTTTTTAAAAATCCTGAAAAGCTTTTCCAGTATGTACTTTAATAGCCAGAAAATACTGTCCTTGCCAATAAAGACAAGTCATTAGAGTCCATATTAAAGCTCCATTGAAAACCTCAATAAGCTTCTTACTCACGTTCGTGAACCTTTCCTATTCTGTTAGAAAACACAACTGAACTTCCAATATCTGTTTGCCCAAAATTCCAAGGAGGTGAAGCTAAGGATTTATCTTCCAACCTGGCCTTTTTCCAATTAATAGGTATATACAAATACTCTAGGTAATGGATATATTGTCCTTAAAATTTCATAGGATGGCAAAGGGAAAATTGCATAAACAAGCTGGTTTAAAATACATTAAAAAAAATACAGGTGGACTGACACCATCCATCCAAAGTAAAAGAATTACTATCTTTGAGACCGAAGAGATGAAACCACGAGGTATGGAAGAGGGGAGAGTGTACCACAGGTCAGCATTTACATTACATCTAAGAGTTCTGGAGCTTGACAGCCTAGTTACATTACGTGACAAGCTTCAAAGCACAAATAAGAGCGAGGATGGGTGTCAGTGTTTAGTTGTGTCACCTCCTCGCTCATCGGAGGGTGTTTAATTTCAAACAATTACAGGTAAAGAAGCAGCCTTTATGAAAATGATGGACGATCAGTGTGTCCGTGAGCTACATTTGAAATCCAGCGGTGCTTGATGGCTAATTCTGTACTACATGAATAAAGCAAGTTCTAATAACCCATTTGGGACTTCACTCCGGTACTTACAAGCTATGTGTCTTTCATATTCATAAAACAAAACTAATTACCTTTCATGGGTGAAATGTTCTAAGAATTTCCAAACCACTGTAGCCTCAAAGGCTAAAATCAATTCTCATATTTAAAAAACTCCCCTGCCTGCCCACCCATTCGTAACAAGTTTTGTTTGCTGCAAACAACAAACTGCTGGATTTTCTTCACCTTGTAGAACCCCTAATCAGTACTCTATTTTTTGCAGGTCACTACTAAAGGCAATTGCCTGCATTCTCACTTGTTCAAAATAAATTTAAACATTAATGACACTTAGTAAGAAAGAGAAGCAAATTCTGTCATTCCCACACAGAAACTAGTTATAAAACCAGACTTACTTCACAACTATAGCACTACTGCAGATTGACAAGCAAAACAATGTACTTAATTATAGGTGGAACCATTAAAATATATGCATGTAATGACAACATGAATGGAACCAAACAAATCATGAACTACTATGATTGCACAACATTCCACCTCATCCGTCTCCAATATTTCTATGCATAAGAAAACTTGAATTCAGTGCCATCTGGAAGATGCTGGTTACCCAACAAGCAGCAGAAAACAAGACAGTCAGATATCTGTAGCTTTTAGAGGTAGCCAAGTTGCAATACGCACCAAGAAGTGCATCAATTTGCTTCTCTAATCCATAGCCTTCCTTCACACCGCTAAAAAGAACACAGTAGACTTTGTTAAAAGGCAACAATCTCTGCCTCACTCAAGTTCCTGTGGCTTCAACAGTACAGCACCAACACTAGTTTTAAAGGTTTCCTTTCTATGGAAGTTGGGTTCAATGAAGCTCTATTAGGTGAAAGAAATAATTTTGCGCTAAAGCCGTTTCCATTGGGGTAGTCTGTTTTCAGCCACCCCTTCCAAGAGGCCAAGCAAATGCAAATGTCGGGCAAATGCTTAGGGGGTTACATTTTCAAAGCACTTGTTCGGAAGTTCTGGGCATAAATCCTACAATGGTTAACAAGATGCACGCATGTAACCCTTCTTGTACTGCCTTCAAAATGTAGCTCCTCAGTCTTTATTGACCCGAGGATTAACGATTTCAATTCTGCTTCCAAGCCCTTGGGTTTCATGGCGCAGTGCAATGTTGAGCCATGAAGCCAAAATAGAGCTTAGGTGCTACATTTTATATCTGGAAAATTTCTTTGCAATTTTCATTAGTACTGGGCAGGAAACAGTTTTCCAGTCCTGCAGGAATTCAAACTTAAAAAAGTGTTTCCCATCCCAAATCAGGACAAAAAAGCCCAAATCATGAAGATTTTATGAACCAAAAAAAAAAAAAAAAAAATCCATAAAAAGTTTCAGATTGAGTCAACGAAATAAAAAATCTGTTAGAAAAGGACGTCTTGTAGGTGGGTGAAGTCATCATTTTCTGTTGGGATAGAGCTATATGGTGTCAAGGACCTCACAGGCCATTCCACATTCTGCTCCTCAAATAAGGTCTTGCATTGCACCACCTGACTCTGCCACCATCCCCAGAAGAGGTCCATACAAAAACTCCCAACTCATCCAGCTGCATCAAAAAAAAAAATTTATGCTTCCAGGGAACTTTGTTGGAAACCAGATCTTCACCACTCACTCATTGTGTTAAGCCACTGCATTAGATAGAAATTTTAAAGGCTGCTTTACTTATTATAATAACTACAACACACACACACTAATGAGCTGCAATGTCAAGAAAACAATCACAACCAAATGCTGACCCATTTTGTTTTCTGTTGAACTTTAATCACTTTCCAAGTCTGACAGCTGCTCAAACTTAATTGCTCATTATGCCTGTAAATAAAAACTGATCTTATTCTGATTAGCCAACCATTTTATGGCTGCCACAATAATTTCTTGGTTAATAAATGATTTGATGTTTAGCAGTATTTCCCAAATCTTAGCAAAATATATTGGTGGTACGCTGTTTCTTTTCTCTAAAATACCCTTTTACTTAGAACAGGGGTTGGCAACCTTTCAGAAGTGGTGTGCCGAGTCTTCATTTATTCACTCTAACTTAAGGTTTCGCGTGCCAGTCATACATTAACGTTTTTAGAAGGTCTCTTTCTATAAGTCTATAATATAGAACTAAACTATTGTTGTATGTAAAGTAAATAAGGTTTTTAAAATGTTTAAGAAGCTTCATTTAAAATTAAATTAAAATGCAGAGCCCCCCAGACCAGTGGCCAGGACCCGGGCAGTGTGAGGGCCACTGAAAATCAGCTTGCGTGCTGCCTTTGGCAAGCGTGCCATAGGTTGCCTACCCCTGACTTAGAACTTAATGTCATCGCTACAGAAGACAGTTCAGAGATAAACCAAATTATTTATTATTGCCTATTCCACATCAGGCCCTAGTGGCAAGACATAATGGCACCCATAAATCAAGGTCCCTTGCTTGCACCTTTTCTTCTGCTTGTGTCCCTGTTATTGTGACATCGCTTGCCCTGTACTTGATTTCTTGGGAAATACTCCAGAGCACTCAGATTATAACTGCTCACAATGATACAAGACAGATTTCTAGATTATAAACAAAACGTGCTAGCAGAGCCTAAAAGTCTAAATAGTGAGATGAAAAGCAAGTAGCCAAATTATGTAGTGGTCAACATCTGCTTAATATACAGATAAGCAATTTAGCACACAACAGGGGTGCTCTTTCATAGATACTAAGCAATCAAAACTCCAGATGGCTTAACTGACAAAGGACTCAATGCAAACTCTTTTGCCTAACATTCTTAACGCCATTCCGTTTTAATCTACAGTAACCACTATCTCATCAATGTATCTTCTACAGCTCCAAAAATAAACCCTTTAGACAGAAGTCAAGCAGGCAACATTTTAGTCCACAAGGAACAAGTTAAACAGTTTGAGTTATGCGAATACAAGGGGAAAAGAACCTTTCTTCGGCTTTTCTAGATCAAAAATGATTGAAAGTAGAGACTTGAGACTTCCCCTCTTGGATTGTTTTCACAGAGACTTAAAGGGCCAACTTTGAAATCATCACGATCAGTCTTTTTAAAATTACAAATGCTGAAAACAAGTAATTTCGTACTTCCCCATTAAAAGTAGTATTTGGTTCTCAGAATGCAAGTAGGATGCTTCTGTTAAGAACGGGTGGACTTAAGGATGCATTTGTTAGCTTGGGGAAGCCAAAGTGGCCCAGAATTACTAAGTGCTGCAGGACTGCAACCCTTTGAGGTTTAAAGGAACCTTCAAGCTCTGCTGGCAAAGCTGTTGAAGCTTGCAATTTCTGTAAGTCTAATCATGAGTTGTTGGATTTTTGGGGGGCGGGGAGGAGGAGAATGTCTTTTTCTTTAAAAAAAAAACCCATTGGGAAAATAAATGAAGAAAGCTGTAATGAATGCAAGGTTAAAGTGGAGAAACAAGCATTCAAAAGTCAGCATTAAGGTCCCTTCTGCCATATTAACTCAGCCATGCCATGAATATGAATTTTTTTTTATTCCCATTATTCTTGTCAAATGCAAAGTTCACTACACTTCTCTCAGCAGATGTATCCCATAAAAATACAAAGGATGCAACATGGCTAAGTTAACAGAATTCTTCTGTCAACTTAGTTACTACCTCTCAGGGAGGCGGGTTACCCAAAGCAACAGGAGAGATAAGCATCTACACTGAAACACTACAGTGCCACAGCTGTGTCGTCGTAGCATTTTAAGTGTAGACACAGCCTAGAAGTGTAACAAGTTTATAACAAGTTTATAACAATTATCTGCTCTCATTTTGCATGGCATCTTCTGACCTGAATTTGAACAGACTAGCTCTTGCCTGGCAGTCACTCTTTCCAGGCCAGAATGTCTGACTGCTAAATGGGAGAATTAGTCTGCCCATGCTTGCCATACAATAACCAGATTTACAAGCTCTTACCCAAAGCATACAACAGGTTTAACTGGAATGTGTACTTGTCCTCTCGGTCTCCTGACACTGCTTGTGACGAGTCAGCCTCCTCTTTGCATCTCGTGGCATAGTTTGGCAACGTTCATACGCTGAGCCCCCGGAGGGTTCCTGGGTTACTCTGATTCCCAAGTTAGAGAAGCAATGGCAAATATGGTCCAGTGTGGATAGTCTGACCTCGGCATTGTCTTGATACAAATACACTTAATTAGTTTATGCATTTATGCAACCCTTTATTTTTTGGGATACTTTATTACACTATTGACTATAGCATTTGATCGCTGCATTGCTCATCATACTGCTCCAGATTGTGCAGGACAGTTGTAATGTAGTGTTTTGTTTTTAAAAGAGGCTGATTGGTTGATTCCATTTTCATTTCACCTCCTGGAACAGCTTTAGGAGTATTTATAAATAAGAGAGTTGAAAGATTTGGAACCGTGGAGAAACAACTCGTTAAACTAAAGTAAACCATCTGCTCCTAAGGGAAAAGGGGTTCAGATATAGCTAGGCATTCAGGTTATCGCTTTCTTGGGCACAAGGACCAGCCTCTTTCAAAAGAATCCTTTTCAAGGAAGAATAACTGAAATGAATAAACAGAATCATCAGGAATAAAGTAGATCTTCTGGCAGCATAGTATGTGACTAAAACACAGCAGACATGGCTGTTTAGAGAGGATTGGGTTTTTGCCCTCCCACATTAAACCAGTTTTTAAAATGCAGAGAAGTAACACTTCCTAAGATGTTTGCATGGATGCAAGCAGAAAGCGGTGTTTGAATGCTAGTGCTGCAGGACCTGTGCAGGTTCACAGCACCAGTCGTCACAAAAATCCCTTTGATATTACACCAAACACTAGCCACCACAAACAGGCTCACCCTTGAGTACATTTCATAATACTTGGGGCTGCTATAAGAATCTTTTATCCAATGAGTTCAAAGCACTTAAACATTTTAGCCTCTCATCAACAACATGTTGTAAAGATTCTGAAACCAAGGCACACAGAATTAAGTGACTAGCCCAAGGTCACCTACTAAGACTCTGGCAGAGCCAAGAATAGAAGGCAGAAGTGCTGGCCAGTCCAGCACCACCCAGCTAAACACAACACTGTCTCTCCAAATACTAAAAGTTTCTTTCCTCCCAGTAAGAGATCATTTTACAGAAGTATCACCAAGCACCATCTCAAATGCCTCATTCACCTTCAATGAAAGTTTTATTAAAGGCTGGTCCCAATTTAAGAATTCAAATTGTTCCAACATTCCTTTCATGAAAGTTGTCTTAATTCAGCATTCCACAAACATACGTAGAGAATGCAAGAAACAGTACCGCAAGCAAATTGTTTCAAATAAAGAGACATCAATGGGAGGTTTAAAAACCAAAACCAAATATTGGGTGTCCATTAGTTTTTTAGCACACTTTTAAAGATATAGGACTTAAAGCAATATCAAACGGTGAGCTGCCCATCGTCAAATTGTAACCTGGTACATATAGGTTTATATTAGAAACAAATGGAATATACATTTAAGCATGTTATGCTGCAGCAGATAAAACGACATTATTCAAAAACACATAGTCTAATACTTTCATGAGCGGCAATCTGCTTTTGTGACTATATAAAAAAAAAATCAATCCAGCTTTAGGAATCTGGTATTAAATGGTATTATAGTAATTATCCAGCTTCTCACATATATGTAGTTTCCCTAAGCTACCAGATTCATGACTCAGTATTTATTTGCTCCTTTTAAAAGCAAGATATTCATTTTGCTAAGAGATTTTCTCTGCAACACAATACATCATCATGAAGTGAAAGCAGATCCAAGTAATCTTATAAAACTAAAAGCACTTTATCGTCAGACTGTTTTGCATGACTAGCATAATTCTGTATGAACACTGGGAGACTGGGTTTTGACCACAGTCCATGTTATTTTAGGTACCTATACAGAGAATAGCATCTCCATCCCATTCACAGTGGGCTGGCAAGTCGTGTATCTTTTTGATGTATTCAAGTACCATATATTGTGTCTAGAAGTCTGACACTAAATAGCTATTCCAATTTTGTAGTGGAGGACAATCCACCTTCAAAACAGTGCACAGTACATATGTATCTCTGTATAAAGTCCCGAGACATATGCTGGCTTTTTTTTTTTTTTTTGAGCGGGTGGAGTGGGGGGTTTACAACAGAAGTCATGAGAATGGAACACTTTGCTAGCAAAGCAGATAAACGTGCTCTTTAAAGCCTTGATTTTGTCCTTGGGAAAAGGCATTTTTCTGAAGAATGAATCTTACCAGGTTTACACCACAACAAAGCAAACATTTACTCTGAAAGGAAGAGACACTGCACATATGGACAATGAAACATGGGTTAATTTTCTCTAGATTTTTAGTTTTTGTTGTCCTTGTCCACCATAATACATTTTTCTAGACCTGCATTTGCTGTTAAAAATAAAAATAGCTCTTGAACAAATGTGTTTAAGTCTGTCATAAAACATGTTAGAGGATATTTCAAGGAAGCATCGAAATATTTCCCATGGGGAAAAAAAAGGAAAATAAAAGATGTTAAGAGCCAAGAAGCCTGCACCAATATTTCATTTTATGAAAAAAAGCTCTACAAACAGATTCTCTCTGCACCATATTCATCATCACTTTAACTGCCTTGAAATAGAAACTGAGAGTGCTTTGATAAAAATCGATTGAAAGGTTGTCTGGTTTCACTGTTGCTTCAATAAAGTGCCTCTGTATCCTCTGCAGAAACACTGTTTTTGTAACTTCCTTAAACAATCCTATTTAGTAAATCACAACAGTTAGCACTTTGCCTCCTGCTGAAAAAAGGATTCCCAGGCAAGGGTCCAATCCCGCACTCCATCCTCAGGCAAAGGTCTTAGAATCAGTTGGTGTTTGACTAATAAATGCAGCAGGACAGCCATAAAGGTACTATAGTGCCAAACATTTGGAGTCCTGGTTATTAGAAAAACAACTTCCAAAATTATTCTGGGCATGGCGCAAGGTTTAGCTCCAGAAACTCCCTCCTCCATTTCTAGTACATTGTTGTCAGACTGCAAGTTTTAGGTAGTTGTAATTGTGCATTCAAGTTTTATCCTGGACCTGGGTTAGCAAGGCCTTTTGGTCACAGCCAATCAGGCCTCCTAGGTCTCTGTTGACAAGGACTGATTGAAGCAGTTCTCATGATGGACCTCATTGTTCCCAAAGGTGGATACGCACATTCGCTATTTGTTCTACCTGCGAGGAGCCCATTTCACAGATCACTGCTCATTGTCAGCCCTTTGCACTTGAGGAAATTAACAAAAATTCAACACAGCAAGATTTGATTTGGATTTAAACGTTCCCCTGCAGTGTTTACAAAGATCTCACCAGTTCAGGAGATGTAGAAAATGGAACTGCAAGCAGAATGAAAAGCAAAAAATACACAGGAAGCATGAACAAAAAGGTCAGCTGCACTTCAGATTCTTGTAATCCAATCAGTTTTAATAATCTAAGATGAGTTTAGCAACGCATGGAAAGGATATTTGTTTTAATAACCTTTAATCAAGCAGTGACCCTTTAAAGATGATTCTCTTGAGCAAGCAAAACTAAGCACGCAATTTAAAGAGAGGATGCCCAACCTAGACGCACGGACTCTCGCTATTGGAAAATGTAGTATCATCTGGGGAGAGTGCTAGCTTCACCACTTGAGTACACACCTTTCTGTATTCTTCCTATTCTCAGGTCAGCAGTATTTCTAAACAATGTTTTGCATTCTCAGAATATAGATTTACCTGGAGTTCACCCTTCCACATAAAACTATTTCCCCCAATTTACTCTGTGAGCCTATCATAAAAATCTAGGTTTGCGTTCACTACCTAATATTAATCTGAACAGATGCGACAACGCAGCCATTCTGCACCATTGAGAGCCTCCACACATTTAGCCTAGCCCCTTCAGAAAAGCCTGGGTAAATAGACAAGCTTTACATTGTTCCATGAAAGTCAACACATTTAGGCTCTTTTAGTCCATGAGAAGATGTAAATTCCACAGGCGAACGCCTTTCACTACGAATATTCTGCCACCAGTACTAGATTTACAAATCTAGACACTATCAGCTCATTTGATTCAGCTGGTCTCAACTACAGGAGTAGAATTTGAGGTGAGAGGCAGGGATATACAGAGCCGAAATCACAAAAGGGGATTATAGTTCTGAGTCCAACAATTTGAATTGCATCTGGAAAGCCAGTACAATCATGGAGCACAGCTGTAATGTTATGCTCCGTGCCAGAACCACAGTTAAGCATGTGAGGGGCCACATTCTGAACAAGCAAACTTTCCAGGTCATCTTCAAGAGTAGCCCTGTGTAGAGTGCACTGCATTAATCCAATCAGAAGGATTGGATTGTAGAAAAGGTGTAGAAAACTGGTGAGGACCACATCTAGAAGGGATGGTCGCAACCTCCTAGTCATCTGACAGCCTGGTGGGGACATTGTAATCTTCTATTTACCCATAAAACATGTATTGAGAAGCAGTATATTGTCTATATTAACCTCTCTGTACCTCAGTTTCCCCACCTATAAAATGGGGATAATGATACTTACCCACATTTGAGATGTACAGATGAAAAGCATTACAAAATGAATCAAGTACTATTTGTTTAAATAAATTCACACACAGCATCCAGGTGTATCCCAATAGCAGAGTGAGCTTCCCCACAACGCCCCACCAACACACCTCAGCCCTGCTCTGCAGGGACCATTTTTAGAGATGCAAAGATAGCTCAACCTTCACAGTCCATTTTCTTTATAGCCCATCTAATCCATAGCCTCTCTCCTTCCACTTCCATTGTGCTTTTCAGTTAAAGGCAGCTGTGATGATTTCTGTGCAGTGGACACAGAAAGCAACTTGCCAAAAATCAGACGTAAATAACTTTCACACACCATGAACTGGGCTGGAATTTGATCGGCCAATTTAGATGTGAAAGATGCTATATATCCCCATTACTAAACCTCTGAGTCCAACAGAATCCCATCCTAGTAATCCAAATAAATAATAGTATTTTCCTGATCATAACCATACTTCAAGCAACAGTTTATTGGAAAGGTCGCTCCAGCTTCAGAGGAAAGATGAAATGCCTTGTATTAGCTCCCCCCGCTCTTCAAAACCCCCTCTGAAATCTGCTTTTTCAAACCTGACATGTACCTGAAGACATTCTGTATGCTCCTAATTAAATTTTCATGTGAACCACTGCTGCTTCCTGGCAGAGAAAACACACACTCCTCATGCTCTTACGGCCTTCCATCATTTTCTACAGTTCTCTAATATGGTAAGCATGAGGCCACGACTGCAAACACCAACACAGTGTTCAACACAACTTGCTTAAATGGAACTACGAAATTATTTATGGGGGTTTATTTAAATCACCAATAGAAATAATACAACAAACAAATAATTGTATCTCACAAGCTCATTCAAGCAGAACTGCAGAACCCTGGACAAACGCAGCGCTCTGTGAGAAAGTCTTGCTTTTGTTGTATTGTTACCTTGGAAAAACATGCCTGGCAATTATAAGACAGGCAGCAAAACTTTTCTTCCAGAACAAAATCTGCTGATGTCTTCCATCAAAAGAGGAGGAAAATTCTTAAAATACAACAGAATCTTACAGTATGTACACATCACTAAAGCTGCATAACTGACTTAAACATAGCTCACTCAAAGCTTTGCTGTCATAAGAGGCAGTCACTGTCTATTATTAATGCCAAGAGAACAAGGGGCAGGAAGGGGATGAAAGAACTAACATGAAGCTTTAAATGCCTTGAGCATGATTACAAGGAATAGATGGAGAAGCAGAAGAACAAGAAGGCTGGAACACAGATTTTATTATATAAAATTACTAAGACTTAAGAAGGCACCGTTACATCACTTACTGGTGTTAAATGAATCAGACAATAAATAGATCAGACACTATTCCTTTCTCTAACATTATTTCCTGTAGCTCCCTTACCCAAGCAGCTAAGCAGACAGCTGCCCGGGCAGATGCTTATCAGGTGGATAAATGCAACAAAGCAAATCCACTTTAAGATAACATTTAACTTTCACCACCATTATTATATCCAGAAACAGTCAGCACTGCTTACCATAATCTAGAAGAAACAAACCTCCCCGAGATCGCTATTGACAGCTGGCTTGACAGCCAAAGTCAGAGTTCAGTCATCTTCAAAGCACAGTGCAAGACTTATCTGTTTGATCACATCTTTTGGTTCTAATAGGGAGTGCTGGAGTGGGAAGGTAAAGTATAGGAACTTTCTGGTTGTGTGGCCAGAACTGCCACTTTATAAAGGATTTTCATTTTTGTACTCACACAGTCTGCACAATCCCCAGGCAAGGTAGAGAAGTATTATCGGACACACAGAGTAGTTAAGGGTAAGGTTTTCCCTGAAGATCTGCACCTGGGTCTGAGCACCAGAGTTAGTCTAGCCCAGGGGTGAGCAGCCACACAGCAAAGCCTTACCCAGGTTATTGTACCCTAACTGGTGCTGCGCTCCTGTGTATGTCACTAGGACTTTGGGGTTATATTCCATGGCTCTTTGTGCTGCAGTAAGCTAAGCCGGTCTATAATTCTTTCCCAGTGAATTGTGGAAGAATGTGTCTGTCCTACTGAGCACACAGGGGAATTGTGGGAAGGCTCTGGAGGACTATCAGCACTCAGTCTGTGTCCTCATTGCAAGGTGAGTGAGTTCACAGCCCGAGTGAAAGTAAAACCTAGGCTTTAAGCCAGACTCCAGCTAACCAGGGTTAAAAACATCAGTAAAACCTGTGTACACACCTGGGAGGAGGGTTGGGGCAACACATGAGGGGGGTGTCTCACATGAACACATACCCTGCATGACTTACTTGCCCAGGGTCAACAAAAAGAGAGAGAGAAAGCCAAGAGCAGGGACAGGATTAAAACTTGGAACTTGTTGACTTCTAAGCCTGTGCTTATGCCTCCAAACTATGCAGCCTTCCCTGTAGATAAACATACAACCCCCAAAGCAGATATTCAAGGGAAAGAAGCAGCAGCCCAAATACAGGTTATTTGGGTCTAGGAAGGAATTGACTTCCTGGGACATCATAACACCAGTTGCTTAGAAACGCAGATTGAAGTGGGGCAAGATCCTTCAGGTGGGATTTCTGTTCCCCTTTGCAGAACCACTGCATCATGATGCTTTGACCCTGTTATACTCCTGCTTTTTATATATATATATATATATATATACACACACACACACACACATACACCTATCTCATAGAACTGGAAGGGACCTTGAAAGGTCATTGAGTCCAGTCCCCTGCCTTCACTAGCACAGGTGCGCTAGTACCTCGGCTGTCACCAGAAACCCCACAGGAGAAAGGGGATTTCAGCAGGATTTTGTTTGTGAAGTAGGGCACCCGTACCTTGCAAACCAAGCCCTGGGGACCACCCTGGGAATCACGGACCACAGCAATGAACAGGCCATGAGCACCCCAGCACTCACCTCCACAGGGGCTCTGCAGCCCTACCTGGCCAGCGCCTCCCCACACAAACTCTCACCCTAAGGTGCCAGACCCTCAAGATCCCACCAGGGTTTGGGTCCCCCCTCACCCACGCTTTTCTGTGGCGGGACTCCCGTCTCCACCTAACCCTACTGGAGTCCGTCCTCCCCCCACTGGCTGGGGTCCCGTTTATGCGGATCTGCCCCTCCCCAGCTCTGCTCCAGGCATGGCTCCTCCCCCGGCCCAGCTCTAGCCCCCTGAGCTCTGTCCTCTCCTTCCCCAACCCAGCTTGGCTCTGCTCCCTTTGCCTGCCACCCCAGGCTCTGCCCCCTCCTCCCCCACTCAGCCTGACTCGGCCTCCTCCTCCCCCACCCAGCTTGGCTCTACCCTCTCCTCCCCCACTCAGCCTGGTTCTGCCTCCTTTAGCCCCCACCCCGGGCTCTGCCCCCTTCTCCCCCACTCAGCCTGGCTCTGCCGCCTTTACCCCCCCCCCCCCCCCACGGGCTCTGCCCCCTTCTCCCCCACTCAGCCTGGCTCTGCCGCCTTTACCCCCGCCCCCGGGGCTCTGCCTCCTCCTCCCCCACTCAGCCTGGCTCTCCCCCCTTTACCCCCCCCCGGAGGCTCTACTCCCTCCTCCCCCACCCAGCCTGGCTCTACCTCCTTTACCCCTCGCGGGGGTCTGCCCCCTCCTCCCCCACACAGCTTGGCTCTACCCCCTTTACCCCCCCCGCGGGGGTCTGCCCCCTCCTCCCCCACCCAGCTTGGCTCTACCCCCTTTACCCCCCCCGCGGGGGTCTGCCCCCTCCTCCCCCACCCAGCTTGGCTCTGCCCCCTCCTCCCCCACCCAGCTTGGCTCTGCCGCCTTTACCCCCCCCGGGGGCTCTACTCCCTCCTCCCCCACTCAGCCTGGCTCTGCCTCCTTTACCCCCCCCCCGGGGGCTCTACTCCCTCCTCCCCCACTCAGCCTGGCTCTCCCCCCTTTACCCCCCCCGGGGGCTCTACTCCCTCCTCCCCCACTCAGCCTGGTTCTGCCCCCCTTACCTCCCCCCAGGGCTCTACCCCACTCGGCCTGGCTCTGCCCCTACTTACTCCCACGGCCCCCCCTCACCCTCCCCCAGGTTCTGCGCCCCCTTATTCCCCAGCTCCCCTCCCCCGGGCTCTACCGCCACCTCCCCCACCCAACCTGGCTCTGCCCCCACTTACCCCCCAGGCTCTGCGTCCCTTTATTCCCCCCGCCTCTGTCTCCTCTCCCCCGGCCCCCCTCGCCCCTCGGGCTCTGCCCCCTCCTGCCCCGGCCCCCCGGGCTCTCCGCCCGCCTCCCCAGGCCCGGCTGTGCCCCGGCCCCCCCTCACCCAGGCTCTGCCCCACCGGGGTGCTGAACGGATTCCCCAGCAGAAACTCCATCTTGGGATGACAACAAACAGCCGGCCCGGCCCGGCCTCCGCTCCAGCTGCGGCCTCCTCCTCGCCCTGACCGGCACCCTCACTGACCAACCAGGGACTTCGCCTCCGTCAACAGCCCGCCCACCGAACCCCCACTGGCCGGGACACCCGCCTCCCCCGACCGCATTGGGGGAGGACCATGCCAATCACCGTCAGTCCTGCCTCCCCGCCCCCTCCGCCAATCAGCGCCCCCGCCCCAGAGTTACATCCCCCCGCCACCACGTTGACTGACATAAGAGAGGCAGGAACCTCCTCTACCGATACCCGCCATTGGACAATCCTCCACTAAGCCTCCAATTCTATTGGGCAATGGCCACACCAGTCCGCTGAAGCTCCAGCCCTCCTATATCTAGAACCGGTTCTGATTGGCCGACACTGCTTCTTTGCGTTCTGATTGGTGTAAAAGCTTCAGCCCCGCTTTTCGAAGTCACCCCCGAACTGAGCTGCGATTGGCAGAGGCGGTCTGTCACGTGACGGGGAGAGCCTCTGAGGTCACCCTGCGCCTGAGATCACATGACTCTGCTTAGCAACCGCGCAGGCTTCCTTAGCAGCGAGCCCTAGTGCCTATGGTGTGGGACGAGCTGGCGGGACCTCCGAGTGTCACTGGGGCCGGGTGTCTGGGGACCGCGTGGCCGCCTTCGTCAGCTTCTGCGCCCTCCACCTGCTGGACATCTTGGGCTCTGGCTGCCTGGCTCATCGCCTGGCCCCGCGGCTGGCGGGCTGAGCTTCTAGGGAGATAGCAGTGGCTGGCTGGGTGGGTAGATGGGCAGGCGGCTGGGGGTGGGGGGCAGCCTGAATGGGCAGGTGGCTGCGTGACAGGCTGGGCGGCCAGTGAGTGGATGGTTGCATGGCAGAATGGGTGGCAAGTGGGCAGGTGGCTGTGTGGCAGGCTAGTCTCACGCGTGTGTGTAAATTCCCCCCCCCCCCCCCCCAGTCTGAGTGATGCCAGAATTTGCAGCGTCAGATGGGCGTTTAAAGTTTAGAAACCTGTTACTGGAAATTCTCACATGCACATTATACCATCTCTTGACTGGTGCATCTAGTCTTATTAGGAGGTGACATTCACCCCAGTGTGGAGGCCCAGCATAGAGCCTGGTACATTCACCTCTCCACTAGGGTGAATTTCACCCATAGATCCTTGTAGGGGGATGGGCCCTCTTCTGCTCCTTTGGAAGGCTGTGGCAACTGCTCATTGATAGTTGTGGGAAGACTCATTGTGCCCAAAGCTGCAGTTCTTCTGCATGGAAATTTCTGCTTAAATTCGATGCAGGTTTTCTACATGGTATCAGGATCGGGCCCATGAGTTTGACAGTCTTCTGGCCCTGCGCTGGGTAGCTGTTTAGTAAAGTCTAAGTTGAGTGGTGCAGGATTGGGCTCTCTGAATAGCCCACTGTGCTATTGTTTCTTTGTATACTGCGTGCAGTTCAATGAACACATTGAAAAAGGTAACTGTGGGATACTGTTTGTTCTGCTCGTGAAGGCCTGTTTCGTGTGAAAATGAGTCGGCTATACGATACCATAGAGCCAAATGTGATTGATGAAAAGATGCTTCAAAAAGCTGTGGAAGAGCAAGGGCCCCAAGAGGAATTAGGACAGCTTGCCAAAAGGGAAGGCATTGATTACAAAGATGTCATAGAGCTACAGCTTGATTTTAGAAGTAAGTATCAGATTTTTTTTTAATTAAAGGATAATAGTAGTATGTTTGAAGTGACAAATTGGCCATTAAATAATTGTGACTAGCCTGGAATTTGTCATGTAAACAGTAAGTGACTAAATTTACATTTTTAGCTGTAGCCATATGAAATAGTTACAATATTAGGGGCTGGATGGCTTAGCTGAATGGTAATGGGCTATAAAGCTTCTCAACTCTGTTATTATTAATTATGATTATTATTTAATATTTATCTCATGGTGGCACCTAATGGCAACAACCAAGGTTGGCCCTGTTGTGGTAGGCCAAATCAAATCCAACCCAAGCTTCTGGTAACCACAAGTTATCTTCATCTGATGGCACTTGAGTAGCTTATGGTGGACATAGTCCAGTTCAGAGTGGATGAGCATCTATGTTAAAATAATATCCCAGCACCACAATAGGTACTGATTGACAGCTTTGTTGAAGGGCTCAGCAAAGAGGCCAAAGATTTCATTGGTGAAGGAGACTGAACTACCCCACTTGCCCTTCCCATTGCAGGTCTAGGTACATCCAGAGGTGGAGTGGGAGAAGTGTGCCCCATTACTGTGTCGATAGAGGAATTTGATCCCTAGCACTGTCAAACCAGCAGTAAATTAATACACAAAAATTAAAATAAATGGATGGGCAAAATGTACACTTAATTTGTTCATGCAGTTATCGTGATTGTGTGCATGCCAATGAGGTAATGGTGTGTGCAAATGATGACTTCTGGTAATTTGCACACACCATTTCCTGATTTGTGCATGCATTTGCTTGCAAGTGAAGTGTGCAGTTGTGTGCACATTTTTCACATGCAGTTGCATGCCTAATGTTAAAAAAAAAAATCATGCCGTGTTTGCCTGAGATCAAAACATGTTTTTTATGTCATTTTCCTCTTGTGTATTTCTACTCCTGCTTTTTATCTCGACTCCCACTCGTATAAAGAGAAGGGAAATGAGAATTTCCTGTGCATTCCATCACCATGACCTCAATGTTTTGCTGTAATCCATATCAGCCTGCCCTCACGTGTCTAATTTTCTCCAAGAATCAAAATGCACTTACTCTTGTTTTCACTCCAGACAAAAGACTACACGATGCATAAAAATTGAGTTGTAATTCTCAGAGTAGTTCCACCTTGTTCTCATGCAGTGATTCCATAACCTCAGCAGGTGGAGAGCATTACAGAATGTGGGGTAACTTTATAATGTGATAGGGTAGCTGTTTACAATTAGCTACTACCCACCAGTAGCCTGCAACTTCAGAGGAAAGTACTGGCTCATTCCAAGCCTCCCTCTTTAAGTTAGAACTCAAAGTGAAGGTCAAGGCCTTCTTGTAGTGAATCCATAAAGCCACTCTTGACTGCAGTGTTGCAGTCAGCATCCCCTCAATGACTTCCTGGCGGTACTGATTAGCAGTGGGCAGTGGTGCAAGACAATGAGGTTATCCCAGCTGTTTCAATCTAAACCCTCATCTAGCCTAAGGACCTTTCAGCAATCTCCACGGTGCTTTTCACACACCAGTGCACCATCATAATCTGCTCAAAGAGGTAATATTGGGCATGTGTCCTTAGTACAACATAGTGTGCATTGCAACTAAAGTCTGGCGTGTGTGAAGTGCAGCATTTTTTTTGTGTGTGTTTAGATATCCTGAAGATTGATAACCTATGGCAGTTTGTGAATCTGACTAAACTGCAGCTAGACAACAACATCATTGAGAAGATAGAGGCATTGGATAGTCTGGTCCACCTAATCTGGCTTGGTAAGAGTTAGGGGTATGAGGCTGGCTTCACCTTGCACTGGTGTAAAGCAGGAGCAATTCCATTAAAATCAGTGGAGTTACACTGGTGTAAGTGAGATCGGATTCAGGTCCATGTCATAACTGGAAAGAGGCAGTTAGTGGTACTGTCAGTTGATGGCTCAGCTTTTAGTATATGTTAAATGTATTTTGCTTGATAGTTGAAATGCAATTGGTGTCTGTAGACTGAGTATGCTGCACGTCTAGAATGAAATAGAATTGTACTTTGAAATGCCTACGCAAGATTTTAAATTCCACTGTAACGGTGTTTGGAAGGAGATACTGGCAACAATCACCCTATGGTAGCACGGGGAAGGGTGATAGAATATGATGGGATTTACCAGATATTTGTTGCCCCCAGATGGAGACCCTGTGACCTTGGTGCACCCTGCCCAAAGAAAGTGTCCTTCTGGGGAAAAAAGCACAGAGTTTAGACCTCCAGGAGCTGCCAAGAAAGGCCACTTGGGAGCAGCTATGGGTGGAATCAGTGAAAATCAGACCTCCAGCAGCTAGAAGGACTGGGAGCAGCCAGAAACCAATCAGGGCCCAGCAGGCGGGATAAAAAGGGCTGGCTGCTTCCAGGGCCTAGTTCTGAGTGACGCTGGGATGGAGGAGGAAGGAGGTCCATCTGGCTTAACCCAAGAAGCCTGGCTGAACTCTGACTGCACCTTTGTTGTTTGAGCCAACAAAAGCCTGTTTTGTACTTTGTGGAATGTAAGGCCCCAGAGCGGGCCATGTGGAGTCAAGTATTAACGTGACTGCTGTAAGCCTAGGCGAGCTCAGTTGCGAGATGTTCCACTGGCTCAGGCAAGCCCATGACAGACTTGGGGCCTGATTCACTACTGCATTGATTTCAGTGGTGGTGCACCAGTGTGAAGCTGGAGTTCGGCCCCCAGCCCAGTCCTGCTTACTCAGTCCTTGTTCAGGCAAAGACCCATTGAAGTAAATCAGCGGGTGTTTTGCCTGAATGCACACTCCAGGCTGTGACACTGTGAGGAGAGGTTTGGAGCACCTTCGTTGCTGTTACCCCAGACCCAGTCATTTGCTGGTATGTTCCGGAGGATGCAGCTGATAAATCTGGTATCGTGGTAGGGGGCATTTTGCCAGATATGCCTGTTATGTTTGGTAGCATCCAAGTAATTAGTAAACGGTTCAGAGATAGAGATCTATCCTTCTCTGGCCACTATTCTGAGTCTGCCAGTAGAATCCTACAACTCTAGCTTCCATTTATGATCTGTCTGCTTTACTAGTATCAGGAATCGGTTTGCAAAGAGCGTTATTTTGGGCATATCGACCTATTTGAAATCAAACAAAACCCATCCTGATGATGTCATCGTGCGGCTCTAAGAAGCTGGAACTTGAACACAGTGGAGCTCAGTTCTACTGCGAACAAAAGCGTCTCTCACCATCTGCGGCTCCACAATGAAAACAGGATGTTATGCCCCGTCTCAAACACTGCTCAGGGGGACATTCCCCAGGGATACAGTCAGCTCTCTGAAGTGCCCCTCAATTTAATTGTCGGAGGACATGGATATCATAAAATCTTTTTTTTTAACTAAAGTATTAAAAATATATATTTAAGAAAACATTTTAGGGGAGACTGAGATTTTCAAAGCTGCCTGTCCATCTTCTAGCTTGGAAAGTCTCATCTTAGGGTGTCATTTTCAAAAGTGCTTAACTGACTTAGGAGCCTAAGTCCCAATTTCAAAAGTGATTCAGGCACTTCGGAGCCAAAGTCTCATTGAAAGTCAATAGGAGGTAGGCTCCTAAGTGCCTAAGTCTGTTGAAAATGGGAAGTAGGCTCATAGGCACCGAATCCGTGGGTGCTCCAGGGCTAGAGCACCCATGGGGAAAAATTAGTGGGTGCTCTGCACCCACCGCAGCCAAGCTCCCCTCCCCACCCCACCTCACCTCCTCCCCAGAGTGCACCGCGTCCCCGTTCTTCCGCCTTCCTCCCAGTGCTTGCCGTCGCCAAACAGCTGTTTGGCGGCATAGCAAGCAGGACCGACTCTAGGCACCAGCAAACCAAGCACGTGCTTGGGGCGGCACAATTTCAGGGACGGCATTTTTTTTGCTTCAGCAGTTGCACTCTCAGGGTTTTTGTTTTGTTTTTTGTTTTGCTTGGGGCGGCAAAAAACCTAGAGCCGGCCCTGGTAGCAAGCTCCGGGAGGGAGGGGGAGGAGCGGGAACGTGGCGTGCTCAGGGGAGGAGGCGGGGCCGGGGTGGGCATTTGGGGAAGGAGTCAGAATAGGGGCAGGGAGAGGGCGGAGTTGGGGCGGGGACTTTGGGGAAAGGTTGGAATGGGGGCGGGGCAGGGGTGGAGTCAGGGCAGGGCCAGAGTGGGGGTCAAGCACCCACCGGCGCGAGTAGAAGTCGGTGCCTTTGAGTAGGCTCCTAAATCACTTATACAAGTTTGAAATTTTTACTCTAGATCTTTATATAAGTTTAGGTGCTGAATGGGATGTTCTTGAAGAATGAGATGAGTGAAAGTATTCATGAGTCAAATAGCCACAATGGGCAAACTCTTCCCTGGTGTATCTCCACTGATTTCATTGGGGTTGCATGAACTGAGAGCAGGAGTTGGCCCAGGGTGCATCACCACTAGGGTGATGGTTTTGTGATGCAGGTAACAGTCTAAGGGAAAGGAAGCTAGCTGGTGCTATCAATTTTGTTGCAGAAATTTTCTTGTAAATTGCATCTCTTTAGGCATTTCCTAACCCATTCCCCTGTGCTATGCACTTCCATACAAGAGATGTAGGTGGATTTCTTCTCTACGTCTCTTGCTCTCGGTGTCACTAAAAGGTAGGAGTCATATACTGGTCGTGCACACGGCCTCTGGGCAGAGGCGGACTTCAGTGACTCCTCTGTCTGATTTAAGAGTTGCATGGACAAGTGGTAGAAAAAGTTGCATCTATTCCTTCTTTGCCAAAAGAGTGGTGATTTTATGCAGATCCTTGAGAGTAAAGGGGAAAGCCTTTCTTAGGGCTTCATCAGGAATACTGATCGCTGCTAGGGAAAACAATTAATATATATGCTAGACGCAAGGTACAAACTGAACTGCAGGCCCCAAGCAATGATGTTTAGTTGAAGGTAAATCAAACAATTTGCTTGTAAAACTTCTTGACTTATAATTTTTTTTCTAGATTTGTCCTTCAACAATATTGAAGTCATTGAAGGTCTGGAAGCTCTGGTTAAACTGCAGGACCTGAGCCTCTACAATAATAGAATATCTAAGATTGAGAATCTGGACACACTACAAGAACTACAGGTCTTCTCTATAGGAAACAATAATCTAACTGCTTTGGAAAATGTAAGAATCCCATTGTTTTTGCCAGTGTTTCCTTCCTTCCTTATCTATCCCTATACATACCAATTATCTATCCATATATCCATCTTCCCCTCCCTCCATCCCCATATATACCCATTATCCATCCATCCCTTTCTCCCAATATATACCTATTATCCATCCATTCATGCCTCCCGATATATGCCCATCATCCATCCATCCCCGTATATACCCATTATCCATCTATATATATCCACGCACCCTCATACATATTCTCTCTCTCTCTCTCTGTCTTTCTTATATTGCCACCTCTCACTGAATCTGAACATCTTTTTAGAGGGGCAACTTCCCTTTCAAAGTTTCACTTTCTGTATAGTCTACAGTAAGGTTCTAGTAAGATATTAAAGTAGGAAATACTTATTTCAGCTATCTTTTCCCTTTTATGGATTATTCACTCACAGATCGTGCTACGATTGATATCAATGGCAAAACTCCTGTTGACTCCAGAAAAAGGGGAAATAGCTTATGTGAATAGAAAACAGAGGCAAAGATTTATTTTGGGTGCTTTGATTTTACGCTTGGGTCTTTATGGAGAGTGGTTTTACGAGTCTGAGACCCCTGGAAGCTTATCATCCATCCATATAAAGGACGCATCGCCAGGCCCCCAGATTGTATGTCCAGAATAAGAGTTATACTGTATGTATAAGAACCATATAGAAAGCAGTTTCTTTCTCAAATAAAACGGTTCAACACTGTGCTAGAAGCCACTGCTTTAAACCTGTAACTGTGCTTAGACATTCAGTCCAATGTGTTGTGCCAGCTCTCGCTGAAGGATGGAGATGTGAGCAAGGTCCTGAGCTAGGACGGAGATGATAAATGTCATGCATTTCAAGGCATTGCTGCTTGTTGTTCTCATGGTGTGCGGGAATGCAGCATCTCCTCTTTTGGCATAGGTGGTCTACCTCAGGAAGTTTAAAAACCTACGCACATTGAATCTCACTGGGAACCCTGTCTGCGAAAATGAACAATATTCAATGTTCATTGCCGCTCACCTTCCAGATCTGGTGTACTTGGACTTCAGGCTTGTGGATGAGAATACAGTAAGTACTTCCACCTTCCCCTTTATTTAACCATTTGGAGACTAGCCACACACTTTCCAAAGCATTGATCGTGCTAGCACTCTGGGAATACACCAGCATTCAAAGGGTTAGAGTAACTCTTTTTTCAGTTGCTGTCTTACTGAAATACTACCTAGACAAATAAGAGCCATCAGAAATGTCCTCCTTGGGCCGTTTTTTTAACACACACAGGATATAGATTATACCTAACATAGGAAAGCAACAGCAGTCTGGCTGTATGTTACACAGAGAGCTGTATCTGACCCAGGTTTATTAGGAGACAGGGTAATCTAACCCAAATGTTTTCTTTGTGTGTATTTCCCAGCGAGAACTTGCAGACATAAAATATCAGTATGTCATTGATGAGCTAAAGCAAGGTGAAGCACAGGCCCTGGCTAAGCTGGTGGAAGAGCAAGCTAAGCAGAAAGAATTGGAGCACCACAAGGTATGTTCTCTGGAGCTGACTGTATGTTACCACACTCCAAAGAAACCAAACGGCTTCTCTTTTATCCGTTAGAAGATTTAATGGGAGGTTGACATTGATTGAGATAAAAATAAGGTCAGTGTTAATCTCTGGGGTCTGTAAATCTCACCTTTTGAATGAAAACAGAAGCTGCTATGTCATTAGGGTGACCAGACAAGCAAATGTGAAAAATCAGGATGGGGGTGAGGGAGGTAATAGGAGCCTATATAAGAAAAGACCCAAAAATCGGGACTGTCCCTATAAAATCGGGACATCTGGTCACCCTGTATGTCATAGGCATGATATGGAAGAACATAATTCATTGGGCTGAACAACTAAACCTACATGACGGACCTAGGGAAGCTCCAGAGGAAATCATAGTTTGGTTTCTTGTCAGCCTGATGCTAGATTAACACAATATCAGATCTGATGGAGCTGTTAGCATTATTCACAGTGCAGTGATTTTCCCCGTTCAGACTTAGTGACTGGATAACATTGCAGTATTAATTTAATCTTACGAGTGATTGCAAGATCACAATGGGGAAACTGTCAAGATATGTAGTGAGAATTGGATAGAGCAGAGTGGTGCCCTCGGCTACCCTCAGGCTGTCTGCGTGTTGCTCTCCTGCCTCCATTGATCTGCTGGCTATATGGGAACGCTGTAGGTTTGTTTCCATGCCACTTGCTTGTTCCACGCACTCTGCTTGGCATCAGCATTGCTCCCCACTCAAAGCACATGGGCTGAGCAAGGAGCAGATAGCGATCAGAGGAGCACTTCCACGGGGTGGCTGTTGGAGGGCTGTGCCTTCTCCACAAGGACATAGATCCCTGTGCATTAAGATTGACGTGGAGGAGTGCCGAATACATGGAGATAGGGTCAAGGAGGAAAAGTCATAGATGCTGAGGGACCTGCATGGGGCCCTTCATGTCTTCCTTTGCATAGGGCCTCACAAAATCTGTCCCATTTATGCCTGAGTAGCTTAGATATCACATTGCAGGACCACAAAGTGGAGTTGAACTGCTCTGTCACATTGTTTAGTGAAAGAGCCACTGTCTAATTCCAGTAGAGGACTTATCAATGATTGTATAGTGTTTTCCTTGGAAAGCCAAAAACCTCCCCCCTACTATATAGTAATAATGATCTGGTCCATTGTTATGAGATTCACATTCCACAGCAGGAGGCACCCATCATTCAGAACTGGAGAGTTAATGTCAGCCCAGATCCTCAAAGATATTTAGGTGCCCTTGATTTCAATGGGCCATTCAGCCTGACTGACTGAACCTTCCTTAGCACTTTGCAAGAAGCAGCAAGGTGTTACTTAAGTTCTGCAGCAAGTTGGTGCTCTTTGGGGTTTTTTTGTTTTTTTTAATATTGTACTGATTCTCTCCAAAGGCTGCTTACGTTGAGTACCTGAATGGACCCTTCTTATTTGAGAGTATGTACGCAGAAGATACAGAAGCTGCCAGGCTGGCTTACCTCCCTGGAATGGCTGACCTGCTGGAGACATATCCTTCTGTTAGAAAATCTAGTGATAAAAGCTGATGACTTCAGTTCACAAGGATGTGCATTAACAGGGACTCTTCATCTGTTCTTTTTACGCAGAACTGAAAGCTATATTGATCTGAGATTGGAGACTTGCTGTATTCAGTCTTGGACCAGTGCCTTAAAAGTACTGCTAGACCGTGAGACCACTGACAGTTAAGGTCTGATATTTCATGAAACACAAGGGCTATAAACAAATGCTTTGTCCCATTGGCTAACTGGAAACCCCAAATTAGGAAATCCCATTTGTATAAAAGGCTTTCTTCCAACACTGACAGGTCATGAGATTTCAGAGTTTTACAATCACATCATTCTGATTACCATCTTGCTTTTTCTCCACTTGACTCAGACTTGCTATTAAAAGCCAGTGCCTTCTGAACCTCTAGAAATCAGGGCGTTTACAGTCTCTTAAAGCCCAGAATGCATCTGACCTTTCAGATGGCATAGAGATTTCATTTACATCTGCAGCAGATTGTGAGATAGCAATTGCTAAAATCATGTTTCAGTTGAAGTGGTAGGGCACAGTAAGAATAATCAGGATTATCTAAGTCAAATATCTCACAACCTGCCAGTTATATGCAGTGTTGTGGAAGCCATGTCAATCCCAGGATGTTAGAGAGACAAGGTGGATGAGGGAATATCTTTTATTGGACCATGTAAGCGTGTGGGACTCTCCCCTGCGGCGCCTCCTGCTGGTCGTCTCAGGGAATTAGCTCTCCAGCCATTGGCGTGCCCTCTGCAGGCCGGTGTCCCACTACCGCTTGGCCTGTGTCCCTCCCAGACTCCAGTGCCCCGTTATCTGGGGTGCTGCCCCCTGGCAGTAACCCCTCACTCTCAGGGTCTCCCCTCCCCAGGGACCCCCAACCCCCTAATCCCACCTTGCCTCAGCTGGTGGCTACTGCCAGTCCGCAATGAGCCCCCGCTCCCTGGGGCGGACTGCAGTATAAGAGCCAGTCATCACAGGCAAGGGGGTAGGACCTGCTGTCTTCCTCTACCACCCAGTACCTCAGGGGTGGGCCTAGGACCAGGCCCTGCAGTCTGGGGGGTTGACAGCCTGGAGCTCCCCTGGTCTTTCCCCAGCCCTGCTTCACTCCCAGTACCTTTGCTACCAACAGCCAGGCCCTGCTCCCTCCAAGACCGGAGAGAGAGTTACTCTAGCGCCAAGCTAGCAGCCTTTTAGAAGGACCTGCTGTGCTCTGTTTGGGGCGTGGCCCCAGCAGTGCCTGCTTTCCTAAGCAGCCTGGGCCTTTCCGTACAGCCCCAGGCCTCTCCCAGGGCTGGCCTTAACCCTGCCCGGGCCGGAGCGGGTAACCACCCCGCTACAGACCAACTTCTATTGGTCAGAGAAACAAGCTTTTGAGCTTATGAACTCAAAATCTGCCAGTTAGAAACACTAACCCTATAGGACCAGTACAAACACATTCATGGCTAGTACATTTTTCTAATCACTGCTCCTGGGCAACGATCAAAAAGCAGATCATTGTCTCTTTCCTTTTCTAGCTCAGATTGATGGAACGTTGGCAAGGCTCCACATTTGACCTTGCTTATGATTGCTCGAGACTGTTGTCAGGAAAGTTCATCAGAGACAAAATATAATAGACTTGAAACAATTCCATTGCCAAGCAACTTGCAACCCTCCCTCCCCCATAGCCATTATCTTTGTGGTGCTACCAAATCCGTGTGTTTGGGGCTCTGGCTCTTGGGCAGGGGTTTTTAACTTTACAAACACTGTACTCACAGCTGTGCAGAGAGATAGGGTCAGATGCTCCATTCTACTTACATGGCAGAGAAGAGCCAGGGGCGAATGCACATGTTGTTTCCTTTTGTGCCCACCATGTTGCCCTCTCCACACAGTTAAGGGAGCAAAACCCCAGTGCGAAAAGATGAGGTGGCCCAAGCCTTCAAGGTGACGAATGCTCAGCTCAGCACCTCAACTGTCAGTGAGCTCGGTGGAGTTATCAGTCAAGATGCTTTGCCTTGCATTTAGGTTGGTAATAGCTGGACACAATAGAGCAGTGTTGATGATCATGCAGCCATGCTTAGTGTCTTGACTCATTTAAACTATTACAGATTATATACCTTGACTCTGGTTTCACATACAAGAGTAAATTTGTATTAATTTGTGAGAACCTCTTTGCCTATGGTCTGAAAGAGCATGAAAAGCGACAAGCTGAAGTCTCAACCTTCTACGAGTGCCTTCAAGAAGCGATACAGGACAGTCAAAAGCAGGGCACAAAAATAATCCTAGATTTTGAAAATGACAACCAAGGGGTATTTGATTACAGCTTTTATTGGTTGAAATTATTTCTGTGTATCAGAGGCCAGAGTCTGATCTCAGGGATGTATGGAGTAACTCCACGGAGATCAGTTTAATGACTCCAGGTTTATACTAGGTTAAGGGAAATCAGAATATAGCCCCAGATTTTACTGTATATGTTTCTATGGGCTTGTCTACACTGGAGGGATTGACATTGTGTTAACTAACATAATATCGAGTATAGACAAGGGCTGGTGTGTTTAAAATCACATCAACTGGAAGTGGTTAAACCTGGCCTCTGGGGCTAAGCACAATCAGCTGGTGTGGTTTTAAACATGACAGTCCTTGTCTCTGTGTATTCAACATAATGATAACACCAAGTCTTTTCCTACTACAGACAAGTCTTCATGTTAATGGTTCTTCTTAAAGGCTTGGAAGGAGGGCTGTCAAAGATTTTTAACTGAAAATTTTTTCCACCAAAAAATGGTGTTTTTTTAAGAAAATGACAATGGTCACAAAAAAAGTTTCTTTTGAAAATTTTCATGAAACTAACTGAAATGAAAAATTTTGATTCCATTATAGAATCAGAAGGTCATCTAGTCTAACCCCCTGCTCAAAGCAGGACCAATCCCCAACTATTTTTTCCCCAGATCTCTAAATGGCCCCTCAAGGATTGAACTCACAACCCTGGGTTTAGCAGGCCAATGTGCAAACTACTGAGCTATAGATGTTTTTGTTTTATTTTTGCCTTTTGGTCCCTACCCAGGTACTGTGCCTCCACTGGAAAAGGAGAAAGAAAGGGAAAACCTGACAAGATGATCATTATTTATTCAAGAGACAAGATGGGTGACATATATTTTATTGGACCAATGTCAATTGATGAGAGAGACAAGCTTTCAAGCTACACAGAGCTCTTCTTCCCAACTGGGAACCTCGAAAGCTTGTCTCTCATCAACAGAAGTTGGTCCAACAAAAGATATTACCTCACCTTCCTTGTCTCCTTATCCTGGGACCAACATGGCTACAACGACACCGCAAAAAATGATTTATTCAGATCATTTCGGTTTCAATTCATTTTGTAAAAAAAAAAGAAGCCACAAACTGACTTTGAACAGAAAAAAATGTTCATTTGGTTTGAATATTTTGGCAGCAAATACCAGTTTTCAACCAGCTCTGCTTTCCAGAGAGCTGCAGCCCCATCACTGGGGAAGGCAAGGTCATAGCTTCTACCCATTTAAAATAGAGGGGCAGTTATTATTGTTTCTAAAGGTCCCTGGAAATATCAGCTTGGCTAAACTCTGGTCAAGGGCTTTGTCAACTGTATAGAACAAGGATTGGCGGCAGTGAGATCTGTGCTCAGCACCTCTGAAAACAGGCTGCTTTTATTTAGGTGCTTTGTAACACTGTGGCAGGATGCTGAGTCATTCTGCTACCAAGCACTTGAAGCCTGTATGCAGGCGCAGTGTATATTAACGCCGACTCATGAGCAAGTGGCCTTAACTCCAGCCAGGGTAGAAGTGGGGTTGAGGCCTCAGGCCTTGGCTACACTTACCCGCTAGTTCGGCGGCTGGCAATCGAACTTCTGGGTTCGACTTATCGCGTCTAGTCTGGACGCGATAAGTCGAACCCGGAAGTGCTCGCCGTCGACTGCGGTACTCCAGCTCGGCGAGAGGAGTACCGCGGAGTCGACGGGGGAGCCTGCCTGCCGAGTGTGGACCAAGGTAAGTTCGAACTAAGGTACTTTGATCTTCAGCTACGTTATTCACGTAGCTGAAGTTCCGTACCTTAGTTCGAATTAGGGGGTTAGTGTAGACCTGGCCTCAGAGGTGTTGAATGGAAATCCGGGGGAGGGAAGAACACTTGGGAATATGTTCGCAACCCCATTGTGCTAGGTACTGTACAAACAGAACAAAAAGTCCCAGCCCCAAAGTGTTTTTATTTGAGTTACCAATAAATCCACACTCAAAATGCGGGTAAGTTTGGATTTTCGGCAATATGTCTGTGTACTCCTCTGCCTGCTTACAAGCTTAGATACGGATTTAGGTGCTGAATGTAGGCACCTTGTGGCGTATGAAAAATTCTGACCTAAATGAGCTGGTCAAGGTGAGAGAGGGAGTCACAGTCAGTCAGAAATGCTGCTAAATGGATCTTGCAGGCTTAGTCATACCAGTTTAAAAATGGGTGGGAGGAGATTAGAAGGCGATAAAGTATAAACCGGTGCTAGGCTCCATTTGCCTAGCTATAATTCCATCGTGCAGGTCTCTATGAACGGCAAGACAGCTCAGCTTGCTCTGAAGCTGGTTAAGGAGCAAAGAATTATGCCAAAGCCCTAAAGCAGCAGGTGTTGCTAACAAGAGCCCGGTTTTAATTGCTTGGGGCCTCCTGACTTGATTAACTTATATAAAGAAACGCCCCCTTTAACATTACAGTGTCTGCATAATCTCGTTTGATTTACAGATAGCCCTCTGCAATGGTTCGTGCCTAATTTTAGCCCCTTCTATTGGCTCCAACTGTGAGGTGCATTAGGGTCCTTCAAAATATATTTTTAACGCTCAGATTTCAGTAGGAGAGATTTATTACAAAGACGCTTCTTGAAAATAACCTTTGCTTAGCATATACATTGCTCAGCAATATTAAGATTGTTGACCGCTGTGAGGCTGAGGTCAGTATTTAACTCTGAAGAGCAAGATTTATTGTCATTCACTGCAACAAGAACTCATTACTTGTGATGTTCTATTACATATCTTCTGAGTGCAAAATCCTGGGCCCATTGAAGTCAGGCAAAATTCTGCTTGACTTTCAAGAGATCAGGATTTAGACCTGCATTTCTTAATAAGGAGTAATTGGAAGTCTCTCCCCTGTGGCTATGAATTTCAGAAGGCTTATCGTTTTTCCTTTGACACGGACTTTCTACAGGTGAGAAGAAGTAGGAGGTCTAGGGAAAAAGCCATTTGCTGACAGGCAAGCAAATTAGAGTTTTCACGCAACTTGCTGCAGTGGAATCTTGTTGGTTAACATTGTATTTACTGACCTCAGAGTATGTAAACCAGACCCACTTAGCAAGCCATCACATTTAATTTCAGCCAATCGTGAGCCAGAGCTTTTCTCAGGTATGAAACAATCACAGTTCATTAAATTGCAATGGAATGGTGAGCAGAAATGATATTGTATGGGTCTCTCTCTCTGTTTAGCTGTTGGACATGATCCAAAACATGAGTAGTTTTGAGATTGCGGAGTCTAAACTCGTAAAGTACAATGAGGACATCAGCCAGCTGTCAGACACACTTATGACCCTGGAAATGCAGACGGTTGACCAGCTAGAGGTAAGGCAAGGGGATATATCCGCTAAGCCTCAGACAGAAAACACTGGAGCTGCTTCTCTGTTGCCTTATGCCTTGTGTAGTCCCACTTGTGCAGAATGAGCATAGAACTTGATCATTCTGGGTAGTGCCTGACACCGGCTTTATTCTCACTCTGCACAGGAGCGAGTACACGAAGTGCAAGGCAGTGGAGAATTGGACCCAGTGTATTTATATGTTGCATCAGCACTTACTATTCATGCGCTGCTACTGAGGATGAAGGCATCGGCGTTGGCTAAAGGGTCATCGTTTTGTGGAAGCTGCCCCCTAGTATAGGACCCATTTTCAAGGTTCTAGTGGTGTGATTCTTTCAAAGGGATCGTTGCTATGACTGAAAAATTACTCTCATGCCCCAACCCCAAGTTAGTCCACTTTCCTGAGCACCCCACTGGGAGCATGACTATGGTAGCTCGTAGCGGAGTTCAAACCGGATGCTTAGCAGATCTGGGGGGGTGAGTGGGTGTTCATTTCTTTCTTTCTTTCTTACCAATAGATTTTGCAGAAATATCAGAGGTGCTTTTCACATGCCCTATTTGAGGCACCGGAATGTTTTAAACATTTTATTAGGGATGTTAGGGAAAGTAGAAGCTCTAAGAGACTATCCCCTGTTTTTGAGAGAGGCAGCAAGAAGCAGCACCCACCTTCCAGGATTTAAACAAAATCTCTCATAATCCCAGCTGTTAGTTATGCTCCTGATGGCAAAGTCTTCAAGAAGCCTGCAGCCTCATAAACCGAATGAGAAACTTTGACACCTGTCTCTAATCAGAGACAAAATGTTCTCTAGTCATAATGTACATAGAAGGTTTGAAGTGATTTGATGGAGTGAACTTCCCAGAGTCTGTTATAAATGCATCGCTCCATCAACTCTTCCCAAAAGGATTGAATCTAATCTTCCCTGACACATGCATACCAGTGCAGAAAAGCACATGCCTTTCGGTGCTTCAGCACAATTAATTTATCTGAGGTACCTTCAGTCCCCAGCAGTGCTGATAAAACTGATGGATCAGATCAAAAGTATACTGCATTTTAGACTCCTCCCTGGTTCTGATCTGTGTTGTGTGTGTTTGAGTACTTGGTAACTTTTCCTTTTCTTTCCCATGTTAAGGAAATAATAAAGGATTTTGAAAGAAACATTGCCGACCAGGTGTCAACATTTATTGAGAACGTCCAGGGGATATATCCTTTTGGCAGTCTACTGGCCTGAACTCTGTGTCGTATAAATCTGACCCGCGGCAAATGTGTTGTTTCACTTCACAAGATTACTGCAAGGCCCAGAAGTCAGCACTCACTGTGTGGCAATGGATTGTTGCTTATTAATGTGTTGTAGGCTTTGATTGATTAATTCTTAGGAACATTTCCCTGTTCATGAAATACAGACTCTGCTCAAATACTTCTCTACCATATTCTCAGCAAGAGAACACAGTCAGGAACTGCTACACAACTCAGTGATGAGGATGTAATGAAATTACAGAGTTAGGTACCTAATTCTCAGTGAAAGTCAATGGGAATTAGATTCTTAGCTGCTCTTTGTGCCTTTGAAAGTCCACCTCTGTTTCTGAGCAAATTCTTGGTAAATCTGACCATGTGATATCTATGTATTGCTGACATTTTAAGAGGCGAAATACCTAAAACTCCTCCTGTACTGTCTCTTTGTGCCTTAGATTGTTGTGCAGCTGTGTTCTCTATAACAGTTGCCCTCTTCTGCCTCAGAGGTGGTTGCATTGCAGTGGCAGGTGAAATGATTTTTATACACACAAAACTCTTGGCCCTGTGCAAGTGCTTGTCACATTCAGAGTTTTGTACACGCAAACAAAGGCCTCGTTGAACTTCCTGTGCCAACGGCCCCCAGTGTCTGTTCTGGATAACGTAACACAATGAGGGTAGTGGGGATATTGCTTTTGAACACTCCAGGATCTTCTCCACCAGCCAGGTCAATTACTGGTCACCTGCTTCACAGGAGGTGGACGAATCCCCTTTTAGGTGCTTGCTTATGTAGAACGTCATTCTCTGTCGATGTTCAGCAGCAGGTCCAGCCTGTGAGAGGCCAGTCAAATGCCACTGTTCTTTGTTTCTTAACCTTCTTCCATACGATGGCTCAATGCCGGGATCTAGAAAATCATCACCACGAGAAACTGCTGGAGATCGCAATCAACACTCTGGAGAAGATAGTCAAGAGCGAGTTTGATGAGGAGATGCCAGATGATGTTCGACTGGTGAGGCCCCCCACTTGTGTATGGAGCTTGGGCTCTTCTAGGAAGCAGGGATCCTGAGTGTGGAGGAGGAAGGGAGCGCAGCATGTTCCCAATCAGGATTGGGTTTCAGAGACCCAATATCGTTTTGAATTATTCTGCCAAAGCTAGAAATAGTTTCCTTTCAAACCCCCCGCCCCCAGATAAGGCTACAAGGAAGTCGTGGTTTGTCGGTTCAAACATTGTGGCTGAAGTTTGTTGAAGTTGCGGTTTTGGCATGGTCAGACATCAGCATGGCAGATACTCCCTAGGGGTCTCACAAGCCTCGTCTCAGGCTTCCCCTCCACCTGTTTCCTGATGAGAAATGAAGACCCCACTCTGGGTATCCCCCCCCAAGTAGCACTACCCTTGCTTCAGCAACTTCTTCCAAGGCATGCAGCCTCCCCTCCAAAGCATGGCAGTGGCACGGAAGAGACACCATGTGACACCCCCCCCCCCATGACTTTCGAAGGCAAGCAGGATGGAGGGGCAGCCAGGCCAAATCTGAGTGAGTGGCATTGTGAGCTGGTGCACAGGGCCTAGCGCCGCTCAAAGCTGCAGCAATTCTAAAAAGTCGCCATGTTTGTTAAAAAGTTACGTTCTGTTTGACGATAAAATCGCAGCCCAGAATTTTCTGACACCTGTACCCGAAAAGCACCGGGGCTGGACAAATCGCACCGCTGGGCCTGCTGGGCAGCTCTGCTGGAATGGGGAAGGGAAGAGGGGGTTGGCACTGCAGGTTTCCACCAGGGATGAAGACCTATTTGTGTTGTGGCCAGAGCTCTGCTGCTGGAAGCTGCCTGGGAGAGGTGTCTGTTCTGACTGGCCCAGTCCTGCCCCTTCCTAGGCCATGGCTCTCTCAGGCTGATCTCTACGCCCTCCAACACAGCAGGAGTTTGGGGCAGCGTGCACTACTGGTAGATTTCCCAGCCCTATGAGCTCAATGTAACGTGGCTGTCACTCCTTTAAAATCAGTAGAGTTGCACCTGCTTAATTAGGGTTTTATTTGGCCCTACAGTTTCATATCTCCCTAGAGATCAATTAGTCCTTTTGAAACCGATACATTGAATTCCACATAGGTCTTTCAGCTGAGACCTCGCAAACCAAGGTCCTGTCTGCTCTGCAGGAATAGTCGAGATCCCATGGCGCACTTGTAAGAGTGCAGTGCTAGTCCTGGTGTCCTTCCCAAAATCTCCCCCCTCCTTGCTATTGCCCTTTGCCCCAGGTGGCCGCATTTCAGTGGCAGTGGATGGAGGTAGTGCGTAATGCAGGTTGCAGTCTATCAGAACAAAAGCTGCTGTATACATTGAAAATTACATTAGTCAACTCTATTTACCAAGCTTTATAAGTAAAGGGAAAAAATTATGGGCAAAGATTTCATAGAGGTTTGCAGATGCAAGATCTATTTTTCGTATGAACGGACAGGATGGGAGTTTGGTTAGAGATCAGTTTCCTGGATTCTGGCCCCTCAGAAAGCCTACCTGGGAAGGCTCTCCATTTAATGTTGGTAGGAGCCCAGTGTCTAGCCTGAGGCCTTTTGCTGCTCTTAAACAAATGACAGTTTCTTACAGGCGAGGGGGTTTGGTGGGGTGGGGATCGAAGTAGTAGGGACTACATTCCCAATGTGGGTACTACACCTGACCTGTCTGAGAGTTTTAACATGTGTCAGTCTGGGTTTCCCCATCTTTATCCCCAGAAAACAAATCCACATTTTTAGCACTGAGCAGATGTACTGCTCCTCCAACATTTCTATTACAGCTGAAAAATAAACAGATCCAGGCTTCCACCACTTTTATTAAGCTCCGTTCCAATCGCTGCTCATGTCTCCAGGTGCTTAAGGAGTGAATGGGGTTCGCGCATGGTTTCATAGGAGACGTCTAGTCCCAATTTTACTATCACTCTTTAGGGATTGGCTCAGTGCAGAAGCTTCTGCAAGGGAAATTCACACATCCAAAACGGCATGTCAGTGTCCCTTTGAGCCAGTGCCCTGCCCTTCCAGTGCCACAGCTCCTCTCAGCCACTGCCCTGCTTGCCCAGGGCCCCTCTGAGCCAACACCCTGCCAGCTCCGAGCCTAGCATGGCAGATTCTCTGAGCTGGTGCCCTGCCTACCAGGTGTGACAGGTAATTATTTCTTACCTCTTGTAAGGAGGTAAAGTCAGAAGGAAATAAGTGACTTTTGTGCCCTGTTCCAGGGCAGGGGCAGCTCCCAGCTTTATGGACTGTGAGTGCAGCCTGCACCATTGCCCCATACCAAGTTTTCCTCACTCCTGTCCATCTCCACTGAGAAGTGATCTTCAGGTGTTTAACAGGCAGGCTTGGCTGCAGGAAGCCATCCTCTATTTAAAATCTCAGGGGGAAGCTGCTGCCTCTGTTCAAAGTTGTGGTGCCAGAACAAAGATACACAGTAAATGCCACCAGTTAAAGCAACCTCTTCTGAGTGCAGTTTTCCATTTACTATACCTGCTGGGAGAGGCAGATTGGAACATATGCAGCCTTCCCCGGGACTGACAGCTGCCAAGATGGGCTTGCCAGATGCTGGAAGGCAGCACTGTCTGGAGGAACGAGCATAGGGTTAGGAGTTTACTCCCAGCTCTCGCTTGCTATGCAGCCTTTGGCAACTTACTTCAGCACTGCCTCAGTTTCCCCATCTGTAAAATAGTCCTTGCACAAGGCTATAGGGAGGCTAAGTTTGTACAGGGCTTTGAACAGCATGAGATGTACCAGAGAGAGCTTTTATTTTCTTCTCTGATGGTGCTACTAAGTGTCGCACTGCGACACATCTAGTTTTGAGACCTGCTGCATTTATATGTAAAATCCACATCTCCCATCGCTCGGTCAATTTCACTCCCTAGCTTTTTGTGGACAAAGACACCATCGTCAACGCAGTGAATGCCTCCCACGATATCCACCTGCTGAAGATCGATAACAGAGAGGATGACATCGTCACCAAAGCCAATAGCTGGTCATCTTCGGTGATCGAGGAGGTAAGGAAACCCCTGCGGCTCGGGGAGCAAAACCCTGCTTAGGGAAAAGACAAGCAGCAAGGCCATGAAAGCACACTGGCCTGCAGCTGCTTCCTAGCGCAGCGGGCAGAGAGGCACCAGGGTCCAGCCACTGTAGCTGGGCCACTGCCAGGAAGTCAGAGGGGCTGGGGGGAGGTATCTCCTAACTTTCTGCTGGGCCCTTTGGCAACAGCAGGTGACTGAAGGTTTGAAATAAGCCCTAGGACTCACTGTCCGATCACACTCTCCTCAGGTTCACAAGAATGAGCTCAACAGAAACCGCAACCGTGTGAGAGAGATTAATCAATACATCGACCATCTGCAGGAGGAGCTGGACAACATGGAAAGCCTGGAGCAGATGGAGTAGGCCAACAGTGGCTCCCCTGTTAGGACACAGGCCTTGGTGATCTAACAGGTGCGCCTCGCCCTTTCTGACAGCCCCCTTGTAAATACTCACTGGTGGGGATGTTTCATCCTGGGGTGTCACCCCCCCCCCCCAAAAAAAAAAATCATATGGAAATAAAAATACCATTTGAGTTTGGAAAAGCTCTTAAAGAGGAGCTGAGGAGTTCACTTTGAAGCCCTGAGACTTATGGTGCAAATCAAAGCCGGCTCACAAACAGCAGATCGAGCTGCGATTCTCCACCAGGCCAGGCCTGGAAGCTTTGTCACCTGCGGGCAGTGGTAGGAGTCTGGGACTCGGGCAGCAGCTGGCATGTGGCGGTGATGGGGAAGAGAACACTCTCCATCGGACTAACCGCCGCCTCCCTAACGATCATGGGTTTCTGGCCCAGCAAGCCGGAGGTTTGAGGCTCTGCACACCGGTAGCCTCCTCTTTCCTCTGCCCCACACTAAGGCAGCTTCCTGCAGTGTGCTCAGAGTGGCCTCTGACCAGCAGGGAGACCAGTGGCTCTGCAGAAGCCCACCTGCGGCTGCTCAGTGCCGAGTCATTAATTTCCCTCCTTGCTCAGCAGCAGCTGCTCCATTTGCTTGGCAGGGAGCTCGGACTCCTTGCTGGAGGCAGGGCACTGAAGAGGGGGAAGAAGGGAAACCCATGCTTGTGGAACAGATGTGGCAGTGCACTGTTTGGGAAAGAGACAAATACCCCGAGACTTCCACTCCTCCTTTCCTGGCACTAGCCCTGCCCGTGGGCTGATTGCAGTTGCTCTGGTTTAGCTGACAAAACACTGTCCTCCCTTGGGCTGGTGTGAGAGCAGGCTCTCCTCTGGTCATTGCTAACCCCACGCCTGGGCACTGAGAAACAGCCCTGACTGGCTGCACACGGGCTCCGGCTTTTCGGCAGAGCTGAGCACTCGTGGCTCCAACTGAAATCAATGGGATCTGCGAGTGCTCAGCCCCTCTGGAAGGTCAAGCTCTACACGTGTAGTTGGGCACCCAGAAATGAAGGGGCCCCCAGTCTGTGGTCACTTATGAAAGTGCTGGCGCTACTGATTTCCCCCAAGTGTTAACTGGAAACGAAGCGGATTCTAAATGAGGATTCCAGGGGTGATCGTGCTCATAGGAGGTTGCATAACAACTGCCCAGCTGACATTTTCTTTTCCTTTAAGAGTCTGAAGTCTTCAGAGACAGGCCTAAATGAAAGCCCAGGGGCCAAACACCCCTGAACTTGGGGGAGAGAGGCAGGTGAGATCAGAACTTTGCAGCACAGGCTTGGTTGGTGAGGCATAGGCATTGATCCCACAACTCATACGTGCCTGCTCAATACATATTATGCATTAGGAGTCCCACTGAAGTCAGTGGGTTTGCTCCGAGTTCAGCGTTGAGCATGTGCATAAGCCATTGCAGGATCAGGGCCTCAGACAGTTGGGGAGTTAGAATTAGTCCAAAGACAAGGGGGAGCTCCTGTCCAGTCCTCGGCGGGCGAGCCGGTGCTTGCGACAGAGCACTGAGCATGGAGATCCTCAGACGAAGCCTGCGGGCGAGGAAGCAGACAGCTGTCAATCAGTGATGGCTCTGCTGCTGTCTTGGGCAGAGAGGCAGCGCACATCCCACAGTGCGGTGGGGAAGTACAAAATAACTGACCACACGCACTGGCTTCCGGTATCTAGCAGGAGACGCCTTTAATCAAACTGGGATTGAGCCCAGCTTTGCACAGGGGCAGAAGCACATTACTGGGTGAGGAACAGGTACAGCTGGGTCTTGTCTCCAAGGATATGACTTTGGATTTTAGCAACAAACGTGGGCCATGGGCAGGCAGATGCCAAGACGGGACCTATGCTGGAGTGTGTGCCTAGCCTTACCGAAGCCCTTTTGCCAGGCTGCTGGCCCCACGGCTGGGAGCCTTGGAGGGTAGAATGTAGACTAGCTACCCCTCTGAGTGATCATAAACACTGGCTGAGCTGCAGCCTGTGGCAACGGCCAGGGACAGGGCATTTAATTGGGGCTGAAGGGAGCTCAGACTGTACTTCCTTTGTAACAAAAGTCAGGGCTGCTGAGAGTCACTGGCATCCTCCAGCACCAGCCAAGCTAGGGAAGAAATGCCTCCGCTAGGAATCATCATAAAGTCATGGCCCTCTCAGTGCTAAGTCACCATGCTGGCAGGCGCTGATTGCCGGCCAGTGGCTCGAATCCACCCGGCTGCATTTGTAATCTGTACTGGGCATTCTCCGGCTCTGCCTGTCGCGTCGCTCCCCAGAGCCTCAGTCCTGCAGCAGCTTGTGTTTTACAGTCGAGCTCTCTGAACAAAGGTGAGCAAAGAGGGTCCCGGCGGCCGTGCGGGCACGCAGCTCGTACAGGTCATAGTCGTGGGCCCACTCCACGTTGCCCCACCGCTGGATCTGAGAGAAGAGAGAACAAGCAGCTCACTCAAAAGTTCGTTAGAAAGGGGTTTGGACTTCAGCACTTCTTGGCCTCCATTTTCCTGTCTGTAAAACAGAGATAATACCTCCCAGGAGTGGCACTAAAGCCTCACTAACCAGTGCCTGCCCAGCGCTCGGAGACCTCAAGTGAAAGGGGCTATAGAAGGCAACGTATTAGGGCCTGATCCAAAGCTCATTCAAATCAGACTTCCATTAACTTCACTGGACTTTGGGTCAAGGATGGTTTTGTGCAAGGACAGAGCTTTTTCTGTTCACAATAATCACATTAGCGTTAACTTAGTCCTTGGCAAAGTGCTTAGGCCTGGCCAATACACAGAATAAAGACCATCCTTGGGCTTTGCACTGTGGGTTGGAGGAGGGCCGAAAAGCAGCAGTCCAATTTCTGCGAAAGAAATCCAAAGCCCTCAGCAGGTTGGACTCAGAGCGCCTTTGGCTGTTCATCACGTGACTTGGCTGAACACTCAAACCATATTGACCAGAGGCAGCCTGGTGGAGTGAACGTCTCCTGTAATAGCAGGTTTCAGGGTAGCAGCCGTGTTAGTCTGTCTCCTCAAAAAGAACAGGAGTACTTGTGGCACAAGTGGGTTGTAGCCCACGAAAGCTTATGCTCTAATAAATTTGTTAGTCTCTAAGGTGCCACAAGTACTCCTGTTCTTCCTGTAATAGCAGGCAGTTCTGTGGCCAGTCGTTTGTGCTGGGAGATCACTTGTCATGCTAAGATTATCGCTATTTGAATGATAGGGTTGCTCTGGAACATAATTTACCTGGTATTCTTCCTCCAGGCGAGACAGCAGCACGGCTTTTTCTACCGGAATGTGTCTGTCAATCACTCCCATGGACAGAATCAGAGATTTCAACTGGGCAATCACATATTCTATACCTGGGAGGGGGGAAAATATCAAACATGAACCACAGTTAGTTATACAAAATCACATCGGCATCTTCACACCTTCTGAAGGTGCAGCCCAGGCATAACATGTTCAGCAGGATCAGACGGGTAGATGATCCCCCACACCTTGGATCAATGCACTCTACAGAGTCAAGTCCACAGTTAATAAACACATGAAATTTCTGTTGCTAATCAGGATCCATTGTTACTTTGATGCAAATGGCTGCATCTCTGACTGCAAACCGCTTTCTCTCATTCTGAAACACACCCTTATAACGTAATAACGCCACACCACTGGATACAAATGTGGAAGGATTCCCTTCTGCAGGATGGCAGAGCTCACCTCTTACCGCTAAAGAGCTGGGGATGAGATCAGAGAACACACACAACCGTCTAGGAGAGGGAGAGAGAGAAAAAGGGGCCTGATCTGCAGAGATGATGAGCATTTGTGACAGCTGGAGGTGCTGAGCACCACTGACAATCAGGCCCATGTACAGGGCAAAGCGGGGAGACAAAGCAGCATGAATCATGCTCAATCGAAGCTAAGTGATCAGCTAGAGTCAAGGCCAGATTTGGGATCAATAGTCAACTGACTGCCCAGGAATATAACAGCTGGGGCCTGGGGCCTTGCTTTCCCCAGCTGAAGACAGACGTGCCAAAATACCAACTAAAAGAAGCACCCCTGACCTTACCCCAAACAGAAGCTGTAAACAAAAGGTGATCAGAAATGTTTGCAGGAAGGATTGGAGGCCCTGAAATCAGAACAGGGAGCACACTTTTCTACTAGGAATTCGGTGTCTCTCATTGTCTTCTGACGAGGTAGCCAGGGATTCCGGTGGGTTTCTAGTCTACTTTGTTTAAAACATCTTTATTTTGAAAGGAGAATGACACAAGGAATAAAGAGGGGATGTGTCGGGGTAAAAATCCATTTTAAAATATTTACCATTGACCTGAAAGAATTTTTAAAGTCTTGGGCACTTTTCACCATTTTTGCTGTTTATTCGCATCTTGCGCTTCAAGGAGGATGAGCAATGAGAACTGATTAGTTAGTTTCACCTTCGTTTCCAGTCACATTCACTTTCTGGATCTCGTTCAGTTGCACAAGAGTAGAACAGCTGGGCTGCCAATAACCACAGCTCTTACATTTTAAATCTAAACTCAAGGGGTTTTCATTTACTGGGGGTGGGAAGTCACGAAACCATAAAATCGTTTCTGTGCACTTGGGGTTTCAAACCTCTTTTCTTGGTAACAGAGCCTACATTTTGGACCGAAATCACCTGAAAATGTCATGTTGAGGAAAAAAATAGATGTCAGTAGTTCTGAGAGAATCAGGGCCTAATACAACAAGACCCTGTACAGTGAAGAGAGACCCCCTGCCATACAGAGCTAGAGCTAAAAGTCTAGCTTGGATTTATTTCTTTTAAACTACAATCCCCCTTTGTTTTCCCCCACTGATTTCAAGTCTCCCTTCCTTCCCCAAAACGTTTTTGTTGTGCTGGTTACTGCTCTGAGAGGAAAAGGCATATATGCGAACGGTGCTTCGTGTACCCTGGAGGGACGGACACACCAGATAAGTCGTCCTCAGTACCTTGCAGTGCCCACGTGTTGTAAGATGCCAAATGGCTGGTGAAAGTGTCTTTGGTCCTGGCTGGGATGTTGGGTCCCAGGATGCTAGTAGAGGAGCCGATCTCCACGTTGTACCTGGAATGAGTTAGATGGTACCAGACAAACGATTGGTCATGGAGGCACGTGAGCCTCAGTATCATTATGAAGCAAGCCTCTGGCTAAATTTAGCCCTGGCGTAAGCAGATACGGCCCTTACGGATGTCAGCTGGGGTTATACCTGCTTTTTCCCCTCGGGGTCTATGTGGGGACATTTCCTACCCACACTGCACCGCTCTAATTCATTCACAGAGCCAGTCAGTGCAATGTTGCATGTGCAGCAACATCTGGTCTTGCTTATGGAATTTACAAGCCTAATTCCCTTTCTCCTCAATGGGCTGAGAAACACCGTGAAGGGGTCACCAAGACATCACGCTGGAGACTGGCCAACAGCAGCTCCTCGCTGCTGGAGACTTGACACCCCTTAGGTACAGTCTCTGCCCTCCAAAGCCTCCTCAGTACCCCACAGTGCCTCTTTCCATGGCCCAACGGGCTGGCCCCAGGCTACCTCGTGAACTAAACTGTCACCAGCATGATTGGTTTTCGGATAGTGCAGTGATGAGCACCCTTGGAATACCACAGAGAGGGCAGCTAGCAACAAGAAGGGAAAAGTCTTTGACTTCTTACCTTTTCTCAGCCCACTCGATCATGGGATCCCATTCATTCTTCTGCAGTTCTACTAGGCCGGCTGGCTCCTCCACCTTGTAGCTAGACCATTGCAACAAGAAAACAGCCTTCACTGACAAATCACTGGCCTTCTTCACGCAGTACGTGGAGCAAACCCACCGGGCAGCTAAGCCTGTTTCGGGGGCGGCAAGGGGAGCCCAGTATTTGAAGAGCAGGTACCGACCATAACCTGCAAGTGAGCAGATGCTGCCGGCTAAGGAAAGGAAGAGCTTCCATTGATGACCCTCCCCCAGATCCAGAGCCCTCTGCTGGACAGACAACCAGCCAGCTCTTGATCCCTGTATGGAGGGATGCTGCTCCAACAGCCCTGCCCAAATTTAGGGCCTGATGCTGTGATATCAATTCCAGGTCTGTGCCTGTGCCCTCCTGACATAACTGTGGGGGCTGTTCACAGCCCACTGGAGTGCCAGCCTACAGCTCTGCTTCACACCACGAGAGACCTCTGCAGCCACAGGCCGCAAAGCACTTTGACTAAAGATGAGTCAGTTTTACAGATGGGGAAACCGAGGCACAGGGAAGGCCACTGACTTGTCTGCTACCAAATGGGCCAGCAGTCAACCTCAGTGCACACTGGATCAGGCCCTAAATCAGCAGCGGGATTAAGTGCTGTCCAGTGGTCAGAGTAGGGGCACTGACCCCTGAAGCACAAACTTGTTAGCGATCTGTTTTAAAAAAACACTTCCACAAAATCTGGCAAGGGGGGAGGGTCTCAGAGCCCACGGTCCAGCCCGAATGTCTACACGACAGCAAGAGCCCAAGTCAATTGACCTGGGCTCAGAGACTCGGCGCCACAAGTTTTTCTTTGCAGTTTTCAAAGACAGTTCCGATCCCTTGGTCGGAGCTCCTGGAGTTCAACAGGGCAGGCCGATGGGTTCAGTGAAAAAATAAAATACAATAGAAAGGAATTCTAGAGCAAACCAGGTGTTAAGGCCGAGCACGGAAACTGCCATGCTCCTTATAGCTAAATCCAAGACTCTTGCACTGCCAAATTCTTACAGACAGCAACATCTTGTGGGGAGCAATTCAGGCCTAGGGCAAAGTCTCAATGGAGCTGAACCCCATCACGCCAGGGCTGAACTGGCCCCCCCTTGCAGGTGGTGAAATCTCCCTGGGGTTTGTGAGCTTGGGGGAGAAGGGGTGGCAGTATGTTGACACTATGAGTGAGTTCTGCTCCTCTACCCCTAAGGAGTGGCTCTGTGCTGGTCCCCTTTCAGAAGGGGCCTGTCCTCTGATCCACACTGGCTACTAGGCTCAAGGGGATGTACTACACACTGGGGTCATTGCCAGGGCTGTACCACTACAGAAAGAGAAGGGCAGATGCATTGTTCAAGCCAGGGCGTCTGTCCCAAAGGCTGTACTTGTGCCAACCAGTCACCCAGCTTAATGTGTTTCCAAACCTCTAGTCACCCTTCCGGTCTGCCCAGCTGGAAAATGTAATAACCCATAATAATGCAATGAGACTGGCCTGGCTTCTAAGCCAGAGGTTTCCCTAGTGAATTGCAAGTCCATTCAGTTTCCTACCAGACAGTATCTGTCTCCAGGAACTTCACAGCTGCTCTGATTAGCTGATCTTTGTTTCGCTGAGATGGGTTGTCCAAAACTGTGTTGCACAATGTGGTCTGCAAAACAAAAGGCAATTACACCAGGCAGAGTCCTGGGGAGGCGGCAGCTCTGATTTTACAAGGTCCCAGACAACAGCTGAAGAATCCTTATTGTGCTAGCGACAGATTAAGGGATAGTGATGCAAAACCTAGCCCGGGAGGTGAATGAGTCCAAGCCCACTGGAGGCGATGGGAATCTTCCCAGCTTTGGATCAGGCCCACAAACACAGTGCTCCTGTGAGCAGTGACAGGACGGGAGCATGCTGGAGGCCTTGAGGTAAAAGAATCTGGATGAGAAGCATTTCCAGCTGCGAGTCAGGTCCCATCCACATGGGAGTTTGGCCCATGTTAGGGGGCAGTTTTTCATCCTGGGGCTAGACCCAATAGCTACTAACGGGTGAGGCATGCTTTGCCCCAGCACTGTGGGTCAGGCAAAAGCCAAGAAAGTATAAAAAAAATTACTAGACTCAGCTCCTTTATACATCAATCTAGTTTATGTATTTAGCTCAGAGATGGGGCCCGCACAGACTACAACTCCCAGCAGGCTATGCTCCACCTTTATCCAAGATGAGGCTGTCCATAGCAATGGCCCCAGCAAAACCACTTGTTAGATTCCTTCCCACCTTGGGGCTCCCCTTCCACCAAAGCCCACGGCGCTCACCAGATGCATGGTGTAGGACTTGATGGTGTCCTGCTGGGAATCCCATTCCGTAGCAACAGCAATAGCCAGGGCCTCGCTGGGGACAGTGAAGAGTTTGGCCTGGGGCGTTTTCAGCTTCCTGTGGTCCAGGTTTATTTCAAAGCCACCTGGGGGATCAGGTTAGAAACCCAGCGGGATTCCAGGGTAAAGCACACGAGGGATCCACGTGCAACCCCCAGGCAGGGGGCAGATTCAGAGATTAAGCTGAAGGGGGCAAACTCATCCCCGGGCAAGGCCAGTGATACACCTGGGCCAGGAGTCTCCCCACTGAAGGGCTTGGGGGCCCCGCTCTACCAGAAAAGAATTTCCATTCTTGGAAGCCATTTCCCTTCCCATGGTTTTGCCAGCCAATGGGGAAAGGGCAAACCAGGTTTGTGACAAAGCTGGCTCTCAAGATCTGGTTTCCAGGCCTGGCCAGCATCCGCCGGTAGGCAGGGCCTGCGTTCCATAACCACCCTTCCCTGTGCCCGGTTTTCACACAAAGGGCCATGTGTGGACACCCCGCCAGACTCCTGGCGGAAGCACTCACCTTCGCCTTGGGAGATGCTAACGTTCTGGTAAAACCTCTTCCTTTCTGGGGGGGAAATGACATCCACTCAGAAAGCAGCGAGAATGACAGTCAAGCCCCTCTCCTCATCCCCGCCCACTGCGGATCTGACATGCCGGCTCTCCTCGGCAGTGCTGAGCATGGCACAGCTGGCCTCCCTCCCTTGCTGGTTCAGAGTCCCTCTACACAAGCCCATGTGCCCGAGTCCCTCTGGACCTGCCTCAGAGCTTTGGTGCGAGGCCTGTCCTGGGAGAGGCCTCACCATGAACCAGGGGCCCCTCTTTAAGCAGAGCAGCTGCTTCCCTCTAGCACGCCAGGCCCAGCTGTAGTCTCATGCCTGTTGTGTGGCACCCATACGCAAAGCAATGGGCATGACATCGACGGGTGTGTTATGGCTTATTTGGCTTAGTAACGCGTCCGGCTCAGCCCTGCTGTGAGCCCCTTGAAGCCAAAGAGTCACCCCAGGGATGCATCTGGGGCATCCATTCTAGTTTTAACCCCTCCCCCCACCCACTTTCTAAGCCCCAACTGTGCCCAGGTAGAAGGAAGACACCCAACTTATAGCACCATTCTTCGACTCCCTCCCTCCTAAAAGCAATCCGTGTCCTGTGTATTTCAACAGAGGAATACGGTGTTGGCCTATTACGCACTCCAGATCTTTTTCTACATACAGCTCTCAAATGCGGTTTACTCTGGAGGCACTAGGACCAGGTGCTGCTTCTCCTCCCTCACACCAGGTGGCCTTGGGGGGACACCTGTAGGGAGGAGGAGCCAGAGACTCCAGCTGATCAGGGCAGGAAAAGCCGAAGCAGGACACTCAGAGAATTCGCAGCAATTTTGACTGGACTGTCTGTGCCAGTGCTGATCAGCTGTTTGCTCCAACCTGCTCTCCCAGTCTCTTCACCTGTTTCTCTCCACACTGGCCCCTCTTCTCCCCTGCCCTGCCCTTTTCTCTCCAGTTAGCTGATCCATTCCTAACTAAACCCACCACAAAAAAACAAAACAATAACAAACAAAACGTGGCACTAACATGTCATTTGCTGTCACCCCAGTGTCCACTCTGCTTGACTCTTCTACCTGCCCCACTCACATCTGTCTGGTCTAATTAGGCTGTCAACTCTTTGGGGCAGGGACCATCTGCTACTCTGTGTATGTCCAGCACCTTGCACAGTGGGGGCCCACCCTTGATTGGCCCATAGGTACTATTGTAATAAACATGACAGATGATAATATTAAAGAGATGTGAGACCCCAGGGCACAGAGCAGGCCTGGAATACATGCTGGTGCAATCCCTACCACCGAAGCCCCTCTTTGCGACTGAATATTAAACTAGCTCTGGGTCAGTCGACCAGCTCTCTGGACACTGTCTTGGAAACAAAAGTTATGTGACCTGTCAGGACCTTTGCTCAGCTGGTCAAAGCTGTTCCACCTGCTGGAGTGATGCAGCAACTCCAATCAGCAGGAGCAACAACTCCCATGTAGCTTAGGTGGGTCACCAATATCCAGCCAGCTTTTAAAACGGCTCCCTCGGGTGTGATTTCAGACGGAAGCCAATGATGTGCCTGAGTCTAGAATAGCCCCTAAATTACAGCAACAAGCTAGCCTGTCATCCTGCCCTGAATGCCCTCTGGCTGGATCCAGGAGCATTGCCCACAACGCACGAAGCCATGTCCTGAGTGTGTTCACGTAGATGCCAGGTATACTGCAGCATGCAATTTAATATACTGGGGGAGCACTGATCTCTTTGTTCTTCTCCAGGCCTTTAAACGGAGGATCTCCCTCCCAGCTGCACCTGTTATGTCCAGGAGCCCACCTGGTGCAATAGCAAATCTACCACTAGGGGTTGCAGGCCCCAGTTTTAGAAACAGTTTCCATTTGGCACCCGCACTGTTGCCAGGCACAACCATTAGACTTCTAAATGGCATGAACGGCACCTGCTAATTCCCTGACTGCGCCCACACGTAACACAGCTAGATCCCGGCGCTGACAGCCGTCACACCCACAGTATTCCCCGCTCCAAACAAAAACCACACGCGACATTAATGAATGAATTCAAGGGAATCCTAGGGCCTTTGTTACGCAGGCCAGACTAGATGATCACAGTGGTTCCATCTGGCTTTATAATGTAGTAATATATGAACATAGGAAGACAGGCTCTTTGAGGCCATGCAGAGCACAGCAGATAAACAAGTTCCAAACTGGGAGCTACGGGTCTGTAGTGTGAATCCAGATCCGAGTCTGTGTTAACACAGGACTGGACCACTTACAGAGACAGACAGACAGACACTTGGCTCCATTTCCCACACAAAGCAGGGAGAATGGGCTACCTCTCCAAACCCATGTCCTTACTGGGTCTGGACTATGGCTCCCTTCCTACATCTGACTGCACACGCAGGCCCCTGGGTTTCCAGAGTCCCAGTGAAGGCAAAGGGCGTCTGCCCAGACCAAGCCAGTTGCAGGATCAAGGGACTTAAAGAATGCCATGTTGTTAGGACTATTCAAACATGCGCCCAAGGCCTTCATCCTGCAACAAGACACACCCCCTAGTCCTGTTTTAATGGGGCTCCAGGACATGCATTTCATTGCCAGTTCAGGGTCTTGGCTTGTGAGAAACAAAGGGTCAAATTTCACCATCCTCGTAGAAACCACTGAAATCACAGGGGAAAGATGTTTAAAGCGCCACTTCTACAACTAAGGAAAGATGGACTAGTGGTGCAGGTGTTAGCCTGTGACTTAGGAGACCTGGATTTGATTCGCTGCCCTGCCACAGACTTTGTGTGTGACCTCGTTTTCTCTTTCCCTCCGTTCCCCGTCTACAAAGTGAGGAATCACAGCACTGCCTAACCTTACAGGGGGATTGTGAGAAGGAATAAATTAAACAATGTGAGGTACTCGGCTACCGTGGTGACTGAGGTAATAGCAGTACCTAAAATAGAACTGATAGCACGTGCTCACTGCTGCATCTGTGAGGCCGAACGCAGGCACAGCAGCAGGCATGAGGCATTAGACTTCAAGCTGGGGCAGGGATGTGGTTTTCTTTTGCCTCTGCAGTGCCCTGCACATATGTGAATAATAAATGTTCCTTGTCAGGCTTGAAATACCCGGGTCTCCGCAACTACTGCTACAAAGGTTCAGTTGGGGCCCACAAGCCAGAGTCCTCCTCTGTAAATAGGGGATCATGCCCCTCTCATAAACTGTGTTTGCAGCCAGCTTTTAGGACTGGCTAAATCCACCACGGACGAACGTCCCTGCAATGTGGACGTGAGCATGTTGAAATTTGCCGCGTGTGCAGCAGGATCGCTGTCCAGCTTTGTCCTCACCTGTCGGCGGGGTGTATGTCCGTGCCGTGCCCGGCAGTGAAAGCCTGGGGCCCCCAAAGGGAGGAGTCGGGCAGAGCCGTGGGGTCTGGGGCGGCCAGGCGTAGAACAGCCGCTGACAACGGCGCCACATTCTCGGGAGGCAGCGACCAACAGCTCGATGGGGACAATCTGGCCCTGTTAAAGACCTGGGCTCCTAGTGACTCGGGGCCGCCCACCAGGATCAACGCCTCCCCCCGCCCCAAGAACCCCAGGCTGGGAGCAATGCCGCCACAAAAAGCTCCCAACCGGGATCAACGGCCCCCCTCAGAGGAACCCCCCGATCAACGCCCCCCCCCCCAAGAGCCTCCGCCAGGATTGATGGGCTCCCCAAGGCCCCCGCCGGGATCACCGGGCCCCAAAGACAGACCCCCACGGGATCCCCTGTACGACCCTATAGAGTGTATAAGGGCTCTAGGCCCTTCTCCCGCTCCCTGTAGGGGCCGCACGGACGCGGCTTGCGGAACAGCTGCCTTCCCCTCACACCCGCTGCTCAGCTAACCTCTCTGCCTCTGGGCGCCGCCATCTTGCTCACCGACGTCCAATCAGCATCATAATCGCTAGTTTGTCCCTCCGAGTGCACCGTCACTGGGACCTACAGGAAACTACGAGTCCCAGGGGGCATTGCAGCCGCCCACGTGGCTTCAATAGACCAATGGGAATGGCACCCCGCCCCCCGCAGCGCCCTCTGGGCCAATCAGCATGTGCGGAGGCGCCGCCGGGAGGCCCTGAGCCAGGCGGCGGGGGTACCGGCGAGTTCCCGGGTCGGTAAGGCGGCCGGGCCGGCTCCCCGCAGCCCGTGTCGCGCTGGCGCCCGGGGACCCCCCCGAGATGCCGGTGCGGAGCGAGTGCTGCTGCCCGGGGGGAGCCCGAGGCCGCGGGGCCGCCGCCAGCCTGGTGCCGCCGCCCCCCATCAACACGGCGCAGCCCGGGGTCGCCACCTCCCTGCTCTACAGCGGCGCCAAGTTCCGCGGCCAGCAGCGCAGCAAGGGCAACGCCTACGAGGTGGAGGTGGTGATGCAGGTGAGCCCCGCGGGGATCCCCCGCCCCGCCTCTCGGGACCCCCCCCGGACCGCCCCGGGACGCCTAGAGTGCCCCCTCCCCGGGGACCCCCCCAGTGCACCCCCTCCCCGGGCCCCCCTAGAGCGCCCCCTCCCCGGGACCCCCCCAGAGCACCCCCTGTATCCCTTCCTGGGGTCTTCCCCTGGACTCCCCTAGAGCGTCCCCCGCCCACCTGAGATCCTCCCTTCTAGGGACCCCCCTAAAGTACCCCCTGCATCCATTCCTGGGGTCCTCACCTAGCTCTCCCTAGAGTCCCCCCTCCCTTGGACCCCACAGGGCGCCCTCTCTGAGGTTCCCCCTCCTGGGGACCCCCCTTAAGCATCCTTTGCTCCCCTCCCAGGGACCGTCCTAGAGTGGCCTCTGCATTTCCTCCTAGGGTCCTCCCCCAAGAATCCCCAGAGCACCCCTTGTCTCCCTTCCTGGGGTCCTCCCCCTGGGGACCCCAGAGCACCCCTTCTCTGGGGACATCCTAGAGCATCCCTTCCCCCTTCTGGGGTCCTTCCCTGGGTTCCCCTAGAGTGACCCCTCCCTGGGATCCCCCAGAGCACCTCTGAGGTCCTCCCCATGGGGGTCCCCCCTAGAGCATCCTCTGCTCCCCTCCCAGAGACCTCCCCCTAGAGTGCCCCTTGGGATCCTCCCTTCTGGGGCCCCTCAATCCATTCTAGAGTGCCTCCCATGGACCCTCCTGAGCACCCATTCCTGCCCGGGATCCACCCCAGTACTCTCCCTGTATTGCCTCTTAGGGCCTTTCTCTCAAGATCCCCCCTGTTCTCCTAGAGCACCTCTTGGGGATCCTCTTGAGCACCCCCTGCCCCACCAGGGCCTCCCTAGAATGATGCCTGTTCCCCAGAGTCTGGACCCCCATGCACCTCAGCCCCCCCGGAGTCCAGGTACCCACTTCCCCCTGAGGACCCTCCCCCAAAGACCACCCCATGGAGACCTCTTTCCCTAATCCCCCCATTTCACAGAGATGAGGATCCAATACATGCAATATCTGCTCTTAAAATACCTCCCTCTCTTAGATTGGGACCCCCGCTCCCTGAGATCTCCACATGGGCCCCCTTCCCTTGCATACCTTCTCTAGCAGAGACTGGGATCTACATTGTCCCCAAAACACACACGCACCCCACCCTCCCCCCAGGGCACCCCTTCCCTCAGATCAGGACTTGCTGCCTCCTGAGACCTCTGCATGGGGGTCCCCTGCCTGTAGGTAGGGTGACCAGACAGCAAATGTGAAAAACCAGGACAGGGGGTGGGGGGTAATAGGAGCCTATATAAGAAAAAGACCCCAAAATCGGGACTGTCCCTATAAAATCGGGACATCTGGTCACCCTACTTGTAGAACACTTCATTCTCAGAGATCAGTGCCTGTGAGGTGGACGTCCAGGGGAGGTTAGAGACCCTTCCCATCCTGGGAAGGCCTTCATGGCTCTAAATGTACCTTGGGCCAGCAGCACCTGCGAGGTGGCGGTGATGCAGGTGGATCCCCCAATCCAGGCCTGCAACACAAGGGCAGCTGTAATACTGACAAGAACAGCCTCTGAGCTGGGCGAGGCAGGGGAGACCTCTCTAGGGACCCACCAGGCCCCCACCCCAGATTGCCCCTGCATGAGCTAGAGCAAATCTCCTCAGCAAATGATGTCTCCCCCTCATCCTTCATGGAGAACATAGTAAATGGACAAAACCCTTTGCTAGTCTGGGGGCTTGTCCCTCAGCTTCAGTGGAAGAAGAAAAAGCAAGCAGCTGGGATTGGCTGAGTGGGTGAGTAATAGGCTGAGTGGGTAGTTGCAATCCAGGCCAGCCTGCATCAGGAGGGCTGGGGAGGAAACTACTTGCTACTAGTCATCTGGGTGTAAGATGCCCCAGACATCAGGTTTTCCAGCCACCACAGGTGGTTTGGCCCTCAGGGGCTCACCCTGGGACTTCAGCTCTCCAGCCCTGAGATTCACCATCCCTGCATGTCTAGTTCCTGGCTCTGAAGCCTTTGGATCTCACGCTGACAAGGGAACGACGGCCACATCTGCTCCAGCGTGCAGCTATGCCGTTTGTGCCATAGTGTGGGCCTTCCTACTGTGACGCTCGGGTGTTTTCTGTTGCGATAGTTCATCCACCTCTGCGGGCAGGAGTAGCTGAGGCCAAGTCTACAGTAAAAGTTAGGTCGACCCAGCTGTGTTGCTTAGGGGTGTGAAAAATCCACACCCCTGAGCGATGTAGTTAAGCTGACCAAACCCCCAGTGCTCGGTCAATGGACACTCAGGGAAGGGGATTGAACCCTCCCATCGCTGTAGTGAGGGTCTACACTGAAGCAGTGCAGCATGCCACTGTAGTGGTTTAAGTGTAGACACAGCCTAAGTCAACAGAAGAATTCTTCTGTCAGCCTGGCTGCTTCTACACTGGGAACTAGGTTAGCTTAACTACGGTGCTCAGGTGTGATTCTTTCACAGCCCTCAGTGAGGTTGATAAATTGTAAGTGTAGACCGGGGGTCAGAGCAAACCGAAGCAATCAGTCCTGGAAGAGAGTGTAGCAAGAGCAGCTGTTGGGCCCAGCTGTGCTCCAGGGATCTCTTTAAATGAGCACTTGTCTCTGCAACCCTCCCATTCCTGTTTAGAGTGATTGTTTCTCCGTGCTTTATTTTTAGTTGTAGGCACTGGCATGATCACTTTGGGCAGGGCTGGCGAGATGTAGGGTCGTGTATAAGTGGCAAGCCAGATACCGGCTACGCTCTTGCTATAAAACATGCTGCCTGTTACAGCTCTGTTTCCAGCTGGATTGCAAAAGATCTGGTGGTTTATATCATGAGAGCTATGATGAAGCCTGACACATTGGTCAGTGTTGTGGAACGATGTCAAAGTCCTAAGGTCAGCAGACACGAGTAGCATTTAAACCACACTGTCAACCTTCCCATACAGTGCTACAGTTGTCAACAGCACAAGAGTACCTGGAACGGAGTCCTCCTATGGCAGATCAGCTTCCTTACAGCTCTTCTTCCGCCCAAAGAATACCCAGCCTTTTAGCTTCAACTCTGATGTTTTGCATGTCATCTGAGGGGCGGAGTTCACTACAATTATTCTGCATAAGCACAGTGAACTATTGGCACTTAATTAGCTACAGATGGGAAAGCTGCATTTTTGCCTTTGATGTCAGGGTTTTTCAAACTCTTCGTTTGGCTTTGAGAGCTGATCTGGGGATTTGTGGGTTTCCGAGCAGAAGTTTCTAGAAATGGAAGTATCCCAGTAATTAGACACTGCATGGCAAGTAAATGGAGCATTCAGTCAGAAGCGGGGGAGAAACAAAGGCATTGGGAATGGGAGACAGGTATGTGTTAAGGTACAGTTTGAAGAGAGGTACATGCAGACTTTTCCGGATGGCAGACATTCCAGAGAAGGCTCTTGTGTGCAGCAGTGATGGGATTGTTTAGAAGGGACCAGGCCTTAGTGCCAGATAAGTAGAGAGAACTCATTGGGGTGGGTCACGTTATGGAAGTGACGAGAGATAGATTTACTAACAGTCACCATCAAAGCCAAGGATGAAACCAGAATTTCTGGTGGCGAGGGAGAAAGATCTGATTGTTTGAGAATGTTCCCTCCCTTCTTGTCACTTGCAGATGTCTAGATTGCTGGTAGCATGTGGTTAGAGCAGGTGACAGACAAATCAGGAGATCTGGCTCTGTTGATGTGCTGTGACATTGGGCAAATCACTTCACTTCCAACTCAACTTCCCCTTCTGTAAAACGGGGATGCTTACCCATCTTTGTAAAACATTTTGAGATCCTTGGGTAAAAAGGTGCTATACAAGTAGAACGTATTATTAATTAGTTGAAAGCACATGAGACATTCCCCAGCCCGCTTGCAAAAAAGGTAAAGTGGATACCTCTAAAGGATTCTCTCCTGAGTCCAGATACCACTGTGTGATCAACGTGAATGACCTATGAACAAAGCTGGGCAATGCAGTTCTGTACCATCCTTAACAGAGCTGAGACCAAAGTCCATTGGGCCAACTTGGGTATCTTGTCCCTGGATACACACACTTACAGATTTTGTGCTCTCTGTCCTAGCATGTGGATATGGAAAACTCCTATCTTTGTGGATACTTGAAGATTAAAGGCCTTACAGAGGTGAGCACGTGTTACTAAACTCCTTTTCTATACTGCATGGGAGTGAAGGGCAGCCTCTGCTCCAATTTCTGGCTAAAGGTATGAAGGTCTGTGAGGTTGAGCCCATAATTAAGAAGACTGTTGGGTACCTTAATCCCTTTCCTTTGTTTTTTTTACACAGTGTAAACCAAATATAAATGGTTTTGTAGCAACTTAATTAAAAATTGTTTTAACTTGATAGCAGCACTGTAAGGGCTGAGCTGAAGCGGACCTGACTTTGCCATCACCAGTTAATTGGTTGTGCGTGTATCTTTGTTGCCCCAAACCTCCAGACAAGCCAGATCTTCCTGAAGTTCTTCTTTCCACACCTTTCATGTAGGACCTGCCTGTATTAACAGCTGACCTCTCAGGCATATTCAGCAAGACGACTGGTTTAACATGCAGATTGTCAGGTTTCTTTCTACCTCTGCATTCCTTTCCTCACAAGCTTCTCCTGACACAGGCTCCTTATTTCAGCTGATGATACGCGATGGCTCACCGCTGTTGTAGAGATCGCTGAGAGTTTCCACACAGGGGAACTCAAGTAGATCATAGCTTCAACGTATGTGAGCAAGGGAAGCCCATCCAGCCTAATTCTTCTGTATGTCTTTGGCTGATCTGTCACCGTTTTCTTTAATTTCACCATAGCCTCTGATCCCTTCTCAAGGAGCAAATTAAAGGTGTGGGGAGTCAGCAGACAGATTGCGGGCAAGGGGACCAGTGTAGGAGAGATGAATGGAAGAAATGGGCTATGGGAGAGAGATGGGAAGGGGCATCCCATTCGGAGTGTCTGGAACGGGATAAAGTAAGGTGCAAAGCAGAGAGAGGGGGACATCAGATCGAACTCTCCGACCACTTTGTGGGGGGTTGGTGCTGACGTGTCATTGTTTGCTGAAATGCTAGCCAGTATCTGAGTGTGTCTCCTCTCCTATACAGGGCCCAGTTTTTTGTTTTGTTGTTGGCAAAATTCTTTAATCTTTTTTTACCCTCCTCCTAGGAATACCCGACCCTTACCACTTTCTTTGAAGGGGAAATAATCAGTAAAAAACACCCCTTCTTAACGCGGAAATGGGATGCGGATGAAGACGTCGATCGTAAACACTGGGTAATTAAACATTTTGGCAACCAACTACAGATCTAAAACCACCCCAAACATGTTAACTGTTTAAAAGGGATGTGCAAATGTTTTTTAAAAAAAGAAACAATTAAGGCTTTGTTGTGGTGTATCTTTGTTGTTGATATACAAAGACAGCCTGAAAAGTTCTCTCCTTAGGCTTTTCTCCTGGTCGCTTTCTCCCATAGGGATTCTTTCCTTTCCTTTCCTTTTTTTTCATTCCTACTAATGTAGCTCCACTGATGTTGCTGCACCAGTACGGACACTCTGTACTGGTGAAAAAAGTGACTGGCACCAGCATGACTCAGCTGGTTTGAAACTGGGGGAAGCTCCTCTGGCACAAGTCGCTCTTTACCCAAGTGCCGCACTAGTGATTTCCAGCAGTGCAGTGACATCTGTGCTGCTACGTCCATGCAAGAATCACCCGTGTAGACAAGCCCCTAGATCAAGAATGTCAGTTCTGATCTTCCCTGACTTGGCTGGAGGATTTCTTTGCAGACTTTACAAGTGCTGCCAGCCAAAATCTCTGATCTGTTCCTGAGAACGAATGATAATGATCTTCTGGCTGATGGGACCACATCTGGAGTAGGGCCTAGGGGGAGTGGAGTGGAGTGGAAGAGACCAACACAGATACCTGTTGAGTAGGAGGAATTTCTGCCTCTCGGTTCCTAATGGAACATAGTACTTGTGCTGAGGGAGAGGCAGGCTAGGGGATTTCTCCTGTGTGGGGGGGCTTCTCTCTCCTCACTGAGGGTGGATTTCACATGTATGGTGGTGTACCTCTCTTGGGCACCAATCCCTTCCCATCTTCACCGCAGTGAGTTGCATGTCTCTACCCAGCGAGTATAAGGAGCGGCTGTGTGTTTCGCAGCCGAAGCTGGTTATACCCCAGAGTCTCACTTGTAGGTTGATTGAAGTCATTTCACAAACTGTGGCAGGCCTTAGACATTGGAGCCCTCTCTCCCCTGTAGGGAGGGATGAAGGGAGGTTGGATTTCTGCAGTCAAGTATTTTTGAGTTTTGTCCTTAACATTAAAAATGTTCTCGATTGTTGGTGAAAGGTGCTGGCTTGACAGTCCTGGAAACTGAGAACCTTTAATACAGAGGTCCCCCAAACTGTGGGGCAGGCCCCTCTTGCAGGCTTGGAGAAATATTCAGAGGTGGTGCGGCAGGGCCCGGGCCAGCCCACAAAGGGGGCAGGGAGGGAGCGCCATGCAGCCCTGCCCTGCCCGCAGGCCGCGGCCCCGCTCCCACCCCCAGCCTCATTCCCCTTACCCCTGTACACGATCCTCCCCCCACCCTGGGAGCTGTAGCCCCACTCCCATCTCTGGCTGGGGGGGTAGGCGATCCTGAAAAGTTTTGGGGCCACTGCTTTAACAACAGAACAGTTACAGGAGGAGTAGCTGTAGGGGTACGATCTTCAGCCACCTCTGGAGAGAACACGGGGAGTTCAGATTCCATCCCTAGTGCCTCTGCTGTGACTTGCCAGCAGAGGGCCCAGTAGCAGTGGTGGCTTTTGATATGGATGCCTGCCCTGGATCAAGGCAAGTTGGCTAGCTAGTCTAGCTTGGATCTGTGATGCAATAGCTTAGAAATCATAAATTGCCAAACTTGGAGATAAAAACCAAAAATCCTACTGGATCATCCATTTCCCATTCCTGACAAGGCAGGGCACGGTTCCCAGAGTCTCTTACCTGGTAACACGTTCTTCCCTTCATAAATTCTGCTAACTGAAAGTGGGCTGTGCTCTAGGAATTGATTTTTGTTTTTCCTGTGCTTTCAGGGGAAATTCCAGGCCTTTTACCAATATGCGAAAACATTTAACTCGGATGATTTTGATTACGAGGATTTGAAGAACGGGGACTACGTCTTCATGAGGTGGAAGGTAAAAAAAACTCCCTGTAGATGTGTGTCCCCCAGCCAGCTGGTCTGAAACTGCCAACACTTAGAACATGAAACACATGGGCGCTGCATACAGAATGAAATTCCGGGAAGGGTGTCTCTGTAGCAACGCTAAGGATTTATCCCTCCTTGCTTGAGAGAGACATAAACATCTTAAAAATGGCACTTCTGTCGCGTTATTCTGCACCACTCAACACATGTAGGTAGCTGGAAGCAATAAGAGAGACTTTTTTGGCTGTGTGGTTTTGACACATTGTATAGTCAATTTCATTGTTTCCACTGGGTAGCTAAGTCTGTTGCCTCCCATTTATGTGGGTCTTTCATGCTGTTACAGTGGGAGAAAATCGCTTTCTTTAAAAATAGGAAAATTTGATTGTCAAACCACAAATTAGCAGGTGAAAGAGCTGAAACGACTTCTAATGTGTTCTTTAAAACAGATTGGGTTGCAAATGGACAGTGTCCCTTTAAGACCGTTGTAGTGGAGATCTTGTGAAAGGGTACAATGGTCACTATATACATGCTGAATAGTCCCTTTGGTCCATGCTGGGATGACTAAAATGAGTTCACAGCTATGAAATACTCACTTGACATCTTTCTCTGTTCAGTTTCCAGGGCTCGACCCCTCTGACTTATAACAAGTGCAAATCTGCACCCCAGGACTTCCAGGAGGCAAAGGTTCAAATCCATTTTAAATACAAACCCTTGTTACCTTTTGTGCAGGAGCAGTTCCTAGTCCCAGATCACACGATCAAAGACATCAGCGGTGCTTCCTTTGCTGGGTTTTATTACATCAGCTTCCAGAAGTCTGCAGCATCTATAGAGGGCTATTACTACCACAGGAGTTCAGAATGGTAAGGGGAGCTTCCTTCCCTTCTACAGGCTGAAGGATGCTGGCAGTGTCTGGGCTCCTCTGTCACTTCACAGCCCTGGGATTGGATGTAGGACCTTACTGTGCTACTGAAAGAACAATCTTCCACCAGCCCTACTCACAGCCCCTGGCATCTGAAACTCAGGCTCGCATGGAGAGAGAGTTTCTACACGGTGTGTGGTTAGGTCAGCTGTAGGTGCCAGCACCAAAAGTGGTGTCACGTTTGTCGCTCTGTCTGACAGCTCTGCCCGTTCACATACCTGTCACTAGCCACGGAGCACAGTAAAATCAAGGTTAGAAGATCTGAAGTGGAGAGGTCAGGCAGCTGTTGGTGAATTGCTGCCAAATACTATTGCTACATGTCAAAAGCTTTTCTTTCCCTCCTTCTGCTTGTCTGGCATCATACTTGCTGTATGCTACCCGAGTGACCTCATTCTTCAGCTGCCCGCTGTTGAGAGGAAGCCATGACTTGTGTTACACATGATGGCGTAGCGAAGAACACTTGGCATCTTGAGATTAAAATACTGTCTCTGTGATGCTGGCGATTCACTTTTAACCTCTTCAGGATTGCCTTTCGGGATGTTTTCCCTTCCCCGCGTGCCCTGTTAGCATGGTGTGCTGATGCCCACTTAGTTGCAGGGCTCACCAGCAGGTCAAAGTCATGGGCTCATGGCTGCCTCCTGGACTTGGCTCTTGCTCGATGCTGAGGCTTTGGGGGCACTGTTAGATACTGTGAATAGGGTTTTCTGACTGGCTATAGAGCTGCCCTTCTATTAATATCCCCATCTTGGTAACACCATCCCAATAACTGACATCAAGCCTTGTGGTGAGTAGCTGCTAACTTGACGCCTTCAGTAATTCCACGCATACAGCAGGTGCGGGCTTCCTGAACAGCTAGCCCCCCTCCATCTTTACTATCCCGAAATCTCTGTAGTTCATGGGGAAGGAATGGAGGAACCACCGTGCAAGAGGCTCTTTCCAGAGCCAAACTGCTGGCCATGCCTTTGCTGCGCTGCTACGGCCTTGGTGCACCGTGCTTCTAGCAAGGTGCAGAGTAAGGTGCTCTCCTGAGCAGTGGGGCGGAGGCTGCCTGTGGGCTCGGTAAGATTGTGTCCTCCGCACTAGCAAGTCACAAGCCTCTCCCATGCTAGGGTAAAAGAGGCGGGGGACAGCAATACAGTTTTGCCACTCCAGGATTGGCCTCCCCTGTACTACTTGTTCTGCTCATCTCCTCTGACTTGAGCTTCCATGCACCCAACATTCTGCATCTGCCCTGGGTAGGACCAACTGCAAAGCAGGCATCTGTGGAGGAGGCAGGCAAGGGCCCTCTGAAAAGAGAGCGAAGAGTGTTCTCGTAGCTAACAGTTCTGCTGTTACAACCTTCAGTCAGGTTTCATTCATTTCATCCCAGTCTGCAGAGCCTCTGCCACGGACCCATGGTGAGCAGGCAAGGCCTAGGGTGCTGGCTCTCCTTTGCTAGATAGCTTGAAAAGGCTACTAGCCCTGTATTTTTAGCAATATTAGGAAAGTAAGCAACGGCCAGAGCTGGTAGGTGATTGTGAACGGGTGGGACGTCTGCACAGCGATGAATGGAACGGTCTAAGAGTTTGAGAGCCTTTGATGCGGGTGCAGCTTTTTCTGAATGTGTCAGACGTTAATTTAAAAGTGTTTTGTGAATTGCCGCAAAATACAACCAGCTGTAGCCAATCCAAAGTGCTGGGGCTGACAATCCGGATTAAATCGAAGAGGCAGGTTTTAGAGCTTGCGTTCGTTCTGAAGTCGAATGGTCAGATCCTAAAGTGTAACCAGATGAACAGACGCAGAGCTCAGGGAAAGGTCGGAAGGGGAAATGGCTCATTATGTCTTGTCATTATCGTCCCTGTTTTTCCTTCCTCTCAGGTATCAGTCTCTGAATCTAACTCATGTCCCTGAGCACAGTGCACCCATCTATGAGTTCCGATGACAGGCGGACAGAATGATACCAAGTGAAAAGAACCCCGGGCAGGAGAGAGCGTGATCTGCCACGAGAGATGTGTCCCTGTCGGAGTGGGGGGGACACGCGCTTCTCTTCTGCCCAACGGACTTGTGAAAGAAAGCATGAATGTCAGCCCATCCGACCCAAGGAGCGTGGCTGCAGGAGCTGGAGTCTCCCTCCCGCCAAGTGGCAATTTGATCTTTAATCTGGTTTTAAAGCTACCTTTAAATGCACTTTCTTTTTGCACAGCTAGTTTCTTTATCACTGAAATTCCTCCCGACCCCCTTCTGGAAGTTTGGCCCTAGCTGGAATCAACACCTTCTCCTCTGAGTAATAAGAAAACATAAGCTCAGCACTTATGGTTTCATGTTACATCCTAGTATGGGTTGAAATACAAAGAACTGCGGCCGTTCACATTTGTCGCTCTGTCTGACAGCTCGGCCGCTTCCAGAGCCTGGGCGTGTCGCTGCATTAGCGAGGCTTGGCCTAGCGGAGAGAACTGCTGATCTGCAGAGTCCACTACAGAAGCATTTGGCTGAGACAGACAAGTCTTGAAGACCTAATGAATCTCCAGCTCATACTGGCTAATGAGGTTAGCCGGAGCTGCAGATCTCTCAGGAACGCTAGCCACTTCTGAGCTGCAAGCGGTTCCTTTGTCTTGATATGCCACGGGGAATAGATTAAATGTAAAGACTTCCAGGCCCTCAGTAGAAGTGGATCTGAGCTCTGCTTACTAAGTGTATATTTGCTCTTTACTTAAGGGTAAAAAAATAAAAAAGACTTTTAATAACAAAAAAAAATATTTTTATGGTTCCTCTTCCCAAGGACCCTATGGCAAATGCACAATTATTCAGAATTACATTTTACTGTTTTCACATTGAAAACAGTGAATGTCTGTTAGTTTTTTATATATATATGTATGTAATCAACCAGCAGCTTTGGAAAAATCGTCCTGGTACAAGTGTTTAGCAGCATTGCAGAAATGCTGCTAGTGAACTGTTTAGCATTTGTACCTACTTTTCGTGCTCCACCAACATCACTGCTTGATACCTTTATACCAGGCAAAACGAAAACAACAACAAAAAGAACAGTGGCTGTCCTACAACTTTGAAACGTTCAAGTGAAATAACTTAAGGCTTGTGTGCCAAAGTGTGTGCGTGTCTGTGTGTGGGGAGGTTTTTTTAAGACATTTTAAAAGTTGGCATCAGTTGTATATTTAATATGATACTCTATGCGTGCAGGGCTTTTGTGAGACAACTTACCTTGCCTTTTTCTGGCTGTTTTATTTAAAAAAAAAAAAAAGCTATTAAGAACAGGGAGATTTGTACCAACAGAGCAAATCATTTTTAAAGAATGTTTGCCACTTGCAATCAAAAAGCAAAGCCCTTCACTTATGGAGTGTGAAGTTGTTTTTTTAACTAACTTTTTTCCTTTTCACAGTGTCCGTATTGTATTTTGCAGAGGCTGAGTTGATAGGTTAAGCCTTAATGGGAAAGCATTCAGGTCTCAGTGGGCTCACTTTGTATATTCCACATTGGGGACTTGGTTTATTTTGCTTAAAAAAAGGAACCGGTTTAATTTGCTCGGTGACATAATAGTCAAAGTCCTGTGGCCCTATTTATCCTAGCTGTAAACCCATGTTCAAGACACATTTGGGAAAAGTTGCCTAACCAGGCAAAGAGTAGGTTTCCATCTTAAAGGTTAGATGGGAAACCACCTGGTGTATTAAAAAAGGTGAAGGATGAGGGAACTTAACTTCTTGTAGGTCTTGATGGACAGCAACAATGGAGTTAAAAAATGGCTAGAAGACAAATGCTGAAATGATCTCCGATAACAGCCAGAGGACAGGGTGGGTGAGAGAGGTGTCTTGTCTAGGTCCACTATTCTGATGACACAATGACTTGAATAAGGCACCTTGGCAGTACAGGGGCTGCTGGCTCACTCCTGTGTACTGTGAGGGGTTTGTCTTATTTCGGAAAAGGCGGTTGTGGCCACAAAATATGAATGGAGCATTTTTCTCTGTTTTCCAAACTAAAACTGATCAGGCCCATCTGCGGTGACGCCTCCTTAGACCCTTTTAACAAAAATGAAATGTGCAAATACTTTTAATCTGTTAGTGGTTTCTGTGCCTCTGGAGCGGTGTGCAATATTGTCACTGATACCCAACCCATCACGATGACATTTTTGTGACAATTATGGTTAGGCTTTAACTTTAAACATTGTGGTGGCCACATGCAGAAACCGGGTTGCAGGAGGTCCCTTGGGTCATCTTATAATCAGGAAGCTCTCCTAATGTGTTCCCTAAACCACTGAGACTTGATGTTTTTGAGAGGGATTTGGGACAGAAGGGGCTCTTCCCCCTCACATAAAGCATATTTCAGCTGAAATCCAAAAGTTGCAAAGGAATGAATTTTTTTTTAAAAGGATTGTCTTACATTCAGAAAAGGAGAAGCTTTTATTCTCTAAAGCCTTGATTTGCTTGGGTTTTTTTTCTTCTGAAACTGTTTAAGCTAAGAGGAAATACTCTTAATTATATTGCATTGTGGTGAAAGAAAACTAACAAGGTGAGACTTCTTGGGGAGAGTAAGTGGGAGGGTGGGTCTTTGAGTCTTGTGAAAGTTTAAAAAAAAAAACACCCTAACGTGGGTGCAGAGTCTGAGTATATTTATGATTAATTGTGGAACAGGGACTGGGAGAAGTATTTTGCAGAGCTATCAACGTCCAAATTAAAAAGAAATGTATTTTAAGGACCGCTTGTTTGTGTGTTTGTAAATCAAAGCAATTCTTGTTTTATAGGAACAGCAAGTTGCATCTTGCTGATCAAGCTTTATGGCTGGAGAATCCAATAAGCCACTGATTGTCTGAAGTGAATTACCCTGGCTTTAATTGGAATAGGATGGCAAGCAGAAAATAAGCTAACAATCAAATTATCATAGTGAGAAAGTTCTCTTTAAAACTCTTCCCTATTGTTAGCTTTATATAGAGCTTCTAAGTACCTGCACCTAAGCCCCCTCCTTTCTGGGCTTCTTTCTCAAAGCAACAATGGCTGACTGGCAGTGAAAAGTCTGCTGACTCCTCCCAAACACAGTGGTCCAGGCCTTAAAGATACAGTACTGACAGCACACTTCTTACAGCTCCACACATCAAACCTGGAACATGGCCACTACAGGAAAATTAGCTGTGGTTAGTTTACATATCTTGCTGTTCTGGCTTATATATATATATATATTTTTTTTTCCTTTCCTGGAAAGCCTGGAAGGTTTTTTGTGTGGCTTAGGAATGGAGTCATGTTTGCTGACTAGTATAACCGTATCAATCTGTTTGCATTTGCTGTTTCTTTAGTGGTTGTGGGGAGAGGTGCTAACAGATTGTCTTCTTGGAGCCATGGTCACTTTCGGACAAATGCTGGTTTTCCCCCCACCATGGCATCTTGTTTAAAGTTTCAGAGCTTTGTGACTAAATCCAAATGTTAATGGGATACCATCTAAACCCTTAGCAGTTAAAAAAGACTTAATTTTAATGCATTTACAATCAGGCTAGTTCTCATATAGCCATATCCTATTGGAGTTCAGCTATGTCGTTTGAAGGACACATCTGACAATGGGCTACTTATACACATGGGGGTTAATGTTTGGCCAGTCTAAATCTAAATGGGCCTAGTATTGTAAGCAACAATCGAACTAGTTACATTTGTAACCAACTTTCCTGGCATGCTCAGTCTGTACTTTTGCTACAGGTTCTGTCTTTATGGTAATTACAGCCAGAGTATATATTTTGACCTTGGTGCATGAGGAAAGGAGGTAGGATTTGTTACCATTTTGTGGCATTCCCCCAATAGATAATACAGAATCAACTTTTTTCCTCTAGTAACCATCAGTGTTAGTCTGTATAAAAAGCACGTTCCTCTTTGCTAGACTAGGGTAAGAAGAGTTTTGTGGAGTGGCTTTGATGTATCTGCTTAAGTGCTAATTATTTAAATGCTCCGTCTGTTCTTTTATCTACTGTGCAAATGAAAAATCACCACTGCTTTATATAATCAACCTAAGTGGCTATTTCTCTTGTCTGAAAATAATCGGTGGACAGGATCGCAGAGCCCTTGAAGCTAACGGCATGGCAAACGGAACAATGCAGCTAAGGAAATCAGCCTGCACATTAAAAGGAAGAACCCCTGCAGAAGCCTGAGCTTTCTGCTTGATAAGAATGTGGGAAACTTCTGGTTTAGCAAGGGTGGGTGGTGGGGGGGGACGTGCTACGCGGACGACTCGTGCAAGGCAATCTAAAATGCTGCCCCAGCCTTTTCCCTTGGCAATGTCTAACAGGAATGGCCCTGATGGCAGAGCTGGAGCAGGAGTCCTGCCTCGTTTGTCTGTCCACAGTCTTCCTGGTGGACTGTGCAGTCTCTGAAGTGGGGGCTAAGACCAGGCCTCCTCCTATTACAGTGCAGGGGGGAGGGTTGCCACATAGAAACTAGTTACAAACTCTTTCTGTCCCTGGCAGAGGGCAGCAGCTCGTGGGCAGGGGGACGTGGGGGCAGCTACTGCCAGGGGCCGGCTGCTGCCCCTTCCCCCCACAGCAGCTGCACCCATGCCTGAGCTGGCAGGGTGATTGCTGGGACCAGCCCTGGCTGGGCGCTGCAGGAGCAGGGCCAGCCCCGGGGCGCTTCTGGAGGGAGGGAGCCAGGCCGGTCCGAGAGACCCAGCGTTTTGCAGACACGGCAGGGGCCAGCTCCCTCTGCCCACTGTGCGGGGTGGGGTGGGGGGGACCTTTGTGCTCCCGGAACCCTTGCAGCGGGGGTCGGCACGTTGCGTGTCCCGGCCGGACTGGAACTCGAGTGCACCGGCCGCCACCCCGTCACGCCGAGGGGGTGATTAGTGCGACGGACGAGCCGGCGGCAGCTTCCGGGCGAGGAGCCGGGGTGGCTTGAAGGCGGCGCATTAGGCCTCTGGCGCCCGCTTCGGAGCCCCCCAGAGCGCGGCTGCGCCCCCGCCCCCGCCCGCCGGCGCCATGGGCATCCTGGAGAAGATCTCGGAGATCGAGAAGGAGATCGCGCGCACCCAGAAGAACAAAGGTCAGGGGCTGCCCGGCCGCGGGCGCTGGGGAGGGCTCGCCCCGTCCGTCCGTCTGTCTGTCGGGGGGCTGGCAGCGGGGAGCGGGGCTCGCCCTGTCCGTCCGTGTGTCGGGGGGCTGGGCTCGCCCCGTCCGTCTGTCGGGGGGCTGGCAGCGGGGGGCTGGGCTCGCCCCGTCTGTCCGTCTGTCTGTCGGGGGTCTGGGCTCGCCCCGTCCGTCTGTCGGGGGGCTGGGAGCGGGGCTCGCCCCGTCTGTCGGGGGGCGGGGAGCGGGGGGCGGGGCTCGCCCCGTCTGTCGGGGGGCTGGGCTCGCTCTGTCTGTCTGTCGGGGGGCTGGCAGCGGGGTGGAGGAGAAGCGGGTGGCAATTCTGTCAGCGCCTTCCCTTACACTGATTTTTTTCGTCCTTTTGGGGGCTCCATTTGCACCCCAGAGAATTGGCTGGATGCCTTTATACTCCCCTACAGGGTGCCATATTGGTGCAAACTAATGCAACTCGCACCTCATGGGTGGTTTATACCCGTGTCCTGATAGGCCGTTGGGAACAGATTAAATGTAAAGACATAACTTACACCACAAGAAGTGAGTCTATAATAACTAAATAAAGGGGGGGAGAAAACACAAAACCTTGTTGTTTGCTCTCCCTGGGAATCCTGTCCCTTCTCTATCAGAATGGACACTCTTAAGGCAGGAGCTACCTTTATTTCAGTGTCAAGTATCCGGGAATAGCCCTGTTAGTCTGTATCCACAAAAACAACAAGGAGTCTGGTGGCACCTTAAAGATTAACAGATTTATTTGGGCATTTATTTCAGTGTTTTGTGCCACATCAAGCATAAAGAGCAAATAGTTAAAAACACCAAACTTGATCTACAATGTTAATTTGTAGTAATGTCCTAGTTGCTGCAATTCCTAAACTAGAAACAAATCACTTGAACTAATAGGGAAATAGGATGCTATTGCCGGCTATTTGGTTACTAACTGTTCTTTCTGTTTTGTTTAAGCTACCGAGTACCATCTTGGCCTACTGAAGGCAAAGCTTGCAAAGTACAGAGCTCAGCTACTAGAACCCTCCAAATCTGCTGCTGCTAAAGGAGAGGGTTTTGATGTGATGAAATCTGGAGATGCCCGAGTGGCACTGATTGGCTTTCCCTCTGTGGGTAAGGTCAGTGACTATCAGAGTTGACTCTAGCACGTGCAGTTCCTAAGTTTGTTTTCAGTCTTTTGAAATATGCTTGTGTTATCTGACCACTCATGTTTCTGACTTTTTATGTATTTCCGCAACTTAAGTGTGTGTTTGCCAAAAATTAATGGAAATAATGTTGCTCACACACCCAGACCTGAAGGCTAAAACTGGGGAAAGTCTTTCATCATTCTTGTATGCAAAGCACACTTGGTGCATCCCCAAACCTTTCGTTTGTTCCCATCTGACAGCAACACCACGATGAAAGGTTTGTAAGAGCAGTCTGGTAACTGACATTCAAGAGAACATGCCAAGTATCCCACTTCACCTCTAAAACTCCCATGCCCGGCATAGCAAGAGCACATGGTTGTTAAAACGACAGTTGTTTTCTCCCCATGCCTGTTCAGCAGTCATTGATGTGCATTGTTTCCATGTATCTTTATATATTCAACGGTGCTGTCATTTGTTTATATATTTCACGTTATGAAATATATTGCCTTTCAGTCCACATTTCTGAGCTTAATGACCTCCACAGCCAGTGAAGCTGCCTCGTATGAATTCACAACGCTGACGTGTATTCCAGGTGTCATAGAAGTAAGTGTGATTCAGATGGATTCTACCTTGTAAGTAAGGCTGCGAGTTTGTCACAGAAGTCACAGATTCCGTGACTTTCTGTGACTTCTGCAGCGGCTGGTGGGCCTGGCCTGGGGGCTTCTTGTGCAGCCCAGGCAGTCTTTGGGCCAGTCTCGGGCCACCGCCTTTTCTTCTCCCTGCAGCAGCAGGAGTTTGGGTGTGGAAGGGGGCAGAGGGTTGGGGCATGGGACAGGATGAGGGCTCTGGGTGACACTTACCTTGAGGGAGCTCCCCGGAATATCCCTCTCCCTCAGCTCCTAGGGAGAGGCGTGGCCAGGCAGCTCTGCGTGCAACCTCTGCTTGCAGGCACCGACCCCGCAGCGCCTATTGGTCACGGTTCCAAGATTTAGTCAGGGGTATATAGTACAAGTCATGGACAGGTCATGGGCCATGAATTTTTATTTACTGCCCCTGACCTGTCCATGACTTTTACTAAAAATACCCGTGACTAAAACATAGTCTCAATCATAAGCCGTTAGCAAAAGACCCGCAACTTAGTATGTAGGGACGTGCTATTCCTGACGTGTGTATTCTAATTACATGTATGGTAGGGCTCAGAACCAGCTGTATCCAAAGGTCCCTGCTTCCCAGCTGATTTCTGTTTTGAACTCTTGGAAGGTCTCAAGCATTTACTGTTAGGTCTGTGGAGCCTGGCACTTCTATAGGCAGCATTGCTCCTCTGACTAAATGCACTGGGGACCTGACTCTGCATTTAGGGGGGGGCGGGCAATAAGATAATTCTTAACTGAATTTTTTTTTTTTATAACAGTTTTTGGCACCATTGACCAGATGGCTGGAAACCTTGACAGATTTGTTTTTAATGAAGCTTCAAAATAGGCAATCTGTGCAGTGATCAATTTGGAAAGCAAATAGGACAACTCCTATCCTTGGAGTTTTTGCTGTCTGTGCCCTGTACATCCATCAGTAAAGCAAATTATAAAAGGCACCAAAGTGAAAAGCCTCCTAGTATAATGTGAAATTTTGGGGTCAAAATTCAGGCTGAGTGAAAATAATTAAAACAAACACATTGATGTCAAAACAAGCATAAATATTGTAACAAATCTGAGGCCATCTGCAACTTCATTGTACTGCACAATGTTGTCATTTGAAACGTTTCTGTAGTAGCAGGAATGGAACTCTCATCCTCCTGCTCCATAAGCAAGTGACCTTCACCGCTTGAGTTAAAGGAGATTCTCTGTTAACAGTAGTAATATTATGCCTATGACGCACAGCTGAGTAATTCTGAATCCAGCCATGAGAAGCGGTGTTTGCACTTCTCATTACAATATTTCACCTGTTGGACCAGATAAGAAACTTATTACTCGTATGGACAAGTTTCTTTGGTGAACGGAGGACCAAAATAATAATAATAATTAATGGAGATATCCCATCTCCTAGAACTGGAAGGGACCTTGAAAGGTCATTGAGTCCAGCCCCCTGCCTTCACTAGCAGGACCAAGTACTGATTTTGCCCCAGATTCCCCCCTCAAGGATTGAACCCACAACCCTGGGCTTAGCAGGCCAATGCTCAAACCACTGAGCTATCCCTCCCCCCCCCCCCCCCCCCATAATACAGCCATGGTGTGCTCTAGTCTTGTCGTTTTGTAGTCAAACCAAGATGGTCTAGAATTTTAGTAGCTTTGGCCATAAACTGCTGCAGTCAAATATATCTTGAGGTGGAAGAGGAATTTTCAGAAAGTTAGTGAAACAGCTTCATGGTAAAAAAACTGCAAATTGTTTCCAGCTCAATGGGATGCTGAATTTACTGGGCCGGATTTTGCCCTGTGCTGCCCCATTGGTTTCCGAATTTGGCCTCTGTTTACAGTACACTGAGTGCCTAGCTGGCGTTAGGAAAGCCGTTTCAAAGGTTTGGTGCGGCTCCTCATCATTTTCCACCTTTCTGATTATCTTGCAGTACAAAGGAGCAAACATTCAGCTTTTGGATTTGCCTGGAATCATCGAAGGAGCCGCACAAGGTTGGTTAACTCTTACATTCATTTACATTGCGCTCAGCACTGGGTGGAGTTTCTAAATGGTACCAGCCTTGCCAGCCTGGTCATGTATTGTGTGAACACCTTAGACTTAAAACCCGAGGTCCTGAATGTGGGGGACAATTGTAAGAGGGTCCCTGAATTATGTAAAGGCATGTTATGTTGTAGGAGATGCTTGTTCTGGAGATGGGAAGCAGAAGTAAGCAAATCTCCCTATTCAGGGGGAGTCTTGGCCTTGCTTATCTGCTTTTCTGGTACAAGGGGAGGTCTTTGGTGTTGGTCACTAGAGAAAGAAACTGGAGATGTGCGGGAGGAGGGTTAAGCAAGGCAAGAAATATTGTTCAGCTACGATCACCTGGGTGTTTCTGAGAGTTCTGATGTGGCTCCTTGACTTGGGAGCCAGGAATTCTTTCCTCTTGCTTCATCTGCCAGTCGCTCAGCTGTGACGAGAGGCATCTTGTGAGGTTCCTAGGAGTCTTCTGATGTTTCATTCTGAGCACAGTGTAGTTTGGTTAATAAACATCTCCTTTCACTTCTGATCAGAAAGTGTGTCTAGCTGATTTGAACTGGGATCTCGGGGTTTTCCTCTTCGCTATTCTGGGTATCCTCACTTCAGTGCAGGAGAGAGAGAGAACTGCACACACACTGCTTCTTGGAAAGAAGGCAGTCTGATGGGATTGCAATGCTTCTCCACTGTCTGCTAGCAGAGGGAGTGCCTGCTCATCAAAAACTGCATGCCTCTCATGCTACAGACTGAGTGGGTCACATCCCAGCCCCATGCAACCAGGGGGAATGGATCCTGCGGTTGCTTAGAGCCAAGTCCCTTGTGTGTCTGTGTAGTGCTTTCTGTTGGACTGGCCTTCAAAATATGGTGTGTTTCTTTTGTGAACAAGCATATATTTCAGCCTGCAAGAGCTCTGAATGGGCCATGACCCCATTAGCCTGGCAGCCTTCCCAACAGGTTAGTGCAGCCAAAGCAGGAATGAAATTCTTTCTTGCTTTGAAGAAGTCCCATGGGACGGCTCCTGGTTCGAGGGAGCTTTTAGCTATTCTGCCTTCCCACGGATAACATCATCTCCTTCCTTTGCAGGGAAAGGGAGAGGACGTCAGGTGATCGCTGTGGCTAGGACCGCTGATGTTGTCATCATGATGCTGGATGCCACCAAGGGCGAAGTACAGAGGTGAGCGCAGGGAGCAGCTTAGTCAGTTCTGGGCTGATCAGCCAATGAAGGAATCCAGACGGCTTGATACTTTCCAGCTGCGGAGGCCAACTAGGCATACCCCGTATGCAGCACATAGATATTTACTAATGTCTTAATGTAATCTATATTAGGCTAATAATTTTACTTTTTAATATTCCTGGGATCATCTTCTCACTTTAGTCCCTCTCTCCATAGGCATTCCAAAATGAACTGACTGTGTTGATTTTTGCTAAATTGTTCTTCCACTCTAGCTGGTTCTTCTAAAAATGTGTGCATCATGAGGCCCCTCTGTTAATGCGTTTCAGTTTAAATTTAAACTTCTATCAGGGCTTTTTGGCCATTACTTTAGCAGCAAGATAACTGTTACTGCAGATTATTGTCTGTGCTGGGTGGCCTATTGGTAGCTTCCAAGCAAGCAGCCCAGGCTTGGGCAATGGACTTGGTTGTGCTCAACAGAAATACTTACTGGCTAGGTAGGCGCAGCATTTACTAAGCTTGCAAGGAATCTCAGTTCTTGCTTCTTGAGGAGAAGAACATCAGCATATGGCCTGTCCAGGAAAGGATAATAGATTACATGGTGGTGTCTCTATTTGAGGCTTCCTCCTCCCATGGCCAGGTTCTTAGGTCCCAATTAGAGGCCTTGCTGAATGGGAGGGCCCCAGTCAGTGGTATAGAGAAGATCCACAGGGTGGTGATTTGGAGCTGAGAAACCTCAAGGTGCTGGCCAGTCAAAACCCAATCTTTTGACCATTTGTTCCTCTTGCTGCGCTAAGTCCAGTGTACCAATGACTAATTTGCAGCATCTACGCAGGTCTCTCTTGGAAAAGGAATTGGAATCTGTAGGAATCCGGCTGAACAAATGCAAACCAAACATCTACTTCAAGGTGAGTCTTACCAGTAGCCCTGCACGGTCATGGGTTTGTGTGTGCTCATCCAATGGAAGCACAAATTCCTCTGTGCCTGTCCCTTTGGTTGTGTCACAGATAATGTGGACTTGACGTTTTACGGAATGTTTTAAGATTCTTTGTTCTGTTCATCCAGCCAAAGAAGGGTGGGGGCATCTCCTTTAACTCGACTGTCACGCTGACCCAGTGCTCCGAAAAGCTGGTGCAACTCATCCTCCATGAGTACAGTATCCTTTCCTGAAGGGGAGCCCAGAAAAGGGCAACCTCCAGAAACTGCTTCTTTTGACCACCATCCCACACCTCAGATCCACAGCCCACTAGGTGAAGGTGAATTGGAATGGGATTGTATCTTCAATACTAATTCCAGAGCAAGGTGTTCGTGCCAATAGGGTGACGATGTGGTTAAAAGCAGTAGGAGGGTTTTTTTGGGCGGTAGGGAGAGGTCATCTGAGCAGCCCCCATTATACAAGATTAAACAAATCCAGCCCATTGTGCCTGTCCCATGCATTTAGCCAAGAAAGGAAGTTTGGCCTTAATGATGTCCACCTCAGAAATCTTCAATGCAGAGATTCTGTTTAGAGAAGATTGTTCTCCTGATGAGTTCATCGATGTGATTGTCGGTAACAGAGTCTATATGCCCTGCCTTTATGTGAGTATCCCAGAAACAGCCTTATTTCTGTATAATTAATGGGACAGCATAAGATTGGGGTCCTAAATATAGAATGATCTTGACCTCTTGCCTTGAGAGACTCACTCTGTATGTGAAAACCACCACTTGTCATAAAACTTCTAGGTTACCTGTTGCGCATGTGCTAACAGAGTGCTAGTGTAATACGCTCGTTTAGCACATGATTCCAGCGCCCTCTTGTGGCTGGCCCCAATGACTATAGCAGCAGTCTACCTACGGCTGATCATTCCTCTTTTAGCTCAGGCGGTGTAGAGACTTGTGTTTTGGTGCTGAAAGTTCCATGGCTGATTTCCTCTACCAACCCTGGTGTCTATATGTGCACAGCCTTGGTGCACGGTAGATGCACCTTTCATTTCAGGGGCCCCTTTTGATAATGTGTTGGATTTTTATTATTAGGTCCCAGAACAAAACACCGGAGGGTTGACGCCAAAGGAAAGAATGTTAAAATGGGAAAACTTGTCAGTTATTTTGAGGCTTATGAACTTTAACAATTTACCAAAAATCTTTGATCAGTATTGATAAGAGCCACATTTTTTAACAAGCTCCAGCGTCTCATTATTGTATGTCTGCGAGGACTGGAAACTGCAGAGCCTCATAATTACTTGTCCGTATCGTATTTGCTTGCAGTGTCACTTGAATTGACTTTGTAAAGGATATGTCCTTTTCCCTTTTGATTTAGGTTTATAACAAGATTGACCAGATATCTATGGAAGAAGTAGATCGTCTGGCTCGGAGACCCAACAGTGTTGTGATCAGGTAAGAGCTTGCAGGCCTGTCAATCCACGCCTTCTACAGGCTCTGCACTTAGGGAAGTTGGTTTACATTTCATTAATACCCACTTCCTTTGCTATCCCAAAGAGGGGTGTGCTCCTTGGCACACCACTTAGCTGCTCTGTGCTCTGGCGGAGAGAGAAACTCAACAAGTACCCTGTCATTTTTAACAAAATATTCAGTGGCCTCTATCCACAGAGAGAGGCAAATCTGCTATAAGCTGCCTCACACCATCTGCAGGTTGAAATGAACCAGGTCGTCTTAGTAGTTCTGTTCTATTATCTGTTCTATGAAACTGATGGGCTCTGCCACTTTGAAGCTGGTGTACCTTTGGAAAGCATTGTCTGTTTTCCCATCCTGACGCATCAGAAAGCTTCACCTTGTCATCTAGCACTTAATAGGTTTCTCGATCACACTTCTTTGTGGATTCCAGGTAAGATGGAATTTGGGCTGCTCTTTGGGGAATAGAATTACACTAAGCCAAGATGTTCGTGGTGTTTTGCAGCTGTGGGATGAAGCTGAACCTGGACTATTTATTGGAGAAGCTGTGGGAGTACCTGGCGCTGACCTGTATCTTCACTAAGAAGAGAGGACGTAAGCAAAACACTGACTGGCAAAAGAAGAGTCCAAGGGGAAGATTTTCAGAAGTACACTATGTGCCCAACTCCCATTGGCTGTCAGTGGGCAGTTGGTGTGACGGGTTGCCCCCCTTTAAGCTGCCACCTGATGTATTGAGATTCCACTAAGCCTGCCTGTTCCGCCAGCCTGGGCTCCCTTTAACCTGTCTTCCTGATCCAGGCTTTTAAGCCTCCTCTAGCGCACAGACAGGCAGGGCCACACCCTGCTGCAGAAAGACAGACACAGAGATCAGCATTTGCCCCAGCACTCAGGTGCCCACCCCCCATGGAGTGCAAACCCAAAGGTATATTGTCTTGCTCTGGAGAGAAAAATCCGCACAGCTTAAGCTCATAAAAATTCATCCTCTCCCTCAATGTGGGGAGAGAGATGCACAGCTTCTTGAACCCCCCCAGATATAAATTGCATAAACTGGGGTTATGTTATAAACAAGAAATAAGTTTATTAACTACAAAAGACAGATTTTAAGTGATTATAAGGGATAGCAGACAGAACAAAGCAGATTACTAAGCAAATAAAACAAAAGACACAAACTAAGATTGATTCACTAAAGAAACAGGTTACAAAATGTAACTTCTCACCCTAAATGTTGAATTAGGCAGGATACAGAGTTTCTGTAGCTCTGAGTTCCAGTTATTCTTACAGACTGGACCCCTGTCTGTCTGGACTCACCCCTGCCATTCCCTTCAGGTTAGTTCCTTTGTCCCTTCAGGTTCTTTCAGCAGTCCCACTTATTTGGGCATAAGCTTTCGTGAGTAAAAATCCTCATCTGAAGAAGTGAGGTTTTTTTACCCATGAAAGCTTATGCCCAAATAAATCTGTTAGTCTTTAAGGTGCCACCAGACTCCTTGTTGTTTTAGTATAGAAGGAAATCCCTTTGGTACCTGAGAGAGAGTAAATCAAATCTTGGAAATACTGTCTTTGAAGATTATGAATTGATTCAATGTATTGGTCTTTAAAAGTCCAGGGTAAGTAGCCAGTTTGTACTTCCTCCCACTGGAGTGTGTATGGAGCTAAGTAGGCAATATAACTCAGGTGAATGGCTGCTTTGTATGCCAGCCTGCTGTCAGGTGTAACTAGCGTGGGGGAGCCGGGGGGATTCAAAGAGTTGTACGTAATCAAATGCATTGTCAGATTGTGTTAAAGGACAGCGATCAGGAAAGCGTTGCTATCTTTTCCCTTCTTGTTTTTCTGTGCTCTCTAGAGAGACCAGACTTCTCAGATGCCATTATTCTCCGGAAAGGAGCGTCTGTAGAGCATGTGGTAAGTAAATAACTCAAAGAAAGATCTTTCTCTGGTGGTAGAACAGCACTGAGTCCAAAGCAAACTTCCTACCCGAGACTCTTGGTAGGATTTTGTATATTTCAGGTTGTCCTATGAAAAAACACGTGTTGATGTTTTGTTGCCCATTAGCATTCCTTAGCTTGGTCTAACTAAGGTATAGAAACAAATGTTTCTTTCCTGGTTATGTACTTTACAAACATTTTTACAAGATAAAAGGTGATGAAGGTTGTGATGGGTTGGACACCCCCCTTCTGGCATGCCACCTGATATACTGGGGTTTCATTGAGCCCTTCCTGCTCCACCTGTCTGGATTCCTTCTCGCTGTTTTCCTGAATTAGGCTCTGCGGCCTCTTGCAGCATGCACACGCAGGGCCACACCCAGCTGCAGACATAGATTGAAGTCAGCTCTGTGTGAGAGGATTCACCCAGCACTCACTTGCACACACCCCCTTTGGGGAATAAACCAAAGATAATACTGTCTTACCCTATATAGAAAGATCTGCACAGCGCAAGCTCATAAAAATTCACCCTCTCAATGTGAAGAGAGATATGCACAACTTCTTGCCCCCCCCCGTTAGAAATTGCACAAACTGGGTTTTAATAATAAACAAAACAAATTTATTGACTATAAAAGGCAGATTTTAAGTGATTATAAGGGACAGCAAACAGAACAAAGCAGATTACTGAGCAAATAAAACAAAACACGCAACCTAAGCTTAAGATCTTAAAGAGACTCCTTTCAAGAAGTAATATCTCACCCCAAATGTTATTTTAGGCAAGTTGCAGAGTTTCTGTAGCTTAGCGTTCCAGTTATTTCGTCTTACAGACTGGATCCCTGTCTCAGTCTGGACTCACCCCTGCCTTTCCCTCAGGTTTGTTCCTTTGTCTCTTCAGGTATTTTCAGCTGTCTTTCTTCTTGGGTAGGCAGTGGAGGAGAGTCCAGATTAACCCTCTCCCCAGCCTTTAAAAGGATTTACCTAAGGCGGGTAACCTTTGTTTGATCCCCATCCCTCTACAGAGGAAAAATACCAGCAGTGTCCAAGGTGGTATTTAGTACCAGGTGACAGGACCACCTGACCTTATAGTGTCACAGCTACGTCCCAGGACACCTCTCAGGAAGGAGAGAAATTAGTATCTTCACAGTCTTATTGTTTCTTCCTAATGACCCATCAAGGCTGTGATGGCCGGTTGTCTGGTGGGTGTCTCCCAAATACACACCCAGTTGTAATTGTTACATAGTCAATATTCCTAACTTCAGATACAGAAATGATACAAGCAAGACAAATTGGATAATCACATTCAGTAAATCATCTTTCCAATGATACCTTACAAGATCATCTTGCATAAAATATATCTGAGGCCATATTCAGATCATAACCATTTTCTATAAAGAATATGGGGTGTAACGTCACCAAGATAACTTAATAGAGTTCAGCAAACAAGCAGATGGAAATGATGTGACTTTTATGACGCTGTTCCTGGGAACTTTGTATGGAGAAAACACGATTCTAGTACATTTACTTTATGCTCTTTGTGCGTTTTTGAATGTGGCTCCGAAGTTGCCTTTGCAGTATACAGCATGGACCCAAGGTGTTCCTGTTTTGTTAGGGGCTAGATGTTAATTGAAGACAGCAGTGGGTACTGGAAGTCTGGGGAAAATCTCCACTTCTTGTCTTGGGAGGCATGATTAGTTGGCGCTAATAATCAAAAACAGTGTTTTCAAGTCTAATTCTCAGGTGCTCAGACACCATGGTGAGGGGCACAGTATAAGAACCTGAATAGAATAGAGGCTGATGTATATTGAACTATTATCCTTTGACTGTCTCACACACTGTCTTATTGCAGTGCCATCGAATTCACAGAACATTAGCCAGCCAGTTCAAATACGCCTTGGTGTGGGTAAGTGACTAATACTCTCTGAATTTGATTTGCCTGTATTTGAAGTGTCCACTTCTAACACGTTTCAAATTGCTTTCTCCTGGTTTAAAGGGAACCAGCACAAAATACAGTCCTCAAAGAGTAGGATTAACTCATTTGATGGAGCATGAAGATGTCATCCAGATTGTCAAGAAATAACCCTCTTAGCCGCTGCTCACTGGTGCCTGACACCGCCTTAGGCTGTAGAATTGGAACTGACTTATTGTGACCATATAAAAGCCAAAAAAAGGAAGATGTGCTCCAAAGCCACGTAGGCTTCCATGAAGCTTGTTCCGTTGGAGACGGGAAGAGACTAAGGATACACTATAACAGGTTGGGATGGGGGAGACGAGGGGATTCCCATCTGGTGACATTTCAGCAAGGTAGCTTGTTTGCACAGCATCTCTAAAAGTTGGATCCTGGAGCCCATTTGTTATGATGAGAAGAGAATCCTCTCCCCGGCGGCCTCCTTTACCACTGCAGATTTCACATACACGTCTGTCTGTTATACCAGCTTTCTCGGTTAATCGGAATCTGTGGATTCGTCCATGCAAATGTGACTCTTCTCTTGGTGCCATTGATACCAGCACTGAGAGAGGTTACCTGCCATTCATTGCACATTCCTGTCCTTTAATGTAAGTGTGTCATTAAAGCAAACCTTTCCCTTTCCCACTCGCCCAATACGAGGGCTGCTAGAATTCACAGCCTTTCTAGCTTCCGCTGGTTTCTTAGTTCTGCACCTCAGTGGCTTTAGACACCAGTCTCCCACATCTGAGACAGCCCTAGGCTGAGCTTTTGAAAGTCCTACTCTATCAAATTTAAAACCAACATCCCATGCCTCTTGTTAACCCTCTGACATAGCCTATTAGGGTGTCCTGATCCAATTAGTACTGTCGAGAGAGCTGGAAAGTGCAACCCTATTAACAAAGGGATTGACGCATGGCCAGGCCACAGGTGCCGTAGCTACATCCTAGAAGAGCACCAAGACTTGGTGAGGATTCATTTCTGTCCATGTCACAGGTCAGAGAGATGGCATTACGAGTTGCCCAGCGGGAAACCTCTGCTTTGCCTTCTCCCCCTTCCACCTTTTCTGACATAGGTACCTGAGGAATAGTTGTCAGGACACCGCTTGTCTCCAAATCATGCATCCACAGCTCCTAAATCCCAGAAATAGCTATTCAGGCTCGAGTCCCCTTCTATGCTGTGGCCTTTTTTTGGCTATAATAAATGAATAATAATGCTTCTTAATGGAGATCTTCCATCAGAAAACTGTGGATTTTCTAATCATGCTTTATTAAATGTTGTTGCTAACAGTTCATAGTGTCTGATAGATACCGGCTCTTTCTTTCCATGAGCAAGAGCCTCCACTAGCTTTTACTTTTGTGATAAAATAGCTCCGTCCCCATGCAGAATTCGGAACCACGAAGCTTGGGTTGATGGCGAGCCCCTCGGACCCCGAGCGCCTCCTTCGTGCTCCTCCTAAACCGCCTAAGGCTGAACTGGCCGGAAGCGTTTTATTTAAGAAAATAAAAGTTGCTATTTCATGTGAATTATACACTTGTCTCTTGCAATAGACATGGGACCACTTGCTTTGTCACCCCTCTCTCTCCCTTGGGGCCAACTGAGGTGGCAAGGGGCTGTGTGGTGGAGTGGATTTTGATTGTAATGTGTCATAGAATTTAAGGCCAGAAGGGACCCACTAGATATCTAGCCTGACCTGTATCTCTCAGGCCACCAACACCACACTGCACCAACACACTAACCCAACCCTGAAATGAGACCAAAGTGGCATCGTGAAGAGGGAACAAAGGGCTCTCTAAGGATGGAGAAGAGCTGGATGCATTAGGCCTTCCTTGGATGACATGGATAAATTTCACAAGAACCAAGCCAAAAAGGTGACTCTGAGCTTTGTAGGTTACCTTCTATGTTAATGATTTTGCTCACAGCTGGAATGCAGAGGGAATCAGGGCTCAGGTAGAAGCTACTGGAGAAAAATCTCCAAATTAGCTGCATTATGCTTGAGCTGACTTTCTAATGCAGCCACTTCTCTCTGCTAATTGAGTGGGATGCTGTTCCAGCCCATTGACTCACCCTTGAAATTTCCCATGAAGGTGGCGCAGGTCAAGACACCACGACAAAGCTTTTCTTGTTTCATTTTTAACTGCTTCAGGGGTGCTGGCGTTTAACTGCTAAACAAGGATAATGGAGGAAAGCGTGTACCTGACTCGATACATCTGCACATCTTCCTCAAACAGGAGAGGGAGGGGAAACAAAAATATTCAAAAGGGCTTGTTAAAACTCACATTGTAAATCTAAAAACAAAAACAAAAAAAAGCGAACGTGCTGTAGTTAACAGAAAGCTAATCGTTACATCTGTCTTAGATTAGCTGGTTGTCTCAAATGTTGGATCAATATTGGAACCACTGTCAAATTAACCGAGCTGCTCTCCCTCTAGTTTGGGAAGCCAATGATTTTTTTTCCCCATCGTAGTCCAAGTGTATAAAGCTGCTGAACTTTGATTAAACTTGGCAGGGAAGAAAACGGAAACAGATCAAGAGTAGCTAATTCTGCTGTATGCATGAGTAGTTTGGGTAAGCATGGGTCACTAGGTACAGCTGGAAATTTTTTTTTCCACCTGTTTCCATCTTCTCAGATTAACTGTAGCACACATTTGTTGCAAGCAGTACAGGTTAGTATCAGCAGTGAGAGCACATTGGGCTGAAGATCTACATATAGAACCTTTACTGGGGATCCTGAAGTGCCTAATTATGTGCATGGGAAGATCAAATTCTTGCAAACAATTTAACATCAATCCAGCAGTTTTCATTGAAAGAAAGGGAAAGGCTCCATTGATTTCCACTGGGAGTTGGATCAGACCCCTGGTTACCTCATTGCCCATGGTGATCAAAGGCAAACCCAGTACATTCAAAGAACGTTTTGTGGGACCTTTAGTGAGGAAAGAGGTACTCTTGCAAAGTGGGGATTGGGCATTTCTACACCGCAGTTGGAACCGTGCTTCCCCTCTTCAGTACACAGGCTAGCTCTGCTCAACCTCACACAGTAAAAATAATAGTGTAGCAGCGGCTGGCAGCTTGGGCCAGCGGCCGAAGTACAAACCCGAGTGGACTCCCTGGGAGTGTACTCTGGTGTCTGTCTGAGCTGGGACGCACGCGCTGCGTTTCCGTGCAGATGTACCCATATAGAGTGATAGATACTCATGAGGCAGTTTACTTAAAATGTCTTGTGAGTAATTGAACATTTGAATTACAACCCTGGGGTTAGAAGCAGCAGAACTTCATACCCTGTAACAGGGAAGGGCTGTGTTTTGTGTTTATATGCTGTCTCTTGTAGGAGATGTACAACTGTAATCTTACCATTTGTGCTTAATGATACTAGCAGTCTCTTGGAAAAACAGGGTGGTATCGTTAAGGACAAATAGCAGGGTATTTTGGCCACTCTCCCTGCATCCTTCCCTTGCAGTTTCAACTGGACGTGGTATTCCTCAGTGGCTTGCCCTAATTACAGGGTGTTACTGCTGCGTTCCACCCCAGAAGCAGCCGCACTTCTGCCCTGTTATAACCCTTATCTGCTTCACAGAAAGATTAGGTTTGTGTGTTTAAAGTTGCTTCTGCATGTTGCTCAAAGGCCAAGTGTGGCATTTCACAAAAGGGAGAGATTATTGTTAACCCTCTTTACACAGGAGATCGCGGAGGACCAGAGAGTTAAATGACTTTCCCAAGGCCATACAGCAAGTGGAGGGGAGAAGCAGATTAATTATAATAGAATGCTTTCACCATTTGTCTCCCAGCGTATGTACATAATCTGCAAAATACAACTGCCCACTGTCAAACTAAATACAACTCAAATGTAAAAGTTAAGCTATCCCTTTAAACGCAGCTCCCAATCACCTCATCTGACAAAAGCGCAAGTGGATGGATGGTCTATGTACCCTAGAAAGTCAACGAACTCCAGCATTTTTTAGGTTTGCTCAGTCCTGTCTCAACACAGGGAGCTGGATTTGATGACTGCTTGAGGTCCCTTCTAGCCCTACATTTTGATGAGTCTGATTTCAGTTTTAGACAATCCAGCAGTCGCTCCCTCGAGATTGTCATCCTGGAAAGGGTTGCAGCTTGAAGCATATTCTGCTCAAAACTAGAGGGCTGTGCATGTTTCAGGCAATCAAGTACGTTTGATTGGCCAAACACTCCTTTTATCATTTAATTTAGCCAGGAATCATTTGCAAGGTAATAAAAAAGGACTTGACTCCAGCTACATTTGTTTAATTCAATGAGAGACAGTTACAGCCATGGGCTCTCCTCTGCTATCTTCGCTACTGCCATCCTGGTGAGATTGAAAGCACTGCACGGGCAGTATATAACAGTCACGGTCTTGCAGTGACAACTTCATTGTTTCAAACAGTGACACGGGTCACCCCAAACAAGCTAGGCCTGTGAAACTCCTTTGTAGCAGAGGTGGCTAAGGAGGCTGTTGAGATGAGGGCAGAGGGATAGCTCAGTGGTTTGAGCATTGGCCTGCTAAACCCAGGGTTGTGAGCTCAATCCTTGAGGGGGCCATTTAGGGATCTGGGGTAAAAATCTGTCTGGGGATTGGTCCTGCTTTGAGCAGGGGGTTGGACTAGATGACCTCCTGTGGTCCCTTCCAACCCTGATATTCTCTGATTCTATGAGGAGAACACTGCAACGAGACCAAGGGGCATCCTGAAGAGGGAACAAAGGGCTCTCAGGATGGAGAAAAGCTGGACGCATTAGGCCTTGCTTGGATGACATGAGCTGGAGCACTGTGCAGTTCAGGTCTCCCAGGTTTAAGAAAGATGAATTCAAACTGGAACAGGTGCAGAGAAGATCCTCTAGGATGAGCACTTGCTGCTTTGAATTAGAGGAAATAGTGGATTCTCTGTAACTTGAAGTCTTTAGATCAAGGTTTGAGGACTTCGGTAAATTAGCCAGAGGTTAGGGGTCTATTACAGGAGTAGGTGGGCGAAGTTCTGTGGCCTGCAACCTGCAGGAGGGCAGACAAGATGATTGTGATGGTCCCTTTTGGCCTGAAAGGCTATGAGCTTGTGGTCTCAATGCAACCAACTGCAAAGGTTCTCAGCCCTTTGTGGGATTTGAATTCAGGCCCTTTGGTGCCCCCCAATGCATCACTCTCCAAGCCCGTAACCATAAAACCCACAATCTGTTAACGCAAACAGTTCTCACAACTGGCTAACAGGTCACTCAGCCCTTGGTACGGATCATCGCTCCAGTGCTAGGAGTGAGTGAATAATAATATCTCTGTAGTGCTGTCATCTGCCAGTGCTACTTCCACAGCCTTATTTATAAAGGCAGGTAACATACCCATTATACAGCTGGGGAAACAGAGGCACAGAGAGGGGGAGTGAATTGCCCACGCTCACATCGTGAGTCAGCGCTATTGTTGGGGTTAAAAACCCAGGTCTTCTGCCTGCCAGGTCTGTGCTAAACCCATTAGACAACACCTGCCCTCAGTGAGTGGTTTAAAGATCACATCAGGTTCATGTGAAGGGATTAATTTTATGTTGGCAAAATATAACATCTGCCTTTCCAGCCGCCCTTTTGTATTGGTCTGAGTTCTCCCAAACTATTCTTCTCTGACCCTCAGACATACAGAAGCTAGTTCATTGTGACAGATACTGTTGGGTACTGAGTGTCTGCACGTATCTGTATCCCCCTGCACAGTTGTTCCAAAACCTGTGTCTGTTTCAATCATCATTCAGTAGGAGGTGCAGTGGGACGGGCTAGTCTGTTTGGCTTCCTTTTCTAGTGCCCCAGGCAGGTAGCTGCTCTTTTGACTACACCGTTCCCTCCTTTTTCCCTGTTAACAGGTTTTGTCCCACCCCTCTTCTCCCTCCTTGGAGGTATCTGCAGTTCTGTCCATCAGCACAGCTGGGGGAGCAGTGCTTGCTGCCCCTGGCCTCTCATTCATTCCCCAGCTCCTCTGCAGGAAAGGTTAGCTCCCCTCTCTCCGTTCATGAGTGGAGATGAGAATAATAGCGGTCATCAAATATGCATCGAGTGGCAGTGGCAGCAGCCAGCAGCCGCCTTGCAGCAAACATGGTTCCCCTGGGTCCGGCAGAGTGAGGTTCCCTGGAGGAGAGGCTGACAAAGGGGAATGTCCGCAAAGCCAGGGGATGCGCTGATCTGGAAGGTGTAGATCGTCACAGAGCAGCCCTGGCGGCGTGCGGGCGAGCGAGGCTGCTTAACTCAGGTGAGTGGCGTCGCGCTAGCCAAGCTGCCAGGGCCGTATGGCTTTGTGTGGTGGAATTACGTCTCCTTCCCTCTGTGTCACACAGGAGCCCCGTCACCACTACCCTCTGCCCGGCTGCAGGTGGTTCGGAGGCAGGGGTGGCAAAGGAGATGGACATCTGGGGGGCAGGCAGGGTGGTTAGTGCGTGATGTCCGCGCCGACTGAAGCATGGGACGATGAAGACAGGCTGAACCAGCTCAGGATGCTGTAGGGATCTGTCCCGGAGGCCCAGGGATGCTATAGGCTGGGTAACAGTCTGCTGCTCGGCTGGGCAAAGTTCAGATGCCTTTGGGTCACGGCACTTTATTGTTCACCCTGCACTGTCCTAAGCTCTTCTGTTCCCCCTGCATGCATCCACCTACCAGCTTGGTAGGCCTCAGGCCTGCCGTAACCTGAACTGCCCATTGCACTGCCGCCTAGAACCCTCTCCTCTCTCCTGCCCAAGGGCTGGTCTCTCTCTAATTTATGGGACCGCCTCATTCGTCTCTGCTTTCGCCGCCCTCCACCCTTCCCCGCTGCCCTCCACCCTTCCCCACTGCCCCCGTTTCCGTGCAGCCCTTCGTAACGGAGGTTCTCGGCCTTTCCTGCCAAAAGGGCCTGGCTGAACCCACATCTCAGAGCCCCTTCGCCGTCCCCAGGCCCCCCAGCACCCGGAACCTGCTGCTGCGGCTCTTTTCCCTCAGAAGCTTGTCTCCACCCGCAGGCCAGCCTTTGCTTAAAGGAAACCTTCAAGTCTGTAGAAAATGCTGTCCCCACCCTCCTCCTCCCCCTCCCAAACCAACGTGGCAGGTAGGGTGACCAGATAGTAAGTATGAAAAATCGGGACGGGGGTGGGGGATAATAGACACCTATATAAGACAAAGCCCCAAATATCGGGACTATCCCTATAAAATCGGTTCATCTGGTCACCCTAGTGGCGGGCCGCAGCCTGAAACCGAGCGTCTGCGCCCGTGGCCTGGTTCCCGGCTCGCTGAGGCGAGGGCAGGTACGTGTGGGGGCGTTCGCCGGCATGACCGTTGAGCTGTAATCCTGCTCTTCGGCGCCGCTGGCCGTTCAATCTCTGCTCCTCGGCAGCTGCTTTTCTCCTCCCTGTCCCAGGAACCTCTCCCCGTGGCCCGGCTCCCACCAGTCGCTGGGAGGTGGGCGGCAGATCCCTTCTCCAGGCCGGTGGGGCGGGGATCTGCACATTAATGGGGCCACCATGATAAATGGTTAAGGTCCCACCTCTTCCCTGTCGCAGGGGAGGAAAATGAGCCTGAGGCAGTGTTTGCACAAGCTCCTGCCTAGTCGGGGCAATCCCTCCCTTGGCTCCAAGCTGGGCCGGCTAGGTGTTCGAAAGAGGCTAACGAGGGTGCCTGTCGGGCTCAAGCCGGAGAGGGATGGCTTAGTGGTGGGGAATATCCTAGATTCCCTGGACCCCCGGTTCCAATTCCGCCTGGGCACAGGCCAGGCCAGAGTGTGTCATTTTAACCACCTTGAATGGTGCTGGGCAGAGGGAGAGCCCCCCCTTTGCTCCCCTCCTTTCTGGGGCAGTGAGAGCTGGCGTTAGGATAGGGAACCCCTAGATTCCTGGCTTGAATCGAGTTCAGGCATGGCAGTGAGTGATCTGATCTTGCTGCCCTTGTGCCTTGATGTTTCCTGGGGATGCTGCACTATTATTGCATTGTGAGGGCGTTGGACAAACCCCTAACAGTGGGTTCCCTCTCGAGACTGTCCAAGTGCACAGGGCTGGATTTTCAGCAGGGGTTCAAAACGGTACCTGTAGAGGTGGGGGCTGTATGGGGCACTTACATTTCGGGTACTTGCATGTGGAAATGCTGAACTGCCCCTGCAGTTAGCCAAGTCGCGTGAGTGCATGCGGGTGTTCTGAGTGTCTGAGACGTGACACTGTTAGTGAGGTTGGGGGGGGGGTGTTTCTTGGTGACCTGCTAAAAACTTGTCCCTTGCTGTGGGCTTGGATTGTCACTCTGGACCAGGTTAGCATTCAGAGGGTTAGCAGTAGCTAGTGCAGGAACACTTCTCCTTAATAACCTGCCGTAACCAGTGGCTACACAGTGGCCTCTAGGGACTGGGAAGCCACTTGCAGCACAAACCACCAGCTCGGGATGCGCTGAGATGTTGCTCGGCTGGCTTGTCATTGAGGTGGGAGTGGGGCCTTTCAGCAGGATCCTTTCCGTGGAGGCAGAGGACACAGACAGAGGTGGGCGTGTGCTCTCCTCTGTGTAACATGAAACACGCTGCAAGCAGACACTGAACAAACGATGGGCACGTAGGTGTGCGTAACCATTGACCTGTATGCACACAGCAGAGACAACACCAGGCTGCACCTGTAACACAGGGAGCTTCAGAACCACTCAAGAAATAGATGCAGCCACTGGGTGTGTGGGTTACAGGTACTCTAAGGACCACAGCTACAGTGAAAGGTACAGTGTTAGGGGAACGTGTTAGTCCCTGGCTGGGGTGGGACAAGGCAAACTCCACTGTATTGCAAGTCTCCTTCCTTTCTCTCTGCCTCTCAGCACTGCTTGTGCTCTGTGTGCATGGTGGCTTTTCCCTCCTTGTGGCAGACACACGCAGCTCGCACAGCTTGTTTCATACTTCAAGCAATTGGGCCTTGCCTGTGTATTAATTGGGAGGCTGTTTTGGGCCCTCTTCTGAATCAAAGGGGAGCTTTGTTATAGCTGTGGGGAGGAGCAAGCGAGTGGCACCGGCAGGGGTGCTGGAACAATTTGTATCGTGGAGGTGCTGAGAGCCATTGAACCAAACTGTAAACCCTGGATATGATGGAAACCACTTCAAGCCGGGGGGTGCTGCAGCCCCCCCACACCCCTAGTTCCAGCACCTATGGGCACCAGCCTTCAGGGATAAACCAACGTGGCTTTCACTTGTCTCTTGTCATTTTTCTTGATACATGTATTTGTATTTCTAAGGCACCTTTCAGTGTAGTATCTCGTGGCCAGTAACAGTACTTAGTGCTTATATCTGTATCTATCGATATATATAACTTACTACCTTCAAACCGTTATGAACTGATCCCTCTGCTACCTCTGAGGTATTCTAATCAAGCAATAACATTGTCCCCATTACGCTGAGTATGAATGCCAGGCAGGGTGTGTGTGTGTGTTTGTGACTTGACTTGTCCCTGGTTGGCTTTCTATTCTGTGCTTGGACATGCTGAAAACGTGCAGCAGAGACTGTTCTCCTGCCCATCCCTGATCTCTCCCATTCGATCCTGTGGCGCCATCACAATGCACGCTACATTTGGGACATGCTGGTCAGTTCCATGGCCGCAGGCTGGGGTGTCTCTTAGACAAGAGCAGGGCTTTGCTTGGGACAGAGCAGGAGGGGAAGCCGCGTTGCATTGGGGGCAAACACAAATATCTGCTGTTACTGGGATGGGAGACACAAAAAAATCTCATGTCAATGAAAGTGGCGAGACATCCTCTCCTGGGAGAGGCGGGGAGATCCAGCAGTCGGTAGAGGGCAGGGAGCCAGGAGTGCTAAGTACTAATATTCTTTTGTTTGCTCCAGTGGGAAAGTTCCCTTCCCAAAACCACGCCGGCTCCCCGCTGACAGCCCTTTCCTCAGCTTAAATCTTTAGTATGATGCAAATATAGGGCACTAGGCTATTCTACGTGAAATGGACTTTGTAGCTGTTTTCCTTCCTGGACCCGCTCCATAGGGGAATCTCTGGTAAAGTCTTCTCCCACAGCACAGGGGGCTGGAACCATGTGTATAGTGTGGGTGCTGAGAGCCATTGAACCAAACTGTAAACCCTGGATATAATGGCAGCCACTTCAATCCAGGGGGTGCTGCAGCCCCCCTATTTCCAGCACCTATGGCCGAGCACCCACCGGGTTTCTCATTGTTCTTTAGTGCCTGTGTATCCAGAGGTTTAAGCTTTAAGGCTGCCTTGGCGGCTTTCCAGGGGCTTGGTGCTCCACCCTAGTCTCCATCTAGCTTCCATCCATGTTTAGTCTGATAGAAATGGCCAGACCCAGACAGCTCTGAAAATAGCTGCACCCTGCAGGTGCACACACGGATCGAGTTTCCTGAACTTCTGAACCCGTCAGCGCTGCTGGCGTAGGCCTTGACTCCCACCACGCGGCTCAGCCAAGGGTCCTGGAAGCCGTCCCCCGATGAGGTCTCAGCCCCTGTTGCTAAGGGGGCAGTGGCAGACATACGTGTCTATGATAACCACGACAAGCTTTACCCCAGGGAGGTGGCCGGCTGTGGGAGAAGCGTCTGCAGCGCTAGGCCTTCCTCCCCAGAGGTGTGTACAGAAGAAATGCAGCTGCCACACGGCCCCATTTCTCCCTGATCATCCTCCCAGCAATTTCAGCCCCTGAGGACCTTGTGTCTCCATGGGGTGAGTCATTATTGGCTCCACCTTGACAGCAGTCTCAGAGGCCAGCAATTCCACTCCTAATTCCATCCTCACGGAGATTATCCCTAGAGTCCCATGTGGCTGATGCCTTAATGCCATGGGAAGGAATGGCTCTGTCTACACTAGGGCATGTTCCCTGTCATTTCCTAACACTGCTTTGTGGCTGCTTGGGGCCCTCTAACCCCATGTCATAATGTGGTGGTTAAAGTGCCTGGTGCCCTGACTCAGGGGCACTGGAAGGACTGCAAAAATGGGGGGCCAAGCAACCAAACTGGGCCAAATACGAGCCCCTGCTGAGTTCAGGTTGTCAAAAGTGGGGAGCCATGGACCCCTGTTTAAAAATGGGGGGGGGGGGGCAATGGCCCTTTGGTCCCCCCCCATCTCCATCACCCCTACCCTGATGACACTAGCGCGCACTCTCCTGGGTGGAGTTGCACTGTGGTTAGCAATTGGTGGGGGGGATTTTTGGGGAGATGCTGTTGGGTGGACAAGACAAGCTATGGGAATTGGGTCCAGGATGGTCCAGGCTGCTAGCTGAGAGGGAGGATGTTCTTTTGATCCTGTATAATACCTAGAAATGACCAGCTGTACTTCAGAGCACGAGATCAGATTCTGATCTCAGTTTCACGGGTGCAAATCCAGAGCATCTCCAGAAGAGTCAATGAAGTTACTCCGGGTTGACAGCTGTGATCTCAGAATGTGGCCCGCTGGATCAACTCATCCCGGTGTAACTCCTTAGCACTCACCCCAGAGGCATTTTCCCCAGCATTTTAAAATCTATGTAGGAGCTGGGGGCTGCATGTTAGAGATGGGGAAACAACAGCACCTGAATTACTTAGGAGCCTGAAGCATACCCAGCACCTTACACGGTGATAGCACAATTGCTGTGAGTGGGAGCCTAGTGACCCCAGGGCTGGGGCCTAGGGGATGTCAGGAAAGGGGGAGGATGAGATGTGTCTCCTGCCGGGACACGGGGAGGGTAAATCACTGGGGTGTGTCAGGTGCCCAGTGCTGTGGGGATGGGGGCCAGAGGAAAAGCAACTGGAGAGCTTAGGAGAGCACGTGAGCGCTTTACATTTATAAAGGGCCAGGAGAAGGGGCGTCTAAGGAGTCTGGTGGGATTGGGCCTCCGGCTTCCTGTGTGAACAGAAACGACAAAGGCCACAGAAAGTAGAGGAAGAGCAATATTCAGCGTGTGTGTGTGTGTGTGTGTGTGTGTGTGTGTGTGTGTGTGTGTGTGTGTGTGATGGGGGGGAACAGGCATGGAATGGGTGTCTAATCTCTGAGGGGTGGGTGGGTTTTGGAGAGACGCGTAACCTCTGTGTGCGCATATAAAAGAGACAGCTGTGGGGGAGCAGGTCCAGGAGCTCGCACTGTGCCAGCTGCCCACTGCCTCTCCCTATCTCTCTGCAGCCGGTTCCCTCCTGGAGGGCCCTTATCACGGGTGAGCAAAATGGCTCTTCTGGGGAAAACCATGGCAACTGCTCTGGTAGCTGTGCCAATGGCAATCTCCATCACTTACCGCGGTTTCTTTCTCTCTCCCTTTCTTTTTTCCTTCCAGTGCCTTTGGTTCCTCGCCCAAAAGGGAAATTCTAAATTCAAAAGGAAACTGATGGTTTCCTCCATCCCATTACAGGAGTGCTAATTAAAGAGGGGGGTTTGTGTCTGTGTGTGTGTATGTGCATGTGTGTTGAGAGAGAAAGAATTGATGGTGCGTGCACCAACTGCTGATTCATCAGGATATGCAGCATGGTTCATCAACTGGTAGGGTCAACAAAGCTGTTGTTCATTGCTAATGGTTTCCTGATTAAGCAGCAACTGAGACATTTTATTGGGATTTTTGAGCGAGTCGAAGGGAGTTAGAATATCTAGGCACCTAATTCCCTTGGGTTTCTTTGAAAATCCCAACCTTCGGGGCTGTGAAAATGCCCTTTCTTTCTTGAGGAAAAACATTTCTCACCACACCTGGGAAAATCCCCCAGCAAAAATGCTCTATAGATCTGAACAGCAGACGGTGTCTGGGAGCTGCTCCCGGTAGAGGGCCATCTGTCCGAAAGGTTCTCTGGTTGCTGACTGGAGAAGAGCTGTGGGGAATCTCCTGGCAGTGGGTTTGAATGGGTTAATGTGATCTGATTGATCACGGAACATTAACTATTGGAAGAGGCAGTCAGGGCTCAGGAAAGGTGTTTCTAATGTCTGTTTTTTTTATACATCTAAATTAATATTACATTAACAAAGACATTAAAAGATGGTTATTAAGGTTGCAAAGTCAAGCACTCAAAAGCTAGGAAATGCCAGAATTAAGTTGCCTGTGCAACCTTAATTCAGTCCCCTTGTGCGTATGCATTATGATACAGTCTTTAATGACATGATCACGTACTATTTTATCCCCCGGAGCCCTGCCTCATTCAGCGCACAGGATCTCTTATAATGAAAAGTGTCAGGCAAACTGATTACGGGGGTGGCTCCCATCTCCTCTCTAGTCAGTGAGTCTAAAACCAGGGTCTCTCCTCTAGTGACTGCAGAGAATGACTGACCTCTGTCTAAGCCTATGCGCTGTGGATTGCCAAGCTGCCAGACATGAGAATGCCCCAGGCAGGGCAGTGTAGCCGTATGCCCCCATCTCCAAGAGTTAACTCTTTGGGATTGCAGGAACTGTCCACCCAGGGGCCAAAGGGGAAAGTCTCTTCTCTCTCCTGTGTGGATCAGCGGTGATGCAGCCACTGCTGCTGGAGAGAGAAGCACTCAGAGGGTTTGCCAGTGTGAATGCACAGGGGAGGAAAGCCCAACCAAAGGCAGAAGGGGCTGCTTTTCACCTGTTTGTTTCATGTGTTAACCCTTCGCAGGTCTAATGGGTCAGCTGCTGTAAGCATGGACAGAACCCAGTTGCAGCGTTAAAAGCACTAGGTTATCCCACAGCGGCCTGCTGCGGTGAAGTATCAGGCATTAGCCATTGTCAGAGAGAGGCTACTGGGAGAGAGGGACCTCTGATCTGATCCACACTGGTGACTGGTCCCACGCACAACAGAAATCCTTGCACCCCAAAGGAGAAGCTGTGAAAGGCTGGCTAGCAAGGGCCTGCCCTCCCGTGCTCTCCCAGAGCCCTCTCATCTGTGCCGCTGCCTGAAGAGGAGGATAATGGCTGGACTGTCCCAGCGTGGGCTGGAGAGCACGGCTTGTCAGAGTTCATTGTCTCTGTTATTTACTCCTGCCGGCGGTGACGCCAGAGCTCCCTTTCAGCCGGCGAGCTGGCATTGGCCATGCCCGGCTGGGGGGATTAGATGGCATGTCTGAGGGGAAGCACCAGTTGTTAAGAGCTCAGGTGTGGTGGCAGAAAGCAGCCTGCGACAGAAGCTAGAGCACTGGAAGAGCTGCCTTAGGTCAGCTGGCCTCACCCTGCCCTTCACCTTGGACCCATTTTAAGATCCCAGCCCCTTGTGGGCTTTTAGCTTCCTCCTGTTGCCTTGGTTTTGGGGGCAGATTTGACTCACCTGATGGGCTCTTGACCTCGTGCTCTCTGGCAGTGCGGATTTGCCGGGGGTTGCTATGGGGACTGTGTATCTGGCTCAGGGGTGTAATTCGTGGTGGCTGGCAGGGGCACGGTGGCTCTGATTCCTGAAGGTAAGTCTTAGCATTTCGTGACCGGCTTAGGCAGGGTCTCTCACAGATCTCGGGGTGCTGTACCCAGCAACGGAGCGATCTGCATCACATCCAACTGGACAGAACTAGAGGAGAAGGCTTCTAGGACTGGCAACCCTGGGGGAGGGCTTCCTGCTAGTCTGCAGCCAGGCGGGAGACAGCCTTGTGGTCGGGGTCTCCCAGAGCATAGAAGTGCAACAATGAGAAGTAAATCATTGCTCGCAGGAGATGAGGCACTTCCCTGCAGGAACAGATGTTTGATGGCGTCAGCATATAGACCTAGTTACAGCACAGTGACTGAGAGCACAGGGTCATGTGCTCTGGCAGGCAGAGACCGCACTGTGCGCTTGATGCTAGGGGCTTATACCAGTGTGGGGGGTTTTGTGGGGTGTGTGTGTGTGTGGGGAATGGGGCAGAGGAGTCCCTGGTATACCTTGGAGAATAGTTCTGCTAGCCCACCCATGGGGTTTTGCAAAGGAAGAGTAGCTGGAATTCCCTTAGAAGCCCAACGGCAGCATTCCTCACCCGGCTGGAAGGGCCTCTTTTGAAGAAGGCAACACAGCTTGGCCACTAGAGGGTGACGTGATCACATGTATTTGCCTAGGGTGACTATCCCATCAGGTAGACCTCAGGCACGGCCCTTTTCATGAGGGATTGTGCAGAACAAGATTTCATGAAGACGCATCAGCTGTGAACAGCTTGTGGCCGGGACCGTGCCCAGAAAGGGATCTCAGGCACAGCTGTAAAAGACGTTTGGGTTTTTATTTACATTTTACAAGGCTGCGTTTCAAGGCTATGGTGTCACTGCTGCCTCTGATGAGGTCATCGGTCAGATGTAAACTTTTTGGTGTGATTTTTTGGTTGGTGGTGTGAAAGCTGAAGGCATCTCTGTGTCTTTTGTGGACTGGCACAATCTTGTTCTATAAGATGCGATACATTATGGCACATCCAAGAGCCTGGAATCTCATTGGCTACGGCAGCAGGTGGTTATTGGGAATAACGTTAGGTTGGTTGCACTAGGGGAGCAGCATAGAGAGAGCTAATTCCAGCTGTGACCAGGTCACAGACCTCCACCCACAGTTTGTCGGTGACGCTGCCCTCCACCTATGAAGCACAAGGTAGAATCACTACAGCTAGAAAACACTCTCATTGGCCGGACCTACCCTGAGGGTAGCGCCCTGGCAATTTAGGGAACTAAATTAACACTTTAATGGGTGTCACCACTGTGGTATTGCAGTGAGGTGTTAGAGACCATTATTTGACTATCCCTGACTCTAGGCACTGGTCAATACAGCAAGTCCCACCCTGTCCATCACAAAGTGGCCCGTAGTGACCTCTGATCCCTCTGTGTCCTCCAATTCTCACACCTGCAAAGATCCAGTGAGAAACAGCTCCTTGTAAACCCTCCCTGTTCCCCCCTGTTTCCTTACTGTGACACCTGCCAGCCAGCCCCATGTGCTAAGCGCATTAGACAGCCCAGCATGTGGTCTCTGTCCTACAGCCCAAATACACCCTGCTGATGTCCCCTAATCTCCACAAATGCTGAGCAGTGACACTGCAGCCACCAGCCTGGGGAGGGTTGATTAATGGGATGCTGCCAAGGTTTGCAGGTGGGAAAGTGGCCCTGTCCTGGCGTGATGCATCTCTCTACCCCGGTTACCTCCATCCACTTCTGCTCAGTTTGAGAGGGCCAATGGAAGCAGCCCTGCTAGCAACACAAATTCGGTATGGGGGAGAGGCTCCTTTGTCCATGCTCCTTTGGACCCAGAGCCCTGAGGGGGGATGGGAGGGTCTAGGCCCCCTTTTCCTTCCCTGACTTTGGGGATTGAGGGCCTTTCCTCAGTGGAGTGCTCTGCATGGCACTCCCCAACCAGCAGCTGGAGACCCATTAAAACGGGCTCTGTTAAGAAGAGCGAGGATATGCGGAACAAATCCAGCCCGAGCCCCAGCCATGGCTTGCCTGATCCCTGCCCCTTGGACTCCAGGGGAATCTCTGCATTGACTTTAGCGGGCTTTGGATCCACGGGTTAGGTGCAAGAAAGTCACAGAGCTCTTAGATTGCAGAGAGCGCATTTCCCCTCCCTCCGTATGCGGGTCTGGGCTCCGCCTGCTGACAACTCAGCGTCTGGCTAGGCAGGCTGTTATCACTACCAGGGCAGAATTAAGGCAATCTGGTGCCATAGGTACAAGCCACACTGGCCCCCTATGGCTCCACCCCCTTACTGTGGCCCCTTAGGATGGCAACAGAGTTCTCCTGAATTGGGCAGTTTTCACTTCTCTTGGAGCAGTTGGAGTGGCTGTCTGCAGACTCAGGCAGGTGTCTGTTAAACTAAAATGTGAACAGAGTGTTTCTTTGCTTCCCTTGAGGGATAGAAACATAACTTTTTCTTAAAAAAAAAACAGATTCTGAACTGATCACATGACTCCAGCAGCTGGGCCCTAGGCATGGGCCTAGAGTCTCCCTGCCTTAATCTGGTCCTGACGGGCAATGATCCTCTTGCTTCTCAAGGCAGGGCAGCATTTATTGTTCTCAGCAATTGATCAGTATGACATCTGACCTGGGGAAGGTGGAATAGTCCCTGTTCTCTGCCCAATGGCTGGTGTCCCCTATATCTGCTGGCATAGCCCCCCGCCCTCTTCCCCTCCCGTCTAGCACAGGAAGGGGGTGCTATGTCCCTGTCTCAAACCCAAGCAGTCCAAAGGCCACTTTTATCTGCCCTGCACTGTAATCAGCCTAAAGCATCAAGGCGATTGCATCCTGGTTTGCATGTCAGGTGTGGCTGGCTGGAGAGTTCGCTGGGATTGAACTCAGTCTGGCTTTAAGGTGAGTTGATTTATCTTCATTGTGTAGTTACTTCTCGTCAGAATGACTGGTATTCGGTCTAGAGAAAACATAGTCCACCACGAGGAGTTCCTTTCCTCCACCCCCTTAAAAAAAAAAAAAAAAGATGTTGGACATGGAATTTAAATTGAGTTTGAATTAAATTTGGGCCTTTAATTTAAATTGTCCATGGCGCTTTGGTGCTTGGGAAATGTGCTGGCGGATTTAAATCCTGGGCAGAGCCAACGAGAACATAGAAAGGCCCCAGCCCCTCTGAGGAGGGAGAGGCCACTGACAGAACTCAGAATTCGGCTGAGTTGAGGGGACAAAAACCTCCCAGGGTGCAGGTCAGAGGGCCAAAATGTGGGCAGCAGAAGGGGACAGCGAGCAGAGAGTCGGGACAACACCCGCTGCTCCGAGACAGAGTCCTCCAAGGAACTCTGCCCAGATGTGCGCGTGGGCAGCAGAGGGCCCCACAGTCACAGAACCCCCTGTCCGGCCACAGCTGACAGGCAAGCCAGGGTTTTCCTAAGGAGGGGGCTGGGGGTGTGCATCTCCCCAGGGCCAAGCGCCTGATGGGGAAGCACAGAGGTATGGGAGGCTTCCTCTGTTAGGGACCATCATCTCCTCAAGCTTCCGTCCATCCCAGCTCCTCCCACCTGACCCGTCCCCACCTCGGAGCCATGGGTCACCGTGCTGGATCAATGGCCTGGATCGCTCCAGCACGCTGTGCTACAGACTCGGCCGCCCTCACAGCCATGGAGGAAAGCTCAGCTGCGGAGCAGCTCCATGCTGGGCCGGGGCAGCCACGATCCCACACACCACGCGTGCGCCATGAAGCCACCCAGCCGGTGTTTCTCTGCAGACCCCTGCAGGGTGCAGCTCTGGGATTCAAGCCCCAGACAACCTCAGGCAGGGCTGATTGGCATCTGTGGCCTGGAGGGGGCGGGGGGCTGGGCCTCCTTCCCCCCCTCCTCCTTGCGCCCCTGGCCGGGAGGCTGATGGGAAATCCTTGGAGCGCTGGAGACAAGTCCCTTTTTTATTCAGAAAACATGAGCGTGGGCCACCTCACTGTGTGCTGAGAGACAGGCACCCTGCCCTGGAGCCTCAGCCCTGAGCTATAGGGCTCACCTGCAGGCATCAGAGGGACTGTGGGTCTCCCTGCCCCATCCTACGCTTGGCCTGTCTACTGCAGCTGCTAACAAGGGGACCAGTTATTGCCGGTTGTGAGGGTGGATTTGACTGGGCTCATTTTGGCAAACTCATTTTGCACAGGGAGGGCCAGTAGGCAGGTATCGGTGGGAGGGAGCGCGGGGGGAGAGACATACCTTCCAACCACCACCGAGCTGGGTTTGCAGTGGAGGCAGACCCAGACTCTTGTGGGAGTTGTATTTCCGTCTCCGTCCCGCCGGGTGAGGAGGTGTCTGTGAAGCTCTGTCTGTCGCTATGTGCCGTGCACTAGGTTGGGTGCGCTCTCCAGGCACCAAGGCCTTTTCCCCTAAGGCAGGGCCTAGCACCGGTTACTGAGAGTCTCGGGAAGCCGTGCCTTGGTGTTTGCAGCCCGGCAAGCAGCTGGCTTTGCGGGATCAGGTCGATCTTCCAGGCTCTGAATCTTGAGCGTGTCCCTTTAAGAAACGTAAATCTAGGGGCGTGCAAGATACAGTGCCCCCTGCACAGCAAACACTGCTCTGGAGCAACTCCCCAGCTCAACGCCCCCCCTTCCTTCGGCCTGCTCTACACTGCAAATGTATATTGACATAGCTATGAAAAATTCACACCCCTGAGTGCCGTAGTTAAGCTAACCTAAGACTGGGTGTAACCGTGGCTAGGTCGATGGAGGGAATGCTCCTGTTGACCCAGCTTAGCTATCGTGGCTTGGGGAGGTGGCATTCCTACAGTGATGGGAAAACCCCTTCTGTTGCTGTAGGAGGCGTCTACACTGTGGGGTTACCGTGGCAGATCTCCAGCTATGCCGTTGTAGACCCCGTAGGGCAGACAAGCCCTTAGGACACGCTCCTGTCCCCGTTGAAGTCTTGGAGTCTGTTAGAGTCAAATGACAACTTTTGGTTGAATTAGTCTTAATATCAGCCCTACAGACATTGTACTAATATCTAATTATCTGCACAGATGCCCTCCCAGGTTGTCTGTCCCCAGCTGCCATTTTATTCCCTGGTCCATGCGCTTGCTTTTCTGCAGCTGTGCTAATCCTCTGCCTTTGATAAACCTTCTCCACCGATGCCTCCTTGCTGGAGCTTCCAAGCATGAAATTAAAGGGGTCTCCACAGGAGCCTCCTCTTCTAGCTGAGTCCAGATGACTTCTGTTTTCCTTCACTAAAAATATTCCCTAGGCTGCAGTCTTTGTGACCGAATTATATTGAAGAGTAACAGGCAGGAATCAGTTTAATCTTGATTTCTCCGAGTTCTGCTGATCCTAAATACAGATCTTGCTTTAACCCACCACTCAGTCACAGAGAGAACATTGATCAAATAGCGCTGGGAGAATAATGGATTTTTCAGTTGGCTGGCAACTCCGAAAAATGGGGAGGAGGGTGGTAATTGTTTCAGGTAGAACCAAAACCAACATTTTCAGCAAATCGAAAAGTCAAAAAATGTTTTGTTTCAGGTTAAAAAAAAAAAAGTTTAACTTGACTCGAAACAAAATGTTTTGGTTTGATTTTGAGCATGTAACAGGGGTCACGCACCACTGCGGCGCCTCCTGCTGGCTGTCCTGGGAATTAGCTCTGCATGGTAGTGTGCCCCCTTCGAGTGGTGCCTTGCCGCCGTCACTCTTGCTCTAACCCATGTCTCTCCAAGGACTGCGGCATCCTCTTCAGCGACACAGCCCACTGGCTGTGTCACAGGATGTGCTCCCCCATTCTGGGGGACTTGCAGTCCACTGTTCAGCCATTTCCCTTAGTGGCTACTGCAACAAATTGTCTGGCCACTTCCTTGTGGCCCCCGGTATTCTCTTTTGCCCTTGCCTCAGGGCCTCAGCCTGCAAACCCCAGCAGCCAGCCAGGAGCTGTCTCTCACTCCCCCAGTCCCTGCTAGCAGCACTGCTTTGTCTAGGGTGCTGGCAGTTCTCTCAGCCCTCCAGAGACACAGTCCTTCCTCCCTGGGCTCCCAGCAGAGAACTGCCTTCCTCTGCCCTGCAGCTCCCTTTTTTAAATGGGTCTGCTTGGCCCTGATTGGCTGCTCCCTTCAGCCCTTCTCTGATCAGCTGCCTCTCTGCCACCCTAGGGCTCTATTAACCCCTTAGAGCCCAGTGTGGGGCAGGCACGCAGAGCATTTTTTAAAAAGAAATTTTGAAATTAAAAGTAATTTCAAAAAAAAAATTGAAACTGACTTTTTGGCCTTTTTTTAAAGCAAAAAAAATTTGCTGAAACTGGCACAAATTCACAATGTATGTTGATGTCACCAACTCTATTTTTTGCCAAAAAAAGTTTCACATGAAAAATGTCTCCCAGCTCTGTGCGCAAACTAACAATGGAAGGGAGGCTAGCTGGGTCCGGGCATTAATACGGGGATTTGTAGTTCACCCAATCAAACCCAGTGTGGGGCTGTAGAGACCCATCTGACGGCTGTTTGTTGGCCTATGTGAAATGAGACCATGAGTTTAAATGTGTAAGGAAGCCACGTGGTCCATTCAGTTGACAAACGTGCAGCATTGGAAACAAAATTTAGGACCTTTGCTCCAAAAAACACAGGTTAAAGCCATTTGGGCCAAATCAAATCACTCTTAGCTGCGTAGGATTTGTAGCCTCAGCAGGCTGCGGCCTCTAGCTGGCGACACAATCTATTGACCAGGTCAGATATTCTGTCCTGCAAAGGGCCACACTGACATCTACAATTGGCCAACACTTAAGGCTAGCATGGCTGCCCATGGTACCATACTAGATCTGTGGGTAAATGTTAAATTTCGGTAAGCAAAAACAACGAGGAGTCCTTGTGACACCTTAGAGACTAACAAATGTATTTGGGCATAAGCTTTCGTGGGCTAAAACCCACTTCATCAGATGCATGGAGTGGAACATACAGAAGGGAGGTATACATACACAGCATATGAAAAGATGGGAGTTGCCTTACCAAGTGGGGTGTCTGTGCTAACGAGCCAATTCAATTAAGGTGGATGTGGGCTATTCTCAACAGTTGACAAGAAGGGGTGGAAATCACTTTTGTAGTGCTAATGAGGCCAATGTAATCAAGGCGGCCCATTTCAAACAGTTGACAAGAAGGTGTGAGTATCAGCAGGGGGACATTAGTTTTTGTAGTGACCCATCCACTCCCAGTCTTTATTCAGGCCTAATTTGATGGTGTCCAGTTTGCAAATTAATTCCAGTTCTGCAGTTTGTCGTTGGAGTCTGTTTTTGAATTTTTTTGTTGAAGAATTGCCACTTTTAAGTCTGTTATGGAGTGTCCAGAGAGATTGAAGTGTTTTCCTACTGGTTTTTGAATGTTATAATTCCTGATGTCAGATTTGCAGGTAAGCAAAGTGTTTCTGCAGGTGGGTAAGGAACTCAACTCCCTGCATGGTGGTAGCTGCTAAGAGAGATTATCATTGTTACAGGAGACACGAGGAGCCCTGCCCTCGGTACTCCCCAGTGCGGCGCTCAGGTCTAGTGGGTTGGCACTTATTGGATCCGCTGCCCATGCCCTGCCACTCCTCCAACCCACCAGCAGCCTTCTTTGTACACATGGCCATACAGACACATACCATGGATCAATGCTCCACAGAGCAGGGGAGTACAGAGTCCCGGCGTGAGCTCTCTGCCATGCAGACCCCGTGCACTGGGGAAAGGTGGCATTTCCATTGCATTCAGAACTCTTACCCAGAGCTTCCTCGGGTCCGTCAGCATTTGGCATAGGGGCCTGCTCCTGTTCCGGCTGACCTCAGTGGTAAAAAGCTCCCACTGACTTAAGGGTTCAGGATCAGGGCCTGTGTGAACAAAGAGATTCTTGACTATTTGAGCAGGAGTCACAAACCGGCCAGCTCCTCGGTGTGTGTACATGGCAGAGCTCAATAATGGAGCTACGCCAATCTAGGATCGGTGCAAAATTTCACCTCTGTCTAAAGCTCCAGGGGAAAAATTCATGAAGAAAATGAAAAATGACCTTTTTTGGAGAGATCCGAAGGTGAGCGCTGCGGAGCTGGAAAGCTTGTCTCTTTCACCAACAGAAGTCGGTCCAATAAAAGATATTACCTCGCCCACCTTGTCTTCTAGGGAGAGAGAGAGAGAGAGAGAGAGAGTGTAGAGCAGTGTTACCAACTCTCACAATTTTAACATGAGTCTCGCAATCATTGCTGCTTTTTCTTAAAGCACCAGCTCCTGGAGTCATGGGAATATGTGAGAATCTTGGCTTTTTTTAAAGTAAGTGTCAGCCCTCATGGGTGCTGTATAGTTTTTCTCTTGCTTGGGTGGGAGGGATAGCTCAGTGGTTTAAGCATTGAGTACTAAACCCAGGGTTGTGAGTTCAATCCTTGAGGGGGCCACTTAGGGATCTAGGGCAAAATCAGTACTTGGTCCTGCTAGTGAAGGCAGGGGGCTGGACTCGATGACCTTTCAAGGTCCCTTCCAGTTCTAGGAGATAGGATATTTTATGAAATTTAATTAATGGAGATAGGCTGTTTGCATGTAAATCACCAGCATGCCTGGAGATAATGTCCTTGGCACTTAGCATTCAGCAGTTGTATGTGTAAAATACTGGCTGGCTGACGAGCTCTCTGACCCCCGAGAGATGCAGCATCTCAGGGGCAGGAGAGCTGGCCAACATTGAAATCTAGTGTAAAGGCGACTGACTGTGGCTCTGAGTGTCTTTTCCGTGGGAAGGTGATCCAGGTGGGTGAAACAAATGACAAGTTTAGAACATCTCTGCTTAAATTTTCATGAATTTGCAGCCACTCAAATCCAGGTCTGTCATTAATAGTTGATGCTGGCAGCAAGCTGCAGGATTGGTGGGGGAGTCATGAATAGAAGAAGGTGGAAAAGGGAAGTGCAACCACCAGTGTGAACATATGCACCTCTGCCCCCATACACACTATACATTCATTCACACACACCACACTCCCCCCTGTATCACCCTCCCGCACACTATGCATTCACACACCACACACACACACACCCTCCTTGTGTATAACCCACTGTAAAGGGGCAGACTCACCCCTCCGGCACCTCCTGCTGGTCTCTTCTGGGAATTAGCTCTTCCAGCATCCTGGAGCACCCCCTGCAGGCCAGTAATCCACCTGTCCTCTGGCCCCCCGTGTCCCTCCCAGACCCCGCTGCCCTTGTATCTGGGGTGCTGCCCTCTGGCCATACAGCCCTCAGTACTAGGGTCTCCCCTCCCCAGGGAACCCCCACCCACTATCCCTACCTCACCTCAGAATAAGGCCACTGCCAGTCACCAACTAGCCCCCGCTCCCTGAGGCAGACTGCAGTATCAGCCACTCATCACACGCAAGGTTGGGTTTGGACCTGCTGCCTTGGCCTACCCATGGGCTGCCCTCTGCAACCCCCAGTACCCCTTGGCCTCCTACTAGGCTGCAGGCTGGGGCTATCCAGGCTGGAGCTCCCCAGTCCTGCTCCAGACAGCTACCCTATGTCTCGCTCTCTGCAACCAGGCCATTCTCTCTCTCTAAGTACAGAGAGAGACTGTTTGGCATCTGGCTCCCAGCCTTTTTATCCAGGCCAGCTGTGGCCTGATTGGGGCGTGGCCCAGCTGTGGCTACTTCCCCAATCAGCCCAGCTTTTAGAGCTGCAGCCCTCTGCCAGGGCTGTTTTAAGCCCTTCCAGGCAGGAGCGGGGTAACCACTCCGCTACACCCACACCCATACACACCCCTACACCCTGTCTCTCCCTCTCCCTCTCCCTCTCCCTACAAGACAAGATAGGTGAGGTAATATCACAAGCCAAGATTCTCCCACATTCCCATGACTCCAGGAGCTGGAGCTTTAAGAAAAAGCAGCAATGATTGTGAGACTTGTTAAAATTGTGAGAGCTGGTAACACTGCTCTACACTCTGTCTCTTTCTCCCTAGAAGACAAGGTGGGCGAGGTAATACATTTTATTGGACCAACTTCTGTTGGTGAAAGAGACCAGCTTTCCAGCTCCACAGCGCTCACCTTCAGATCTCTCCCGAAAAGGTCATTTTTCATTCTCTTCGTGAATTTTTCCCCGGGGCTTTAGGCAGGGGTGAGATTCTGCACCGATCCTAGATTGGCGTAGCTCCATTATTGAGCTCTGCCATGTACACACACCGAGGAGCTGGCCTGTTTGTGACTCCTGCTCAAATAGTCGAGAATCCATTTGTTCAACAGGCCCTGATCCTGAACCCTTACGCCAATGGGAGCTTTTTACCACTGAGGTCAGCCGGAGCAGGAGCAGCTGTCGGACCCTAGGAAGCTTGGGTAAGAGAGGCCTGAATGCAACGAAATGCTCATTTGCTTTTAATCCGTCTCCTTCCCCCTGAGATGCTGTCAGCTGATGCTCGCTGGCTGGGTGGCTTTCGGCGCGCCGGCAAGCAGCACAGCCTGGCTGGGTTTGGGTCTGGAGATCAGCGATGGACATAGAGAGGCACAAAAATGTCCTTCAGAATCCTGAGTGAAGGCCAAACCTTAACGAGCCCGCTCCTCAACTGGGGTAAAGTGATGGAGCTCTGACCTCAGTGGAGCTACGTGGATTTACACCAGCTGAGGATTTGGCCCTTTAGGTTGTGGCCTTTACTCAGGTGAAACACCCAAGGCCACACTTCAGTGAAGGCTAGGAGAGAGTAACGCCTGCAACCCCGATCCACCAAGGGATTTAGGCTCCTGATGCCCATTGATTTCAGTGGCAGTTAGGAGCCTAAATACCTTGATGGCTCTGGGCCTAAGAGCCTCAGGAGGGGTCACTCAGGAAGGGCTGCCGGTGAAAACAGGGCTCCCTGCTGTCTCCGTGGGGATCAATTCTCCTCATTGCAAAGGGGAAATAAGCCTAAGACTGGTGTCCTCCCAGCAGAGGGCGCCACATACATGGCCCTGAGCGCTCCGGCGCACCCACCTATTAATGCGTCTCCCACAGCGCTGCCCATTGCCCTGTAGGAACAGTCACTGGGGGAGCGGAGTTGACGACAAGGGGATCTGGGAGTGGAGGCAGCATGCTGCAAAGCAAACAAGTATCCTCAGCACGATTTTGCCTGGCTGAAAAGCAAGCCCCGGTCGCTGCTCGTCGGCCCAAGGAGGCATGGCTGGGTCTCCCCCGCCACTGAATTCACAGGAGAGCAGCCCTCCTGATTTGCAATACGAGCGGCGCAGCGCACACGAAGGCTGGGGAAGATTTGAGTGTCTGATTTCAAGTTAGTCGTGCTCCGATATGAAATGTGCTCCTTTGCTTTCCTTATGAAACCTGAGCCAGGAGCACAGACGTCTGGGTCTTAGAAAGGGCCTCGGGGCCTGAACTTCCTGGGGAAGGGCTAGAAAAACCACAGCAGTGCCCGGTGCTATTAAGCCATTTGCTACTGGCCACAGAAAACATGCTGCAGGGCTTGCCGTGGAGTGATATTAATGTCACAGGGAGCTGGCAGCGACTGAGGGTTCAGAAATCATCCGCAGCATTATACCATCCAGCAGAAAGCTGGCCAGGCTGCCTGGCTGCCCTTAGGGCCTGCCTTATGCTAGAGGAGATACCAGCATCCTCCAGAACAGTGCATGGTGGCAGGATCGCCGTATTCTTCCCACCCTGCTTGGGAAGTAAATTTAAAACACATGGAGATTATCCCCATTGTCCTGCAGGGGGCGATGGGGAAACTGTGGGGTGGAAAACAGGGCTCGGCGGCAAATGCTTTGCAGGGCTCTGATTTCCCATTCCACAGTTGCTGTCCCTGTGCACGCCCCAGCCATGCAAACACACTAGTCACATGCGGGCACGCCACACATACCCCTGCCCTTTCACAGACAATCTTGTGCACACAACAAGCAAACATGCATGAACACATTCCTGCATCCCCCTGCTAACTGCACGCGTAACCCACTGGCGAGTGTATGTTATGGGGCCCCCTTCGTGCCTGATCCACACAGGCTATGAGCTATCACAGTCCCCCTCCCCCACCAGGCAGGTTTAGTGCACGCACAGCTGTAGCAGCTCATGCGTTTAGCAGGTGTGTAGGCTGCGGACAGGTGTCTCGTCAGTGCAGGCTGCCTGGGATGTGAACTGCTGAAGGGCTCAGGCTGTCAGCGGAAAGCTGCGTGGATGTGCCTAGCGGCTTATGATCATTCCAATCCTCCCGTCCTTTTCTCTGTGGTTTATTGACTTTGGAGCTCACCTGAATCCCCCTGAGTGGTATTGCCTTTGGCCTGCTTGCGCCAATGTCCCCTTAGGCAGTTTGAGAAGGTTGGAGATCCAGTGTCACTAACGCGGTGGAATTCAGGCTCCCGGATGGAAGGTCCTGCCCTCTATAAACCAGGATGTCCCATCCTGCTCTTTTCATTGGATCCCTTGAAAACCCACATGCTTATCAGTTATTCTTGGGGGTTAATTTCACCACAGTTGTCAGATTTGCAAGATTAAAAAGAAATCGCAGGGTGGAGGTCTCTCGCCCAGGCAGTCCTACTGGAGTCAGCAGGTGCGTGGCCGTGAGAGCAGAATTTGGCTCTGAAGGGCTTGAGCTTTCTTAACATGAGTGTGTCACTGACATCTCATGGGAAAGGTCCTATTTGAAGACTGTGCCTTTGTGTTCTCCCCTTGTCAATGGCTAAGATGATGGATGAGAACAGGGTCTTCAGGCTAGATTTCACCCATCCCTGCGGCTTATTCCTGAACCGAGGTTGTGCTCTCAGCTACGTTACAGCAACCCCAGCAACCGTCCCCAGTGTAGATGAAAGTTGAATCTGGCCCACCCTCTGTAACAGGATCATTGTCTCCTAATTTTGACACGTAAATGTAGCCTCCTGGCCTGGTGGAGAAAGAGGCAGACAAGCTCCTGACACTGTTCCCATTAGGAACACTGGTGTGTCTCCCAGTGACTCCTGATTTACTCCTGATTTATGGCACTGTGAGCAAGAGGAGAATCAGAGCCCCTGGTTTAATGCGGATATCCCTGGTGGGGATCAATACTGTGGGGAGAAAACCAACAGAAGACCTATGCTGTCTGGGAGAAAATTCACCCCCTAGGCAGAGAGACTACACACCGCTTTATCCGATTGAAGCCTTTTGGGTGATGTAAGGCATAGATTGCTAGCGGTGAATGTGAATTTCACCCTCTAAGAAGAATGGTTTCCACTCTTTGCCTTCATCCAGATTTATCTTCCAATTGCTGTGGCCAGTGCATTTGGAGCACTGGCCAGAGGCCATTTCTGAGTTCTCTTCCTTCGCTTCTTCTGTCTCCTTTGGAAGAGTCTCTGAGTGGAAGCAGGGCAGCCCACTTGCATTATTCATACGGCCAGGAGCCAAGGAGATACAGTTACAGTCTAGCAGAACAGTCGCAATAACTTGAGTTCTTAACTCCCCGTGCCTGGCAGAAAGGTGCATCGCAGGATGGGATGAGACATTTTGACCGAGGAGTCGTTATGGAATGTTAAGAGCCAGGACCGGGGACTTCCCAGTGGAAGGATGAAGCAGGGTCTCCCAGAGGATGCAGCTGCAAGTATCAGGGGATGTTCTCATCACCGGTGGGACACTGCATTCCCATTCTAAAGTGCAGTAGGGGGGACTAAGAAGGAACGAGTAAGCCGAGGGGGGGAAGGATGGAGAACTGCTCTGTCTCCACTGAAACCCTGCAAAGGTAAATAAAACCAAGACCTGTATACGAGCACTAGCTCCTGGCACTGCATGCCCCTGTTTCGGAGCAATGCAGAAAAGCTTTCCTTCTGCTGCTGGGAAGACGTTACAATTGGCTCACGAATGTGCATGGGCAGCATGAAGGTTTGGCTTTGAAGGCTTGCTGCTGCCTGGTTTTGGGGGATTGACCACCCAGGGGGACACTGTTATAACCCACACCTATACCCAGGATCGTGGGTGACGTATGGCACTGCCGCACCTGGAGGCTAGAGTATGAGCCTGAAACACCAGGAGCATGGGTGGCAAAAAAGGTGAGACCAAAAAGACCGCTGAGAAGGGTGGCAATGCCAAGAAGGGCAAGGACGAGGTCAAGGGGGGAAAGAGCAATGCCAAAGGGGGGAAGGAAGTGGCAAAGGGGAAAGGGAAGGATGAGAAGAAGGGGAAGGATGCCAAGAAGGGGAAGAAGGAGGTTCTCAGTGAGTCGGAGGAGGCCTCGGACTCTGAACTAACGAAGAGCAATGCCGAGGAAGACAGTGATGAGGAGAGTGAGATGGTGGAGGAGGAGGATGACGAAGATGAGGACAGTGAGGAAGACCCTAAGAAAAAGAAAGGGAAGGATAAAAAGGAGGCCTCCAAAGCCATGGCTGGTAAGAAGCAGGGGAAAGGGAAAAAGGTGCTGTCGGAAGAGGAGGAGGAAGAGGAGGAGGAGGAAGATTATTCTGCAAAGAAAAAGAAGAAGGACTTGCACCTCAAAGGTGCCTCCCACCTGGTGATGGGGCTGGCGGGCGATGATGCCAAGAAGAAGAAGGGGGCAAAGAAGGAGCATGCCAAGGCTCAGCTGAAAGGGGCTACCAAGGCTATGGCTGGTCTAGCTAGAAGGGAAGTGGAACCGCCCAAGTCCAAAATGAAGAAGAGCCTGAAGAGTGCATCCAAGCTCTTCATGGGCTTCAAGAGGCTAGGCCTGAAGCGCTCCAAGAAGGGCCAGTTCAAGAACACCTCCCGGTTTTTCTGGGGGCTGAATAAATACAGCACGAAGAAGAAGATGAAGAAGAACAAGGCAGTGCTGAAATCCACCTCCAACCTCATGATGCGCTTCAAGAGTATAGGGAAGAAGAAGAAGAAGAAAGAGGAGGCCAGTGGCAACCCAAAAAAGCCCTCTTTCCTGCTGATACGGCTGGGATTGGGCGGCGAGAAACCTAAGGAGGAGGGTGGGTTCTTCAGCAGCCTCTTCCGCCGGAGGAGAACGAAAGAGAAATTCAAACCCCGGGCTCAGATCCTGAGCAAAGCTGCTGCCGCCACCAGCTGGCTGACAAGAAAGTTCCTGTCCAAACGGGCCAGGCTTACCTACAATGAGAGGTCCATGAATGAGGCCTGGCTGTCTAGGATTGGAGCTAAGAAACTCCCCTTCCCCTCAGAGGACGAGATTCTGAGGCACCGAGCCAACATGAAAAGGTTCTCTGGAGCCAGGAGGCTCTATGGTCAAGGGGAAGAGGAATATGGCTACCAGCCAAATTTTGAACATGGCGGCCTTGTGAGGCAGCCCTCTGGGAGGTTCTCACAGCCCAGGCCAAGCGGGTATGAGGGCCCTGCAGTCCCACTGGACTATTACAACTGTTACCAGGATGACAGCAGCTTTTACGACCCGCAGGCCCCAGCTCAGTATGGCTACCCTGAGGAGGAAAGCTACCTCCAGGCACCAACTGACTATGCAGACGGACACGACTTTCATAACAGAAGGGTATCTGATTATGAGGACGACCCTGGATATGATAGGGAAGAAGAATATGAGCTTTATGAAGAGCCCATGGACTACTACGATGATCCGCTGCAAAACCAGTCTGACTACTACGACTATGAAGACCAGGATTATGAGTCACCTTCTGGCTATTCACCATATGAACCCTATGACCAATATAGGAGCGATATGGATTACTATGAAGAGCAAGCAGGGCCATACAGCTCTTTTGAAGACAGATATGGTCCTTCTGGAGGGCCCTACAACCTGAGGGTAGATGAAGTGGGCTATCTGGATGATTATTCCCCTCAGCATGAAATCAGTTATAGCGAATACGAATGGGACCCTCCAGCTCAGTCTTCCTATAACCCTTATGCGTATCCCTTGGACGATATAACGGAGATGGATGAGCCAGAGGAGTTGGCGGATGAGAATGGAGATTATCCTTTTATGCTCCCTAATTCTTCCTTCTTTGAGCAGCAGGGGATCGAGGAAACGTTGCCTTCTAAACTGTCGTTAAACAGGAAGTTCAGGCTCTTCCCCAGGCCGCAGGTGAAGCTATTTGGCAGAGACAAACTTGATGTTCCTCTCCCTCCTTTTCCGCATATTTCCCTTGCCGGCGTAGATCAAGATGAGGATGACTACGGTGAATACGAGCCGCTGGCGCCTCCCTTTGCCCAGTTCAGTGTTGGGGATCCCCAACCCTCAGTGACATACGGCCGTGTTGGCCAGGATCATGGCAGCCGGCTTCCAAGGCCTCACTTTCCAAAGTCAATGGGAAGCAGGTTCGACCCTGGTGGCCAGCAAGGCAATGTCCAGGGGGCGCATTTGCAAAGCTTCTCTCCGCGAGGATGTGGGAGCCCCCTAGGACAGTTCTTACAAAGATCCCTCACACAACCAAAACCCATTTTAAAACACCGTGGGAGCGAGGTGAAGGGCAGGCCTCCCACGCCCTCTCCAGTAAGGAGGGCAACATCTTTGTCATTTGGTGAGAGCGGGCCTCTGAGGCCACCTTCTCCTCAGCCATCAATTAGACACGGCGACATGCCAAGTTCCACCTCTTCCCCGAAACTTAGCAGGCAGTGTAGGAGTCCAGAGAGACAGAGCTTTCATCACTCTTCTCCACAGCCCTCTGTAAGACGTTTTGACATCCCCCAGGAGAAATCACATGACCGGCATCCATTTATTGAGCCGTCCTATAAAAAGTTTGGCCATAAATTAGCAGGGATGGAGACCTTAGAGTCGGCACCTCTCTTGCCTATGAGGAAATTCGATTACACAGTCAGTAACAACAACTCCCAAAGGTCTCCCTCCCCTCAGCCTTTAAGGAGAGTAGGAAGCAGAAGCAGTCTGGAGCTCCTCAGGCCACCGTCTCATTCTTCTATGTGGCAGAGACCCCCTTCTCCAAAACCCAGTGTGAAAAGGCTCAACTTTAACCAGCCACAGGCGGATTTTCAAAAGCCAGAGACGAACAACCCCTTTCTGCAGCAGTTCGGCAGCCACATGACTGGGAAGTCTCCACAGCTTCCCTCTTACCAGTCACCAATGAGACCCAGAAGTCCCCCTCCCTCACCGCGATCCTCTCTGAGGATGAAGAGCCCTCCCCCTGCTCCTCCTCGCTCTTTGAGGAGACCAGGGTCTCCAGTGGCCAGAGAAAATGTCTCCTCTCCTCCTCGATCATGGAGACAAAACTCCTCCACCGCTGGGAGCACAGCACCTATAGATTCCACCTTCCAGCCCATGTCATCTCCTAGGCCAACAGCTCATAACCCATTCATGAGTCAGAGGAGTTGGTCTCCACAGCCTGTGCTAAAGCACGTCAATAGCACAAGGGGTGAGCCACCTTCCAGCCTGCCGTCCCCACAGCCCACCCTCAAATCCAGCTCATCGAGGTTTCAAATGTTTGGCTCAACCCCCCAAGGCACTCCCCCTGCCACGCTGCCTGGGAGCTTAGCCCCTCCAGGGCTCCATAATCCTGCCCCTGGGGAACTGAAAGCACCCTCTTCACCTCACCCATCCCTGAGGCAGTTTGGGTCTCCTCCTGAGGCAAGGTCCCCTAGCTTTTCGGCCAGGGGCGCTGGGAGCATACGGTCATCTTCCCCTCAGCTATCAAGGAGACTGAGGCGCTCGCCCGTGGAAATACATAGGCGGCTCCCCCAGGCTTGGAACAGGCAGCCCGAGCCTCCAACTAAAGCAGTGAAGCCTTTAATGAGGAACTCGTTTCTGAAGCAGTTGGGCCGTCCAGCGGGAGCTCAGTCTCCCATCCCACCATCCCCGATGCCGTCCGTCAGAGGCGGGCCGCCTCCCCGGGGATTGGCAAGAACACCCTCCCCTCAGATGCTGACACGCCAAGGAAGCCATCGTGTTACCATCAAAGACTCTCCTAACTTTCTACCTGGCTGGTCCCCGTCCCCCATGGATGCTAATGGGCCGGCGGGGGAGCTGCCTGCACGGCCGCGTTGGGACAGGGCTTCTGGGAACGAAATGCCAGCTCAGCGAACTCCATCACCCAAGATGGCAGGAGGCGGAAGCATGAGGAACATTTCAAAGCTACCTCCACCTCCCAGCCCTGCTCCTGGGATCCCTAATGCATTTATCAAACGCATCGGCCAGCCTCTGGCTGGGATGACCCAGACCCCTTCCACGAGGAGGCCTTCTCCTGCAGAAACCAGCAGCATGCTTGCAGGTGAAGCAGGAGGTAGGAATGCATTCCTGAAACGGTTTGGACAGCCAGTGGCAGGTCAGACATTAGGACCCACAGCTCTCCAATTCTCAGTGAGAGAGGGCGGACATGTAGCCCAGGGACAACGCCCACCATCCCCGACAGATCCTAGACGCCCCCTTGGTAGGAGCCCTTCTCAGAAGCCGGCCTCCCCTGCTCCGTCCCTAAAACATGCTACGATGCCAATGGGAGAAGCAAACAGGCCACGGTCACCTACCCCAAACTGGGCGCATAAGGTTCCGGGTGGGAATTTGTTTTATTCGGCCACCTGCAGCCCCCACGCTGTGCTGAAAGGCAAAGCAAATCTGGGCCCTCAATCGCAAAGAACTGTGGCCTTCAAAGGCCCACATTCTGTGACGGGAGCTGGCCCCTCCTTTGCCGGGTCCCCATCCCTGCAGGAAGCATGCAGCAGACCAGCAAAACTCCCTGCTGAGCTCTTTGAGAACGAGGACATGTCAGGGGAGGACGGCGTGGGGAGGTACGCCGTTGTCATGCCGCAGGTCCAGAGGCTGGGCACCTTCAGAAGGATGTCCTACATGCACAAGCAGCACTGGTCTAAGCAGCAGATGGTGAACGTCCGTGCGTCACCCAGCCCATGGTCTTCTGAGAAACTGCTTCATAACCCTCCCACTGAGAGCCTGAACAGGTGGTCGGGCCGGAGAGGAGACAGCACTGCTGGGTACCTGACCCACCGATCCTCAGTGCAGAACCGGGGTGATGGGAACCACTGGGAGCGTGGGAACACGGGCAAAAAACCGCCCTGGCACGATAAGGTAATTTCAGGGATTTGGGCCAGTTTGGTGCATTTAGAGCAGAATCCAGACCTGGGGCCAGTTTACATTGTAGTAAACCCACAGGGGTTAATCTGAATGTGGGACCGGATCCAAAGATCCAGATCCAAACGATGTCAGGGGGCATTGGATCAGGCCCTTACACTGAAGAGTGAGCAACATTTGGCCCCTGGGGTAAGCAGGTACTGCTCTCTTAAAATCCTCTGGGCCAAATCTGCAGTGAGATGGGGGGTGTAAGTTACACATTGGTCAGAGAAACAAATTGGCCGAGTGCTGTGGAAAACACCAGGGTTTGAAGGGTAAAACCAGACCTTGTCTATTAGTAGAGTTAATGTGTAGCCCCTGGATGTGCCCCTTCCCCACCCTTCTCCCAGCATGGAATGAGCATCAGGTGCTTACAGCCAGCCAGCCAGAGGAACCCAGGAGTCCTGACTGCCAGCCGCCTGCTCTAACCACTAGATCTGGCTCCCTTCTCTTGCACAAGAGCTGGCCTCAGATGTGAAAATAAAACAATGTTTTCTCCTCCATGCCATCCGGTCCTGGCTCTGACGCTCCTCTCGCTTCCTCTGGGGTAAGGATGCCCAGTGGGGTCAGCAAGATGAGACTCGCGCTGTTACATTCAGACCATGCCAGTGGGAGCGCGGCTTTACCCACATGGCAGTTCTGAGCAGGAGAGAAGCTAAGGTGGCCAGCCTGTGCTCCCATGCAAACATCCCCTGCTTGGGCTGAGTTACTCACTGACAGCCAACCCCCCGGAGACCACAGCTGGCACCACGAGGTTGGCTTTGGCTGGTTAAAAATCCTGGCCTGTTGGATCTTTCCCCAACAGCGGGCTGCAGGAGCCAAGCGGTGCGGGCACAGCTAGCGAACTGGCACGTAAGCTGGAAAGGGGAAACCAGCCCGTTCCAGACTGAGGTTTAATAAAGGCACAGAGCTATCCCTGGGCTCTGTCATTGTAAAACCATAAGCCCCCCCACCGCAGCCAGGGTGACAGCTGGTACGTTCGGAGCCGTTTGACCTCTGTCATAGCAATGGAACAAAAGAGGTATATGTAAATGCAGAGACTTGATCTGTGGCAGGTAGCTGCATTGGAACAGAAGGAGCGTTTTAATTAGAGGGGCCTCTCTTGGCACGCACTGGCTGACAGAGCTCATCTGAGACCTACCCCAGTACGTGACTGGCTTACCGTGGATGGCGATTGGCTTACCTGCTTGCTGCCTACCCTGGCCTGAGCCCATGAGGGGCTGGATGCTCTCCAGGTTAGGAGCTACGGTGATGATTGAAAAGGCTCCAGGGTTTATTGTCTGCTCTTCCAAGCTGGTGACTCTTAGTTACCTGGGCTTTTTGTGAAGTAACAGATGCTCTGTGGCTCTTCTGTGCATTCAGCTGACACTGCACGAGGCGTTTAAAATCACGTTAGACAAAGCCCAGGGAATGAGATGAGAGGGACCAATACTGCACTGGCTGGGGGGAGGTGAACCAGGGACCCAATGGGTATCTTCCGCCTCTGAATGTCACGCGGGGATTGTACCGTGCCTCAGCTACCCTTTGCATTGTTCTTGAAAGCTAAATAGGTGCCAGTGTGACAATATAGGGGCCTGTGTATGTTACCCAGCAGTTCAAGGCGTGCGCTATAGTGGAATGCAGAGGGACAATACACTGGGGGAGTTGCTTTAGCACACTGAGGGACAGTGTGGTCTAGGGGGTAGGGCACGGCATGGATTCCCCATCCACATTGTTTAGCTTGTGATCCTTTTATGTCAGAGACTGTTTCAGGCCCTGTTCTCGGCTCGGGCCTATAGGTGCTACTGTAATGCAAATAATGAATGGTCATTTTCGTTTTTGCTCTCTGTCTACGTGGGAACACTCAGGAAAATAAATTCACACCTTGGGTTAATTCAGATTAAAGGTGGATTAGTCAAACCACGTTGAACCCATGCATGGAGACTCTCATTCAGAATTAAAGTGGCCTTAATTTGGTTTAGCTTAATTCACAAGAGTGTCCGCAAAGGGATTGATTGTGGTTAAATGAATTTGCTTTAAAAATTAATTTGGATTAACTTTCCTGAATGTCCCCATGTAGACAAGTCCTCAGTCTAATAGACTGTGTGTGTGTGTGTGAGCGAGGGGGTGCAGCTGGTAGAAGAAATGAATCTTTGGGACGGGGTTGGTGGGCTCGTCCCACATAGGCCCCAGCATGAAAGCCTGGGTGAAGAGGGGAAAGACAGGGCAGCAGGACTGGTATCATCAGTGGAACAAAGTGGAGGGGCAGGGAATGTGGTTAGAGATGCAGACCAGGGCAGAGTTGTGCAGGGTTTGAGAGGTGTGAGCTGGATATGGTAAGTGAGGGGAAGCCCGGGGAGTGATGCAGAGCGGAGCGGCATGGTCTGATCTCAAGACATCTCTCTGCTGAAGCTCCTGCCCAAAGGGGTCGCTCCATAGCGGCTGTACCCCTGAACAGGGCCAGTTCTGTTCTCCTTTATTGGAAAGCCACCTCCATCAGGCAGTTGATTTTTGTCAGTGCCTCCATAGCTACAACTGGAACCCACTGGTTAGTGTGTTATGCACGTCCCAATTTGCAGAGACCTGGCCCTGTGACAGGCCCTAGCTACAAGGGCTGGCTCTTTAGTTCAAGCTGTAGCAGTTCATGCTTTTAGCTCTGGGGGTCCCTGGTTTAATCCCAGTCATGCAGGCCAAGATGGCGGCCGTCACACACCCACGCCCAAAATGGGATGAGGAGATAGGAACTGCTCCAGGGCCTGGTGTCCCAACCCCCCCCCCCCCCCCACTCCCTGGCCTTATCGGTGGCTGTACCAGGTGATGCCACCTGGTGGCCTGCTGCAATGAAGGGACTTGTCAGCAAAGGGTTGGGGTCAGACCTCCCCCTTTGCAAAGTCCCTTCTGTAACCTCCGGCTCCACCTGCACAAGCCTTATTGCTCCCTAGGGTTTCCTCTTGCTGATGGGAGAGGGTTGAGCCAGTCCAGTCACTTTAGAGCAGTGGGGATCTTGTCCCCAGCCCAGGCAGACGGACAGGCCAGTTGGACCAGTTTGGGAGCAATGGCTTGGCCTGGGGTCTGACCCCGACTCTCTGTCTCGTGAGACCCCTGAGCTGGCCGGAGAAGTTCTCTGAGTAACGCTGCCCGATCTGCATGTCTTCCTCCCTGAGTGTAGATGCACTCCATCCACAACCTGCCGTCCAGGAGCCCCCGAGAAGAGCCAAAGGAAGATGGCGTGGAGGACATGACCCAGCTGCAGTAAGTGACTGACCGGCATGCTCTGGTTGCTCTAAAAGGAATGCTAATCACCATGGGCTGGCTGGTGTCACTCAGCAGAGCACCATTGTGGGCTAGGGGCCAGGGCACCGGCTTGGGAATCAGGAATCTGAGGTACAGGTCCAGCTCTGCCACTGACCTGCTGTGTGACCTTGGGTGAGTCCCATCATCTCGGTGTCACCTCCGACCCTCCATCTTAGCTGTTGTCTCACCTTGGTTATGTAGAGTGACTAGCACAATGTGCTCCCCAGGCCCTAGCATGGACCGTGCCCACTGCCGTGAACAGCTCCTGCAGATGCCCTCCCCCGACCCACTTTAAGATCTCACCAGCCTCGGCGGTGGATTCCCTTAGTCTGACTCCACCCTCACTTTTCGGAGCGTTGACTGCCTGTGCCTGGGAGGGGTGCCTGTTCTTTGCACGTTGGTGGCACTGAGCTGGCTGGGGTTTCATTTGTGGAGACGGCAGGAGTGGATTTGTTGGCCATCAGCCTCATCCTCTTTCTGACCAATGCTCAAACCACTGAGCTAGGGCCATGGCTTGATCCCTTTTTGTGCTGTGTGTTCCAGGGACCTCCAGGAGGGGGCAGTGCTGCAGAACATCAAGACGAGGTTTGACCGTGAGTTAATCTATGTAAGTTCCTGGCAGCTGAAGTCGCACTCAGAGTTTATTACAGGCCTCGGGGTCTCCTCGGCATTACCAGTGGAGGGTCCTGTCTGACACTGACGTGCAGAGTGTGTGTCTGGTGGGTGGGTCACTCACGGCACAGCGTGTCAGGACGCCTGGGTTCTAGTCTGCTTCACCCCCATCTCGCTGTGTGATTTTTTGAGCAAGTGACTTAACCAATGTGTGCCACTGTTTCCCAGAGATGGACCTTCCCCCACCTTTGTAAAGTGCTTTGAGATCCTTTGGTAAATGGCATTAGGCATTACTGTCACTCAGCTTAGGTGCCTGCCGCTCGTCTTCTGCCGAGCGTAAAAACATAAGCAGCATTTCCTTTGTGTGTCTCTTGCTGTTGCAGACCTACATAGGCAGCATCTTAGTGTCCGTGAACCCCTACAAAATGTACAACATCTACGGGACGGAGCAGGTGCTGCAGTATGAAGGAAGGGCGCTGGGAGAGAATCCCCCGTAAGTACGTCCCCCGCACGGAGCGCGGTGTGCTGTCTATCTCCTCCTGGCATGTTACAGTCCCCTTCCGGCTGGGGTCCCTGCCGCACAGCCCGGCTGCTCAGGCTCCGTGAGCTCTGATTGTCCTGGCCGGGGACCCGAGCCTGCAGGGAGTAATCCTCTCTCACCCCAGTAGCCCCACTGCAATCCAGGACCACGTGGGGCAGTCGGGGTTTGCAGGATCGGGCCCCAGGGTTGGGCAGGATCCTGGGCAGTGCTGAGCCGCTATGGGGAGGTGCTGCAGAGGGCGCTCAGGCCCGAACGGTCTGTCTGATGATGAAGCAGCTGTCTTCTCTCTCGAGTGGAGATCCCAGCGCAGGTAACCGATCTTTCCTGGGTAGCAAGCCTGGGGTTCGATCCTGCTGGGTGTCTTCAGACTTCCTTTGTGCCAGTGGGTGACCTAAGGCCAGGGAGCTGGCTCAGCTCAGAGCATCAGAAGCCTGGTCCGGCTGCCAACCAGGGTGTGGGGCTGGTGGGAACCCCTCCTCTCCAGGGACTGTTTTACCCCTAACGCTCGGTGCGTCTGTCTCTTTTGCAGGCACCTCTTTGCTATTGCAAACGTCGCCTACACCAAAATGATGGATGCCAAACACAACCAGTGTATTATCATCAGGTGAGAGCTTGTGGCCTCGCGGGGGAAAGGGAGCTCCCCTTTCGTTCCAAGAGGTGGCCCCTCTAGCTCCGGGTTGAGCCCGCTCATGGCAGCTTGCCCAGCCACTGCCCATGCCACACCTGGCCTGCAGGTAGAGCTGAGCTGTCCTTCTGCAGGGCTGAGAAGCTGGCAGCTTTCTCATCATCGTCATGGCAAATCCCAAAGGGATGTCGATTGAGCGCTACCGGGATCGATCTCTGCTGGCATCTTTAACCAGCCTGACAGTATTAAAATCAATATAATGGTAAAACCGCCAGGCCAGGTCCAGCCCCTGCTGAAGCCAGTCGGAATTTGGTTGATTTCAATGGGAGCAGGGCCGAGCACCACACCCATAGCTCGTGTAGCTGCCGCTCGGTTCGGTAACCTCTCGGCTGGCTTCAGGTGATTGACTGCACGCTCAGCGACCTTCCTTATGTTCGCGTCTTCTCTTTCTAGTGGCGAAAGTGGTTCAGGCAAAACGGAAGCCACCAAGCTGGTCCTGCGTTACCTGGCAGCGGTCAATCAGAAACGCAATGTGATGCAGCAGGTACAGTGTCCTTTCCAGATGCCACGAGCTACGGTGCCCTGAGAACTGCTGTGCTGCCATGAGCCACCAATGTGCCCATGGAGCTGGCAGCATGGCGGGAGGTACCAGAGGTGAGTGGCCACCTGGCAGGTGCATTGGACCAGGATGTACTGGCCAGCTCCGCAGCACAGCAGGTGCGTCCCCCTCAAATGCCCCAACCTGGCCGGCAGCTTGGCAGATGTGCCCCCATGGACAGAATCAGCACATTTTGCAACCCAGCAGGTGCAAGCATTCCCGCCAGAGGTACCTGGGACATTCAGCATGAGGCAGTTAAAACTGAAGGCTGTTTGGAGCCTTTTCCCATGATGGCTTTCAGGGACTTATTCCCTGGAGCCATTCGCAGGCAGTCATTTTTCCTTGGGACTCACTTGCGGTCTCTCGGCTCCCTTCAAATCCCTCCCTCCCTTGCTCTCCGTGGCTAAACTCAGGGGTCTCCAAGCTGTGCCCCTCCTGCCGGAGCAGGGGCCTTCCTCCCCAAATTGCAGCACGCTGCACAGAAGTTCGTTCTGCCTGGCAAAGACAGCATCAGACGCACCCCGTGTGAAAGCCAGAGAAGGGTCTGCATTCTAGGAAGCCTCATAAAGCCCTCTGCAGCAGCAGGATGGGCAGATGTTGGTCCCATTCTAGGGAGGTAGGTCCCATTGGTAGGTCCCATTCCCCAGATAATTCCTGGGTAAACGTACAGTTCTTGGCAATAGAGTGTGGCTTATTATCCTCTTCTCACTGCCGGTGTGTTGGTGACCCTGACCTGTTGTTGTTCCTATGCGTCCCTGCTGCACTACCATAGATAGAGGTATGGGGTGTGTGTGTGGGATGCAAAATTTCCACTTACCTAACAGAGTGATGCCAAAGTGGCCTGCTGTGTTATCTCTGCTGAGGCTAAATCCTGCAGCTCAGAACTCCCCTAGGAGTCATTGGGGTTTTTTTTTGCCTGCAGCCTTGAGCCCTGTGTGTGTGCGTGGCTTTGCAGTGATTATCTTTCCTTTCACTCCCCTACTCTCCTTCTCCCCTCCTGCCCTCCTTCAGCCCTCATCCAGTGGGGAGTTACAGGTCCCCTGGCACTCAGCAGACAGGCTAGAAAACCCTTCTCGCATTAAAACCGACCCTCGCCCCCAGCCTTGTGCGGGAGCTGTTGCAGAGCAGACAATGACTGTTGCATTTGCGGACAGGTCACTGTATTCCACTCCTTAAATAGAAAAGGAACTAAAGGAAGCCAAACCCTGGTCTCTCTTCGTTGCTCAGCCAAATGTTTAACTTGGAAGCACCATTTTCCTGAGACTGGGTCTGAGGGAGAACGGAGGTTTTGCTGTGTTCACCAGTTTTCAGGCCCGGAACGCCTGGGATGGCTCGTGTCAGTCACAATTACTGATGGTGAAAAACATTTCCGAGCAGAACTGGGTCCACCAATGGGCCAGAGGTGCCAATGCCCAAGGCAACATCTTTCTTTAGAAAATGTAATTATTAATTTAAAATTATTACCCTGGCATCTAAGAGCCCCAGTCAAGGACTAGGATCCCATTGTGCCTGGTGCTGTGCAAACAACAAAAAAATTTGTTGGGGAAAAGTCAACATGGTTTTTGTAAAGGGAAATCAGGCCTCACCAATCTACTAGAATTCTTTGAGGGGGCAGACAAGCATGTGGGCAAGGGCGATCCAGTGGATATAGTGTACTTAGATTTTCAGAAAGCAGTCAAAAAAGCAAATAGGATGTTAGGAATTATTAAAAAGGGATAGAGAATAAGATGGAGAATATCTTATTGCCCTTATATAAATCCATGGTACGCCCACATCTTGAATACTGCATGCAGATATGGTCTCCTCATCTCAAAAAAGATAAACTGGCATTAGAAAAAGTTCAGAAAAGGGCAACTAAAATGATTAGGGGTTTGGAACAGGTCCCATATGAGGAGAGATTAAAGAGGCTAGGACTTTTCAGCTTGGAAAGGAGGAGACTAAAGGGGAATATGATAGAGGTATATAAAATCATGAGTGGTGTAGAGAAAGTGAATAAGGAAAAGTTATTTACTTGTTCCCATAATATAAGAACTAGGGGTCACCAAATGAAATTAATGGCAGCAGGTTTAAAACAAATAGAAGGACATTCTTCTTCACACAGCGCACAGTCAACCTGTGGAACTCCTTGCCTGAGGAGGTTGTGAAGGCTAGGACTATAACAGGGTTTAAAAGAGAACTGGATAAATTCATGGAGGTTAAGGCCATTAATGGCTATTAGCCGGGATGGGTAAGGAATGGTGTCCCTAGCCTCTGTTTGTCAGAGGCTGGAGATGGATGGCAGGAGAGAGATCACTTGATCATTACCTGTTAGGTTCACTCCCTCTGGGGCACCTGGCATTGGCCACTGTCAGTAGACAGGATACTGGGCTGGATGGACCTTTGGTCTGACCCAATAGGGCCGTTTTTATGTTCTTTGACAAGGTCCCTCACCAAAGGCTCTTAAGCAAAGTAAGGTGTCATGGGATGAGAGGGAAGGTCCTCTCATAGATTGGTAACTGGTTAAAAGATAGGAAACAAAAGGTAGGAATAAACGGTCAGTTTTCAGAGTGGAGAGAGGTAAATAATGGTGTCCCCCAGGGGTCTGTACTGGGATCAGTCCTATTCAACATATTCATAAATTATCTGGAAAAAGGGGTAAACTGTGAGGTGGCAAAATTTGCAGATGATACAAAACTACTCAAGATAGTTAAGTCCCAGGCAGACTGCGAAGAGCTACAAAAGGATCTCACAAAATTGGGTGACTGGGCAACAAAATGGCAGATGAAATTCAATGTTGATAAATGCAAAGTAATGCACATTGGAAAACATAATCCCAACTATACATATACAATGATGGGGTCTAAATTAGCTGTCACCACTCAAGAAAGAGATTTTGGAGTGATTGTGGATAGTTATCTAAAAACATCCACTCAATGTGCACCAGCAGTCAAAAAAGTGAACAGAATGTTAGGAAAGGGATAGATAATAAAACAGAAAATATCATTAAGAAAGGGATAGATAATAAAACAGAAAATATCATATTGCCTCTATATAAATCCATGGTATGCCCACATCTTGAATACTGCGTGCAGATGTGGTCGCCCCATCTCAAAAAAGATAGATTGGACTTGGAAAAGGTTCAGGGAAGGGCAACAAAAATTATTAGGGGTATGGAACAGCTTCCATATGAGGAGAGATTAGTAAGGCTGGGACTTTTCAGCTTGGAAAAGAGACGCCTAAGTGGGGATATGATAGAGGTCTAGAAAATCATGACTGATGTGGAGAAAGGGGAAAAGGGAGTGTTATTAACCCCTTCCCATAACACAAGAACTGGACGATCACACAATGAAATTAATAGGCATCCAGTTCAAAAATCAAAAGGAAGTACTTCACACAATGCACATTTGTCAGCTGTGGTACTCGTTGCCAGGGGATGCTGTGAAGGCCAAAAGTATAAATGGGTTCAAAAAAGAATTAGATAAACTCATGGAGGATGCAACAGAGGGTCCTGTGGCACCTTTGAGACTAACAGAAGTATTGGGAGCATAAGTTTTCGTGGGTAAGAACCTCACTTCTTCAGATGCAAGACAGGTTCTTCAGATGCAAGACAGGCAAGTGAGGTTCTTACCCACGAAAGCTTATGCTCCCAATACTTCTGTTAGTCTCAAAGGTGCCACAGGACCCTCTGTTGCTTTTTACAGATTCAGACTAACACGGCTACCCCTCTGATACTTGACATCATGGAGGATGGTTCCATCAATGGCTATTAGCCAAGATGGTCAGAGACACAACCCCATGCTCTGGTGTCCCTAAACTTCTGACTGCCAGAAGCTGGCAGGATCACTCAACAATTGCCCAGTTCTGTTGATTCCCTCTGAAGCACCCGGCACTGGCCACTGTCGGAAGCCAGGATACTGGGCTGGCTGGAGCATTGGTCTGACCCAGTGTGGCCCTTCTCATGTTCTTATGCAAAGGATGGAGAAGGCTTTTACTTCCTGTCCCCAAGAGGAGCAGGCTGGAGGTGGAGGTATCATTTTTATCCTTGGCCCAGGGCAGCCAGGAGGGTTAATCCGATGTGTCTAGCCAGCCTTTCGTTTCTGCATTGTGCCCATCACTGCAGCGTCTTGGCGTCCCTGGTTGGACTGTCTCACCCTGACCAGCGCTTGGTGGTTTTTTTTGTCTGGCTGGGGCAGATCCTCGAAGCGACCCCCCTGCTGGAATCCTTCGGAAATGCCAAAACAGTGAGGAACGACAACTCCAGCAGGTTTGGGAAATTTGTGGAAATCTTTCTGGAGGAGTAAGTAATGATGAGCGTATGAGTGTCCCTCTAACACCCCACTCTGTGTGTCTGAAACTGACCCCCAGCCTGAGGGAATTCCGCCCCACAGTCCTGCCTCTGGGCTGCTGACTTGAGGGACCATTAGAATCCCTGGGAGATGTTAGATCCTTGTGCTCCATGGCTGTGATTTAATGGTTCCATTCAAAGCACGGGAACCATTCAGCTCCCCGGGCTGGGCGGTCGGCCAACCCAGCCGCAGGCAACTCTTTGTGGAAAGGTGTCTCCCCAGACAGATTGTATCCTTGTCCCTCTTGCGTGTGGGGAGGGGTTGTTTGATTTTAAGGGCCTGCTTTTAAAAAAGCCATGTGTGTGCCACTGCACACCTAATTTGCACTGCCAGTTGTGTGACTGTGAGCACCGCCTAATAGATGTGTAACCGGCCGCATGCACACCCAATTGCTAGAGCTGCATACGCAGTTACAGTACCACGTGCACAACTCAGGCCTTCGCTTCAAATATCAGGCCCTAAAAATATTCTTCCTTTTGAGCTCCCCCAGTCCCAACTGACATGGCCTTGTAGCGGGGCTGCCATTCCTCCAGTCTCTGGATACATCTCAGTCTCTCATTCAAATACATGAATGGGGGAGGGGGGTGAAGGGCTTCCATTGGGGCTGGGATATAGGACAGGGGAGCACCAGCTCCCCAGCAGAAGGCAGTGGCTTCCTCAGTTCATGGCACACACAGAGAAGCTAGACAAAAATGTAACTGCTCTTGCTGGAAGGTTGCAATGCAACATGACTTTATTTCTTAGAATTCAGAATGATAACACACAGTAACCAAAACCAGAGAGTGACAAAGCAGGCTGCTCCCTAAAACAAAGAAGCACAAGTCACCCCACCTTGCTCTTAGGCTGCCTGCCTGCAGATTGCCTCCTGCTCCCAGCCACTTCACAACAGAGCCCTCCAGCATGCAAGCAGGACCAGGAACCGCTTTCCCCCTTTCACCCCCCTTCCCACTCTTAAAGTGATGGCTTGCAATTCCAACACAGTCCTCAATACACCACACTCAGCAGCTCAAATCCTCCACCCTTCTCTTTGGTCCTCTCTTAGCCTGAGAATTGGGCAGCTATTGTGGTTTTCTGTCTGCCCATCCATCCACATGGACTTCAGTCACATTGCTTAATGCACAGCTGGAAGGCTCTCAGAGACTGTGGTGATGAGGGCAGTGTAAGAACCTTTGCAGAATAGACTAGAATCCATCTCTCCCCACTGGGAACAAGGAGGAGGTTCTCTTCCGCATTGGCTTTTAGTGCAGGAGGTTTCATTGCCGCCTGTCTGACACAGTCTGCCAGGCTGCAACAGCCAATCCATTGTCTTTGATGGCTGCACACGGTTGGCCCTTTGTTTACCAGAGGCTCAGCTGTGCTGGGGGTTGCAGCAGGGGCACCTGGCTAGCAGGACACCCCCAGTGCTGAGTTCTGAGGCAATTTCAGCTCGGATTCAAGGGAAAACAATGGGCAATGACTAGTCCTTGGACCCAGAGGTACTTCAGGGGAGAAATGGGATGAGACGCTGGGCTGACAGTGCCAGCTATGGAGTTGAACAGTACTGGAGTAGGATGTTTCCCACTGAGCAGACAGGCTGGGACCTTGGCCGACATTCACGTTCCTCTGGAGTGATGAGCAGGAGCCATTGGTTGGCATCGGTTGGGCACCTCCCACACAGCCAGTGTCCTGCAGGTGCAGAGGGCTGGGTGTGGATAGAACCTCGGTCCTTCCTTCACTCTCTTGTGTCTGACGAGATGCCTTGCTAAGATTCCCAGCCCCCAGGCGCTAACCTTTGTCTCTCCCAGAGGCTTGATCTGTGGTGCCATAACCTCACAGTACCTTCTTGAGAAATCAAGGATCGTGTTTCAGGTGAGTCCCAGCATTTATTGTGGCACCCCCCCACTGCCATCACCATGTCACGATGCTTCCTTAGTCTTGTCCTTCTTGTTTCATAGGCCAAAAACGAAAGGAACTACCACATATTCTATGAGATGCTGGCTGGCCTTCCTGCTCAGCAGAAGCAGCAATTCTGCCTTCAAGATGCAGAAACTTACTATTACCTGAACCAGGTATGGAGCCCACGTCCGCACGTGAGCTCAGCAATCAGGCCCACTTGATTTATTATTTCTTCGGTGCTGCACCCGAAAGCCCCAATCAGGATCTGGGACCCATGGTCCAAGGCCCTGTACAAACACACAGGCAGACGCAGCCCCGCCTCAAACTGCTGACAACCTGCAATTCCATTTCTTTCTGGAGCTGTGATAGCACCCATGTCCTTGTGACATTCAGGTTGCTTCGCTCCCCAGATCGGTAAATCCCCAGTCCCAGTAAATTTGCATCCCCTGTTGTGGCTAATTCCTGGGCCTCAGGTTGCATGTTCCCCAGATATGCTTTGACTGGGACCTTCGCAGGGGGGTAACTGCGAGATTCCTGGCAAGAGTGATGCTGAGGATTTCCGGAGGTTGCTCAGTGCCATGGAGATCCTGAACTTCAGCACCGAGGACCAGAACAGCATCTTCCGAATTCTGTCTTCCATCCTCCACCTGGGGAACGTCTACTTTGAAAAATATGAGGTAATCGTCTCCCGGGGGAAGACGGGAAGGGGACCCAGGGCGCAAAGAGATACTGATAGCAAGGACTTTAGATGCATGCTGCGAACTAGGGCTTTGATCCAATGTCCGTTGGAGCCAATGCAAAGACTCCAGATTGGCTTCCATGGAATCTGGATCAGACCCTAAGCCCCTCTGCAGGGAGGAAGCTCTCAAAAGAAAATTGAACCCAAGATTTTAGCTTCTCTCCATTTTGTGGAATCTGCAACCAAAAAAAAATCCCTGGCCCACAGAGGATCCTGGCACCACGGGACATCTGAACTACAAAGCCCAGGAAGCCCCACAGCAGCTTTGGCAGACGCAGTTCCACATCAAACCGGCAGACACAAAATGTTTTGATGTTTCCAAATGAACACTTTTCTGAACTTGCCGTTCTGCAAAATGAATTGAGATTTCAACATTTTGGGTCCATCTGGGACAAAAACCAGCATCAGAATATCAGCCTTTCCCACGGCAGGGACGTTCTGATTCTTCCTCTAGCGCTAAACAATAATGTTGACAATGGGCCAGATCCTCCGCTAGTGTAAATTAGCGTAGCTCAAGTGAAGTCAGTGCTTCTATGAGCACCAGGTCAATGGAGCTACACTGATCTACTCCAGCTCAGGATCAGGGCCTATATTCATAAACAGAGATGGACAAGGCCTTCAGTATGAGGTCCCCTAGGTTGTCTCTGGGTACCAACTGTGCTGGCCCCTGGGAAGTTGCCTGCCAACGGGCTGTTTTTGTGTTTCACAGACAGACTGCCAGGAGGTCGCATCGGTGGTGAGTGCAAGAGAGATCCGTGCGGTAGCCGAGCTGCTCCAGATCTCTCCAGAGGGGCTGCAGAAGGCCATCACGTTCAAAGTGACGGTAAGGCCCACGGATTCGAGACGGCTGGTTGGACAGCTGTGTGATGTGGCTAGAGGGACATCTGGGGAAGGTAGACGGCAGTGAAGAGAGTCTCTGCTCTGAGATCCTGCTTACTTCATCGCCCCGCAGGGGACCGGTGTATTTTCAGTATCTGATCTGCCAGCAGGACACCCTTGCTTTGCTTTTCATGTTTGCGGAACATCCCTGTGGAGTCCTCTGCCCCTCTCATCTCTCTCTCCATTTATACAACATCTAAGTGTGTCTTGGTATCTCCCGCCAATGGACAGTCACCAGACCTTTGTTCCATCCATTTCTGAAGGACTCAAGAGATGCTCCCTGTGGACGACTGTCCCACCCTCTAATAGGCCTCACTGACAGTGAAGCTTTCTCTGAATTTTCCTTCACCCGGTTTCATCTCATCCCTCTTCTCCCGCTCTCCATCTGCCTGGTTCAGAATGGAGCAGAGCATGCTGGGGCTTGTAGTCTCCCGTGGGCCGCATGTCTGCATTAAGTGATGACGGCAGCCCCACACCGGCTTTAGGGAGGATTTCACCTGTTTGTTTGGTTGGTTTTGCCCTTCTCAACAGGAAACGCTGAGGGAGAAGATTTTCACCCCCCTCACTGTGGAAAGTGCCGTTGATGCCAGGTAAAGGGATTCTTTGTTAGGAGATGCTGAGATCTGTCTCTGGCTTGTCAGCACGCCGCACATGGGGACCGAGGGATTCAGAATGAGGAAAGGCTGGCAGGCAGTGGCAGCTTATCAAAACATGTAATAAACACAGCCAGATGCTATGGACAGGGTGGCAGGCAAGCCCAGCTGTCCTGCTTTAGGTGGGATTCAGCAGACCAATCTACATGGCTATAGTTCCCATTTATAGATGGGGCATGGAGCCACAGAGAGACTAAGTGACTTGCTCGAGGTTGTACAGGGCACCTGTGGCAGAGCAGGGAATCGAATCCAGGTGTCCCAAGTCCAAGCTAGGCCCTTACCACTAGGTTTTCCTTCCTCTCTATCCGTTGTGTTATCCTTCCTTTCCCTTTCCTGTTGTAAGGCCTTGGCTACACTTACCCGCTAGTTCGGCGGCTGGCAATCGAACTTCTGGGTTCGACTTATCGCGTCTAGTCTGGACGCGATAAGTCGAACCCGGAAGTGCTCGCCGTCGACTGCGGTACTCCAGCTCGGTGAGAGGAGTACCGCGGAGTCGATGGGGGAGCCTGCCTGCCGAGTGTGGACCAAGGTAAGTTCGAACTAAGGTACTTCGACTTCAGCTACGTTATTCACGTAGCTGAAGTTGCGTACCTTAGTTCGAATTAGGGGGGTAGTGTAGACCAAGCCTAAGACATGTCAAATGTCCTACTTCTTCCCATGCTCTCCCACCCTGTGGCTAACCAGTGCAAAGGCAGGAAACCTTCCCCCCTTGTGACTGACACAAACCCCGAGAACGCTGAGAGCATTTTTTCAATGTGTGTCTCAAAATTGAGGGCATTTTGAGACTCTTTGTTCTGCCTGGGACCCACACTTGTGTGAGAAATGCCCCAGAGCACAACCTGGTTTTAGTTGGGCTATATTTTTTCAGCCTTGCAAAATTGCCCTGGAGATTTATCAGCCCAGGCACACAATTGACGTGCCCTCTTTTTTCTAGGACGATGCAAAAAATGAATCATGTGTTACCCACCCATCAGGTAGGGCCAGATCCTCAGCTGGTGTATATCAGTGTCACTCTCTCGGCTTCAGTGAAGTTGTGGCCATTCACACCCACTGAGGATCTGGCCTGAAGAATTTTACAACGCCGCCAGGTGGAAATAGACATCCTATGGTTTGGGGTCTGGCCATCTGGTTACTTTCCACTATGCACCAACTATTTCGATCATTTTATTGATGCATGTAGCTCAAAATGCTACTGAGGGGCTGGCAGATTTCAGCTGGGTCATGCCCAGGGCAGACTGGGACAGAGGGACTGGGGTGGTGGTGGGAGGGAGCGCTACCAGACTCCCAAAGCAACTGGGTCTCAATCTGGCAGCCCCTTCCACATGTTCCGCTGAATCCCAACAGCTGTGCTTGTCGCCTCCTTTTCCCAGAGATGCCATTGCCAAGATCCTGTACTCCCTGCTCTTCAGCTGGCTCACGGACAGGATTAACAAGCTGGTCTACCCTAAAAAGGAGGCGCTTTCCATAGCCATTCTGGATATCTATGGGTTCGAGGTGAGCAAGCAGAGGGCTGCATGTGAGATGCTGGCCCATCCCTGATGTTCCTATAGCATAGGGGTAGGCAACCTATGGCCCGGGTGCCGAAGGCGGCACGCGAGCTGGTTTTCAGTGGCACTCACACTGCCCAGGTCCTGGCCACCGGTCCGGGGGGCTCTGCATTTTAATTTAATTTTAAATGAAGCTTCTTAAACGTTTTAAAAACCTTATTTACTTTACAGACAACAATAGTTTAGTTCTATATTATAGACGTATAGAAAGAGACCTTCTAAAAACGTTAAAATGTATTACCGGCACGCAAAACCTTAAATGACTCAATGAAGACAATGGGGGGGAGGGCTAGCTCAGTGGTTTGAGCATTGGCCTGCTAAACCCAGGGTTGTGAGTTCAATCCTTGAGGGGGCCATTTAGGGATCTGGGGCAAAAATCTGTCCGGGGATTGGTCCTGCTTTGAGCAGGGGGTTGGACTAGATGACCTCCTGAGATCCCTTCCAACCCTGATATTCTATGATATTCTATGATTCTAAGACTCGGCCCACCACTTCTGAAAGGTTGCCAACCCCTGTTATAGCATACCAGGAGAATCATAACGTGGGACTAAGGGTAGCCTTGGTGTGCGTATGGGCATCTCCCGCGGAAGCCAACGCGGGTCAGGCCAGGCCTGAATCCGGCACCTCATGAGCTCAGCAGATGACACCGAAGGCCCTGGTGGTACAAATGTGTGTTACCAACTTGTACTGGCACCAGTGTGACCTATTGGGAGCCACAGCGTGACTTACTGGGACCGTGGGTCAGAAACAAAAGACATTGTGAATGGAAATGATCAAACCATAAATTAAACTCTCCTGCCCCCAACTCCCCGCTGGGATTCACAGGAATCCCATCCATGACCTGAGATGCGCCCTCCTGATCTCTGATGCTGCCGCAACCCCCGCAGCCCCCGTGGGCTAGCGGCCCCAGGGCGTTTCACTCACCAATTTTCTAATGACACCTGTGGAGTTATCAATGGCCAGGGCTCCCCCTTCGCCCTCCATGGAGCCTGGCCAGCATTTCCCTGCATGCTTTGCCCTTTGCAGCCGTGCACTCAAAACAGTCCCAACTCAGGGCCAGATCCACAGCTGGTGTAAATCATTGCTGCTCTGTTGGGTCACCGCCGAGGTGTCTTACTGTAAAACGGTGGATCTGTTTAACATGCGTCTGGTTCCATCCTCGTGGGTTTTAATCCAGTACGGGCCTGGGTGACACATGCCTCGTTGTCCTGTAAACACGCCAGCGGCAGAGAATCCAGGAATGGTTTGGAGACGTGGATGGTTTTGCCGCCTGGGGCACGATGCTCACTAAGGTCTAGGCCCAAAGTTGCCACTTCCAGTTTCTTCCCATCCTCAGCAGAGCAAATCCCCCCTGAACGGTTTGTCAGGCCCCAGGCACTGATGTCTCCAGAATTGGGGGTGTTTGTGTGTATTCTGGCCTCGCCACCCCCAGCTCCGCTGATCCTCACCCACCACCCCAGCCTGCCCTGATCTCTAGCTCTGTCTGCTGTCTTGCTCCGGAGCCCCTGCTCCCCACCCCCAACAACTCCCCGTAACCCCCCCCCCCGCGAACTTCCTATGCATAAGAACACAGGAGGTGCCAGGCGGGATCAGACCATCTAGGTCAGTATCCTCTACCTACACAATCCAATTCTTTCCTATGCCAGCCCTGGGCTGTCTCGCTGTATAGCATTACCAGCCGTTCCAGTCCAGCTATACCAGTGCATCTCAGTCCTGATCCCCCTCTCTCCCACTCATGGGGCCTCCTCCGCTGCTTGCCCCTCAAACCGTGACCTCCAGTACCCCTTGCTATTTCAGTCCTGGGCCTCTCCTCGAGAGATGCAGCTGGTTGTGTCCAACGTTGCCATTTTACATGGTCCTTCTCTGGTGAGCACCGATGGGAACAAGGCTGCGGCCCAGGCAAATGCATTTGCAGTTTGGAGCAAAGCCAGGATTAAACTTCTAGGTCCAGGGGTGAAAGTTTGCTGTGCTCATTCACTATCCCTTAGCCCTGCTGCGCCCGCTTCCAGGCATGCTTTACATGGGCGTGTATTTTCCACAGGACCTCAGCTTTAACAGCTTCGAGCAGCTATGTATCAATTATGCAAACGAATATCTGCAATTCTTCTTCAACAAGATCGTCTTTAAGGAGGAGCAGGTGAGCTGGGGAAGCTGGTTGGAACTGGGGTAGCGCCTGGCCTCTTGCTTCAGTGCACGCTACCTGCCAAACCTGCAAGTGAGAGAACAGTCCGGTCCCCCTTCATAAAAACCAACCCCTCAGGGAAAGCTACACTGGGTGCAACCATTCCTAGTCCCCAGAGCTTACTTCAAAGCCAGCAGGGCAGTCTCCAGGATTATTTGACACCCCTCATTCTTTGAAGGCCTTTGGTTGATCCCTGTGCCCTCTGGATAATGGGGGTTCTTCTGGAAAAGGTTTGCCTAGTAAGAACTATGTCAAGGCCAAATAATCATAATAAAGACCTATGAGCCGGCAGATTAAGCCCGAATCACTGAGGCCTTTTGCTTCCGCATGACCTTGCATACGCTTCCTGCAGGAGGAGTACGTCCGGGAACAGATAGAGTGGAAAGAAATCACCTTCAGCGACAACCAGCCCTGCATCGATCTCATTGCTCAAAAGCCACATGGGATTCTGAGGATCCTGGATGATCAGAGCTCCTTCCCTCAGGTAGTGGCGCTGCAGAGGGCTCAGCGTTGCCAGCGGCTTATTGGCAAAATGCTGTTCATTTTTAAAAGTGATTATGGCAAGCTAACCAGAGAGGCGAGTGCCGTTAGCTCCTGCAGATGCAGCAGTGATGGGGCTGATCCGCCAGTCCCTGGGTTCATTCTGATGCCTTGATCTCCGTAAAGGCAGACAGCCTTATTTATATACTCTGATCCTTGTGTACCTTAGCTTTAGAGAGGGATCCTGGAGGCATCCTATGGGCACACGAAAGGCATTGGTTCAAATTCAGAGCTGCTGCGTGAGCAGGTGCAATTCCACTGTCCCCCCACCAGGGATGAAGGTGGCCAAGCAGGGCAAATAAACTGGAGCAAGGGCAGGATTGGAGCAAAACTGCCTTGAAACAGGAATTCCTTCCTCTCCGTGGGTGCATGTGCGCACACCAGGGCCCCCTACTGGATGGAATCAGAGTTGCACAACTGTGTGTCACAGACCCTGTGCTGCTGGATGAGATTCTCCCTTAGCTCGCACGGGAGGAGGGTTTGGCTTTCAGGCAGTGTCCACACTGTCCACCATTACATCTCCAGCTCAGGCAGCCATACCTGCGCTAGCTCTGACGGAGCTGGCGTGCTAAAAATAGCAGTGTAGCTGCGGCCGCATGAGGGGTGGGACAAGTTAACCTTCCCGAGTACAATCCTGTCTGAAACCCTAGGAATGTACTCGGAGCAGCTAGTCTCTCCCATCGCCCATTCAGCTGTGGCTACGCTGTTAAGGGCATGTCTACCCAAGAAATGACACGCTAACTCCAGTGTAGACACACCCTTCGAGCAGGAGGGTCTGCAATTCAACTGCTGTGTTGCTGTGGAGTTGTGAGGGGTCATGGGGACCCCTGTGCATCATGGAGAGGTTCAGGAAGTTCCAGGTGGCCATAGATTGTCTAGAGTGGCTTCCAGCCAGGGATCTCAAAGAACTTTTGCGGATGTTAATAAATGACGCCTCCTAAGCCCCCTAGGAAGGAGGGGACACTGAGACATGTAGCGGTGAGGTGACTTGCTTGAGGTCACACAGTGATTCAGTGGCAGACCTGGGAACAGATCCCCAAAATCCGACCGTCTGACTCAGAGTTCTGTGCTCTAGCCATTAGACAGTGCTCCTTCCAGCTTGTTGCCCCAAATCCAGGTGAGTTTTATCTGCTTATAGGTTTCATTCCAAATGTTTTTCCAGCTCTGCCAAGTGCTCCCTGTGATGTAATACCCCTCACCTGTAGGCCAATGCTGAACATGGTGATGATGAGTGCAGGTATCAGAAGTTCCTTCCTGACACTTCAGGCTATCAGTTACATGCCCTGAAGCATGAAATTTTTTCCCACCCCAAAGTTAATATGAATGGCTACAAGTGTTACCAATGCTCATATAATCATCCAGTCCTCGATCTGGCTGCCTGCTGATGCAGAGCAGTCCACGGGGGCTGGTTAAACAGTGATAAAGGCTGGCTAGAAACAGTGAGGCTGCCTGCTTGTGGCTGTAGCCTGCAGGCAGACAGGTTGCCTAATTAACCCCGCACTCCTATTCCTACTTCCAGGCCACCGACCATACCTTCCTCCAGAAGTGTCATTACCACCACGGCTCCAATGCATTATACACCAAACCAAAGATGCCTCTCCCAGAGTTCACCATCAAACACTTTGCTGGCAAAGTAACCTACCAGGTGAGTGGCTGGAGAACTGGGATTCGGAGTAGGACCAGTGCTCTTTAACTGGCTCTCTTTCCCACAGCTGTCCAGCGAGCGCTAGATCCTCTGGTGTAAATCACAACTCCAGTGGCCCTTCATTTCTAGATCTTCCATGTCATATCCACTGGGTTTGAGTAACTGGGGAGGGATCTGTTTATTTTTCCAGGTGCACAAGTTCCTGGATAAAAACTATGATCAAGTTCGCCAGGACGTGCTGGACCTTTTTGTCAACAGCAAAACCAAAGTAAGAGTTCACGCTGGCCTCTCTTTGCTGGCTGGGAGAGTGGCAGGGAGGGCGCTAGTGATGGATCTGGGGGTTGCCTGATGGGATGGTACAGCAGGATTGCATTTTCTATAAGAGGCAGTGTGACCTATTAGACAGAGCAGTGGACTGGAGTCAGGCGATCAGGATTCTAGTCCCAGCTCTGTCTCTGGCCTATCAGGAATAGACTTCTCTCTGGACCTCAGTGTCCCCATACGATACTGACCTTTGTAAAGTGCGTCGAGGTCTACGGATGAGAAGAACTGGGTGTTATTGTTACATGTACTGCCACTGGCGGGACTCCCTTTCCCACTCAGAGCAGTGACTGCAGTGAACGTAATTAGCTCCTCCAGTGTTCACGGGGCTGCCATGTGATTTCCCCCCTTGGAACTCTGTCATGCCTCTGGGCAGTATTTGTTTAGCTTGCTCTCGGCCAATCAATGCAAGTCCTGGCTGCCGAGGCTGAATCATGGAAATCGGAGCTAGAGAAGGCCTGTGATGTCACCTCCTTCTTCCCGGGGGTTTGGGGCAGGATCGGTCTCTATAATAGGTTTCCCAGGAATTTGTCCAGCTGCTGAAGTCCATTCAAGAAGCTTGTGTGGATATGAGTGGACTTGGAACTAGAGAGGTCTGTGAGTAACCCAGAACACGGATACACCTGCCAACCTATGGGCACTTGTTAATCCACCTGGCAAGTTGGCCAACGTGGTTTGTAAATGTACCACCTTCCCCCAAGACCGTGCTCCTGGGCAGGGTGGATCAAATGTAACAGACGAGGCCACTCTAGGATTTTGAAGAATACTCATATGCAGATGCTAGAGACAAATACTTTAACAACCACTGAACTCCACTCATTCCTGACACACTTGCCCTATCTCCCTCCAGCTAACTTGGCCAATAGCACTTTGCTCTTCCATAGCGCCTTTGGTCTGAGTATCTCAGACAGATCACGTGACAAAAAACAAATAAGCTTCCCAGCGTCCCATGAGGACACAGTATGGGTGATCCCATCTTGTAGGTGCGGAAACTGAGGCACAGAGCAGGGAGGTGACTTGCCCAGGATCACACAGTAAGTCAGTGACAGGTCTGGGAAAAGAACCCAAGAGTCCTGACTCCCATTCCTGTGCTTTAAGCATTAAACCTTCTGAGGATACACTGTGGACATAACGAACAATAATAACCCCTAGCTCTTATCATCAGTAGATCTCAAAGAGCTTCACAGAGGAGGTCAGTATCATTATGCCCATTGTACAGATGGGGAAACTAGGCACAGAGTGGGGCAGTGACTTGCCTAGGGTCACCCAGCAGGCCAGTGGCAGAGCTGGGAATCAATCCAGGCCTCTTGAGTCCCAGTCCGGTGCTCTATCCACTAGGCAACACCACAGAAAACATCTCAACCAAGCCCTATTCCATCCTGCTTTTTAACCACACCCCTCCCTTCCAAGGTGGTGGCCAACCTCTTCTTCGGCCATGCCCAGTTGGTGGCCCAGCAGAGGACCATGATGGGGAAGAACAGCACAGTCACCCGGCGGTATAAAGCACCGACGGTGGCAGCTAAATTCCAGCAGTCACTCCTGGACTTGGTGGAGAAGATGGAGAGGTGAGTGAGCAGGGAGCTTAAAGAAACGGATTCAGAAATTGCCTATTCAGGGGGGGGAAACGGGCTGGTGGGAAAGATCCGGCAGCTCCTCATCGTTCCACATTCCGGAGTGGGGTATAGACCTGCCCAAAGAGTCGCCCCACAGAGTCCTGGTCTGGAACACGGAGGGAAGGGATCTTTCCAGGACATTGTAACCACATAGTTGCAATACACTGGTCTCCAGAACCAGAAGCTAGGACTCTCACGGGGCCTAGGGGAGTTAGGTGCCTTGGGAAATCCCTGCCGGCATGGTTGACGTGCCCAGAATGATCTTTGGGGAAGACAGCTGGTCAGCTACTCGGCTTGCTTTCACGGTGGCCGTGTGCAGCAGAGACCTCGCAGCCCTTCCCGGGAAGCCCTGTGACCTCCAAGCTCGTGGGTTCCTTTGTCTCAGCTCCCCCAGCGGATAAACGTGTCTCTCTCTCCGATTCAGGTGCAACCCGTTCTTCGTCCGCTGCCTCAAACCCAACAACAAGAAGGTAAAAACAGGCCACGCGGCTGGGGTGGTGGTGGGGGGGCTGGATGCAGGGTTAGCAGTGCGAAGGGCACGTCTCATTGACAAAACGGGGGCCAAAGTGACATGCCCAAGGCCACCCTGTGAGCCGGTGGCGGGGTCCAGGAATGGAAGCTGCAGTTCCTGACTCTCAGCCCTGGGCTTTACCCACTAGATCCTGCTTCTTCTTAGCACAGGGAGTAAGGCATGGGTGTCCCGTATGGGCATTGCGATAAGTGCGCCCAACCCTGGCTGGGGTCACAGTGGGAGGGGTGCTGTAAAGGGAGGGGGTTGCTGGTAGCCCAGTGCCTTTCAGTTCTGTGCCACGCGGCCTGCAGTGCACTGGGCAGCTCCAGTGACACTGTTCCCCAGCCTGGATCCCATCGCTCCAAAGGCCGTTTGGTGAGATGTCTGGCCTTCAGCTGTCTCGTTGAACGAAGGGAGACAATGCACCGAGACTGGACCTCACCCATTGTCTGGCTTGTTTGCTCTCGAGCAAACACACTTCCTGCTCTTTACCCACTCCCTTTCCCGGTTACCCTCCCAGCTTCCTTTGAGAGAAGAGCCGGCTGCTGGGCCAGAGAGCCGATAACGCGCTGCATTGAGGTGTCTCTGGCCTCACGCAATGTGTGTCCAACTGCCCTCGGCTGGCTGGAATCTCCAGCCTGCTCAAGTGTGTGTGATCACATCGCCCTCTAGAGGCTGGAATTGTGAGAGCCTATAAGCCTTAATATCACCACACAGACTGCGCATTTGGCCGCTTAAGACACATCCGGCCGGGGTGGCACCAACCACTTTGTTCCTGGAATAGCATTTGTCACAGCCGAGCAGATATAAGCTCTTTGCAAACGTGCTGCTTGACGCTTTGTCACAAAGAGTGAGGCGAAAGAGCCCTGTCCAGAGAGGAGAATCCCCTTGGAGATCCGGCTTGAGTTGCTGGTAGCAGGAGGTTTGCAAGCAGATGAATTGCACAAAAGCATTTCAATAACATCAGGAAGGCGATGCGCTAGCCATGCTGTCTCGTATGCAAGAGCTTCCGCCTCCTCACTGCCTTCTTCTCCCCTAGATCTCTCCCCAGCCAGTGACACTCCCTGCACCTAGTCTCTGACTCAGCAAAGCTCTTAAGGAAATGTGTAGCTTTAGGTCCCGCTGAAGTCAGTGGCCTGGAGTTGAGCGTGTGTTTGAGTGCTTTGCTGACTCGAAGCGCCGAGGATGCTGCATTGTCCCCACGCAGCCACCAGCTCTGTCTTCCTCGCTCCTGCTTCACTCACGAGTTGTCTGGTCCCCAGTGCCCGATCCCCCTTTGGCTCGAACAGGCGATTAAAGCCCCCCCGCCTTTCCCCTTGTTCAGGAGCCAGCTGTCTTCGAGGCGGACATTGTCAGCAGCCAGCTCCGGTACTCTGGAATCCTCGAGACCATCCGCATCCGCAAAGAGGGCTTCCCGGTTCGCATCCCCTTCCAGATCTTCATCGACAGGTGCTGCTGCCTGGAGTTGCAGATTCCAGACTGAGAAGCTTTGGGATGGGGGTGGGAAGGGGCATTTCCCAAGAGTGAGCTCGAGCAGACGGAGTGGTGGGAAGGGAGGGCAAGGTAGATTCCACACAGGGGGAACGCACTGTAGGGAGCAATCCAGTTTCCCCCCCCCCGCCGCCCGCAGACGGCTCCTAACAGGTCTCCTCCCTCTCTAATTTAAATGAGTACCGGGGAGCATGTCTCCCGGATTTCTGTTCTGGGCCCTGTTCTTGGCTCTGATGTGGGTGGAATTACTCAAGAGGGTTTGACTTGACTTGAGTCTCTGGATCTCATACATTAGCTGTGCTCCCGGGGCTCTCTAGGTACAGGTGCCTCGTAGACATCCGGCCTGGCATCACCCCCGATGGTGTGAGCTGCGTGGAGGTGCTGAAGAAGCTGTGTGCTGTGAGTCCCACCATGTACTGCATTGGAGTCAGCAAGGTACGGCTGTTGCCTTTCCCGTTGACCATGGCCAAGAGTGTCTGGGTAGCCTGGACCGGGGAAGGGAAATCAAGGGCAGGGTGCTGTACGGATTCTGCCCATGGTGAGGGCTTTTGGCTGGCTGGGAATGGGATGATGTCTCAGCCTGGGGGAACCCGGCACCATTTTGTATCCTGTGGGCCACACGGTCTGTTTGCAGGGACTGGCAGGGGACGCTACCTCTGAAGGTTCCCCTGCATGAACCAGCCACTCCAGGGAGGGGCTGGGGCGGCCGGGCGACATTTGTCAAGGTTGGTGGACTGTTAGGGTCAACGCCTGCAAACAGAGCGAAATCCCAAACCGTAATGACAGGCCTGAGGTCACATTTTCAGTTGCGCCCACACAGCGGGCACGTGCAGCCATGCCCACGGAACGGCGTGCCCTGCTTGCACGTGGCACTGCACTTGTGAATCAAGTAACTGCACTCACCAGTGGCCCCTGGTGTGCAGAGTGGGGTCTCCGCACGAACGCTTACCTGCTTGCCTGTGCAGTCCTGGCAACGCCGTGCGCACCATTGCACGTGCACTTTTAGCACGTGCATGATATGGAAATTAAACTCTAACCCTCACGATATTTCCTGGGGCTGCCCTGTCTGTCTGTCTGCATCCATCTGTTGTCTTGTGTCTTCAGCTTAGATTGGAAACTCTTTGGGGCAGGGGCTGTGTGTGGTTCTGTGTTGATACAGTGGGGTCTTGGTCTCTGACTGGAGCTCCTACATGCTACCGCCATACAAATAATAATAATGCTCATTATAATAATAATCCAGTCCAGACTGTGCAACACTCGTTTGTAGGAATCTCATCAGTTCTTGCCTGCCAGAGGCCTCCTGGAAGAAGGGTGCTAAACCACGCCAGAAGTCAGTATCGCCAACCCCAGAAGTTCAAAAAGCATGAGTCAGACCCCGCAACTATCATGTGATTGGCCCCAATATTATGGGATTTTAAAAAAATATTATATTATGTTTTTGATCTGGCTTTGATTTTTGAATTCCCCATGTGTGTGGGGCAGTTACTTTGTGTGATCTCCCCCTCCCCGCCCATGGTGTGTGTGGGGGAGTTACTGTGTGTGATCTCCCTCTACTCCCCAAGGTGCATGTGGGGCAGTTACAATGTGTGATTGGCCCCTGCCCCCTCCCCGGGGTGCGTGTGGGGCAGTTACAGTGTGTGATCTTCCCCTCCCCCCCCAAGGTGCGTATGGGGCAGTTACAATGTGTGATTGGCCCCTGCCCCCCCCCGGGGTGCGTGTGGGCAGTTACAGTGTGTGATATCCCCCTGCTCCCCTCCCCAAGGTGCGTGTGGGGCAGTTACAGTGTGATTGGCCCCTGGCCCCTCCCCGGGGTGCGTGTGGGGCAGTTACAGTGTGTGATATCCCCCTGCCCCCCCCCCGGGGTATTTGGGACAATTCGTGTACCCAGGAGGGGGTTCTGGCTCTGCTACAGAAGCTCTTGCTGTTGCTTGATGGTGCAGAGCTTCCAGCTTCTCCCCAACCCCAAATTCTAATGAATGAATTCTCTGTTCCTCCCCCAGCCCCACATCAACTCTGCCCCCACAGCCCGCAGCCTCACTTGCAAGTGCAGGGACTCCTCACTGCCCCGCTTTTCAGCCCTGGTGTAGCCAGGATCGAGAGGGCCGGGGGGGGAAGGGGAAGAGCAGGGAGCAAACGGACCCAGTGCTCATAGGAGGGAGGGGCAGGAGGAAGCAAAAAGAACCCAGCAGCTCAGCCCTACTCAAAAAACTCCTCTTGGTTCATGGGCCAGAGCAACGGGGGAGTTCTGCCTGCATCTGCGGGAGCTGCGATTGGCTGCCCTTCCCCAGGAGGCGGGGCAGTGGGGAAGGCAGCCAATCAGGGGATGTGTGTCCTCCCAGGCAGGGCTGAAATTGGCAAGAGAGCGGGAGCATCTCGTGTCATCGCCAGACATGCTCCAATCCCGGCTGAAATCCTTGCGTGGAAACGGCGTGAGCTGACAGCACCACGAATGAGCTGTCATTGCTGGCGTTCGTTATTCCTGGTCCTTTGGAAGCACCCAGAGGGCTCAGTCGGGCTCAGAGCCCCATTTTGCTGTGAGCTGAACAAAGCAGTGGGCTCCCCCCTCCCCAGATCATTCATGCGTTACACAGACCAAATCTGCTGCTGTCTCCAGCGCTGGGCGGGGGGGTTATTGTCTCTGCTGCCCCCAGGGTGGCCCTGGAATCCCCAAACATTCCTCTGTTTCAGGTGGGTTTCCTGTGGGAGCCATTTGCTATGGCTGAGCCCAGAAACCGCAGACTTTGTGTTGTGTGCAGTGCTTTTTTTAGAGTGTCTGCATATCTCTGAGGATTCAGTCCCTGGGTCTTTGTCCCCGTGTCTTATAGCACTATTGTCCCCTAGAAACACCCCGCCTGCCGGGCCCAGTGGTTTATCCCCGGGTGGTGCTAGGGCCCGTATCATTGGTGTGTGATGCTTTGTCGGCTCTGATCACGATGGGGAAATTCAGACGTGCCCTTTGCTGTAGTGTCCACGGCCTCTTTGATAGCCAGACATGTTGGGAGTTGGAAACAGACGTCGTCATAGCAAGGGTGATTACAGCTGGCATTAAAGGGACACGGGCTGGCAGCGGGCACTGCTGGCACCCTGCATGGTAACTGTACTCTTGGCCTGCAATCCTGCTGCCAAACTGGCCCCCTGGTGCCCTGATTACACGAGGGGGGGTCAGAACTTGGGCCCCCAGGCTCCTGCGGAAGCAGTGCACACTCGCCTGGGGGATGCACCCTCTCTCCCATAGCCGCGCTCTCAAGGAGCGGCACTAAGAGGCTGAATGGTCAACTCTCCTCGCCCACAGGGAGGGTCACTGGCGGGCAAAACTTTTGAAGGCGAGGGGAGCCTTTGGGGTGCCAAGGAGAACCCTAGCTGGGTGACCTCAGCTAAGCACAGCCAGGGAGCTGGGCTTGCTGGGTTCATGTGTGGGGGGTCCACTAGGCCACATTCTCCTCCCGCACCGACCTGCCGCGGGATGGAAACTGACGAGCGCCCCCCTGGCTCGAACACCTGCGTCTTCAGATGCCCTGGGCCACCCCTGTGGTGCCCGACCGTACAGCCATGTGTCCCTGTGTTATCAACCCCTTGGCGTCCAGACTCGGTTGTCTTGCTATGCAGCCCCTCCGCAGAGTGGGATAACGAGATGTCCTGTGGCCATCTGCATGCAGCTCACGCAGGGCAGAGGGTTAAGCCAAACCCTTCCCAACCCTACTTTGCTAATTCGCATAGAGCCTGCCCCAGACCCCGCTGAAATCAACCAGAGTCTTTCCATTCCCTCCCACAAGCTTTGGGCCAAGCCCCTGGCGCGAGGAGCCGAGTTCCCCTGGAGGTCAGTGGGAGCTGCTGGGGCAGGAGCAGGATCAGCCCCACCCTGGCTGGTGTCCTTTGGGCAGGTGAGTGAGCTGGTTAGAAGCTGCCTCCCGCAGGGGTGGGCGCTGATACCTTTTCTCTCTCTCCCTGCTGCCAGCTGTTCATGAAGGAGCACCTGTACCAGCTGCTGGAGAGCAAGCGGGACCGTGCCCTGCACCGGGCAGCGCTCACCCTGCAGCACTACGCCCGCGCCTTCTTCATCAAGAAACGCTTCCGCTCGCTGCGCCGCAAGATCGTCCTCCTCCAAAGCCAGTCCCGGGGCTACCTGGCCAGGTGCTGGGGGGCGGGGCACTGCCGGGGTGACGCTCTGCCCTGCCGCGCAGGGGCCCAGCCAGCCGCTCACTCTCCTGCTTGGGAAGGGCCGCGGGGACGAGCTACTGGGGGACAAGGCTGGGCCAAAGCCCACAGCAAGGCCCCAAGACCTGCGGGGCGCCCCTGGGCTGAGTTTCAAGTGGCCCTACGCTGAGCTTTGGGATCAGGCGGGATCCAGGCAAAGCCAAACCGTTTCAATGGGCAGAGCATAGACTGTTGGGGGCACGTTCCAAAACGAAACACGGGGGGGGGCGGGGAGAATCTGCCCCCGTTCCCCTAGTGTCAGGGCCTATGGAGCAGGCATGACCTTTCACCCCACGGCAACCCCCACTCCCGAGGACCTGATCCAAAGGCAAGATTCCCATCAACATCAGTGGGGTTTGGCTCGGGCCCTCAGCCTACATGTTCCATGTATGTAGAATCCTCGGGGTAGAGTCCAAACCAGCGGGGCACCTGCAAGCGAGCCAGGCTGCCGACCGTCATTAGAGGATGGGCTGAAAAGCTCTGTTCTCTCCCTAACCATTCCAGCCAGAAGTTGGGGAGGGGAGGACGGGGAGCTGGACTGGGAGCATCGGGCAGCAGACGGGGGGACAGGCTGATTCGGTGCCATGGGAGCACTCCGGTGTCACGCACTTATGGCCAGTGCTGGTCAGGCAGAGCCCAGAGTCCCTTCCCTGCGTCTGACGTCCCACCTTCCTGAGCTGAGCTTCTTGGGCAGTGCCAGGGGTCTTCCCCCTGGGCTGGGATCCGTGTACGGGGCCCGGCGTAGAGACTGCCACCTCCCCCACTAACCACGGGGTTGCTGTCCCCTGCAGACAGAGGTACAAGCGGCTGAGAAAGAGTCTAATCAAGTTCAGGTCCCTGGTGCACATGTACGTGAATCGCAGGAGGTACCTCAAGGTGAGAGCAAGCGGCTGGCGCGGCGGAATGGCAGGGGAGGGGAGAGGAGGGGAGGGGAGGGGGTCGTGCAATGTGCCGTGGGCCTGTATCGCAGGGAGCTCCGTTGGTCAGGTCTAAGGGGCAACAGCAGAACTGTGGGGGGCTCAGGGGTGGAACAGCAGGTCAGGGTTGAGGGGCACTGGCAGAAACTTGCACTGTCTGTACTTGTCTCTAGCTTGTTCTGTAGCACCAAAGTCACCCAGAAAATCCAGAGTGTGTTTAGTGTAGGGGTGTCGTTACCAGCCGCCCAGGCAGAAGTAAGGACATACGAACAGCCAAGCTGGGTCAGACCAATGGTCCGTCTAGCCCAGGATCCTGTCTTCCGATGGTGGCCGGCGCCAGATGCCCCAGAGGGAGTGTGAGAACAGGGCAATTTATCGAGTGATCCATCCCCTGTCGTGTCCTGGCTCCTGCGCTGTGTGGCGATGGGGCAGTCAAACGGTCTGGATGCCATGGGCCTGTGCCACACGGGGCTGGTGTTAGTGACAGTCGCTTTGCACAGGGCCAGCGACGCTGTGTCATTGTGCACAGCGGGTGTGACTCTGACCAGATGTGTGGGAGACACCGACATTGACGCAATTCACCCAAACCTGACTGGAGTCTTTGAAAGTGTGTCTGCTCCCTGCCCCGCCAACACAGGGGCATGGACTGGCTGTCCCATGGGCCAGGAACTGGTCTGCCTAAGAGGAGTGAGATCCCGATGCTGGCACGTGCCCAGAAGCCCCTGGAGGGATGTGAGATTGCAGAGGGAATGGCGTTCAGATCTTGGACTCCGGGAGCCCAGTCCCGTGGCCAGGGCAGGATCCGGTGGGCCCGAGCCAGCTGCTGGAACTCAGAGCATCCTGGATGCTCCTGGTCCGCTGTCAGGGGCATCTGATCTTCTTCCCTGTGGTGCTGGCTGGGGTGTGTGTTCCCCTGCTGGCTGGGGACTCGGGAAGCTCTGGGTAGCCTGCAGTGGGGGCACAGAGCCAGCTGTGCCTGACCCCCCTGCCTAAGGGAAGGCTGGAGGGCTGGGAGCTGCAGAGCATTTGAGACGCTCCCCCAGGGTGAGAAGCCCCCAGTGGCCACTTGCCTTGCCTGTGCCAATGCCCAGCCCTGCCCCTGGCTCCCTCCTCACCATCTGGCCCCCAGTGCTCCCAGTTCAGAGCAGAGACTCTCTGGCTGCTGTGCTGGGGGCGGGGATCCAGGCCAGGCACCCGAGTGCCGGCGCAGGAGGATGTGTTAAGCCCTGGCTTAGCCAGCTCTGTAGGCAAACAAACAGAGCAGCCTCAAAGCGGCGAGTCCCGCCCCGGCCAGCTGTGCAGGGACTGGCACATCCCCTGCCCCAGGCCCGGCAGCAGTAGCAGCACTGGGCCCCCGGGAGCCAGTCGGGGCCCATGAAGAGTGTCCGGTTCCAGCTGGATGGCGAGGACGCGGTGAGTAACCAGCCACAGCGTCCGGCCCAGCCTAGTAGGGCAATGGGACGAGCCCAGGGGAGGTAGGGGCAGCCTCTGTGCATGTGCAGGAGGGATCCTGGTGCCCACTCCCAGGGCCTGCCTGTGCGCGGGCACCGGGCTGTCTTCTGATACCAATGGACCCCTTGGCTGGTCTCCTGCTGCCTTTCGCCAGGGTGGATCCGAGCGCTCAGGAGAGGGAGAGGATAGAGCCAGGCGTGGTGCAGGCAGGGGCTGGGCACCCTTCCCGCACCCAGCTCTGCTGATGCCCCCCCCAATACAACTTGCCCCCCCTGCTATCCCAACGCTGGGCTCCCCCTCACCGCTCTGCCGAGGGGGTGCTGGCAACAGGGGAGCCCCTCCAGGTCATGCGTGTCCATGTGCTGTCCGGCCACCAGCCCAGCCTGCTGTACCTCGCGGTACAGAACTCTGATCCCGCTGGTTTGGCTTCATTCCCGCGTCATCCTCCCGCGCCCCTCCCATCCCGGCCAGATTCCTAGCGGGCAAGCGACCCGGCCCAGGCAACCGGAGCCATTCGCACAGCAGCCGGCTGGGTGTGTGTCGCTGCTGCTCTCCACGTGCCAATGTGCTCTGGTTTCAGAGGAAGGAGGAGGCTCGCAGGCGGGCGGAGGAGGAGAAGAAAAAGGCTGAGCAGGTAATGCCGGGTGGGCTCAAGTGCACGCATGCTGGCGCGTGGACGTGTGAAGTGTGTGTGTAGCACATGCCGTGGCGGGTGCATGAGTGCACTGGTGTGTGGGTGTGATGGATGCATGCTGATGCGGGTAGAGGGCACACGTTGGACGTCTGTGGAGGATGCATGCCAGTGCCACTCAGTGTGTGTGTGTGTGTGTGTGTGTCCCTGCTGGGCTGTGTGGTGGGTGAGGTGTGCCTGGGCTGGGGGTGGGGTTACGGTAGCTGCCCACCGGAACAATTCTGGGTCACGTTCTGCTGTTGCCCACGTCAGCTGGACTCACCCCCATCCCTATGCTTGGCTGGGATGGTGGAAGAGCTCAGGGCCCGGCTGAGCGAAGCAGGTGGCCGTCTCTCCATCTCTGGGCTCTGCTGCGGCTGGGTTCTGGGAGCCCAGCCTGTGCTTCCCCCGCACAGGGGATTGGACCTGGAGAGGTGATGCGGGGGGAGCCTGTTAGATCCTCCAGTGCTCCCACTCAGCGCTGGAGGAGAGCATGGACGTTGACGGGTGTCTCTGTGCTCTGCTCTCAGGAGCTGACCAAGAGGGAGGTGGTGGATGTAACGCACCTGGAAGTCCCCGCTGAGTTGGCGGGGCTGCTGGAGCTGGCGGCAGGTAAGCGCTCATTTCCCACACAGGGCTGGGTTGGAGCAGCTGGGAACGGTCCACAGGGAATCCAGGCCACTAGCAAAGTCACCTTCACCACCACTGGCCTCCTGTCTCTGTCCCATAGGGACACCCTGATCTCATGGGGATCTGGCCCCCAGTGCTCCCAGTGCTCTTCACCCAAGACTGCCCTGCTCAGCGTCTGCCTGCTCTTGTGCAGCTCAGATGCCAGACTCCACCCCAGAGGTGGTTGCCCTGCAGTGGTAGGTGAGGAGCTCCCTAAATCTAAGGGGGGGTCAAATTCTAGCCAACTACTGCACCCCTAGCACCCCATGGGAGTCACGAGGGTGCAGTGGAGAAAAAGGACCTGTCCCCCAGCCTGTTAAATGCCTTGGGACCCTCAGGGAGAAAAACCGGCTAGAGATGGAAGCTGTTATCATGACCAAGTCGGCAACTAGAGGGACCTCTTCCCAGAGAGGAGGCAGCAGGGGGCCAACCACACTCAATCCTAGGCAGAGCTGTCTAGTGGTTAGAGCACGGGACGGGGTTCAGGATGCCTGGGTTCTATTCCTAGTTCTGTCACTGGCCTCTGGGTCTCAGTTTCCCCCTGGAATACTGTGAGGTTTAGCTGGGCCACGTTGGTCTAGGCGTCTCCAGAGAGAGTCAGCGAGCGCTGTCTCGCTCCTGCCCCCAGAAGGAGCTCAGCCCAGCCTCCTGGCTGCACCAACGTGGGTTTGATTCTGCCCTGCCCTGGAGCCGAAGGATCCCAGGCTGAGACACCCCAGGGAGCTTCTGTTTGTTGCCCACCTTTATTCCCTAAGCCAGTGGCAGGGGCTGGAGCCTCTCCTCCTCCCGACCCCACTGACTCCTGGTGCCTCTGTTCTCCCCCAGCTCACAAGCCGGTGAATGCTCAGTGCGTCGTTCCGGTCCCTGCGCCCAAACTGCAAACGGACTCCCGGCTCACCCTGCCACTCGACATCAACAACTACCCCATGGCCAAGTATGTGCGGGTCCACTTCCAGGTAAGGGAGGCACCGAGCAACCCCCTGAGCCACTCCGCGCCCTCGAAAGAACGGGCAGTGTAAGGAGGGAGGGACACTCAGTAGTTAGCTGGGACCGGACGCCAGGACACCTGGGTTCTATTCCTGTCTCTGGGAGGGAGTCAATCCTCTGGGAGTTAGAGAGTGTGCTGGGAGTTCAAACTCCAGGGCTCTCCTCCAGCTCAGGGAGGGAGTGTTACGTGATTACAGCAGGGGCCTCGGAGTCAGGACTGCTGGAGTCTCTTCCTGCCTCTGCCACTGACTCGCCGAGTGACCTTGGGCAAGTTACTTACCCATGCTTTCCCCAGCTGCAAAATGAGGCTGATGGTGCTTACTGACCTCCCAGGGAAGTTAGGAGGGGCCTGATCCTGTGACATGCTGAGCACCGGGTCAATGAGCACAGAGGATGCTGAGGCTTGGATGCAAGGGGCTCCCTCCAGGCAGATTGTAGCGTCTGTGAATGGGCCTGAGCTTAAAGGGACTCATGTGACAATGCGGTTCTGGCGGAACCCAACTGAGAGTGCCAACTCAGGACAAATTGCTCAAACAGGGCAGTTACAGCCCAAGGCTGGGGTTTTTTCCACCTCTAAGGCAAACCAAACCAGCCAGACTAGGAGGATTTCGGTCTCACCCCACTGGCTAACCGCAAGTCTCACAAGCAATCTCCTTAGACACTTCAGTTTCCCAGTATTACCACCAGTGCCACTCGTTATGGGGACAAATGGTTATGAAAACCAATACCCCAGTAAAAGAAAAAGGTTCTCCTGATCCCAAAGGACCAAGCCCCAGACCCAGGTCAATATACAAATCAGATCTTACCCACAAATCACGCTGTTGCCAATCCTTTAGAATCTAAAATCTAAAGGTTTGTTCATAAAAGGAAAAAGATAGAGATGAGAGTTAGAATTGGTTAAATGGAATCAATTACATACAATAATGGCAAAGTTCTTGGTTCAGGCTTGCAGCAGCGATAGAATAAACTGCAGGTTCAAATCAAGTCTCTGGAATACATCCCCCGCTGGGATGGGTCCTCAGTCCTTTGTTCAAAGCTTCAGCTTGTAGCAAAGTTCCTCCAGAGGTAAGAAGCAGGATTGAAGACAAGATGGAGATGAGGCATCAGCCTTATATAGTCTTTTCCAGGTGTAAGAACACCTCTTTGTTCTTACTGTGGAAAATTACAGCAAAATGGAGTCTGGAGTCACATGGGCAAGTTCCTGCATACTTTGCTGAGTCTCAAGGCATATTTGCCTTCTCTCAATGGGTCCATTGTATAGCTGATGGTCCTTAATGGGCCAGCAAGCAGGCTAGGCAGAGCTAACACCAGTTTGTCTGGGATGTCACCCAGCAGCATAGCATAAGTTTGAAATACAGACAGTATAGAGCCAATATTCATAACTTCAACTACAAAAGTGATACACACATATAGACAGCATAATCATAACCAGTAAACCATAACCTTGTCTTAGACACCCCATTTGACCCCCTTTATACAAGATTTGCGTGCCACTACAGGACCTTGGTTGCAACAATGATCTATATGGTCCCAGATTATATCAATAACGTCATAACTCAGTTGAGAGAAAATCAGACGACTGGAGAAAGGAAGCATGCTTCTCTGTGCCACTGGCTCCCCTTTGATCACCGAATCAACGTCCCTGACCTGTGCATGCCATGTGCCTTCTGGGTTTCACTCAGCCCGGGCCAGGATCTGAGCCGGCTTTGTTCTACTCCGGCGTGTCATTCGGGTCTCACGCATGCAGCAGGATGCCACAATCCACGGGCAGTGTTGTACTTAAAGTACTGCACAGGATCTTTTCAGGGGGAATAAGACAAAACGCCACATTTATTAGTAATTCATGTATTCATTAACACTGTATTATATGCATATAATATATTACACTTACACTCACACACACACACACAAACACACTCCGTCTTGTTGTTACCAATTAGTTGCTCCCCTTAACTTCACTGGCCAGGTGAGTTAGATGGGGGAGGGGGTGGAGCCGGGCTTCTGCCGATCCGGATCGATGCTCCCAGGTTGACAAGACGAGACCCGGGGTCCTCTGCAAGACACCTCACTTTTATAGCAGCTTTTTTTCTTATGCAAATCTATACCAGGTCTGTGTTCATTGGTCCTTTGTGCTGCTTTCTTTTGAGTGTTGTCCCAATGCTGCAAAGAGGGTGTTTCCAAAAGAAGGTGCTTGCTTCTAACCCCCGAGGCCGTCAGTATGTCTGCTTGTTTTTAATGAGCCCACTTGACACGTTTTATTGTCCTTGGGTCTGGCTCCCAGCCCCTCTCCAACAGTTGAGGCTGTCTGGAGGTGCTGCCTTTCATGCCTTGCTCATTCACATCTCATTCATTCAACAGGGCAATTGATTAAGAGTAGGGGGGGGAGAGCTCTTGTTCTACTGCTAGCAAACAGAAATTTTTCTTCTATCTTATTCTATCCTTAGGGGCTATAATATTATACCAAGGGCAATGCAAAGTTTTTAAATGAGGCTTTGATACAAAGTTCCATGAAAACAGAGGTCACACGTGGGTAGACCCACCACAAGGTTATATGAAGAGGCACAATGTAAAGACATATGAAAATGATCAGAGACTGATCTACAGCAGACGTTTGCATTTTTGTCCGGAAGATCTTGTCGTCATCAAATTCTCACTCACACACTTCTCTTCCCAGGAGATTGTGCACAGCATCTGCTGGTGCGCAGGGGCTGGGTCCTGCTCTCCGCGCTGCTCCTGGAGTGATGGAGTCACTCTGCATCTGCGAGCAGAATACGGCCCCTCGCTCGGCATTTGGCCTGTGCCTGTCTCGTGGAAGTGGTGTGCGCCCGCGTGGGGCTGCTGTCTGACAGACCGTTCTGTATCTCTACAGCGGGATGCTGCCCTACCTCCCTCACTTCCCAGCTGAACGCGCCGGGCTCAGTGCTGGGGGATTTTGTAACGTTCCTTTAGTCACCAATGATCGTTCCAGCCAGGACCTTTCAATGGGCCTTGCCCATCGTTGGCCTTCATGGCTGCCCATAGCCTGAGCTTTGCCAAACCCCTGCAGCGGAGTTCAATGCGCCTGTCCTCTGCCCCGCAGGAGCCGTTGTTCGGGATGCTCACCGCGCCACTGGCATCCCCGCTGACCCAGTTGGAGGAGGAGCTGGTGCAGGAAGCGCTCAGTCTGTTCAAACTGGTAGGTTGGTGTTCACAGCATCTCCTGGCCTCATCCCCAAGGCCTCTGGTTTGTCCTTGCGGCCTGGGGATTGCAGAGGGAAGGGAGCAAGGCTCCGTCCAGCCAAGGGGTGGGAGGATTCATGGCTAATGGGCATAAGTCCATAAATCAGTTTGGGCTAGAGGCCTGGGATGCCCCCTCAAGTCCTGCCTCCAGCCCCTGATCCCTGGCCTGACTCTGCTGACCTGGCCATAGGCACATGCTCAGAGGGGCCTTTCAGCAGGGATGGAGAAAAAAAGACCACCAGGAGTTCACAGCATTGCTATGGGACCTCGTGGCTTCTCCAGCACCAGCCCAGCGCCCATGACGGGTGATGCTAAAGATCTTGACCCACCATCTCCAAAGGGGTGAAACCAGCCCACTCAGAGCCCTGTCCCCTCTCAGGGATGGGGAGTGACACTGCACCAGGGCAGGCTGGGCACAAAGGCAGGTGCTGGGACCAGCAGCTGCAGCCCGGATGGCTCCATGGAGATGGGATGATGCCTCCCAGGAGAAAAATGTCTGGGGGCGCCCCTGGAAAGAGGGGGGAGGCCTGTCTGTGTTGGGGGAAGGGAAGGAGAGATTTCTGACCGTTGCTCGGTATCCCACATCTCCTGGCCCCTCTCCCGGCGGTAGATTCTGCGCTTCATGGGCGACCCGCACCTCGGCGGCACCCCGGAGAGCCTGTTTGGGAACTACATCGTGCAGAAGGGGCTCTGGGCGCCGGGCCTGCGGGACGAGATCCTGGCTCAGATCGCTAACCAGGTGTGGCGCAACACCAACGTCAACAACGAGGAGCGGGGCTGGCTCCTCCTGGCCGCCTGCCTCAGCGGCTTTGCCCCCTCTGCCGGCCTGGAGAAACACCTGCTCAAGTGAGCACTGGGGCTGGGGAGAGGTCGTGACGGGAGCCCATGGGACAGGGCTGAACATCCCTCTGATGGTCCCAGTCTTGGGCTCCTTCTAGCCCCCTTAGCTGCCAGCGAACCCTATGGGAATCAAGGGCATCCGCACATACAGCTCCTCCACAGGGCTCAAACCTGCAACCCTCCGCCCCAAAACCTCTGGCTTGTACCCCTTGAGCTAAAGCAGAACCTCCTTTAGCTGTGCGGCAGCAGTAGGCTATTGTAATCCCTGGGCTGGCCTCTAGGGGGAGACATCAGCACTCACACTAAGCGCAGGGTATTCCATCAGCACCTGGAAAGGTTGGGGCTGTTGGATGCGCAGCCGGAGACATGCCCCTGCCTCGCGGCTCCATCAGGGCTTCCAGGTGACCCGGGGCGTTGCCTGGAGAGCGCGAGTCAGTGAAAGTCAAAGGAGGTTGGGTCCTGCTCCATTGTGCAGATGCGTGTCCTGCTGGCCCAGTCCCCTCCCACGGCGTCCATCCTTCCTGTGTAGGTTTGTTTCCGACTACGCCTTTGATGGCTACAAGCCGGTGTGCCAGCACAAGCTGATGCAGGCCATGCTGAGGTCCCAGCTTGGCCCTGAGGCGGCCCGGGCCTACCCACCGTCGCTGCTTGAGTGGACAGCCAACAGGCAGAGAGCAAGCATGGCCTTGGACGTCTACTGCTTCAACGGTGAGGGGCCTCTGGGACGAACCCAGGGGCCTTGGGTCAAGACTCAGCCTGGAGGGGTCAGGGGGATTGAGGGCGGCTGCAGGGAGAGGTGATGCCACTGCCCTGGTGGGCCAGACACTGGTGGGCCTGGCTGGCACCCCGCGCACACCCCCATGGCTCAGTGGGGGCTCACGGGGGTTAGTGAAGACAGAACGTGGCCCAGAGTCTGGGCTCTTGGGGGTGGATAAAGCCAGGATCTTGGGGAACCGGCCCCAGAGTGCGGGGGCGTGGGGGAAGCAGGGAGGCTGGTGGCTGGGCCACTGCGCTTGCAGGGGAGATCGGGACTGAGAGGCAGAGGCAGACTGGGAAGCGATGTGCAAGGGGAAAATGGGATGGGGGGTGAGGGAGTGGGGGCGCAGTAATTTGGGGGAGTCCAACATTTGGGTGCACCCCAGCCCTCATTTAGCCTTAACCATCCTCTGTGTCCATCCCTTCCCCGGGCCCTTCTTTCCCTGCCCAGCTCCGGGGGCAGTTTTGCCAGTGTGCGCTCACTGCCCCACGTACCCAAACAGACTCCAGGTGGGGGGTGCGTGGGTCGGGGTTGGGGTTCGGCTGCTCGGTAACATGCAGCGATTTGACCGTCTGCTCTTAACTTCTCAGGTGACTACTTCTCCTGCCCCATCCATTCCTGGAGCACAGGGGAGGAGCTAGCAGGGGACGTGCTGAAGCACAGGTAGGGGGGCTTTGGCCCTGCTGGGGACGGCCGGCATCCCGACCACCTGCCCCATGGATCTGTCTGCTCCGTTTCCCACAGGGACTGTGGAAGCCCTTGGCCCACGCTGTGCTAGGCAGAGCCGGCTAGGCTGGGGCTCTCTAGTCAAGTAAGAAGCAGTGACTAGCTAACGCTACACAATTTGGATCCAGAGTCCCAATGGGCAGGGTGCATATGGATCTGGGGCCCGAGGGGGCTGGTTCAGGCCCCATCTCTAGTCATATGCAGCCCCTCGGGCGCAAAGCAATGAGCCCTTCCCCAGCAGGGCCATGGGCTATCGCAGCAGCTGCTGGCTGTGGAACTGGTGGGCCCTGGTTCTATTTCGGCAGCTGTGGGTGCGTGTTGGGGTCTCGATGCATGGAGGGCCAGGGCCAGGGCCTGGCCTAGTGGTGGGGTTGAGCAGGCAGGGCTCCCCCCACGAAGGCCTGCCCTGGGCCTGCTCTGTCTCCTCCTCGCTGCGTCCCCCCTCAGGAGTGCGCTCTCCTGGCTCAGACGCTGTGCTTTGCCGGCAGGGGGCTGACGGAAGGCTGGAGGGGCTGGTCCATCTCCATGAAGGATGGTGCCCAGTGGGCCGAGCTGGCTGGCCACGATTACATCCTGGACCTCGTTTCCGACCTGGAGCTGCCCAGGGGCTTCCCCAAGCAGAAATCTTATTTCATCGTCGCTTCAGAGGGGGTGGACAAGGGCAGCAGCGCTGCCAGCACGTAGGTATCCGGGGATGCTGAATAGCCTAGAGGGGAGAGTCTGGCCGGGCCCGGGGACCCATGAGCTCCCAGCGGCTGTAGGGGAGGTCAGAACCCCAGATCCCCAATGTGCAGACCTATTCCAGAGCCGCTTGGAGCATCTGGATGCCCTTCACAGCAGCTCTGCTTTTAAAGGGACAGCGACCAGAGCTCTGGGCCCCTTTGAAGCTCCGGATCATTCAGCTGCATAGTGTGCAATATACGTACCATTGCATGCCCTGCAAATGCTTTCTGAGAGGCGTGAGGTGTGGCCATCAGAAGGAGGCGTGGCCAGAAGAGGGGGAGTGGCCTCTGGAGGGAGGTGTGGCCTCTGGAGGGAGCGGAGCATAGGACTGGGAGCCAGGAACAGCTGGGATTTTATCACAGCAGGGCCACTGGCTCGCTTTGATCTTAGGCGCCTGGAAGGGCAGAACTCTTGCGAGATCCGGAGTGTTTGGGCAGGGTGGGACGAGCGCCCACTGCCAGACCCTCAGCCTAGCCCTGCCTCAGAGCCGGCTGCACGCAGGGTCTCCATCTCAGCGCGTCTCCAGCCGCGATGATGCCAGCAGCCGCCGGCAGTCACCAGCAGATGAAGAGAAAGCAATGAAGGGTGGAGATTAAACAGCTGTTCCCTCTTTATGCCTCCTCCCACTTTTTTCTCTGTAGAGTATTCGGACAAGGCTTGGATTCGGACGAGGAAGTCCCGTCTCCCCCACTCACAAAGGCCCCCACTCTGCCGCCTCCAAACACCCCTGACTCAGATGGATATTACAGTCGTGGTAAGAGTCAAACTCACCTTCCTACAGCCTTCTCCCCCCAGACTGGGCCCCTCTTTCCACGGACAGAGCAGTGCAACTCCCATTCACTTCAGGATCCAGCTCAAAATCATCTTGGCCTGGGGTTTTAGAAAAAGGCAACCCTTCCCATAATGCACCTGACCACTCCTGGTCTCTGTAGGGGAACGGAGGCGTTGAGGGCCCTCCTGACCCGATGCCCTGAAGCATGAGATTTGGTCACCCCCGCTTTAGCCTGCAGAGATGTTGTCACCATGGCCATGGAATTATCCAGCTATAGACTCTGGAGTGCAGGGAGTTTCGCGGTTACGGGCCATTAGCCCATGAACCCGGGAAGCGTTTGGAAGAAGGAGGCACTAGTCAGCCAACACCTTCCTCTTCGGCTAACTCTTCCTCTGCCTGTTGTGACCCCGCCAGCAGATTCCGACACCGTCAGCGAAGCTCGAACACACAAGGGGTTGGATCGTTACCTGGACAGTCTGTTTGACCCGGTCCTGTCCTATGGGAATGGGGTAAGGACAGTTCCCTGTTGGGAATGAGAGGAAGGACGGCTGGGGCTTGGGAGCCCGGCCCTACTTCACGGGGGTGTCATTAAGGACTGTGAGGGGCCCAGCGACTAGGGAAATGGGGTCCAGGCAAGGACCATAGATAGATCAAGGGAGTCCCTGTCTTAACTGCAGCAGTTTCCCCCCAGGACCCTTAGGCGCTTGGGTGTAAGAAGGGAACGAACCACAGCAGAAAACTCTTTGGGGCTAGATTCATGGGGCAGCCGAGTCTATGTTTGCTAGCCAGGCCCCCTGCCCAGTGTCAGCAAGGCTGGCGGGTTTAATCTGCTGTCTCTGCCGAATGGCTTAAGCACCAGGTTGGAAGCACTGCAGCTTTAAGTCTCTGGCACTTAAGCACCTGTGTGGGCCCCTATGATCCCACAGCTCTTTGGTGAGAATCCGAGCTGGGTGGCCTCTGTTCTCCCACTTCCTTTCCCACCCCAGAGGTGGCTGCATTTCCATAGCAGGGGTGGCCCTTTGGGAGTGGCATGAAAGCTGCTGTATAAATGTCACCCGCTATTATGTTACTGGAGTTTTTTCTTCTCTCTTGTGCTGTGCCAGGTGGCAGGCCCCGGGAAGGGGATCAGTTACATTGCAGTTGAGAGGGCCGGATGGAGCCATCACCCTCATCTAGGCAGAACCATTAGGTGGGCTCCCCGAATGGGGGCATGGGGACGAGTTACCCCGGGAGAAGCTAGGAGGCATGAAACCTCAGTTGTTACGACCCCTCAGCCGTATTGGCTTTTGGCTCCCTACCTGTCCATTGCGATTGCAGCGTTAGTGGGGAAGGAGCTGTCACTCGATCTCCCTGGCCTGGATGTTCCCTGACACTCGTCTGCTGTGGCTGGGATCACTTTCCAGCCTGCCACCAAGGCTCCTGCCCCTGCCACCCTCGAACCTTTGTTTGCTCTGTTCCCGCCTCTCTCCCGTGCCAGGACTTGGAGAAGCCGGCTGCTGTCTCCCGGAAGATGAAAGGAGGAGGCCGAGTAGGAGGTGGGGGCAGCAATGTGGACCAAGGCAGTGCTAGAGCACCCATGGAGATGCCCCAGCAGACTGGTGAGTGTGGGCAGAGCCTCCTGGCCTTGCACAGGGCAATGCCTGCCAGAGCAGGACTCTGCAGGGCGCAAGGCTCCTGGGCTCTATTCCCAGCTCTGCCACGGGCCTGCTGGGTGACCTTAGGCAAGTCACTGCCCTGCTCTGGGCCTCAGTTTCTCCATCTGCACAGTGGGGATGATGATCATAATAATCATAATACCTAGCTCATGCCTAGCACTTTTCATCCATGGATCTAACTCGCATTACACAGAAGGGCAGGATCACTGTCCCCATTATACAGATGGGGAAACTGAGGCATGGGAGGGGAAGTGACTCGCCAAAGGTCATTCAGCAAAGCAGTGGCAGAGCAGAGCCGGAACTTGAACCCAGGTCTAAGTCTCAGTCCAGTGTCCTATCCACTAGGTTGCACAGCTGGGAAGGGCGAGGGCAGGTGTGTGGATGTGTGAGATCTGTGGCCAGAAGGAGCTGCAGGGAGACTGCTTGCCCTGTGCCTGTGAGCAGAGGGCTGCTTGTGTTAGGGGACTCTGAACACACCTAGGGGTGGCTACTACAGCGCCGAGAGAAGCTATAGGGGTACACTAGGGCCAGATTTCCACAGGGAAGTTGTAATCACTAGGAAGGGGAGTCTAGCCCCTTCCGTCCCACCTGATTTCAGTGGGGCTGGCTGGCTCAATGACCATGGGGCCTTCCCCTTCTGAGGCTTGAAATGAGTCTTAACTACCCACGTCCCCACTCCACCCCCAGCTTTGAGGTGATTGGCTGAAGGCTGGGACTGGAGTAATGGTGGGGGGGCTTCAGTGGGGTGTGTGGAGATCTCAGCCTGCCAGCCAAGGGCAGTCCCGTATCCCTCCCACGAAGAGGGGTGGTGCCCAGAACGCAGGCGCCTCTGGGAGCAACAGGCCCATATTAATGCACCCAGGACGGTCGGATGGGCCGTGAGCGAACCGTCCTGCTGCAGAAAACGCGGCTCCTCGGCACACGGTACAGACAGGATCCAGCCCTGGCTAGTAAGGGGTGGCAGCGCTGTGAACCAGCGTGGGGCCTTCAGCCAAGGAAGGGTGGAGAGGGTCCCTTTGAAGCCACGGTCTAGAGGGGTCAGGTGAGAGCAATGCAAGGTGCTCCCCTGTCCCTGGGCTGCGCACCCTGTCCCCGCTTTCCCAGCCACTCTGTCCTCTCCAGGTCCATGCCCTACACCCGTCACCGTGGTACCTGAGCCCCAGCGAGGCTGTGTGCACACTTCCAGGCTCCCGCGTTTGCTGGACTGCCCCCTTCTCTGCGCACGCCCAGGCAGCAGCTCTATCCGCCGGCCTTTGGCAGGCGCTTCCGTTTCTGGTTTCACCCCAGCTCCCTCCTCTTTGCATTTGCAGGTTTGCAGGAGCCCGGCTTGGTGCCGCAGCGCGACCACATCAAGCAGCAGGCCCTGCTCCGGGTCAGTGGGGCCGGGGACTTGGGGGGCACAGTAGGGGGCAGCGCTGAGGTGTAAAGCACATGCAGCAGCATGTCAGTACTGCAGGAGCTGTGGGGCTTTTCCCTTGCCGATTCTAGTGCCTTAGTTCAAAATGTGTCAGATCCCTGCCCGGGATAGTGACTGGGGCGCTGGGGCGGGCAGAGGCCCCAGGCACTAAGGGGCGGTAGAGATGACAGGCCACAAGGACTCAGGGGTTTAACACTCCCCTCCCATCCCAAGCGGAATGTGGTTGGGGCTGGAGATTTGGGGCAGCCTTGGAGGAAGGGGGCCTGGCCACTGGTTCGCATCTCTGTCTTGCCCTGTGGGAGCACCGGGGATGAGCGAGGGGGTGTCTGAGGATACGGTGGAATCCGGCCATGGGGCAGCGCGCAGCCTGTGCTCACACCCGCTCCCTCATTTCGGCGGCGCAGGCTCGTCAGATCACCAGGCAGCAGCAGCAGGCGGACGGCACAGTCTCCCCCAACGCCTCCCAGGCCACCAGCCCCAGATCTGCCAACCAAGCCCCCAGCACAGTCCAGAGCGCGCCCGGCACGGCACTGCCGCCGCAGGTGGGTCTGTCTCATGTGCCCCTGCTGGGGGGGATGGGAACACACCCAGCCTGCGTTCAGAGCAAGAAGTTAACCATATGGCCCTAAAATCCCTTTTCTCCACTGGGAGTGTCAAGACGAGCAGGCAAGGGATTGAGTTCTAGGACGTTACATCTGGATGCCGGCCCTTTTATAGCCTTTCCCTGAGGTCTAATGAGCCCAACCCAGCCCCGGTGAGGAGTAGAACAGGGCTGGACAGGACCCTGCGTCTCTTGGCAGATCACGTGTCCCCCTCCCTGGGGGCGGCTGAGCCCTGAGAAGGTGTGAGGCTGCCCTCCAGGGAGGCCGAGTGCTGCCGGATGGCAGGCTCCCAGGCAGGGTCATAGTTTCTCCCATCTCATTCTTCTCTCACAGGCTGGCATGGCCCCAGCCCTCTTTTATGGACCCTCCCTGGAGCTGTGTGTCCTGGGGGTGAGGAGAGAAATAGAAACCCCAGGGAGTGGGGGAGATGGACTCCCCACGGAGTGACTGCTGGCCCCAGTGCGGTGCTAGGAGTAGCCTTTTCTTTGTACTGAAAGTGAATTTAGGGCTGGCGTATTGCACCGCTGTGGGTTCGGCTCCGGTGGCGGCAGGCTCAACAGAGTTCCCTCTGCCACTAGTCTCAGGTCTAGAGCTGCTAGGAACACATGAAGACCAAGGAAAGAAACACGGACATTCACAAGAACAATGTCTAATATCTTTTATCAATTGTATTAACGCTACCAACAGCGTTATGAGCATCCAAGGCTAGATACATCCTACATCTATCCAGGCACAAATTATAGCTACAGTTGTACTCACCTCCTCCTAGAGAGTGTTAGAGTCTGACAGGGCTCTCCTGGATTATCAGGAGAGGGAAGGTTTCTGCTGGAGTTTTCCCATAGGAAGCTCAATTTTCCCACTCTGGGCACCCTCTTTTATCAGGCGATTCTGTCTGTACCTCATCCTCTGCCCCTGTGTGTGAAAGTATCAACCCTCTTTTTCCTTATTTGTATTGTGTCTCCCCAGAATATGGGGGTACCCTGCTTCCCATAGGTTGTGTGTAGTTCCTTTTATTCTCATTAGCATGTGTGACGAACTGGGACTGTTCTTACTGGGGTGTGTGAATGCTGAGAGGGGAGTGTGGCTAGGATAGTCTGCATTGGGGGATGGGAGTCTGCCCGAAGGCGAATACCTGAGCGTGTAACATGAGAACCCAGGAAGGGGTTGGAGGCCAGGTGACACCTTGGCCCGGGAAACTGAACAAAGGGTGTGGGAGGGGTCGCTGAAGGCAGAGTGCTGGAAGCGGGCTGGAGAGAGGGCTGGGAGGCAGAGATGGCTCTGACCCCCCAAAGGGGGGTGGGCTGGGATGCCCTGGGACCCCAAGCTGGACCTAACTGAGGGGGGCCCTGTGGTCTGTGCCTGCAAGACCTGTCTTGGACTGTATTCCTGTCATCCAAATAAACCTTCTGCTTTACTGGCTGGCTGAGAGTCATGGTGAATCGCAGGAAGCCAGGGGTGCAGGGCCCTGAGTCCCCCAATACTCCGTGACAGCATGGACCTGTATCCGGCGGTTAAGGCCCGTGTTCGAAAAAAATGTGCGGCTAGAGCATTTTGTGATCTAAAATTAATCTTACGGCTAATTTTTCACAATACCATCCCTTGGCACTTCTCTTCCCGTAACTTTATGACATTGGGTCATTCTTCGGTCACTTACTTATGCAAGCGTTTCTTACCTCTAAGGCCTTGTCTGGCTAAGCTAAAATCTTACAGGCCTCAGCCTGTAGGCCTGGCGTTTCAGCCCTCCTTATCTAATGCATACTTATCCCTTGACTGCTGATCAGGCTTATATGTCTATAATCCTAACCTCACACAACACCCAGTACATGAGTAATCAACTAAAGTAATTGGCTATGTAGGGGACCCTGTGCCACAGGGAGTCAGGTAGGTGACTCGGGGAGTCGGTGCTGGCCCCAGTGTGGTGCTAGGGGACCCTATGCCGCAGGGAGGGGGATAGGTGACAAGTAGCCAGTGCTGGCCCCAGTGCCCCAGAGTGGCCGTGGGGGTCACTCTCCCTTTGGAATCAGCACTGACCCCAAGCCCCCAGCTTGGGGAGAGAAAAGCGAGGTCCTGACCTGTGGTGACAATTCAAGCCCCTCGAGGGGTCACAGCCTGTGGGCTCCCTGAGCTCCGCTCTGTGCTCTCAGCTGAAGGGGCTCCGTTTCGTTTCCTGCCCCCCGCTGTTGGGTGGTGGGGCTGCGCGCTGGGAAAGGCTCCAGTGTGTGCTGCCTCCCGGAGGTCTTGGATCCTGGGGGGTGCCCAGATTCCACCTGCTCACGCTAGTAATAATGACTCAGCTCCAGGCAGCTTTCTATGGTGGAAACGTTACGATGGAGCCTTAACCGCCCTCCTCCCCGTACCCCCCATTGCTCTGGGAGGACGTTTAAGACCCCAGGGCAGACAAGGAAAGACAAGGCATTTACCATCTAACCTGGGCCAGAATTGCCTTTCTGCCTCCATGCTTGTTCTACAGTGCACGGGGCTGCTTGGCACCCTCCCACCCTAGAGGCAGCTGCATTTTGGGAGCGGGGGTGTGAAACGATCCCTGTACACTTTAAAGTGCTCTGGAATCCTTTGGGGTGAAAGACCCTATTGAAACAGAAGCCACCGTAGCAGCTGGACAGCCCTGCCACATCATGGCCACCCTTCGCCGAGGCAGTTTCCATGGCTGCTAAAGCCAGAAGGAATCACATAGTCTGGCCTGCTGCCTAGCACAGCACTTCCCCCAAATAATTCCTAGAGTGGCGCTTCAGAAACCCATCCCGTTAATGCCTGTTGATGTAACACACTCCTTCTCCTTCCCCCTGGCCAGAGGACAGCTGTGAGCGGGACACCAGCCAGGACGGCGGCCTTCTTGCAGAAAGCCGGTAAGGGATCAATCACAAATACAGCCTCCCCTGGAGAAACCTGTCTTGGGTTGAGATCTCACCCTCCACCTCCGCAGGGACACTGAGAGCAGCTTTCTAACCCTTTCCAGCCCCGAGCTTGCGGCTGTCAGGGGATGCTGATGCCACGCTCAGGTGCATAGTGGTGCCATGAGCTAATGTGGCAGCGCTTGCCTTTAGAGACCTGGGTTCAAATCCTGGCTTAGCACTGAGGGGAGCCTGGCTTTGGGTCTAGTTCCCATTGGTGTGGTTTGCTGCTATTATTTGAAAATGACCCGCCATAGGACTGGGAGTGCAGGAGGGCTGTGAGTGGGGGGTGAGGGGCGTCAGCAGAGCGGGTGGGGGGAGCCCAGGACAGGTACAGGTGCTCCAGCTAAGGTTTTGGGGCAGACAAGGGAAGGAAGTTGGGACTAGCTGGGGGTGGGAACGGCAGGTCAGACCTGGGAAGCATTGACAGAGCTGGGGGTGGGGCTGCAGGCCTGGGGAAAGCGTGAGGTGTGACAGGAGCTTGCACAGTCTCTGGCTGGAGCCCCAAGCTCTCTCCCGGCACGTGACAAACACTTGAAGGGAGCAAAGAGCTGCGCAGACACCTGTGTCTGCTCTGCAGGGCGTGTCCCAGAGCCTAGGCCAGGGTGGTGGAAGACTCCTGCGAAGATGGAGCTAGAAGCCCAGCAGGGAGAGGCGGCCCAGGTGGCACTGGGCTCGTGCATGGTGCTGGACAGAAGTCTAGGGTTACCATATTAAAAAGAGGACACTCCACGGGGCCCTGGCCCCGCCCCTTCCCACCCCGGCCCCGCCCCAACTCCGCCCCTTCCCCAAAGTCCCCGCCCCAACTCCACCCCCTCCTCTGAGAGCCCCGCATTCCCCCTCCTCCTCCCTCCCAGCCACGCGAAAAAGGCTGCCCGAGCGCTACCGGTTTCACGGTTTGCCGGGCAGCCCCCAGACCTCCAGACCCTGCGACCCGGGCCGGGCGCTTCCCCAGCGCAGCCGGAGCCCGGGAGGGGAAGTGCCCGGCTGGGGGCGCAGGGTCTGGAGGTCCGGGGGCTGCCTGGCAAACCGTGAAGCCGGTAGCGCTCGGGCAGCTCGGCTCTTCAGCTACACAAAGCTGAGGTGTCTGGGGGGAGCAGCAGCAGCCGCCGCCGCAGCGGGGAATCCGCCTGCAGCTCACAGCCGGAGCCGCTCAGGTAACAGGGCCGGCTCCAGGCACCAGCTTAACAAGCAGGTGGTTGGGGCGGCCAAGGGAGAGGGGCGGCACCTGTGGCAATTCAGGGGCGGCAGGTCCCTCACTCCCTCTAGGAGCGAAGGACCTGCCGCTGAACTGCCGCCGCCGATCGCTGCTTTTTTTTTTTTTGCTTGGGGCGGCAGAAATGCTGGAGCCGGCCCTGTCGGGTAAGCAGGGGACTGGGGCGGGGATGCCGGCCTTTTCCCGGACATGTTCGGCTTTTTGGCAGTTCCCCCCGGACAGGATTTGAGCACCAAAAAGCCGGACGTGTCCGGGACAATCCGGACGTATGGTAACCCTATGAGAAGTCACAATTGTAGCCTGAGCCTTGCAAACCAGAGCAGGAGCCTTTCCCCACCTTCGAGGGGGGTGGGGGCCGGATTTCAGGGCTGGAGCCTACCCCCCCCTCCTTGAGATTCTCAACCCAGCCTCCTGCTTGCTTCCTCCCTCCACGACAGCTCCTGCCTCCAGGCTGCGGGCCGGCGAGCTGGTGCGGCCGGCCAAGCTGAGCTCGCAGCACTTCCCCGAGCCCACACAGCACATTAAGAACATCATTAAGCAGTGCCAGCGGCCCGCCAGGCTCCCCGAGCCCATCAGGTGAGACCCTGCGCCGCCAGAACTCGGATCTCCTGCCCGAGCCCCTGTGGACATCAGCGTCTGATGCTGGGCTGGAGTGGAGCTCACACCCTTAAAGCTGCAGGGACAGCAGCTGGGTTGCATTTCCCAGCCATGCATTAGCAGCAGCAGGGCTGGTTGGGCTCCCTGGATGATGCACTGGCTGGGAGGCTGTGATCTCCCTGCAGCGACAGAGTCCCAGCAACGGTAACAGTCTGTTGCTGGCTCAAGGGGCAACCCCTTTAGCTCAGGGGATGAGGACTCATGCATATCTCTACACACACACACACACACACACACACACACACACACACACACACACACACACACACACACACACACACGCTGCTCACTGACCCTGCTCTGGCCCCTGGCTGTTTGTCCCTGCAGGAAGGAAGGTGGGAAGGTCTTTGTGAAGAAGATGGATCCCCATGAGGAGGCCATGATGATCTTAAAGGGGCAGATGTCAGTGGGGCCGGGCCCCCCAACAGCCGCTCCGGTACGACAGCGCTGATCGGAAGGCACAGGTGGCCGTGCTCCCTGTCGATAACCTGGGGCGCTGCGGGGTGTGGACGGGGAGGTCCAGCTGCTGGCCTGGCGAATGCAGGGGCACGGGGTGCTGCTCCGCAGTCGAGCATTCAGAGTCCCCACCAGCTGGGGATCAGAGTCAGGGCTCCCAAGGAGAGCATGATCCCCAGGCCGGCCACTGCCTGGGCTGAACCCCAGTGCTAGCTGGCAGGGCACCGCACGGGCCAGTGAGTGTCCCCCGCTCCTGCTCATGACTGTGATGAGGGAGAGCCCCCCAGCCCGGGGAAATGGCCTCACAGGAAGTTGGTCTCCACCTCTGTGTTGTAGGTGGCCAAGGAAGCAGTAGCCATGGTGAAGCCTGTTAACAGCACCAAGAGGCCTTCGCCGCCATCACCAGCCGCTGTTCCCTCACCGGCTGCCACGGCCAGGTCTTCTCCAGTGTCGCCTCCAGGTAACAGCACAAGAGGCAGCGCAGCTTCATCTCCTCTGGGGTTCAGGGCTGGATGCCGGAGCGTCACGCTGTCCTGCCAGGTTCTGAAGGAGAGGGCTGGGCAGGTGGCTTCCCCCAGCCGGCAGCACATTGCCAGGACCCAGCTGGAAGGTGATGGGAAAGCCCTTTGTTACTGGAGGGCCGAGGAAGCTTAGCCTGGCCTGTCCAAAGGCTGAGATGCCGCTGAGACCATCAGCAGAGACCATCCTATGCAGCGCCCTAGCAGCACTGCCAGAGAGGCTGTACCCCAGTGTACAGAGGAGCCCAGTAGAGAACTTAGCCCTATGGAGGTCTCACACCGCTGCCATCTGGCTTTCAGAATGGCTCCAAATCTGACCTGTCTGGACCCTCCGACCCCACTCAGTGCTGCCCCCAAACGTTGATCCTTTTTGCATTGATTTGTTCATGCGATTTTGCAAAAGTTTAGGAAAAGTATCTGAGAATCCTGAGCCCCTGGGTGGGCCTGTTAAAGAACTCACCATCAACTGCGACATGTTAGGCAAACGAGGCGGTAGCTATACAAACGTGAGGCAATCAGACACCACGGGGATGGGCGTGGGGTGAGAAGCTGATGGAGCAGAGAGCAGCAAGGACAAAGGGGCGTCCCAGAGAGCCTAGAAGAACGGGTAACTTGCACCCCATGAGATCTCCTTCGGGCTACTGGGGATGTAGGTTGCACCTGGGGGCAGACATCCCTAGTAAGAGAGTTTGGCCGAGAGTCAGGGAGTCTAGCGGTACATGGCCTCGCACGTCATCCGACCCATAGACTTTTGTGGCCGCCAAGTTAGGGAACCTGCTGGAGTTAGTGAATGCAAATCTGCAGAGCCAGGAGGCCCAAGACATGAATCCGGGTGGGCAGCGAGCAGTTGCCATTCTGTCCCAGAGCGCCTCTGCTCAGCAGCGAGGTGAGGGGCCCAGGATATTTTCAGAGGATGGGGTTTCCCTAGCAGTGAGGGCTAGGCAGGATGAAGTGACCAGAGCTCTGGATCCTCATGTTTCAGGGCATATGATCGATTCCCCCGATGAGATCAGGAAGCAAAGCTCCCCCCATGAGAGAGTATCAAACCATTTCTGAAGAGGGGTTAAGCCAAGCTCCTGATGGTTTATGGCCATGAAAGATCCCCTGGTATCTTCTGCAAGAGTTGAGCCTGGCATCAAAGGGCAAAACCCTGATGCCCTGATTAAATTCCCCCTTGAGTAATGACATCCTGCTTCACTAAACCCCCCCTGCAATTTCAGTTGGACACGGCCTTCCCCATCACTTCATGTATTAAACAGTTGCTGTTACACACCTGCTGCCTTCCATTCCAGAGGTGGCTGTATTTCAGTGGTGGGTGAATTCTGAGTGGTGTTTCTATGTGCTCTTACACAGCTGCCACCTTCCATCCCAGAGGTGGCTGCATTTTAGTGGTGGGTGAACCGATCCTTGTGTATCATCTTAACTTTGTAAGGTGCGTTGAGATCCTTCAGGATAAAAGATGCACTATAAATCCAAGAGAGCGTTAGTCTGGGCACGATGTGGAACAGGAGAGAAGGAACAGGCTGCACAGTATCCCAGCACCAATACATACCAGATCCCATGGGGGCAGAAACTTGTAGGCTTTGCCACACATGTAGCTGCACTGATACCAGCCCCTGGTGGAAGGCTGGTGCAGTGGTTAGTGCACTGGCCGGAAACCCAGGTTCAGTTTCCTGTTCTGCTACAGACTTCCTGTGAGGGACCTTGGATAAGTCACTTAGTCTTTCTGTGCCTTCGTTCCCCCTGTAGTGACCATAGCACTGCCCTGCCCCCTAGGAGGTTGGGAGGAGAAATGCACTGAAGGCTGCGAGGTGCCCAGATGCTACGGGATAGGAGGCAGGTTAAGTAGGTTGGCTAGATAGCGTAGGCCTGATTTGCCCTGGTGCAGTAGGAAATAACTGTGGCCTAGCCAATGGGCTGCCCCCTGCATCCACAGGAACTCATAGACTCATAGACTTCAAGGTCAGAAGGGACCATTATGATCTTCTAGTCTGACCTCCTGCACAACGCAGGCCACAGAATCTCACCCACCCACTCCTGTAATAAACCCCTAACCTATGTCTGAGCTATTGAAGTCCTCAACTTGTGGTTTAAAGACTTCAAGGTGCAGAGAATCCTCCAGCAAGTGACCCGTGCCCCACGCTGCAGAGGAAGGTGAAAAACCCCCAGGGCCTCTGCCAATCTGCCCTGGAGGAAAATTCCTTCCCAACCCCAAATATGGTGATTGGCTAAACCCTGAGCACGTGGGCAAGACTCACCAGACAAACACTCAGGAAAGAATTCTCTGTAGTAACTCAGATCCCACCCCATCTAATATCCCATCACAGGCCATTGGGCATATTTACCTGCTAATAGTCAAAGATCAATTAATTGCTAGAATTAGTTTATCCCAGCATACCATCCCTTCCATAAACTTATCAAGCTTAGTTTTGAAGCCAGATATGTCTTTGCCCCCACTGCTCCCCTGGGGAGGCTGTTCCAGAACTTCACTCCTCTGATGGTTAGAAACCTTCGTCTAATTTCAAGTCTAAACTTCCTGATGGCCAGTTTACATCCATTTGTTCTTGTGTCCACATTGGTACTGAGCTTAAATAATTCTTCTCCCTCCCTGGTATTTATCCCTCTGATACATTTATAGAGAGCAATCATATCTCCCCTCAGCCTTCTTTTGGTTAGGCTAAACAAGCCAAGCTCTTTGAGTCTCCTTTCATAAGACAGCTTTTCCATTCCTCGAATCATCCTAGTAGCCCTTCTCTGTACCTGTTCCAGTTTGAATTCATCCTTCTTAAACATGGGAGACCAGAACTGCACCCAGTATTCCAGATGAGGTCTCACCAGTGCCTTGGATAACAGTACTAACACCTAACTCAGCTGCCTGTGAGCATTCTGCCCCCAATCTCTTTTCAGTCACAGTCTCCCGGGAGCTCCCGGCCGAGCGCGAGCAGGTCCAGACGCAGCTGCACCGGTGCTGCAGCGAGGAGTTCTACGCCTACCGCAACGTGTCCTGGAAGATATACATCCGGAAGGAGGTACTTGTCTGGGGCACAGCTCCACACAGCCGCCTCCTCCCTCTCCTACCAGACCCACCCGGCCAGCGGAAATCAGCGCCCAGGCCAGACCCTGAGCCCCAAAAGAACTGGCCTGAAAAACTACCCCTTGTCTGTTTCTGTGAGGGAACAGTGCCATCTAGTGGTTGTTAAGGTGCAAGCGCCCCCTAGGAGGAGAAAGTGCATTTCAGGGTCCGTTTTCTCCTTAGGAACTTATGTTCCAAACAGATCCAGCCTCCGTGGGATTCTTTAGAAGGGGAGGGGAGCTTGCAAGGCTGTGATATTGAGTGAAAGAGAGTGGAGAGGTGTTACTGTGGATATGGCAGGAGACCCCAGAGCAGAAGGGCTCACTGCCTTCTGTGGGAGGGGGTGTCGTTAACCTGAGTGGTATTATTACGATTTATGAATGATTTGTTATTGTGGTAACTCCCAGAGGTTCCAGTCAGGGATCAGGTCCCCACTGTACTAGAGGCCATCTATATCACGTCACAGGCAGGCCCATTCCTGCCTCTCAGATGTAGTGAATCAGTGAAACTTTCCCTCAAAGGGACGTGGTCAGGGAGTTTAGGCCTAAAATTTAAGTTCTTTATTAAAATAAAAAAGATTCACAGCCCCCTGTGTTATTAACAGAGAGAGTTTTGTGCGTCTTCCCGTCTTTAACTGCAGTATTCGCCGACGCGTTCCCTGGTAAGTGAATAGAAGTGAAATTGACTAGCCTTGGGGTAACCTTTTCAAAAGTGCCTAAAAGCCTAAGTCCTGTTTTCCAGAGTGGCCGAGGCACTTCAGATTCCATGGGACGTGAGTGCTAAGTTACGCAGGCGCTTTGAAAATGTCACCCAGAGTTCCTGTCCTGCTTTGAATGTAATGGAGGAATGAAATAAAGGGCCTAAGCAGTGAAAATCCTGATCTCAGCAGCTAGTAACACAAACTGAGGGAATTGTTCACTAACGGATCCTTCCGCACCTGACCATGCCCCTCTGATCTCTTTCCTTGCAGGTGTTCTATCCAAAAGATAACTTCAACAACCCGTTGTTGCTGGATCTCATTTTCAGACAGGTGAAGTTCCAGGCTCTAAATCCAGAGCTTTTCCTGCTGTAGAGTTGTCTGTATTATAAGAGCAGAGGGATAGTTTCCGGCTTAAAGTCCAGGGCTGGGAATCGGGACTCCTGGGTTCTGTTCCTGGCTAGGTCACAAACTTGCCGTGTGAACTTGAGCGAACCAGCCCCTCTCCCTATCTCCCTCTCCCCATATGTACTGCAGGGACAGTTCCCCACAGGGGAGTTGCGAGGGCTAAAAAACATTTGGAAAATGCCTTGAGATCCTCAGCAGGGAGCACTTGAGAAAGTCAGAGCATTGTCAGCTCCGTCTGCTTGTATTCCCTCAAAGTCTGGTCAGGGTGTAGGCGTGCTGTGGAATCATGGGTTCAGCCAGACCCTGGAGTAGGAGGAACCCAGACCCATAGATGTGCAAGGTGACTTCTGTTTCCCAGTCTGTCCTTCTGCAGGAAATGCCTCCCCTTACTCAGCAACGCCTCTGGGAGCCAGCAGCCTCCCCGCCCTGTTCCAAGCACAGGCCACGCAAACTGTAGTGGCTCAGAACTACTTATTCACTTGCCTAGGGCTTGGCCTTGTTCACAAAAGGAATGTACAATCCAACCCATGCCTTGTCCCTAGGCTGGGTTGCTCCCAAGGTTCCTCCCTGAGGACAGCTCAGCCCACACCCTAGGTCCTCTGTAAAGAGCCACTCCCACCTCTGTTAAATGCAGGTGGGTTCGGGACCCACTGAACCTTTTCCCAGCAGGATTGACACCTGGGAGTGGTGTGTTTCAGGCAAACTCTGCCCTTTGCAGCCCATTCAGCAGCAGGATTGAGAGGCTTCAGGGAGGCTGGGCCAGTGTTCCTGACCCCTGCACTGTGGCAGCCAATGGGTGTGGGACAGGGCTTACAGGAAGGAGTCAGTGAGGCTGCATCAGGGACACGGAGGCCTCGGCCCTGAAGCTCCTAACCTCAACGTGGTGGGTTCCCCCCTCAGATCTTCCACGACACGCTCTCTGACGCCTGCCTCAGGATCACCCCGGAGGAGCGGCTGCGCATGAGATCCCTCTTCGGTAATGCCCAGCCCTGCCCACTGAGTCCTGCGTCACGCCGAGGGGCTGGCCTCCCCACCGCTGGGGGCGATGGCCTCCTCTCTCCAGCCCGACTTCCCTGCTCTTCCTTGGGGCAGGGGATGTCTAGTGCGTAGGGCAAAGCTGCCCTCCTGGAAGGCGACGGGAGGTTTGCCATCGGGTGCAGTGAGGCCGGGTTTGGCCCCCGCAGCCTTTCACCTCCTGGGCCAGGGTTTAGTCTGAGCTGGGACTCGAATGTCACAAGTTCTGCTTGTGTTTGGCCTGCCCTGGGCATTAAGGGGTCTCCCAGCCCCCGTGGGAAGGTTGGGTCCCCGGCAGCGACAGGGAGCTGTTGTCTTGTGCGCTGGTGGGAAACGCCTGCTCTGTCCCATGCTGGCTGGGCCGTACCACAGCAAGGAGCAGAGCTCATACCCCCATGGGGAAGTCCTTGTTCTCCAGCTGGACCCCCATGCCCAGATTCCCTTGCCCCAGCAGCAGATCTGCTTTGGCCGGGGAGGGGGAGCCAGCACCTGACATCTCTCGGGGGGGTGGGGGGGCGTGTGTTTCTCACCACAGCGGAAAACAAGCTGGACTCATTCAGCCCGGTGGCCGACGACAGCGTTAAGAAGGAGATTGTGATTGCAGCCCGGGACGGCTGGGAGGTTTACTTCGCACGCCTCTTCCCCGCCACGGTAAGGGCCTGCCGCACGCCCAGCATGGGGATAGTCCAGGGGCTGGGACAGGTCTCAGCAGCAGACCCTGATGTAGTACGGTGTGATGCCCCTGCTGCCCGTAGCCGCTGCTCTGTGCTGGCCAGGGGATGCAAACCTCCTGCCAGGGACTGTCAGATCGTCCACAGGCCTGAGGCCGTTGTGGATTTAGAGACAGAATTGTCAGTGCTCCTGGGCTCCTTGGGGTGAATCAGGCAGGTTCCCTGCATTTCCCAGCGGAAAGTCTCTGCCCAGCACTGCTGCCGTGCCAGTCCAAGAGGGCTCATCGCTGCACGGAGTGGGTGCTGAGATTCATTGGTTTGTCCTTCTATCCCCAGGGCAGCGTTGGCACGGGGGTGCAGATCCTGGCAGTGTCCCACACGGGGATTAAACTGCTGCGGCTGGTCAAGGGCACCAACGTGCCCGGGGAGCAGCTACGGGTGCTGCGGGGCTACAGGTAAGGCCAGGGCCAGCCGGCCTCCCTAGGGCTGGAACTCCTGCGGCTCTCAGGAAGGGGATGCGAGCAGAGGAGCCAGCCCTGCGTGCATCTGTGGAGAAGGACTGGCATGTGGCTGCCAGCACCCCGCTGTGCTGGAGGGTCAGGCTGGGCACATGCTGCCTGGCATTGGCATTGGCACTGTCACACCACGCCAGGCAATTCCAGCCTCCAGCCAAGGGCCTGGCGGTTCCTTGCCAGTGAACAGGGGGTGCAGGGCTGAAGGAATTGCTTTAATGGATTCAATTAGACAGAGAGCCACTTCCCCGTGCAGATCCGGCCTGCGAGCTCCCTTTGCAAAGTGCTGTGAGCAGTAACACACACACACACACAACAACACACATGACCATACACATGCGCGCACACACACACCTGTATACACACACACACAAACATATACGCACGCGTGGATGCACAGAGACACAAATGCATATAGACACACACATGCACCTCTGTACACACCTGTATACACACAAGCCCACAGACACTCGCCTATGTACACACCGACACATGCCTACCGAGCCAGTGGGTCAGTGCCTGCGGCGCTTTGGGATCCCCAGGAGGAGAGGCTCCGAAGTGTGATTTATCCTTTGCTGAATACGGTCCCGGTGTGCATCCACTGCTCACTCCCAGTGATGGAGTAAAGGACGGGCCCCCCAGCTCTGCCCCTCACTCCTCCTGACTCCTAGTCAGCTCCATCCGAGTCCATGGCAAACAGGCAGGGTCCAGTGGCTGGAGAATATGGTGCATGGGAAGCATATGTGGTGTCTTAGTTCTGCCCTTGATCTGGCAGTAAGACTAATCTCCCCCTCGCTGCTCTGCCCAGCCCTCTGGCTTTCTCAGCTGTGCTCTCCTAGCCTGGTTTTTAACCCCGTCCTTTCCCCCCCCCCCAGCTACACTGATATCCTGTTCGTGACCATCCCCTCCAAGCAGATGCTGGAGTTCAACCTGACCAACGAGAAGCTCATCCTCTTCTCCCCCAAAGCCCCCCAGGTGAAGGCCATGATCGACTATTTCATCATGGAGCTCAAGAAGGTGAGAGGTCGACCATGGGAATGGAGGCAGAATGGCCTCTCTTGGCATCTCCCGCACCCAGTCCATGGGGCAGGGTCCCCAGCAGACACACGCTGTGGGATACTGCCCTGTCCCTCGCCCTGCTCACCTTTGCCTTAGAAAAGCTCAAGCTTTTATGCTTCTGTCTTGGTGCCAATGAGAGCCCCCTGGTCTGGCTGCCGGAGTGAATCAGCCGGAGAGCTCTACACCTCCATACAGAGCCCCAGAACCGGTCACCTGGCCACAGTTGTATATAAGTGTGTTCAGCTGAGGGTAGAGTGTGTGTGTGTGTGTGTGTGTGTGTGTGTGTGTGTGTGTGTGTGTGTGTGGCGGGGTGGAGGGGGTTGTACTCTGAGCAGGCTGTGTGTGTGTTTGATTGTGCAGTTATACTCTGTGCGCAGGGTGTGTCTTTGTGTGGTTGTATTCTGAAAGTGAGCGGGGTGTTGGATGTATGAGTGTATTCTGTGTGTGTGTGTGTGTGTGTGTGCGTGTGCGCGCAGCCCCCCGCAGCAGCCCCAAACCCAGCCCCTCTCCCACGTGCCAGGACTCGCAGTACGTGGTTGCCGTGAAGAGCTACGTTACAGATGACAGGAGCCTGTTGAGTTTCCACAAGGGGGACATCATCCACCTGCAGCCACTGGAGCAGCCTGAAAGAGGTGAGCAGCCCGGGACGCTCTCTGCTGGGAGCCACCTCTGGGGCATCACGGGGCGGTTTGCAAAGGAGAGGACAGGGGCGTCTTAGTAGGGGCCCTTTTCCCCTGCATGGGCGTGATGAGCTGAACGGGACCACCCAGCCCTGTCCTTCTGGGCCTATAACCTCCTGGGCCACCCACCCCCGATAGCATACATCAGACTGTGAATGACATCTGCTCCCCCTGTGGTGCCACTGCGCAGCCCCTCCACTGGGGCACACAAAGGGAACGCTGCCAGCCACCTCCCCAGAGAGCAGAGTGCTGCCCGGATCCTTCCCCAGCCCTGGTCGCTGTTGGGCAGCGTGGGGGGATGGAGCTGGTTGGTTGGGTGCACTTAGCCCTGCCGCAGTGCCCTGAGGCTGTCCCCTCCCCACAGACCACTGGCACGGATGTGTGGTCCGCAAGAAGGTGACGTACCTGGAGGAGCTGAAGAGGGGCACCCAGGACTTTGGTGGGTGGCTCTGGAGTGTCGTGTTGTGCTGTCCCTGCGTGAGCCCTGTCCCCCTGCGCCCATTCTCCTGCGGGGCTCTCTCCTCTGGAGCCAGCTCGCCCCGCCCCTCTGACGAAGCATGTGCTCTCCAGCCCACCCCAGGCGATGAATCCCAAGGACCCCACTGCGGCCCACATGGCCAGACCTCATTCCACTGCCCGGGGCTGGATCAAAGCACCAGGTCAGGGCGTGTAAAATATCCTCAGGGCGCTTCCTGGCCTGCCCCTTTCTGTCACTGTAACACACTGACGTAGTGTGTTGTGTCGCCCTCTAGGGGCCAGTCCATATACAGGACAAGCGCCTACTATCGCTACCAGCGAATGGAGTTCCTGCTTTACCCTGAGCTGTAGAAGCCTGTGCTTGTGGCACTGATGCTCCATCTCCCATGCACAGGCCTAAGGGCAGAGGATGCTGTCAGATTTCCAGCTGCTCCTCTAGTGGTCTCTGTGCCCAGGCTCTGGCAAGAGATTGGGGAAGCTGGACCCCTGGTGTGTCCACCAAAGAGAAACAGAGCTCCCCAGGAGAGACGAGCACATTCCAGGCCCCGAGAAACCCATTAGCACCAGCTCCCCGTGGGCATTAGCCTGAGCAGAGCGCGCTCGCCCAGATGCTCATGGGGAACGGACAGGAATCGGCACGAGTGCATCTGGAGAGGATGTCGTTATGCCATCCCAGGGGCGGTTTTGTATGGGGCACGCAGCTCCAGCGGTTGGCACTCTAGGGGGCAGGCTGAGTGCAGGGCATGGGGGTTATTTGTCCAACGGCCTCCAGACAAGCCGTTGTAGAACTGGCTGGCGTCCTAACAGCCCTATTGGCCGTGCTCTCGATAACCGCCCATAACTATAACCACATGGCCTCCTCCATGCATGGCCCGCTCCTGTATCTGGTTTGTGCATGTAATCCTGGTCCCTAGCCCGTTCAGTCTCTGGGGGGAAGCGCTAGCCAACCCCAGGCAAACAGCAGGTTGCTGCATGCAGGACAGGATGGTATATGCAGTGTGCATGGTCCCCAGACCCCTTGTTTAAGAGTGCGGTGCAAAAGCAAGCCTATGTGGGTCTCAATACCAGCCATTCCGTCAAACGCTGTGGCTGGATTTTCAAAGGGGGCTGGCTGTGTTTATGGTGATTCTGCCTGCTGAGATACGGACAATCAAATCTTGTGCTTCAGGACAGGTCTCTGCAGAGGTCAGGAAGGAACCTTCCTTCCCTTCCCTGAATGCAATCACAGCTCTGGCTATGTGATGTGTCTTTATGGGGAGTTTGCACCTCCCTAGCAAGCCCCAGGCATTGGCCACTGTTGCAGGCAGATGCTGGATTTGAGAGACGACATGTCTGCTCTAGGGTAGCAGGGTGTGGGGTGCTGGTTTGAATGGACAGGTCTAAAATGGTAGAGGAGGGAGGCAGGAAACGGGGCTGGATGGACCGATAACCGGGCCTGGTGTGGCAGGGCGGGGGTACGGGGCTGGATGGACCGATAAACGGGCACGGCGCGGCAGGGAGGGGCGTACGGGGCTGGATGGACCGATAACCGGGCCCGGCGTGGCAGGCAGGAGCATACAGGGCTGGATGGACCAATAACCAGGCGTGGCAGAGCAGGTAGGAGCGTATGGGGCTGGATGGACCGAAAACTGGGCCCAGCATGGCAGGGAGGGGTGTATAAGCCTGGCTGAAGTGTGTGTCTGAGCTCTAGGCTGTTAACGATATGTCCCGGTTCAGGGTGGAAATTCGGTGCCATCCATGGGAGGTCGGGGCGCTTCCCCGCCGAGTACGTCCAGCCTGTGGCAGCCCCAGATTTTATCCACCTGCCAGCGGACAGGAAGGAGGAGCCCAAGAACAAGCAGGGCAAGGTGGCAGCCTCGGCGGCCGTGGCAGTGGCCGTGGCCTCCACGGCCGTGGCTCAGGAGCTGGACAGGAAGATGGAGGTGAGGGACTGTCCCCAAGTAACCCTTGCAGTGCTGGAAACTGGGAGCTCTCAGAGGGCTGGGGTGGGCGGGGAGTTGGTCGGGGTGGTGGCAGGGAGGGCCTGATCCCCGGGGCTGGTTAAGCAGCTGGGTAGGAGGCTAACTGGGGAGGGAGGCATTGCAGCTGGCACAGGGTGGGCACTGATCAGTGGGCGCCAGGAGGATGCAGCCGCAGTGTCTGTCTGTAGCTTCTCTGAGGGTTAATGGCTCTAGGACCCATGGAGTCGTACGCTGGCGGCACGGGTGCGTGTTGCACCCTCTGCAGCCCATGGTCCCCCTCTCCCCAGGTGTCCCCCGTGGGCAGCGACTATGCAGAGAGCGTGGAGGAGTATGGCGGCGAGCTTCCTGGGGACAGTGCCCTGCAGGGCGGGCAGTTCCCCATGCAGGAGTTTGCCAAGAAGTATTTCCGGGAGGCGCAGAGGACAAAGACGTGAGTGCTGGCCGAGGGGAGGGGAGTGACTTTTAACCTTCCAGCCTCCAGTGACCCTGTGTACAATGAGTTTGGTGGGTCTCAGCCCAGTTCCCAGTGGGACAGTAGCCACGTCACAGAAAGCACCATCCTACGTGGCGCTAACTGACCCCGGGTTGGCATCCTGGGGCTGACTGCCCCGCTGCGGAGCTAGGCTCAGTGCCCAGCCCAAGGGCTGCCCGCGGAGGCAGCATACAGAGAAGGAAGAGCGACCTCTCTGGCTGATTATGGAACTGCACCGATGGGCTTTCCAGTCAGTCCAGCTGCATGCCTGGCCCTCGTTCTACTGCACACCTGGCACTGTTCCCAACGCAGCCTCCTGTCTGCGCTTGCATCGTCATTGGCCTGTGTGGGAGCTGCAGCCATCAATGCTAGCGCTTGCGTGTCAGCTGGGGTAGTGCTGCTGATCAGACCCGCATATGGGAGCCCGCGGTTTGTGGCGGGTGCCAGAACTTCAGGCACAGATTTTGCAATTGCAGCAGCAAAAGGGAGGCTGTTCTTGGGCCCACAGCTCCTATCCATGGGGGAGGCGGATGTGCTGACCCCCGGGGGATCCCCCGTCCCAGCCCCCAGCAGTTCGTGCCCAGAGAGGGACCTGTCATTCTCTTTCTGCGATTTGTTCCAGGGATTCCTGCAAGCAGAAATCCCGGAAAGGGAAGGACTCGCCGGACGTAGCGGAGATGCTGAAATTCACCAAGGTAATGGGGATCGCCTAGCTCGCTGCGCATGCTCTTTGCTGGAGAGCAGAGTAGAGCACCCCCCTAGCCTCACCACCTGCCGATTTCAGACTATTGCCCCCGCCCTTTGCGTTAGGGCAGCCCCTGCTGGAAAGGGCATGTGGCCTCCTGGCCCTCTTACTGCCCTCCACATGGAGCCGACCCAGAGAGGCTCAGTGCCCTGCTAAAATCCTAGAGTGTCTCTCCCCTCTGGGCTGTTGGTTCGAATCCACCGGTGGGAACGGAAAGCTGTTTGATGACCTCTGTGAAATGAACATGTGGACGCCATTTGGCTGCTAGGAGATGCGAGTTCATTGCAGTCATTTGCGATCAGCGGAGCTGGGACAGGCCAGGGGCTGAGCAGGCCATGGGAGATGAATCCTGCGGGCGGGGCTGGCTCAGCAGGCCGGAAGGTCAGGCTGCACCTGATCTGTGGCTCAGTGGAGGTGCTTGGTCTCCGGAGGTGTCCGATACGGTCAGGAGCCGTTTCCGCAGGCAGGTGCAGTGTGGGTTTGCTGGGGAAGCCTGTGTAGCGTGGGATAGACACTCATCAGTTCCAGAGGACGCCTGCCGGCTGTGGATGCAAACCAGATCTCAGGAGGTTTCCTGGCTCTGCCTGAGGTGCTGGTCCCTGCAGGGTATCGGTAGTAATGCACCGGTGGTTTGCAGTCCTCATTCAGACACCAGTAAACTCAGCTCATGGGCTGGCCTGAGACCAGGGGACTGCCTAGTGACCAGTCCCCAAGGGACATACCATAGCGCCCTGTGCCTCTCTCGGGCTAGGCTCTTCGCTCCGTGTCCTTCTGGTGGGGCCCCCACCTGACGTGGAATTGTGCACCCTCCTCCCGCCCCTTCCCCCCATGTCAGGGGCTCTGTGCACCCTCCTCCCGCCCCTCCCCCCCATGTCAGGGGCTCTGTGCACCCTCATTCTTCCTGTCCCCCCATTTTCCCTTCCCCCTCCATCCTAGGGTGTCCCCCCCCCAATCTCCTTCCTCCAGGGGCTCTGTGTGTCCCCCCTTCCTCCCCACCCTTCTTTCCACCTGGGAGGCCAGTCATTGGGTGCTGCCCTGCGGTGCTCTCGGACGGCTGGGCAGAGAGGAACGGGGTATTGCTGTGTGCGAATAGGTGCCATCAGCCGGTCGGTTGATCTCCAGGTGCAGTGAGGGGCTGGAGGCCGTGGCTCTGCTAAACCGATGGCAGGGGCTCGGTGCCCGCGGGCTCACTGAGCGTAGGGCTTGGCAAGTTCAGCCGCTAAGCCCAGCAGCGTTCCACGCTGGTAACTGATGCAAGCTCTGCTTCTGCTCTCCCCGGCCAGTGCCCGCTCCAGGAGTCGCTGATCGAATTCCCTGACAGCTGCCTGAACAGAGCCGCAGCCGAGGCCTTCCAAGGTGCGTGGGAGGCGCTCGGGGGAGCGGGCACTGGGCAGGCTGCGGGGCGGAGGGGGGTGGAGGGCAGGCCGTGGCGCCCCATGCTCAGGGGCGTCTGAGACCAACGTGCCCAGCAGGAGGTGGCCTTCTCGTGCCATTGCCTGCTTAGTGGGACGCCCTAAAACCTTGGGTGTGTTAGTGAGAGTCCAGCTGAAAACTCAACCCCCGTGAGCCTGCTGTCCCCTGCCCCCCGCATGGGGCGCCGTGGCCTGCCCTCCGCCTCCCTCTGCCCCCCGCGGCCTGCCCTCCACCCCCCTCCGCCCCGCACGGGGCGCCACGGCCTGCCCTTCGCCCCCCTCCGCCCCGCGGCCTGCCCTCCACCCTCCTCCGCCCCGCAGCCTGCCCTGCGGCCTGCCCACCACCCCCTTCCGCCCCGCGTGGGGCACTGCGGCCTGCCCTCCACCCCCCTCCACCCCGCATGGGGCGCCACAGCCTGCCCTCCGCCCCGCGGCCTGCACTCCGCCCCCCTCCACCCCGCGGCCTGCCCTCCGCCCCCCTCTGCCCCGCAGCCTGCCCTGCGGCCTGCCCTCCACCCCCCTCCACCCCGCATGGGGCGCCACAGCCTGCCCTCCGCCCTCCTCCACCCTGCATGGGGCGCCACAGCCTGCCCTCCGCCCCCCTCTGCCCCGCGGTCTGCCCTCCATCCTCCTCCGCCCCGCGTGGGGCACCACGGCCTGCCCTCCACCCCCCTCCACCCCGCAGCCTGCCCTCCGCCCCCCTCCGCCCCGCCTGGGGCGCTGCGGCCTGCCCACTGCCCCCCTCCGCCCCGCGCAGGGCGCCATAGCTTGACCACTGCCATCTTCTGCCCCACGTGGGGCAGGGACAGTGAAGCTCAAAGACCTCACCCCAGGTGGGGCACTGGAATCTCTGCTGCCCCTACTCAGGAGTGGGCTGAAGCCGGCCCGTGGGCCCAGATCTGGCAGTTTCCGACGGGCTGATAACCAGTGAGTCAGTGAAAAACCAGGAGTCTGGGAGCCAGCGCTCCAGGAGGCCCCTGGGACTGGGGCCGGGGAGGGAGAGCCCGCTGGGGCCGGGGAGGGAGAGCCAGCTGGGGCCGGGGAGGGAGTGCCCGCTGGAAGGGAGCCAGGAGGTTTGGTGGCTCTGGGTTTCATTTGGCCATCCTCCTCCCCCGCCAGTTTGGGGGTGCTGTGAACTCCTCAGCCCCTCCCCCGATCTGGGGCACTGTGACCTGCTCTCCTCCGGGTCACAGGACCCACCCAGCGGGTCTGGAGCCAGGAGAGCCGCCCCCTTGCTCGGGGCAAGGGAAGGCGGAGCCTGTCACCGAGCGTTGGTTTGTCATCCCCAGCCGTGATGAAGTTCATGGGCGACTGGCCTCTCAAGGGGCAGACGGAGCTGGACGTCGTCTGTGCTGTGCTCAAGGTACCTCCCTCCCTGGGGAGCAGAGCAGGACCCCCAGGAGGGGCTCCGGGTCAGTGGGGTGGGCCCTGCCCTGCAGCCCCAGGGCCGGTGGTGGGTAGCGAGGGCAGCGCTCAGCTTGTGGGCCTCCCTGCAGCTCCCAGCCCGAACCCCTACCCCGCAGTCTGCAGCTAAGCGGGGAGGAGGCTGAAGGTGGGGGCAGACGGCTGCATATTGGCCAGCGAGGGAACAAGCCACGTGGCCTGGGAGAGGCCCCAGGAGCAGGCTGCAAACTGCACCCCTCCGACCCAGCAGCGGGGGGGCAGGGATGGCAGCCGGCACGGTGGGGGAGCAGTTACAGCTGGAGGGGCAGGGGGCTCCCCAGCACCAGGGCAGTGACGCCCGCCGGTGCCTTTCTGTCTCCAGCTGTGCGCTGACCAGGAGGTCATGAGGGATGAAGTGTATTGCCAGATCGTCAAGCAGACCACGGACAACACCAGCCCCAAGATGTGAGCAAGTCCCTCCCCTTCCTGTGGTGTGGGGCCCGGGCGGGCCTTCTAGCGCTGGAGCCCCACCCTGTTCTCCCCTCCCTGGCCAGCTGGCCTGGGCTGTGTGGCCTCCCTAGTGGAGGGTCTGGGGGGGAGAATCCCAGGGAGCCTCCTGCGCCCCCAGTCTGGTTGGGACTGGCTGATAGTGTCACTGCGGCACGATGGGCCTGGATGGGTCAATATGGCTCCTACCATCCTAGCCACCCCTGCAGCTGGGAGAGCCTTCCTTGGCCACTGGAGGTCCCGCCCTGCCACCCCCCTCCATGTTACAGCACCACTCCGGGCCCCTGCTCTCTCCCCTTCCCCTCGGCTCTCTCCTCCTCCTTCGCGTCTTCGTTTTACTCCTCCAATTCCTCTTCCTCGCCTTCTCCCTCTCTCGCCACATACCAGAGCTGATGGGGCAGGGTCCCACCCGCCTGCCCGGAGGCCTGGCATGGAAGGGGGTAAGGGGCACAGGTTCCAGGCCTGTCCCAAAGACTTTCTGGGGCTGAAGCTGCACTGAGCAGCCTAGGCCTCTCCCGCTCTGAGACCTCTTTCCCCCCACTCCCCACCCCGCCCCGCGGCTTGGACAGGGACAGCTGTCAGAAGGGATGGCGGCTGCTCTATATCCTGACCGCCTACTACAAGTGCTCTGAGGTCCTGAAGCCCTACCTGCTGTGGCACCTCCAGGAGACCTGCAGGAGCCCGGGGGCGCAGTTCCAAGGTAGGACGCTCGTTCTGCAAAGCCGGGAACCCCGACCGGACTGGCGTGGGGGCCTGTTCTCATCAGATCTTACCTGTATTTTATCATCTTCCATCCCCTCCTCCTTATTAGGACATTTATAGATCCTCTCCTAAGGGATGTCCGAACCACGTGCTCCTCTGCACCTGTCGACTTTCCCCCAGCCCTTAGTTTAAAAACTGCTCTACGACCTTTTTAATTTTAAGCGCCAGCAATCTGGTTCCATTTTGGTTTAGGTGGAGCCCATCCTTCCTGTATAGGCTCCCCCATCCCAAAAGTTTCCCCAGTTCCTAATAAATCTAAACCCCTCCTCTGTACACCATCATCTCATCCACGCATTGAGACCCTGCAGTTCTGCCTGGCTAACTGGCCCTGCGCGTGGAACTGGAAGCATTTCAGAGAATGCTACCGTGGAGCTCCTGGACTTCAATCTCCTACCTAACAGCCTAAATTTGGCCTCCAGAACCTTTCTCCTATCCTTCCCTATGTCATTGGTACCTACATCAAGGTACCTCCCTCCCTGGGGAGCAGAGCAGGACAGCCGGGGGGGGTGCTCTGGGTCAGCAGGGTGGGCCCTGCCCCGCAGGGCCGGTGGTGGATAGCGAGGGCAGTGCTCGGCCCGTGGGCCTGCCTGCAGCTGTCAGTCCCTGAGCCCCTATCCCGCAGTCTCCGGCTCAGCTGAGAGGAGGCTGAAGGTGAAGGTGAGCTATCAACACTCCCCTTTACAGACCGGGAAGGTGAGGTACAGACCAGCGGAGCAATTCGCCCAGGGGCACACCGGGATTTCCGGGCTCCATTAGATCACCTGCCCCCACGTCCTGGGCTGTGCCCCTCCCTGGTTGTGCCCAGGTGTGTGTTTGATACCGCGGGCCTGCTCCTGGAAACCATCAGGCCAGTTCTTGTGTGCCAAGGCTCGGTGTAAACCCTGCGCCCAACCCCTCTGTCTGCCGGACGTCACGAGCTCAGCTGCCGTCCCAGCCAGGATGAGGCTGCCTGGAAATGTGCTCCGTCACCACCACATCGGTTTCCATAGCAGCGAACATGTTTCAAAGGAGCAGGGCAGGCACTTCATGCTCTCTGGAACCAGGCGCCTGCAAAATGGAAAGAGAAGCGGAAGCAGGACAGAGCCAATAGAATCACAGGGAGGGACAGGGCGCGTCAGGAATGTTCACTGAGCCCCTTTCCTCTGAAGAGCAGAGACGAGGTGCGGGGGAGAGGGTTAGAGGGACACTCCCGGCTCAGCCCCGTACAAGGGGCATGGCCTAAGCCCAAACCTGAGGGCTAGGAACTCTGGAATTCCAGACCCAGCTCTGACACCAAACTCCCCGTCGACCTTGAGCAAGTCACGTCCCCTCCCCGTGCCTCAGTTTCCCCCTTGGCGACAGGGAAATCTCAGGCTGGCTTCTCTTATTCAATCACTTGGATCACGGTGGCCTGGACGGTGCAGCAGGTGCTGCCCCAGTCCTATTGCTGCATCGGGAACGAGTCTTAACGCTGGTTTGCACGGTGCTGTCAGTGCCGGACCAAAAGCTGCACCTGCCCTCCACACTTTGCATTCTAGGTCAGACAAAACCTGACATGCCCCGGGGCGAGATGGCTAACGCCGAACCACTGGGCCATGGTGCTGGGGACACTTGTCTAATACAACTAAGCCCCACTCACCTGTTTTTCCTGGGGTGACCCCCAAGCAGCCCTCGGACGGCACCGGCTTTCAGTCACTGCTGGTAGCAGCCTAGCCAGCAAAGGCTCCATGTTCCAGTCTTGTCCCTGGCTCGGGTCTGGCCCATCACTTTGGAATCCCACTCTCCCCCCGTTCCCCATTAGTATCCCACATGCAGATGTGAGCCCCGGCCATTGCCTGCGTGTGGCCGAGGAGCCTTGCTGAAGAGCAGGTTAAGGCTGTTCCCTGTGAGCGGTGGGGTCTAGGGATCGGGGTGTTTGTCCAGCCCAGAGGAACGGGGCTGCGAGGACGGGGAATTAGCAGCATTTACACCCAACCTCAGAAATCCTGGCAGCTCCCTGTTTGGAAACAGCGCCAGGTGGGCTTGCCCAGGCCTGTCCTAGAGCCATTAATAAATGGCAGCGCTGCCCATCTGTGAAGCCTTTATCAGCCAGCCCGTGATTCCCAACCCAGCCACCACTTATTTCCTCATTAAACGCTCCAGGCTTACAGCTGTTTAAATGGCTCTCAGGGAGGAGAATTGTCTGCAGTGATAGATTGCCCCAGCCTGGCTCCCGGCCAGACCCACTTCAGCTGCCGTTAATGGGACCTTCTCCCACCGGCTCTGCATCCAGGAGCGGCTGGGAGGGCAGGGCCCACTGGTGCCAGGGCGAGGACTGAGACCGATCTGGTGATGCTCACACCCGGATCCGAACCTGTTCTATGGAGCAGTGCAGGCAACGCTGCTGGACTAGCGGGCTGCGTGGCCCGTAGGGCAGGGGCTGTCTTGTCATTATATGTGTGTGTACAGCTCCTAGCACAATGGAGCCTGACCCCTAATCAGGGCCACTAGATGCTACTGCAGTACAATGGTAGTCAGAGCACCAGAGCCTCCGCCGTGCCTGAGGCAACATGCCAGGCAAATAGGGGAGGGGAAGGGGGAAAAAGTGGGGACAGGAAATGAAATAAACAGGGCTGTCAAGCGATTAAAGCAATTAATCGCGTGATTAATCGCACTGTTAAACATGACTAGAGTACCATTTATTTAAATCTTTTTGGATGCTTTCTACATTTTCAAATATATTGATTTCAATGACAACACGGAATACACAGTGGGCCGTGTTCACTGTATTTATTTTTGCTTATAAGTATTTGCACCAACAGAATACAACACAGAATACAATATATATGAAAATGTAGAAAAACTGCAGTTAATCACAGTTCATTTTTTTGAGGTAATGGCTTGACTTACCTGTGATTAATCGGCAGCCCTAGAAATAAACGTAAGCTTCGATTACAGATAGGTGCTACGATACCCCCCCCTTCCCCCGCAACACCTCATGATTTTGGGGTTGTTTCCCCTCTGAACCGGACCTGAATTTCGTTGTTAGCCACTGTCTCTGTAATGAGCCAAAGCCACGCTCTGGGTCTGGCCTGGTTTGGGGAGGTGGAGGCCTGGAACCCTGCGCTGTGCCTGGTGCCCGTCTCTGCTTTGACGGGGCTCTGGTGTCCGTCTGTTTAAGGGATCGCGAAGGCCTGCGAGCAGAACCTCAGGAAGACCTTCCAGTTTGGAGGCCGGCGCGAATTTCCCAGCAGCATGGAGCTCAAAGCCATGGTGGTGAGTCCGGAGCTCACGCAGGGGCCCTGCAATGGTGTCAGCGTGCACCAGGCGGGCACGTGGGGAGAAGGCTCTCTGAGGGGCTAGACTGGGTCACAAACAGCTCACCTAGGGGATGGCATGGGACTGTACCCCTTGAGCTCCCTGGGCTTACAAAGGCCGAGTTCCTCCAGGGGGCTCCACTTTCCGGGCTCCCCTGCTATGGCCTACGTGGTTTGTCTGTGTCTTGCTTCCAGCTGGGAGGGCTAGAACGGGGCTGAGCAGTTGGCTACAACTGTGGGTGGCTGCAGCCAGGGCGTGTTACCCCTGTGATGCCTACGGTAGGGCTGGGGGGAGGAGAGCAGAGGCCTTTCCATGCTGGCAAGGGCTGAAATGGACAGGAACTTGCAAGGATGGGGATGGTATAGGCCTGACTGCCCTCTTGTGAAGACGGCTTCCCGCCTCTCTGAAATGCCCCTGGTGTCTAACCGAGTGGTGCTGGAGCCAGACAGAAAGCGCATGGGGATTCTGCTAGGCAGAATGGGATCCCCCAGAGGAAATCTCCCTGCGCCAATATGGGAGAATCTAGCCTGGGGTCTTTAGCCTGGCCTCTGGAGCCGATGGATGGCTTAACGGTTCGGAAACCTTCCTGCTTCTCTGTGCTTTACCCCCAACCAAGGCCGGTCGGAGCGCCAAACGCCAGCTGTTTCTCCTGCCGGGAGGGATCGAGAGGCACCTGAAGATCAAAACGTGCTCGGTACGTCAGCACAGGGGCCCGACACTGCCCAGATCCCCCAGATCCCACTCGGGCTGCTCCCGCAGAGCAGTGATGGAGACGAGTGCGGGAGCGGAGAGAGCACCGAACGGGAGCTGAGCGCAGCCCCTCCCCAACAGCGGCATTAGGGAGAGCTCCCCAAAGTCGCTGATTTCCCTTGGGGGGGCTCCAGGGGGAAGGCAACGCTTCCAGGCAGCATCCCTCCCTGGCGCAGTGCCAGGTGGCTGCAGCACGGGCCAGCTCAGCAGCACTTGGGCGGGGATAGGACACGTCAGAGCTATCGGTTTCACCTACAGCTGGGCCCAGGCTCCAAAGGTCAGCGCCGGGGCTCGCGGGGTCCGTAGGCTCAGAGGGCGGGAGGGGACAAAGGCAGGGGAGCGGGGCTGATGTTTAAGGTTTGCCCAGAGTGGAGCGTTTTCTCGGAGCCCCAGTTAACCCGAGGCGGCTGGCACCTGGCTGCCCACCAAAGGCATGTGCAGGTTCTTGTTACCTGAGGCTGAACCTGCTGCTCTCTCACCTGGGGGGGGGGCGGAGGAGATCCCATGGGGTCGCCGGCCCGGCCCTAGGATGGAGCAGCGAAGCACCCAAACTTCTGGCCATGTCTCTGAACCCATGGCAGATTCCCCTGCTGCTGCTCCTCATGGCCTGCTCCTGCACGCTTAGCCCACACTGGGCACGGGGTGCTCAGCACCTTGTGGGATCAGGCCATCCAGGGCTTTGCCAGACAGCCAGGAAGGGGTGTCGCTCCAGGAAGTCCCACCAGCAGTGCTGGGAAGAGACCACGGTGGTGGGGGCACAATGCCAGCGCTAGAGCCTCCTTCCCGGCCTTCGAGGGGCTCAGCTGGGTGGTTTGCCCCTCTCTAGGTTGCGCTGGACGTGATCGAGGAGATGTGCTATGAAATGGGGCTGCATCGGCCCGAGGCCTTTGACGAATACGTCATCTTCGCTGTTACCAACGGAGGTGAGGCTTGGGGGCAGGCAGGGGGTGGCTCTCCCCATTTTCTCCTCTAAAGTGGTCCCATCCCAACCCCCGAATCCTGCCCAGTGGCCTGCCTCTGCCATTGGCCATTCCCATATTGCATGCCCACCGACAGGCGGCCTGAGCTGACCGGCGTCTGGCTTCCCCAGGCCCGCAGGCGGCATCACAGCAGGTGATGGCACTCAAGTCCCAAATGCATTGGCGGGGGACTTCCTGGCTGACCTGATTTCCATGGCCCGCCGCCAGAGACTAGCCATGGGCAGCAGCCTCCTGGCTCTGAGCCCTGGCGTCCCTCCTCCTTCAGGGAGTAACGGCACAGGCCATTGTTCGGATCAAGACGCTGCCCCATGAAGAGAAGAGAAATGAAACCCCATACGGAATGAAAACACGAGAGAGATTCACTGCCTCGCCCTGTTGAGTATTATTGCCTAGAAATCCCAGTTGAGCCATTGTGCTAGGCGCTGGGTGAGCATCTAGGCACAGACAGGCCTGCCCTACAGAAGTTACAGTGTAAACAGGCAGAGGGTGGGAGGGGAAACTGAGGCACAGAGCAAACAAGTGACTTGACCACTGTCCTGCAGCAGGTCAGCTGGGAATATCACCCAGGCCTCCTGATTCCCAGTGCAGCGCTCTGCCCACTAGCCCACATTGCCTCCTGTTATAACTTGTATGAAAAGACAAGCGTAGGAGGCTTTCGCACCTGGCTAAACACCACACAGCTCCTGGGCATTGGCTGAACAATCTGTCTCTTGCCTCATGAACCGGCTGTCACTGCTGTTCCCTGCCAAGTTCAGCGGCTACCCTGGGAGACTGCTCAGGGGGCACTGACTGCATTGCTTGTGAGGGATGTTTTTATCTTGATGCTGTTCCGTTAAGCCCTTTGTGTGTCCAGAGGCATAGCCCCGTGTGATGTGCATTCCCTGCTGAGGTGAAATACGGCACCGAGAGCCCGCCGCCGCCCTGAAGAACGGGCAAACGGACCCAGACAGCCATTTCTGTGCCAGAGTAGTTTATTCCTAACTGCCAGTGGCTGCCCGACAGCGGGAGCACGAGGCAATCGCCAGTCGATCCAGCGCCCAGTGATGCTCCCTGGCACAAGCGAGGCCTGCCGCGAGCGTGGTCCTAGAACACCCCTTTCTGGGCATCCTCTGGCAGCGCCAGGCCCCTCCAGCCGGCGTCGGAGCTGAGCTGCCGGGCTTGGAGGCACAGAGAGGATGGGAAAGCCACAGGCAGTGACAGGAGGAGGAAAGCGCTGTCCTTTCTCAGCGGCGCTCAGGGCAGGTGAATGGTGCCAGGGTCGCAGCCCTGGCGTTTCTAGGCACAGGACGGGCACAGCGTAGACAGCAGCCGTGCAGGTTCCACCTCACCCTGCCCCAGTGGAGTGTCCCGTCCCCTGGGGCTGGCTGTGGGCTTGTGCTGCCTTTGAGGGGTGCCCTGCTTGGTATTTTTGCAGCTTGCAGGGCAGTGCCAGGAGAGGGAGGTGGATTATTGACTTCAGCTTTCTTCTGAAACGCTGAAAAGGCAGGAAATGGTTCACGGTCTCCCTGCACTTCCTGGGGCCGAGCCCCCGCTTCCTGTCTGTGCCTCTCCACAGCTCCCGGCCGCCTCGTTGGCTTGGCTTAGGCTAGCCAGTGGCCTAGTTAAAGTGTGGGCGGGGGAAGGGTTGTAAAGGGACCGTTGGAAGGGCTGTGTGGACGGGCCCAGAACCACCAGGAAATAGCATCTCTGAGTCATATCCTGCTTTCTGGGAAATCACTGCATCACCCTAGGAATGTCACCCGCCTTCTTAGCCCCACCAACCCTCTCACTCCCTCTCCACTGCTTTTTATGGGGATAGTTGAAAGCCTCTTCTTGGAAACGGAGCCCCGGGGCTCTGAATGTGGATTCTCCACTGTCGATCTGATCCCTGGCTGAGGGGCTGTGCCGTGAGAGGGGGCGGCACAGTCCAGTGACACGGGCTCCTGGGATCTAATCCTAGCCCTGCCTCCGACTTGTTCTGTGACCTGGGGCAAATCAAGTCACCTCCTCCTGCCTCAGTTTCCCCATCTATAAAATAGGGCTTATGACACCCACATTCAGCTGTCTGTGTAAGGGCTCTCCTGAATTCTGGAATTATATCATGCTCTCAGGAGTTACATAGATGATTCCAAGTGCCCCAAATCCTGAAGCGTTTAGAGCCAACCTGCAGAAGGAAACGCGGACTCAGCTTGTGTCCTTTTGGGACGACGTGTAAAGAAGGCCTGGACTTTTATTTTAAAGGTGTTTTATAGGTTTTTTTCTGCCTGTTTTTTATCTTAGAACTATCAGGAACGGTCAGGCTTGTCTTCCCGGTTTCTGACGGGTGATTGAGGCTTGGTCTACACGTAAGACGTACCCCAGCGTAGCTATGTCACTCAGGCTAGTGATGTCCCCCTGCCGCCAACCCCCCCAGAGTAGACTTAGCTATGCCGCCATAGCTAACGTATGGGGAGGTGGTATCTGCCAGGGTTAGGACAATCTCCTTCTGTCAGCCTACGCTGCGCCTTCACAAAGGGACAACGCCAGCGAAGCGGTGCTGACGGGCCTACGCCGGCATAGGCTCTGTCATGTAGACACAGCCTCAGAGATGGGGCCTGGCAGCGTTCTCGGCTTTCAACGGAACGGGCTGGGTGGTTGAATCCTAAACAAACAGAGCTGTTCTCCCAAGGGTTAAGTAGGTGTGGACACAAACCAAAGTGTCAAAGAGTAGCAATGAATCCGATTTCATTGCTCTGCATACACCATTCAGTTCTCCAGCCAGCTTTACCCTTCTGCATTGGAAAGGAGCAAAACCAGAGCAGCCCGGCTGGCCTTTCCTTGCCAGGCGGCCTTTAAAACTAGAGCCACACAGTTGACTCTTCCCCTGTGCTCCCCATAGGTCAGAATGTCCGCCCCGTCAGCAGACGGGAGTATATCCTTGACGTGGCCACGGAGATGGAGCAAGTGGACAACAGCTACATGTTCTGGTACCGGCGCGTCATCTGGACCCAGCCGCTGAAATTTGACAACGAGCTGTATGTCACCATGCATTATAACCAGGTAGCAGCTCAGATCCAGCCAGGGGCAGAGGGGCAGTTGCCTTAGTTTAAGGAGGCCCTCGTCCTCCTCCCTTCCCTGGAGTATGGGCTCAGGGGTGTCTGAGGAGCAATCTTTCATAAAACCAAGCTCCTGACCGCTCGCGGTTATTAAAGATCCCCTAGCCCCTTTCTGGCAGAGCAGTGGGGTTAGCCCTGGTGTCCCAGCCACATTCCACTGCCAGGTAATTAGCTTCTGTCTGCCTAAACACCCCCCGTCTGGAAAAACGACGTTAAGGGAACATTAGGCAGGTTGCAAAGCCAAGCCCCCCAAAGTTAGGAAAGGCCAGAACTGATGCGGACTGGGTGCAATCGTCATTCAGCCAGCTTGTGCCCGTGCGTTATGGTACAGTCTTTCCTAACCTGATCACGTACTATTTTTTTCCACAGGACACGGCCTCATTCAGTGCCCAGGATGGATGGTTTTCACTTACTGAGCAGCTATTCAATATTTCGGTTTCTCCGGGTTGTTCAGAGTCTGGCCCCAGGCCTTAGCCGCTGCATGCTATCCAAACCCAGCTCTGAAGACAGAATTATTCATTTCCTCATGGGCTTTTTTCTCTGGCGCTCATCACTGTAGTGTCTGATCGCTTCGCAGACATTAGTGGATTTATCTTTAGCCCTGTGACGTGGGGATGGTATTATCCCCATTTTACAGCTGGGGAATTGAGGCACAGAGAGATTAAGGTAAACAATTTCCACTAATTTTGGGTGCCCAATTGGAGACACTTAAGCCCTGGTTTTTCTGAGTCCTTAGCTCTGTGTGTTCAAAGCCCAGCTCTAGTTGTGAGCGCTCAGCACCTCTGCAAATCAGACCCCAGGGTGTCAAGTTGGGCACCCAGAAAATGAAGCGCGCACAATCAGTGACCACCTCTGAAAAGTTTGGTTTAAGGGACTTGCCCAGAATCAGAAAGAAATTCTGTGGCGGAGGCAGGGATAGAATCCAGTTCTCCAAGGCAGCTTTCAACCGCCTGAACAGTGAGATCCTCCTTTCTCTTCCTGCAGTCCCCTGCCTCGGTCACTACAGACCTTTTCACTTCTGCAGCAAATAAATCAGGATTCAACAGACAACAGCCTCCTTCATTACACAACCCTGACTCATCCCCAGGGCAGATCCATCCTGGGCATTGAATGAGGCAGGAGGCTTGTGGAAAAGATAAGATGTGATTGTGTAATTAACGCCTGTATCATACTGTGCATGCACAAGGGGGCCACATTAAGGCTGCAAAGACCCCCTTCATTCTGGCACTTTCTTTTTCTTTAAGGGATTATTAGTAGTATTTTATTATTTAAACTGTACTTTGTATTTATTTGTTGATTCTGGCATTCTCTAACTTGTATGCTTGACTTGGCAACCTTAACAATGTTCTTTGAATGTCATTTGGTGTGTGTGATTTACTCGGTTTATTGACAAGCAAACTGAAAAAAAACCCAGCAGTTCCATCATATTGCCCCCCGGGTGGGTCGCCGGCAGGATTGGAACCTTTAGATCCATCGCCCAGACCTCTGCCATGTGTGCTAATGGAGTTACTGGAGTCCGTCAGTAGTAGGTTGTCATCTTCTGTGTGAACCAGCACTAGAGGGGGTTGGGACTCTTAGCCAGAAGGTTTCATGGATATTTGCTGACAGTGGAGGAATGGTGAGACTCAGGGATCTTGGGTTCCATTCCAGCCTCTGGAGAGGAGTGTTCTCTGATGGGTGCAGCCTCTATGCCTATTTCCCTCAAGCTTAGGGTGACCAGATGTCCCAATTTTATAGGGACAGTCCCGATTTTGGGGTCTTTTTCTTATATAGGCTCCTATTACCCCCCACCCCCGTCCCGATTTTTCACATTTGCCGTCTGGTCACACTACTCAAGCTAGACTCCTGATGTCCCTTTCCCTCCAACAGGCCGACATTCTTCTCCTTGCCCCACTCTATCCCAGTCTCCTTGCCCAGCTGGTCCCAGAATTCCCCTAGTTCCTCCACAGATCTCAGGTGCCCCCCTCTGCCCTGGGCATCCCCCCCGACTCTTCAAAGTGTGTCCCCCGAAGAGTGGATGCGTGGATGTGCCTGTACAGTCTAAGACCGCGATTCAGGAAAGCATCTCCGTTCAGGAAGGTACTCAAGCCCCCACGCTTCTCTTTGAAGTCCATGTGAAGTTCCGTGCTTTGCCACTATCTGCATCATGTAGTTGTTATGCCGTGGCCCTCTCCGTGGTATCTGACTGCCTGTATGTGTGTGAACGCATTCACACCAGGACGTGCCCTTCCTGGGCATGTCCCATGGAGCCCAACAGCTCCCAGATCGGCTCCCATTGACTCCTGATGCGCAAGTGTGACAAAGCCACGCCCGGCATGCTCTGTATCTTCTTTCAGGTCCTGCCCGATTATCTCAAGGGGCTTTTCAACATCCTACCTCCCCTGCAACCCAGCGAACAGCAGTGCCAGCAGGTCTCCAAACTGGCAGCCCTCCAGCACCGGGCCAAGGACAGCATGTACCTGCCCACCATGTAGGTACCCTGGGCATGGTGGCGCTTGGGTGCTACCCTGCTAATCACGGCTTGTGTCCCATCATGGTGTGTTCGCACCTTAGTGAGTAGGGAGCCCCGGCTAGTGGCTGGAGCAGAGCTGCCAGAACTCCTGGGTTCTGTTCCACACTTTGCTGCTTACTCATCGTGTGACCTTGGGCGAGTCACTTAGCCTCTCTCTGCCTAATGTTGCACGTGTGTGATACGTACTGCCACCTCCCAGAGCTGCTTGGCTCCATTGTTTGCAGAGTGCCTCCCGGTCCTCAGAGGGCACGTGCTATAGACAGACAAGGTGTCATCGGCATCGGTATGACCTGACAGGCCACCCCAGAGTCTGTCTTCACTGCAGTCAGCCCAGTGTCTTATCTGGGTTTTGCCCCTAACCCACCTCCCATCCACACACACACAACCTCTCAGCCGAGTCTAGTGGTGCTTTCAACCCAGGCTAGCTGGCCTGGCTGAGGCTCTGGGTTCGAGTCCAGGTTCTGCTTCCACTCAGGCTGCTAACGCACCCACTCTGCAGTGAGGACACTGGCTAAAGAGTGCGGTTAGTCCTCCAGTGCCTTCCCACAATTCCCCCCCATGCTCAGAAGGACAGACAAGTTCTCCCACAATTCACTGGGAAAGAATTATAGAGCGGCTCGGCTGACTGCAGCACCAAGAACAATGGGGCATCCCCCCAGCAGAACTGGTGAGACACCGGGAAGGGGGGCACAGCACCAGCATGGACACAGGAACTCGGGTTGGACGTTGCAGTGGGGTTGCTCACACCAGGGCGGCGCTAAACCCGGGTGCTCTGACCCTGGTGCTGATCACCTGGGCTGTCTGCGCAGGACATCCCCCCCACAGAGAAATGGTTGCATGGAATGAGAAGATTCAAAATTCCGGTCTCAAATCAGAGCACTAACTATTGCTGTTGCGGTGAATTAGATCCCACATGTACTTTTGGGGGCTGGGGAATTCCTGGAATTTGAGTTACTACAAAAAAAATCTCCTGGAAGGTGAAGCTTTTAGAGGAGTGCAGAGAGCTTGCAGAATTGCTGCCCCGAGGGGAAAGGAGAGGGAGACTTTCTACCACTTACATAAGCCCTAAATGAGAAGAAAGATGAACTCACGTAGGAATTTCAGTTCCAGACCAAATGCCAAGGACTGAGGGGCTGTTGGCCTAAGGCTGCTTTGTGAACTTGGGTTTCCTGGTAGCAGTGACCTCGTGGCTCAACTCCAAAGTCCTCCAGTCTTATTAAACTGAGTGCGTAGCTGCTGTGACCCTGCCCTGCAATCTGATCCATGTGGGTATGCCTTTGCAGAGCCCCACTGACATCAGTGAGATTCCCAACAGGTGCCAGGGTCCATCTACACAGATCAGCTTGCAGGATCTGGGCCTAGGTTTGCCATGTATTCAGACTGAACTCCGTATATATGTGCTTGTCTCTGGGTGTCAAGCTGTAGGACCCTGCATGGAGGTGCAGAGCTGTTCTGCTGACTCTCCCTGGTAACCAGGCCAGGTGAGTCTCATTAGCACCACTAAGGAGCAGATCTGCTCTGCTGCAAGAGACAGCTAGTGGGAAGGGCAGGAGTCCTGCAGGGGGAAACACTCATCAGCCTGCTCAGGAAGGAGGCCCCAGTCCCTCAAAGACTTTTGCATGTGATTTAACTGGGTTCATAAAGCAAGGCGTGTGCGTGAGTCTTTGCAGGATGGGGACCTATGCTCAGAAGCACACTCCTGCTGTGCGGTTTTGTTATTTAATGGAGGCAGAGCCCCAGCGCGGGGCGGGACTGAGGCTGGACAATACCCATGGTGAATGTGCTGCATTAGGAGTGGGGTGGGGAGTGTCCCCTCCCCCCCGTCACTGCATGAGAATGATTCAGGGATGAGGGACTCCCCACCTCATCAAGACACCTGGGACTTGCCAGTAAGGAGCCCCCCTGAGGGCTGAGCTCCGGCTGCTATTACCCAAGAAAGGGTCTTTGTTCTTCCCACCCCCTGGTTCTGTGTTGCCCCGGTGCTCAGCACGTACCCTGAGCTGGGGGATGAGTGGGCAGCGCTCTCCCGCAGTGGGTTTTCTGTCCCGCGACGTAGGCAGGGAGGCATTTGCCTGGAGCTGGCTGTGACCTTACCCTGGCTCTCTCCCCCCCGCAGCCACGAGGTGCAGGGTTACGTCCCGCCCCAGTTCTGCCGAGCGCTGAAGGCTCAGTCGTGGCTCAACGTGGTGCTGCAGCGTATGCCACAGGTCCAGGCCCTGAGCGCCCATCAGGCGAGAGCTCAGTTCCTAGGTAAGCCGTCCCCCCGCCGGGAGCCGCTGCTGGGAGTCGGCCGAGCCGAGGATTGGGGGAGCGTTTTTAGATCAGAGGGGAACGTGGTCAAAGGCGGGGCAGGGCCAGGAGCGGAAGTAGCTGAGTGCTGCCCTGGTGTTGAGGGGCGCAGCAACAGACGCCCCCTCCCTCCATGCCACGGCTGGGCCTTTGCAGCCCAGATCTGGGTGGGTCTCGGCAGTGCCCCCCGCAGGCACCTGCCATGCCCTCGGTGCTGCCTTGGGCGTCCTGCCTTCTGTTCGCTCGTCAGGGATGCAAAATGTTGCTGCTCAGGCCGATTCCCAAGCTGGGGCAGAGGGTGGGGAGGAAGCAGGGAGGCTCTTGGTCTGGAAGAGACAGTGTGTGCCGTGCTGGGTACCTGGCACGTCGAGGGAGGGGCGAGTTAGAGTCCCCCGGCCGTGCCCCCGCACCCCCACGCCCTGAGCCGTCAGCCAGATCTCCAGCAGAACCTGTCCAGCAGGCTCAAAGAGCCCAGTTAACCCCCTCCCGCCTCCATGGCTAGGCCCTGGCCTCTACCGGCATAAACCTTCACGAAGAGCCTCGTGGGGGACAACCTTCCCCTCCCCTGGGGGCACGTGGGAGCCCAGAGGGGGCGGGGCTGTTTAGAAGGGGGTGTGGCCAGATGCAATGATTGATCATCTCCCTCCCTTAGCAGCTTCCACCAGCAGGGCTGCAGGACCGAATGCTGCCCCCCCTACTGGGCAGTGGCAGTACTACCACCTGCCCCAATGGGGAGGATCAACCTGTCCTAGAGGGGACCCCCTTGTTTCCCTTGTGGCTATGTCCCAGCCAATCATGGTGGCTCAGCCCCAGGGTCGGGTTCCTGGCTTTGCTGACTGCACGTCGTCTCCGCAGGGCTCCTGAGCGCCTTCCCCACGTTCGGCTCTTCCTTCTTCTACATCCAGAGCTGCAGTAACAACACCATCGTCTCGCCGTGCATCCTGGCCGTCAACCAGAACGGCCTCCACTTCCTCAACAAGGACACCCACGTAAGTGTGGGGGGCAGCAGGCCAGCCCCTCGCCCGGTCCCTCCAGGAGGTGCTTGCTCCTGACGTGCAGGGCGCAGTTGCAGCCGAGGCCTGGTCTACCTGGGGGCTGGCTCTGGCCAGCGTGGTGAGACTCCAAGAGAGCTCACTGGGCCTGGAAAGAGCCAAACTGCCCCCGCCCCTGCAAGTTGGCTCAAGGCCTGCTGCCCCCTCTGAAAGGACAGAAGCATGTCGGCCAGGCCCGTTGGCTGCTGGGTGACGTCTGCCCCGGGAGGGCTGGATCCAAGAGTGGAACCCATCGGGACTGGCATCATGCGGGTTGGGAGTGGGGCCGTGGGCTCTAGTACATCACAGAGAGGCCCACCCCCCACCCCTCCCCCGGACTCAGCCGTGCGACTCATAATACGGCAGTGACCCGTGTGTTAGACACCGGAGCCTTCACTCTGTTGTGCAGTGGATTCAGGTGACAGCTTAATTCTGTGTTGCTGTAACCTGGCCGTTGGACCGGGCTAGAGGGTTAACCCCAGTGGCCCAGAGAGGCAGGATGTCCTGTACATAGAGTGCCCACCCCATTCTCAGTCTGCCTTTCAGTGCAAAGCTATTGCCTCATGATATACGGCAATTTCCCCAAAGACTAATGGAGGTGAATTATTCAGGGGGCCCAAGGCAGGGATAGCTACTATGCCTCATTGTTTCCGTGTGCTCCCCCGTCCCTCTGTCTGTATCCATCTGTTGTTTCCTGTCCTATGCTCAGATTGGAAGCTCTTTGGGGCAGGGGCTGTCCTGTGTTTCTGGGTTTGTACAGCGCCTAGCACAGAGGAGTCCTGGTCCATGACTCGGGCTCCTAGGCGGGATTGCAGTGCGAATGATAAACGACAGTAGCCGGGAAGGATGGGATGAACTGGTAGGAAGGAGCTTGTAGTCCATACATTGGGGCCGGGTCCCCGGTGGGGCGCGCGTATGAAGGAGCTGCGCATCCGTCCCCAGGAGCTGATTGTGAAGTTCTCGCTGAAGGAGATTCAGTCCACGAGGACCCAGCGGCCCACGGCCGGCTCCAGCTACCCCTACGTGGAGATCGTGCTGGGAGACTTGATGTCACAGAGGATGACGCAGCTGCAGCTGGAGCAGGTACGGAGTGCAGTTAAGCGGCTTGCCTTTCCCCCTCTTTAACCCCCTCGACCCTGCCTAGATTCAAGGCCGGGCGCAGGGTAGTGCCAGGATGTGCTTAGGGGATGGGAGGGTCATGGCGAAGGCTCCCACGGTGTTATCGCCTCCCCTGAATTCACATGGCCATTTAGGCTCTTAGACTGTAATGTGACTCCTGATGGTTGGCTCCCCGGGGATTTGTGGGTCGAATGGCACAGATCCGAGGCCCCACTCCCCAGCCATGGGGCTGGCGGGATGCAGCCAAGCCTTCCTGGTTCCCCTCTGCAGGGGGCAGGATGCCAGGAGCCCATTCCACCCCATCCCACCCCACAAAGCACCAGGGAGGGTTTCTGTGGCCTGTGGGAGCAGAGAGTGAAGGGTGTGGAGCTAGCTTCCCCCCTCCCCACAAATGAGATGCGCTCCAGAGGGCAACATGGGCCCTCTGCACTGCACTCATGAGATACCCTGAGCCCCTGTATTACAACACAGTAAAGACAGCAGTGTCCCTGGCCAGCGGGTTGGGGGAGCACAGAACCCCACCAGGGTGAGGCTCAGGGCAGGGAACGCAGACAATACCCCACAGAGGTCGCTCCACGTGACTCATCCTCTCTACAGCCCCCTTAATTCTCTCATTGTCGCTTCTCTTCCTACTGTCTTCTCCTGGCTTCTTCACCCGGATCTCTGAAGCTAAACCTTCAGATGGTAGGTAGCCGCTGCCTCCCCGAGAGAATGCTTGTGGGTTGTGTTTGGTGCGGGTACAGAAATACAGTAAAGCCAGCACCGTCCCCAGCCTGTCTCTTCCGGGATCACTGCACAAAAGTGCTTCCGCACGCACCACATGCTCTGCATTGGCAAACTAAGAGACACATCTTCAGACAAGTTAGGTGTGCAGCAGCACACGCAGTGAGTGTGCGTTTGTGCTAAGCAGCCTGCTCTGCGTGTGCAGTTACCCACTTTTCACATGCAGTCCTGGTAATGCCACACACAAACTAAGCACATCATTGCAAGGAGTTCCTCATTACAGGGTTTGCTTTTTCCCCGCCTAACTTGCTTGGACAACCAGCGCATGGAGGCAGCTGCTTAAATACAAGGGAATCCAAGTGAGAAAAACTCAGGGTGCATCTGTGCTGCAGTCAGAGGTGTGATTGCAGCCTGCATGGTAGCGTCGATCAAAGCCAGCTTGAGAAACAACAGCAGTGAAGCTGTGACGACAGACTCCAGCAAGGGCTACTTGCTCAAGTATCTACCCACAGCCTTGGCCGAGGTTGGGCCACCCAGGCTGCCGCGGCTTCGCTGCTGGTGTTACTCAAGGTGGCTAGATTAAAGCTATCCCAGGTACGCCTACCCGCGCTGCAGTCAGAGCCCCCGATTGCCATCCAGATGTATCCTCAGAGTCTAAAACCCAATGAAATCCCGGCTCTGCCAGATGCCAGCTGGCCCAGCGGTGTCCAAAGTCTAATGCCCCATTGCATTCTCCTTTTAACTGCAACATGAGGACCCGGTAGATCATCTACAGGTTTTTATTGCTGGTGGACTCCTGCAAGGAGCAATTTCTATTCATCTCTCCAGGATGCAGAGGGGAAGGTGGCCTCATGGTTTAAAGCCCAGGACTGGGAGGCAAGACAACCGGGGCTTGTTATTACACCTTTCCGACGCTCTCGCTACCAGTGTTCGGAGCTGCTCAGTGTCCCTTCTTGGACCAGGGCCGTGTTACACTAACTGCGTATAGTTTTGTAGCTCAGTGGCACTGCCAGATATGGGGAACGTGGGAGAAGCAGGGGATGCTCTGGTGCTGCCTATTGTGATGGGTGGGTTGGGCAAAGGGCACCTCCAGTGCTGCCCCATGTACAAGGCCAGCGGTGTGAGAACGTTTCATAGAAAGTGCAATCAAACGCCAATGGGAGGCCACAGCGGAATAGTAACTAGAGGGAAGGACCAGCAGGGAGGAGGAGCAGAAAAGCAGAGAAGCTGGGTATTGGTAACCATTACGGGCTCAGGCCTGGGAAGTGCTCCCAGCGACAGCAATAGGTGTGGGTGGCGCTCAGCACCCGGCAGGAGGCACTCAGCACCTCTCAGGATTGGGCACTGTGAGTACAACTGGGTCACACAGCATTGTGCCCCTGCGGGCACGCACCACTTTCATTCCAATGCAACAAAACAGTGAGTCCAAAGGCAGCAAGGCACTCAGGAGGTGTATACCGAGGGTTTGGCATTCGGCTTTTGCCACTGCGAGATCGGATGCCACCCAACAAAATGGCCACAGCAAATTTCAGCAAAGGGGTGTAATTCATTCTAAGTCTTGCTGGGGGGGAACTAATGCTTGGCGGGGGGGAGGGTGACCCGAGTTAAAGTGCTCTAATGCTCCATTGTGCTTCCTTCTCTCTTTAGGGCCTAGAGTTGTGCCGCGTGATCGCCACCCACATGGAGAGTCTGTTGTACGCTCGCGAGAAGAGACTCACCCTCCCGCCCAGTGAGATTACGTTGCTCTGATCAGGCATGTTACATACACGCACACTCCCTCCCTAACAGCTACTTGAGTGAAAGCCAGCACGGAGATAAGCAAATATCTCTGTGTCCTGGGAGAGGCAACGTAGACTAAATATAGACACTGATGGGACAGATTCCCAGCTGGTTCGAGTTAGCATAGCCCCACTGATTTCAGTGGCTTGGGGCTGGGATGGGGGACTTACAGACCATATGTGAGGTCTGAGGAGTGAAGAGTGTGGGGAATGCAGTCTGGCCAGTTAACAGGTGAACACAGATGCCTTAATTTATGTTTAATAACTGCCCTCCTGGACATAGGGCGTGACCTTTTTCCAGAATCAAATGTATTTAATCCATTATTTTAGTAGCAACATATTAACAGATTGTCTTTGAGCAGGACATGCCCAGTTTTGCACATCTGCCTGTACCAAGGACCTGGCAATCCAACTGCTCGCGTGGTGCATACACCAGATGGCTTTTATTTGTGTTCGCTCCCGGTTTTTTGGTCTTGTTTGTCCTGTGATCTAATTCTCATTTTTATAAGTGTCATTGGCGCCTGTATTTGTATACTGGTCTGTAGCGCTGGCCCTGTAAATGGCTTCCCGTTTTTGTAACTTTTTTGCACTCAACGTTGCTTTGAGATTTTATTTTTGTTTCTAATTTGTGCAAAATTAAAAATTCCTTTTAAGTCCACAGCCGCCTGTCGTTTGGGTGTGCTGGGGAACCAAGTTGTTTCTCTTTCCTCAACCCAGGAATTGTTTAAGCAGCGGTTCTCAACTTCATCGCCCCCTTCTGACAACAAAATTTACTACAGGACCCCAGGATGGGGGAACGAAGCCGGAGTCCAACGGAGCCCTGGCCCCCCGGAGCGGGGCACAAACCAAAGCCCCATCTCCCCAGGCCGGGAGGCCAAAGACGAAGCCCTTGGGCTTGGGCTTTAGCTTTGGTCCCGGCAAGTCAAAGCCAACCCACTTTGAGGTCTTGACCCCCAGTTTGAGAACTGCTGGTGTAGAACCAAGAGTGGAGCTTGCAGTCTAGCTTCAACTGATTGCCAATGAACGCTACTGTCAATGCTAGTCTAACCACCTCATAGACATTTATGCCAGGACACGAGTGTTTATGGTTAACCCTAGGCTGTATCCTAAGACAAATGTGTGCCAGGACTAGACTACTATTTACAATCGTGTTCATTAACTGGCCGTCAGTCAACGCAGGTTAAAAGAGGTCCCCAAACGCTAGTCCAGACGGATCCCCACAGAACAGTGGAGCGCTCGATGGTCATATTTGCACTCAGGTTCCGGTGACATTCGAGGATCGCTGCAGCTTCTCTGCTGCTAGCAACAGAGGCGGCGCTAGCCTAGACCAGCCACAAGTGCTTTACCACCATGGCAACTAGGCCTTGAGAAACTGCAGTTTGTACGCTGCGATTCACTGAATCCAGTCAGGCCCTTCATCTGAATCACCGCATTTCTTTACACGACGGATGATCATGTGGTTAAGGCACAGGAATCCGGGTTATGTGCATGGCCCTGCCAGACTTCCCACGTGACTTTGGACATGTCCCCTAGGGATTACTGTGGCATTTAAAGCCGCGTCCAAGCTGCAGCGATAGCGCGAGCGTTTGCCAACGGAGCCCCTGCCCTATTGTAAACACAGAACAGCCTGGGTTGGTGACACGGCAGATTGTCTGCAAGGGACTCATAGTTAAAGGCTGCCAGAAACTTGGCAGAACCAGCAGCAGGCAAAACGTTAACAGCGACTCCCAAGAACCGAACCAGAGAGCTTTGCATAGCATGACCTCGCCGTTCACCACGGACAGCCTAACGGTGTTACGTGAGCAGCCAGGTGCCCAGGGAGTTCTGAAATTCCCACTAGGAGCCTATCTGCCTCTTTAGGCACCTAAATCCTGGCCGTAGGAGCTCCTAAACCAGTGAGTTCCTTGAGGCCAACGCAGAGGCTCCGGTTTCACATCGTACTGTTGGCATGGAGTGGGCTGGGGTAGGTTTGCTTTGCTAGAGGCTGGGTGTGGCGAGTGGAGTGGCACTCCCCCAATGATGGGAGAGATGGAGAGTCTGAGCTGGGGCACTGGCTCAGATCCAGCTCGAAAGCAAACCCCTATAGCACAGTCTTGGCAGCCTGGAAGGCAGGATGGTCTAGTGGGATGGGTGCTGGCATGTGACTCAGGAAACCAAGGTTCAGTTCCTCATTTACCAAACTTCCTGTGTGATTTGGGGCAAGTCACTTCATCTGTCAGGGGGATAAAGCACTTCTGTGCCTGACAGGGGTGTTGTGAGGAATTAGTGACTGGGAGGTGCTCCGACACTACTGAGAAGAGGGCCAGCCAAGTACTCAGGTAGAGAGATTAGCTCTCTTCTCCATCGCCCTTAAAGGACCTGTCCAGCCTTGCTCCCACTGAAGTCCAAGACAAAGCTCTTATTGGTCTCAGCTGCAGCATTGGTCCCAAAATATACTTTATGTCTGGTATAAAATTTGGGACCAAAATTGGAAGGGATAGGGCGTTACCAGAACTCAGGACACCCGCAAGTCACTGCAGGCGCCTCTCCCAAGCTTTCTGAAGGAGAGAAGGATTGTTGCGGTGCTGGTTTGCCCAGCCGCCAATAATCTCAACAAGTGGGACTGTTTGTTGGCAGCTGCAGAGCGGAGCTAGTTTGGGACTCAACTTCTGTTGTGACTCACTGGCAGGATCCCCCAGGGTCTGTTCTCCTGCCTCCTGGTAAAGCAGCCCTGCGTATGGCCATGTGTTGGCGGAGAGAGACTTCCATCCACTTCCCTGAAACTTGGGGGGGCTGGACACAGTCAGCAGGGAAAGAGCAGAGCCGGGCAGGGAGTGAGCTCCCCCTTCTGTCCCCACTCCGCTGCAATTGCTCACTGGGGAAATCATTGTGTGTCTCTTTTTCCTTGTGTTTCTCCACCCCGCCCCCAAGCCCGACATTTCTCCCGCCCTCCCCCCATCACCACCGACTGACCCTGCTCCTTTGGAGGAAGGTGCCAGCCTTGCCAGTACTGCTCCTTGGATCAGCCAGACACGCTTGCCGGGTGAGCTGGTCTTTCCTCTCGCTGGGGCTGAGTCGCTTGGGTGCAAGCTTGCATCCTGCTCTCAGACCCCCTTGTTTGACAATAGACAGTGGGGCTGACCCAACTGCTTACTAGGGATGTAAAATGTTAACCGGTAAGCACTAGTCTTACCGGTTAACCCGTCTTAACCGTTAATCCCTGGCCGGCCGACCCCAGTGGTCCCGTGTTAGCCGGAGCGGCCCCAGCCACACTGCATGGCCGGCGCAGCGCCGCCTGGCCAGATCGGCCCCGGATGGCCCTTTAATCAGTTAACCATTTAAACGAAATATTTTTAATCGTTTAAACGGTTAACTTTTTAAACGGTATTTACATCCCTATTGCTTACGGTGACTCCTCGGCTCACAAAACGGGTCTCAGGACAAGTTCTGAAGCCGTCTGCCTGGTACTGGTCTTCCGATCTCTCCCTAGGTCTCTGAAGTCACTTTCCTAGCCTGCTCAATCCTTACCATTGTCACTTCCCTTTCATTAGGTATAGACAGTGAGGAGAGGATCTTAACCAGCCTTCTTCAGGGCAGATGGAGAAGGAAAATACTAAAGAAGGGTAGAATAAAGTCGCCCAAGAGAGGTTCTATCAGATGTTCAGCTGATGCTATACTTCACCCTAGCAGGCTGAGGAGAAGCAATCCATGACTCCTTGTAGCCCCTAGGAGCCAGTGCGCACTCCATCCTGTTTCTCCTGGCCATGTTCTAGTCCATCATCTCTGCAGTAGTCACTGATGCTGATTAATTGCTGCCTTCTCCTAAACATCACCACTTGTCCTTCTCCTATGTCCGTTAATTAATCATTTACTAGTCACGTAACATCCTTGCGTACGGCTTGCCCAATCCAGCCTGCGAAAGGAGAAGAACCAAAACTGCAACATCATCCACCCCTAGTAACTTTACACAGTGGTGCGCCAAGCTAGGACAAGAATGTGATCAAGTTCCTAGCCCGAATTCAGCCAGTGCTCGTTTCTGTATATGATCCGTGCCTCAGGATGGGTTCATTTAAAGCAGGAAATTAATCTATTGACAGGTAATATTGTTATAGTATAGTTCTGTCTTGTTTCCCAACTAGATTCCCGAGCATGGCTGTGCACAATGAACAATAGCATATCATCTGGGTCTGGAGTCTACAGCTTTTATGGGAAGCCCAACCTGCTATAAAATGTTCTATTTGAAGTGGGTTTTATCTCAATAGGTTTCAAAGTAGCTTTTCTCCATCAAGAGAAAGATTCCAAAAGTTTGACTTATAGCCCAGTTCCAAACTAGAACTGTTGTGGTAAGTTGTCTTGTTTGTGAGAATGAGGGCATCAGTCGTAAGTTTCTCCAGTTTATTTTTAATTTTGTTGATGGCAGAATGTTGAGTTACTGGTTGTTGGGGAATCCCCCCCGCCCCCCGAGACATCGGCTGTTTTTATAGGATTTTGGTGTCAAACTTTCTGGTCCCATCATGTCATCTTAAGGCCATCTCAAAACAGGACTTGGGTGTGCGGAACTTTGATTTTTTTGGAGGGGAGTCACAGACACCAGTCCCCAGGGCCGGCGCAACCCATTAGGTGACCTAGGTGGTCGCCTAGGGCGCTACAATTTGGGGGGCGGCGACCGCGGCGCTATTTTGGCGACGGGACCTTCCGCCGCCTCTGTGGGGGGCGGCATTTCGGGGCGGGACCATCCGCCACCTAGGGCGGCAGAAAAGCTGGCAGCACTCCTGCCAGTCCCTGCAGTATGCAAAACTCCAAATACTTTTGTAATTGCTGGCCTTAAGCGGCCTCTTCCCAAAACTGACGCTCACTATGGATGACCTAATTCGAACCTGACTGGCCCAAGTTCCACAGCTTCAATGTCAGCCTGGCACCTGATTTGTGCAAAGGTCTTGGAGGGAGGCGTCGCAAGGCAGAGTAAGCGGAGTTCGCAAACCGTAAGGCCAAGAAGCCTCGCCTTTCAGGTCAATGAGCCTTTAGTGGGAAGAGTGACCTTCCAAAATCCCCAAGAGCAGCCACCTTCTTCGGGAGAGGAAGTCATGACAGCAAAGGCCAGCCCACTCCTTTGATCAGTCTGTCCCTGCATCTGAAGGAGGCCTATTAGCGACAAGTGCTGTGCTAGCAGCATATCACTGTCTGGCTCCTTCACGGCAGCCCCAGCTCCTACTCTGAGTGTTCAGGAGACTGCAAGAGCTCCTAAAACCCTGGTCCCTCAAGGATCTACTCTCTCTTTTTTCTGGTTTTGTCTTTTGTTTTTAATCAGCTGGCTGACGTCCTAGCTATTCAGCGTTTTTCTTGTTAGGGGACGCAAGTGAAAGCATGGCTGTGTGCATGTGTGAACACCCAGAAAGTCCCCATGGGGCAGGCATCTGAAAGAAAAGTTCCCCAGGGTTAAACAGCTCTAAATATTGTCTCATAAAATGACTCGCTAAAGTGTGATTGTCACCTGTAATTTTTAGAAACTAATGGTTGTCAAACTGTGGTTGATCAAGAGTGTTTTGCTAGTCTGTGTTATGTTTCTTTCTTTCAATGAGCAACGTGGATCCAGAACTTCTGAAGCCCTGGGAAGAGACCAGCTGGTCAACCTAAAAGTCACAGAGACGTAAAAGCCTGACCTCCTGCCCCTAATTAGTTTTTGGTTCTCTCAGTCAGGGGCAAGTCTTCAGCTCAGCTCTGGAGCCTGACGGGCGCAACCAGGGCAGGAAAGTTCTTCCCCGCCAAGGGGTAGGTGTGTGAATCCTTTTCAGTCTAATTTTTATGGCGATGACAGCGCCGAGATGCCAATCCCCCCCCCTCAACTCTTTCTGGGCAGCAGCAGTCTGTTCTTCCTCAGCAGAGACACGTTCCTTTCTTTTCCACTTAGATGGGGCAGAGTGGAGGAAAATGACTCATGTGGTGGGTGATTCAACTTGTGTTTCGCTGGCCACTCCCACATCAACCCAAAGACCAAAGCAGTGTGTTCTCGATGCTGCAGCCAAACCGAGCATAATTCCTGTCCCAAGCCAGGACTGGCTGGCAACGCATGGACTTTGGCTAGCCGCCTTCATGGTATGCAGGGCTATTATCATCAAGTTGGGTTGTTTTCTGGAACCACATAACATGAGGGTCTCTGCCTGTATAGCAGGACTCAACACTCTCGCCTGGCCTTCCAAATCCCTGTTGTTACACGGCACATACAAAGGATACGCTTCATCGTTCTGGGCTGTTACCAAAAGGGAAACGAGGAACCAGCCGGGAAGAGCTGGCATCTGGCAGTCTGCAGCGCTCCTCTGGCAGGAGATGGAGTATCTGTTCCCTCGCCCTCGTCTGCAGCAGAGTAGATTTCTGCTGTTAGTACTGACCGGCGCTCGCTTGCATGGGCTGCCCCTGGCGGGAGAGTCTAGTCACTGAGCAGGCTGTGTGAAGGCTCTGCAGAGGGGAATGGCTGCCAGCTAGCACCACAAAACGGCACAACGACCCTCACTGTCACCACAGCCAGCTCGGCCTTTCCCGCTCAGCGCGCTGCTCGTTCTCCAGGCTGCCCTGTAAGGCACGAGGCTCGCTGGGGCCAGCGTAAAGAAGGCCGGTGTTGCACAGCCTCTTGTGACAAAGGTGGGCTTCCGCCACTGGAGAGGAAAAATAGTCCCTCCGCATGCCATGCTTTTGCTGTGGGAGGCGTAGGGCTCTCTCGTTATTCTTGTGAAACTCGGACGGTTTGCCTGGGCTTGTGCAAGGCAATGCCTGGAAAGCGAACTGTCTGAAAGACCAGCAGGATGCACTGGGCAGTGCAGTGGGAGGGGTAACCGGCCACGTCTTGCTGTAGGGACTGAAATAGCAGCATTTGGACAGAAGGGGGAGCTGTAATGAAATTACCCGGCTTGTCATTCACAGCAGCCAAGTACTGGGTAGCCGTTCTCATGTGCACACAAACTCGCCGGCAGGTGAGTATTAATCATAGGTGCCGACTCCGTGGGTGCTGGAGCACCCACAGAAACAAATTAGTGGATGCTTGGCAGCCGGCTCCCCCTCTAGCGCCTCCCATCTGCCGGCCCCATGGATCAACTCCTCCCCCTCCTTACCAGCACCTCCTTCCACAGCATGCAGGAGGCGCTGGGGGGGAGGGGAGGAGTGGGGATGGGTCACACTCGGGGGAGGGGGTGGAACTGGGCGGGAAGAGGTGGGGCGGGGTGGGGGAAGAGGGTGAGGGGCAGGGCCGGGGGCTGGGTGGAGGGGTTGAGCACCCCCAGGGCCTGGGTGGGGGAAGAGGGTGAGGGGCAGGGCCCTGGGGCTGGGTGGAGGGGTTGAGCACCCCCAGGGCCTGGAGGAAGCTGGTGCCTGTGGTATTAATGTCCCCATTTCACAGAGTGAAACACAGAGAGGTGAAAGGACGGGCCACACGCAGCACTCAATGGGTCAGAGCTGGGATTAAAACCCAGGCAGCTCCACTGTGGAGACGTGGGTTGTAGCCCACGAAAGCTTATGCTCAAATAAATGTGTTAGTCTCTAAGGTGCCACAAGTACTCCTGTTCTTTTTGCGGATACAGACTAACACGGCTGCTACTCTGAAACCTGTGGAGACAGTGCAAAGCAAAATGAGAATGAAGCCAAGAAGGCCCATGGAAGACGAGAGCTCAGAGGACTGGAAAAGGGCAAACATAGTACCAAGCTATAAAAAGGGGAATAAGGACAACCTGGAGAATTACAGACCAGTCAGCTTAATTTCAGTACCCAGAAAGCTAATGGAGCAAATAATTAAGCAATCAATTTGCAAACACCTAGGAAGATTATAGGGTGATAAGTAACCGGCCGCATGTACCATTCTGGTACATACCATCCTTTGGGCCTTGCCAGTTTGAGAGCGATGGTACCCACTCCAGAGGAACAAGGCGTGTGTATGGGGGGATGTCAACCTCCAGGGACAATGGGGTGGGCCATGGTCTATGCCAGGCTCCTGGGGACAGGCACAGAAAGTGAGCTGGGCACTGACCAGCAAAAGAGATGCAATTGGGTGAAACCAAAAGGAACCATCGCTGGAGATAACCCTTCCCACCGCTCCTCTTTGTACATGGTGGAGATGCAGCAGGACCATCTTACATCCACGCTGAATTTGGCCCTGCCTTTGCAAAGCACTCTGAAGACAGAAAGTGCACTTGGCGCTGACGATCGTTTTCCATAAAAGGTCTTTGAACCCCAACACTGAGCAGGAAGTTCCACAGCCCGACAAACTACCTGCCGTGTTGGACGGCCATCTGATCTGCCCCTCCCAACCACGCATGACTCAGTATCCAAATGCTACAGCCTGATTTACACAGGCATTTACCTCCACCGCCCACCGTGTACTGCACGAGCCACACTGGAGGGGTAACCCAGGCAGACGTTCATCTCTCACCACCACCCCAGTGGAAGGCCTAACTCTACCGAGGGGGGTGAGGTCTCCCCACAATGGAGGCATCAATGGCACGACAGCAGCACAAACCTGCCAGAGCATATTAAGGAGCCAGCTACACGGTGTTAATTGAACTGGCAGGCAAGCGAGAAAGAAAGAAGTTTTACAAGGGTCACAGCAGGCCTGCTGCAGAACCTACAATCAGGGGTTAGCAGGTCACTTATTTCTAGTGCTCCGAGCTTTAAAGATAACGATTCCCAAAGGGCGGGAAGAGACTAGGGCAGAGGCGAAATTAAATTCTGGGCTTTCCGTGGGACCTGTTTTTCCTCTCACGTTCTCGCTCTTTTATAGATATTACAAATACTTTTGTATGTGAAGATTTCCACTGCACACCACACGCTCAGTGTTTTGAGAAATATAAAGCGCTATATACGTGCTACGTGGCTAGAGCCTGGCACCAGGGGCCCTGAGACTTGCATTCTAGTCCCAGTTTGGCCGTGCAATGGCAGTGTCCCCATGGGTGATTCCCTGTCCCGCTTTGTGCCTCGGTTTCCCCACTGTCCAATGCAGATAACAATACCCACTTCGCAAAGTGCTTTGAGATCTTTGGGTGACAAGTGCTTTAGAAATGTGAGGTATTATTAACTACTGATGCCAGGATATTAGAGGGAGAGGCAGAGGAGAAATTATAGACGGAGAAATGAAATAACAACTATACATACATCTGTTTCAGAGCATTATTTAGCCTAAAGGAGAAGGAGCCTGAGATGATGCAGTTAGTGAACCTTATTCCCCATGCTCTTCCTAGTTCACAAAACCCCTTTATTCTATTTCCCTTAGTCTCTCCCCGTCTGGTTTCCGGTGATAGTGATTCATGTTTGTGCCCGGTAATAATAACCTACTTTGCCATCTCTCCATGCACTGCAGTATTAGGAAGCCATTTAATTGTCCAGTGCCCTACTAATCCCCACCACCATCCCCTCAAACCTGAGGACTTCTAAGAAACACGATTGCTGCCGTGCGAGGTCGTTCAGAAGCTTAGCGATTCCGAATGCTTCCAAGTCGGTCACGGACAGAATTCGCTGTCCAGCGTTGCCGGGGTTTGCACACACACAGATTAACACCATGAGTCCCAGAAGAGACAATGTGACAGAGCTCAGTATGTCATCTAGGACAGCGATCTCCCCTTTGGGACGACGTGGAATGGAAATGGAGCAACAGTCAGAGGTCAGAAATCTTGCTGAAAAAAATCCCATGAAAAACAGACCCTCTGAGAAAAGGAAAACTGAGAAACATCAGTTCTCTTTGCCCAGCATTTCCTTGGAGGGCGAGTTAAAGGGGTTAGAGCCCTTGAAAGGAAACGTGGCTGCAAGGAAGAGACAGAGTCCCTGGAATGAACAAAGTGGGGCACAGGTCACATGGGTCTCCTCAACTGCAGACACATCCCTTAGGGATCTAAAGACTTGCACTCTTGGGCTCAAGACACCTAGAAGATCATCTGAAGCTCTGGGATGAGAGCCCCGATTGACCACACTTCTTCTCCTGCACATTGAACTTTCCACTGTACGGCTATAGCTCATCTGTGGCAAGAGACCGAGCACTCTTGGGGGCTGGCCCAAACGGTGGAATGAACTCCCCCAAGAACCAAGGACCGTCCCACATCTCCCCACCTTCTGCTCCAAGTGCAAGGGGCACTTCTTTGGCCTGCCTTCACACAAAGCAGCATGTACATTTAAAAACCAAACGCAACCCTACCACACCAAAATATTCCACTGCACACACAACTCACCCCCAGGGCGAGGATGGAAGAAGAAATCACAGATGACAGATGTCAGTCATGTCACTTAATGCTCTACTGCAGTGTTTCCCAAACTTGGGACGCCGCTTGTGTAGGGAAAGCCCCTGGCAGGCTGGGCCAGTTTGTTTACCTGCCAAGTCCGCAGATCCGGCCGATTGCGGCTCCCACTGGCTGCAGTTTGCTGCTCCGGGCCATTGGGAGCTGCTGGAAGTGGCGTGGGCCGAGGGATTTACTGGCTGCCGCTTCCAGCAGCTCCCATTGGCCCGGAGCAGTGAACCACGGCCCGTGGGAGCCGCGATTGGCTGGACCTGCGGACGCAGCCACGGTGATGAAGGCGGGATAAGAACCTGCACAGAACAGAATAGGGAAATGCCGCATCCAGTGGCCCCGCTGGTGCCAGTCACTTGAAAGAGGTCCATATGCTGCCCATTGGCTCCCTTGGGCAGGTTAGTGTAGCACAGGCCCCAGGCTAAACTAAGAACCACCAATACATTATCATCACAGGGTAAATTTGGGGCGAGGGCAGGGAGCAATGATACTCTTCTACGCTCCACCCACAAACCAAAATCCACTCAGTTGAGACCCCATTCACATCAGATTGTGATTGTTTTCATAATATGATCATCCCCTTCCTTTTTTTGATCAGCAGAGAGATAATTAACACCATTGACATTAAATGATCAGTGTTGGATAGTCCAGTTAAATAAATAAAATAATAAATGAATGGAGATATCCTATCTCCTAGAACTGGAAGGGATTGAGTCCAGCCCCCTGCCTTCACTAGCAGGACCAAGTACTGATTTTTTTTTGCCCCAGATCCCTAAGTGGCCCCCTCAAGGATTGATCTCACAATGCTGGGTTTAGCAGACCAATGCTCAAACCACTGAGCTATCCCTCCCCCCTTAAAATGTCCCATTGGGCTGAATGGGACAATTCACACCTTTCAGAGACATTGTTTCTGGCTCTGCAAACTGAGGCACGCATCAGCACATTGATTATGGTTGGTTCACGTTTTGAAGATTTTCTTTTAAATCCTAAGGGCTAGAAAAATGCTTCTTTTAAAATGAAAGCTGAGTTTCTGGAGCACAAGGTAAAACTGATGTGATGATGGGGGAGCTGGCAAGGATGATAACGTGCACCCTTGGTTGCATGTGTGTCTGCCGTCTTGGGCTGCAATCTCATTTTATTAGCCACAGAGCTGCTCTAGGAATATCAACTATCAGGAGTAGCCAAAAGACATTCTGAACCCACAGAGAGATGAAAGGTTTATTTGTCATCATTGGATATCTGCCCATAACTACAACTTATCTATCTGAGCTACTTATATGGCCCTCATTACAGTAGTATCTGAGCACCTCCTAATCTTTAGTGTATTTATCCTCATAGTATCCCTGTGAGGAAGGAGCGTGCTGTATCCCCATTTTACAGACAAGGAATTGAAGCTCAGAGAGAGTAAGTCACTTGCCAAAATCAGACCAGAAATCTGTGGTGAAACAGGGCATTGAAACCAGGTGTCCCAAGTTAGCACGCTAACCACTAGACCATCCTTCCTCTCTGAACCTTGCTTTCCAAACCATTCTTTTACCTCTGAACCTCAACAGCTTGCAGAAAAATGGCCAATACATAGTTTCTTCTTCAGTGGCCTGGTCAGGGTCAGCCTCTAAGGAGAATTTGCCACCTGGAGCGTTTTTCTTGTGGCGTTTTTCATTGTCAGTGACTTAGTGAGTTATTGTTCTCAGCATATGAATACAGTCAGTGGCATTCTGGATGTCCTCAAGAAACTGAGAACTCCTGTCCTCTTTGCTTCTGTTCAGCTGATTTCTGTTCCAGTAGTACACTAGAGATAACAGATGATCTGGTGCAGATTATATAACTGTAACCTTTGCATATCACCAAAAGCCATTTTTTGCAATGGGGGGCAACTATTTTGACTTCTTATCGGCCTTCTTCTGTTCTAGTTCCCTATACTTAGTACAGGGTTTGGTAATTACTTCAGAGTTCACACCCTTGGGCTCAAGAAAACTGTTATCGCAGATGTTGGCACAAAGGTTGACGTCCTTCAGCCCCTAAGTCTCCGAACGGATCCTGATAAAGCACTGTGAGATGGGTTACAAGGTTATAACAATGCTATGAGTGGCTCTCTTGAATCTACCAGGGCTTTTTAAAAAGCAAGTTCTTTGCTACTCCAAAGGACTTGATGCTTCTGAGTTACGTAATAAAGGTGTGATGCACAGATGCACAGTGATGCTGAGAGAAGAATGAACAAGCGCAGAGACTCCCCTGACCTGGGCCAGTATTGTAAAGGTCATGTCCCTAGCCCGTGTCAATGCTCAGTCTCCAAGGCAAGGGTGGGTCCTTGGTATATCCATACCTCAGTGGTGGGTATCAGTCCCCTTGAGTGAATGCCTATGCCTTGTGTCCTGGGGGTGGTAGGGTGGGTGCTTATCCCCTGTGCCCTGGGGGTGGGGGGGTAACATGGTCTGTCCCATCATTTCCCCCCTTACTCCTGGCAGAACTGCCAGTGCCATGTGGCAGCCATACAGTGCGCAGCAGATGCTCCAAGGCTGAGGTGTCCTGCCTGATGCCTGCTTCTTTTTGCCTATCCCCACCAGACTGTTCCCATCTATCCGCCATCGCCCACCCTGCTATCAGGAAAAGAGCTCGTTTCTAGGCACCTCTCTTAACTCCAAACTAATCAGGCACCTCTTAAGTCACCCCAATACCTCCTCTCAGAGGGGTCCTCCGCCATCCCGCACAGCTCTACGCAACTTGCTCCACAAGAAGGACCCCATCTCACAACTACCAATCAACTAGATTTTTCCTTTTGCGCCCGCCTCATCAGGGCAGCTCACCCAATCAGCATCGAGCCGGGAGAAAAGGTAGGATAGGTTGTACCGTAACGGGGGAGGGGGGGGCGATGTTGAGGTTTAGGTGATGCCCTCACAGAACGATCCCGCCCTCAGTCGCTCACTCAGCCCAGCTCAGCCCCACCCGCCTTCCGGGCCACCCCGACCAAAGAGCCCCGGTGACCTTGCCAAGCGGCGGCGGCTCTGAAGTGCGTCGGCAGCAAAAAGACGCGACGGGCCTAGCGCGCATGCGCCGCCGGCGGGCGAGCGGGGAAGGCCGTCGGCGCGGGCGCAGTGGGACGGCTCGGTGACCGCGCCTGCGCAGTGCGCGGCCTGCGCTCTCGGCTGCCCCTGAGTTATTTATAATGTCGGGCTGGTTCCTGGTGACGTAGCGAGGAGTCCGAGCCGCGTCTGCGAGCGCGTCGGAGCTCCCGCCCCCAGCCCCTGCTGCTGCGATGGGGAGCGAGGTGGCGGCCAGGGGGCTGCCGGGAGCCGGGGCAGCAGCTGGGCATGTGCCAGGCTCCGCCACTGCCTGAGGAAGAGCCCCATGGGCGGCGGGCTCCCAGCGCAGCGCGCGGGGCCCAGCAGCTGACAGCCCGCGGGCGGCCCGGAGGCCTCGCCCGGCCCTGCGGCGGCGGCGGCTTCACCCGTGCCTGGAGGGAGGCTGGCCGCGTGGCCCCGCAGAGCGGAGCCCTGCTCCCACGCCGGCCCGGCCGTGAGTTTGGCATCGGCCGGGGAGAGCGGGCGGCTGGGGGAACTGCGCGCTCCCGCCCCGGGAAGACACGGGGACCCGAGCTACCCCCCCCCCCCTGCAAGCCAGAAAGTGGCCGAGCTACCCCCCCCCCCCCCCGGCCCTAGCAAGGAAGAGGGGAGGCTTGGCCCTGTGTTGCCTGCCTGTCTCCTCCTCCCCCCCTCTTGCCCTACGCAGTAGCCAGAGAAGAGCCTGCTCGCATAGACGGAGGTGAGCTTCCTAATCCCCCCCCCCCACACACACACACACACGCGTGTCAGCAAGGAGAGAGGGGGCACCCGACGTGGAAGTTTAGAGCAGTACAAGATACGTCTCTTGTTTTGCTACCCAAAAGAAAAGGGGGGGGACTTCCTGTTTTGGAGCAGAGCACGTCCCTCTCCCCTCCAAGGGGTCAGGGCTGTTATGGAAGAGTGGAGCTGAGCTACCTGTTTCAAAGGTTCCTACCCCCACCAAAGCGGAGAGTTGGGTGGGTGCCCTGTGTGTGGAAGTTTGACTATAGAATCCACTCCGTGTACCTCCTTCCTTTTGGAACTATCCCAGCAGGACGGTGAAGGCCATGAATAGCAGCAGCACTTCCCACACTCTGACCCAAAGAGTCGTGCACAGAGGAGATCAATAGAGGAGGTGGGTTGCGAGCACACCATGGCGGGGAGTGGCTACAAAGACCTGCGAGAGAAGCTGAAGTCCATGATGCCTTATCGGGACAACTACAAAGGCAACAGCCTGCGGGATCCTACAGAGTCCCCCTATGGGGCAGTTGGGGGTGCTGCTGCAGAGCGAAAACGCAAGTACCATGAGGACTCTGACTCTGAGCCCAGTGACTACGAGGAGGAGCAGCAGCAGCAGCAGAAGGAGGAGGAGGAGGCCCGGAAAGTCAAAAGTGGCATCCGGCAGCTTCGTCTCTTCAGCCCAGACGAGTGCGCCAAGATTGAAGCCCGGATCGAGGATGTCGTATCTAGAGCTGAGAAAGGCCTCTACAAAGAGCATACGGTGGACAGGGCTCCTCTTCGGAACAAGTATTTCTTTGGGGAGGGCTACACATATGGGTCCCAGCTGCAGAGGCGAGGCCCTGGTCAGGAAAGGCTGTACCCTCAGGGGGAGGTGGATGCCATCCCGGAGTGGGTGCATGACCTCGTGATCCGGAAGCTAGTGGAGCACAGGGTGATTCCTGAGGGCTTTGTGAACAGTGCGGTGATCAACGACTACCAGCCTGGTGGCTGCATTGTCTCCCATGTGGACCCTATCCACATCTTTGAGAGACCTATCGTCTCCGTGTCTTTCTTCAGCGACTCTGCACTCTGCTTTGGCTGTAAGTTCCAGTTCAAGCCCATCAGAGTCTCCGAACCTGTCTTGTTCCTGCCAGTGAGGAGAGGGAGTGTCACTGTGCTAAGGTAACTAAGTGGAAGGCCTCTGAGTTTCAGGGACTAAACTGAGACTCCTTAGTAATTTGTTTTCGTAACTTGTTATCAGTACCAAACATCAGCAAAAAACACATGCCTGAGTTGTTTATCTAGCATCCTAGATACACGGGCTTTCTACTGACTGGGTAGGAGGATGGAGGAAGGATACTTGGGACAGAGGCATTATGGTCAGTGGGGGTCTGGCTGGAGCAGTGATTCAGCTCGGGCAGCAGGCAGTGACGCAGCTAGGCTTGGGAGGAAGACAAGCCCATCTGCAGTGGCCTCAATGAGAATGTCTGTGCATGGAACGTTGGTGGATTGAAGCTCACGCCTATCTACGGTTAGAATACACAGTAAGGCAGAAAATGCAGCCCCTGCCCGATAGTGTGTCTGTGATAGAGCAGCTGATTTAGAAGTTAGGACTCCTGGGTTCTATTCTTAGCTTATTCACTGACTTCCTGTGTGACTGTAAACAGGGTGAGGTGAGGTGACTGGCCTCATTTTTCTCTACCTGTAAAGTGGGGATATTAAGTCTTAGCTGCCTTTTTGTAGAAGGCTCTGAGATCTCCTGTGAAACATAGTTTGCAAGTGCAAATCATGTAGCATTTCATAGCTTCAAAGCACTGTACAAACTGTGTGCATCAGCCCTGTATGATAGGTACAGTAAGGTCCCCCACACACTCTTACAGATGGGGAAACAGCCCTACCTGCCCAAGGTCATGCAGCAAGTCACTGGTAAAGCCAGGATTGGGACTTCCCAGTCCCAACTTCTAATCCCTTTCTCTGTCTCTGTCCTGCTGCCTCTCTAACAACATATGGAATTTTGAGACCGGCACAGGTAGCGGCCAGTTAAGTTGCATGTGGGGATTGGTGCATGTGGCTTTGTGGAGCAGGTGGGCTTTTAGGTGTCACTGGCGGGAGGAAGTCACATGCTGGGGCTGCATAATTTTATGATCAACATTTATAGTCCTGAAGCTAAGGGCAGTTCTGCAGAATTCATTTGGACGGGTAGTCAAATACCCCTATTGCCAAAGGGAAGTATTTTAGCTATTCTATTGTCTGAGTTGGTAAATGCGCATGCTAGCAGTAAGGCAGTCTGTGGGTAACTCAGTCTCATGTTTTGGCTTGTAAAATGATTGCTGCAGGGGGTCAGGAAGGAATTTCTCCCCTCATGTAAATACAGCATTGTACAATTGACCAGGTGCATTAACTGATACTGAGCATTGTTTTTATCTCTAAACTGCTGCACAACTATTAAGTAATTCTCCCCAATACCCCTTGTGATAGGTGACTTTCAGATTGGTGGGGATAGAAAATTGACATGTAAGTGGGCACAGCTCTCTGAGAGCTAACAAAATCCTACCTGCTTATTCCAGTGGTGAATATTGGCCTGAGGTAAGGTACTAGAGACTGATAGGCAGGATAACCAGCCTTGATGGGCCAGCAGGTTGATCTGGAATAGTAAATCTTACATTGCTACAAAGCATTCTAGCTGGACAGGTGTAAAAGGAAAGAATATGGGCTGCTCCCAATTAAGTTAATGGCAAAACTTTCATTGCCTTGTATTGGAGGATGTCAGCTAGGTATTGACAAATAACATCAGTGGGTGAGGCAAGCGTAGAATGGAAACACAAGATTTTGGAATAGTGCTTTGAGGGTTTCTTGTTACTGAACCCTTGCTGGAATTGATTTGCTTAATCCAAGATAAGAGATTAGTTTCCAGTAAATAATATATTTAAAAATAGGGATTATTTCCATTTAAATGCAGCAGTTAGTAAATACTTGGCACGTACAGGACATTCTGCCAGAGGGATTGGTTTGTGATATTGTGAGCCAGGCTGGATCGAAGTTATGATGACTTATGAAAGTTGCCAGGTTAGAGAGCGAATGAACATGACTTCTAGATCCTGCTGAAGGTGATGCCTAAGATCCAGCCCTCTCAGGCACATTGAAGAGTCAGTTCTCCAAAGTGGGAGGGAGGAAAAATCCAAGTAAATAGTTCCTGAAGGCAATTGTTCTGAAAACAGAGCAACTGTATGGAGAGAAGTAACATGCTTGTAAAAATGTCTGTGTGACTCAAGCATTGCTGGGTCAGTGGCTGTTCTCAGCAAGACTGTGTTCCCCCGGAAGCCAGTGTAACAGCATTTCTTTGGCTGTGTGTATTAGGTCTGTGTGGGAACCATCAAAGAGTCTGGGGGGGGGGGGGGAAGTTGCATCTTCTCCCTCTCTTTGTCCCTCTCTTTGTCCCTCCCCATGTCACCTTTACTGTGTTGTTCCTACTAATATCAACAGTCAATTTACAACTGTCTTCCTGGTTTTCAAAGCTCTCTGTTAAGCTGTTTCATTCTGACCTTGTAGCCACCTATTTCCCCCTTCCGCTCATTCTGCTCCCTTGGCCTAAGTATTCTATCACTCTCTGCAGTAGAGTTTTTGGAGGCTTTTATTTTTTTTGTGGGGCGGAGGAAGGGTTCCATCTTGCTACGTCATATCCCTCCCTCCAAGGTATAATGGTACTTCCTCTCTTGTTTAAAGTTGTCCTCTTTAAACCTCTTTCTCTCCCACTTTCAACCCATAGCTGAATTTCTTTTTCCCCTTAGGAAGTCTAAATCAAGCTTGGTGTAAATACTATGTACCTTACATTTCAATGCCACTCTTTGTAGGCTAGAGTTGTGCAAGGGATGCTGGTGACTACTGACTCAGCCACATTAGCGTTTCCTTTTTAAAGGAATCTAGGATAGAACTGGTGTGCACGAGGCAGTGGGAATACAACTGTTTCCCAGTCTTTCTGAAGAGAATGTGTCGTCTTGGGAGGGGGGAGAGAATACTTAAACTGCAAAAAAAATAATTAGGAGCGTAGTGGGGGAGCTTCATTATATCTAACTATGTCTTGATCGCTATTGCTGTATCACCATGAATATTAGACTGTTCGTAAATGTGCCGTGACGATCTTTGCAAGATACAAAATTTAGCAGAATGCAAATCTTTCTCTTGGTTGCTAAAAATGATGCATCTTTCAGCTTGGGTCTTGAAAACCAATTATTGGGTTGCTGTTAACTAGAGGAATAGTGAGAGATCATCAACAGAGATGTGTGAGGGGGAGGGACACTAGTGAGCTTCATAAGCAATGCCCACGTGAGAAGTCCAGCAGCTGGAGTTAGGTGCTGTCTCTGAACTTTGCTGGGGTGGTGGAACTACATCACTTGTATCAGTGTTAGGGTAATGATGCCCCCACCCAGTCCCCATCTGGATGCTGAAAAGGAGAAGCGGGGCTTGCTTTCTACTCTTGATCCCCGGCGCCTCCTGGCTGCTATGAGGGGAAGATCTCTAACACTCTGGCCTTCCCCATGCCATTCTTTGGGCTCTCCTCCTCAGTATATGCTCTGCTGCTTGCTTCTTGCTGACCAGTTCTGAAACTGACAATATGTTAGTTTCACTCTCCTGCTGCTGGGCAAGGCTGTAAATAGCAGAGACACTAGCGCTGGCTGCAGACTCAGGATGAGCCAGCTTTCCTTGTAGTTGCAAGAAATCCTTAGCTGTTCAGGCTAGAAACTTATTTTAAGAAGAGAATTTAAACTTCAGAAACTGGTGTAGATCCCCTTATCAGAGGAAACTTCATGCCAGTAGCGAGTAGGCATGTGAATTTTTCCAGCTCTGCTTCAACATGTAGCATCCAGTCAGCTGAGTCAATGAGGGAGGGCTCCTTCAAAACCACTGATCACTGAAAATAGGCTGATGCCTTAAACCCAATTGCCACTGATTTGAAATCTATAGATCCCTTATGGTGATGGGGTAACATGCAAAGCACTTCTGAGATTGCCAGCATATTTGGACATCTTCTAGTGCGCTAGTGATTTGCACCGGCCATATCAAGTACACAACCTATGTCTTTCTTCCCAGCAAGGGGTTGAGGTTGGAGCAGTGTGTAGGGAATATGCTCTACTCCAGCAGAGATGAGGACCTCAGTGCTCAGCAGCAGCTCCTTGGACTATAAGCTGGGGACGCATCAGTTGGAAGTAACAGAGGAGGAGAAGGACCTTGGAGTATTGGTTGATCACAGGATGACTACGAGCTGCCAATGTGATATGGCCGTGAAAAAAGCTAATGCAGTCTTGGGATGCATCAGGCGAGGTATTTCCAGTAGAGATAAGGAGGTGTTAGTACCGTTATTCAAGGCACTGGTGAGACCTCATCTGGAATACTGTGTGCAGTTCTGGTCTCCCATGTTTAAGAAGGATGAATTCAAACTGGAACGGGTACAGAGAAGGGCTATTAGGATGGTCCGAGGAATGGAAAACCTGTCTTCTGAAAGGAGACTCAAAGAGCTTGACTTGTTTAGCTTAACCAAAAGAAGGCTGAGGGGAGAAATGATCGCTCTCTATAAATATATCAGAGGGATAAATACCAGGGAGGGAGAAGAATTATTTAAGCTCAGTACCAATGTGGACACAAGAACAAATGGATATAAACTGGCAATCAGGAAGTTTAGACTTGAAATTAGACGAAGGTTTCTAACCATCAGAGGAGTGAAGTTCTGGAACAACCTTCCAAGGGGAGTAGTGGGGGCAAAGACCTATCTGGCTTCAAGACTGAGCTTGATAGCCTAATTTTGGCAATTAATTGATCTTTGACTATTAGCGGTAAATATGCCCAATGGCCTGTGATGGGATATTAGATGGGGTGGGATCTGAGTTACTACAGAGAATTCTTTCCTGGGTGTCTGGCTGGTGAGTCTTGCCCACATGCTCAGGGTTTAGCTGATCGCCATATTTGGGGTCAGGAAGGAATTTTCCTCCAGGGCAGATTGGCAGAGGCCCTGGGAGTTTTTTGCCTTCCTCTGCAGCGTGGGGCACGGGTCACTTGCTGGAAGATTCTCTGCACCTTGAAGTCTTTAAACCACAAGTTGAGGACTTCAGTAACTCAAACATAGATTAGGGGTTTGGTATAGGAGTGGGTGGGTGAGATTCTGTGGCCTGCGTTGTGCAGGAGGTCAGACTAGACAATCATAATGGTCCCTTCTGACCTTGAAGTCTGAATCTATGACTAAGGAATGGCAGTATCTGAGTGTGACTCCATTAGCAGCATTTCCCTGTTGGGGTGAGTGGCTCTAATATGCCCTCTAATGGACAAGGAATGAGCCTGGGATGCCAGCCATGGGCAATTCACTTAACCAGGCTGTGCCTCAGTTTGCCTGCCTATAAAATTAGGATGAAACTTCTACTTATACTAGATGATGTAGCTGAGAATCTCAAATCACTTCAGACAATAAACTAAGCCTCTCTTCACCCCTGTGAGGTAGGTATTGACCTCATTTTACAGATTTGTAAACAGAGACACACAGGTTAAGGGATTTGACCAAAGTCCTAGAGGGAAGCCTTCAGAAGAACAAGGACTAGAATCCAGATATTCTCACAACGATACAATGAGGAATGAATGTTTGCTTGATAGCTTCAGTATTAGTGGTGTTGGGAGGCTCAGGGATGTAGCTAACTGACCTTAGCAAAACAAAGTGACTTTGTTTTGTCAGGTCTCACCTTGATGATTGTATTTGGTATGGGGCTGTTGAGGGACAGAACATTCTCTTTTGCTAGTTCAAATATAACTTTTATTTCAGTTTGCATAGAGCTCGGGCTGACCAGCTTTGGGTATTTATTGCTGCCATCTTCTTGGCACATGCCTCTTGGAGCAGGGAGGCAGAATATCTAGGTTTATAATCTTTGTGCCAATACTTGGTGCCTGTCTATGGCCATGAGTCCTATTAGTTTCAAGTTGGCATTAAACTCCTCTGTGAAGTAGACTCCCGCCCAGTAAATAATCAGAACATACAGCCTGATGTCTTATGGAGTGTTCATGTTTAGAAATTAGCTTGTTCTCTTCAGTTAAAGGCGTTATTAGGGTTCTATTAAGATCACCCACGTTAGTGTTCATCTTATCTTAATTAATGCACTGGAGCTTGAAGCAAAGATACTGAAACATAATAGAGCCCTATAATAAGCCCACTTGCATAACACGTCTTAATTCTTTGTGCTACACCTGAATAAAACACACTGATCTTCTCTCCAGAATTTATCTCAGTCCTAGAAACAACAGATGCTGTATCTTGGAGGGAGTGAACGGTAGCTCTCTCTCTCTTTTGGGGAGGTTGGGGGAGAATTACAGTCCCATCTATTAGTTAACTCCATGCATGTAGGAGGGGCTGTCCTGTGCCATGTATCCTTCTCTGGATAGACCTGCTTGAGTAACCTACAGCCCACTGAGCCAGGCCATGCAAGAATGCTTACTGCTGACTACTGGACTTTGCAATGAGGAAGGTATAGTGTTAGGGCTTTACTTTGGGGAGTGTTTGCATTGTCTTCCCAGCCAGTCTCTAAGCACTTGGGAAATGAGACCACAGATTTCTAAAATGAAAATAGAAGCCTCTTATCAAATCACTGAATTATGGAATGATGTCGATGCACTGCAGAATGTTACATTTTAGCTCCTCCGTGTTATCCAGCATGAAATCATAAATGCTAATCTTGCTGGCCAACCTCAAACTTGCTGCATTTATCCTATAAGTGCAAGCTGTCTGTGTTAAGTTTTAAAGAGGAGATGGGAGAGTGGCCTATAGTATTAGAGATGAGTTCACAAATGTATGATTCTGCATTTTTTTGTGTGTGTGTGTTCTGGACACACTGATTCTGTAGTGTTTTTCTCCTGAGCCAGATCCAGTGTATGTAGTGCCCCTGCCATCTATCTTAGAACATTCTGAAAGGCTTTTATCTTGCCAGAAGTGCCCTCTTAAGCCCCATTCGGGCATGGGGCACTCTGTGCTGGGATGGGGATTCAGTCTGTGCCTTCAGGATGCTGTAGAACAGAGGTGGGCAAACTACGGGCCACATCCGGCCTGGCTTTTGAGCTCCCGGCCGGGGAGGCTAGCCCTTGGCCCCTCCCCTGCTGTCCCGCCTCAGCTCGCAGTGCCACGTGTCTGGCTCCAGCTGGACGGCGCAGCTGCTCTGAGCTGCATGATAAGGGGGCGGGGAGCGGGGGGTTGGATAAGGGGCAGGGGATCCCGGGGGGGCAGTCAGGACAGGGAGCAAGGGGTGGTTGGATAGGCGTGGGAGTCCCAGGGGACCTGTCAGGGGGTGGGGGTGTGGATAGGGGTTGGGGCAGTCAGGGGACAGGGAGCAGGGGGGTTGGATAGGGAGTGGAGTCCCCGGGGGGGGGTTAGGGGCAGGGGGTCCCAGTAGGGGGCAGTCGGGTCAGGAGCGGGGGGGATGGATGGGTCGGGGGTTTGGGGGGGGGGCGGCAGGGGCCAGGCTGTTTGAGGAGGCACTGCCTTCCCTACCCAGCCCTCCATACAGTTTTGGAACCCCGATGTGGCCCTCAGGCCAAAAGGTTTGCCCACCCCAGCTCTGGAAAAAACAAAGCGGGAGAAGCACTGGCATGGTGCGTTCCCTTCCCTCCAGTCTGAGTGGGCTTTGTTCCTTACCTTCAATTAACATCATAAGAACGGTGTTTCGTTTCCAGAAGTTCTTACAAGGTAATTTGTCTAAGCAGATGTTACCTGCAATCATCCATATTAACGTAAAATGTGGCCCTGCTCAGTGAAACCTCAAACTACATACCTTGCTGATTGCACTGAACTCTGAAAACTGTACTTTTCAACAAAAAGGCAACCATGAGAACAGAATTCGAAAGAAAACGTTGATACTTGTATTGTTGGCGCTATCAAGTAGTACACCTGAAATGCTTCTGAATACCCATAGTATGTAGCTCTTAGGGCAGTATCTTGTTTTACAGAAATTAGTCTAAAGACACAAGTCTAGCTAAATCATCTTCATGCATGCTTCTATGACTGGGCCTTGATAACTCCAGCAGTAGAATCTCTGTGGTTACATAGGAGGGCAGTCTGTGTTGCTTGCTTGGGGCAGCTGAGCAGGGAGTGGTTATGCTATGCAGGGAAGTATCTGAACTTGATGGGGACACAGAAAGGTTAGTCTTTCTAGTGCAGGGGTAGGCAACCTATGGCACGCATGCCGAAGGCAGCACGCGAGCTGATTTTTCAGTGGCACTCACACTGCCCGGGTCCTGGCCACCAGTCCGGGGGGCTCTGCATTTTAATTTAATTTTAAATGAAGCTTAAACATTTTACAAACCTTATTTACTTTACATACAACAATAGTTTAGTTCTATATTATAGACTTATAGAAAGAGACCTTCTAAAAAGGTTAAAATGTATGACTGGCACACGAAACCTTCAATTAGAGTGAATAAATGAAGACTCGGCACACCACTTCTGAAGGGTTGCCGATCCCTCTAGCGCAGGGACACCCATTCTCTGATTTCTTGCCACTCTGCTTTTCACCAGGCTAAAAATTCACCTGTGATCCCAAAGCCACAACCCTTAAGGGGAAACTCAAAAGGCAGAGTAGAATCTTGTCTACAGCTTGCCCACATTTATCTCCATTGTAATTGAGATGGCTTTCTATGGAGGGAATTACATGGGACTATCCCTTTCGGTAATGTGGTGGTGATATGTTGCTCATTTAAATTCTCCTGATCATACTTCACTAAATGAGGTTGCTGACTGTACATTCTGTGGTTATACTTTAAATGTCACTTTATTTATGAATATGGCTTGTATTAATTTTCTTTTGATGTGTACTTACACACTGTGGCAGAAAATGACCAGGACCAAAAAACATTCATGTCTTCATCTGTTTCTCAGCCTGCCTGAACTTGAAAGCAAAAATTATGTAAGGCTGATAACATGAATTTGTTTTCAGAACAGTGTGAAGTTTAGGAACTGCACCATGAAAGTTAGAGAGTAGGTAGCAGTGCTTGATTCTCTGAAACTGGGAATCATTTGTTTATCAGCCTGCTCATAGTTCTTGGTTTTGTCTTTTTTTTGTCCAGTGGATATGCAGCTGATGAAATCACGCACTGCATTCGACCGCAGGACATCAAGGAGAGGAGAGCTGTCATCATCCTTAGAAAGTAAGTGTTAAAGCATTTTGAGTGATCAAGGAAGAAAGAATAAAGTTGACTCTCTAGCCCTCTGTCATTTCAGAACATTTTTAAAGGGACAGTATCAGGTGGTAAATCACTTGTGTTTAAAACATTAGATTATTCAACATTTTAAATCTTAAATATCTGATTACTTACTAAACTACTTTTGAACAATGAAAATAGACTGCCTGGTTCTGACCTCTTCTTTGTTACTGTAAGTTCTTGGGTTCATTTTCTGACTCTTGCAACAGCGTATTTTTTTTAATGTTCGAAAACACTGCAGAGGGTATGTTCACATCCAAACAGCTGTCTTTCGTTGGCTGCCTTATTTAAAAAAAATAAAACCAGCCTTGTAAAACCCTAAATTTTTGGCCTCAATTTAAGGCCTGTTTACATGATTTCTAAGTACTGAATGACCTGACATGGTCCCTTCAAGTAGATATTGTCCATATCAATTTCTGTATGGGGCATCTTTCATAATAAGCCAGAGAAATTATTTTCCTCTGGGAGGAGGATGACTCATTTCCAACAGGGAAATAAAAATGCTGATGACTGACACACATGGATTACAAAACTAGGCCTATAAATGGATCTTTAGGGATTGGCAGCGTGAAGTAATGCCCTGTAAATTTTCTCATCACCGATGACACTATCTTATAACACCATGTTATTCAATAGATGCCATTTCTTCTGGCCAGTGTTTGTCCCTATAGCTTTAAAGTTTCAGCAGCGTAGAAGTTAAATTAATTCTTCGCATGGAATATGAGTGAGGTCCCCACACCTGAGCCATTCTTTTTAAGTGACAAATCTGAGGAACTTTCCCAGATTGAGGTGACAGTAGAGGAGGTATTGGAACAAATTGATAAATTAAACAGTAATAAGTCATCAGAACCAGATAGTATTTACCCAAGAGATCTGAAGGAACTCAAATATGAAATTGCAGAATTAACAACTGTGGTATGTAACCTATCACTTGAATCTGCCTCTATACCAGATAACTGAAGGGTAGCTAATGTTATGCTGATTTATTTATTTTTATTTTATTTATTTTATTTTATTTTAAAGCTCTAGAGGTGATCCTGGCAATTACAGGCTGGTAAGCCTAATTTCAGCCTTAGGCAAACTGGTTGAAACGACAGTAAAGAACAAAGTTATCATACACAGATAAACACATTGTGTTGGAGAAGATTCAACATGTTTTTTGTAAAGGGAAATCATGCCTCACCAATCTATTAGAATTCTTGGAGGGTATCAACAATCAAGTGGATAAGGGTAATCCAGTGGATATAGTGTATGCAGACTGTGAGAGAGCCTTTGACAAGGTCCCACACCAAAGGCTCTTACACAAAGTAACCCATCATGGGATAAGAGAGAAGGTCCTATCATGGGTTAGTAACTAGTTAAAAGGCAGGAAGCAAAGGGTAGGAATAAATGGTCAGCTCTCAAAACGGAGAGAGGTAAACAGCAGGGTCCCCCACAGATCTGTACTGGGACTGGTGCTGTTCAACATACTCCTAAATGATCTGGAAAAAGTGGTAAACAGCAAGGCGCAAAGCTTGCAGATGATACTAAATTACTCAGGATGGTTAAGTCCAAAGAGTTACAAATGGAGCTCACAAAACTGGGTGACTGGGCAAAAAAAAGGCAGGTGAAATTCAATGTTGGTAAATGCAAACTAATGCACATTGAAAAACATCCCAACTATACATACAAAATGGAGTCTAAATTAGCTATTACCACTCAAAAAAGAGATCTTGGGCTTATCATGGATGGTTCTCCAAAAACCAGTCGAAAGCTGACAGTGTTAGGAACCCTTAGGAAAGGGATAGATAATAAGACGGTAAATATCATAATGTCATTATATAAATCCATGGGACACCCACGTCTTCAATAGTGTGCAGTTCTGGTTGCTCGTTTCAGAAAAGATGTATTAGAATTGGATCAGGTGCAGAGAAGGGCAACAAAAATTACTAGGGGGTGGAACAACTCCATATGAGGAGAGATTAAAAAGACCAGGACTGTTCATCTTAGAAAAGGGATGACCAAGGGGGGATATAATAGAGGTCTCTAACATCATGAAAGGTAGGAGAAAGTGAATAAGAAGGGTAACAACACTTCCATATAACACGAGATGGGGTCAGCTGATGAAATTAATAGGCCACAGGTTTAAAACAAACATAAGGAAGCACTTATTCACATAGTGCACAGTCAGCCTGTGGAACTTGTTGCCCGGGGTGTTGTGAAGGCCAAAAATATAACTGGGTTGAAAAAAAGAATTAGATGAGTTCATGGAGGCTGGATCCATCAATGGTTATTAGCCAAGATGGTCAGGGATGCAACCCCATGCTCTGTTGTCCCTAAACTCCCATCTGCCAGAAGCCGGGACTGCACCACAGGGGATGAATCACACAGTAATTGTTCTGTTCATTCCCTCTGGGGCACCTGGCACTGGCCACTGTCAGAAGACAGGATCCTGGGCTAGATGGATCATTGGGTCTGACCCTCTATGGCCATTCTTATGTTCTTAACTCCCCCCACCTCTTTGGGTATCTGTTGTTTTATTGAGTCCTGGTGGCAGAAACAACAACCCTTTTGAGTAACTTGAAAATACATAGCAGCCTCTGTTTTTAAAACTCGTTGTGGGGTGGTCCCTTCTGTGGGGTGTCCAACCAGTAATTCCACTGTCAAGAAATCCCCTTACGAGAAAAGTATAAACCAATGGAGCCCCTCTGGCCTAAAGTACTGAAAACCCAGAAGGGAGTAGAGACAATGGCAGACTGCTGGAATTGCAGCCCAGGCAAGAGTGAGGTTAGTCGTCAGAAATTTGGCTCCAGATCCTCTGAGCTTTCAAGCAGCTTAGCTGGTTTCAAGGAAACCTAGCCTCGTGGAAGATGTGGCACAGTGCCCGTTAGATCAACTCCGGGGCAAAGTGAAGACTCAGACATCTGGTTAGAGAAAAGCCATGGAATGAGACCAGGAAAGGCAACAGCCCTGAGACATTAGTGAGGCAAAATCAGCCTGTGGAGACACAGGGCAGAGGTGTGAAGTAGGGGCAGCTGACAATGCCAGATCACAGTGGTCCCTTCTGGTCCTGGAATCTATGAAGTAAAGAGAGGAGCTTTTGTGCATTGTACATAAACATGGCAAAGCGATTCTAATAGGAACCAAAAAGCTGCTGCAGTTGAAACTAGCTGGAGTGAGAGTAGCTGCTGCCAGAGAGAAACAAAACCAATCTGGACTAGTGCCAGTAGAGGTGCTCTCACAAATTTCTGTAGCTGTTGAAATATTCGAAGGGGCGCGGGGGTACTGTGGGCCAGGATTGAGGTGCATTGGCAGGATTAGGGGAGAAATGGACCTTCCAGACTTCAGCACATGAGTGGCCACACTAGATCAGGCCAATGGTCCATCTAGCCCGGTAACCTGTCTTCGTGAGTGGCCAGGGCCTAGAGATTCTTCTGCGCTAGAGAAGAGCGTTGGCTTAACTAACTAGATTTAAACTAGCTAAGCTGGGGGAAACCTATAATGTGGACATTATGGAAGAAAACACAGTCTTCACTCTTAGGTTGTTTGCAACAATTTAGAGACAGTTTATTCTCAAGCAATTGCAAGGGGGAAGAGTGCACATGGACAGGGATTCCCTCTTCCTAGGCAGGTCTCCGCCAGATCAACAGTTAGGGCAAGCATTTATACCTTTGGTTGCATACAATAATGATCAACAGCCGCGTCTTGTTTATACATATTCCTTTTTGATATTTTACTTTTTTTAGCAGTTTTTGCTACAGTCTGCATTCCATTTTTGTTTAACACAAGGTCAAAACAGTGTTTTTTTTTTTGTTTGTTTTTACAGTTTTTTCCCCACTCACCCAGGCCTTAAAGTCTTGCGTTATTAGAGTTAGTGTTAGCCTGACTCTTGCTCTATTCCTAGAAACTGTCTGCGTTCAAATTCCCTTTATCCCTTTTTCCACTTCCACAACATGCTTGAAGTGTTTTTATCTCTTGGCTGTGGTTTTGTTTAGTTCAATAACTAGATTGCTTATATTGAATTAGCTGGGCTAAGGATGACACTGTTTTTTGTTTGTTGTGTATTTTTTTTTTACATTGCAATTTAAATAGATTTGAACTTGATATTAAACCAGTGCACTTCTCTATACTAGAGAAGGCCTAGGAGTGCAGGGATTCACATATCTTGGCAGAACTGTGTTGGGAACGCTTGCATAACAATGCCTCTAGAGCTTGCTTCTTAGTCAGTGAAATTGAATGCTTCTTGTGTATTTGAGCATCCTACACTCTGCCTCACTCAAAGTTAGGGCAGGAGAGAGCACAATGGGAACTTCTATGCCTTTACTGAGTAAGATTCTGATGGCTGCTTGACTGACTGGTGTGGTGAAGGATGCTGTTATCTGTCTAAAAGGAAGGAGTGGAATCTGGAATCCCCCTTTTCCTGCAATCTTTATAGCACCTACCAGGCCTGGTCCCTAAAATGCATATATACCACTTTGCAAAAGGGTACACTATAGACATTGCACCCTACAGCTTATTTAGCTATTGCATATCCATTGTGACGCTAGAACATCTGCTCGCTGTCGAACCTGGTCTGCATCCATACACCGCAGGACTGCAGTGACCTTTGTAAACACTTGCATCCCATAGTGCGGGTTGCTGCGGTGAAGTTTCACATCCAATATCATGTGACTGTTGCAGATTTAAATAGTGTGTTATGCAACCAGGAAAATAGCTATTTTCCCTTTAGGTAGCCTGTTGCTAGCATAATATTGATGTCCTAAAGCGCGTTCTTTCTGTAGGGTCTGCTTGGGTAGCCAGAGAATCTGATTCTCACCAAGATAAATGTATTATGGCAAGGGTGCTTAGCTTTAGACTTCGGTATAGTTAGGAACTAGTATATCGAGCCATGTGGTGAAGGGGCCAACAGGCAGAACTTTTGGTCTTGAGTCTTTGTTCCTGAATATGTTCTGTGTGTGAAGCTCTGGAAGCTGTGTACTTATTTGGCAGGGAGTGTAAAACAAAACTCTATGTATTGGAGAAATGCTCTGACGTTTGGTCGGTTTTGTGCAATATTTTGAGAGCAGCATGGTTACCAAGTAGGTCATAAACGCTTCAGTGCAGTTAGAACATAATGATATTTACAGTGTTCCCCATGTACTAGAGTGCAGGGCTATGAGGGCAACAGAAAGGGCTGGAATTTGTCTTCAGCTTAAGAGGTTGGAGGCCCTGAGGGGGCTGAAACTCCTAAATTTAAAAAACACCTACCCATTTTTTTTTTTTTTTAAGCATAACTCTAACCAGGGAAATAAGCAGTGTGTTAGTGCAACCTAATGAGACCTGCTCAAACAGGCTCTGGAAGTAACTTCCAAATGATAGTTCAAGCTCTTTGTAAAGCTTCTCGCGTATTGTACCTGTAGAAGAAAACTATGTTAAATGACGTTAGCTTTGCATAATTTACTTGCCTGTGCATATCTTTCCTTTTTATTGTCCTCTGCTGCCTAGCTACATTTTAAAAGACCTAAAAACTCAGAGGGATCAGTCAAGATTTTATGCTCTTTTGTAATCCAATTAAAACTTTGAGACTTGCATTTCCAATCATATTTAATTTCTGTGCAAAATGTTTGGGTGTCTTTTTTTGTTTGTTTTGTTTAATCCATTAACTTCAGGGGGTGGCTATATCATCCCACGCCCTCAGAAGCTTTATTCCCCCTCCAAATGTTGACTTTCTTCCATAAAATCGTTTTTGTGTGAGCCATCATGAAGTGCTTGGGGGTGAGGAAGAACTTTGAGGTTCTGTTGCCCAGCTTACAATGACTGTCATAGAGTGACCAGATGTCCCGATTTTATAGGGACAGTCTTGATTTTTGGGTCTTTTTCTTACCTAGGCTCCTATTACCCAGCCTGTCCTGATTTTTCACACTTGCTATCTGGTCAGCCTAGCCTGTCAGAACGCTGATTATAGCTTTCATGAATCAGAAGCAGACAACTTGTGTTATTTTTGGCATATTTGTGAGTAGTGTTGGAATGGCAATAAACTGGTTCAGCATAGGACCTGCCATCATTTCTGCATTCAGTGTTCTAACTAATTGATTTGGATCTGAATTCCAGTAAGATACTAGCAGGTAATCTGGACTGTTATTAGTCCGACACAAACCTACTTCCTGTGCGCAGTGCAACTGACAAACCTACATACTCTGTATGGACATGCCTTATTCATGTGTCGACACATTGTACCCGCAGCAAAGAGAGTAAGTTGGTGGAGACAATGGTTTGCTCTGCAACTGCAAACAGTTTGTAATTGGAGTTCGAAAGGATCTGAAGTTTTTTCAGACCCTGTTGAAATCAAGCTTGCAAAACTTAGGTTCAAGAATAACCCGAAAGCTAATTTTCCCCTTTCTTACAACCCAACCCCATGACCTGATTTTTAGCAAACTTCCCTTATGGGAGATGCACATTGTAAAATACTAGGAAGCCGGAGGAATCTGCAGCCATGTTTCTTTCACAAAGATTGCATGGATCATCTCCACTACATGCACTGGTACCTTTTCGTCTTGCATCCTTTCGGTGCCAGGGCTTGGGTCCATGTTTGAAACGACGTACTGCTGAAGCCAAAAGCTTGTGTCTGTGTATAGCAGTGATGCAACCACATTAAGACTCTGTATACTACGGAGTGTTCTGTAGGATAGCTTCTGCTAGCTCGGCTATTTCCTGGGCACGCAAACTGAGACAGCTACAGCTGTGTCTGAGCAAACGGTGCTGCTGGACAGAATTGTTCTGTTTTAGCTGAACTGTGCTTGCCAGACCCTATTGCACGTTGAGGTAACTATCAGCACAGTTCCCTTCTAGTGTGGATTAGATCTTGACTATTTTAGTTGAGATACCATGGTGCAGCTTGCTTGGCCTTCCTTTTGGATCTTCACCTGATGACTGCTGGATATTTTTGTTGAGTTTGTCAGAAAATCTCCAGCAAAATGCTATTGATTTGCACAGGTGAGCTCTCCTGATCCCAGCGAGAGAGCTAGAGCTGTAGGGAGAGCACAGAGGTGAAGCTAGGCACTGCAATATGGATCAGAGATGGGGAGTTTTGCTTCATCACTTCTAGATATTTTATCCAGGGTTTTAAGTTGCTGAACAGTTATTAACCCTCAGAATTAATAGTTGAGTTAATATAGGCCAATATATCAGCTTGGTGTGCTAGATCCCAAGCAAACTTTTTTTGAATAGGGAAATGGGAGTTTGAAGGGGAGGATTGCAAGTTTTGCCTTGTGGAACTTTATCCTGCTTGTCACTTAACTGTGCTGGTGGGACTGGATCAGGGGAGCTACTTCAGTTTGACTAGACAGAATAGCTACTTTGATACGTCAGCACTTCCCCAAAAGACTCTTTGGAAACACTTGTCTTTTAACATTCACAGAACAAGACTCGATGCTCCTCGATTGGAAACAAAATCGCTGAGCAGCTCTGTGTTGCCGCCAGGTTACACCTCTGACCGTCTATCAGGAAGCAACAGGGATCAGATCCTGAAACCAAAGCGGTCCCATCGCAAAGCAGACCCTGACGCTGCTCACAGGTAGGATGAGCGCTTGTGAAAGCAGTGATCTGGCTCCAGGGCTTCTGGTCTCAGTGAACTGCAAAGTACCATGGTCTGTCAAAACAATGGTAAATGCCACCCACCCATCAGCCTGGTAGTAATGACAGTTGCTAGAACAGCCCATTTCATAGGTCTTGGTGTGATTCTTGCAAAGATAACGCAGCATCATTCCTATAGTGCTGTTGTGTAACAACTTAAACTCTGTCTAGCCTATTTAGTTTGGCTTTTTCTTTTCTTGTGCATTAAAGTTCTGCTCAAGTTTTCTCCCCTTTCCTGCCTCAGGGCTGCTTACTGCACACATACTTCCTAGGCAATATAGGGCTGTTTAATCAAAATGGCTTTTTTTAGAGCCAAACCGGTCCATTTAAAGCTGAGCTTGGATTTTAAGCTGTTTATTTTTTCTTGTCAAGTGGTTGGCAGGATTGAGACGCAATAGATTCAGCTTCCTCTTGGTAGTGCACTCATTCAGAACAATAACGTTTCCCTGCAGCTAATTTTGACCTTTCTTGCCAAGCTATTGTATAAAATGAAAGGACTTTTGAAAAGGCTAAAAGGTTTCACTCACAGGGAAGAGTGAGGGTATGGTTTTAATGGGCCATGTTTCTCATACCTGCTGTGGGCCCAATCCTGCATTCCTTGCATACCCAAACTCTTGGTGAACTCTTGCAGGATTTGGTTTCCAGAGGGATTTGGACACTGACTCCTTCTTGGAAATGGTCCAGTTAGTCTAGCAGCACCAGAAGCTGAGCCAGTCTTTTAGTGTGTGTTTATGGAATCCTATCCAGCATGAGATTTCGCCTGTGACGACAGTGATGCATTTGGCCGATATAATGGTTTCTTGCCAGGAGTGATAACTCCTATTATAGGGGGGGAAAATATTTGCATACTTCAATGGTGGTGCAAAATCATGATAGTTCAAAGCCAGCTGTCCCGTATAAAATCTAACCAGTATTCCTAGTACCCAGGGGTGTCTCTGAGCCTTAGCAAGGGGCAAGACTTCTCAACGTCATGTAAAACCAAAAGATTGGCCTGGTTTCATGGTCTGACTACAGTAAGGTCCAGCCCATGCTGCAGTCAGTCACTTGAGGAGAGTCTTATTTGTGTAACATCCCACTCAAGTTCCAGACTAACTGTATAAGCCAAGAGAGAGACACCTCTACAAATGTAGCGTTACATTGAAACGTCCCCCAAACTAATGTGGAGTAAATATACAACAGAAACACAATTGATCGTACAGAAAAAAAACAGTTCATGGGACTGCAGGAGTCGCTATGTCAGTACAACATGGAGGGTGGTGGGGAGGTTTTCTCCTTAACCTGAAGGTTACGTTCTTACTCTGTCATTTATGTCCAACACTGTCTGGGTCTGTCCCATTATGTAGCCTAAGAGACTCTAGTATAATACATGCATATTCCATGGATGTCAACGTGATGCATTTGTTATGGGGACAGTAACTACTGCTGTACCGGATCAGGTCATTGGTCCATGTAGTCTAGTAGTTTGCCATTGACAGTGGCCAGTGTCAGATGTTTCAGAGGCGGGGGGAGAGGGGACCGAGAGCAAGAAACCTTGCCACAAAAACAACCAACCCTTATGGAATTTATATATATAGGGGGAGAGAGAGAGAAACAGTAAACTAGCTCCTAAAAGAGCAAGAGAATAGGGAGTCCTGCTCCCATTAAAAACAATGGCAAAAATCCCATTGACTTAAAAGGGATCATGCCCTTCATGCTGACATTCTTTACCTGTGCTTATCACAATGGGAATCTCCCATAAAAGGGGTAATATTTGGTACAATCAGGTACGCCTAGGAAGGAATGGCAGAGCGGTTGCATAGTTTGATAGTTTCTCTTGTAGTTTAACAGCTTCACTGTAGGACAAGAGTAAATTAAAGAGCCTTTTAATAACTTGTGATGTTGATTCAGAAAGAACATGCCATCACTACAGGCAAAATCCTCCCCTCAGCATTCATGTGACTTTAGTCTGCTTCACCTGTGCTGGACTCCACAGGAGTTCTGTACTTGTAGGAATACTGCAGTGTTGTGACCTGACAGTATTGGCAGTCCAGTCTGCCAAGTGGTCCATTTAGTCAAAATATTCAAGAAATTGTAGCTTAAATAACACAACTAGTCTGAGACATCTCTTAAATTCACAACTGAGTGTCTGCTCCAAATGTTTCTCTTCTTTTCCTTAGGCCACGGATTTTAGAAATGGATAAGGAGGAGAACAGGCGCTCGGTCCTCTTACCAAAACATAGGAGACGGAGCAACTTCAGCTCTGAGAACTATTGGCGAAGGTCTTACGAGTACACAGAGGACTATGACGAGGAGGAGGAGGATGGAAGTCCAGCCCGCAAAGTTAAAATGAGGCGACATTGAGGCATGAGCTTTCCGGAGTCTCAAAGCTGAAGAGAGTGGCCTCCCGTCTATGAAAACTTCTCCTCCCTCCCTCCCCCCCCCCCCCTCCTGGCTATTTCTCATCTAGCTTCAGTTTTGTTGTTTCCTTTCAGGCTGAAGAGTAATTGGGAAGGATCTGGCTATTTGTTTTTATGAATGGAGTAATAGTGAGGCATAAATATTGATGGAATGTGTAAGGTGCCACCTGCAGTTTCCAAAGGGGTGTGTCAGATGGACATCCCCCTCCCTCATGAAGTGGATATTGTTAACGCTGTGGCAGGCTGCCTGGTCTGTATTTTTGAAAACACCAAAAAGTTAACTTTCGTTACTGAAGATTTAAGAAATTAATTTTTCCTTTTGCTTTAAGTTTAACTAAGTTTCTTTTTAAAATGTTCTAAATACCTTGTTTGACCCCAAGAGTTGAAACTCTTTGTAGCGGCCTCATACTCCATGCTACACCAAAGGGCTCCTGAATTCCTAAGTCTGCTATTACATAGTTTGGGTTTTTTCTTTTTAAAGGTGTCCTGCAGCAACTGGAAGTTTGAAGCTTTGCAGGCACCCCTTACTGCAATCGATTACAAAGTATTTAGGATATTTGTTGCACTTTAGTAACAGTTTTTAATGCCCTATGCTTCCCTCCACTTCACCCCCCTACCCCCCCACCAGCTAGTTTGGGCTTGCAAGCATCTCGTTTTCTGCACTGCTGACTAGAGGGTGTATTCTCTCTGCGAAGGCCATACACAAGCTCTTGTTCACATCAGTGGTGGTTCTGAGGGGCTCCTCAAGGAGAGAATAGGCTTGTTTGAAAGAGGAAGGAATATTGGACTTGAAGTTGCTCCATCCACTTGACCCTTCTCGCTAACCGCATCATTACAATTTTTCAGAAGTATATTGTGTTTGGATTTTTAATCTCTGGATAAGTGTCTTAGTTGGCTTTATTGAGGCCTGTCAAACTACGGGACTGAGATTTGTATTGGCCCCCTAGGCCTTTGAGTATGAAAATGATTTGTGTGCGTGTTTTGGATACATGCTTTTTCCTTCTCAAAGCTAGAGAATAGCCAGAACAATGTTAGGGCTAGCAGATTGCACTTGTGAGGAAATGTGACTTGGCAATGCCCTGGGAAGGGCTGTCTTTATGCTGGCTGGCATCTTGGTGGAAGTGGATCTCTCCCTTCTTGGTTCAGGAGGAAAAGGATCCACGCTGCATTCTCTCTGGAGTACCCTGTTTGACGATGCTTCAGAGCATTGCAGCAGCTTGAAGAATCTGTTAAACTTCTCAGCCACAAAGATGTGCTGATGCATAGAAGTGTGTGATATTGTCACCCCAGTAGAACTAGCAGACTTCTTCTTCCCTCAGTACCTTTGGGGATGTCTGGGGGTTGGCCTTTTGAGACAGGAACCCTCTGCTTAGGTGTCAGATGCCTCCCATTTAACTTGCATAGCACTGTCTGTTCCTAGCCTCAACAAACATCACAACTGGTCTGTGTCCCTCTTCTATTTACTGAGAGATCATAGGAATTCTGGTGCCGTGAGCCTCTTAGCCAGTGACTTCTGCGAATAAGACTCCTGGAGCTCAAGGAGTTAATAGGAGAAGTTAGATATTAGAATATGTTTTTCTGATCATCTTTCCACATTCAGTCCGCATTATCCTGGCTTGAAGCCTCAATGAGTTGTCAAAGTTTGGGGTCTAATAACTTATTTAGTACCCTAATTTTAATAATTAAACAGTAAAACTCTCCTCCATTTGATTCCTTGAATCCAAATGTCAGCAATTGCAAAGATTGGTCTTTATTTTTAAGTTTGTTTGTTTTTCTTTTTTACAGCTTTGCCTTCCCTAAACTTTTTTTTTTTTTGGGTAGTTTTCCTTGGTATCGTGTCTTGAACACTAGCTATGGTCTATGTACTTTACAATAAAAAGATCTAATATATTTTGAAACATGTCTGGTGCTGTCATGAAGAGTTTCCAGTCCAGAAACCAAGCATTGTTCCCTCATGTGCTGTTTGTTGGAAATCTAGCACGTTTACCAACCTTCTGACTTTTTTCATGTGTGGTTCTCCTACCCCAAAATGTACAGGTGGTCCCTCTTGAATGCTGAGTCTATTTAAGACTAGATCCACCATTGGTCATAATGCAAACAAAACTACTACAGACTTCAGTGGAAGTGCTATCTGCATAAGGATTACTAGACCAAGTCTTTCAAAGGTTATCCTGGGCTTGTCTTTTTGTGGTGGTTTGTTTTGTTTTTTTGTTTTTTCCTGGTTAAGAACTTTAGTTGGCATCGCTCAAAGTTGAGAATAGTCTTTTGCCAGCCCTTTAAAAGAGCCCCACCTCTGCGCAGAGTTCTAAAAGTTCGTGCTTGTGGCAGTCTTTAAAATGTAAATTGCATTTGAAAATAAGCTGTTAAATTAGAACTGCGATTGCTCCCTCTCCTAGCTTGTTGAGGAGAGTAGCAACCCCGCTCCAAGACCAGCTTAACAATCAGAAAGGAAAAACTCTTCCCTTTCAGTTTCTCACACTGGATCTGCTGCAGTCTTGTCTATCTATGACTGGCCTCGTGAATGTCACTGTTTTAAGATGGCGACTCCTAGCAGGAGGCTGAGGAATGGTTTTAATTAGAACACTTTTGGATTCACAATTTACATGCTGCTAAAATGCCCTCTGTGCTTCTAGGGTGCTGTGCTGAGTACATAGTCTTTTTTTTTTTTTTTTCCTGAATAGTAGCATTCTGATTTGCTTAAACGTAGCTCTGGCTGGATAAATCGCAGAAACCATAGTGATCTGTGCCTCTATTTCCTCTTTCCTGTAACAGTCCTCTTCTGCTATGCAGTGCACCCCCATCCAAACACGCTACGTTACGTCTACCTCTGCAGTAAGGATCCTGGGTTCTGGCTCCTCAACTTAAAATGAAGTTGATTGCAATTGTGCCTCTTTTTTGTGATGTGATAATAGTGGCTCCCAAATCAGCACTTGATAGAGCAAGGTTTGCTGTGTGACCCAGATGGGAATGAGGTACTGGATTTGTCTTAAAGGAGCTCAAGACCAACTTATGCATTATCTATAGAGGTCTCTCCTCTAACATGGTACAAATGACACCTCATTCTAACTCTTATGCGTTCTGTGTAGACAACAGATACCTTTACTTCAGATTTATTTTTGTATTCTTCAGTGCAACTTTTTCCTGTTTTCCATCTTTTGTTTGTTCAGTTCTACAGGTTTTACTCAAATGGTCAGGAAAGCCTTTTAGGGTTAGTCTCAAATCTTTGAGCTGGTTGTGGGTTTGTTTGGTGTGGGTTTGTTTTTTAAACTGACTGCAACATTGCATGGAGAGATTGGGGCACAACTAATTGGACTCAAGGCATCTTTCTCTTTAGGGCAGATGTCCCTCTGTGTATTGGCAGGCCATCCTCCCCAGTTGTACAGATATTTTATATAGACACACGTATGTACATCTGTAGATACATGTTTTTTAACTTTTTGCACTGATCATCACTCAAAGTGAAACCTTGAATTAAAAAAAAAATGGAGACTTTACATTTTCACATAGATCTAAATGTCTAGAGAACCTACTGTATTTTATTTGCTGGAACAATGGCTCACGATGTTAGTGACCCCCACATGTACTCTGTAGCTGGCTTGCGGTGGCTTATGGGACTGCTTGCAAGTCCCAGGTCAGACTTGCATGCGCTCTCCTAAACTAGAGAATGTCCAGATGTGAGGTGAGTTCTGGCAACTCTGGTTTGATTAATGGCCACCACAGTCCCACCTCTTTTTCATCTCTGGGGTCGGGGGGTGGAACTTGGGTCATTACCAGCTGCTCAGAAATGGAAGATCGAGCCAGGTGGCTTCTAACAAGGCCTTATTCACAGACCTGACCAACTTGGCTTTAAAATCTTTCATAGTCTGGTACAGTAATGTGGTCCAAATTCCTCTCTCTAAATCTGCATGTAGTATGCATAATTCATTAAACGATCATCTCAATCAAAGACACAGTAAAATTACCCCAAATAACACCCCCCAGACCTCAACCATGACATTATTTTTCTTACCTAAGGAAAGTAGATGCTTTGTGTTTCTCTGCAAACAAAGGCTGGGGAGGAATTTGTATTTTTGCTACATGTGGCTATATGTAGCTGAAATGAATCTGTTCTAGTGGTGGAATCAAAACTCTGAGCCCGTTGCATGGGCTCGGTGTGTCCATCGGAAGAGAGTGAAAAGGTTTGCTAGTAACAAAAGTGTTGGCACGGGGATTTCTTTAGAACGTGGCTTTGCTTCTTAAGCATCTGGCAACCTCAGCCATTCCACTTAACCGCATCTAGGTAAATTACACAATGGTAGGAAGATGTGGGTTGGCACATCTGGCTTTGACCACCTGCTAAATTCTGATCCAGCTGTTGTAAATAAATTGAGTTGTGGCACACATGAGCTGTAATCCAAAGGCTTGGTTCATCTTGAAGGTTAGCCCATGAGTTGATATTTTGACAACTGACATGCACACTTCTGAGTTAGTCAATCAGGTAGCTTCTACTGTAACACTCACACACGCAGGCGTTTTTTTTTTTTTTTAAGTTCTCAAGCTCTTTCCCAGGGTTCCTGTGCAGGGAAAGGGTAGAGCTCTAGTTCTTGGTTTTTAATGTTGTTAGTATGAGGTTTTGATAGCAGTGCTCACTGGAGATGGCTCTAAACCAAAACCCCCCAATCCAAACAGCCCTGAAATTTGGGGGACGTTCAGAGCTGGACCTGGACCCGAACCCTGTGGCATGGACCCACCTCTAGTGATAAGTAGTTTTATATGCCAAATGCAGTTTCCCTTTTTGAGACAGAAAGGGAGTGCTAATCTGATGCTCTGACAAGCTCCGCAGTACCCCTTCCCTTATTTTCAACCTCCTCCCCTCCCCCCACTCACGCTCTTAACAGAGTTCTGGCTGACTTACATTTTGTTTTTTAAAAGATTCTAACTTTTTGTTACAAATAAATAAAAAGTGGCAATATTTTTTTCTGTAATTTTTTCATAGGAAAGCGTAGTTTGTAACAAAGTTGTACAGTTCTGAAGTTTGAGATACAAAAAAAAAAAAAAGTACTGTGTGGAACGCTGTAAATGGGGAAGAGATTATTTTATGTACAGTACCATGGGGGGAATCTTTTAATTCTGGTTGATTCTTAGGAAGAATTTAGTTCTTCACTGTCAGGGTTTGGAATTTCATGGATTTCATTTTTTTTCTTGTATAGAATGCTGCATTTAATTGAATAAAAGCAGAAAGCATCACTTGACTCTGTGGGATTTTTTGCAGGGTACGCTTCAGTTCTGATCCCAGGTAGGCTACTGACTTGCTGTGTTGTCTACAATGAGTTGCTTAGGCTCGTACTGTTTCAGGGAGCCTAAGGGAACACATGTTTTTCAGCTGAAGTTGCTGGTGAATATTGGGCCCTTAATCTCTGGGCTTTGCATACCCATATGTGGGCAGGAAAGGAGAGAATACTACTTACCACGTCTACAAAGGAGTAGTGTCTAGATCCCTGAACAAAAAGCATCATACATGCAAAGAAGTATTCATCCCCTCTGGTGCTATGCTAGAATCTAGACTTGGAAACCACCTTTTTTGGTGGACATGAAGCATTCTCCTGCCTCCATTGTATGCTAGTAGTGCGTCTTGTCACAATGGGACTTCACTTCTCTTGGATAGAATGTGCCACAGCCTACAAATTGCTTGGAAGATGGTTTCCATTCTCTCCTTGTATCCTATAAGTCAAAGTCAGGAAGAAGACTACGACAAAATAGATAGGTGGCGCACTTCTGAAATGCATGGGAGCTCAGGGACCACTCAAGCCTGGAGGGAAGGGGAAGGGCAAGGTCCAAGGGACTCATCAAATCAAAGGTGAGTGAGACACTCCTAGTGGCCAGGTAGTTGCCTGACATTCTTTTCAGGCACATTGCAGGCTCTATGCAAAGTCTTGGTGCACCTAACAGCAGCTGTGCTCGCTCCCCCATTCAGTCGGGAGGGTCCCAGTTCTATAAACGGAGTTGCTGGTGGTCATTCTGCTGTGGGGCCACCTCATGGTTTTTGGGTTTTGTTTTAAGTCTTAGATTGGATGGTTGAGCCCAGTCCTTGGATTATTAGTGAGAAGTAGCTTTTTTTCCCTCTACCTTTGAGGTATCCATGTCTCTGTAATAGTATCAGACTCTCCCCCAAATACCTTACAGCTGAAAGGTAACGGGCCAATCACAGGACACCTGTTATACATGCTCCAGCTATTTAGGGAGTGGTAGAGCTTGTGATTAGAGGTCAGGGGACCTGGGTTCTGCACCCAACTCCCTGGCTTCTTGTGACCTCAGATGAATTAAGTTCCTTCTGTGCCTCTATTCCCTCCTGCCCCAGGTTTAACAGTCTGGGTCCCAACAGGCAGACACAAGAGGCCACGCACGTAGACCTCTGGAGCCTTTCAGAGTGGAAATAGACCTGGCTTTGCCCTTTCCTCTCAATATGTTTGGCAGACCTGCTGTTTGCCCTTTGGAGACGAGCGCTTTGTCCTATTGCGCCAGGCCTGGCTAGTCCCTGTGCGGCATGGGGGCTCCCCCAAAGGGCAAATACAACCATTTTATCTGGGTATCCACTCTTCTGCTACGCTGACGAAGTGGGTATTCACCCACGAAAGCTTATGCTCCAATACATCTGTTAGTCTATAAGGTGCCACAGGACTCTTTGCTTTTTACAGATCCAGACTAACACGGCTACCCCTCTGATAGTGCATTCAAAATACTTCTCTACCCAGCCCTGCTCCCAGGAAATGTATCCAGACAAGCTGTCCCAGCCCTAATATCTTGTGACCTGCTAATGAAAGTCTAACGTCATTGGCTTGTGACCGCCTTGGCCCTCACTTAAGAACATAAGAACGGCCATACTGGGTCAGACCAAAGGTCCATCTAGCCCGGTATCCTGTCTTCTGACAATGGCCAATGCCAGGTGCCCCAGAGGGAATGAACAGAACAGGTAATCAAGTGATCCATCCCCTGTTGCCCATTCCCAGCTTCTGGCAAACAGAGGCCAGGGACACCATCCTGGCTAATAGCTATTGATGGACCTATCCTCCATGATGGATGCTCAAAGGCAGTCTATGGAGGAAGCAAAAATCCAGCTTGGAAGAGTGTCATTTAGCACAAATGCTGTATCCCGTTGACCCTGCAGAGGGGACTGAGGTAGGTGGAGTTCCTTGTACCCTGATGTGGTTGCCGGGGGTGGGGTCAGCTTCTTCCTCCATTCCTGGAGAGCTCACCGGAATCCGCTTATCTTGTCACTCCTCAATCTAGTTGAGTTGGACCGGGAGAATTGTGCTTGCTGGCATTCCCTGGACCTAAGAACGTTATACAAAGCAAGCAATTGGGCAGGTAGCAGTTTCATCTCTCAGAGCGGCCTTTAAAAGGGGTCTATTGCAATGATCTCTGGGATGGGGTACACGGTACGTTCATCTGCCCCATGGAGGCTGAAGGTGTAAGAAGAAGGTTTGAGTTCATAGCTGGGAGCAGGACCTGGGAGGTCTCCGGGTGTTGCCTGGTTCGGAGGGGAAGAAGAGTGTGGAAGCTTCCTGGTGCTTGTACTGAATTCTGCTGCCTTGTAACGAGTGCAGCGCACTATGCAGGATTGAGATTGGATTCAGGGCTATTACCCACCCGATGAGCAGATGTGGTACAGTCTGGGCAGGCAGGGGCGGGGGGGAATGCGAAAGCCATGATACTCTGACAGCTCCCTTTGTTGTGCCTAGCACTGAATGGCATTGGAGGCTGCCAGGAATGGGCACTGTGTATCAGACCTGGGTAGAAAGGTGGTGTAATAGGCAGTGATGGCTGTGGGAGGAAAAAGTCAGCAGGTGGTGCTCGCTGGCTGATTGGGTAATCAGTGCCCCCCAAGTGTGTGGTGGTGACAGAAGGGATGCGCATCATGAAATCCTGACACTTGCAGTCCTGTCATGCTGTGTTTGAAAGCATTAACCCCCATGTGATAGCTAACTTCCAGCACACCCAACGCTATCCTGCCACCTCAATGTCTCCTGCTGTTTAAAATGGCTGCGAGTGTGCTCCACCCTAGAGCTAGCTGTGTTCTAATGACCGGGGAACGATCAAATCCCTGTGTCTAGTCATTAGGGCCGGAAGCTGCCATATGCATGTCAATTACTCTTTTCACCCATGTCTAATACCCGTGTATGTGGTGTAAACCTCCAAGGAAGTTTGGATTGCAAGGGGAGCCGTGTGGATATGCTCTTGCCCTGCAGTTGCTCACCTTGGTGTATATGCCATTGACTGATGATGTTTGCAGTTAAATTTTCACCTTCAGTCCCGGTCCCGAGTTCTCCCAAAGCCTTTGCTGGCGTTCTAGGGTGACTCCCAAGCCGCTAGGCCAGCTCTCGGCTGAGACATCCCAGTGCCCTGCAGTTTTTCTCCCCTCTTTGCTTCTCGTTAACTATTCTGGCTCTACCCACATGGGTTGCAGGGAATGTAAATCCAGCATCTGTCTCTCTGGAATGTTAGGCTGAGTCATCCAGCCGTGATTCACACTCCCACAATTAAATGCCATGTTGCCTTTTCAGGCTCCCCCCTCACCCCCCCAATCGCTTCTACGGTAATACACAACACCCCCCTGGCAACGCAGTAACTGCAGGCTGGGGTTTGGACTGCATCCTGTCAGCTCCCGTGCCCCAGTGCCCCCACCAGGTGGCGTCAGAAGCAAGGCTAAGGCACTGCGGTGGGAAAGCTTTGCTGAGAACGAATCCTCTTGAAGTACAGCAGGCGAGGGGGATGGATTTGTGCCCTCTGTGTTCTGATATGGTCAATGCAACCGCAGCTGCAAATCCGCCTCTCATGGGCCGAGTCGATCACTGGATTCTCCTTTGCATTTAGGATTCTTCCCTCCCTCCCTCCACCCGGGGACTAGTCGAAATCCACCCTGGGGTGACCTCGTATCACAAGGCTTTCAAGCCAGCCCCCTACACGAGGGGCTGAAAGTTGTTCCCAATTTGCATCCCCCTGTAGCAGTGCAGTGAGTTGGGTGAGTCTCAGCCCAAGTCCTAGTGGGCAAGTACTATCGTCAGGCAACTGTTGGAATTATTATGAACAGAGGCTACTACCACAACCTCCTTTGTTAAATCTTAAAGCCAAATGGCATTTCTACAATTGCTCTAAACAGTCTAAAAAAAATTCCTAAATCTTAAGCAGTGTACTCTATCAAAACAGTGCCAAAACACTTACAGGCATTGGATTAAAAATATCTCTACCCCTATATAACGCAACCCCATAAAACACGAATTTGGCTATAACACGGTAAAGCAGTGCTCCGGGGGGGGGGGGGCTGCGCACTCTGGTGGATCAAAGCAAGTTTGATATAACGCAGTTTCACCTATAATATGGTAAGATTTTTTTGACTCCCGAGGACAGCGTTCTATCAAGGTAGAGGTGTACTTACAAGGGGGCTGAGGTCTATATTGGTTGGCTCCAATGCGGGCAGGCAGGTGTCACGTTGTGGTTTGCAATCCAAACCAGTAAGAGGTTGTGTCACTACCTGCCCTGTAACCTGGGCTGCCTTCAGACATCAGGTCACAGCAGCCGTTAGCAGTGAATCCTTTAAGCGTTTACCTTTTTATACCCTGTTAACAAACAAGGGATGTCCTTGCCCACTCTATCAGACCTTAGCTAAGGCCAGAGGAAGCATTTTTTTTGTAACACATTAAACCAACTTATCTGGGCTCTTATTTACTGCAACTGCACCTGGTGCCAATTAACTGGTTTATTTCTATTACTTCAGCCCACTCCTTAAATAAGATAACAGGGGTATTTCAAAGGGTCACGCCCAGTTTAACACAACTACTCTTCTTTCTGGTCCCTATTTGCTTTGGGCCTATTGCTCATGCCAGTGTCCCAATTCAATTGCTCATGCCAATGTCCCCAGCCCCCAGCGGTCGTCTCAGCAGAAGGATCCAGATGGAATGGGCCACTGCGTCTGAACTACCCATTTCCCAGCTCTCCCTCGAGGTCTGGGGTGGGGCACCAGGGATGCGGGGAGCTCACTGTTTGGTGCTCATGCTGCGTCTGTTCTTGGTACTAATCCCAGAGCGGGGCAGTTGTTCCAGGCTCCGAGCTGGACAGCAGATGGGTAATTAGACGCTTGCAGGACTGTCAATCCGGCACCTTTCCCCAAGGCCAAGCTCCCAGCGTGCCTCCTTTCCGTGCAAAGCGTGGCTGGGACTTGGGGGCAGGGTTTCCGGTTGCACCCGCTGAGCCTAAACCAGGAGTTCTGCCTCTTTAAATGTGGCGAGCTTCAAGCTGCGGCCTGGTTGAGCTGGCTTCCTCCTCCAGAGCGCTTCACCGGGGTCTCCTTGTGCCAGACCCCCGCAGGGAGACGCAGTCCTGGGGCCTGCATGGGCTGGAAGCAGACTCATCCGGAGCTTCCCCCTCCCTTTGGTCTGCCAGAGCTTCCCGGGCCATGCTGCAGGGTCCATCGGCCTTTCCCGGAGGAGGGGCTGGGGCTGGGCTGGGCGGGGGGGAGCCTTGCTCGCAGTGGGAGCATTGGTGCAAGGCTGTTGGTGGTTGGCATTGGTTACACAGGTGCCCAGGTGTTTTCGAGAAGGGCATTTAACATAGCGGAGCAGTCAAGCTGGGGAAGACTCCATGTGTCTCTCTTTTCCCAGCCCTGGAAACTAGCCATGAAACTTAATGGCTACAAAGCAAAAAACCCGGTGAGAAATGAAGTGAGCAAACCTCTGCTCCCCACAGCCTGGCTTGGGAGAGGAGCTGTTGTACTGAGCAAGGGAGGGGAGAAGATAATATTCCCCAGGAAGTTCTCAGCTCTCCTTAAGGTCCACCTTGAACAGAATAGGCAGAGAGAACAACGGCTCTCCCCCAATATTCAGGTGCCCTGTTAGAGCATTAAGGGCCCCTGGAAACAGAGAAGTGTCTGGCTTCAGCTTAAGTACCCAGACTGGCCTAGCCAGGGGCCTGAGCCCTGTGCTAGAGGTGATCTGCCTTGCACTTCCCAGAATTCAGTGCTGGGGTAAGCTGAGGTCCCTGACACATGCAGAGCGAGTCTGCTTAGGGAACAGCCTCTGATGATCTAGTGCTTCCCTCTGTGACGTGGCTGGGGCATGGATCAATCCAGCCCCCTGTCCTCTCAGTGAATACTTTGCACGTCTGTCTGAAACCGCAGCCCAGCTGCTGACCTGCACCGCCGTCTACATCTCCTGGCTGGCTCTTTGTGGTTGGGTCTTCACGTCCCATCAGAGTCTGTCCGTCCTCCAGATCAACGTGCAGCACGAGCTCCATAGCTACCTTCTGTTAGTCCTGAATGGGGGCGAGTGCTGCGGTCCTGCTCTGAGACTTTTGTAGCCTTGCAGGGGCTGGCTGGCCTAGGGGAGAGCTAATTAGCAGTGGAGCTGCTTTGTCACCGGTTCAAGTCCCACCTCTGCCTGAGAAAGCTCTTGGCTGGCTCGTGTGTGAAATGAGTTTGGGGGTCTCAAGACACTTCCCCAGAAGTACATGTCAACATCACAAAGAGGCTCTCACAGCTGGCAGGCTGCACACCCTTGTGCCCGCACAGCTGTCAGACAGTTGTGTGATCTCGGATGGATGGAGCTGTGCCAGCAAAGCCCCTAGCATCTCCACGGTATTTTTTTTGCCAGGTGCTGGCCAACGTGCAGTGTTGCCGGAGCGCTGTGAGACACTGTGTCCACACTAGGAGCTTTTTGCTGGTGTAGTAGATGGCCTAGATTGATGCAGTCCCAGCAGCCAGGGCCGGAGCTAGCTCTTAATTAACTGTCGGTGGTCCTGGGGGAAGGTTGCTTTGACCCTGCCTGTGCGGTGCAGCTAACTAACAAGCTTCGCTTCGGTGAGTCTAACCCTTTTCCCCCGTCCATTGGAGCATGGTCGCGTGAGCTAAACATCGATTGGGAACCTGGAGCTTCTGTGTTCTAATCCAGCTCCTGCCTCGCTGGGTGAGCTGCAGCCGGTCCCTGCTCTGTGCTTCGTTTCCCCCCCAGTAAAACAGGGATAACACCCACCTCACAGGGCTGCAGGAGCCTTATTTAATTAATGCTCGATCAGCACATAGCTCATCTAAGGGCTTGTCTATACTTACCGCGCTGGTTCGGCAGCAGGAAATCGAACTCAGAAGTGCTCCCCGTCGATTCCGGTAATCCTGCTCGCCGCGAGGAGTACGCGGAGTCGACGGGGGAGCCTGCCTGCCGGGTCTGGACGGCGGTAAGTTCGAACAAAGGTACGTCGACTTCAGCTACGTTATTCACGTAGCTGAAGTTGCGTACCTTAGTTCGATTTGGGGGTTTAGTGTAGACCAAGCCTAAGTGTCACTCAAAGTACTTCCTGGCCTTACCTGAGGCAAAGGCTTGGGGCTTTCCTGGCAGAGATGGAGTTGCTAGGTGCATGGAGCCGATGTCTCCTCTTCAGGGCTGGGTCTGAGGCCCCTGGGCAGAGCCTTTTGGAAGCAGAGTCTGGCCTTGCTTCTCTGCTGAGAGATCATCATTCCTCGCAGTTCGCTCTACGCTCCTTCCTAAGATCCCCACAGAGGCGACCCCTAATCCGGGAAAGTTGGGCCAGTTTGGGGACAGGCAGAGGGGCCAGGGGTAAGGAGCGGGGGGGGGGCAACAGTTACTGGGCCGTTCGCTGGGGCAAAAACCCTCTCGCTGCTGCCACTTCCTGTGCAAGTCGTGCCCTGTGCGAATTCCGGCTGCCTGCTTTGGCAGAGACACCGGCCTGTGTGCTTGGGGAGCTTTAAAAACATCCACATGAAAGCATTTCCCCGGGATTAATACAGTCAGTGTCTTCAGCTTTGCTTAACAAACCGCACGCACATCTGCTACGAGCTCATCCTCTCGCACGGGAGGGGAGCTGCTCGAGCCACTCAGGCAACCAAATTCAGACCTCTCCCTCCCCCCCCCCCCGGCCACGCAGCGCCCACGCTCTCTGCTGCTTCGGGAAGGATGGTTCTAGCCAGAGCTGTAGGCTACAGGCCGGGAGTGAGAAATCAAGCGCCCAGCTGGGGGCTGAGAGAGGAAGGCTAAGGGGGAGGGTGCAAAGCAGAGGGAGGCGACACTAGGAAGAAGGGGCCGTATGAGAGGGTAAGGGGGGCTGGATATCCTGGGGGATCCTGGCTCTATCTACCCCGAGCCCTGCGCAGGTTTGAGGATCAGAGGAACCTGGCACGAAAGGCCGGAGCAGCTCCTGGTGGAACTGCCATAAGCCATCCTGCCTTTTGGTGGCTGCAGCTGGATGTCGTTTGTGAGAGGAGGTGTCGACACTCTGCGGGATGGGGCTGGACAGCATGTGGCTGACGTGGGAGTGGGCGGAAAGGGGGGGGGAAGGGAAAATCCACCCAATTAATTTTAAAAAGCTGTGGTGGCCCGGGCCCAGCACAGCTCGTACCTGGGCTGGGGGCGCCCAGCAGGCCTGGGAGAGCAGCTGAGCCCAGACCCAGCATGGCGCGAACTCCAGCCAAGGCGGGGGGAGCCTGCTTGCTACAGCAAAGCTGCCTCACCCCCATGGCCAGGGCCGGCTTTAGGCCAGTTCAACCAATTCCCCTGAATCGGGCCCCGCGTCCAAGCCCCGGTCCGGCGTACCGGCGTGGCCCGGCTTCCCCAGGGGGCAATTTAAAGGGCCTGGGGTTCCCAGCAGGGGTTGGAGCCCCAGGCCCTTTAAATTGCCCCCAGAGCCCCACTGCTGGAGCCCTGGGGTAGGGCTGCAGGGCTCTGGGGGCTATTTAAAAAGTCCGGGGCTCCCGCTGCCTCTGCCGCCCTGGCCCTTTAAATAGCTGCCGGAGCCCCACCGCTTCCCCAGGGCTCCCGCGGCTATTTAAAGGGCCGGGGCAGTAGAAGCAGGGGAGCCCCGGGCCCTTTAAACAGTCCCCAGAGCCCTCGGATAGCACGGGTTCGGGGGCTACTTAAAGGGCCGGGGCTCCAGCTGTCTCTGCTGCACCCCCTGCCCGCACCAGCCCCTGCTGCACCCCCTGCCCTGCCCATAGCCAGCCCCTGCTGCACCCCCTGCCCTGCCTCCAGCCCTGCACCCCCTGCCCTGCCCGCACCAGCCCTGCACCCCCTGTCCTGCCCATACCAGCCCCGCCCCCCCACCCTGCCTGCAGCCAGCCCTGCACCCCCTGCCCACAGCCAACCCTTGCCGCACCTTCTGCCCTGTCTCCAACCAACCCCTGCCGCACCCCCCTGCAGCCCTGCCCAAAGCCAGCTAGCCCCCACACACCCCTGCCTGCACCAGCCCTGCACACCCTGCCCTGCCTGCAGCCAGCCCTACACCCACTGCCCAGTCTCCAGCCAACCCCTGCCGCACCCCCCTGCCTGAAGCCAGCCAGTCCCGCACTCCTCTGTCTCCATCCCTGCCAACCCCTGCCACACACCCCTGCGACCCTGCCTGAAGCCAGCCAGCCTGCCCCACACACCCCTGTCTCCAGCCAGCCCTGCACCCTTTGCCCTGCCTGCAGCCAGACCCTACCTCCAGTCAGCCCCTGCTCTGCTCCAGCCAGCCCCATGTCCACTGGTGCCCTGCAGTTCCCAGGGCAGTAACCCTGCACACCTGCTTCAATGAGGGGGGGCAGGGAGCAACTGGGACCCACACATGTGCACACCACTAGGGTGACCAGACAGCAAGTGTGAAAAATCAGGACAGGGGGTGGGGGTAATAGGAGCCTATATAAGAAAAAGATCCAAAAATCGGGACTCTCCCTATAAAATCGGGACGTCTGGTCATCCTAGCACACCCCAAGGGAGTGGCGGGGACCCAGACATGTGAAACAGCGTCATTAATAACCGATCCACAGCATATATGCCGCAATGTACATAATATATAATTTTATTATTTATATAGTTATGAAAAGTAAATAATACATGGAAGAAATGAAAGGCTTTTATTTAACTTTTTTTTTTTTGTTAGCCATCCCTGCCGGGGCCCCGCCGAAAATGTTCGAATTGGGCCCCGCACTTCCTAAAGCCGGCCCTGCCCACGGCTAGGAAGCAGCCAAACGCCTCTAGCTCTCCCTAGCCAGCTGGGACTGGCCCACGGTTCGCCTCAGCGTCTCTTTTTAGGGAATACCGCTTAGGTGCGCGAGCGACAGGCCTGACCATGCACAGAGGCACTAGGGTATCCCACCGCAGTGTGTTACAGAGACACCAGCATCACGCCTGTGTCACGGTAGTGCCTAGACATCCCCGCTGAAACCAGGGCCCCAGTGTGTAGGTAAAACGCAGCACTTAACCATTGCCAAACCTGGGAACTCCCGGGGAGGCTGGCCAGTGATCACCAGCCAAACCATTAATGAGGGGGAAACTGAGGCACGGAGCGACAAACGGATTTACTGAAGGTCATCGAGTGAGTCAGAGCTGGGATTAGAACATCTGGGTCCCAGTCCCACGCACAGACCGCCGCCGAGTTTCCGAGTAAAGGGTTAACCAGTCCTGCATCAGAGGCGCACCTGCAGTGCTGTTGGCTGAGGGCCACAGGGCATGACTCCTCGGGCGCCAGGGCCCAGGCTGGGCTTCGGAGAAAATGTCCCCATGGACAGGGTCACACAACTGGCGCCCAGTGACCAGCTGTTGGGGACGGCGCTCTGGACTGGATGCTTTTCTATGGCGATATCTATTGTCTGCTCAGTCTAATGTGAGCTTCCTACCAGAGTGCCTCTCCTCTGCCCTGGAGGGGCTGTTTTTAGGGCTCAGAAGGGACTTCAGTCCCCTGGGCCATTTATTCCTTGGCCTTTCGCTGAGGCAGGGCCGGTGCAAGGACGTTTCGCACCCTAGGCGAAACTTCCACCTTGCGCCCCGCCCCCCAGCCCTGCGGCAGCTCCCCGCCCCCATCTGCCCTGAGGCGCCCCCCCTCCACGGCAGCTCCCTCACCCCGGCCTGGGGAACCTTGCGGCAGCTCCCCCCCGCCCTGAGGCACCCCCCTGCGGCAGCTCCCCACCCCCCGGCCCAGGGATCCGTGCGGCAGCTCTGACCCAGGGGAACCCCTGGGCTGCCGGCGACGCGCTAACCCGGGGTTCTCCTGGGGTGCCAGCGGCGCGCTAACCCAGGGTTCTCCTGGGGTGCCGGTGGCGCGCTGACCCGGGGTTCTCCTGGGCTGCCGGTGGCGCGCTGACCCGGGGAACCCCTGGGCTGCCGGCGGCGGCTCAGACTCCCTCTCCCTCCCAGCGTAGTGGCCGCTGTTAAAAAAAGAAAAAAAATTGGGGGCACCGCTTTTTGGCGCCCCCAAATCTTGGCGCCCTAGGCACCGGCCCTGCTCTAAGGCTGCCATCAGGGCTGCCAGCTCACGCTGTGCTTGGGGGCAGTGGTTTGAATCACGCTGGGAGAAGACCTGTGCCACCTGTCACATGGCAGCGGACTGTGCCCCCGAGTCCAGTGGTGACTTTACCGGACCCACCGGGGGCAGCTGTCCGATGCTAACAGCTGCTGCTGGGGGCGTCTGTCTCAGTCATTCCAAATCCCCTAACTCAGACGTTCCCTCACTAACAGAGCTTTCTGACTGCGAGAAAAAACAGGGAAATGTCGGGCTGGAAGGGACCTCGATCGGACATCTGGTCCAGTTCGCCTGCGCTGAGACAGGCCCAAGTAATCCTAGCCCATCCCCCACAAGTGTTTGTTCTTAAAAACCTCCAATGATTCCACAACCTCCCTAGCTAACCTGTACCGGATGCTTCACTAGAGTCACAGCGAGAGAGTTTTCCCCCACCTCTAACCTAAATCTCCCTGGTTGCAGATTAAGCCCATTACTTCACGTCCGACCTTCAGCGGACAAGGAGAGCAATTGATCACCGTCCTTTTTATAGCAGCCCTTGAGTGATGTCATCCCAGGAGCATTTTGTCTCCAAGCGAAGAGATCAGCCGCCTGTTCATTTATTACTGCGCAGCTCGGTAATTAAAGGCCTTTGCTCTTTGGCCTCGGGTCTCACGCCGCCCCAAATTGTGCCCCTTGGTCGCTCAGAAACGTGTCACCTCTGCTCTAGCTGTCGAGGGCCTTTTAGCTCCTTTAGCACCAGCGAGGTCTCGGTTGCAATGAGCCATTCTAGGGTGGGAAATGGACAGAGAATTTTAGAACCTGCGCTAGTCTTTTAATAACTAGCTCTTGATAATAAGGCTTGGCACCGAGAGGGCTGTTTTCACCCAGAGATCTCAAAGCAATTTAGAAAGGGGTGGAATATCATCAGCGGGGGGAAACTGAGGCACGGAGGAATGAAGTGACTTGCACAGCGAGTCGGGGCAGAGCTGGGAAAAGAACCCCGGAGTCCTGTCGCCCAGTCCAATGAGAAATGGCTAGACCACACGATGCCTCCTCAAATCCTTGCGGTGTTAACTGGGATGGAACATTCTTGGGGGCTGCCAGTTGCCCTGATGGGGGGGGGGCCTCTGGGTTTCCTCTCAGCTATTTTCCCCTTCTCTCATCAGATCCCACCCCAGCCACAGCTGTTTTTTCAGCCGGTGACACAGGTTCGCTCCCGTGATGTCGTTTCTGTCCCTAACCCTCTCCGTCCGCCCCAGGGCTGAGGGGTTCCCAGGGAAATTCCAGCTACAGCTTCTGCTTGGGCCTCCAAGCGGGACTATTCTCAGAAACCCTGCAAACATCCAGAGAGCTGCCTGATGCTGTCTTAACATGCGCGGCTCTTTCTGCTTTAGCACGTCGGCATTTTGGGGGATGAAAAGGGATGGCTCAAGGGTTTAGAGAGAGGCTCCTGTGTCCTGGCCAAACCCTGGCCGAGGTGGAGAGGACCTTGGGACCTACCGAACCCCCCTCAGTCAGGGATAGACTCCTCCTTCGCTTCCTGCCCTATACCCTGCTGTTGCGCCATTAAACAACAACAGCCTTGAGGAGCGATTCCTGGCTGTAGCTAGTGATGTGCGGTGCCGGTGGGCAGAGTGCAAGGGGCTGTACGAGGCAGTGCGTGTGCATCTGGCCACAGGGCCTGGGCTGATCTATTGCTTTTGGCACAAGGCCGCAGGGAGGGAGCAGTCTGTGACTGAGGTGATCAGGTCGTTCTCTGGCTCAGCTCCCACAGCAATAACGCGTCTGGCCACTCGCCCGGCCCATAGGAAACTCCCCACGCCAATTCTGCTCTCTAGTCAATAACCTCGAGCTGGCGGGAGAGGGAGAGAATCGTTGCCAAAGAACTCCCAGCTGGAGGGATTTGGGAATATCCTTCCCACTGCCAGCCACCAGCCCACATCCTGGATGCGGGGTCAGCTGGGTATCTGGGGAAGAGCTCACCAGCCACTCACTGGCACCACAACGGTGCTTATCTCCCTGCTCCGGTCCTAGCAGGCTCTTCACACATCCGCTGATGGCGAGTGGCTGTGATTAGTCCTGCTAAAAATATCCACGAGGGACTGACTGCTTGTGGGCCATCTCAACTCCTTCCCAGGAGGGAGGAAGTGCTTTTGAGGCCAAAGAAATAGGAAACAGAGCTCATGGCCAGGTAGAGGCATCTGAGGCTAGACAAAGTGATCTTGCTGCAGGAGCTAGAATTTGACTGGGCAGCACAGAGATCTTGCATGTAGAATTAAACTAGCCAGATCCCTTCCCGGGCAGCCGAGGAGCAGGTTCTTGATTTGCCTGGGTGCTCAGCCATTGGCACCTGGAGAAGATTATCTCCAGCCTGGACAAGCTCAGCAGCGCTGCCAGCATTTAGCTAACGTGGCTGTCCCTCAGCGCTGCGTAATTGCCGTGTGTCCCCCGCATCATGGCTTTATGCTGTGAAGCGGTATTTTCCATGGGTTGAAATATACATCTGTAGCCAGAGAGACCCCTGCACATCATGTATAATCCCTGTCCCCCCCTTGGGAATTCTGCACCCAATCTCAGGCCGCTTGAAATGAACTCTTGCTATGGAGCAAAAAGAGGAAGGATGGCCTTGCGGTTAAGACCCTGGATGCAGAGCGGAATTCAAATCTCAGCTCTAGAATCGGCGTATTTTTGAGCGGTCATATCGTCTGGGTTTTAAAAGACTTCATGGATGACTGGAGAACAGGTAAGACTGTGACATTGCGTGTTTATTTCGGTTTGAGTCGGCATGTGGACACTCCTATTTTGGAATGAAAGTGGTTAAAATTAATTTAACTAAGGCTCCGTCTATGTGTAGTTTTTGCACTGATCGCCCCAAATCGGACTGAAAACAGATCAGTTAAATGAGTGCAGTTGGTTAGAGGTGATGCAGTTATATCGATTTCAAAGTGTTTACGTCAGTTTTGTCAATTTCAACTTTTCTCAGAACAGCTTGCATCCTAGGGACACCGTACTTTTAAACTTGCAGCCAATATCAACCCTTTGACATTGATATAACTGTGTCCCAGGTAGGGGTTTGCACCAATGTATCTGTTTTTATTCCCATTTACAGGAGTGATGTGAAATTGCTGGAGACATTTCTCCATGGAGACCAGGCTTTAGGTTGGACACAAACTGACTTGAGCTAAATCAAATTCAACCCTTTTCATTCCAAAACAAAAGTGGTCACCACAGACCTGTCTGGAAATAACGAAATCAGGTGCAATTCACACCTTTTTGTTATTTCGGAGCAAATGTGTGTGTAAACCAGCCGATCCCCTTGTCAAACCATTCAAAAAACTGAACTGTAGCTAACAGCCTGACAGTATCCTCTTCATCACTAGACCTTGTTTCCATGAACACAATCGTCCCTGTCAGTGCTACATACACAGCCCCCGTTCCCATGGTAGCTGAGCACCTCATCGTCCTTGGTTAATTTCTCCTCACACCCCCCTGTCAGGCAGGGCAGGGCTGTTATCTCCACATTGGAAACTGAGGCACGGACAGACATGCCCAAGGTCACATAAGAAGTCTGTGGCAGAGCAGGGAATTAAACGTGGATATCTGGCTAGCACCCTGATCATACCCCAGGCCCATATCCAATAGCTGGGGTTAGCCATCAGGGCGTACACAGGGGCAATCAAAACCGGCTCAGGTCAGGTCTACACTACAGGCTGGCAGGTGTTATGAGCTGGGTGAAACCTTCTTATGGATTGGGTTAAAACCCCAATGAGGTTGAGAGGCGTGAACTCACCCTGCAATTAACATCACTGTAAACGGAGCCCCTATTGAAGACAAAAGGCGGGTGTGAACCTGCCCAGGAGTTTTTGGGCTGAGTGTTGTTTTGGGTAGGTGTGTGTGGGAGGGACCATGCAGCGGATAAGGTCACAGCCAAGAACAAAAAGAGAGGCAGTCAGAAGAAGAGAGGCAAGAAAGCCAAGCAGGAGCTTGTGTGACCCAGGAAAAAGAGGGGGGAGAGAGAGAGAGCACTTTGGAGTCTGATGTTGGCTAAAGAAGTTTGGGGAGGTGTGTGGGGCTGGAGAGCTAAGAAACGGCTAGTTTTCTTTTTGTATGCAGTCAGTGATGTTGGTCCCAGGATATTAGAGGCAGGGGAGGTAATATCTTTTATTGGACAAAAGCAACAGGGAGTCCGGTGGCACCTTAAAGACTAACCGACTTATTTGGGCATAAGGTTTCATTTTTAACCCACGAAAGCTTCTGCCCAAATAAATCTGTTAGTCTTTAAGGTGCCACCGGACTCCTCATTGTTTTTGTGGATACAGAATAACACGGCTACCCCTGATACTTGACACCATTTACTGGACAAGTTTCTCTCTCCCACCAACAGAAGTTGGCCCAGTAAAAGGCATTGCCTCACCCACCTCAGGGCCAGCTCCAGGTTTTCTGCCACCCCAAGCGGCAAAAAAAAAAAAAGCCGCGGCAGTGCGATCGCACCGCTCCACTCTTTGGCCCGGCAATTCAGCAGCAGGTCCTTCGCTCCAAGCGGGACTGAGGGACCCGCCGCCGAAGACCTAGACGTGCCTCCCCATAGCAGTCGGAGTGCCGCCCCTTGGTATTGGCCGCCCCAAGCACCTGCTTCCTTAGTTGGTGCCTGGAGCCGGCCCTGACCCACCTTGTTGCGTTTGTTTCTGGTTCCTTCTGTGTTCAGAGACACAGGACTCTGTACCTTCCTTGTAAATAAACAAGAGCGCAGCAAAGAAAACACCCAGCTCCTGTCAATTTCGGCTCTCAGCTGGACCACCCACAGAGCCCTGAACTTCTGACTAGCGGAAATGGGGCAACATTGGCATCACTACACCAGCCAACCTCCCTAGCGGAGATGCAGCTTATACCAGCCAAAAAAGAGCTCTGGCCAGTGCAACTGATACCAGTTCCCTCAGCAAAATAAGCTATGCCAGCAAAAGGACTTTCATGCTGGTATAATGGCATCTGTGCTAGGCGTTGGGCCAGCATAGAAGTGTCGGGGCGGGGGAATCACACCCCAAACCAACACTGTTATACTGGGCAAAATCTCTAGTATAGGCCTGGCCTGAGGGGGATCGGTGGAATCAGATGTGGATATAACTGTTATGCCTTTTCTTTTCTTTGTGCCATGCGTTGAAATCTCGGAGACTCTGCTAGATGCAGAAACGGGGGGTTATTCCTGGGTTCCGGTCAGTGTAGAGGGGAGAGAGGAGAGACGTGCACCCTGTGCTCTCACCCACAGACACTTGGCGTTGGTTCTTTCTTGGTTTGCTGTCAGCCATGATTTGGCGGAGAGGATGTGTTTATTGTTTGTAGACAGAGAAAACATACCAGGCCCGAAGCTGCACTTAAAACACTCCCCAGCCTCAGGAAAAGCCTGTGGAAATCAGTGGCCTGCATCCTGATGGAGTGGAACAATAGCGCCAGCAGCAGTGCAAATGTAAACCTCCCTCATTTCTTTTTAATGGGGTGTTAACTTCAAAGCCCAGGGGTGACTATTTAAATACTAACGCTGCTGAAGCTTGAGTCATTGCAATGTAAGGGTAGGGGCCAGCTGTGTCCCGTCTGACTGTGAGCGACTCCCCCTTCAATCCCACCCTCATGCACTCACACAGGCAGCTGGCCTGTGAACCTGTCAAGCAACACAAGGCATGTCTTCTTGGCGTGGCGGGTTTTTTTTAATAGCCGCTTCTAACCTTTTGTGTGGCTTGACAGGTGCGTGACCTCCACTGAGGTGCAGTTACCCGCGAATATCTATTACAGCTGCAAGAGTGCGTACCCCTCCCCACCCCCAGAGAGCAGCGGGCTTCGATTGGGTGGGGGGATCCAAACCATCTCTGCCTCTGTTGCTAGGACGTCTAGGCAACCTTTGAACAAGTGGCTCCAAATTAAAATTAAAATTAAAAAAAAATTAAATGAATGGAGATATCTTATCTCCTAGAACTGGAAGGGACCTTGAAAAGTCATTGAGTCCAGCCCCCTGCCTTCACTAGCAGGACCAAGTACTGATTTGTGCCCCAGATCTCTCAAGGATTGAGCTCACAACTCTGGGTTTAGCAGGCCAATGCTCAAACCACTGAGCTATCCCTCTCCCCCAAAATTAATGCTGATTGGTTTAAACCTGTGGCTCTCAACCTTTCCAGACCACTTGCCCCTTTCAGGAGTCTGATTTGTCTTGCCTACCCCCAAGTTTCATCTCACCTAAAACCTCCTTGCTTACAAAATCAGGCCTCAAAATACAAAAGTGTCACAGCCCGTTAGCACTGAACAATTGCTGACTTACCATATTGTAAAATGAAGCGATTGGCATATAAATAGTGTTCCTAAAATGGCAGTGTATAGTATGTCGAGCAGTATAAACAAGTTATTGTCTGTATGAAATTGTAGTTTGTACTGACTTGGCTAGCCTGTTGTAAAACTAGGCAATTATCTAGATGAGTTGATTACCCCCAGGAAGACCTCTGGGTACTCCCAGGGGTACGTGTACCTCTGGCTGAGAACCACTAGTTTAAACGACCCGGTTTGTTTAACTGGGACAACTTAGTGTGCGGCCATGCTTCTGTTGGTTTCAAACTGGCTATACTGGTTCGTTTCTCAGGCCTTGTCTACGCTAGAAAGTTGTACCCTTGTGAACGTACTGATAGAGTTAAAGCAGTATATTCTTTCCCAGTGCGAATGCAGTGGTATCCTATGAAGGTGCTTTATACTGGTGTCGCTTATTGTGGTACAAGAAGGGGACTTTATACTGGTTTAACTGTCTATGCTAAGGTGTGGTATATTATTTAATATAATGGTAAATATCCCGTTCGCTGACATAGATAGTTATACCAGCACAAAAATGGCGTGTGCAATCTAAACCACTATAAAGCAGGATTAAATCCACTGTATACACACACAGTGGCACCACTGGCACTAAATCGGTTCTGAATCCCACCTTTAGTCTTCGGGTGTAGAGCAGGCTTTGGAAACCTCAGAACGTGCTTCTGGGCACCAATGGAAACGCAGTTAGTAATAAGGCCTTGCTCTCCTATAACAACCTTCCTTTGAATGAGTCAAAACAGTTTGCAGAGGGGCATTGGTATTTTATGGATGGGGAAACTGAGGCACGGGATGTGAGCTGACTTGATCAAGGAGTTAGTGTCAGAACTGGGAATAGGCCTCTGGAGTCCTGTGGCCTGTGCTCCTGCTCTAACCCCTAGGTAATGCTGCCTCCCCACAAGTGCATTATTAAATGTGAGGCTTGTTTTCTGTTACATCCTGCTCCCGAAAGGCGCCCCCTTATGCAGAGACATTCACCCATCAGTCCAGGGCTACTTATGACAGTTTCAGGTTTCTGCCACTACCTTACCCATCCCCTTTTCACCTGCCACTGTTCAATAATACAGACCATGCTAGGTGAGTGCAAACAGCTAGGGACGCGCAACCCATCCCAAAGGGCTGTGATGAATGCATCTGGATCATTCCCTTCCACCATGAGAATTGTGCTGTGCAGCACCACCAGGTACGTGGCAGTTGGCTGGTACGGCCTCACCATAGCGGAACGTAAGCACTTCAAATAACTGCCCTGATTCACCACATCACAGAAGCTGCCGTCGAGGACGCCTGCAGCAAAACAGATTTACTGTGCATGGCCCATTACACGGATTATTGTCATTAGTTGTGTCCACTAGCACAGCGCCAGGCGCTTTCCAAATGGAAAACGGGGCTCCGTTCCTGCCCCAGGCAGCACACAACATAAAGACGCACAGCGAGGGGCCAGGGACAACGTGGTAGCAACAGGATGGAGGTGCTGCCTGACCGCAGCTTGCTGATGTTCGAGTTTGGAGCTAATCACGGTGCCCGTGCAGCCCTGGTGCTGTGATTCTGCACCCCCGCTACCTTAGCACCAGGGCTACTGTTTCAGGATCAGTATTAGCCCAAGTGCTGCTTTTATTATTCATCTTCTGGTGGGGTGGAGAGGACCTGCTCGGGGTGAGGGCTCTGTGGAGCTCGGCGCTGTACAGGTATATGATGAAACACCACTCCTGGCCCCATAAGAACTTACCACCGAAGGAAGTAGGAAGGGGTGGTTTTGTGCCACCAGGAAACCAATATTATTATTATTAATTTGTGCGGTGGTAGCGCTGATGGGTGCCCCCAGCATGGAGCTGGCCCCCAGGATGCCAGGCGCTGTACAAACCCAGAACCAGAAGAAGTGGGTCTCTGCCCCAATGAGCCCACAATCAAAGTAAAGGCAGCACACTGCCAGCATTTGACTGGCGCCGGGGATCACTCGGGGCACAAATGCACGCAGCCACAGACTACCACTTCCCCCCCCCCCCCCCCCGAAGGAGCTTTCACCGAAACCTGCCTCCCATGCAGTAGCTGTCTGGGCCCAGATCCTCAAAAGGTATTTAGGCTTTGAAATGGAAGCTAGGAGCCTAAATACCTTTGAGGCTCTGGGCCTTGCTCACAGTGACAAGCCTGTGTGAGGGCCACAAAGAGCAATTTTCCACAGACACTGGCTTGGTACAGCTCCTGCTGCCCACTCGGGTTTTGGCTTACTTGGCGGAGGGAGCGGCTGTCCAGTGAGACTCCAGAACCTCTTCGGTGTACAGAGGGGTTGCAGGGATCTCCTGGGTCTGGTATGTACAAGTCATTCACCAAAGAGAAGTCTCTAATAAAAACCAGGGTCGCACTGGCCTTCACAAAACGCAGGCCCGTGGGTGATGTCTGTACACTGAACATTATATCCTTAAGGCCTGTGTCTAGGGACTGGGCACCAGCAAAGGTGAAAACCAGGTTTTCTGTCCGACAAGAAATGTTTCTCTAGCTGAGGTAAGGATTGTATAGTTCACAGTGCGTCTCCTCTCACCAGTCTGAACTGAATGCGAACGAAGGCTTGTGAAAACTTCCAAAAGAGGAAAGTAACAGGAAAAGCAAGCGGGATGGGGGGAGGGAGCCTAGCTTGAGGTGCACATCAAAGGTGCGCTCATGTATAGTTGAGGGTCAAAGCAGACACCCTGGCATCCTTCACCGAGGAAGTAAAGGACCAGTGAGTTTGATTCATGAAAAAGGGTCTCAGACAGGCATGGTTGAAGATGCTGGAGAGAACTCGGGGTGAGCTAAGCTTTAGACAGGAGGGTAACTTATCAGCGACATTCGGTCTCCAGGAAGCATGTTCTGATTTTGTTTTATGTGTAACCGTTGGCTTCCAATAGCCTTGCTCCCTATCGCTGGAATCTCGGTTCCTTAATAATAAACATTCTTGTGTTCACTGCTGCTAGGTCTCCGTGCTGCGGTGCAAAGCAAAGTGATGAGCTGGAGTGGACCCTGACAAGCTGGTGTGTCCCGTTCCTTTGGGCCCAGCAGGCCGGGTAACTCTGAATGATGTTGAGTGGCTAAGGGGCTGGACGCTGCAGGGCACGCTTCGGGAACTCGGCGTGTGCCTGTCACTCCCTGGACAGAGGGAGCCAGGTCTGCGGAGGCCAGGACAGCAGGACTTGTGCTGGTGGAGTCAGGGAGCTGATCTACAGCACGCACAGACAAGACCCATGTCATGCCACCGGCGTGTGCCTCATAACCCTGGTCCCCCGAGCATCACACTGGCTGCAGTGTGATGCAGGGACTCAGCTGGCTGCAGTAACAAACACGACAGGCTAATTGGCTGTCTGCTCCAGTGCGTGGCCACTAGCTGCAGCCAGAAGAGGGCACTGTACTCACCACCCCTTTTCCTGTTAGCACTGATGTTCACCCACCCAGTGAAGGCTAGTCTACAAGGGGCAGGGAGTTTCTTCACATTCACACGGCAAGATCAGGATGTGGATGGGGGTTTGGCACTGTCTGCCTGCAGATTCGGAGCCAGCAGTGCTGCTGGTCCTGCTGCCTGGGTGGGCTTTGCAGCCAGAACGGCTAGAAGCCTTTTTTTCCCTAATGAAAGCTTCCATGCCAGATGACTTGGTGAATTTCTTGAAGCCCCAGCTCCTGGACTCTGGTGATTATGCTAGAATGTCAGCTTGAACTGGGGGGGGAAAACCCCCAAAGTTTTCAGCCCTCTGGGGGTGGAGACAGCTTGAGAAGGGGACTCCAAAAGGCTAAGGCATCAGAAGGCAAGACAATGACCCCCCCCCCCCCAATTTTATTTGTTTTAAATCTCCTTGTTCTGATGCCAATCTCATTTGGGGGGCGGGGGCTAGCTAGAGATTTGGAATGCCTGGGGCCTACGATTCTGTCTGCTGGTGGATGCTGCGTTGGGCCAGTCTGACCCCTCCGGCGGCAGGGCTCTGAAAGTGGTTTATTACAGCCGTCGGGTGTTAGCGACTGAGGGGGCTGGGGACTCTTCGGGACAGGGAGGGGGCGGGATTCATAGCAGGGAAGCTGGACCCAAACTGTGCCTTTGTAACACGCTGAAATTTTCCTTCCTGGGATAGTTTCAAAGACCGGGGCTGGGGGATTCTTTTTTTTCTCTTTTAAATGGAACATGTTTTTGGTAACCACCCAGGCCCGATTTCTCCAGTTACACCCAGGATCCAGTTGGCCCTCGTGAGGAGATGTCGGCGTCTGAGGCAGAGGCACAGACATGTTCAACCAGTCGCCCCATAAACCTGCCCGGTGAATCATCCACTTCCTGTGTAATCACCACAGCGCTCTCTCTCCTATCTGATTATTCACTTTGTTAACAGCCAGCAGCTCCGCCAGCCTGGTACCCTAGTTCTCGGTACTTCTCAGTGCGGCCGGGCGTGGTCCCGGCCTTGGGAATGCAGGAGGTTTGCACTTAGCACCCAGGGATGGAAACAGGCCTGGGCCATGCTCTATGCATGGTGATCCCTGCAGCCTGTTAGCAGGTGGTCCATGCAGATCCCAAGTGGAATTCTGTGTAGTCCTCCTTGGTCAGAAGGAGGGTGAAGCTGGATGTGGGGGTGGGGGTAGTCAGGACTCTGATAAGATGGGTGCAAAGACTCGTTACTATCCCATAGCATTATTATTTTGGTGTGCACGGTGATCTTCCCTGGCCAGGCAGGGAGCAGCAACCGGGGCAAATGGTCACGGTTCCCAGCAACACAAGCACATGGGCCAGAATTTGTCCCCTGCCAGCACTCTGTGCCCCATGGGGAGACCTTGCCACATGCCCTCCCTGGGGGTTTTTTTGCCAGGGGAAGGCATTGGGTGACAGCCAGGTCTGCTAAGGCACCCTGCCAGCAGAGGCTGCCCGTGGGGTATCTTGAGTCAGTGCATCTCCCACCTAGCCTATGCATGCTCCCGCCCCATCCAGTGCTGTCCGCTTTGAGGGCTGTGCTGGCAAGCTGGGTGTTCCCCGGTGGAGGACAGGTAGCAGCCCCTAGGCAGACTCTCTTCTCCCTTGTGTGGAGCTTTACCTCTGCGCACAGTGGGGCTATCCGTTTGAGGAACTGGCTGTATCTCTACTCCGAAAAGCGGGTTCCCGGCAGGCTCCGCAGCGTGATCGGCGAGGGGGGGCGAGCGTGTTTCTAGGCCTGGGAGCCAGCTCCCGCGGGTCTCATCTCTCTCGGGGCAGGGAGGGATTGCAGAACGTGCTACGGTTTGCAAAGATCAAGCCACGGAGGAGCAGCTTCACCAGGGATCTGCAGCTGGAGGATGCAAACCCCTGACGGAGGCACCTGATGATGAGACCTTGTTAGGGCAACAAATTGTGCTCGGGGCTGAAGGGACAGGGTGGTAATAATAAAAAATCTTTCTTTCCTCAGCCACGAAGTGCTTCATTCTATCATGCCTTCAATTACGGGTGCAATGTCGGGGGCTGGGCGGTCACGGTCCTCTTTCAAGCAGTTGAGTGTGACAGCTGCCTTCTATGCAGGCTCAATGAGGGAACAATTAAATGCCCTTTCATTTAGTGATAGCTGAAACCATGGAAAATCACTGCCCAAGGACTAGACCATGTGGGGGCAGTGGCTGGGTCATGTGGTCTGAGGGATTTCCCAGGGGTCTGATGACACATGCAGGGACAGAGGATTGATTTGATTGCAGCTCTGTGCATGTGCGTGAGTGAATGAAAGTGGGAGAGACAGAGAGAAGCTGCACAAACGCCACAGAGGCACACAGCGAAGGCAGCAAGGAAGCCCCAAGCAGCCCCATAAGCATTTGTAGTATGACCCTGAGAAAAAGCTTAAAGGAAGAGCTTGTGGGGAGAGTGCTGGCTGAAAAGAGGCTTGGAACTGTGAGCAAGGAAACTGTCTCCTGCTCTTTGATTCCTGCTGTGTTCAGGGAAACAGGGCTTTATGTACATTCTTTGTAAATTAACAGGGTTGCATCAGAGAAATACCCGACTCCATCGCCATTTTTTCCTCCTAATGGAAACAACTTGAAAGATCATGAATTCTGACTCTCGTTAAAAGGGGTAACACTGGATGTAAATCCCAGACTGAGATTTGGAGACCCAATTCTGGTTAGTTTGAATGGGAATTGGATAGCCAACTGCCCAAGGAAACTGTGAAAATCTCCTCTCAAGATCTTCAAGCCATCACCGACCTTCCTGGTATCTGTTTTCTAGCTGGAACCAAACCCAACCCCAAGGTCTGAATCACTGCAGAACTTTGAGGAAGTTGGGATCTGGAGCAAAATCCAAATCCAGGTTTTTCAGTTAGCTCTTGTCATCTCTACAATGGAATTAATCAAAACCCTGGAGCCGAACTCCGGGGATGTTTGAATTTGTGGCTGATGTAAATTTAAAAAATATGGCGAGCTGGCCTCTAGCCAGAGTAGAGTTGGGAGCAATCATGAGGCAATAGATCTTCTTGTCCTTCTGGTCTATGTGCTTGTGATACGTTGTTTCATATCTCTGGCATCCTCATGTGAACAATAATCACTAATTAGGTGGTGTGGTCAAGTGGGTAGGGCGCTGGGTTGAGAATCAGGAGAGCCGGATTCTATTTTCGGCCCTGCCATTGGCCTGTTGGATGACGTTGGGCGAATCACTTTGACTCTCTGTGCCTCAGTTTCCCCTCCTAACCTTTATTTGTCTTGTCAATTAATCTGCAGGCACTTCGGGTTCCTCACTCTGGGGCTGTACACTTCCAAGCACAGTAGGTGTCTGAGCTGGGTTTGAAGGCTACTGCGATACAAATCATAATCTTTTAAATGACTTTTGGTGGCACCTCCTCCAAGTGAAACTAACGCGAAATCATAAAGAAAGCAAAGGCCAATGAGTGTACCAGAGGGGGATGCTCCTACCCGCACCCAGCAAATCACCCCTAAACTATCCAGTACAATCCTGCTTCCGGCTCTAATACCTCCCCAAACCAGTCAATCATAACCCCATAGCCCTCTGCGGTGGAACTGCAGGTGCTCAGCGCCTCTGAACATTAGGCTGTTGGGGTCTGGCTGAGTTCCCCCAAAACTGAGGGACCCAGAACCACTAGGCACTTTGGAAAAGGCTGACTTTATTCTCGCCTTACAATTTCCCTTTCTTTCCAGCATTCAACTGACTCTCTCTTCCTCACCTACTGTGGACCAAAAATCATCTCTGGGCTAATTCAAATCGCTGCTTTTACCCCAGGGGTGAATGTGACTCACTTGTGATCATATTTAGCGGCTATAGGGGAGTTTACGTTTCAAAGCGCTGTGCAGTCATTTGCTAATTAAAGTTAATGATCCACGTTGTGACACTGGCTCTAATGGAACGACACCAGGGACAGGAATTGGAATTATGTGGCGCTCCAGATGCCTGAGACAGCTCCAGATGCAAATGTTTCTTATTATCCATTTCATAAGAATGCCATAGTAGGTCAGAGCAACAATCCATCTAGCCCACTATCCTGTCTCCGACATAGGCCAGTACCAGAGCGTCAGGGGGAGTGTACAAAACAGAGTAATTTGGGGAGATCTACCCTGTCTTCCCCTCCTGGCTTCTGGCAGTCAGACATTTAGAGTCACCCTGAGCATGAGGTTATATCCCTGACCATCTCTTGGCTAATAGCCATTGATGGACCTATCCTCCTGGAATTTATCCAGTTCTTTTTGGAACCCAGTTATACGTTTGGTCATCACAACATCCCATAGCAATGAGTTCCACAGGTTAACTGTGTTTTGTGTGCTGAAATACTTCCTCTTGTTTGTAATAAACCTGCTGCCTATTAATTTCATCAGGTGACCCCTGGTTTTTGTAGTGTGGGAAAGGGTAAATAACACTTCTCTGTTCACTTTGTCCACATAATTCATGATTTTATAGACCGCTATTATAGCCCCTCTTATTTCCAGTTCAAAATAACCCAGTTCCCTAGATATGGGGTGCAATCCTGCAAAGTGTTAACACCCCCAGCCCCCACTGCCGCCCGTGAAAGCAGGCAGCATCTTGCAGGACCCATCCAGAAGCCTGCAGTGTCACGCATTTAGGGCCTGATCCAAAAGGTCAATGAGTTAGTTTCAAAGGGCTTTGGATCAGGGCTTTATTCCGTGCTTTCCCCCTCCGCTTCCCACACACTTCCTGGAGAAATAGGTCTGTCAAGCTGTGCCAATTTCAGAGAGGTTTGGAAAATCAAATCAAAGCAAACCCACACAAGTGAGCTTCCGCATCTCCCTTTGCAACACACAGAGCAAAACCCTGCGCGGCACGAGGCGGGTGTTGTAAAAGCTGCCTTGGAATGAATCCGGAACCACCATACCAGTCTCTACCCACGCTGTGCCAGCCAGCACTGGTGTAATAGCCCCAACGGTGCAAGCAACACCACCCACCCGCAGCACCGTGGTGACTCGCTTCGGCGAGCCTTCGGGTGTATGACTTGTACTCTGCTGGCCGGTACAAATAGCACTGCTCCTCTTCAGTCCCACCCCTCGCAGAGCTCAGCTCTGCACTGGTTTGTCAGCAGTGGTATCGCCAACCCCAAATGATCAGCAATTGCGAGTCAGGCTCACCAAAAAATCCTGAGATTGGCTTTGAAGTCATGAGATTATGTAAAAAGACTAGCTTTGGTGTTCTTTTTATTCGCCTGCAGCTTTTTGAGCCTTTATGGTGCACTGGGGTTACATTCGGATGCTTTCTCCGCAGCCACGAGGGCTAGAATGAAGGCAGAAATCACCACATTTCCACTTGACTCCAGGAGCTGGGGCTTTATGGAAAACAATAATTATCATGAGACTCATGACAAAAGCCTGAGAGTTGGCAACACTGCTTCTGCAGCATCACGAATGCCCTGCGACGGGCTTCTTTATCAGCGTGTCTTTGATGAATGCTTCCAATCGCAATGAGATACTCTAAAAGCTGCCACCATGGCCCCCATTTCTAATCTGTACAGGGAGAAGCCTAGAGAAGTTGGGAAAACCAAAGGTTGTTTTGGAGCGCTGTTCATGTGCTTGAAACACAGAAAGAAACACCAGACATCCAGTGCTATATGCATTGCTCTGTACATACGTACTGGAACCCTATGGCCTTGAGTCAGCAAACACTTACTTAAGGAGCAGAGGTTTAAGCATGTGCTTAAATGCTTTGCTGGGCTTGAGCCTCTATGAAGATTAAGCTACAATCCTTCCTTAGTTCTCCTTCTTCCGCAGCGTTTACAAGCTCAGTAAAATTGCTGCCACCACCCACGACACAAAAGCACAAACTGCTCCGGACAGAACCAGTGCCGGCACCTCCGGTGCAACTCTGGATAGCTGGTGTTTTTCTGAAAGCCCCAGCTCCTGGAGGTGACTGCATAAGAAACTCAGTTTTCTAGCCCTCAAGTAGGGTCACCAACAGTCCCTTATTACAAGGCACGTCCCTTATTGTTTTGTCGCTGTACAAGAAGATTGGGAGTTCCTGAGTGTTGCAAAAAGCGGCAAGTAATACCCGGCCGAATGTAGGCGAGTGCTGCTTAGTATGATGATGATGATGATGATAACTTAGCCACCATATGAGTGCGACCCTGGCATTTCAGAGCATAGACCAGAGGTTCTCAACAGGGCTCCGGGGGGACCGCGAGCAGGTTTCAGGGGGTCCTCCAAATAAACCAGAAAGCAAGGCCAGCATTAGACTCACCGCAGTCCAGGACAGAAAGCTGAAGCCCAAGCACCTTAGCTTCGTGGGGTCCCCTGTGGTGTGGGGCCCCAAGCAATTGCCCTGCTCGCAACCCCTTAACTCCGCCTCTGGCTTTTAATCTACTGGATAGGCAGAAAAACAGTTGCTGTGGCACAGGTGGGCCACAGAGTTTTTATAGCCTGTTAAGGGGTCTCAGAAAGAAAAAGGTTGAGAAAAATCAGGCCTAGACCATCGCAGTCTTCTGCTTCGCATGGTCAGCGTAAGTGACAGAAGAGGAAGCCGTGCTTCAGAGGGAATGACCAGAACTGGGCAATTATCAAATGATTCATCTCCCGTCGCTGTCGGCCAGTCCCAGCTTTCGGCAATCAGAGGTTTAGATGCACTCAGAGCATGGGTCCCTGACCATCTTGGCTAATGGCCATGGATGGACTGATCTTCCAGGAACGCATCTAATTCTTTTCTGAACCCAGTTACACTTTTGGCCTTCACAACATCCCCTGGCAACGAGTTCCACAGGTTGACGGTACGTTGTGGGAAGAAGGGCTTCCTTACGTTTGTTTTAAACCCGCTGCCTGTTAATTTCAGTGGGAGACCGCTGGTTGTTGTGTTATGTGAAGGGGTAAATAACACTTCCCTGCTCGTTTTCTTCACCACACCACTCGTGATTTTCCAGCCCTGTGTCATACCCTCCCCACCCCCAGTCGTCTCTTTTCTAAGCCGAACAGTCCCCGTCTTTTGCATCTCCCCTCCTAAGGCAGCTGTGCCTAGGGCAGTCGTGAAAGGATCTGGGCCAAGTGCTTTTATTTTCTTCGCACTCTTTGGGCAGTGTGTGTGTGTGTGTGTGTGTGTGTGTGTGTGTGTGTGTGTGTGGGGCGGGGATCAGAATCCACCTTCTTTACTGTCCGGCTGCCAAACCTCTTCTCTGGGCAGAGAAGACACTGGCTCAGACAGGGCTGAGAATTCATTGAGGACTTTATATGGCAGGAGTGCCCAGCAGCCCCACTCAGGATCCATCCCCCCTGGTGGGACGCTAAAGACTTGGCAGAACCGGGGGGGAGGGGAAAAACTACATCTCCCAGGCACCCCCGCGCCCCGGCGCATGCTCCCAGCAGAGGCCGGACTCGGGAGCCGCGGAACGCTGGCCTTCTTCTCTCCCCCATTGTCTGGTTCGCTTTCCCCCGCGGTCGCTGATTGGCTCGGCCGGACGTCGTTCACCCCCCGCACCCGCCTCCTGAACGGCCCCTTCCCCTCCCCCCGCCGCATCCAGGCTGCGGGCTGGCGGCGCGGGGCCGGCCGGGTGCATGGGGCAGGCGAGCCCGCTGCCTGGCTGGCGTTGCAGGGAGCCCGGCGGCGAGCGCCCAGCCCGGCACGATGATGAAGTTTCGGTTCCGGAGGCAGGGGCACGACCCCCAGCGGGAGAAGCTCAAGCTGGATCTCTTCGCCTTCAACAAGGTGGGCGCGGCGGCGGCTCCGGGAGTCGGGCAGATCCCCCCCCCCCAGCGGTTCCTGGGGTGCTCGGAGCTGTACTCCGGGGCGTGGGGGTGCAGGGAGCCCGTGCAGCGCCCGAGCCAGCAGCCCCCCCACCCCCTGCTGCTGGGGGGCGCTCGGGGGCGGCCGCGGCGCGGGGGGGATGTTGGGCCGGGGCTCGGGGGGCTGCAGAGGGGTCCGAGCGCATTGCAAAGCCAGGGCCGGGGCTGGTGGCCGCTTGCCCTGTGCTCTCTCCCCCGGCTCGGGCTGGAAGGGCAGAGCCGGGCTCTGTTGTGATGCTGTTGGCTGCGTTTGCTCCTCTCTCGGGGCGTTTGTCCTCGCTTCGCTTTCCCCGCAGGCCGGGGGGGCCGGGCTGGAGTTTGTTGCAAGAGCGTTTTTCTTGCAGCGTTGCGGGGTTGAGCTTGGCTGCTTGAGACTGGGCAGGGGACGCAACTTGCCTTGTTTTTCCGGTGTGCACCGCTGAATTTCGGGTGCAGGGAAATCCCACGTCGGTTCCAAAAGCTGACCCCCCCCCCCAGTTGTGCATCTCTTCCCCGGGCCATCCATCCATCCATCCCCCTTGCAGGAGTCAGTCTCTGCATGTGTCTTGCACGCTCAAGCGAAACAATAGCTCGAGGAATACTCAATCTCCAGCGAGCAGACTTGCAGGAAAACAGGCCAGCCTGGTGCGGGTAGGGCTCCGGCTTGAAACAGTTAGTTTTCATTTACTCCTGTCCTCAGACGTGGTCTGGAAACAGGCTCAGGGGCTGTTTGTATGGGAGGAAATGGAGCTGAAGGGTAGATCAGCACCTGAGTCTTATTCTGGTGCAGAGACTGATAAGTGGCTTGGCTTTTGGCAGTGAAACTCTGCAGCAAGTTCTGATGCATCTCCGCAAAGGGGGTTTTAAAATGCCGAATTCCCTTCTGAGCTGTGTGCTTCCTTCCCCTTTGAAGGGGCAGAGCTGTGTCCCTTTGATTTATAGCTCTTTTCATCCTGGACTTTTGTCTCTTTATTGTGCAGGCTTAATAAGCCTGCTGGGATCTTTACATGAACCTGGTAAGTGACTGGTGGGGGGAGTGATACAGAAGAAGACCAGGGATCCTAGGAGGGAGGCGGCACTCTGTGGACAAATGCGTGCGCTCTCTCCCTGAAAATACTGATGTTCTGTTCTTTCCTTTATGGCCAAACGGGACTCCGCGGTCCTTGGCCTCCTGGCCACAAACACATTTTATGAGGCAGCCAGAAGCCGCCTCGGTAGAAATGCTGTAAATGTGGCTGCACTTTTTTGCTTTCGCATCTCTCACTGGGTCGCTTTAGGGGCTCCCCAAGCTCTCCGATCTGGGAGGTGGAGGGATCCCCCTCCCTTGTGCTGCACACACCTGCACTTCTGATCGGCACCCCTTAGGCACAGCTGTGTGCTCTGGGTTTTTTTTATGAAGATAAATAAAATCTCCCTGCTCGCGTGGAGTCCATCCCGAATGAGCGCATCAAAGGTTGATGCTTTCTCAGTTCTGCCACTTGCACACTAAAGGGGAGGGATAGCTCAGTGGTTTGAACATTGGCCTGCTAAACCCAGGGTTGTGAGTTCAATCCTTGAGGGGGCCATTTGGGGATTTAGCTGGGGATTGGTCCTGCTTTGAGCAGGGGATTGGACTAGATGACCTCCTGAGGTCCCTTCCAACCCTGATATTCTATGATTCTATGAAGGGAGGCCAGTTCCACCTTATTGCTTGTTTAGCTTGGAAGCGAATGCGGCATGATCCTGCTGTAGGAGCCTTACTTGCTTTGTGCAAACGTCCGTGCTCGTGGCTTGACAGGCTGTGTGATACTTACAGGAAGAATGCCTGCTGCTATACTGTCGTGGAGTTGTAGGTCACAACTGGCAGTTCTGACCCAATGCCTTTGTCTGGCCGTCTCTTCCCAGCCTTGCTCTGTTCCCTAGTGTTGTCCTTCGGTGTCTCATGGATTGCAGTAATACTGAAGTAGAGAGCAGGGCACCACTGTGCAGTCCCGGCCCCAGAGAGCTTGCAGGGCGAGTGGAAAGGGGAAACCAGCGGAAAGGTGATGACTTGCCCACTGGCACGCAGCAGGTCAGTGGCTGAGTTGGGGAGTAGAACCCAGGACCTGAGTCCCGGTCCGGAGCTCTGTCCACCTCCCATGGGCCTCGGAGCTCTTGCGTGTTGTCTGTATGTTTCACAGGACTCTCAGTTGCCCCATAAGGGAGGTAGAGCTGGACCTCAGTGGTGACGATTTTTCCTTGAAAAGCTCCTAGTGGGTCTGAAATGGGGATAAAACCCCCCTGTCTTGGGGCTCGTCCTGTAGGGTTGTGGAGGTTTTGCCCACCTTCTCTTGTGGTGTTAATCTGTTCCCAAAGCGAAGCTGGAACTTGCCTAACGAAATAGGGGATGTGAGAAAGCAAGCTGTGGGGACCCACAAACCATGAGGTGCCTAAATGGCTGGGGGGGGGGCCCCCATGCTTGGTGGCCCCACACTTCCCATGTCAGGCTGTGTGGCTTTACTGCTGGCTTAGCACACTAGGGCTGTATGTGGATTGAGGTGGCTCAAGAACAGCCTGCTTGGGGAGCCCGACATTTCTAAAGCCGGCCGTGGCTGGGGCTCCTAGTCGAACTGGAGACCAGGATTCAAAGGGGTGTAGTGATGCAGACGGCTTCCAAATCAGCCAGCTGTGTGTTTTGGGCTTGGGAATGGTACTAGCACTTGAGTCCTGTAGCCAATTTGTTGGCTGTTCCTGTCTTTGCTAAAGCTCCCTCCTTAATATGTGGGTCTCCCCAGTGGGGCTGGGGACAAAGCCCTGAAGGATTCTGGGGCTTCCGCTACCTTTGATCTGCAGTGGATTTCCCATTGATGTCAAATAGGAAAAATGAGCTGTGTATGGAGGCTTTTAAGTCTGCATTTGAAATGTACAGTGACTGTGATCGCATAATCTCCTCCTCTAGTTGTGCTAGGGAATTAGACAGTCTTCCATTAATCTCCTGAGCAGAAAGAATGGACCACTCCCCTAGCAGCTAACTCCATTGGATAGGATTGGCACGCAGCTCGGTTCTGGGACATAGCCTGGATATCTCTGGCAACTGGTGGGGTGGCAGGCTCGGAACCTCCCGGTTTCTTCTGCAGCCTGCCAGAAGCAGTTTCCTTTGCTACCTTCACGTCCGCAAGCAGCTGTGCTTTACGATGACTAGCCTGCCCCCAGAGGAGCGAAATGCTGGACGCCCATTGACTTGCAATTGGGTTTTCCATCTGCCTTGAATGAAGGATCCGGAGGGAGTGGCGGTAAACAGCAGCTCAGGAAAGAGGTAAAACTCCACTCTGCGTGATGCTCCGGCATGTGGGGACGTCTCTAAATGGCCAGGAGCGTGGCTATCCATGAGACAAGCTTAGCTGATCTGGGGTGGGCGTGGCCAGCGTTATAACTGGCAGGCCCATTGTGCTCCGTGTTCAATATGGGGAGCGTGACCATGAAGCTGAGCGTGATCTGAACCGATAGTGACTCCTGTTGTGGTGCTTCATGCTGACAGTTGTGAGCAATTATTGGTTTTATCCATTCTTGTTAGCATAGGCAGGCTTAATGGTCTGTATGCCTGGAGCTAGCCATAGAACTCCGATGCCAGCAGGAAGCTAACGGAGACGGTATAGATTCAGATTTCATAAACAGATGCACAGTGGCCATCTCTCGTGCACTGGCTGTGGTAGCTCTTGTATTCGCAAGGGATTGGGTTAGATCTGCCGGGGTCTCTGCCAGATCATCGTGATCAAGGATGGAATACTAACTGATTGCTTTAGACGTTGCATTGTCCATGTCAGAAATGGGTCAGCCCAGCCTCTCTGCCTCTGCAGACCTGGGGACGGTTTTGGCTGCAGCTGAAAACCAGTCTGGCCTGGATACCTGTCCCAATTGCACAGCAACCTCCCTAAAGGGTAGCCTCTGCTACAGAAGCCAGGAAATGCTGTGGGTCAAATGCAGGGCAGAGCTGTGTACAAGAAGCTCTGTGGCCAGTGCAGTTGGTCTCTAACTGCCTTCTCGTCCAGGGCCTGATCCCATGAGGTGGGATGTTCTCTCCATCCCAACTGAAGCGTAGGCCATGGCTCTGTTCCTTGCAGGGCCCAGAGCATTAGAGAGAAAGGCCTGGACTGATCAATGCTTGCAGACATCTGCAAAGGAATCCAGATGGCTCTGAGGCCGAGCTCGGGCACCCATCCTAAACCGTTTGGACAATCAGTGAGCTTATATCATCCCCTCCCACAGCCCTGACATCAGTTTGTGTTTACAGAACCTTTGTATTCACAGTGAGGCTGCAGATGGGAATAATTCCAACTCTGCCCCTGGAGCAGCTGCGCCAGTGCAGGCAAGGACGGGAACGGGGCTGCACTGGAAGAGCTACGTGAGGTTTACTCTCACTTGGAATGGAGGCAAATGCCAGTTGGCGCAAACTACTGTAGCGCAGCGGCCCTGTGTAGTGTGGCCATGTGCCTTGCCCGTGCTATAGGCAGGCCTCTGTAATCGGTGACACGGGACCTGATCCTGCCGACGATTCCGGTCCTAACGCTTACTGCCTGGCTAGTCTCACGAGGAGCGTTTGCAGGATTGGGTGTAAAACTAGATACGTTCAAGGCTGTTACAAGCTGCGGGGGTGGGGGAGCATGGTGCGGTTCTTGCTTTGAGTCCCTAGGCAGTTTTGTCCAGTGCTGGGGGGCCTGGGGAAAGCAAGATTGCTCTGAGGGGCTTTCTGTGGATGCAGGATTTGCATGTGGTTGGGGTCTCTGCACTGCAGCAGGAACTTAATGAGGAGCGGCTCTGAACTGCGTTGTGCTCCGCTGAGCACTTCGGGGTAGGATCGTCCACCTGACTTCTATTAAGACTCTTCCCCCCGCCCCTCCCAGCTTGCCTGAAATCTGATTTGTATCTGCTGTAACCAGGCCCGGAGCTTGAGTTCGAGAAGGCGGCCTCTGCGTGCCAGATACAGCTCTTGGGGATGTCGTCTGGCGTGGCAGGGAGGGAGGGGATGTGTTGTACTACGGGCTTGGGTCATATGGAATAGCTCGTTAAGCTGTCGCTCTGACGAGGAATTTTAAAGCTCTCTGTGGATTTAGTGGCAGAAGGAAGATGTTGGGGAGGGGTAATAGTGGAGGCTTGTAGCAGGATTAATGCGCTAACCTTTCACCCTGGAGACTTGTCAGTTAACAAGTAAAATGCGTTGCCTCTGAATCTGATCCCTAGAGGTCACCGACTCTCTCACTCACTGCATAACTCAGGCAGCCCATGCGCGAGACCTGCCACTGGAGTGGCAGGTACCACTGGCGCCAACGGCTCCTTGCTGGCACTCTCATGCACTATGTCTATGGCTCTCCTCTTCCTCTCGCTCACGGTCTCCGAGAAGTGTAGAGTTGTCTGACTACAGGCCTCTTCCAACATCAGATGGAGGTTGGGGGGTGGGCCCCTGATCAGTGGGGAGAAGAGCATCTCGCGGGCAGTGACAGATCCCGATTCCAGCGGTAGGACCAGTGCTCTTCCCAAATAAGCTGTGTTTCTGCACGGCCCAGTGGCTAAACTCTTTTAGCCTTGTCAAAACACAAGATTTACTCAGTCCCCTCGGGGTGCTTGACAGCTCCCTGAAATCTGTAACTCACCAGAGCTTTGGCTCAGTAAATCTATAGATGCTGAAACCTGGGGAAGGGGGTTGGTGGCACTGGGTGTCTCTCTCAGTGTGTAGTATCTGGGGGGAGTTTGTAGATCCTCTAGCTTGTCATTGATGAGAAGGAGCTCATCTCCCTCCCATCACACCTATTGATCTGCTTTGGTCCTTCTTGTTGCCCCAGGTCATAGTCATGGTCATGAATGACGTAATCTGACTCCCCAGTGTTGTTCCATCACACGGGGATGAGGAGCAAGTGACTTGAGCCCTAAAGCTATTTTCTACTATATTCTTGAAGCTATATTCTGGATGGCTCAAGCACCAACGGCCTTCCTCTAAAGGAGGGCTGACTTTGGGGAACTAGCTCCCGGGCCCTTTTCCCCATTCAATGGCAACAGAATGACAAGGGTTGGCCTGACTCTGAGGTGGCCTCTCATCCTGGGGCACTCGCTAGTCTAGAGAATGGTGCGTGGGTTCTGGAAGAAGGAATGTCTTGAGGATGGAGTGATGGCCACTTGTAAACAGGTGCTTTAAAGGGATCTGTTGTGGATCAGAACTCCTTGTCTCTTCCTCTCCGTTCTGGTTCTGAAAGAGTGTTAAAAAAACGTAAGAACATAAGAATGGCCCTACTGGGTCAGACCAAGGGTTCATCTAGCCCAGTATCCTGTCTTCCGCCAGTGGCCAATGAACAGAGCAGGTAATCATCAAGTGATCCATCCCCTGTCGCACATTCCCAGCTTCTGGCAAACAGAGGCTAGGGACACCATTCCTGCCCATCCTGGCTAATAGCCATTGATGGACCTATCCTCTATGAATTTATCTAGTTCTTTTTGAACCCTGTTATGGTCTTGGCCTTCACAACATCCTCTGGCAAGGAGTTCCACAGGTTGACTCTGTGTTGTGTGAAGAAATACTTCCTTTTGTTTGTTTTAAACCTGCTGCCTATTAATTTCATTTGGTGACCCCTAGTTCTTGTGTTATGAAAAGTAGTAAACAACACTTCCTTATTTACTTTCTCTATACCAGTCATGATTTTATAGACCTCAATCATATCTCCCCTTAGCCGTCTCTTTTCCAAGGAGAGATATGACTGTTCAGGCCAGTTATGGATTTCTGAAGGTCCTTTCTCAAAATAACCCAGCTCCAACGCAGCTAGAAACGAAGCGCCTCATTTTCAAGAAGATGGGTAACTCCTGACCAGAAGAATGCACTGCGTCTTGTCCAAGTGGGGCCTGGTGGTGGCAGTAGCTCTGTGCCAAGATTCTGCTTTGTCAGTCGTTGGCTGTAAAAGTGACCACAAAGAACGATTCGAGAACAGATCTAGGAAGAGGAACGCAAACTGTGGAATGCAACCAGACAAGAGGAAATGGTTCTTTCCCTGAAAGGCTTTGTATGAAACCAGACAAGGGGAGTGGGGGAGGCCATGCTAATGACAGCCGTGATGCCTCTGCTGATATTTGGAGTAGTTATAATCAGGCTCTCCTTGGATGTCGTGGTGACAAGTACAGTGCGAACTGGATCTGCTTTGAGCAGGATGGGCCCATGAGCTTTGGTAAGCTGCCTCCAGACTCATCATGGATTGTCCTGGTGCTGCCGTATTCTCCAGATGTGTAAAGTGCTCGAATATTCAGCCCTCTGGGTGGTTCTTCCTAAGCTCCCTAGGAAGATGCATAAAGTATTGTACCCTTGGTTCAGTGTTGCTTCCCCTTAGTGGCTCGATGACCAATTAGAGCAGTGTTTTCTCAAGGACGGGTCCGTGGACAGGCGCTGGTCCCTGAGATCTCCCTGACACCGTTTAGGAAGGCAGCAAACCGGTCCCTGGTATCAAAAAGGTTGAGAAAAACGGAACGAGAGGACTGTTTGCAAGCTGGCTGACAGCATGGAAAATCTGACCCACTGGCCCTCTGAAAATGACGAATCCCTGGCCAGCCGGGCGGGGACAATCCCAACCGCGTGCTTGGCCTCGACACATTCTTTATTAATTTGAATGTTCATAGTTCCTCCTGTTGGAAGGCATAAAGGCATTCTAGCCTCCCCCAGGTGAGGAAACACCATCGCCACTCAGATCCACATGCCCTCCTCAGGTCATGTACGGATCTGTGGCAGGGCCAGGAATTTCATCTGGCAGCCCTGTCTCCTGCCTTGATGTCTGAATTCAATACCAGATGCAGCTGCTGTTCCCTCCCTATCATCATTGTTCCTCTGGCTGGAGAGGGGGTGCAGCCATCTGAGTCGCTGCACCTGAACTCCCCTTCCAAATAGGCCGGGCTAGGAATCGGGTGTTTGCAGGAAAATGGGGAAAGAGCAAATTAATTAGCTTCTGTAAGGAATCCTGCAGCTGGCAATGAAGCAGCAGGCCCCACCCACTGACTGCTTCCTGGATTCCTAGTTATCCCAGGCCAGTGATGGAGCTGATATTCGAGTAATTAAACCAGGGTGAGAAATGCAGCTGGGTGGCTGTTAAACCGTCGTGCACCAGCAATACCTAGCTCACTTCATTGGTGTGTGGAAACCCGTCCAAAAAGAGACCACCAGTGCAAGGGAAGTGCTCTGAGCAGCTGGAGCGTGAGAGAAAAATAAAGTGTTTGCTGCTGACGGCTCGTAATAAACCAAATCTGCAGCTCCCAGTGGGAAAACCGGGGGAGGCAGTTTGAGAGGTGGGAGCATTGGCTTTTGGGAGCTGGGGGAAACATAAAATGGCAGCTGGCTAATGTCAATTTGTGTGTGGTGGGGGCAAGATCCTAATCTGCCGCTCGTTGTCGCTCAGGAGAAATGTAAGGACGTACTGTATGCATCTGTGGTATGTCCTGCTTTAGGTTGAAAGGGAAAGGTTGTCTCCTGACCTGGCAGGTTGATCATCTGGGAATACTCTATGGCAGGTGTGGGCAAACTACGGCGGGTGGGCTGGATCCGGGCCACCAGCCGTTTTAATCTGGCCCTTGAGCTCCCGCTGGGGAGCGGGGTCTGGGGCTTGCCCTGCTCTGGCGCTTCTGGGGAGCAGGGTCGGGGGCCACTCTGTGCAGCTCCCGGAAGCAGCGGCATGGCCCCGTTCCGGCTCCTACGTGTAGGGGCAGCCAGGGGGCTCCGCTCTGCACGCTGCCCCCACCCCAAGCACCACCCCTGCAGCTCCCATTGGCTGGGAACTGTGGCCACTGGGAGCTGCAGGGGCGGTGCCTGCGGACAGGGCAGCGCACAGCGCTGCCTGGCCGCGCCTCCTCATAGGAGCTATAGGCGGGAACATGTTGCTACTTCTGGGAGCCGCTTGAGGTAAGCACCGCCTAGAGCCTGAACCCCTGAGCCTCCCCCCACACCCCAACCCCCTGCCCCAGCCCTGATCCCCCTCCAAACCCCTCAATCCCAGTCCAGAGCCTGCACCCCTGGCCAGAGCCCTCCCCCCGCATCCCAATCCCAATTTCGTGTGCATTCATGGCCTGCCATACAACTTCTATACCCAGATGTGGCCATTGAGCCAAAAAGTTTTCCCATCCCTGCTCTATGCAGTGATGTGTCTTAGGGGCTTATATGATCCCCAGTCCCATAATATCTGAGCGCCTTGCAGTCTTTCATGCATCTGTCCTTGCAGGTAGGGAAATATTAATAACCATTATATAGATGGTGCACAGACAAAGTGACTTGCCCAAGGTTGCACAGGAAGTCTGTAGCAGAGCAAGGAATTGAACCTGGGTCTTCTGGGGCCTAACCACTGTGTGCCATTCCCCTCTCGGGGAGTCGGAGGTGAAGCCTCCAGTTATAGAGGGAACTGCATACCCGTTTTATTTCAGCTGTGATATCAAATCCTTTCTGTCCTGTGTGGACTCAGGGGATCCCGTAGCCCTTGATGTAGGAGATTTGTGAATGTTTCCCCTCCAGTCACCCCTTATGACTGTGCAGTGTCTTGTCAGGAACAAAGAATTTCCTTGTGCAAGGGACTTGGGAGAGCTGGGTTGAATTCCTAGCGCTCATGCTGACCTATGACCTCGGACGCTGTTCCCAACCTAGACTGTGGGTGACGCTTCCCCTGTGAGAGCGGGTGTTGAAGACTGTAAATGTCACTCGCTACCTGTGAGTAGCTCGTTGGTGTCCTACGCTGGCTATCTCCAGCCCATGTGTTGGAGCTCCTCTGCTGGCAAAACAGCCTAGTAGTTAAAGCAAAGACTCTCCTGGCTCAAAAAGAAGAACAGGAGGACTTGTGGCACCTTAGAGACTAACAAGTTTATTAGAGCATAAGCTTTCGTGGACTATAGCCCACTTCTTCGGATGCATATAGAATGGAACATATATTGAGGAGATATATATACACACATACAGAGAGCATAAACAGGTGGGAGTTGTCTTACCACCTCTGAGAGGCCAATTAATTAAGAGAAAAAAACTTTTGAAGTGATAATCAAGCTAGCCCAGCACAGACAGACAGTTAGATAACAAGTGTGAGAATACTTACAAGGGGAGATAGATTTCAATGTTTGTAATGGCCCAACCATTCCCAGTCCTTATTCAAACCGGAGTTGATTGTGTCTAGTTTGCATATCAATTCTAGCTCAGCAGTTTCTCGTTGGAGTCTGTTTTTGAAGTTTTTCTGTTGTAATATAGCCACCCGCAGGTCTGTCACTGAATGACCAGACAGGTTAAAGTGTTCTCCCACTGGTTTTTGAGTATTTTGATTCCTGATGTCAGATTTGTGTCCATTAATTCTTTTGCGTAGAGACTGTCCGGTTTGGCCAATGTACATGGCAGAGGGGCATTGCTGGCACATGATGGCATATATCACATTGGTAGATGTGCAGGTGAACGAGCCCCTGATGGTATGGCTGATGTGATTAGGTCCTATGATGATGTCACTGGAATAGATATGTGGACAGAGTTGACATCGGGGTTTGTTACAAGGATAGGTTCCTGGGTTAGTGGTTTTGTTCAGTGATGTGTGGTTGCGGGTGAGTATTTGCTTTAGGTTGGGGGGTTGTCTGTAAGCGAGGACAGGTCTGTCTCCCAAGATCTGTGAGAGTAAAGGATCATCTTTCAGGATAGGTTGTAGATCTCTGATGATGCGCTGGAGAGGTTTTAGTTGGGGGCTGAAGGTGACAGCTAGCGGTGTTCTGTTATTTTCTTTGTTGGGCCTGTCTTGTAGGAGGTGACTTCTGGGTACTCGTCTGGCTCTGTCAATCTGTTTTTTCACTTCAGCAGGTGGGTATTGTAGTTTTAAGAATGCTTGATAGACACAATCAACTCCGGTTTGAATAAGGACTGGGAATGGTTGGGCCATTACAAACATTGAAATCTATCTCCCCTTGTAAGTATTCTCACACTTGTTATCTAACTGTCTGTCTGTGCTGGGCTAGCTTGATTATCACTTCAAAAGTTTTTTTCTCTTAATTAATTGGCCTCTCAGAGGTGGTAAGACAACTCCCACCTGTTTATGCTCTCTGTATGTGTGTATATATATCTCCTCAATATATGTTCCATTCTATATGCATCCGAAGAAGTGGGCTATAGTCCACGAAAGCTTATGCTCTAATAAACTTGTTAGTCTCTAAGGTGCCACAAGTCCTCCTGTTCTTCTTTTTGCGGATACAGACTAACACGGCTGCTACTCTGAAACCTCTCCTGGCTCAGCCACTTACTCACTTTGAGACCTTTGGCAAGTCACTTAGCCTCTCTTTGGTGTATCCCCACTTACAGAATGGAGCCCTACATCCCAGAGGGGCTGGGGGCAAACTGATGGCTGCAAAGCACTAGAGGCCCTTGGCTGGAAGGTGCAGAGGGAATGTGGTTAGTACAGAGCCCTGGGGCTGAATGGCGGGTCGGCTGGCTCTCGTCTAGCTCCAAGGAGCCTGCATTCCAAACCCTTGCTTCATACTCGGTGACTCCTCTCCTGTCCCCTTCTTCCTCCCATGCACTGTGTCTTCAGCCTAGGCCAGTGGGTGCAGTACTGACTCTGAGCAGTGGCAACCACGTTAACAGCCAATGCTATCGGCCGCAGAATCTGTTTTCCTTGGTCTCATCCATGCAGTCACCAGGCCCTGCCCTGCATAGCTTAAGAAATCTGACCGGCCAGGGTGGCATGACGACAGGGAGCCTAGAGCTGTCTGGCTTGGTGATGGAGTCCCCCGCAGGAGGAGTAACATTGGCACCCATGCGTCTGACGAAGTGGGTATTCACCCACGAAAGCTTAGGCTCCAATACATTGGTTAGTCTTAAAGGTGCCACAGGACTCTCTGTTGCTTTTTACAGATCCAGACTAACACCGCTACCCCTCTGATACTTGGCACCCAAGTCTTTCAGAGCTATCCGATTGCTGTCTTTCAGGGTGGGAGAGAGGATACCCATGCCCTGCTCCCTGGATCGCCTTTGCCTGACGGCTATTCACTGGAACTCTCCACTTGAAAATGTGGCAAACTTTAGTGCTGGTCCCAGCCCTGTTCCCAAGAGAATTGTAGTGGTATCATGTCCAGTGCATCCTCAGTGCAAGGTGACAAGGTGTCCCTCTGTCCAGGGTGTGAAGCCCTTGCTGTCATATAGACCCAGTCCCCAAACCTGGTCTTCGTCGAGCTAGAGCGTTGCGTTGTTCCCATGGCATTTCAGAGTCTTTCCCCTAACCTTGTGTGGTGCTGTTTCAGAATATCTTGCACGTAAAGAGAGCTGTTGGTCTCTAAATGCCAGAATAGCACTAGCAAATCAGCGCTTTTTACGATTCGTACTTACCATGACCAGATCCTGAATCTGTTCTGTGTTGCTACTTTGCAGAGTAACCGTGTGGGCCACGATTTCAGGGGGCCCCTATTTGGGGGTGCTGCAGTTGGTGTCTCTGCAGTGCATTGTCTTCAGAACAAGTCGTATGTTTCAGATGGGGCTGATGACTGATTTCTCAAGGGTTTTTGCCCAGCCATCCTCTGACTGGCTTCTGGCAAACTTCTCCCACTACCTCTCAAGCTGCCTTGTTACAGTCTGATCATGTATTTAAAGGTTTAGTTGTCCTTGGACTGTAAGTTTACAAAAAAAACGTTTTTTTTTTTCCTGGCCTTTCTTTTGTACAAGAGCATCCGTAGTCGGGTCCTCCTCTAACTCCCTGCTACGTACCGTTGGAGAAAATACTTTGGCATTAAAAGGGGCACTTGGAACATCTGTCGCCCACAGCAGCCACGAGGAAGCAGGAGGTTAAGATCCGCTAAGTGGACGCAAGGGTTAAGAGTATGTGTGTGGAAGGTGCAGTTGGGAAGATCCTACAGACCATATGGTGACACTATGGCTATGTTTACACCACAACCTGTGTCAGCAAAACTTATATCACTCAGGGGTGTGACTGTGCCCCCCCCCCCCCCCGAGCGATGTAAGTTTCACCGACATAAGCGTTCGTGTGCATGCCGCCATATTGGCGGGAGAGCTTCTGCCGCTTCATGCAGCGGCATGTGCGTATAGACATGGCCTTATTCCTAGAGCCAGTTGTGAAGCACTGGGGAGAGCCTTCTGCGTGAGGGGCCTTGGAAATGCCCAGTATTCAATGCCCCTGCTTGGGGAGATGGGTCCTGTCTGTGAGCATTAGGGAAAGGGGTGCCGGAGCTGGAATGAGCTTCCTTCACTCTGGGTAGGAGGAATTAACTGGTCTGTACGCTGAGCCTGTAATAGGGTCTCTTGCTGACATCCCTTCCTGGAGAACTTGTCCGTTAGGAACACTTTCGATGCAAAAACAGCCTCTGTTTCTCTGAGTTGGCAAGTGGATTGAAGTTCATCCAATAATCTAGATCCAGTTGCTAAGAGGGGTCCTCCCTCTAGCCAGCCTTTATGCTGGGCTGTCCCCTAGCTCTGGTTGCGGGTACCAAGTAGAATGCCCATATCCCACTGCCCACCTCTGCTCGGCTGCAGGCGTGAGGAATATATTCCCTGGGTGGTCGCGTTCAGAGCTGCACACTGATCGCCAAGGGGAAGCGGGGAGTGTTTGCTGAGCGAGAGCGAAGATTCATTCTCTTCCTGTACTGAGCTCAGATTGACCCTGACACTTGAGACGTAGCTGGAATTCGGATACTTGCACGTTGGTCCTGGGAAAAAAAACAAAACAAAAACCCCAGTCCTTGGATGGAGCGCTGCTGGGACTGCTTAGGGGAGGTGGGAGGGAGCGGTTGCTCCAGGCGGCTCTTCCAGCCAAGCCTGATTAATCTTTTCTCTTCTTCCTCCCTTCCACTTCTCCTAAAACGTGGCCTTCCAGGAGGCCACTGGGGTGGGAGCAGCGCTAAGGGAGGCTGCACCTGCACTGCGTGGGCTGCGTCGACTCTTATTAACCTTCCTGAAAGGAAGCTGTGGCCAGTAATAGAAGACCGCCAGCAGTCTAAGGAGTGGGGCTGTCTATCCAGGGCTGCTTTTATAGGGAATCCTAGCTGCAAAGACCAGGCTTGGGCCGGAGCCACGGCAAATCCGGCGCTGCCCTCCCGGTTAAGGCTCACGCAGGCTGTTTGAAAGGCTTTGATGAGACGCAGTGGGACGCACAGTGGGACGCACTGTGATTGGCCAGCCCCCGCTCACTTGGTTATTCCAGGCTTGGTAGCTGCAAGGGGTCTTGAGCTGCGGCTCTTAAATTTGGCTGCAGTTTACAAGCTGTGTGGAGCTTGGACCTACTGTCTCCCTGTAATGCTCCTGCCAGTCTGGGGCAGGGCCCGGCTTCCCACGTTCTGGACCGTGCCAAGCCCAGTGGGCCCTGATCCTTGGCTGAGCTCTGAGTCACAAGTCCTTCTCTGAGGAGCAGGGAAGGCGAGGTCTGCCTGTTTTCAGACAATGCCAAGGCTCAGGCTTGGCCAAGGGCTAGAAATGTTAGATGAGGTTATAGCGGGTGTGGTCCTTGCTTAGCCCCCCTGGGCAATGGGGCAACAGAACTGCCTGGCACCGCCGGCACATCCCGTGAAAAAGGCGTTCAGGCAGGTGCTCAAGGGGGAGTCAGTCTCTGAGCAGCAAGTGAGCGAGAGTCCCTCCCCCTTCTCCCCAGCATTGCAGGGAAGGGTGGCATGTAAATTGTGAGATCTTCTTGGGCCCTGTAAATAGGGATGCAACTGAACTTCTTTTTTGCATGCGCTGTCCAAGCCTATGGAGGCAGCACCGGCCGAAAGCTTTGGGATGGGCCCCGTGTAACCATCTCTGGGGGCTACAAGCGAGTCCGCCTCGCACCGCTGAACTCCGTGGCATGTGACGCTGTCTCGTTTCTCTTGTCTTCCTCCTAGACCGTGGAACATGGGTTCCCCAACCAGCCGAGCTCTCTGGCCTACGACCCCAAGCTGCGAATTATGGCCGTTGGCACCAAATCGGGAGCTGTGAAAGTGTATCCTTTCCAGGACTCTCTGGAGAAGGGCGGAAGGTAGGGTCACCTCCTGCCAGCTGGGGGGCAAACTCGCTGTAGCTACAAATGGGCCTGATGTGGCCGCTGCACATGGCTCCGGTGTTGTGTTGGTCTCATTCGAACTCTTTGGCTAACTGTAGACACTGGCTTGGTCTTCTCTGTTCACCTTGGTAGGTGCTAGCTAAGCATTTCGTATGGTGTCTCAAGATACCTTGCAGGCCAAACAGCTGGGACCTGCGGGGGGTGATCCAGCCTTGACTTGGTAGAAGCATTCCTTACTGGCTCAGGAAGGTGTTGGGACCACTCTACGCGAGGGCTGTATTTCAGCTCAGCCCACTGCGGTTCCGGGATTAATATGGCAGCTGATCTCGATTCAGTAGCTCATCTGCGGCTTTGAAAACTGGAACCTCTGGCTGAGAGCCTGTAGTGTTGGTCGGGAAAGTGGGGTTTCTTCTCCCATGAAATAGCCTCGAGTATTGTGAGCTTCCCAGCGGATGTCCTGGGTCTCAGACCCTGGCTGATTGCATTGTCCAGATGAGAGTGAAAATTCAGGCTTACAACATGGAACTTTGAGTTACTTGTCTCTGCAAAATCTCACAGCAATGATCGCAACCAAGCTTAAGACCTGGATTAACTGCTTCACTTCGGTGCCCACCCAGGGCCGAAGGCTGCAGAGCCCTCTTGGAAGCAAGGCTAGACTGTGTCGTGAGCATTGTAACCCACTGCGAATGGGTGGGTTCTTGCTGTGCACGCGAGTTTGCTAGTACCCGGCTTCTTGTGGGTGTGGGTTGTTTATACGCATCTAAAACTTGGAAAACAAGCGTGCCGTTCTGTTCCCACCTTTTTTGGCAGGCAAGAGTGGAGGGGACGGAGGTGGAGCAGAGTGGCTCGAGGTGGGTGGGAGGACAGCCAGCATCTGGGAAAGGTGTATGTGTGGAGGGGGTGTATGTAGAGCTTAACCTATTACCTCTCCAGGTGCCCACATTGGAGGTAGTGGTTGGAGCACAGAACTGGAGCCCAGGACCTCTTAGTTCTGACACTGATCCCTTCTGTTCATGGGTCCTCGCTTGTGCCTCTAGTTTTCCCCATCTGTTAAGCAGGGATGATGGTGTTTACCTGCTTCCCAGGGGTGTTGTTCCGTAAGGGTTAGTCACCACGCCTTGGGGATGGGAAGTGAAGTCACGGCTGCATGGGCCAAGTTTGAGGGTGGGGTGGGGGAGGGGAAGGCTGCTTGTGCTCCAGATAGGGTGGGCGGGTGGGAGCGCCCGCCCTCTCCCTGCATGGGTGTTGCTGCAAATAGGTCTTGCCAAGATTCCAGCCTCTGCACTCAGCTGTCTGTGCAGAGCAGTGACTCAGAGTTGATCCTCCAGCTCTCAGTAGGAGCATGGCTTTTTCCTCTTCTAGCATGTTTCCTACTCCGTGCCTAGCAACCGGCCCTCTGGTAAATAGCTGAATGGCCGTGTATGGGCCTTGGCTTGGCAAAGTGGTCATAGAAACCAGCTTGTGAGTAGGGGCAGACGTGGAGACAGTGACCAAACGGCAGCCTCGCGTCTGATGCCAGCGAGCCTTGCCATCCTGTGCTCTCCTCCTGCCTCCAACCGTGGTGGCAGTGGCTTTCCTGCCATGGTGCTACTTTCTGCCCTTAATGGACAGGGTAAAACTGTGCCCATGTGAGCCAAAGGGGCAACCTCATTGAAGCTCTTGGATTTCCTTCAAGTGTGGCAAACCAAACGCCTCTCTGCGACCCCTCACTTCAAGCACAAGCCTGCCCTGTTAGCATAACCTGGTTATAGCTTTCCCTGGGCATCGGGGATCTCTCCATGGAGAACTGAATCCGGGGTGTGTGTGTGTGTGTGTGTGTTCTCCAAACTCCTCATTCCCAAGGGGTGGGGAAGGAAACAGCTGAACTTGCTCAATCTTCCAAAAATACGGCATCTGACTTATGAATGGAGTCCACCTCCGCTCTAAGTAGACGTGGTGTCATCGCTCGCCGTGGAGCGGTGCCCAGGGGAAACGGCAGATCAGGCACTCAAAACTGACATTCCTGGATCCCACTGGAGAAGGAGCAGATGTGTCTGTTTCTTCCTCCTCCTCCTCCAACAAACCTTCAGTCCAGGGGGTTATTTAAGGAGCACAAATTGCAGGCTGAGGATGGCAAATTGCAGAGGTGGTTGGGGAGAGCAAGGCTGGTGGGGACACACTGGGCCAGCTGCCAGCTGGGGTGCCAGGTACTTGGTGTTTAAAGCTCCTTGCCCAGTGTTTGTCTTTTTGTTCTTCCACCTCTGCAAACAATCGGTGGGGAAGGCGAACCTGAAATGGGGACCACTAGCCCGCCAAGTGGGCCCTCTCCCCCGGACAAATAGGGCAGAGTTATTAGACAGCAAGGTCTGGTGGATAAGGTACTGAGCTGGAGATCTGGGTTCTACATAGATTGGCAGGACTTCGGGGGCAGGAACTGTGGGTGTTTTTTGTGTGTGTGTGTGTGTGTGTGTGTGTGTTCTGTTTGTACAGGGCCTAGCACAGTGGGGTGCTGACCCATGGCGGGCTCATAAGTGCTACGTTGATACAAATAATAAATGTGTCCATGCATGGAGTGCACAAGTCTGTGTCCAATTAGGAGCTGGATTTCTCTCTGAAAAAATAATACACGTACATCCAGCTTAAACTGCAATCAGTTAAATGCTGAGGCCCACCCGATTCTTGTGCATCACGCAGGGCTCGGACAACACTTCTTAGCAAATACCCTGTTTTTTTGTTTTTTTTTTTTTTTTTTTTCTCCAGTGCAGAGGAAAGACTCCTCTCTAGAGGCAAGACATGGGCCCAAACCACAGCCTTAGAAATGGGGTATCTGCATGCGGTCTACCAGCACATCTCTCGCAGGGATGCCGCTATGCAGAGGAGGGACGCCCTGGACAGCAGCCTAGTGACTTAGGCTGGCGTTTTCAGGGAATTAGGATGCAGTCTTACAGGGACCCTTTGGGGAAGGGCCTTTCCCAGCTCTGAGGCTAACTGGCTGCCCCTGAATCAAGCGTCTGTTTTGAGCCGTTGTGGGCGTGGGGGCGGGGAGCTGACCCATTGTATCCAGGGCATCCTTGACCAGTCTGCTGCACGTAGCCAAAGCCCCTCAGAGGAGAGGGGAGCTGGCAAGTTCTGCGAGGCCTGGCAGAGAGCGTCCTTTGTTGCTTGCTGTGTGGAGGGACTTCAGAGGGCTTTCTGGCTGCAGGCCAGGAATCAATTTGTCCCAGGGGTTTTGAGGCCCTGTTCTCCGGGTCCCGCTCCACAGGAATGCGAGGGGGTGTTAGTCGGAAATCAGTCGGACGTGCCGGACAGGACAAGGTGCAGAGCTGGCCCTTCCCTGGCCTGTCCTAGCCGTAGAATCTCCTCCCGGCGCCACTGCAGCCTCTCTGCACGGGAGGGGGGAGGAAATCGAAGACCCAGTCGCTGTGTGCGCACCCGAGAGGAGCTCCCTTTATTCAGCGTCCTAGCACAAAGCTGGCATTTCTTTCCATTGTGCACCAGGCCTGAATGCCGGCCCAGCTGCGATGTCGCTGGCCACGCAGCCAGAAGATGGCTCTGTTTGTCCCCGGAGTGGAGAGCTTAGTTGACAGGCACAACAGACTGTGTGTGTGTGTGTGTGTGTGTGTGTGTGTGTGTGTGTGTGTGTGTGTGTGTGTGTGTTGGCACCAATACGTTGCCCTGGCAACTCGACCCCCTCCCAGGTCCCAGTTGTACAAAACTGATCTAGGAGCACAGATGCTCCTTGGGGCAGGGACCGTCTCTATTCTATGCTGTGCATCCCTACGGGGTGACGTGCAGTAACAGTACGAATAACTAGGCAGGGGCGGCCTCAGTGCCTTTTCCTCTCGCTCCATCCTGGTTAGGGTTAGCAGCATAAAAGGTCCTCTCTTCACCGCCACAGCAAAGCCACCGTTGCCAGGTCACGTAGCCTGTATCTGAAGCTATTGCTTTCGACAGGGCTGGCTAGAGCCGCTTTAGCATCGGCTGGGTGGATTGTACCCAGCAAGGAATCGCCTCAGTTGGGTAAGACTGAACGTCTGCCGGTGGCAGTGGATAACTTAGACAAAGTGAGCGGCTTCCCATTCCCCTTGCTCCCAATCTCCAAGCCCACTTCAAGAGCTCAGTCCAGGAGGGTCAGCGCCTGCTAGCTCAGAGCAACGGGTGGAAGCAACGTCCTAACTAACCACCGGCTGCACCAACTGTTTCTTTCCCTTTTTGTTTTAAACCTGCTGCTTATCAATTGAATTGGGACCCCTGGTTCTTGTGTTATGTGAAGGGGTAGAGAACGCTTCCCTGTTTGCTTTCTCCACACCAGTCATGATTTTATAGACGTCTATCCTCTTCCCTCCCTCCTCTCCCCACCCCCCCAGCTGTCTCTGTTCCAGCTGAGGCTCTTCAGTCTCTCCTATGGAAGCTGTTCCATCCCCCTGATCATTTTTGTTGCCCTTCTCGGTACCTTTGCCAATTGTGAGATCTTCTTTGAGATGGAGTGACCAAGTCTGCATGCAGTATTCAAAGCATCAGTGTCCCATGGATTTATATAGTGGCATTTTATTTACTGTCTTATCTACTATCCCTTTCCTAATGGTTCCTAACATGGTTAGCTTTTTTTTTTTTTTTTTTTTTTTGACTGCCACTGTACATTGACCAGATGTTTTCAGAGAACTATCCACAATGACTCAAAGTTCTTTCTCGTGTGGTAACAACTGATTTAGACTCCATTTTGTATGTATCGTTTTGGGGAAAAAAAAATCCCACGTGCATTGCTTTGCAATTAGCAACAGTCAATTTCATCTGCCATTTTGTTGCCCAGTCACCCAGTTTTGAGAGATCTCTTTTGTAACTCCTCGCGGTCAGCTTTGGACTTACAAAATTACTCAAGATAGTTCTCCTCTGCAAACTTCACCACCTCACGGTCTGCCCCCCTTTCCAGATCATTTATGAATGTTGACCAGCACTGGTCCCAGTACAGATCCTTGGGGGATGCCGCTATTTACTTCTCCACTGTGAAAACTGCCCATTTATTCCTACCCTTTTTTCCTATCTTTTAACCAATTACTGATCCATAAGAAGACCTTCACACATATCCCATGACTGCTTACTTCTTGTTTCAGAGCCTTTGGTGAAGGACCTTGTCAAAGGCTTTCTGAAAGTCCAAGTACACTGTATCCACTGGATCACCCTTGTCCACATGTTTGACCCCATCAAAGAATTCTAATAGATTGGTGAGGCATGATTTCCTTTTACAAAAACCCTGTTGACTCTTGTCCAACAAATTGTTGTCGTCTTATGTCTGATAATTCTGTCCTTTTATTATAGTTTCAGCCAATTTCTTGGTACTGATGATAGGTTTATTGGCTTGTAATTGCCCCCCCCCCCTTTTTTTTTAATCGGCATTTCATTTGTCCTCCAGTTATCCGGTACAGAGGCTGATTTAAGCAATAGGTTACATACCACAGTTCTTCAATTTCATATTTGAGTTCCTTCAGAAGTCTCGGGTGAATCCCATCTGGTCCTGGTGACTTATTGCTGTTTAATTGTCCGATTTTGTTCCAAAACAATCCGTTCCTCCTGAGTTGGCCAAAGAAACAAGCTGCGTATGCTGAAATGCAGGGGCCTGGTTTTCACTCGGACTGGCTCCATTGGAGAACTGGGTTCCAGCTTCCCCTCCTCCCACAGCAACTCCGCTTTAGAAAGCTGCAGCCCCCTCCCAGCAGACTCCTCCAAGGGGGGGCTTGTTCTACATTGGGATCGGCAACCTGTGATCCCTGGATGACTGTTAAGCTCTTTCTGCAGAGAGAGGTGCCCGGGGGAGACTTCGTTGAGGTTGGGGAATGGGTGGCTGGATCAACCCTTCATCGCTGGCCATCCAACGATTGAAGGCACTGGGGCCAAGGCCATGCAGCAGTGACTTCAGCACTCGGAGGGAAAGCCCTTGATGTGGGGGCTATGGGTGACTCTCCTAGCCTGACGTGGAGGCAGAAATAGCTTAAATCAGTCTCTTCCTACTGGGGCTTGGGCAAGGCTAGTTTCTACCCCCAGTGGCTTGAGGTATTGTCAGGAGGCTGCTAAATTCCAATGAATCTGGATACATACCTGGGCTTTGTCTAGTGCTGCTGTGTGCCATTAAGGAAGCCTGTCATTCCAGTTCACAACGGCCTTTCCCTTCTCCAGGGGCTGTTCCCAGAGGACTGCTCTCCTTCTGGGACTGCAGTGGGGTAGAGGGAGCTACTGGAAGCCTTCTTAGCCTTGTGTAGCCAAGAGAACAATGCAGCTGTGTCCATTGGCACAGGGAGACTAGACTTCAGTTGCCTCTAGTTACCTCGGTTAGCGGTACCTGTTAGTGACCCGTGCAAGCCTGCTTGTGAGGACAGAAACAGACCTTTGTTGGATGCCCTCCTGTCTTGCTGCCTCCCTATCTGGTGACACACCACGGCTGTCCTGTAGATGAGGCTAAACCTACGTCAGGTGCTCCAAATGATTCACTAGCAGTAACTAGTGGAATGGTGAACGCTGGCCCCTGTCACACGTCTGGTGTTAACCCCTTAAAACCCTGACTGGTGGGGGAGGGAGGAGGAATGACCTCTTCTGGGTGTTGTACACCTATTGCACCCTGTTACAAGAGATCACACCTGGACTTGTGTCTGGGAGACTCCGCTCATTGGCCGGCAACTTACTGCTAATTCACCTTCAGCGGATAAGGCTTATTGTTGAAAGCAGATGTCGATGGCTTGGTCCTGCAAGAATACTTGTCACTTTCTGAATAATTCTGACCCGAGGTGGTCCCTAGGCAGCCTGGTTATCCGTCGGAACCCCCTGTATTTGAGGGCAGGTTTCCCCTCCGATAGCATGTAACTTAACTTCTCCACTGGCAGTGCCGGGGTGGAAAGGGCGCTGGTGGTCTTACCCACTGTGGCTCAGCTTACCCAGGGCATAGGGAGGCTCGCTCTTGAGCTGCTGCCGGTGAAGCTGTACAAGGAATAATGAAATGGTGGGGGAATGCCAGGGGGGCAAAGCTAGTGCAAACACCGGCAGTAAAAAAGGCCGCTCTGGGGGTGTGGTTTCAGCACTTCACGCAGCCCTGGAGCATTAGCAGCGTGGCAGGCGGCTCTGACACTGTTTTGAGCTCAGGCTTTAAACTCCTACAACTGGCTCCAGCGTTGCTGTGAAATGTAGAACAGTAGCTGCGCAAACCACAGCGTGATGCAAACGAGCACCGCTGTGGATAATGTTGACACTGGGGGGAAGGGAGGAGAGCTCAGAGCTCTCCTCTTCGGGTACATGGATCTGTGGGGCACTTGTGTGTGGTGAATTCAAGGGATCTACCCCAGGACTATTAAAAACTTTACATTCCCTATATTACTGCTTAGCTCGAGTGCTTTTAGGCATTGCTATTAACTCTTCACTCTCCCCCGGACATTAAAGTACTGGCAGGATGCGTGTGTGCCCGGGCTTGACAAAAGAGAACACTGAACGTGGAAACTTTCCCCAGACACAATTACCATGAAAAGTGTTTTGTGTTTCTTTATGCCCTGGGCTGTCAGATGAGCCGCTGGAACTGCGTAGTCGTAAAAGTGAAAGTGACCCATCTGTTTTACCCACTTAAGCTGAGTGAAGTGTTTAAAGTAAATGAGTCTCAATGTATTTTGGTTTTAAGGTGTTAAAAGTCTGGGGTGTGTGTATGTGTGGTTGTACTGCAGTAGCCAATGGAAAGCTTTCATTATGCAACAGTCATCTCTCTGATCTGCTCGGCCCGGCTTTGGAGGGCGTCTGCAACCCTCCTGCTCCAGTACAGTTGTTGCCAGCGTCCATGGTCCTGTAGAATAGAGCTGTACAGATGGTCAAGTGACACCTAACCGTTGGATCGCTGCTCTAGATGTCTGCAGAAAGAAACTGCAGTATTTGCATCTCCACTGGAGACGCTATTATATACCAGATTTGCTCTTAACTGGCCTCGAATAACTCTTGCTCATTGTAGTCCCTGCTCCATTCTTCTGTGTGTCTGAGGGACCTTGATTACTTAAAGGTAATTTTGACCAAACTTTACTAAACAAACCTAAGACTTAAAACATTAGAACGATGGAACCAAAGTTCTAAACAAAGCAGGGGTGTGCAGGAGAATCTGGAAGCAACAGTTAATGGCTTTCTGCCAATGCCCAACCTGAGGGAAGTGCAAATAGTAACCAGCGTGGGGTCTGAAAAGCAAAGCAGTCCACCTTGTTTATAATGAGAGCATAAGGAAATCTCCCTGATAGTGTCACTTTTAATGAGCGCTTCGCCTGCACTCCGGCACAAGTATGCATCTCTCTTGCCATTGGGGTTCCTGTTAAAGCTAGTGTGGTGTTACTCCTGTGGGGGGGTGTGCACTGCTTCTGTACCAGCTCTGTGGCTGGAGGGCACGCTCTCTTGTGCTGTTGAGCGAATTCCTTGCAGCACTAGGTTGTCCCTCGTTGAATTGCAAAGTAGGTGACAAAGGTTCTCCAACTTCCTCCTGGTGGCTGGACATTATGTTGTCGAGCGGGAGCAGACCGCAAATGCTCCTTGAGATGCTGCCATGGGATTGCTGTCTTTTGAGGATCAAATTCCTTCTGGATTTTTATTCCTGCCTGTCTCACGTGGCTTCAGTTCTGGTCCTGGAACCCTAGCAGCCCTTTTCCCTGTAATGTCCCCTTCTCAACTAGGGCATTAGCAGTTTCCCATCTGTTCAGGGAGCTCACCAATTCCTGCTACAGAAGGCTCTTTGGTGATCCTGAATGCAGATAGGCTAACTGCCAGCGTGGGACTCATTAAACTCCTCCCATCGGCAACCTCTAATTGCTGTTGTGGCGTCTGTAGGACTTCCAACTGTGGTAGTCTGGAAGCATCCCCTTGCTGGAAGGCTGCCTTTGTGGAGTGAGCAGTCTCCCTTGAAGAGATCATGTCTCCTGCTAACATGCACTGTCTTTATTGGGGGGAATTTGTTGTAAGCTTCCCACTGAAACGTAGCTTTTGGTTAACTCTGGTGCACTGCTGGCTGCTCCAGCCAAGATTCCTGTAGGAGTCGTCAGGATTTTAACGAGTGCATAGGCAGATTTTTAGAATGAGGCTGACGATAACGAGTTTGAGCAGAGGGACAGTCACCTTGCGTCTGGCACCGTCCTGTTGGAGACACTTACAGTGAGATGGTGTATATCGCATTAGCGCATAACACAAGTACATTTCCTAAGCCTGGATAAATTACCAGCTTTACAGGCTTCTCTCTGTAAAAGATACAGCTGATGTCAAATGCAGAACGCTGAAGCGTTTGACACACTTGCAGTATAGCAAATTCACCACTCACTGACTCTGAGTTTATCACAGCAGAGGATTTCTCGATAGGTGATAAAATGCCAGATAGTAGATTATGCAAACTGTTGGGTCTTTAAAAAAATAAAATAAAATCCACTGCTTGTATTAGGCTCCTCTAAATTGTTTGCCAATTGTATTTTCCTGTGTGGTTAGGCATTTGGATGCTGTGAAGTGAGCCTCGGAAATGAGGTCAGATAAAAAAAGAGTGAGGAAATGCTTTTAGAGAACTCTCAAACTGAGCTGGTCTTTCCCATGCTGCCTTATCTGCTACTAAAACACCTTTTAAAGCGGCACTGAAAGGGAGTGACTTACGCAGAATGTCTTTTGACACCTTGCTTGGCTTGAATGCCAACAACAGACTGGTGGGTTTCACTTTTGAGTTCTCTTGCACCCGCCTCGTGCAGTTAAGGTGACCAGATGTCTTGATTTTATAGGGACAATCCCCCCCCCCCCCCCCCCCCCACACACACACACACACACACACACACACACCCCATCCCGATTTTTCACATTTGCTGTCTGGTCATCCTACGTGCAGTAGCAGGTTGGGTGGAAGGAATACTTGTGTCCAGAACTCTCATTGGAATTTAAATAGAAACGGTCCAGGGCTTAGATTTATTTGCAGCTCCCTCTGACGAGCCTACACTTGGGCTGCAAAATCCCTAATGAAGCCTGGGTGTTTTGGCTTTTATCTTTGGGTTTCTGCATAGCTGGTTAAAACCTCTCCATACTCACCATCCTGGAGAGCATGCACCCGCGTGGCAAATCCAGTTGCCAGGTAGCCTTGCGTTTAAAATGTTCCTCAAAGAACAAGACTTTTAAAGCCTTGGCAGGTCTCTTGTGAATTTGCCTGGCTCAGGCACCGTAAGACGAGCAACGTAAGCCTTTTCCTAACGGCATCTCAAACACCCTTCTGCTTGGGGCCTGTGTCAACTGCAGCCAGTCCAGAAACCCATCCACCGGGGCTAAGTCTGGCCCTGTGTTGTGGCACCAATGGGTGACTGCTGGTGATTTATGTAGATGGCATTGCAGGGGTTGTGCTAATTTATTGCTGCTTTCCTGACGGAGGGGAGAGACTGAGAGGAGGAAAGAGAAGTTTAATTGTGGTGCCTGCTGTTCTTGGAGCCCACAACCTGGCTTTTCATGGGGCCTGGTCTCTCCTCCTTGCAGAGATGCTTGCAAAATGCTGCAGAGAGCTGCATCTATTCAGGCTAGTGGCTGGTTGGTTCCCTTTGAGAAGAGCTGTTTGTTTTTGCAACTCTGCAGCCTGCTTTTCAGGTCTGGCTTTTCCACACCTTCCTGACCGTAAAGCTTAGTGTGAAGGTGAGGGTTACTTAATATTTCTAAATATTAGAAATGACAATTTCCTAAATTACAATGTTGCATCCAGCACAGGAGAGTTGTATATTAGACCTTGTCTTGACAGATAAGTGGAATTGATCACAGATCATAGCTGAAAGGGGAAGTTGATAGTAACGACTAGAAATCAGAAGCTAGAAATTGTAGAAAATTGATAAGGAAAGCAAAGGGACACGCGCAGGGCCGGCTTTAAGCCGATTCAGCCGATTCGGCTGAATTGGGCCCCGTGCCTAAGAAGGCCCCGCAGCTGTCCACTCCTCCCCTCCCCTGAATGCTCCGCCCCCTGTTCCTCCCCCGCCCAGATGTTTGCGGGAAGTCTGAAAAGGGGCCCAGCAGCAACAGGTAAGGGGTGGGGGGGGGAGGCGCGAAGAGGGCTCCTAGGAGGCGCGGCGGGGCCCAGTCCGGCCCTGGCCGAGCGGCCCTGGCCCCGGCGGCTCTGGCTCCAGTCTGGCACAGGCCCCGGGGCACCAGCCCTGGCCGAGCGGCTCTTGCTCCGGCTCGGGCCCCGGGCCCCGGCCAAGCACCCCCAGCACGGCCCCACGGCTCCGTCCCCGGCCCCGGGGCGCCGGCCCGGCCCGGGCCCAAACACCTCAGGCCCTGGCCCCGGCGGCTCTGGCTCAGGCCCCGGGGCACCGGCCCTGGCCCCAGCCGAGCGGTGCCGGCCAAGCACCCCCGGCTCCGGCCCCACGGCTCCGGCCCCGGCCGAGCACCCCCGGCCTGGCTCGGGCCCTGGGGTGCTGGCCCGAGCGGCCCCAGCCCGAGCGGCCCCGGCGGCTCTGGATCGGGCCCAGGCCGAGCGAGTCCGGCCTGGCCCCGGCCCCAGCGGCTCCGGCCCGGCCCCAAACCCCGCGACTCCAGCCCGAGCGGGGCCTGCCGACGGCAAGCCCCGCCCCCAGGAATCGGGCCCCGCTCTTGCTAAGGCCGGCCCTGGACACACAAAGGCATCTATGGCCAGCAGAGAGAAGGACGATAAGGAGGAGTTTTTAAAGTATACTAGCAACAAAAAGAATACTAACAAAGGTATTGGTCAATTACTAGATGGAAATGGTAGAATCATCAATAGTGTAGGAAAAGGCAGAAGTGTTGAATAAATATTTCTGTTCTGTACTAGGGTGGGGTTGGGGAACAACGTAGTCATACCATATAACACTCTTTCCTTTTGGTGCTGCTAGTACCTCCGGAGGACGTTAAACAGCAGCTACTAAAGTTAGACCTATTTAAATCACCAGGTCCAGATAACTTTCATCCAAGAGTTTTAAAAGAGCTGGCTGAGGAGTCATTGGACTGTGAATTTTGGGTTTTGTTTTTAATAAGTTTTTGGAAAACGGGAAGTTCCAGGAGACTGGAAGAAAGCTAATTTTGTGCCAATATTTAAAAAGTGTAAACAGGATGATCCTGATAATTCTAGGCCTGACAGTTTGACATAGATCCTGGGCAAGATAATGGAGTGGCTGATATGGGACTCTATTAACTTAAGGCAGGTAACTAATTCCAATCAATGTGGATTGATGGGGAATAGCTCCCGTCAACCAAGCTTGTGAAAAAGGAATCCCGTTTGGTTGATAAAGGCAGTAGTGTTGCTGTAATATACTTAGACTTCTGTAAGGCATTTGACTTGGCGTCACATGACATTTTGATGAAAGAATGATATAAAATTAACATGGCACACGTTAACTGGATTTAAAACCTAGCTAACGGCTAGGTGTCAATGTCACTGTAAATGGGGAGTGATCATGTGGTTGTGTTTCTAGTCGGGTCCTGCAGGCGTTGTGCTTGCTGGGTCCTACCCTGTTTAACACCTTTATCAATGACCTGGAAGAAAGCAACATAAAATCATCACCAAAGTTCCCAAATGACCCCAAAGTTGGGGGAGCGATAAATGAAGAGGACAAGAAACTGAAACAGAGCAATCTGGATGGCTTGGTAAGCTGAGTGCAAGCAAACAATATGTATTTTAATATGGCCAAAGTTGTACATCAAAGGACAAAGAAGGCAGGCCGTGCTTACAGGATGGTGGCGGGGACTCTCTTCTGGGAAGCAGTGACTCTGCAAAAGACTTGGGGTCATGGTGGATAATCAAATGAACATGAACTCTGTGACGCTGGCGGAAAGGGCTAATGCAGTCCTTGGATCCATAAACTGAGGAATTGTGAGTAGGGCTAGAGCGGTTATTTTATCTCTTTTTGGCACTGGTGCGACCACTGTGGGAAGACTGTGTCCAGATCTAGGGTCCACAATGAATGATGTTGATAAATTGGAGCGGATTCAGAGTAGAGCCATGAAAAATGATTCAAGGACTAGAAAAACCTGCCTTATAGTGACAGACTCAAGGAGCTCAATCTATTTAGCTTAACAAAGAGAAGGTTAAAGGGTGAATTGATTAGTCTATATCTACATGGGGAACAAATATTTAATAGTGGGCTCTTCCATCTAGCAGAGAAAGATCTAACCTGCTCCAATGGTTGGAAGTTGAAGCTAGACAAATTCAGACTGGAAATCAGGTGTAAAATTTTAACAGTGAGTAATTTAATCTTTGGAGCAACTCACCAAGGGTTGTGGTGGATTCTCCATCATTGACCATTTTAAAATCAAGATAGGATGTCTTTTCTGAGATCTGCTCTAGGAATTATTTTGGGGAAGTTCTGTGACCTGTGTCCTACTGGAGGTGGGACTAGATAACCATGCTGATCCTTTCTGGCATTATAATCTGTGAATCTGATGCTACGTGCAACCTCCTAAATTGTACCAAGCTGCTGACAGAGCTGGTAGCTGTTCTAGGAGCCCGTCTGCCATGTGGGGCACCCACTAATGCACGACTGACTCTTGGGAGTGATGGCTGGTGTGGGTTAGAGCCTGGCTGTCAGGTAGGCATTATACGCTTTGCTTGACTCTGGCTCTTCCAGTGCAAGGCGACCCTGGCCTCCCCCGTGGGCACAAGGTGTGAATGAGGCCGCGCTGAGATGTCAGGAGCAGCGATGCAGTGACAAGTGTTATGCCCTCTCGTGACCAGCCGCCTGCCAGTCTGAGGCATCTCTGCCAGGGGAGTGGACTCCTTCCAATTCCAGTGCAAGGCTGTGATCTCCAGGCCTGGGTGGAATGAGCGTGGGATCTTGCGACGCTGTTCTGGGTATTTACGGGAACGAAATGGCTGGGCCGCAGTCGCTGTTCCCAAAATCCACGTGCCTACAGCTGTGCTGCCCATGGTTCTATTGCATCACCGAGCCAACGCACCTTGTATCAAACTCCCACGGAGCCAGGGGACGAAACCTATCAGACTTGCTTGATTTTGTCCGTGCTTGAGTGTAGGACGCTGCGACAACGGGCCAGGGCTGTAATCCCCCCAGGAATGGGATGTTTACCGTACTTGGGCTGTACTGGCCTGGCCGGGTACTCGGGGTTCCGGTCTGGCTCTGGCTACTTGTCGCTGGGAGCTTTGTAGAGCTGATCCCAGATGGAGCATGTTTATACTATTGCAAATCAACCTAAGCTGCAGTGCTCGGACTAGCTCCTTGTGCAGGACTCTCCTGTGGGCAGGAGGCAGAGGTCCTTGTTGGGGAACCAGGCACTTAGCATTCTGGGGTCGTTTGCAGTGCATACCCAGGGGGGTCTGGCTCTCCAGCAGTTCATGAGCGAGAAGAGGGTGGCAGGGAGGAGGAATGTGGGCTGAGCCCACTAACTTACCTAGAGCACTTTGCCTTGCAGCAGGCTTAGGCTTCCAGCCAGGGAACTTCCTGATTCTGGGCGTCTGTATTCCATCCGTGACAGCTGCTTGGATGAGTCGGAAGGGCTCGGTGTGACAGGTTAAGGGAATGGGAAGTGTTCGAGCTCTGTGCCACTAAACATTTACTTTTAAGAATCCAAGTTGCTCCTCCTTGCTCTCTGGGCTGCTAATCCGCTTTGAAACCCACACACAAAACTGAGTTGAGTGGGGGAATCTGAACGCCGCCCCCCCCCTCCCTCTAGCCCATGTCTTGGGGCTACTTTCCTTCCCCTCGCCCTTCAGTGAAGCAGTGGGAATTGCAGGGCTGTTTCCTCTCACGGAGTGGTTAATTACTAGGTATTGGCAGCTTATTGAAAAACAGTTACCCTGACTTTCCAGCTGCAGCCAGCCTCATTAAAGCCTCTGTCTTCTCCGACATGGGGAGGTGGAGTTACTACAGCCCCTTCCCTCGCTGTAGTGTGCGTCTGCACCACGGCACTAGTGCACAGTAGCCGTGCTGCTGGTTCACCTGTAGTGTAGACACGGCTGGAGTCTCTTAATCCTTGGGACTCAGCAGGTTACTATCACAGTGACCCGGGGTTCTGCATACAAGCACCTAACCAGTACGTATGGCACGGCCAAGAGCGTGCGCTCCTGCCATCCTCTAGTGTCTGTTTTTGAGCCTTGTGGGAGCCGGAGGGGGACATGCCGCTGGTTCCGGGAGCTGTGCGGAATGGAGCGGGCTTGGTGTCCCTGGCAGGAGCTCAAGGGCCAGATTAAAACATCTCACGGGCTGGATGCAATCCGCGGGCCGCAGTTTGCCCACTCCTGATCTCGGGTGTTTTGCTGCAGCCTGGCCTTGTAGAAGTGTTTTTCAGTCTTGTCCTGCAATGGGCAGAGGCAGCACTGATGGGGCTGAGTTGTGTGGTCCTGCTATCACATGGGCTAATGTCTCCCAGGACCATAGCTGATCCTAGCTCCCTAGTGGTAGGATTTGAACCCAGACCTGCCAGCCCAGGCTGGTCCTGTGCCACTAATCTCTCTTAATCTGCCTTCCTGCGACTGCAGTAGTATGGCTCCGGCAGGTAGACTGCGGCTTGGTCTCTGCAGCAGGAAAGCTGGAAGAATGAACCCATGGGAAAGTTCGGGGTCCTAGAGAGCATGAGCGCTAATGCCATTGTGTGCGCCCAAAGGAGCAAAGCTAATTGCAGACATACCCAGCCTATCGGATTCCCCATCTCGGGATTTTAATTGGGCAATGAAACGAGTTTATGAAAGTGACTTAAATTCATCATGTCACCCTCTTTCCTCCCCATGCTCCTGCTGCATTGCGGACGCAGCGGCTGCCGCTTTATGGAATCAGGACAATAGCATGCGAGTGCAGATGGTCCAGGGAACGAAGCCAAACGCGGCCTCTGACTCCAGCCTGCCCCTTCCCTTTGGTCAACTTCAAAGCGGGAGGGTCAAGTCCCCTCCATCCTTGTATAAACCCACATCAGACTAACTGAGCCGAATCTCGTCTGGAGAAAGTGTCTCTGGTGAAGATCTGACCGAATCTGCCTCCAAGCATTGGGGATATTTACACTTGAAATTCTGTGTTGTACTAAGCCTCTGCAATACCTTAGGCATAGCATGTTCCTCTTCAAGGGGAACGGCTTTCCCATGTCAGCTGTACCCCAGGTTCTGTGTCCTGGTGTTCAGTCAAGAGTTAATCTGTACCCACCCCCAAACTTCTAGGGGAACCTCATGGCAAAGGAGGCACTCCTGGCCCTTGAGCGAGGAAGGAGCCCGGAGCCCAGATCCTCCAGCCGCTGCGTCCCCATTTCGGATGCGCTGGATTTTTCTGCTCACGTTCCGTTTCCTTGTGTTTTCAGAAGTTCTTTTTGTTTTTCTGGGACAGGAAACGAGCGCTGGAGAGTTGCTGAATAAGCATAGCGTGGAGTCTGGAGTTAGAAGAGGTGGTTGCTCCGAGCAACGGGCAAGCAGGCAGCTGGTTGCCTGGTGACCCTCTAGTGAGGGATTCCAGAGAATACAGCTCTGGGAGGCCACGGTAAACCAAAAAGAAAGGAAGGGAGGCACCAGGAGAAGCAAGGGACTCCTTACAGGGCGCTTTGCTCCTATGGAGAGAGGGGAATTGCCAAGGAGAGACATTCAAGCTGCTCTCAGCTAAAGCCTGCAAGAAATGCCCCTGGAAACAAGTGACAGACAGTCATGGGGTCTCTGAAAGGGACACCTTAATTCAGATTGAGAGGGCAGCAAATTCTCTGGGATTAAACTTTAAGTCTCTGATGGCAGTTTGGCTACTCGATAGCTCTCTCCCAGGACAGAGCGATTGCTCGTGTCTTGGTGATCCTCTGGGAACCATGTTATGGGCTGCTATTCCCGTTAGCCCTTTAGAGAGACGGCAACATTTGGTAATAAATCCTGGAGTGTCCCTGCTGCAAACTGTAGGCTTGCTCTATTAGCATAGTACTCTTTGTAATGGCTCCTGTAGGTACTGATCTGTTTGTATCTCTGGCCCAATTGAAAACGGGACCTCGTTGTGCTGGGCGCTGCACATATATAGTGAGTGCCTGCCCCAAAGAGCTCACAGTCTAAATACCCAAGACCGACTTCTACAGGCTCATTGCAGTGAATGGAATAGCAGTCTTGTTTCTGGCTACTTAGTCAATAGCTTCTTTAATCTCACAATTGAGGAAGAAGGCTGTACTGGGGTGTGTGTGTGTATGTGTGTATGTGTATATGTGTGTATATATGTATATATGTATATATATGTATATATGTATATATAATCTCTTTAAGGATAAAATAAATCCTCTTCAAGGATAAAATAAATAAAAACCTGACCTGGTTTAGAGGGGAAGAAGGGAAAGTTTATAGCAATGAATATAAATCAGAAGTAAGGAATTGTAGAAAATTGATAAGGGAAGCAAAGGGACACAAGGAGAAATCTATGGCCAGCAGAGTTAAGGACAATAAGGAGGAATTTTAAAAGTATATTGGGAACAAAAAAGAATCCTAACTATGGTATTTGTCAATTACTAGATGAAAATGATAGAATTAGCAATTATGTAGAAAAGGCAGAAGTGTTTTAATAAATATTTCTGTTCTGTTTTTCCCCAAACACAGATGATGTAGTCCTATAATATAACACTTTCCTTTCCACTAGTATCTCTTGAGGATGTTAAACAGCAGCTATGAAAATTAGATATTTTAAAATCATCAGGTCTAAATAACTTGCATCCATGAGATTTAAAAGAGCTGGCCGAGGAGCTTGCAGGATCATTAATGACTTTCAGTAAGTGTTGGAACTTGGGGAAAACTGGAAGAAAGCTAAAGTTGTCAGTATTTAAAAAGGGTAAATGGTATGATCCAGGTAATTATAGGTGTGACAGTCTGACATCAAACCTGAGCAAGATAATGGAGTGGCTGATATGGAACTCAATAAAGAATTAGAGGAAAATATAACAATTAACAGGAGTTTACAGAAAATACATTGTTACATTAGCTTGATGATCTATATATATATTTTTCTATTACAAGTTTGGTTGATAAAGGTAACACTGTAATCTACTTCTGTAAGGCATTTGACCTGGTACTGCATGACATTTTGATTAAAAACGAAAATGATGTAAAATTAACATGGCACATTTTAAATGGGTTAAAAGCTGGCTGATAAGTCTCAAAATCTAACTCTAAATGGGGACTCATCATTAAGAGGTTGTTTCTAGTGGGGTTCTGCGGGCATTGGCACTTGACCCTACGCTATTTAACACTTATCAGTGATCTGAAAGAAAACCTCAAACTTTCAGTGATGATTTTCAGATGACACCAAAATTGGTGGAATGGTAAAGAAGGAAGAGGCCAGACTGCTGATAGTCATCTGGATTGCTTGTTAAGATGGGCACAAACAAACAATATGCATTTAAATAGGGCTAAATGTGTACATCTAGGAACAAAGAATGTAGGTCGTGCTTACAGGATGTGGACGGGGGGCTCTGTTCTGGGAAGCAGTGACTGAAAGATTTGGGGGTCGTGGTGGATAATCAGCTGAACGGGAGCTCCCAGTGCGACGCTGGGGCAAAAAGGGGCCAGTGCGATTCTTGGATGTGTAAACGGGAATCTCGAGTCGGAGAAGAGGTTATTTTACCTCTGTATTGGGCACTGGCGCAGCTGCGGCTGGAATCCTGTGTCCAGTTTTGTTGCCTGCAATTCAAGACTGATGCTGATGCATTGTTCAGAGAAGAGCTGTGGGCATGATTAACGGGTTAGAAAGCATGTCTTACGGTGATAGCCTCAAGGAGTTCGGTCTGGTTAGCTTAACAAAGAGAAGGTTAAGGGGTGACTTGATGGGGAGGAAAATATTTGCCAATGGGCTTGTCAGTCTAGCCGAGAAAGGTATAACGTGCTCCAATGGCGGGAAGTTGAAGCTAGACAAATACAGCCTGGAAATAAGATGTAAATTTTTAATGACGGGTAATTAACCATTGGAATGAATTTTCCAGCGGTCACATTCTCAATGCAACTTTCTCTATCCCTAAGCCACTTGCAGTGCTCCTGGGAGATCCATTGTGAGCAATGGGACAGTCTCCCCGAGAGACTCCGCCTTAGCCTACCTGAGGCAGGGGTCGACTTATCCAAACTCACCCCAGTGAGTGGGCGGGTCTGTGACTGTCTGACAGCTGGCACTTTGTTGGCAGTGCGGGTAAGGACTGAATGGACCTAAAGGCTGAAATACTCACTTGTCCAGAGAGCTGGTCCGTCTAGAGGCATACCAGGGCAGCATGGCCTATCTGGCATTGCTTCCAGTCCTGGTGCCTGCTCTGGGGCTAGCCAACTCTGGTCTCCCGAGTTGCCAGCTGGGTGGATTTTACTAGCAAGTTGGATGTTGCAAGAATAAACACTTGAGGATGGCGAATGCAGCGCTGTGGGCCCATGAGCTGATCTCCACCCTATTACCCTCTCGCAAGGTGCAGAGACAGAGCCGGGTGGGTCCTCCCTGGCAGACTGATGACAAACCTGTGTCTGCGGAGGCATCTGCCTCAACCCCATCCCACCTGGATATGTACAGTTCCCCAGCACGCTGGCTTTTGAGCTAGTGAGCCCTCTAAGGAGTGCTCGTTGAGTTCCAGGTGCCTGTCGTCCCCAGGGATGTTAAAGGAGCTTCCTCCCTTCGCTGCAGCGAGACAAATTAAGGTACTGTTCTAGCAGGTGCAGATCCCGGAGGAGAAGGGCAGAGCGCTTGTGCTGGCTGCTGTGAAGCAGTGGGGCTGAGGGTGCAGGACGCAAACAGTCGTGCACTTCTACAGTCAGACTCGTGTGTGAACTCAACCTCTGCAGATGGCTGTCTGTGGAAAGCAGAGCTCTCCAGTGCAGACCTTGGCGGTCCTCCTGCTCTGGAGAGGGGCCCCTGGGAAGGCTGCAGGCCTTGACGTGAGCAGCCTCTCTATAGATCAGGGCTGGGGAAACCAGCTCTGCCTTATGCAAATGAAGAACAGCCCTGGGGTGCCTGGCAAGCTGCCAGAACAGCTGCTGGCTGGGCCAGGGTGCGGGGTGTCTGGGGCATGACAGTGCTGTCTAGACTCACCCTGCCCAGACCAACTCGGAGCATGAACCCCTGTCCTTGGGCAGCCCTAGTCTGCCTGTCTGCAGCAGGCAAACATGCTCCCTGGTGGGGTGGGGTGGGGGGGGACAGCCCCTGCCCCGCCTAGCCATGACCAGGACAGTGGGGTGGAACTGCCACCTTGCCAGACTGCATCAGCTGTTGTCTGCAGACCTTGATCTGTGGTTGCCCCAAGAACCCGCTCCTGCCAGCCTGACTCCCTGCAGAAGGCTGGGTCTGCTGTGTGCTCACAGAGCCAAAATGGACGCCACAGGCCGTCAGCTGCGGTGTGGGACTTTGCTTGAGCCGGTCTAACCAGGGGACTTTGTGCGTAGGGCTCAGGAATTGCTGCATTCTAATCCTGCCGAAAGAATGACCACCTTTGGCTTCATTGCTGTGTCATGGCTAAACAGGCAGGGTGCGGGGGGCCTCGCGTCCCACCCACATGCTCTTACTGCAGCCACTCTGTGCTCTCCCCACCCCACCCCCCGACATGCAGTTAGAAACCTCTATGTAGGTGTTTGGGCTCTGGCTACAGTCTGAGCTCTGGGGCCCTCCCATCTTGTGGGGTCCCAGAGCCTGGGCTCCAGCCTGACCCCAAACATCACCACCACTGTTAAACAGCCCCTGCGAGCCTGAGCCAGTCGGCACGGGCCAGCTGCAGATGTCTAATTGCAGTGTAGACAGACCCTAGAGTTCTTTCTGAGCATCCTGGACCGAGGCATTGGAGTGGATCAGCTGTGGGAGCTGGTGTGTTGCTTTCACAAGTCTAACCCTGTCCTGTATTGCTCTACACAACCCAGGTGTGGAAAGCACAGGTAGTTCCTAAACCCCTCTCCCCCCACCCCACCCCAAGTACATCCGCTGCTGGGGATAGTGGAATAACCAGTCCCTCTCCTGCTGCCCGTTGAGCTCCCAAACACAAGGGTTGCTGGGACCTGTCTTCCGGTGGGTGCCACCCTTGGTGTGTGTTGTGCAGTCCAGCTGCGCTGGGCTGAGGCAGGAGTAGGTGTGCCTAGACCGGGCAGGCAGACGATGGTGTGAAACTCTCTGGAGGTGTCTGAGGACCACATAAACCTTGATGCCTCATTCAGGTGCTTTGGGGGAGGTTGACTTCTTGCTGAGCAGTCCGGCAGAATGCCTGGCTGCAGAATGGCAATGCCAGGCTTTTAAAATCTCTTGGCGAGGTACCAGCGTAGGTGCGTGGATACCTGGGTGGCAAGCAAGATGCCACCAAAATGGACATAGCTGGGTCTTAAGTGTTTAGTCCCCAGTTCTTAGCCTTGGTCTTACTTGCTGGTGTGCTAAAAGGCAGAGTTCCCCAGGTGCTGGCAGAGTTGGTTTTGGAGTGGCGGGCAGGGGGGTCAGTTCAGGGCTGTCTCTGTCCCCTCGTTGCCTCCTTGACTCTCCGCCCATGCCAGATATGGCGCTCCAGGAGTGGAGTTCACTGGCTTGCACAAGGAGACTGCTGCCGTCACACAGATACACTTTTTGCCTGGACAGGTACGTTGCTGCTTCCGGTTCTCGTCACCTCGCGTCTCCCTTCAGGCAGGTGCCGGTGCCTCTCGGGGGAGAGTAACCCATGTCCCGCTGTCACCAGGGTGCAGCAGCCCATCCTCTGACCTAGCCAGACTCCTGGTCATTCTCTGGCAAGGAAGGTGGCAGGCTAATGTCTCCAACCCCCGTGGACGACTCCTGGCCTGCTGATCCCCCTACTGGGGCCTCCTGTCTTATTAAAAACCTCTGCCCCTTTCTGATAGCTCTGCTGGGCAGGGCCTGGGAAGACTTCTTAGCAACTGCTTGGGGGGGGTGGGTACGGCCAACAGGCCAGGAAGTGGATGCCATTGGGATGGTGGGTAAAGGTACCTGCACCCCAATGTCCTGATTGAGATGCACGGGCTGGTGTGGCCAAGTCCAGCCTGCTCACTGCCGCAGCAGGGGCCTTGTTTCGGAGGGGGGAGACTTTAATCGCAATCCTGTGACATCCTTTGTTTCCTTCCGCGTCGGTCTCTCTCCCAGGGTCGGCTGCTGTCCTTGCTGGATGACAACACCCTGCACCTGTGGGACATCGACCAGAAGGATGGCTATTCGCGCTTGGAGGAGACCCGCAGCTTCATCCTCCCGGGCCGACCAGGATTCGACAGCACGAAGTACTCACGTCTGCCTTCCTCTTTCCCGCTGGTCTGGGGAGTTCAGGCTTAACTGTAGCAGGGGCTGCTCCTGGGCTCTGCTGGGTACCGAGAGCTCCTAGGATTTAATTGTGCATTGCCCTGATTCGCTGACCCGGCAATCCATCCGGGCCCAGCCATGGCTCTTCCCCTGATTCGCTGACCCGGCATTCCATCCGGGCCCAGCCATGGCTCAGATAGGGCCTGTCCGGAGGTGGTGCTTAGGGCCGGCGCAGGACCCAGGCTGCTTTGTGCAGCTCCGCCCCCAGCGTTGCCAGACCTGGGTCCTGTTCACAGTGGCAATTACGGCCCCTTGCCGCTGGCTGTGCTGCGGAGTCAGCGCAGTTCTGAGGGAGCTGGGCTGTGTTCTGCTTTGTGCATCATCCAAACGCCCTCTTCTCCCCCCCCTAAAAACCCCTCCTAGGGAGTACCAGCACCAGCGCCCCCTTTTAACCTCACATGCATTGGGGAGACCACGGGCCTGCCAGTCTTGCTGGTGGTGATGTGCGAATCAGAAAGAGCTTGGCATGGGCCTCGCAGATCCTAGGTTGCGTTTGCAGAGCCAGTAACTCACCAGCTGCAGGGCAGACTGAGCCAGCTTACCCCAGGAGTAACATGAGGCAGTAGCCACTGACTGGGCCTTGCTCGTTTTGGGACATGAGGCAGGTGTTAGAGCCACTGTTCACCACAGAGCCCCGCTTTAAAGCGCTCGTTACAGGGCTTGGAACGCCAGCCGTGAAATCTTTAATGGCTCTGCCTTGGGAGGCTGTCCAAGCAGCCCAGATTTCAGCGTAAAAGGTCTTGGGCTATTTGAACTGAATCGAAATTCCAGTCTGTGCCCTGTACGTGCCACTCCGTGGAAACAGCCAAAGGGTATTTAAAAGGCTGAACACCCCCCCCCCCCCCCCCAGTTTAATTTTATCCATCTGGTTCAATCACTTTGCCCAAGATGCAGTTTCATTCCTACTCCCCTCTGGGAATCTCTCTCCTGGCTCTGTGGTTTCCAAAGCTGTCCCTTTTGTACCCAGCTGTACGGTTTGCCTATCAATCAGTTACCATGGGAATGGTTGCACTGGTGGAGAAAATAGACAGCCTGCTAGGCCGAGATTAGCGTAGGCTCTGCAGACACCTTGGCTTATAAATGGGGAAAGGAAGCATGGATGAGTAACTGACAGGGCAATGAATTGATGTCTGAGTTTCAGCTCTTGCTGGCCTCTGCACGTTCTTGTCTTTACATTTAAACAAAACCCCTCCCGAACGAGCAGCAAGGATCGCAGCAGAGCTCTTGCGAAAGGTCTGCCAGAGTTTATCCTCAAGTCTCTGTGCTGGGGGGAAATTTGGCTCCAGTGTTGCCAGATGCAAACGTTTTATTCTTTTTAAAAATGTTCTAAATCTGCTTGGCCTCTTTTTACTTACAAGGGTGGGGAATGACCAAACGAGCCTAATTCTCAAGGGATGGGATGGATCTTTTTGGCCAATCATCAGTATAAACCAAACATGGTTTGAGTTCATTTTAAGGACTCTTCCGCCTGCAGATCTTGCTCTTCGGTTCTGAATGTAGCCCAAATAAACTCTGTTAAACTTGGTACTAACTCTTCTAGGGAGGTAGCACTCGTTAAATGGACGCTGTCGGGAGTTAAATTTTGCAGCGCCTACTGTTGATGGATATGCTTCTGCGATCTTTTTGGAAAGATAATGGAAGCCATTTTCCCAAACTTCAGCAAGCCTCGAGTTGCTGCACAGCCCGTGATAACCCGAGTAGAATTCATTAGCCCATTTGTTTCTGGGCACTAAATGAAGAAGAGCAAAAATTGAAGGGTAAAATTTCAAACAATGTTGACATTTTTTAATTTCGAAAATTAGAACGCCAGCAAAGAAAGATGTTTTCTTAAAACCACCTGGTGCCAGGACTCCCGACGCCTTTCGGCCTGATTTTCAGAAGTGCTGGATACCCAGAATTCCAGTTGAAACTGATAGCAGAGGATGTAGATGCTTAGCATCTCTGAAAGTAATCCCTTTGTGTGCCGCTTGAGCAGATGCTCAGGGCCGCGTTACTCATTTGAGCATTCGGTTGCCACAATTGCATGCTCAAATGATGCGTTTTGCATCTACAGCTACTCATCTGAGAGGATCGCAGTATTAAAAATCAAGGGGTAAATTCTGTGTCCCTTTAACGCTGGCTAGCTCTGGAAGATGCAAGATCCTCTTCCTGTGTAGCAGTCTCTTTAAATGAAGGCTTTGTTCTTGTGCCGTTTGCACCATGGAGTGCAGGCAGTGGCATTATTCATTCTCTGGGTGGAAAGCCCTGTGAAGGGGCTGCGGAAACTTGCAGCACGCGAAAGGAGTGTGAATCGCTTTACAGTCGTAGCTCTTCCAAGATTCTAGTGTACCTACAAATACTTGCTTGTTCCTATTTACCTCTCAGTACTTCCATAACCTGCCAGTGCAGCATCTGGGTTTACAAAGAGAGACTGCCTGGATCATTGCCTGGGGCCATCTTTATTTGGATCTCAGACTTTGGAGAACAATACAAACTCGGTGCACAGGTTAACTGATCACTTACCTAGACAATGAGATCTCCTAAGGAGAGCGGTACAAGTGACCCCACAGACTTAGTAGCAGGGCCGGCTCCAGGCACCAGCTTGTCAAACAGGTGCTTGGGGCGGCCGCTTCGGAGAGGGGCGGCACGTCCAGGTATTCGGCAGCAATTTAGCGGACGGTCCCTCACTCCGCCTCGGAGCGAAGGCCCTCCCACCAAATTGCCGCCGCAGATCGCGATTGCGGCTTTTTTTGGCTGCCTGGGGCGGCCAAAACCCTAGAGCCGGCCCGGCTTAGTAGCAGGGAATAGACGTTGGCCCAGCTATTGATAATGCTTCTATAGCAATTCAGGAAGCTAATCCGCAACGTGGAATGACTGATCTTGGCAGTAGACCTGTCTCATTCCCGTTTCCAGTGAGCTGCGCGGGCTCCATGGAGGTAACTGAATTCCTGGTTCCAAAGCCCACAGGGAAGCCGGTTTGGGGGTGAGGAGGGGGTGAAGCGTTGCAGTCAGAGAACCAGCTGCTGCGGTGGCCGGTTGAAGAGGACCATGAGGTGGGATCTGTAGGGTTACAAATCCCAGGTCAGAGATGCTGCTCGCCCGCTATGGAAGATGACAGTAAAAGGCAACATCTGAGACTGAACGAGGTTAAGGAAGTCCCAAGCCTCGCTTGAGCGCTAGGCCGGCGTAGGGGACATCCCTGACGGCCATGTGCTGCTGTGGAGGGAGGCGGGGATTCCACACCACATGGCATGCCAAATCCCCAATAAACTCTGTCAGCCCAAATACTGATGGGGCTTGGCTAGACTCGCCTATTGGCTTCCTTCCATGCTAGGCAACGCTGCCCCCTGCTGCCCTTGCGTCCAGCAGCTCTCACGAGGGCCCAGAGCAATCCTGTTGATGGCAGCGGAGGGGTCTTCGGGACTAACTGACATGCAGACCCACGCCCTCCGTTGGAGCGTGTCATTTGATTGCTGGAATCTCTCTCTGCATGCCACTGCCGCAGCTGCTGTGCATTGAATTCCCCTCTTAAAATCAGGCCCAGTGCTAGAAGCCAAAGACCAAACCCCCTTTTAAAATACCCTCATGCCCATGCGGGGCTTGTGTTAATAGAGAGCAAGAGGCCGCTTGGCAAAGCGTCAATGATGGAGGGTGGGCTGGGGAGAACTGCGCCTTCTGACTTACTCCAGAGGCTGCTGGGGGCCGGGCACGGCAGGCACCCGGCGAGAATTGCCCCAACGCTGAGATTCTGTTTGACCCTCCAATGCCTCCCTGTGGTGGCTGCTTTTGCTGGGTTCCGTGACTCCTTCCCCTCCTTGTTGCCTCTGCCGGCTTGACAGGCGGTTCTCAGCCTGGCACAGCGGGGAAGCTTCGTCTGCTTCTCCTTTCATCATGCACAGGAGCTTAAAGAGCGCGCAAGCTAGAATCTAAGTGACAAGCGATTGCTGTCCGGGGCTGTAGCGATCCTCTCCCGGGTGTCTCTCTTACCTGTCCTAAACCGCTTAATAATCGTGTATAGACAGAGCTGCTTGCTTCTCTTTGGCCTACAGTAGTCCACATTGGGTCTAAAGCCGGTTATAAACCCATGGGTACGAGGTCTCCCTGGCTTCGTTTCCTCCGACTCCTGTGCATCACCGTCCATCTCCACTGCAGTGGAATGTCTACGCACAGTCTAGGGTCTGTTATCTTCTTGCTGGGCCCTCGTAGCTGGGGCAGGTCTGGGTCGTTGGAGGATGTGCTGATGGCAGGAACGGAAGCCAAAGTCAGTAGGAATTGAGGGAGCTCAGCATTTCTAGGCTTGGGCCCACGGACGTGGCTCTGCTTGGTAGATTCTTGTGGACAAGCTTCTCCTTCTAACCAGTCTGCTCCTCCTTCAGGCCCCTCTGGTGTCTCGTACCCTGGGGGTCCATAAAAGGGAGGGACTTTTGCCGACCCAATATTGGCCGGAGGAAACCAGCCCATGCTCCTCTTTGACCCAGGGTGCAGCCTGTGCATCTCCTGGAGGCCACGGGAAGTCCTCTCAAAATGAGCCATTGCAACTTGGCGTGTAAACATCCAGCCTGTAAACCGGCGTGGCTCTCATTGTCTGAATCTTGTCTTCCTGGTAGCTCTCCTCCCAGCATTACCCGGGTGACGGTGATCCTGCTGAAATCTGCCTGCGATGTGGCCTGCCTGGGCACAGAAGGGGGTGGCGTGTACTTCCTGGAGCTCTCTGGCTTAACGCTGCTGGAGGATAAAACCCTGTATCAAGAGGAGATCATGCAGAGGTGAGCTGGCCTGGGGAGCTCCGTGAACTGGTGCCAGTGGAGATCAGCTCATGGCTGTGGGCACCAAGGTACACGGCAGACGGGGTGGGTTGCTGGCAGGGGTCTGTGGAAAGAGCCGTCCGACCCAGGGTTGCACTGGCTGCGGCTGCACCTGTGAAATGTTTGCTGTAAAGTTGGGATGCTGGCGGGCAAGTGTAGAGAGTCTGCAGCTCTTCAGGGGGCTGTGTTGAGCAGCTTCTTAAGGTGGATCTGGGATGCCTGGAGGCTGCTCCCTCTGAGATGTTTCTGGAGATGCCGCAGCCCCATGACTGATGGGTAGCATCTACGTAGGTCACCTAGTGGTGATCTAGTACCTCTCCACCTTTACAATACCCTATCCTCTCCCAGATTCCCGAGCAGGACTTGGGAAAGACCAAAGCGGGTACTGCCACCAGAGAATCCATCCCAGGTCTTACATGGAGCCTAGTCCCGCTGGGGCAGGACTCAGGACTGGCAGTGTTGGGCGTATCCTTGTGCAGCGCAGATGATCAATGAAGTTCAAATTCAGTTTCAAGCCAGTCCCTTGATTCAAGGGGCTCCCTAACACACTTGTCTGGGCTTGCGTTCCTCCTGGCCCATTGGAGGGATGAGCTATGGAGTCTGTGCCCTGTGTGACGAGGCTGCCCTGGCTGGTCCGTCTGTGTCCTCACTGGCTGTCGGGGACGTAAATATCCTGATCCAGGGCTGAGAGAGGAGCATCTTCCTCCTGCCCGTTACGGAACAGCTGGGCTGCGCTGTCTCGCCCGCAGCGCCGGGGAGGGATTAGCGAGGAGAAAGCGAGGGACTAGGCTGCATGGCTGTTAACCAGCCTGGTGTTCCCAACCTCTCTGCTTCCATGCTAGCGTGCCAGACGACTACCGCTGCGGGAAGGCTCTTGGGCCAGTGGAGTCGTTGCAGGAACACCCTCAAGACTTCTCCAAGATCCTGATTGGCTATAGCAGGGGGCTGGTGATCGTGTGGGACCAGAGCACCAGAAACGTCCACCACCTCTTCCTGGGCAATCAGGTACCTTGAATGGGGTTTCATGGAGAGCCGAGAACACCGCGCGCTCTGGCCGGTGGGTGTCCCACTTAGCACGGAACACGGGAGCTTTGGCCAAGCCATCTGCGCTAGATGAGTTTCTGTGGCTTCCCTCTGAGCCAGCTTCCCGCGCTTTGCCATACCTGGTGGCTCGCCTGCTGGAAGCTGATGGCCTGGAGTTCGAAGAATGCTGCTGGCCTCGTCAACGAGGCTACGCTTAACCAGGCTCCCTCCTCTCGGGGGTCAGGGAGACAGGAGGGTTCGCAGGCAATGACCTGTGGCCAAACTGAACTTGATGCATTTGACTTAACTCTTCTAACCTACAGCTGCACCCGTGATATTGCAGTGGTCCCCAAACCTCCATTGCTGACCTCCTCTTCCATCTCCACTCTGAAGTGCTGGGCCTTGCTCCCCATGTCCCTGTGGCAAAACCAGATTCTGCCCAGGCTGCGTATGCATAGAGGGGACGCGCTGCCTTCTGTAGCCCCCCGTCTCTCTCCATCTTGGGTTTATTGGCCACATCTGTTCCTTGCAGCAGCTGGAGAGCCTTGCCTGGGAACGGAGCGGCAGGACGGTGGTGAGTTCGCACAGCGATGGAGGTTACATGGTGTGGTCCATCAACAGTAGCTGCCATAAGACTCTGCAGCCGCTCATGTCAACTATCCCCTATGGTGAGTTTGCTTTGCCTCATGACCCACCCGCCTTGTTCCTCTGCCTTCTCGCGACGGCCCCAAGCGCCGTTTTGTCTTCTAAGAGGGTTTGTCATTATACCACTTCTGACTTCACGCTTGCCCCCAACGCCTTATTGGAGGGGGAGGGAGATATGGGGCCGCAAGGAGCCTCTGGACTGAGCCATTAACTCACGTGGTCAGTCGTGCTGTTCTGACAGGGTGCTCTGGGAAACTGACCACTGATGGCCTAGGGCTTGGGAGAGGGACACTGGAAGTGTCGTACAACTGCTGCAGACCTGGCTTGCCAGCAAATGTTGTCTTAGCTGCTAGGGCTCTGACCTCGGTGGATCCTATAGCTACATCTTCTACACCTTGAGGACCCCAGAAGCGTTGAGTTCCCCAAAAGAGCCCACCTACAGAGGCAATTGCCCTCTGTAGGTGGGCTCTTGGAGATGGGCCCTTGGAGATGGGAACGTGAGGCTAAACCTATTGCTTCATATGTGGTGCAAGATGGAGTCACTTAGGATGACTCGGCTCTCTAGCTTCCTTCTGGTGGTGACCATTGTCCCGTTACGTGGATGGATGGAGCAAGCCTGCATGACCAAGCCCGGACCAGCGACTTGCTGCTAGTGGGGTGTTTCCCCAGAAGCTCCTTCTGTGGGCAGAACCCTGTCACGTCTGCGTGGCGTGCAGGTGGGGAGGGAGACCCAAGTTTGGATCCCTTGCGGACTCTAGCAGGCTAGGGAAGGGTGATGTAGAGGCTGCTGGAAGTGCTGTTCAGGAATCACTGGGAACTTTCGATTTAAATTTTATTAGGGAATATTTAAAAGAAATAAACGATACAGAAAATTTGAAGCGTTAGTTATTGGTCATTGGGGGTAACATACAGAGTATGGGGGTATGTTGGTGTTTTGGGGCTGGGCAGCACACATAGTATATACAGACTGCAATGTCCCCAATGAGGGGTGGGTAACCGGTGGGCGGGATCAGGACACAGTCGATAAACGGTGAGGGTCTATCACCCATACGGGAGGTAGAGATAGTCATGGGTATAAGTAAGCGGGTTGGGTAATGGGGATGGGGTGACCCTCACGTGGCGGGATTCAGCTAGGTTTGGTGGGTTTAGGGCTCAGGGGATAGGGTCCAGCAGGGGGTGTGTGTGGGTGCACGAGGTCTCCCCGGCTCACTCTTGGTATTGGCGGTGGCCGGTGATGTGCTCGATGTAAATGTCCCGGGACCAACGGATAGCGTCCGAGACCATTAGGCGTCTCATGAGCCGCGCGTAATGACGGCCCACCCCACAGGTCCTCAGCACGCGTTCGTTACACGGGTCCCAGGCACCCAGGGCCCCAACGAGCAGAGCGTCGACGTGCACCTCGTAACCCTTAGTCCGCAGGGTGTCAGCCAGGGGGGCGTATTTTTCGAGCTTGAGGGCTTGGGCTTCGCGGAAGGCCGGGGTCCTGTTCTCGAACGGAATCGCTACGTCGACCAGGATGATCTTTTTCCCCACCTCGTCCGTGACGACGATGTCCGGGCGCAGCGGGCTGTCGGTGCCGGGGACGGCGCGGTTGACGGTGATCTCTCCCAGACGCGGGTTGATGGCCTTCACTAGACTAGCCCAGAGCAGCTCGTGACGGTTGTGTCCTTTGTCCAAGTCGGGCCGGGAAGGCTGCTCTATTGGGGGTGGGGGACAGATGCTGTGTATGTCAGCACAGAGTGCTGTGCTGAGCATCTATCTTGATACAGAAGGGACTATCTGGGAGCTTAAACCGGGCTCCAGCTGAGGTGGATAGGAGAGAAAATGTACTCTTAAGCCTGCTAGGGGAGCTGCTATGATACCAAGAAATGGGAGTGGGTTGATTTCCGGGGGCTAAGACAGAGCCCCCTCCTAGGAGCTGGTGTTGAGCAGAGAGGCTGGCTTTAATGTGGCGGCTCCTTCTTCATTCCAGGTCCGTTTCCCTGTAAAGCCATCAACAAAATCCTGCGGAGAACCTGTGACTCTGGGTATGTCCCTTGCAGGCGAATGTTGTCAGACCGCTGGGGAGGTGGCCCTTGGTTCTGATCGCGGTGCTCGTCTCTGCCACGGCTCCTGCAGCAAAGGGCTGTGTCCGTGGGGGGCTGTCCCACCGGGCTGCGGAGGGTGTGCTCGAATTAATGGGGGGTGGGGGGGACTAGAGGGCCCCTTTAATGGAAGCTGGAGACTTTATTTTCAGGACAGGCGCCCAAGTTCCGGTTTTAAACACTCTTTTTAATACAACTGACACTACCTTGGCAAGCGCTGAAAATGTGAACTTGTGAACTATCTAAAACGTGGCCCTCTGGCCCCCTTGAATAAGACCGAAGTGGGGGTAGCCCCTAAAAGTAGGAAGCGGGTGCTCAGTCCACCCAAGTCCCCTGTAATGGGATCGCTGCCCAGGAGCGGAAGTAGTGGCCAAGTACGTAGAGCACATGGCCCTGGGGAAGCTACTGGTGTAGTTCAGCTGCCGTCACTCCGGTCAGGGACAGGCTGGTTGGCTGTGATGAGGCCTCGAGGGGTTAGGACCAAAATAGGGGGGAGGTTTTGAAAGGTGGAGCTGGGGGGCCCTAAACCAAAGCCCAGATCTAAGGCATGCCGGAGCTCTGGGAGCTCATGGGATCCAAACCTGGGTCTGAAGTTTTGCCGAGGGGATTAAAAACCCTGGACTCCAACACAGGGAAGTCCAGCTCCTAAATAAAAATAAATTAATTAATGGAGATATCCTATCTCCTAGAACTGGAAGGGACCTTGAAAGGTCATTGAGTCCAGCCCCCTGCTTTCGCTAGCAGGACCAAGTACTGATTTTGCCCCAGATCCCTAAGTGGCCCCCTCAAGGATTGAACTCACAACCCTGGGTTTAGCAGGCCAATGCTCAAACCACTGAGCTATCCCTCCCCCGACTGTCTTGAACCCAAATCCACATAAACTGTACATCCAGCCCAGGTAGCCATGGCATGTACAATGCCGGCATCTCAGCCTTGCTGAGTGGTGGGGGAGGGATATGGGTAGGGACCGCAGACCTAGAGCGAGCATCGTTGTTCCATTCGTAATGTCTCCATTAATCCAGGCGTTCTCTCTCTCTCTCTCTCTCTCTCTCTCTCTCTCTGGAGAAACGTCCATTCGACCAGCCTCTCTCTGCTTTGCTTCTTCCTTGGGGCAGCATGGCCCGTGTCCTGCATTTGCTGCGTTCATATAGCTCCTCCCAGCCTGTGTGGAGGGCGGGGGGCATGTAGGGGGTCTCGGCAGAACTGGCCAAGCCGCTCTACAGAGTGGGGGGGAGTAGCGCATGAGTGGTGCTTCACCAGTAGGAAGCTTGTGTGAGGAATGGCTCTGGGCTTGGGGTAATGACTTCATCTGGGGGAAGCGGGGGCGTGTTAGCTTTATGCAACCTCTCTGCTTGTGGCCCCATCACCATAATGTCTGAGGGCCTCACGCTCTTTCATGTGGGGTCCCCCTCATTCCTGGGAGGCAGGCAGGCTGATGTCCCCATTGTACAGCTAGTCGACTGAGTCCCGAGACCAAGTGACTTGCCCAAGATGGCACAGGAAGCCTGGGGTAGAGCAGGGAATTAAACCCGGCTCTCCCCGTGCCAAGGTTAGTGCCCCAACCCCAGCAGTCGTCCTTTCTCTGAATGGCCCTTTCTAGGGACACAGGGTGCCTGACCCAGGCCCTCCCGGGCGCAGCTCCCCATTCAAAATGCCACCAGCAAACACTTTCAAGCAAAACTCTCCCTGGGGGGGTGACGCCCTTTGTACCACGCAGGCAGCTAATGTTTGGGCGTCACACGAGCTGTCGGGAGAACGGAGTGTGTTGGTGTCCCAGGGCTGGCCGAGGCGCCCTGCTACCCTGCCAGTGGTGTCCTGCCAGGCCCATAGAGCCTTGGGTTATTGTCCTCAGAGGTGGGTCTGGCTGGGGATTTCCTGAGGGGATTGGGCACCCCACTCCCATCACGTTTCAGTGGGGCCTGTGAGGTCTCAAGCCCCAGTCCGTGGGGTGGAGGGAAATTCTAGCAGCAAACTTGCCGATAGCCAGCTACTTCTCCCCTGCCTGCAGAAATCACTTCATCATCTTCAGCGGGGGCATGCCCCGCGCCAGCTACGGGGACCGGCACTGCGTCAGCATCCTGCAGGGCCAGAGCCTGGTCACCCTGGACTTCACGTCGCGTGTGATCGACTTCTTCACCGTGCACCACACAGAGCCGGAGGAGGGTAGGCGGCCCGTTCTTCAGAACCGAGCACGTCTCGGTCTTCCCCCCCGCCCACAGTCTGGCGACTGACGTCTCACTGCTCTGCCTTCTAGAGTTCGATAACCCAAGTGCCCTGGTGGTCCTGGTGGAAGAGGAGCTGGTGGTCCTCGACCTGAAGACGCCCGGCTGGCCTACGGTTCCTGCCCCCTACCTGGCGCCCCTCCATTCCTCCGCCATCACCTGCTCCTATCACATCTCCAACGTCCCCTTGAAGCTGTGGGAGCGGATCATCAGTGCTGGAGAGCAGCAGAGTCCCCGGCATTCGTCTGTGGTAAGGGAACGCCCCCTGCTGGAGAAAAGCCACTGAGCTGCCACTGGGTCTTGCCAGGAGGTGGGTGGGGTCCATACAGCGCCTGGCACAGTGAGCCTGATGACACGTGGAGCCCCTGTGGGGAGTTGTCACGCTGACCTCCTGGCTCAGCGAGCAGCGTCCAGTTGGGCTGCACAAACCCATCTCGATTTGCTCGGATGCCAGCAGCAGGGCGGGAGGGGTGCACGTGGATGAGGCCCCAATGGGCCTGTGGAATGAGCTGTTGCTTAATGTTTCCCCCCACCCTGCGTGGGTGGGATCTGTCTTCTAGAACTGGCCGATCAGCGGAGGGAAAAACTTAGCCCAAGAACCCACCCAGAGAGGCCTTCTTCTCACGGGGTAAGTACGGCTCGGCCACCACCCGTTCGACTGGCTAATCTTTTCCCTAGCTGGCCAGTGCTGGGGTTTTCATCGGGTGTCCCAGGGAGCAGCGTGTGGGGTATCGAAGGGTACGTCTACACTGTGGTTAAAATCTCACGGCTGACCCATGCCAGCGGGCTCGGGCCAAGGGGCGGTTTAACGACCTCCCCCCTTGCCGGGTCCTAGAGCCTGGGCTCTGGCCCTAGCCTGAATGTCTACACGGCAATGAACCCGCCTCTTCGCCTGAGTCAGCTGACATGGGCCAGACATGGGTTTTTAATCGCAGCGTGGACGTACGTGAGGTATAAAAGCACTGGCACAAAGTGGGGAAACCCAGAACCACCCAACCTGAATCCAACTCTCTGGCAGGTGCTGGCCCCATGGCCGTCTGGCAGCCACCCCTCCAATAGAGGGCCCAGTAGGGGCAGCGAAGGGACTGGGGCAGGGACGGACAATGGGCGAGGCTAAAACGTGCTGGAATGGCTGGGGCTTGCGTCATGCCCTAGAGGCAGCCAGCGAGTGATTCTGCCAGCCCTCCTCCAGCGGAGAAAGCTGCATCTTGGAGGGCCGGGGGGGCGAGGGGGGCCTCGTCCTGGCTGACCGTAAGTCAGGGCCAAAGACTGTCCTGAAGGGCGTTCTCTGCCACTGCAGGAGGGTAGCAGTGTGTCGTGACTAGAGCAGGGGGCTGGGAGACCTGGGTTCGATGCTGCTGAATTGCAGGGTGGGGGATGTTGCTTCTCCAGAGTGGGGAAGGGAAGAGGAGTGTAACGCCAGGAGGCCGGGCGAGAGGTGTGGGGGTGGACGGATGCCAGGGGAGAGGTGGGGGAAGCCCCTCCTCAGTTGTTGGGTGGGCTGCTAACTGTCCTCCCTCTTGAGCCTGGTAAGGATGTGTCACTCTGTTTATTTTCCCTTCTCCTCGCTCTTGGTGGTTGTTTTATCTTGGCTCTGAGTTGGCGACGTGTTGCCAGAGGCGTCGCTGGCTGAGCGCTGCACCGGCTCCTCCGAACACGCAGGCAGGGCTTGTTAGCGGCCGCAGACGCTCAGGCTGGAGCGGGGGAGGTGGGGGGCGAAGGAAAATTCGAAACGAACGTCGTCGTGCTGGGCGGAGCCTGCTGAGACGCACGCCTGCCTGGGGGCTCCTGGGTGGCTCGGTTACTGGGGCAGCCCTGGCCAGAGACCTGATCCGGTGCGGCTGACAGCACTCAAGCTGCTCTGCCTGCTGCTAGATGGGGCAGGCCGGGGGGGGCCGATATGTTACAGAGGAGCCACGCCTGGGTAGCGGCGGCTGGTGTGCTCGGGGAGCTGGCTCCGATCGCTGCGCTGTGCCCGGAGCGCAGAACCGGAAGCGGCCAGGGGCTGACGTGGGCAGCTGACCGCAGAACGCCCCTCGCTCTTCCCAGGGCTTAGCAACCTGTGTTTATGGCTTGTGCTTGCTCACCTCGAGCCGTTGTGAAGTACGGCGTTGCTGGGTGGCTTCTAGCGCTGACGTCGTCAGGGAAACGTCAGCTTGGCCTGTTGTTGCCGAGGAACTGCTTCCCTTCGCCACCGTGGGACGGTCTACTGCCACCGAGGCGCTGCTGGCTTAAGCCAAGTAGGGGCCAGCTGTGCAACCACATCCCTCCCTCCTGACCCCTGCCTGATGGAGCCGTCCAGCTCTGTGACGGCGCCGTCCTGAGGGCATCACCACTGCGGCAGGTCGCCTGGTCCGTGGCCCAGTGACTAGTCCAGAATCCAGACCTGTGGACCAAGGAGATCTCTGCCTCACCTCTCCACCCTCCTGAGCCAGCCGGGCATGAATGCTGATCCCCTGAGCTCATTCCCGCCGGCTCCCTAAGCTTCTGGGCTGGGGGAGGGAGGAGGGACCGCAGTCTGAGCACGCGGAGATCGGCCCTGATGGCTGTGGGGTCGGGAGGTGGCATGCCATGGCACTGGAGCGGCAGAGCCACTGGACAGGAGTCAAAACTAGTTCCACGCTACCAGAGGCAATGGAGAGTCTGTTCCCTTCTTCTGCCTCTCCCTTGCAGAAGTGGGCAGGCCAGGGCATTGCAGCGGGCTGTAAGGCTACGGGCTGGCCTGGATGGAGCAGCTTCGTTGGCCATACGTGGGGAGTCAGGGCCCCGGGCAAGGGACAGACACAGCTTCTCCTCACCGAGCGCTACGTCTCTCTCTCTCTCTCTCTCTCCCTTCCCCAGGCACGAGGACGGCACAGTCCGCTTCTGGGACGCCTCGGGGGTGTCGCTGCGGCCGCTGTACAAACTGGGCACGGCCAACATCTTCCAGACGGACTGCGAGCACAGCGACTGCCTCAACCCGGCCAGCGAGGAGGAGTGGCCTCCCTTCCGCAAGGTACCGCCCTCGGCCCGTCCTCATCCTGGCAACTCCGTGTGGGGCCTTCACAGGAGCCATTGGGCCTCTCCAGGCGTGTCCCTGTGCTGCCGTGTCACAGGCTGGGCCTAGCTGGCTGAGGGTTCCCGGGATGCCCATGGATCGGATAAGCTCCCCCGTGCAGAGTGGCTCGCTGCCAGCCCGGGGCCGTAGTGGGTGACACGATGCTGCCAGCTGATTGGGCGCCCAGAGAGCCAGACTCGCTCTGCACATCACTCACCCCAGGGGACCCTTTGGCTGCCTCTGGAGAGAGGCCAGGCCATGGGCCATAAACTGCTCTCTCCTTCTGAGCAGGGCCAGGGCAGGCTGTGTGGGGAGCATCAGTCCTGGGGTGTCTGTCCAGGCCCGTCTCTAATGCAAATAGAAGGGAGCTGTCTAATAATGCAGCCCAGTGTCACAGATCAGGGGCCCCTGGCGAGGGCCGGTCCTGGCAGGGGGTTATGGTAGGATCTGAGACCATTAAAGGGAGGGGGCAGAGGGGGGTGCCTGCACTGGGGGGAGTCAGTGTGTGTGCAATGGCTTGCCGGAGCCCCGAACGCAAGCTGTATCCTGCCCTCTCGTGCCCCTGACCCCCTGTCTCCATTGTCCAGGTTGGCTGCTTTGATCCGTACAGCGACGACCCCCGGCTGGGCATCCAGAAGATTGCGCTGTGTAAATACACGGCCCGGATGGTGGTGGCTGGGACTGCCGGGCAGGTAGGGTGGCTCGGGGGGTGGGGTGGAGGGGGTGACGCTCCAAGGGAACAGCCAACCAGCCCCGTTCTGTTGCCGGGTTTTCCTTACAGGCAAAGTTGGGGAGGGGGAAGGGAGTGTGGGGGCCAGGGGCAGAGCCCAAGTATTTGGTGGGGAGGGTGGGATTCTCAGACCATGCTCTCGCTCTGCCTCTTAAAAGGGGCTGGAGAGCTGATGCCAGGGTGTGTTTCCCAGCCGTCCCAGTGACCTGGCCTGTAGGGTGAAGGGCAGCACCCTTTGGCTGGTGGGATCTACCCCAGGGCTTGGCAGCCTTGCTGGGGGTGGGTTTGACTTGGCTGGGGAAGCTTCGTACATTTCCAATCAGCTGTGCAACGTCTGCTCTGTCTCCTGCTTCTGGGGAGCCATCCAGCTGCAAGGCGTCAGTCCGAGCAGGGATAAACCCCTTTGTTCGTGAACAGCTGCCCCTGGGCCGTCACGCTGCCCCACTGGCCAGCCAGCGCTGATGGCGGCAGGAATGTACCAGTGGCTTCCTAGAGGAGAGGTTCCCCCGGCCCAGCTGTCACATGAGACTTCATGGCTTGAACCTCTGCCCTCATTGCAACCCCCATCTGGCTTTGGCAGGACTGGGTAGGGAGGGCGGGGGCACTGAGCATTGGCGCCGGGGCGGGCGTCGGCCCTGGGATAACGGCGGGTGCTGCGGCTGAGGGGCGCTTTGTTAGCACCTGGAGCCTGCACTTATCTACCAGTCCCAGTGCTGTGGGTGCCTGGCCGTCATGGGCACCAGGCTCCCAGCTGGAGTCCAGGAGCTCTCCCCTGAGCGGCATGCACCAGTAGTGTGGAGATGCCTCGGTGGAACTGGCCCTCAGTGCCCCGTCTCCCTCTCGCCAGGTGCTCGTCATGGAGCTGAGTGACGAGAAGTCGAATCACATGATCAGTGTGGCCATGGTGGACCTGCTGCAGGACCGGGAGGGCTTCACTTGGAAGGGGCACGACCGGCTCACCCCCAAGAATGGCTCCATCACCTTCAGCCCAGGCTTCCAGCCCAGTGTGCTGGTGCAGTGCATGCCGCCGGCTGCCGTCACTGCCGTCACGCTACACTCTGAGTGGAACCTGGTGGCCTTCGGCACCAGCCACGGCTTCGGGCTCTTTGACTATTACCGACGCAACGCGGTGCTGGCCAGGTAGCTGTCCTCCCTCCTCCCTGGGGACCGGCTCCAGCCACGGAGCACATCACGGCCAGCTCGGCGCTGGCACTGGGATGCGGAGCTGAGCGGTGAACGAGCACAACAAACCCTGTTGCTATTGATCCTTCCCCTGGCAGACGGGCAGGGCCAGGCTCTAGGGAGGTTCGGCTCCTCTCGCCCCTGTGCTCGGGAAGGGGCACTGTCCTGTCCCACAGCAGCCCTCTACCCCCCTGCTGGAAGGAGCCGTGCCAAGGATTCTGTGGGTAGTGGCCACAGCCCGGTGCTGTGCTGGGAGAAGCTGAGATAATGAGTTGGCGGGGGGCCCGGTGACCCATGAG